>NC_135925.1:11877976-14305471 GCF_964058835.1 Carex rostrata | reverse complement strand
AAAATCATCGAAAGCATCTTGTTTGGAATAAAAAGAAAATAATGGTTATATTTATGTAGTTGAAGGTCATTGAGACAATCTAACCATATTTTATTGTGTATATTTGAATAAAATAAATTATTAAGAATCAATGCCAAATTTTTAATTAGTGTTATATTTAGATTTGTGATATCAAACTGACAAATCAAATTAGAGTTATAAAGACTTACGACACCACTAATAAATATATCAAATGTCTTATTTTTTGACATACACCATAAATAAGAAAACTAAAACTCTATAAAATTATTTAAATGAAAATATTAAGATCTCTAAAAAAAAATAATGGACCACTATATAGAGAACGGTTGAAACAATTTAAAAAAAAAAATTGAGAATAGATCGTAAAAACTTTTTCTTTAGAGTATTAATAAAAATTTTCGGAAATAATCTGTCAGTTGCTTTTATCTTTTTAACTTTTTCTGTAAAGGGGAATAAAGGAGCTGATGTTCAGACTTCAATAAAAAATTCTGGCAGTGCCGCAGCGTATGAGAATAATTAATTAAGCAACGCAAGAACCTTAATTAAATGCCAACCGCTCATTTGTATTTAATTCATAATTAAGTCAAATTAAATGGCAGAAGCTAATGTTTCTTCCCAGCTGCTCATTTAATTTGTACCAAGTATAATTAAGATCAAATAGGAAATTAAGTTCATATAATTTAATGTCAAAATAGAAATAGAAAATATATACACAGACCAGACCACTAAGCATGATCCATGTAATGATCCATATATATATGTGTGTGTACCTTTCTTATCTTAGTTAGTATGATTTGCTTGAGATTATGGATCGTTCCTAAGCGGAGAGGAGATCTAGCTATAGCTAGCATGGATCTTCTTTGAAAACTTGATGAGTCCAGGGGTGAATATAAGAAGAAAATGATTAATTAATTGGTATGATGGATCATCCCCGGCCACCGATTTGGTGATTGGTATGAATTAATTTTAGTGTTCATCCCGGCTGGGCCCGGGACTGATCAAGTTTGCAGAGAGGAGAGGACCCATGCAGGCAATGGGAATGTATCCTCTACGGAAATCAAGTAATTGGCAATAAGGAGTTTGTCTCTCCGTACTTGGCAACCAAGTAGTTGCACATTACTTGAAATCCACGCCACGGCGACGCACACCTGTTATTTATTTATTTATTTATGTAGGATAGGATGAGTCGGACTATTATTATTCCATTTTGTAATTTGGATTGGACTTTGACATACTCGACTCGAATGATCTCACGCACGGTCTCACCAGTTAGTTCTTAGTTGTTACAATTTTACAAGAAAGCCAGCAGGAAAGGATAGGAATAGGAATAGGAATAGGAATAGGAATAGGAATAGGATAGAAACAAGGTCAAAAAGTAAATTATCCATCTTTACAAGGTCCTTTACCCAAAACAGGCTAAAACCCTCGTTTCTCCCTGCCGCCACTCCACTCCCCTCCCCTCCAATTTCTCCATGGAAGACATCCAGGAAGGAAAGGATTTCTCTTTCCCAACGAAGAGGAGCGGATCCTCTCTTTCTGGTCACAGATCGACGCCTTCAAGACGCAGCTCAACCTCACTGAGGGTAAGCCTGAGTACATTTTCTACGACGGGCCCCCTTTTGCACCGGCCTTCCTCACTACGGCCACATCCTCGCCGGGACTATCAAGGATGTCGTCACGCGCCATCAGACCATGCGTGGCCACCACGTCACCCGTCGTTTCGGCTGGGACTGTCATGGCTTACCTGTCGAGTACGAGATTGACACCACATACAATATCAAATCAGGCAGGAAGTGCTTGACATGGGCATTGACAAGTCAGTCTTATCTTTTTACCCTGTCTTTGACTATAATCTGTTTAGCACAAATGTATGCACACTACCTACCCAGAACATAATTTTTTTTGGACTCCATAGCTTAAGCTTAGGCTTGTTTCTGCCATTTTCTAATGCTTCCACTGTCAGTGCCACTTGAGAATTAATGAACCAAAAATTATGTTACAACTTTTAAACTTACTCATAACAATCCTTGTTATATTAACAGGTACAATGGCCTGTGCCAAAGCATTGTGACCAAGTATGTCAAGGAATGGGAACAGGTGGTGACACGCACTGGACGTTGGATTGACTTTAAAATGACTACAAGACCATGGACCTGGGCTTCATGGAGAGTGTGTGGTGGGTCTTTGGAAGGCTTTTTGACAAAGGCCTTGTCTACCGTGGTTTTAAGGTTTGTTTTCTTCTCTTTATATAATGCAAAAACTTGAAGGTCTTTTGCGCATCGCATTATGGACTCACAACTTTAACCCCCCAAAGTTGGTTCATATTTTCAGAAGGACCTAACTAGCTGCTCCATTTAGCCTTAATTGTGCATTGGTATGCCTCTAAGATCAACATATGCTTTTACTGAAACCTTCACTGAATTCAAATCTCTTCTTTTGGTAGCAATTTGATTTTGGCTTTGTTTTCACCCCGTTTAGACAAAAATGCTAGTAAACAGTGTTGCGATCCTTGATAATTGATATAGTGGTTTTGTGTCTATGCCAATTATTTCTCTTGCAGGTTATGCCATACAGTACTGGTTGCAAGACACCTCTTTCCAACTTTGAGGCAGGACAAAATTATAAGGTGCTTTGCTGCTGTACTCTACAGTTTCCCTTTCTTAAATGGTTGCTATGAAACAATTGGTGCTTTGTTCTAAAGAAACTGTCTGGATAGGAGCAGTAAGTGGTTATTGTATATTTTGTAGGATGTTCCTGATCCGGCAGTGATGGTGTCGTTTCCTGTAGTCGATGATTCTGATGGTGCGGCTCTTGTGGCGTGGACCACCACCCCTTGGACTTTGCCTAGTAACCTTGCCCTCTGTGTCAATCCTAATCTAACCTATGTCAAGGTTTTCATGTACTTAGCTTTTTTGTACACAAGAAGGTTACATATCTGAAATTCTGTACCATACTAATGTAGCATTCCTATGTGCTGTGGATTGTGATTTTGTTCATTCCCTAAATATCTGGCACTTCAATCTTTCATTTTTTTTTTTTTTTTTTTTTTTTGGGGGGGGGGGGGGGGGGGGGGAGACAGCGGTGATATATGAATAAACCACCACTCCTGTGTATAAGCCAAGATGAGCTGTTTTAGACCCAGTTGGTAATGTATACCTTGTAATTAGGTGCCTGTAAAAAGAAAACTGCTCGATACCATGAGCTGTTTTTTTTTTACCACACATACAGTTTCTCTGTTGTGGAAATAATAAATTAGTATTTTTCAGGTCAGGGAGTCGGTTTCTAAAGCAGTATACATAGTTGCAGAATCCAGGTTGTCTCAGTTGCCTGGTAGTAAATCTTCCAAAGTGATTGAAAAATTCCCTGGTTCTAAGTTGAAGGGCTCGAGGTATCTTTTTTGGTCTGTTGGTGTATTTGTTGTACAGTCTACTCGTGGTTTTAATTTACTTTTAGATATTGCCTATTGTTCTAGAAAAATGAAAATTTATTAGCTTGGCGGTACCAATTAGTTGTTGTCCTTGTAGTTTTTTGTACTGTTTTTTTTTTTAAATACTTGAGCTTTTGGGGTGAACTAGTGAAATTAAACTGTGATTGTGTTCCATTGTGCTTCCCACCATATTTTCAGCCCTGTTATTGATGCTGACTGGCTCACCTCTTATGCTGACGTACCTGTACTGTTTTTGTAGATATGTACCATTATTTGAGTACTTTTCAGAGTGCTCAGATGTTGCATTTAGGGTAGTTGCTGACAATTATGTCACCGAGGACAGTGGAACTGGAGTTGTCCATTGTGCACCTGCGTTTGGTGAGGATGATTACCGTGTTTGTGTCGAAAATGGCATAATTAAGAAGGTTAGGCACTGCATAACATTGCGAACTTGAATGTTTGATTGCATTATTTTGGTAATTTGGCCCTATTGGTACTGGACCTTAGCAGTTGATACCTGATAGCAGTCAAAAACTACGTGAAATGAAGGATCAATTTCTGCTTTGGAATCAAAAAACAGAAAGAGAAAAAAGAACCAGGTCTTCACTGGTATCATGTGTATTTGTATGTAGTCTGGAATCTGTTGTCTTTTCTATTGTATTGATTTTCAATTGTCATGTGTTCCCTTCCCCACATATTTGCTCTCTTACCATGTAGTTCCATGGTTCTATTTTACTCACACTTGAAGATGCCATGTGGAGATTGAGACCAGAAATATTTTCCCCTAATTTAATGTAATTAATCAATGTTTAAATAATACAGGGAGATGACCTTGTGGTGGCAGTTGATGGTGAAGGCCGCTTTAAGGAGAAAGTTACAGACTTCGCTGGCCGCTACGTGAAAGATGCCGACAAGGATATTGTTAGTACTATTAAGGCAAGTACTTCTGACAGTTAATAATTGCAATTTTACAATTACATAACATTTTTTGTATTGTTGTTGCTTTTAACATTGTTATTCGGATAATGTTGATGGTTATTATGCAACTGTTTCATAGTAGTAGTCTGTTCCTAAAGCGTGATGAACTGTTGTTATAGCCAATTACCATTGGTAAACATGTATAATAACTTAGGATATATGCTTTTTTTCCTTATTCCGGAATGTAAATATTTTATCGTTGCAACAAGCTTGTTAAGATGCCAATTCTGGTTTTCGGCCACAAAGTGTACATTGTTTTTATTTACTAAATTTGAAGGATTTTATTAAAAAATCTGAATAGGGGAAAGGAAGGCTCGTGAGTACTGGTACCATAACCCATTCTTACCCCTTTTGCTGGAGGTCTGAAACTCCTCTTATCTATATGGCTGTACCTAGCTGGTAAGTAGCTTTCTTCTCATATTCTCCATTTGTATAGCAGAATCACATAGATTTATCAACTTTTTCTCCTTAAGGTTTATTGCTGTTGAAACGATTAAAGATCAGTTGCTAGAATGCAACAAGCAGACATATTGGGTTCCTGACTATGTTAAGGTATGATAACTTTTGTTATGTTCATCATTTCATTTATTATTTTTGTTCAGATTTGTACACTTTCGTATGTATGTCGAGTGCACATAAATTTAGCTTTTTACATTGATAATTTTTTTTTTTTTTGCTGTTAGCTACATCGAGTAGTGGCCTTATAAGAACCTTTAAAAGAGAAAATAGAGTTAAAATTGCTTATATTGTCTCAATTCCATACAAACAAGGTAAGATTGATGCAGTGCTATTACTGTAAGATACCATAATACGGTACCCTTTCAATACATGGTACCTTCTATTTTATCTTTTAAGATTTAAAGTCATTGTCTCCTCTGCTTGTCCATGCAAATTTAGGAAAGGCGATTTCATAACTGGCTGGAGAATGCTAGGGATTGGGTCGTTAGTCGAAGTCGGTTTTGGGGCACTCCTCTTCCCATTTGGGTTAGTGAAGATGGAGTGGAGACCGTTGTGATGGATTCTGTTGAGAAACTTGAGAAATTATCTGGCACTAAGGTCTGAATTTTGCTTCTCAAATCATATATTATAATATTCATCCATGCACCCCTCCCAAGCCTTTATATGCACTTGTGATCATGAAATTTATCTAGCTTTCAGTTTCCAATTGTGTTCTAGAATTTAGATTTACAAAAGTATTCAATGGTAGTTGCACGCAAAAGTATGATTTTTGGAGGGTAAGATATGAAACACAAATATAGTGGATTGAGGTGGTTAATGATTAGTTATATAACCTTTGCAGTTGTTTGTTTTATCTTTCAAATTTAGGTCACTGATCTGCATCGCCACAATATTGACCATATAACAATCCCTTCAAGTCGTGGGTCTCAGTATGGTGTTCTTCGCCGTGTGGATGATGTAAGTTGACCGTCTGGTTTTTACATTCACTAGTATTTTCCCGAACTGTTACTTCATGGATTTGATTTTGTTTATATTCTTTTCAGGTATTTGACTGCTGGTTTGAAAGTGGATCGATGCCTTATGCCTATATTCATTACCCTTTTGAAAATGTTGAACTTTTTGAGAAGAATTTCCCTGGCCACTTTATTGCCGAGGGCCTTGACCAAACTCGTGGATGGTGTGTTTTATTTTTTGTGCTTTTCCATATTCAATATCTTATAGTAACTGACGTTAGTGCAGACCAGAAACTTGTGAGGAAAGTAAAAATAATCTAGCTGAAAGGGTTCAAGATGTAACTGGCAAATTGAGTTTGCTAGATATTACAGATGTAATCAAGTAGGAGGTCTTTTAACAGATGTTTTAAGATATGTTTTCTTAACTATGACTCTTTAACTGTGTTGGTGTAGGTTTTATACTTTGATGGTACTCTCTACTGCCCTGTTTGGTAAACCAGCATTTAGAAATCTCATTTGTAATGGCCTTGTGTTAGCTGAAGATGGCAAGAAAATGAGTAAAAGGTTGAAAAATTATCCTTCCCCTATGGAAGTCATTGGTGACTATGGTGCGGTAAGTTGCATGTTTAATTATTTCTGTCTTTTCTTGTTGTTAGGTTAATGGCTTCAGGTTGTTGCTGACCTTTTAATATAAACACCCTAATACTAACTTATTTGTAGTTTAAAGCTAATTTTGCACTCAGTTTTGGTTCACAAAATTACAGTTGCACCATGATTAAAGTATGGGAATGAGATGTTTAAAAAAATACAAGTTTCTTGTAAGCATAAATTGAATGATTGTTAATTGAAAATTGAAAATTTTATGCATGCAGGATGCACTAAGGCTGTACCTGATCAATTCCCCAGTTGTACGTGCAGAGCCTTTGCGATTCAAAAAAGAGGGCGTTTATAGTGTTGTACGTACCTTTTAGATCAGTACTGCAACTTTTTCCATATTATTTGCTTAAATAGATATTGGATTTTGCATAAAACTTCCATTACCTATCAGCTTTGCAAAATAACACTCATATACCATGAGGAAAAATAATAAGACTCGACTACCCTGACTTAAAGTGCAGTTGTCGTACATGACAGTTATAGATGTCATGTTAGGGTATAAAAGAATTTCTCCTTGTTCCTGCTCTTTTCTTTGTCTAGAGCAATCAAATATTCCTTTGGAATAAATATTAAAAATCATCGATTTTGAGCAAATAAGGATTTGAAATACTGTTCAATAAAAAAACACTAAGCATGTTCCATCTCCAAATTGACTTGTAGGTGAAAGACGTGTTCCTTCCATGGTATAATGCATACCGGTTCCTCATTCAAAATGCAAAGAGGCTCGAAGTAGAGGGCCTTGCACCTTTTTCTCCATTGGATGTTGCTGCACTTTTAAAATCTTCAAATGTGCTTGATCAATGGATCAACTCAGCAACTGGGAGCCTTGTTAGTTTTGTTCGTCAGGAAATGGATGCTTATCGCCTATATACGGTAAAAATTCAGCAAATGAGCATATAAAATTTTGCAAATGTAGGCCCTAAATTCAGCCAGTTTCAATCAAGTGCACTCAAAAGTCACCAATAATCTTGGTAATAAATATTAAAATGATACTGTCATGTGGGTTCTTTTGCTTCTTTTACTTCAAAACTAGTAAAGTGTCTACGTATCATTTTATAAATAGATGGCAATGAAATTCAAGTTATCAATAATAATTATACAAAAAGTGCATCTCATTACCTTATATCATAAAGTAGTCAATTATAGCAAGAGAGAGACTATTCAACAAAAAGATAGGCGGGCGTGCATTTGGATTTTTACAGGGTTGGTGGGGGAGCATAAGAGAGGAAGAAAGCTAGTACTTGTGAGTGATTAAGATGAAGATGGATGGCCATGATGCATTTAAATATTAAATCAAATTTAACATATTTGATGGACCAGATCGTCTCTGAAAATGTCTTTGGTTTTGAAAGATTGCTCCTATTAGGAGTGAAGAAGTGTGATAAGACCACCATACGCCGCCTTAATTATGAATGTTCTAATTAAGGCCTTCTAAGTCTATTATGCTGAAAATTTGTTTAGTAATGTGGTTCTTTCACAAATAAAAAGGTTTTCTGTAATTTCTGTTGTAGAGTATCTCAGATTTGTCTGCAAAGATGGATGCCATGCATTCAAAATTGTTTAATACCATTGGGAAGTTTTTAGTCTTCACTGTTCTTTTCTGCAGTTAGAAGCAATTTTATGTATGACCCTGGAAACCAGTGCCATGTTTGCCCATTGGGAATGAGAAATATCATGCACACCCTTCAAACACAACATCTCTACTCCATTTATTAAAAGATGCCGGAACTATTTCTTATTCCTAAATGATTAGTCTCTACATGGAGTAAAAAAATGGTAATTTTGGGTTCTTAGTGGAGGGATGTAGAACTATACCTTGTTTTAGAGAATTGGGAGATCTTATCTTTAATGGAATATACATGATCAATTAGTGTTTGTAGGGTGCATAAGTGCACTGTGCACATGAGTATTTCTAATAGTTAATCTGTTCAAATTTTAGGTTGTGCCGTATCTTCTCAAGTTCATTGACAATTTAACGAACATATATGTGCGCTTTAATCGTAAGAGGTTAAAAGGACGAACTGGAGAAGAGGATTGTAGGGTTTCACTTTCGACTCTTTACCATGTAAGCAATCACCTTGTCTTTAACTTTACATCAATAAAACTGTCGGGCTACTTTAATATTGTTCTTATATAAAATGCTGAGTTTTCCTTGTTTGTTTTGGATGTAGGTGCTTTTAACGACTTGTAAAGCAATGGCACCTTTTACGCCATTCTTCACAGAAGTGTTATATCAGAACTTGAGAAAGGTTTCAGATGGCTCCGAGGAGAGCATTCATTTTTGTAGTTTCCCTTCAACTACTGGTCAGGTAATCAATATCTTATTTTTAAGGTATAGTGTTTTCTTATGTAAACACTCCCAGCTTTTCCCTTCTGTTTGCTAATTACCAATTTTTCCCATCTAGTGTGTTGAAACATTTGTAATTACTTGTAATTGCATCCAACAATTAAAACTAGTTTGTATCAAGCAAACATGACTAAGTTTCTCTATGCATTCTTATATAAACATTTTCACATTGCACCAAATTTAATAGATGACCTAGCTAAGTGACGGAGAATATTCTTCAATTATTTTTTTCTTGGATTTTGACGAGTGTTGATGTGGTTGTTCTTGTTTGTCAAATAAGATCTTTTTTTTTGTCAATGCAACCTATCCTTTTCTGTATTAACTTGACAAAAAATCTTATACCCAGCTGATATAAACCCTGACAAACATGTAGAAATCCACTTGGTTATAGATAAATTTTGAGCATAGGAGCAACCAAATACTAGAGTATTGTAAATGCTTAATAGAGTTTTCCCTTATCAAAATATCATGCCAATTTAATGCTAGTATATGTTCTCTAGAAATGTTCCATGTTTGCAAATTACAACGATAATTGGTTGGTATCAGAAACTATGGTACCATGTGTTCAACTTGCTAACTCATACTGATATATTTATTATAATTATTGACATGTGTTGTTTCTCTTCTAACCTGTGAAATGTCCTTTTTGGAACTTTTTAGAGAGATGAGCGCATTGAACAAAGTGTTACAAGAATGATGACTGTCATTGATCTTGCACGGAATATTAGAGAAAGGCATAACAAGCCTCTTAAAAGCCCACTCAAGTATGTACCCATTTATTCTAACTCTTGTGTTCAGTACTTAAAGTTCTTTGATAATTGATGAATCTATGTTTTTTTTTTCTTTTTATCCACAGGGAAATGGTTGTGGTGCATCCTGACAATGCCTTCCTCGAAGACATTACTGGAAAATTAAAAGAGGTGCTTGTATTTAGCCTGATTAACACTAGCCTTTTTAGTCTATATCGCAATGATAATTAGTCTAATTTAGTTCATGCACCATTCTACTTTCCTAACTCTATTAACGAAGCATCATCATCTTAATGCAATTGAAAAGAACATCATTGACTGTTTATTTGTAGTATGTTATGGAGGAGATGAATGTTAAATCGGTGGTCCCTTGTAATGATCAATTGAAGTATGCTTCTCTACGTGCTGAGCCTAATTTCAGGTACTTCAACAGTCACTAGAACTCAAAGAGCCTGTAGCATGTTAAGTTTGATCTACCTTTCCTTGAATGCTTCTTTTCTCTCTTTAGCGTGCTAGGTAAAAGACTCGGGAGAGATATGGGAGTGGTTGCAAAGAAGGTAAAGGAGATGTCCCTTGATGATATCTTGGCTTTTGAGAAATCTGGAGAGGTGGCCATTTCCGGGCATAGTCTGAAGCTTTCAGATATCAAGGTATATATACATTTATCTTATGATAAGTTGCATAATAAAATATTGTAAAAAAAGACAAAAAATTGGTAAATTCATTTGTTGATTTTACACCAGAAATTAATGTTAAGGCAGTTAGAAGGCAATTAAGTATATTTTAACATTACAACACGATTATTGAAATTCTTTGTTAGCTTAGCCTCTTTGTTAACTTCCAGGTTGTTCGTCAATTCAAAAGACCTGATAATGTTTCTGATAATGAAATCGATGCTGCTGGAGATGGTAATTGTTTATGTATTACCTTGTTCCTCCATTGTACATTTAGCCTTGTGTGTAATATGAGTTTAGAAAATTCATTTTCTTTGATTTTTTTTATCCAGGTGATGTACTTGTCATATTGGATTTACGGGCGGATGAATCATTGTTTGAAGCTGGTCTGGCCCGTGAGGTAACATCTCAAGTTTTAATAATGTTAATTCTAATTGACTCAAAAGATGAATATTTAGTATTGCTTTTATGACAACAGTTTGTTTGAGTATATTATATATTGTAATTACTGATAAATTTAACAGATTTATGTTTACGTACCAGGTTGTAAATAGAATCCAGAAACTGAGGAAAAAATCTGGGCTTGAGCCAACTGATCTGGTTGAGGTTTTTATTAAACCTCATGATGCTGATAAGGAGAGCTTGGAGAAGATACTAAACTCTCAGGTATATAAAATAAAGAATATTTTTGTTTCTGCACCTGTAAAATGTCATAATAAAAGTATGTCCATGGTAAATAGAAATGTTATTCACTGCCTAGCATAACTTGGGATATATTCTGGATACCTTACCAGTGTTGAAGGAGATGTATATTTTGTTTTACATGTTATGCGTGATACTAATTGATTACTTGCAGGGTAGTACATTGTGTTGGCTATATATGTTTTGGTGCATTGACTGAGTTTATATATATATATTTATTTTAAATTCATACGTTACAGGTACAGTACATTACTGATGCTCTAGGCTCTCCTCTTCTCCCATACACACTGGCATCACCAAAAGCTGTAAGTAAACTTGCAATCCATTTGAAATGTTAGGTCTCCTTCCATCAATGTTAATCTTTAATAATGTGACTAAACCTTACTGTAAATTGTATTTTCATGTTTTATCTCAGGTCATCGTCTGTCAGGAGGAGTACACTGATGTGTGTGGCAAGTCCTTTGCCATCAGCATCGCAAAGCATACTGTAGTTTTTGGTGATGCTCTTATAGCTGCTTGTTCAGGTAGTAACTGAAAATGACAACCGCACAATTTGGGTGATAGTTTTATTTTTGAAATTAGAATCTCCTTTTAACAACTATATGAACGACGTTTCACGCACACATGGTTCAGCATATTGCATATTAAATGGGTAATATTAATTTTCATACATGGTACTTCATTTTATGGAACAGTATGGGAAGCAAGAATATTAGTCTATGAGTAATTCATAAATATTCTGAGCAAAACTATTGTTGGGACTTGGCATCCTGTTATTATGTAAAGCTTGTAGATTTCAGCTGTTGGACATCTCAGCAATGTAATGTCTTAGATGCACAATCTGTATAGATATCTGGTTTATTTGATCTAAATGAAATTTTAGGTTGTATTGGAATTGTCAGAAACCAAAATATGCATTTTTTAATTTTTTGGAACAAATTCCTTTCCGAATGGGAGCTGCATTTTTTTTTGTAAATGATAAGAGTTATTTTACTTCATTTATCCATTGAAAATATTTTTAATGTAGGAAATGAAGAGCATGCAGAAGCTATTCGTGTGTATCTCCTTTCAAGAGATCTCCAGAGCTTGAAATACGAGGTTCAATCAGGAAACGGCAAGGTTAGTTCTACACCTGTGATTGTTGTATTTATATTTCCAATATTTTGTTTGAATGAAACTCTTACTGTTTGATCATTTCCTTTTTGGTTGGATTGGACTTGTGCAGATTAAGGTGGATTGTCTTGATAGCTACCCCTCGGTTGAGCTTCAAGTTGGAAAACATTTTTTCTTGAATGTTGGTGAATCTTATTTATCAACAGCTTAGTCATTTGAATTTCCTATGAGCAGCAATTTTTTTGAAATTTTGATTGTCATTTTTTTGTTGTTGTTGTTGTTGTTGTTTATTGATATTGTAATACAGCCAAAAAAAAAAAAGATTTTGAAGGAATATAAAATGGTTTGTCTTTGAATATAAGAACATCGGTCACATATTTCTCAGGAGTAGAACTAGGGTGCTCTTAAGCTCACCAAAGTTTTGGTGAGGTTAATTCTAAAACTCATCAAATCGATTTCAAACGATGAATCCGAATTGTTGAAATCCACCTACCTTACGTGTGATGCATTTATATGTGAAATTTTTAAACATTCGAATTAATTTAGTATAAAGTCAAGCGGTCAAATTTAAAAGGTTAATAAATTAATTTTAGTGCATTCATTTTTTGAACGTTTTTGACCGCTTGACTTTATACTAAATTAATTCAAATGTTTAAAAATTGCACATGTAGATGCATCACACGTAAATTAGGTGGGTTTTAACGGTTCGGATTCGTCATTTGCAATCGATTTGATGAGTTTTAGAGTTAAGCTCACCAAAACTTTGGTAAGCTTAAGAGCACCCTAGTTCTACTCTATTTCTCAGTTGTATTGTTTTGAATGTCTTATTTTATCTTTACGTAACATTGCTTGTTTTCTGTTGGCTCATTGACTCCAATATACTTGCAATGGATTGGACCTAGTGGAAAAAACGTGCCGTGATTAACGGTGACTTTGGTCTCATGCCGTGATCAAGTGAACAGTGATCTGTGCCGTGCCGTGACTAAAATATTAAGGGATGGTTACGGCACGCGAGTCATGCTGTGATTATTCGCGTGTCGTGTTCAAACGTAATTGATCGTGTTTTTTATATTTAACTATTTTTTTATAATTTAAGTTAGTTTATTTGAGATTCACAATTTGATTAAGATTTAACAGTCTTAATTATACGTGACTCTCGTAGTTACATGTCGTGCCATGACTGGATTTTTTATGTGCCATGACCAAAATGTCAAGGGGTGGTCACGATACGGAACAGTAACACGTGTCGTATCGTAACGGTGCTGTAATCGTACTGTTTCGTGACGGAACCGGCTCTGCCGTGCTATTTTTCTCACTCTAATTGGATCGGTCCAGCATTTTACTTAGTCTAAGTTTATAACATGTAGCTACAGATAGGTCTGGATCCTCTAAAGTAACCTAATCTTTGGGTTTTGGATGAAGACCGTTCGATTCGAATCTGTCGCTCGAGATTGCTTGGCGATTCAAATTCATTTCTCTGGATGTGTGCGCTCCACTTCGAATAGATTATCATAAATTCAAATCGAACGGTCCCGATTTAAAACCGAAAATTTGAGTTACTTGACTGTTACTGGTACCTGCAACAAAAAAAAAATGTAGTTGTGGATTTTCTGTAAGCAAGGGATATATATATATATATATATATATGAGTAGAACTAAGGTGTTTTTAAGCTTACCAAAGTGTTTGGTGAGCTTAATTTCAAAATTCATTAAATCGGTTTTAAATGACAAATTCGAACTGTTGAAATCCTTCTATCTTACGAGTGATGCGTCTACATGTAAAAATTTTAAACATTCGAATTAATTTACGAGTGATGCATCTACCTTGTGGATTTTCTGTAAACAATTGTGGGCGATAAGGCACCTATTCCAATTAGGAGATGGCACTACGTACTACCTCCTAATCCTATTGGTACGACTCTTGGGAAATTTGGAAGGTAAAGATGCCACCATCTCCAAGATTCTTCTCTTTATTGTTACTGCATGAGGAAATTCTTCTCTTTATTGATCCTACCTGCCCAATGTGCACTGAATGCGATTTAGAATCAGCCATTCACCTAATTTTTGGGTGCTTGCATGCAAGATTGGTGTGGAGAGCAATCTCTGACAGGGTGGGATTGATTTTCAACCTTATTGGTAATTCCATTGAGGAAATCTGGGTCAGATCGCAAACAAGCTATGAAAGTTGGAGAAATCCCTTAATTTTAAATGCATTTTTACAAGAAATATTAGATGAGGAAGTATACATGAATTTACCACCCGGTCATAAAAATAAAAATAATAAAAGTTTAACATGTAGATTGCACAAATCTATTTATGGCCTTAAACAATCACCACGTGCATGGTATGCCAAACTAAGTTATGCACTTGTAGAATTTGGTTTTACAAAGAGCTTGGCCAATTCATCAATGTTTGTTAAATTAACCAAAAATTCAACTACAATTGTATTGGTATATGTAGATGACTTAATAATCACTGGTAATAATAAAAGTGAAATTGGAGCAATAAAACAATATCTAAAAAATAAATTTGATATTAAAGATTTAGGCCAATTAACATATTTTTTAGAAATTGAATTAGCAAACTCAAGCAAAGATTTATTTCTTTCACAAAGAAAGTACACATTAGATTTATTAAAAGAAACAGAAAAAATAGGTGCCAAGCCAATTAATACTCCAATGGAAAATAATAAAAAATTAAACCTTGAAGACGGTGAACCTTTAAAAAATGTGGGACAGTACCAAAGACTTGTAGGCAAGCTAAATTATCTAACCGTCACTAGACCCGACATTGCATTTGCGGTTAGTACGGTAAATCAATTTATGCATGCTCCACGTACAAGTCATATGAATGCTATTGTTCGCATTAATTCTTAAATATCTTAAAGGTTCACCCTGTAAATTGTATAATATGTGGTGTGGGATCCACCCATCCATCATCCATGTCATGTGTTTGCAATTGTTTTTGCGAGATGCATCATGCATGCTAAGGAAAGAACCATGACGACATGTTCACCAAATCACCTCGCAGCGCTGCTTGAGCTCTCCCATTCTTCATGTTGTACCTACACAGCGGGTATTCATAAATATCATCTCTATCCCTTGGATACAGATAAGCAATGAAGTAGATGCTCTCTCCTTTTAATCCTTCAAATTCGCTTGCCTTCAAAGAAAACCCGATTGTGTCGTCTAAAAACAAAACTCGGTCGCCTATGCTGTCGATTCTGACCCATTGAGGAACCTTCTTCTCCTCATCCAGCCGATACACTTCGAATTTGGAATCTCTAACAGTTTTAGCCCATTTACTTCGGCAAACTCCGAGAAGCTCTCCGCTTGATACAATGAGATAGTCAAGGCGGCGCGGTTCTCCAGTGATTTTAGAGATAACTAGAGGCGGTATAGTTGACACAGTGGCGCCGGTTTTAATATCCATTACTTTTGTTGTGAGAGTTTGTTTGTCATTTACATAATAGAAACCTTTGTAATATGTCTGGCCGTTGGCCCCTGAAGGAATTTGAATTTTGTTCCATTCTCGATCGCCAGGCTGGCATAATCCAACTGTATGAATGCCTGATGAGTCCCAACAGACGACCACATCATCCCCACTTATATAGATGGGGCGGTGCCAGTATGAATTGGTAGGTGGAAGAGGGATCTCATTTCTGGTAATTGGATTCACAAGTGTCAAAATACAGCGCTTGTGGTCAAAAGCTAGCATGTAGTGGTGAGAAGAGCCTAATAGCCGCTTCCCCTCAGCTTTGGAAAAATTATTGATGGAATAGAATTTGCCGGAGGAGAGAGAGAAGAATCGAATGGTGCTTGGGAGGCCTTCTCGGGTTGCAACAACCCAAGGCAGCTGACGAGGTGGATCGGTGACAGGAGCTGCAGTGTGCCATCTTTTGCAAACGACACGGAAGCGTATGAAATCGGAGAGATCAGGAAGTTTTTTGGAGATGAGGTGGAGAAGATCAAGAGGTAGCTCTGGCCAATCCATGCATGCATGTATTGTGTACCAGTAATTCAACAATAAGTTGAGTGCAATACCTTCTTTCTTCTAATTTGGAAGGCTAGGAGTGGTGGTCAGCAATTTCCAGATGATTTGATCTTTATATATTATATATATAAATGCTGGATTCCACATGGGATGATTGGGACACAACAACAACAACCACCACCACCTCATCAATTTGATGTTTTACTTATTTTATATTTGTATAGTTGTAGAATAAAATATGTAGATATATAAGAGGATAAATTTTATTACCGCTTTTCTAAGAGATAAGAAATCTTCATATCTTTCAAAACTTTTCTTTTAAAAAAAATATATATATATATAGAGGAGGGTTCAAATGCACCCAAATGCACCATATCTTTCAAATTTTTTTTCTCCGTTTTCAAAGTCCGAATAGTCAATCCGAACCGTTAGATGCGATCTACATATTAAGATGTGCTTGGAGATCAAATTTTACATTTTTTAGAATTTTTTTACTATATATATGAAGTCACTTTGAAAATCACTGATTTTACATTTTCTGGACCATTGGATCAGCGATTTTCAAAGTGGCTTAATAAATAGTAAAAAATTTTCAAAAAATGTAAAATTTGGTCTCCAAGCACATCTTAATATGTAGAACGCATCTAACGGTTCGAATTAACTATTCGGACTTTGAAAATGGAGAAAAAGAATAAGGTGCATTTGGGTGCACAAAAATTTAGGTGCATTTGAACTTATTAATTTGATCATTGATCTCTTGACGCAATAGTTCAATATTTGAATACGCAATGTCTTAAAATATTTTTCCTTTTTGACGCAAAAGCGCAGTCTTCGTTAAATTATATTTTTTTAGAACAAGCAGGAAAAAGAAACTGACCTTGGGAACGTGAATGTGGCCTTGGGCCGTGTGCGTTTCCTCTGAGATATCTCAACCTTGGGCCGACGTGTACGGCCGATTTTTTTTAAAATACCCAAAACAAAAAATAAATAATTAAAAATAACCAGGTTTTGGACAAAATTTTAAAAATGCCCAAACCGCCTCAAAATTCGGCGGCCCAGAATTTTAATTCCGAACCGCCAATAAATTCGGCAGTCTGGAGTTTTAATTCCGAACTGCCAATAAATTCGGCGGTCCGGACCTATATATACTCCCAAATGTCTGTTTCTCTCTCCTCACAATTCATTTTCTCAAAATCTCACTCTCTCTCCTCCCCACCCGAATTTCTCATCTCTTTTCTACTCTCTTCTTCTCTCTTCTTCCAATTTGCAAGTAAGTCCCTATATTTTTTTGAAATTTCATTTGTAGTGTAAAAAAGTTGTAGATTAGTCCAATTATGTTAGTAAGGTACCAAAATTAGTATTTTTTTTTTTTAGTTAGTTGAGTTAGTGCTAATTAGTTATAATTATGATTAAATAATTACGGTACCAATTTAGTGGTAATTAGTATCAATGTAGGTACCAAAATATTTATAATTAGTGATAATTATGGTACCAAAGTTAGTTTTAATTTTAACTTGAATTATTTAGTCCAAAATTTGATCGTAATTAGTGCTAATTAGTTATAATTAGGGTTAATTAATTACGGTACCAATTTAGTGGTTATTAGTGTCAATGTAGGTACTAAAATATTTGTAATTAGTGATAATTATGGTACCAAAGTTAGTTTTAATTTTATTTTGGATTATTTAGTCCAAGCTATGATCGTAATTAGTGTTAATTAGTGGTAATTAGTGTTAATTAATTAAAGTACCGAATTTAGTGATAATTAGTGTTAATGTAGGTACAAAATTAGTTTTAATTAGTTTTATTTAGTCCAAAATTTGATAGTAATTAGTGTTAATTAGTTATAATTAGGATTAATTAATTACGGTACCAATTTAGTGGTAATTAGTGCTAATGTAGGTACAAAATTAGTTATAATTAGTGATAGTTGAGTATATTTGAGTATATTTTAGCATATTTGAGTATATTTTTGTCGTAATTAATGTATTTTAGCATATTTTACCGTGATAAGCGTATTTTAGCATATTTTAATATATTTTGCCCGAATAACATGTTTTTTTAGTATATTTTGCCCAACGAACAATTTTTTTTTCATATTAACGTAATTTAACCAATTGTAGCATGTCTAATTTTTTTCCAAACGTAGGATGGCTAGGGGACGGCCTAGGAGACCACCACCACCCGACCATACTGATGATCCCATTTCCGTGGACAGCATGGAGCATTTTAGTCCATTATTATGGATACCTCATAGTGAGCATCGAGTCTCATTGGCATCCCGAGAGGTACTTGATTACTTTTTCCTTTCTTTTTTTAAAGTTTAAATTTTTACTAATTGCTCATTTTTTTAGGTTTTTATGCTTTTTTTTTTTCAACACAGAGTCAGGACCCCCTAGAATGTAAGAATCGGGCATATGGCATGCAGTAGTACTCTCTGATGGACCCGTATCTACGAAATTTGGAGTTGTACCATTTGGTCGATATTTTGGAGACGGAGAGCAAGGCTACCAATGCATACCTCATCCAGGCACTAGTGGAGCGATGGCGCCCCGAGACGCACACGTTCCACTTCCAGTTTGGAGTGATGACAGTGACTCTCCAGGATGTGAGTGTCCTTTGGGGTTTGCCCATCCAGGGCGTGCCCGTCGGTGGCATATCAGACTCCACTGATGAGAACACAATTAATGCCAGCCTCGCAGAGCTGTTGGGAGCGGAGCCAGCTATACGCGATAATGGCGGGAAGTCGAGGTTTCATGTGAAGAAGTCGGCACTGCGAGCTCTATTCGCCAATCGAGGTCTGCATTGGCGATCCACGGAGCAGGACATTGAGAGGTACTCATATAAACCATTATATATATTTATTTTGTACTATATTTCATACTAAAAAATGAGGTGCTTCGTAATTTCGACATTATAGATACACACGGGCTTTCGTGATGGATCTATTTAGTTCTGTTATGTTCGCTGATTCGAGCGGTGATTCCATCCCGATTATGTATCTGGAGCTGTTGCGAGACCTTGGGACGTCAAGAAGGTACAACTGGGGAGACCGGGTGCTCCGTCAGTTTGGACTTCCTCCACTCATCCCCGCAGATCTAGACATCCCGAGATCTATCATCATGGGACTACACGGGTACGTACAAGTTATGTTTTTCTTGCATTTTGTACTTAATATTAGTTGTTGCCTTTAAATTGAATCTAACATAATAATTACAGGATGACCCACGGTAATCATAATGATAGAGATTGGAGTACGTATTACCTGGACCACTACAACAGAGCAGCGAGCATGAGTGAGAACTTGTTGCAGATGTCGGAGGTTGGTGAGATACAGTTGCAGGGGCCTCCCCTACTGCGATATCAGGCTTGGTACATGCGGGTCGGCATGACATCTGTGTATCTTGAGGGAGATTACGGCAATTATCTTCGCGCGAAGATCTTCGAGGATGGTGGTTATACCCCTACAGGCCGAAAAGTTGCTCGCGATGTAAGTAATGCACCTCAAACAATTCATTTTTTCCTAATGTATTTTTTTCGTCTAACTTTGGTTTTATTTTTTTTAGCTACTACTGGCAATTAAAGGTGCCGGGCATTCAATCGTTTGTCTTGGAAGGCGTGGCTATAGGGC
The DNA here is from genome assembly GCF_964058835.1 of Carex rostrata. Lineage (NCBI taxonomy): Eukaryota > Viridiplantae > Streptophyta > Magnoliopsida > Poales > Cyperaceae > Carex > Carex rostrata. The sequence continues at coordinate 14,285,767 of NC_135925.1, read as the reverse complement.
TTTTGGGCACACGATGTTGAACTTGGTTGCCCCTTGCATTGAGGGCCACGGCCATGAGGCCAAGCTAGTCGCGATGAGCCCGCTGTTCATGCTAGTCATGCTAGTCAGATGAGCCCGCTGTTCATGCTAGTCAGATGCCACTGGAGCCCACATCCCAGCCAGAGTGGGACTACCATCTTTGGGTATTGGACATGTCCGGTTGGCACGGCTTCTGGGATGAGCATGGACGTGCAGTTCTTCCCCAGGTATGGCATTTTATATTTTATGTCAAATTAGTTACACTTTTCTCCTTCGGTAAAGTAAGTTAGGTAAAATTTATTAAATTATTGGTATCTTTGCAGGGTCCTGCCTACATGCCGACACCGGCTGAGCACCAGGCTGGGTCTCCGGAGATCCAGCCTATGCGGGAGTCTCCGGAGATCCACCCTACGCAGGATGAGAGCTTGACTTTCAGCCTTGCAGATTTTGTTCCAGAGTATCAGTTGGACACAGCCGCCTCCCCGACACCGCGTCAGCCGTATCCGGAGAGGTCTCATGATTGGGAGGCCTCTGGTAGCGGGACTCAGCCTGACTATGGTTCCCAGCTTGCGGCATCCTTGTTCTATACCCCCCCCCCGCCACCGCCAGCTACCCACACCGCCGATGATCCATGGGGTACAGCACTCATGATGAGCAGAGAGGCTGAGCCCATGGAGGAGATCACACCAGCTCGCGTGGCGCAGAAGTACAGTGAAATGATTGGCATCAGGCTCGGGTTTTCACCGGAGAGAACAAGGGCCAACCAGCTGACCGATATACACCTTCGCAGTATCGTTGAGCACTTAGTTTTTTTTTGTTTTATTTTTAGTTAGTTTTATTATGTTTTAGAGCTCGTGGGTTTTTTTTATAGTTTTATTATGTAGTGTTTTATATTTTATTATGTTTTATGTTTGTGTTTTTAGTTAGCTTATTATGTTTTATATTTTAGTTAGCTTATTATGGTTAGCTTATTATGTTTTATGTTTTATTATGTTTTAGTTTTAGTTTTGGGTTGAACTATGTTTTATGATAGTATTCGTACAATAAAAAAATATTAAACAATTTTGAAAAAAAAAAACACTAAAAAAATAAGAACACAAAAATACTTCAAAAATAACACTAAAATAAAATAGTACAACAACAAAAATAAGAACAAAAAAACACTAATAAAAATAACCACAAAGTTAAACCCCGGAAGAAAAATTTATTGGTTGGGGCTATTTTTGCGAGCTTATATCTCACGTTTTGTTCAGAGATTCTGAATAAAACTTGGCAGTGCTGTTCTAGGATGTTGATACTGTATGTCGGTAAATTTTCATGATTTTCGGAGATGTTTTGCTAAGGAAACCAGAGGTGCAAAGTTGGACCCCGGAAGAAACATTCATCGGTTGGGGCTATTTTTGCGAGCTTATATCTCACGTTTTGTTCAGAAATTCTGCATGAAACTTGGCAGTGCTGTTCTAGGATGTCGAGACTATATGTCGGTAAATTTTCATGATTTGTGGAGATGTTTTGCTAAGAAAACCAGAGGTGCAAAGTTGGACCTCGGAAGAAACATTCATCAGTTGGGGCTATTTTTGCGAGTTTATATCTCACGTTTTGTTCAGAAATTCTGCATGAAACTTGGCAGTGCTGTTCTAGGATGTCGAGATTATATGTCGGTAAATTTTCGTGATTTTTGGAGATTTTTTACCAAGGAAACCAGAAGTGCAAAGTTGGACCCCGGATGAAACATTAATCAGTTGGGGCTATTTTTACGAACTTATATCTCACGTTCTGTTCAGAGATTCTACATGAAACTTGGCAGTGCTGTTCTAGGATGTCGAGACTACATGTCGGTATATTTTCATGATTTTTGAAGCTGTTTTGCTAAGAAAATCAGAGGTACATTTTATTGCAAAAAAATCTGAATATATAAAACAATTTGATTTGCAAAAAAAAAAAAAATTTCGGACCGCCGAATTTTGGGGCGGTTAGGAATTAAAATTCCGGACCGCCGAATTTTGAGGCGGTTTGGGCATTTTTAAAATTTTGTCCAAAACCTGGTTATTTTTAATAATTTATTTTTTGTTTTGGGTATTTTTAAAAAAATCGGCGTGTACGGTGCCTATTCGGGGATAGCGCAGGGCCATTATTATTCCGATTTTTTTTATTAATAGAAAATAAATTAATAAAATATCAAAATTGGGGATCGCTTTTGATTTTTGTCGAGAAATAGGTAGAACGGGTTCATTTATCTCGTCTGGTTTACATCTCTAATTAACCTCTTAACAAAAACTTAGCGTTAAAAAATAAGAAAAGAAAAAAGTCGGACGGTATAATTAGACCCATCCGGGGTTAAAAAAGAAGAAGGAAAAAGCCAGACGGTATAATCAGACCCGTCCAGGGTTAAAAAAAAGGGAAAACTCGGACAGTATAATCAGATCCGTCCGGGGTTAAAAAAAATGCGGATGGTATGCTCATTCCCGTCCGGGTAAAAGGCGGACTAGAAAAAGTGAAGGGTTTAGACGGGTTTATTTGTACCGTCCAGGCGTGGTACTTAAACCGCCCACGAAGAAGGCTTCAAAACAGAGACAAAAGGCTCATCTGGAAGTACAGATAGAAGGCTCAGACAGACATAAGGCTTAATAACAGACAGAGGTGATTCTTGTCGATAGCGAAGTTGAATTTTAAACAGGTAACTCCTTAATTATATTTTCTGTTGTGTCATTTAGTAACTATTGTAGAATAATTTAATTAATATTAGTTTTTATTATTGTAATAATAATAATATATAATTTATTCATTATTGTGTAGGTTAATTTATAAAAATAATTAATCATGTTGATGTTAAGGATTTATTTTGGTGGTTAAATACGACACGGTCGTAAAGGAGTAGAGTATAGTATTAGTCCTCGATTCTCACTGAGTGTGACTGATGAATACGGTTCGTATGATGTGAAAGGTGAAATTTATCGCCAACTTGGATATTCCGAGAGTGAGTATAACCTAAAATCACATGCTGTTGTTTGAGCAATAATCTTTTTTGTCTATTTGACTAATTTGCAAAAACATACAATTATTGAATTTTACGATTTCTTTTATTTTTGAAAGATATGTAGATTCAAGTCAAATGGAATTGCATTATGGAATACTTGAACTGAAGAAATCATGAAGACATTTATCAAGAATACAAATTGTAAAATAAGAAGCTTGGTAAAGTATGTTTGAGGCTGTTTACACAGGGATCAAACGTTGGTAACATTTGTAAAATGTTGTAACGTTTTAGGCCTGTCAGAAACGCTAAATTAACAGATTGATCAAACTTAGAAATAACTTAAAACGTTATAACGTTTTTATAAACGTTGTAACGTTTTAGGATTATCATAACTACTGAAGCACAGTTGTACAAAATCAACTTAAAATGTTATAACGTTTTTAACAAACGCTGTAACGTTTTAGGAATGTCAGAGCGTTTAAGTATAGCTGTATCAAATTCAAACTTCAAGTTACAAACGTTATAATGTTTGTCAATCGTTACAACGATTTAATTAAATCAGCATTGTAACGTTTTAAATAAATCTGAGCTTTAGGAATTCCTATTTTTGATCAAAATTTTACAGTGCAAGACGTTACAAAAACGTTATACAATCGTTGTAATGTTTTACTGAGCTGTCAGAAAATTAAAATCCTAAATCGCATTTTGAACTATACGTTGTAACGTTTTATGTCAAACAGCTCATTTTTGAGTTGTCTCTATAAATAGGGCTTTGGGCTTTCTTCCTAAAGTATCTTAGCCGACCCTAAACTTCTAAAAAGTAATTTTCTGAGAGCTTAGCTTACTTCATTGTTGTGAGAGCTTAAAACTTTAAAATTTCTCAAACAACCTCAAACTCACTTCACTAATCTTGAGTTAGATTAGGTTAGAGTGATCTATTGAGTGTTTATCTTGAGTAGCTTGAACTAAGAGACCTTGTTCTCATCTCTTTGAGTTGGCCGGTTGACTTCCCACTTGGTGTGTAAGGGTTCAACAGTTCACAAGTTGTAATTCTTTCGTATTGGGTAATAGAAAGATGCACCCACAAGAGGTTGCGAAGCCCCGGAGATGTAAGCCTTTGTTTTGACGAACTCCGTTAACATTCCGTGTTTCAAATTTCTCTAAACTCATTTATTTACTCTTAATTGCGATTATTTCCAGTTTTAGAGCAATTAGTGGTGCAACTAGTATAACAAAGTAGTATCAGAGCAAATTACTCAAATTAAGACACCTTTAATTTTGAGATATTAAGGGATGGGGCTAGAGTGGGGAAAATGGCATGGCAGAGCTGGCTCCGTTACGGAACGGCATGACACGTGCGTCAGTTACGTGCCATGACTTGCGTGTTTCATGCCGTAGTCATCTTTAGAAAATTTGACATGACACGACACGACACAACGCGCAAAAGATTTAGTCACAACACGACACGTAGTCATGCGAGTCACGTGTAATTAGGACAGTTAGATATTGGCCAAATGGTGAATCTTGAATAAACTAATCTAAATTATGATTAAATGGCCACACGAGTCACGTTTGATCACGACACACTTATACACAATGTGACTCACATGACGTGACTATACACGTGCCGTGAACACCCTTGACATTTTAGTCACGGCAGAGCACGACACATGAAAAATGAACTTAATCACGGTACAACACGGTACAAGACCAGTGTTAGTCACGATACAGCACGACATGACTTGTTTTTTCCACTCTAGATGGAGCGATGGGGCATTGGCTTCTCTCCTATGTTGCATGGATACGGATACGAGTATCGTATCAGATACGATATAGATGCAGCGATACGGAAAATTTCAAAAATCCTGTATACAATACACCTATTATATATTATTTTAATTATATTATTAATTCAACACTTATATTATATAAAATAAATATAAAAAATTCTTAATAAGTATTCAATATAAGTTGTATATATAAGCTAATATATAACAACATCAAAGTTGTTCTAATCTAGTGGTAAAGGCGCATGTTTGGTCTCTTCAGAACCTGCGTTCGAATTCCGTTGTAGTCACTGAATTTTGCTAATTTTGCTGTGGCTCATGCAAAAATTGAAATGGATTCGGTCCACGCGTGGTTCACAGGATGAATCAGATGCTCTTGAGACGTATCCCCCGACCGTATCAGAAGTTTCAAGTCGTATCGGCAGGTTTTAACGAGGTGTCGAAGACCGTATCAAAAGGGCAGGGACACGCCAGCTCACCTGACACGTTAGATGGCGTGTCTGATACGTATCATGTCTGTGTCGGAGGCCTATCGGTGTCGGATACGTGTTAGACACGGGTATGATGGCTTTTTAGGAGTATCAGGGTAACATAGCTTCTCTCTTAAGTGTAATATAAATATGTCTTAATGAAGAGTCATTTAATTAGTTAAAAATATGATACATCGTACATTTATAAAATTTTATTTAAATGACTATATTTACGTATATTTTTTTGGAAGAAGAAATGACTGTGCGTATGTTAAAAGTATAAATCGGTAAAATATAAGAATCAGCCTTTAGATCAGTAGCTAAAGACAATGTTCTAGGTCGCATATTCAGAATCTAAAGAATATTTTTTTATGAATATTTAAATTGAAAATGTTAAACTTCTATCTTTCTCTGTTTTTTTTAAAAAAAAAAAAGCCAATCCAACCCCTAGATAAGTTTGCAGGAAAGAAAGTTGGTACAGAGAGACCGACGATTTGCATGTGCAAGTGCTGGCATATAAATTAAGAATCTCTCAAGGGGCAATTAATATATATAGTCTATTTATAAAAAAAGAAGAAAACATTCTCTCTTTCCATGTGATATCACAATATTAATCCAATCACCAGATAACCCTAATCAATACCACTGTAACCCACTGTTTCCCAAGCAATACTACTATATATGGAGTAATTAATGTCAAAGAATACTTCACCTGTCAAGTGCAAATTTATATTAAAACAAAGTACCAGTCAACAATTAATACAAAATATATGTATTTAGCATAAGAAATTAATATATCCGACAAATCCAGCAATCCAGTTGTGTTCGAATTATTAGATAAAAATTAAAAAGGAAATGAAGATGACTGCAGTTTTGTAAGGACATGATAACTTTGCATTTCTTAAAAAAAAGTGATTTCTCACCAGTGAGTATATAACAGCTAAAATGATTGAAGACGATTATATCACGCGAATGGTTACGTCATATGTGTTCACATCATGACTTAATTAATCACATTATGTAATAATACATGTATGATCATTATTTTTCACGTGATGTGATATAACATGACTAAAATAGTGAAAGACAGTCAAATCACGTAAATAGTCACGAATGTGACTAGCCACGGTTAATCTTTGATTTTTTTTTTTTTTTCAGATTTTACATTAGTTCATAGAAAATAAAATAAAAAGATGCTAAAAATAATGAAAATATTGCAAAATAAATTTAAATAAAGAAACAATATTGAAAAAATTAATAACATGATTACGTGACATACTATTTTCGATTGAAGAGAGACGTCATGTTACATGTAACGTGACTTATTTCTTTCACTGAGTCCGATATTCAAATTAATTTTTTTGAAAACCCATTACAAATACAAGGGTTTTAAAAGCTCCAGTTGGAAATATAATTAAGAATTTGTGAATTTTAAGGCAAGCTTTGAGAATTGGAAGTGTCAGTGCAGCAGGTCTGGATTGACTCCAAGGAAAATGATGCAAGCAGGCAGCAAGGGCTTCGCATGGGTAAGCTAGTGGTGTATTTTATGTGTACCTGCATGCTTAAACATCGATCTAGAAACGAAGAAATTAATGAGGTGGTGTTCAGTGGGGTCATGGGATAATATGCAGGAAGGTAAAATATATGTACTTGCCTCATTTAATCCCTCCTCGTTATATATATAGCTAGGTACATACAGCCCAGACCCCTCTTTAACATGCATGGTTGTAATTTTCCTTGTTCATAATAAATCAACTTGGCAGCCCCTGTCAATATTTCAAAAGAAAGAAAAAAGAACTAAGGTACACCGTTACTGATCTTGTCAGCTGTTAAGAATCTCGTGTAACCAGAAAAGCAAAGAAAGAAAAGAGAGAGAAACAAATTTAATTAGTATGCTACGGACAAGTTAACAAGAAAATATTTTAATGCCAACACTGCATGCATGCTAGGATTGAACATTTTAAATAACAAGGTTAATTAAATTTGAAAAAGAACCTTAATTCCCCCAATGTATCATCAGACAACTGATTACCAGAAAGAAGGGAAAAGACGAATCGCCCTGTGAGTTCCTTACAAGTGGTCTGACAACAGAAATTTCAAGATTTCATTAGTACATATATAAAATATTTACAGATCATATATTTTTCCAACAAATTGAAACTACCATCTGGCATAAAATTCGCCGCAGAAAGACTGATTTTTACAGGAACTTATACAACCAGTCTGAATACCATGTAGGCACCCGTGTTAAAGTTTTTGCAATTTTTGATCTTCAGTGAGTGAGAGAGATTCATGATCATACCATGAGGCCCTATCTGCTGCTACTGTTGTGTTAGGACATCAGAGCTTATAATGCAGACAGAAATTTTGACCTGTCTCGATTTGTCCAATTTTATTGGACGGCTCAAGATTGATGATGACATTGACAGCACCATGCCATCACAAGTAATTATAACAGCAGATGTGGAGTAGTTATCATGGCACAATTATCATATTATTATCAGTACCATCACTGTCAATCTCACCAAACCTTGAAATTGTAGGTTGAAACTCCTTTTGTGGCAAATCCGAGTCCGATTTTGAAGGCTTTATCATTTTCCTTAACAAATCATTCATTGTTTTAGCCTTCATGTTGGTCTTCAAATTTGCATTGCCTTTTAGTGACACTTCGCCTGAATAGGCCGCAACATGTTGATGTCGTACCGATTTTGTAGCACTTCCTCTGTGAAGCTTGCACCTAAATGAGCCCGGGTGTGTGGTGGGTGCACAAAGACAAGTCTTCTTAGATGATGAAGGAAAAAGATGAGAACTTCTCAAGGAACCCATGTTAGTTACAACTGGAGGTGTTTTCTAAAATATGGAATATGTCCAACTACTGAGTTAGAAGAACCAAGGTGAATTGACCTGACAATTATGATGTAATTATAATGCTTTTAGACTAAATTAAGCAAGTGGTTAGAGGCCCCTGGTGCATTGATTGACACTTGTAGTGTAGTTTTGTGTTCAAATAGTAGCCAACAAGATTGCATGTCAAATATAGAACTGCCAATTAATAAGAGGTCTTATTTTAGATAATATAAAAATAAGAAATTTTCCTTGCCAGCTATTCTCAGATCATTTCCACCAAATTTACTAAAAAAACATACTTGAAACGTATTAAGATTCACGAATATTACCCGAACACTTCGGAAACATTTGGTTTTCATGAATTATATATACGGATGAATATATAGGCGTTAAAATTATTTAATTATTCTTTTAGAAACAATACAACTAATAATAGTGCCAATTGTTGCAGATTATAGACATAGTTCACTGTAAATTTTGCAAATTGGAGATAAAATTGTTTTAGATGTTGGAGAAACTTTTTTAACTGTAAAAACGCCAAATTTAATCTTTTTTTTACTTAATTGGATGTATTTTCTCTTTCAATTTTTCAATAAATTACCTTCAACTTCCAATTGTGCAAATCAAGTTAAAACAGATTCTGGGTTAGGTTTTAAAATATAAACTTGAACGAGAATCAAACTCCAATTAACATAAAATAATCTATACATCTCATCTATAATGCATAATACATAGATGCTTGTTTTTGTATATTGATAATCTCAAAATCACAAATTAATCCCCACTTACATTCAATTCAATTCTTTTGATAAAAGGGTCTATTATCTAGCCGTTCAAATACTTTACTGTTCTTCCTGTGCCGTCTTTCTCTGCCATATACAACCCAGAATATCAAAGACAGCATAATAGCAACTGACACTACTAACAAACCCACATATATGTAGGTACTGTACCGGCCAAGACCCGGGCAGTTGGTATCACTTAAGTACTCGAAAGTTTTCCTCACAAAACTGCAGTCCGCCAGATCTGACAGGTACGGCCCATAGTGGTACAACCCGAAAGTCACATTCACAGCAATGGTCATTTGGTGGTAGAATGCTGGGGTTAACCGGCCAATGGTGGTACATATCTCAGAACCAGATACACTTGTTGTTTCACATACATATCCATTCCATACCTACATTTGTTCAAGTATTAAAGGAAGCATTCAAAAATATTTGCAGATGGAATTGGTTGTTACATTACAAGTCTAGAGAAATCAAATTTGGTTTCATTTGTGCTGGGCAATATGTCGGTTCATTTGCTTATGAACAAACTGCCATACTTAAAGAACATGTTTTATGTGTACCTGTACTGCATTATCAAAATTGAGCTCTTCAGTGGCACAGGTATGGGGATTCAAGTCGGCCAAGTACGGATTGCATAGCTGTGGAACCAACGGCCCAGATTGGTTGTAGTACAACGGGATAGATTGAGGCGGGAAATCCCTATTGGAGACGTTTGTTATAATGCCATTCAGCATATTTATTATTTGGTATGTGACAAGTTTGCTCTGACCAATGGCTTCGGTTGTCATGGCGGGGTCCACGCATGGGAGGATGTCGTCTAAGGCCGTGTGCCCTTGTGGTTGTTGCACCCATTCATTCATGGCCAGGCATGTGTCTGAGACTATACTGCTCAAATTAAAACAATTAGAAACAAATATTTCATATATATGCTTCAGTTATATTTCACAATAGAATATCAATTTGAAGCAATTTATTAGGAAAAATATTGAAAAACTATTTAGCTAACTTACTTGTGCAGGAGGAGGAAAACACCAGAGAGTATCAATGTACCCGCTATGAAAATCCACCCGACGATAACCAAACTACAAATTAGATAAAAATATATGAAGATGGCCACATTGCAAAATTATAAATGGAATAACTGATAAATCATGCACCGATGCTTACATGTAAATAAGAGTTTGCAATCCGCATATAGAAAGCACTGCAGGAAGAAACACAAAAGGGTAAGATATATAGTAAGAAATTGTTGGATAAGCTATAATCATAAATGTACAATTTGGACATCAGAATTTAAGTGGCTACTATGAATTTCACATGTCTTTTGCGAACTCATATTTTTTTAGCATAACAATTCAAATTTAAATTCAGATTCATCTGATCTACACCACAAGGCATAAACATAATACTGGTAACATTTGGAGTTTGTTTTCCAGATCAAGATATAGAAAAAATCAGAGGAAAGCTCCTCATGATCTAGTTCTTTAATATGCATGTATCACTTCTGCATAGAACAAGATAAATGATTCAATGCCATTTGAATCTTATTTCAAGGTAATCAAACTCTCATTTAGTAAAAGAAAAAAAAAAAGGGAATTTCTTACAAAATCCAAGAAAGGTTAGCGATAACATAGCAGCTGCCACAATGATTAAAGTCATTCTCCTGCAAGTTCAACAGTGATAACAATAATAATTATAATAATCATAGTAACATTTTTTTTTAATAATAATCATGAAAAATATAATAAAATAATTTTTGCTTCATATGGTTGAATATGTACAGTACAGTCATCCTCTTGTTTTTCTGAAGGGAAAAATGTTGAAATTCTAACATATTTTTTGCTTTCTTGACAATTTTAAAACTTACATGGAATTAATCACATATTCTATATTGTGGGAATTGGTAGATGTTCGCGAATCTAGCTCAATGGCTGACGCATTAATTCTGTTCACAATGCTATCAATCTTGAGTTTTAAATCGGAGGGAAGAGAAATCTGATCTACACCAACAGATTTTGCAGCATCCAAATTGTTTGAAAGAGTTTGTAGATTTGACACGGTGTCACGAGCTTGCCCCAATATGTAATTCGTTGTACTTGTTATGCTTTTATGAAATTTTTGCTGTCCGCCATATAGTACAATGCATCCAAGTCTAAAATCATAACAAATTAACTTTATGTGAAGTATATTGAAAATCAAATTTATTTTATAACTATGACAATCGATCTGAATGCTTACATGGCAGCAATGGTGAAGGCAATAAGAAGAGCAAGTGAGCAAGCGTAAGCTATTGGAGAATAAGAAGCAGAATAATTTCGACCGGAACAACAGCAGAAGCAACAAACTAGAAAAAATAAAATGATTCCAAAAATAAGGATCCAGCCTGCTGCAATTGCAAAGATTGGTGCCGCACTGAAACCAACTGACTGCAAACAATAAAAAAAAACTGAAAGGTAAATGGCCGGTACCTTAATTCTTCCCCTAAAATAAAATAAAAGAAAGAAAGAAAGTATAATTAATTAATTCTTACAGCCCAATAGTGGTCATTGCTAATATTCCAACCTCCAGTGTAAATTTGAAAGCCATTCAAAGGGTCTTTCCTCTGTGTTCTCTCCGCAGCCAATATATAAGATGAATTGCTTTCAGATATAGCTAGTGATCTCCTTTCTGGAATTTCAAGATTCAACTTCCACTCACTTCTCACAGGAACAACCCAACCTTCTTCCCCTAAACCTACATTAATTACAAAATATTTAAAATATAAAATTAAAACCACATATACATATTGCAATTTTAATGCATTTGAGAGGTGCTATATATTCAAATTCAACTAATATATATATGATGAGAATGAGAACAGTAGAGAATATTAATTTGTAGAACAAACCTGAGCCTAATTGTGCAATGTGTAGCGTATAAGCAGAGCATGAGAAGGCCGACAAAATATTGTGAAGGGAGAGAAACAAAATCAAAGGTCTCTTATACAACTTCATTGCTTAATAATTTCTTGTAATTGTTGCAAAAGAAACGAGATAATGGCGGTTGTCTATTGGCTTTTGGGGAATGCATGTATATAGACAAGACAAGGTGAATATGTTAGATATATATATGCTATATAATATTTATTTAAGCTAGCACAAAGTCTTCAAGACCAAACAGCTTGGAATATTAAAAAAATAAAGTTTTTAAAGAGTCTTTGAGCGGAAGAACGTGCGAGTTGTGTTACAATCTGCGCGCGACAGATTTATATATGTAAGACGACGTTACTTTATTATTTTTATTTTTTAAGAGTAGATAATTAATTACTATTCGAAAGAAAGAAAATAATGTTTATTTGAGACATTAAAGGTTTACATGCTTGTATATATAGTCTAGTTGCATAGTAGCTTTAATTAAAAAAAAAAAAAAAAAAAGTTTCCTGATGGGCACACTACAAACAAGGGCGAATTTAGAAACTGTTACATGCCTGTAAAGGGTAATAAGTAATAACAATACAATTTACTTTCCGTGAGGCTATATATGGTAATATGCATTCCGTACCACGGATTAATATTTTTGTTATAAAAATCTAACAGCCGATCTAAGCTGTTCAACATAATCTCTATATTAATATGTACTTGTAAACTAAATTTTACATTTTTTAGAATTGTTTTACTATTTTTTTTATATGAGTAGAAAATCAGTTTTTGGATGATCTAAAATTTTCAGATCAAGTGATTTTTTATTCATCTTAAAAAATAGTAAAACAATTCTTAAAAAAAATATAAAATTTAGTTACAAGAACATAGACATATGGAAACCATGTTGAACAATTTAGATCGACCGTTCCATATATAGCACGGGCCAATATGCACTATGCATAGTACCATAGCCTCACTCATTTTCTTTTCACTTTAGACCGGTTTTTGCTAGCATATATTTATACTGGTGTTTATGATTATGATGTACGTATGATTCAAGTCATCGTGAACCTAAATTTATATGTTTTAAATAAATAATTCCAAGTGATGCAAACGTTGTGTATTCCTTCCAAACTTAGCAAAATATTAAAAAAAATGCATGCCGACGTCAATTCGCAAGATGCTCAAAGCATTACAAATGTCTTATAATTAATCTAAAACCGCTTCCAGTTTTTATTTTGTGAACTATCTTTAGAATTGTACAAGTATCATTCAATCACTGGTCATGTGAACGATTCCATTATTCTAAAAGGAAAATTAATAACCGTTTGTTTCAATCACGTCGTCTGCACAACTGTCTTTGAAATTAATTAATATATGCACTAGAGACTTTCTATTAATCTATTAACCTGAGATATTCTTGGAAAAGAGAATAATGACGTCCCCAATTATCTCTCCTCTCTCCTTATTAAGGAGCTTAATGTCTACATCCTGCAATGAATTTTTCAAATTATGAGGGATTCGAACTCAGTTGGTACCAAAATTCTTACCACTACACTAGAGTTCACATGTGTTATCTTGTAGATAAATATAGTATTTAACTATTTTTCTCTACAAATTTGATTTAAATTATCTCTCCTCCTTATTAAGGAGCTTAATGTTTTCTACTACATAATTTGTTCCCGTTGCTGTGCACGGGCACGATTACTAGTACCTGTTTATGTACACTATAATATGTTTCTAAAATATTAAAATAAAATATAAATTCTGTAAAGTATATCTTCCAGTAATTAGATTTTTTTTTTTTTTTTTTTTCTAAAGGGAACATTTGATTTGTTGTTGTGGAAAACATTTTCGCAGAACAAGGTCTTGTAACTTTTCACCCGAGCAATTAAAGGGACAAAATATCTCTTCCCAAAATCCCCAATACCATTAGTGATACATTTATTATTATATTCAAAATATCTAACATTTTTTTCCCACAATAAAAAAAATTACATAATTTTTTTCATTCCGGACAAGGCTAAGCATGTCACCCAAGCAGCACAAGTGCACAACCCAACCCAACCCAACCCAGCCCAGAGATCTAGGCTACCTGTGTAGGTTTTCAACTTTTTTATATGCCTAGCTGAGGTTCAAACTTGCTGAGAGCTGCCCGCATCAACCTGTAGCTTGAGAATGTCAATGGAAATTTTGACCAATCTTGGAAGTGTTTAGGAACTATGAAGGTAATTAATATAAATTGGCGAGGTCAGAATGATTGTCAGAGTGGTGATTGCATTTCTTCGAAGTTTTGCTATGGAAACATCCGCAAATCAAATCTAAAGGGAATGTTTCTTCAGAGAAGGAACTTCAGGAAAGACCATTCAAATTTCAGGACATTTAAAAGACGGGAAAGACCCTATGCATAGGGCATCTCACACCAAGTCTGGATCCATCACAGTCAGGTTCTAATTTTTGCATCCTTCATGGATAAAGGATATAGACATATGAGTATCAGACACATTAACAACCCAGTAGTATCCCCATAATATGCCTACTGACTCAATTATGTGCTCTAGCTGACAAATAACCTTCAATAAGCACAAAAAGGGAATTCTTTATAAGCTTAGCATATCTATATATGATATGTGATAGGCTCCAATCTAACGTATTTACATCATACCTGCAAATCCGATGTGGCTTGCTCGCTAGAAATTTTCCTTATCAAAGCGATTCGGTGCCACCTAGTCTGTTTAGCAATCTGCTCATCTGGTATGTTGAACTTTAACAATATCTATAAATGAAAAAAGTGAATTAAAAACAAACAAATGTATAACAAGAGTAAATAAAGTCCAGGACTCCATACTGATACTAACAATTGCAGCGTGGAAGTAAAAAAAAAAAGAAGTACTATTATGTTTGTTTCAAGAAAAAATGAGAATACTTTTCTATATACAAAACTGAGGTGACATTTATATCAGGCCTCAATTACACCTCAATCATACTTCATCGTGCAAGTAAAAAATCAAATAAAAGTGGAAAAGAGAAAAAAAAAATACTAGAAACATAAAAAAGGATATACAATCTAGTTGGTAGCATTTAGCCTGAATCCAGCACTGTCTAATACATTCGACACCATACTGGTAAAGGGTTGTTCATGGCATCCCATAGTGGTAAAATTTGTTCACCAACACATACCTCTCGTGCTGCTTCCATTCTTAATCTGCGAAGATCGGCATCTGTTCCTGTCACTGTAGTATTCTTTGCAGTAATAACCTTCTTTTTTAGATTTGCATTCGAGACAAGAGCCTTTGGTGCAACTCGAACATAGCTGAACCCCAAGCCACGACCTGATGGATCACCAACACCTGCTATCTCTAGCCGCTCCAGATTTTCTCGATCCTTGAACAAGACACATTGCAACTTGTGGCTTTTTTCAGGTGCATGCGCAAGTTAGAAGACTAAAGCTGACTAGGACCAGTGACTAGTTATTATCAGTGCTTTAATTCAATTTGGGTTCCATCCCATCATTTGGATGAACTTATGGAACCATAGTTACAGGTGCAGAGTTGTTACATTTGACTAATAAACTAGTTAATCAGCTGTTGCATTCAACTAATAAACCAGTTGGGCTCACTGCTAGTGCTTACTGCAACAAACCAATAGTAGTTGCCTACCCAATTATAAGATTGATGGTTTGTTGTAGCTTCCTAAGTACATGAACAAGAGGCCTTGATGTCTGAAGCCTACCTTGTTCAGAAGTATCCATAGTTGCTGGAGAGGCTTTAGATAACTATCAAATAGATGAAATGTAGGCATTAGTAAAAATGATATGGAAAGAAAGAACCAGATAACAAATAAAAATGATGCATAATTAAAAGTACCTCTATTTCGGTGAGAGATGGGCCCAACTGGTCAACCAAGGCAAACAGATGCTCTTTTGCATCCTGGAAAAACAAAATAATTTAACACTCAAGATAAATGTGTGTAGTTTTGGATTAACAAGAGCAATTCCAACTTATTAAAATCTACAGCTAGTGTCAATTTTGAAGTCTTTTAGTCATTTCCTCAGAAGGAAACATACATGTAGAAAATAATTATACCTTATCAAGATAGTCTGCATCAAGGTCGCCAGAATTATCAACATTTCCAAACATAAATCCCAATAGGCTATTCCCTCCATTTGGTTCATCATACTCTTCATCATAATCGTCATCTAAAAATAATAATAAATCATCACATACGATTTCAAGTGAAAAAATTCTTCTGAAAAAGGAAAAAGGTTGCAACATTTAAATTTTGTTGTCAAAATGCCCTAACTTTTGAGAAGAAAAGACAATCTTATTGTTTTCGCCAAGTATAATTCGAAACATTCATTAGAACATTTGTACATGAAAATATATATGGAAACCAGTTTGACAGAGACTCTTAGCAATAATCATTCGTTAATACAGAAAAAAAAAATAGTCTTTTAAACCTACTAAATTTTAACTGACTTCTATAACATAATCATTCAATGCAAACTTGAATAGCTATTTGAACCTGTATTAAACCCTAAACCTTAATTTAGCATTTCATCTATGCGAAAATATGTATTAGTAGATTTGCTAAAATAACCAAATCAAAGATTGCAAAAGTCAAATTAAAAATTGCAAATCAAAGTGCCTTGTACTGAAGTTATGATTTCCTAAAGGCTCTAGAAAGAACAGGTTTTACATATATGATAATATTGTAAAACACAATAATGCTTTCCTAAACTTGTATGATTGAATTTTTAAAAGAAATTACACTAATCCCAAGTTTTAATTTGTTACTGAGGTCTAAATTCCTCAATATCTATTGCTAAAATCTAGATTTCAGTTCATAAACGTAAAAGCCCAACCGTACAGATTTGGTTTATTCAAAGGAAAAGACGAAATTGTGATCTTTAATCCTTTTGAACTGTAGACCTACCTACATTTCTATCCTGAAAAATAGACAAACTAATCACAGACTCCGTAAGCCTTAAAAAGTAACAACGCAAGACTCGGGAAAATTACCGTCGATCACTGAAGAAGGACCTGGCAGAGTATCCGCCATGGTTGTCTCCCGTTTGTCTCGAAACTTAGGTCGGAATCATAGGCAAGAAGAGAAGCTTTACAGTGAGCAATTGAGCATCCGAGCAAGAATCCGACTGGGGAGTATGTACGAAAGAGAGGGAAAGAAACAAGAAAAAGAGAGAATTTATCAGGAGGGGGGAGGGAGGAATCCGTATCCTCTCTATTACTGTTCCGTAGAGTTTAAAGGAACGGTTCAGATTAAATCTCAACCGGTTTGAGATTCAGATCGCAATAGGAGGCAGTATTTTTGGGCTTTGAGATTCGTGCCAAGTTAAAAGGAACGGTTCAGATCTAGTAACTCTACGGAACAGTCTCTCTGTAGTAATAGAGAGGATACGGATTCGCTGCGTTGGCCCTCCATCGAATCCGAGTCGCTTCGGGTATGGGTCTCGGATTGGGCAGGCGGCCGTATTGCGCGATCGTCCGAAAAGGATAGAAGAATATTAATATAGAGAGTGTGGCTGCCAGCGGGACCCGCTAATGTAAGTCGGTCAATTTTGCTCCCATCCGACCCGGTTTAATAAGGAAAATTGGATGATTAATTTTGTAGAAACTAGAAAGAAATAAATGAACCGGATTCAATACGCCTCCGGGCCTCTTCAAAGCTCAATAACTATTTGGGCCGTCTAATGCAATCCGCTAAAGGCCCTATTCGACCTTTCTTGGACCTAGGTATCAGATAGCTACGACTATACGCTAAGGCCCGTAAATTTGTCAATTTCTATTGAGGCTACGAGTACTTGTGCATAGTGCGGATTCAAATGTATTATGGATCAATAATTTATTTTTAAAGTTTAAATCATCAATTTAAAGCGTTTAACATAATCACCGTATGAAAATATATTTATAGATTAAATTTTTATATTTTTTAATAATTTGTTTACTATTTTCATTTGTAAGGTAAAAAATCAGTTGGTTTAAAAATTATAGACCGTTCAAAAATGAGACAATAATTTTTTTACAATGAAACACTTGTGAATATATTTACGGAAATTGTGTGCATTTATTGACAATGAACTTGAGAGAAACTTTAGAATGATGAAAAGTGAGAGTTTTGAAATGCATTTTGTTTATTTTTTTTTTACTGATGAGTGGAAGTGTGGAACTAGCTAGTATGGTATGTAGAGTTGATCTGTAGTGTTGTTTGAGACATTAATGGAAGCAGAGCAGCACAATTAAGTGTGATGGAGCCATGGAGGGAGTATGGAATAAGTACAATTATTACCTTGGATTCCCTGCCTGCGCACGTGAGACCTCACCTGAGCTCTCCTCTCTAAGGCCTTAAGGGTAAGGGCCTAATTAAAGGGTGGCTTAGAATGCTGTCAGCACACGTCACGTGCCGGGCACCATGCACTGGCCACTGCCAATTTGACCAGCTTCACTTTGGAGACTTGCCGCGTGTACGTGCAATCAATCTTTTTTCTATACAAATTAATGAAGTGGGTTGGTTTCATGCACACGTGCGACACTGCACATGGATGGGGATGGGCATGGTCATGGGCATGGGCCGGACTGCCGGAGGTGCCAATTTTAACGGTTCAAAACTGAACAGGGAAGGTATTTTATTATTTATTTAATGCCCAAGAGCAGAGCAGAGCAGTCGAGCAGAGCAGATTCCAATTAAAAAAACAATTAAGATGTAGCAATTGATGACCCGCCTGGTGGAACAAAACGTAGACATAAATGCAGAGCACTACAAATGAAGATGCATATATATATGGTTATTAATTGCATTAAAATTTAAGCTATATATATATATATATATATATATATATCCATCAATTCAGGATGCAGATCTAAGGGGAGGCTAGCTGGAGGTCCGTTTGACCGTGAATCTTGGTCAAGGCCGACAAAGTGGTGTTTATGAAGTACAAACATTAAAAAACACTACCCACTCTCTGGAGAGGAAGAGAATGGATGCAACGGATCGATCGATGACGACCGATTTAAACGAAATTAATTAGCACCAAATTTTGGTTCTAGATCATCGTAGCTAGTGAAACAAAAGAGATTTAACAAAAATACAAAAGGATAATTGAAATTTTATGATTATTTTGATTAGAAGGATTATTTTTTCTATAAAACTCACACATATTTATATATTTGAATTTACAGAGAATATTTTGTACTGTCCTACTGTGACATCAAAATTAACAATAAAAAAAAATGCATAAAATATTAATTATTGCCAGAAGTAGTGTTTCAGAAGTTTGGCAAGAAGATGCATGCATGAGACATTAAATTCCGGTTTATATTGAAACGGCCGGGACCAATTAAATTCCGGTTTTGTTTGCTATATATATATATATCTGATAATCTGATATGATATCCCTGATCTCTTCCCTTTTTCCAACCCCACCCTGAGCGTGCGCATCTATTAATTATATATATATATATATATATTTAATCTGTTTTCTTTTCTGGTTGGAAAAGAATTAATATATAATTAAGAAAATAATTATAGCGAAAAAGGTAAATTGACTTGTATGGATCGAAATTTCAGTAACATTTCAATGAATGAATTGCAACGTACCAAATCGACAGTAAATTTCTTGGTCTGACAACCAACCAATAACGTTAACAAATTAATTAAGGAGACAATCCTTGTGAGTTGTGAGGAGTGAGGACCAATTAATAAAGAAATAAATGAAGTACACGAATTAAATTAAAGATTAATTTAAAAAGCAAAACCCAAGGCACTTCCACTAAGCTTGTGTGACCCGAGACGATCGAGGAAACGCTAGCTAGCAGCTAGCAGAGCTCATGCTCATCCCCTCCACAAATGATTCCATACAAATACAAATACAAAGCAAAGGAGGAATCAAGGCACCTTGGTTTCGGGAATTCCCCACCCTAGCTAGCTAATTAAATTGCATTGCAATTTCATTTCTAATTTATAACTGCAAATCTTAATTAGCTTGCACCCAGTTTAGTTCATATATATATAGTTCATACCTAGCTATTGTCGCTTCATGACTCAAACATACAAATTAATATATATTCACTACTACTTAATTGTGTTCTAAACTTTACTTTTAGCTACATTAATTGATACAAGTACACGCCATTTTAATGTAATTAATACATGATCGATTTAATTAGCTATACATATATATATAATTAAATTTTATATGTATCACTAACTAACGGGGGTTCTAACGGGGGCTACATTACAAAAACCTTGGTTTAAAAATTTGAGCAGCATAGCCGAGGAGAGAGAGAGCTTGGTCTTAAGTTGGAATATTGCTTTAAAAGGATGCGAAGCACTAGAAACAGCATCCACGTTCTCCTCACCTCTTCTCTCTTTTTTTTTTCGTTTTTTTTTGTCCTCTCTCTTGCTCTTCCAAACCAATGTTTTCTATCTTTGCAAAATTTTAGACTTTTTGTTAGCTTTATGAGCCTATATATAATCTAGTAGTTAAATGAACCTCTGACTTGTAGCAAGTAGCAACCCTCTCCATAAATACACTCCAACAGAGCGCTCTATCTTTCTCTCTTCCTCTTTGCAATTAATATCAGAGTTGAATTGCTATTATCATGGTAAGAATCATTTCTCTTTTTACCTGATCTAGTACTTAGGTTACCTTTTTCTCTGAGTCTGAGTTGATATGTTACTGTGCTAGCTATCTATAGCTGCATACCAGTTCAATTATATATCTGCATCTCTCTAATTAACTATATATATTAATTAATTACCAGCAATTGCACCAATCTCAGTATCTCACTAGCTAGCTGTGACATAATTAAAAACCTCTCTTAATTAATTTCTTCTTTATGCTTAATGAGATGTTGAGCAAAATATGTTGATTAATTTTCTTATATTAATTAATTATCTTGTTGATGATAGGCGGAATGGAAGCCAACATGGTTAGAGGCCCTAAACACGCAGAGATTTTTCATACCTTGCTCTTATCATGAGAATTCAAGAAAAAATGAGAAAAACATTTGCTGCATAGATTGTTGCACCAGTATTTGCCCACACTGCGTTACTTCACACCGAACCCATCGTCTTCTTCAGGTGCGACGATATGTCTACCATGATGTTGTCAGACTTGAAGATCTCGAAAAACTCATTAACTGCTCCAATGTTCAGGTCAGTGAAAGCATATATATATATATCACTGTATTTTTTGCACCTCCTATATATATATTTAGCATAAGTTGTAGCTATACAAACATCAAACAATATTCAGGCCTGTTACTTTCGTCAATGAAAATTTTGGCTAGCTCTGCTAATATATATATAGTTTCATCTAGTTAATTATATATATATATCCAATAATTGAGTAAAATGAACTCATAATAAAAAAAATTGAGTGCCTTACTTTAATTAATTCTGGAAACAGATAATTTTCATTAACTAGCTAGCCTAATATTAATTAATTTAAATTTCTTGTAGTCATACACAATAAATAGCTCGAAGGTAGTATTTCTAAAGAAGAGGCCCCAAAATAGGCAATTCAAGGGGTCCGGCAACATATGCACCTCATGTGATAGGTGCCTTCAAGAGCCTTATATCCATTGCTCCCTTGGTTGTAAGGTACGTCGTAATTCATTAATGAATGCCATACATGCATATATGCAACTTCAAAATTCAAACTGCATGTAGGTAGATTATATATTATATATGTTTCTGACCATGCATGCATTTAATTTTGATGTTTATATATAGGTAGATTATATTCTGCGGTATCAGAAAGACCTGTCGCCGTATTTAAAACCATGCAAGACACTTCAATTGAGCCCTGATTTCTTCATCCCTCATGACAGTACCGATGAAGAAGCATATGAAACCACCCATTCCACACTCATTGAAGGTGAAGGTGAAGGTGAAGGTGAAGGTGAAGGTGAAGGTGAAGGTGAAGGTGAAGAGTCGATGACCTCGTCAGACTCAGATAACCTTAGCATGCCACCTATGGAATTTGCAAAAAAGAAAAGGAGCGGTCTATACATTTGCGGGAGGTCAGCTAGTAGCCGATTCTCCCATGAAGTCGACATAATGAGTTCAACCATGAGCAAAAGGAAAGGCACCCCTAGAAGATCTCCCCTCTGCTAAATTTCAACTTTAATTAATTTCCCTCCAAGAGCTAGCTTCTAGCTTTTGATCGATCATGATTAATTTATTAATTAATTAGGAGTTCCTCGATCATGTACGTATATCTATAATTAAAGGATTTTACTATTAGCAATCCGTCTTAATTGATGTGGCATGAAGTTTTAATTAATTAGATGCTTTTAATTAGTTGTATTATATATCTAATAAAAATTCTTCAGTCGATCCAACCTTAAACTAAATACATAAATAAATAAATAGTCTATTATATTATAATGTTATCATGCATGATAGAATAATAGATATATAATTAAGAACGTCATGTGTAATGGACGCCACTATCAAAGTTTTTGGAGCATCAATTAATATTACATGCTTTCAACCAAGGCAAGGACCAAATTAAGTTTTTCATAAATTAATTAGCTAGCTAGTTAGTGTCATCAAAAACTAGGTCGAGAGTTAGTATAATATTAATTGTACAGACACAGAAGACTCAAAATTGATTATAAGGGGCTATGAAACATCTTGAGCATCAAAATCAATTAATATAATTTTTTTTTCTTTGTTTTTACATAAGTTTCCTATCTCTAGTCTTAAACCATTATATAAAGTAACAAGACTGGGTACAGATAATACATTGTTTTTTTCCCTTTTGAAAGGAATTATGTATCATACCTGAATGTTGTATTTTGTATTCCTAGATAAGACTCAAATTAGAAACAATATTGTTTCTAATAAACTGAATTTAGGTTATTAATAACCTGAATTCTCATGGAAATAAATTAAATCGAAGGGCTTTATGACTGACACTACAACAAAGTAGACACTTTTTGCGAGAAAAAAAGCGCATTTATGACGGTTATCCGTCGAAAAAAGAAAAAGCTGAACAATGAGAGTAGTCTGTCGCAAAAAATCACTTTTTTATCCTCGCAAAAAGTGTCTCATTCTTGTTGTGTGACCTCGGATTCAAATTGGGGCCAATTTTTAATAATGTTAAATTATGAAGCGTCATATATATATATACAGCATTAGTTTTTTTTTTTGAAGGTTAGCGACTTTAATGCCTACTAACTATTCGATTGATAAAAAACGTATTTACAACGAGTCAAGCAACTCTAATTCTTGATAAGCCGAAATTGTATCTATTGAAACCTAGAGTTTGTTATGTAAATTAAGCCAAGTTTTGATTAAATTAGGTTTGATTAGGTTAGAAATGTCCAAAAGTTCAAGTTACTTCCCTAGTTATGTTTATTTTGCAGGTAATTAAGTGCTTGGAGCTTAACGGAGCAAAACGGGTGATCTGTAGCAAGTCAACACGAAATTTGGAGCATCTTTCACATTTATTGCGGACCAAAATAAAGTTATTGCGGGTCGCAACATTATCAGACAGAGCCAGCTTCCAGACAGCATTTTCTGAACTTTTATTGCGGCCCACAAGGACTTTTATTGCGGCCCGCAAGGACCTTTATTGCGGCCCACAATGACCTCTCCAGATTTTTCTGCGCAGTCTGTTAACTGCCTCCATTCATTGCGGCCCGCAATGAATGTATTGCGGCCCGCAATAAGGCGGTTCAGAGCCCGAATGTACTATTTTTAGTTAGTTATTTCTAGGTTTTAGAGAGGGGTATAAAAGGGGACCTGTAGAACAGATTAATGACGGTTTTTTAGGCAGAGTTTCTAGTTTTGAACAAGGAAAAGCAAGGAAAAGCAAGAGAGAAGAAGGAAGGAGAGAACATCATTGATCAACCGGTTTTATTAATTTATTTTCTTTGGAACTCTTTTATTATTTTGATTTCATTTGTGCTTTAGTCATGACTGGCTAAAGGCTTTTCTAAGGTTGATTAGGGTTGTACTTGAAACTTTTGTTATGATTTAGTTGGTTTTATTTTATATATTCTTGTTCTTTGTTATGATCTATTCTTTATTTTAATTGATTGTGAAGACTTAATCGAAATCACATGAAACCCTAGGATTTGGTATTTGTAATTGAGAAATTGAATATTAGGTCCAGACTATAAGGAATAGAGTATTTGATAGGCTAAGTACCGAGAGGTGACGCTTGTCTTATATGGGCTTTACCTAATAGTTTAGAAAATTGTGCCAAGTACCGAGAGGTGAAAGATAGTTTTCTAGATCAATTGGGACAGTAAGAACTTAATGACTTTAGATTAGAGTAGCCAAGTACCGAGAGGTGACGTTTATTCTAATTGAAAAATGGTATTAATATAGAGATATCACTTTGTACCTACAACATCCAACTGTGCCTTCATAAATATAAGAACAAAATCTATAAACCAATTAGTCATGACATTAGTGGAGAGGAACCCTAAGAAACCCTAATTTCTCATTCTTGTTAAAAACCGAATTTCGCCTTAAGACTTTAGTTTAGTTTAGTTTGATCACTATCAAACAAACCACTTGAACAAACACATAACCTTTTTATTTCGCTTTTACTAAATTAAATTGTTAGGTTAGAGTTAATATTCCAACTTGTCCCTGTGGAGACGATCCCTAAGTACTACTTGACAATGTTGTACACTTGCAACCGAATTGAGTATCAACTAGGATTTATTACTTGTATTGTAATAATCACATCAATTCCTAAATCTATTCCTTTATTCTCACGAAATCCTCCAAATTACTTAAAATTACTCAAAATTACTCTAATCGCCCTGAATCACCCTCTAAATTCTTATATCTACTTTTTAATTAGATCTACTATTCTAATCTTACATATATAGACTCATGAATTGAAATCTGCTGCAATCCTTGGCTCGTGAACAATATTTCTGAAATCCCTGAAATTCTAAATCCACCTGTTCAATTTTTCCTCTGCACATATCTCAAAAGAGCTAAATTTTCTATGCACGCATCTCAAAATAGTTTAACGGCTGGATTCGAAAAAATAGAGATTTCAAGAACACTGTTCACAGGCCAGAATTTCAACAGATTTGTTTTCATACACTCATAATCACTCTAATACCTTAATTTTCATCTCGCTCCACGACCGGATCCACTCCGACAAGTGGATCTACTCATCATCGTGCTCCGATCTAGATGAGACTCTACGTGTTGAGCTCCGATGATACAGCACTTTCGGCTCCACTCGGCTTCAATTCCTCCCCTCTCTCTCATTCTCCTCTCTGCTCGAGAAGATAGTATCGAGAAAGAGGGAAGGTGTTGTATTGAGAATGAAGTCTATAAGGAATGAAAATGATGAAGTTAAAAGGAGTTGAGAAGAGAGAAAACAGAGCGGCTGGCTGTCAAACCCTAAGTTTGTGGATCGCCCAAAATTTCTCTCTCTACAGCATTAGTTGCATTATATATCTTAATTTGTTATCCTTTATCTAATAATAGAGGGCCGTTATCTGTTTGAATTTCATAGCACGTTATAAATCTAATTAGGTTAATTACATCAGTTTGTAAGTACGTCTATATATACCAATAGTAGTATGTTTAGAACCTTATCCACCTCTGCCACTTCAAACTAAATTAAGGCATAAAATAAACTACATCAGGTAGATGATAAATAAATAAATAATAATGATAGCAATAACCACAAAAAGAAAATTAAAAAATAATAAATACTAATATAAAAAGATTGATCAGGTGGTGTCTAGCTAGAGATATAAAATACATTTCTTCAACAGAGGTACCATGCATCAAATTAACATGGTTTTGACAAAACTTAACCTTTGTAAATTAGCTGTAGCAAATTAAAAACTTCTGAAGAATTTGGCTATTAATAACTTGATAATTTCGTAAAAAGAACTAAAGTTAATTACTTAAGTCATGTGTTGATCAGCTTAAATTTGAAATATATATATTTTGTCCACGTACAATGCAATTAATGTTAAAATAAAAAATCCCATCACAAATTAATAAATGAGTTCATCGATCAGCTTAATTTCCTTCTACAAACATGGATCACTTATATATATTTTGACGTCAACCTTTAAGTAATTTGATGAAAACTTACAACTGAATAATCAGAAAGTTGAAGGACTGAAATGAAAATTGCAAAGTCGATCCGGTAACAAGAGCTAGCAGTGAAAATATATATATAATGCTTAGCAAAACAAGTGTGAATTGAATTAAGTCCTTGGAAGATTCAAAAACAAAGCCCTAGGAGAGACCAATGAAATATTAATCAAAAGAGGTCTTGTTGGTTTTTGTCTGACTTGATCATGCAGCAATGCAAGGGGAAGCGTAAAGTGTAGCTAGTGAATTAAGGCCTCACACCTCTACTGGCCAGTTTAAAACAAAAATAATTAATACTACTTAATTAATGACACAGATCTAGAGAGCATTAGATTATGCCATCCATGTTATATATTCTAGTTTAATTTGATTGATAAAATTGCTCTGAGTTAATTAGCTACCTATTCTGACATTAATTAATTATGATCCCTCTAAAATTAAAAACAGACAGGCTTAATTAATATCTTAATTAATCATGAGTAATTATATATACTTTAGAATCCATATATAATCTACTGTTAATTAACTGAAAAATATCTCAAATAAATCATTTATCTCATTCTAGCTAGCTAATCGACTATTTAGCTAGCTAGATTAAAGACAATTATACAATTGGAATATTAATTGGGTAGGGATAAATGAGAACATTGCATAATAAGGGCAATTAAACAGCTAGCTAGTGGTGCATGCTTTACAAATTAAACTATAATTTAATTTAATAGGGTTAATTAAGAACAACTCTGCACTTGGAAGTAGAATTTTGTAATAATTAATTAATGGAGACTCGCAACCATTGGTAATTGTGTGACATCTCAGACCAGATGTGTAATTAATATTTTCATAAGAGAGATCGATTGTAATTTGTGAGTGATCTAGCTGAGTGGAGATTGCCAAAAAAAAATTGTTGTTTAATTAATTAGTCTCGACTCGAGATCTGGTTTCAATAAAAAAATTCTAGTAAGTTCCTCAAATGAACTTTAGATCATATAATTTAATTTACTTAATTACAGGTCGATCGGTATATATGATTAACCTTTGATACCAAGTTTCTACTATGAGGCCAAAATTAAGCTTCAATTTTAAAAGTAGCTACCTATATATATATATATATATAGGTTGATCATCAATTTATGTATGCAACTAATATTTTTTCCCACTTTGAGTAAAATATATCCTTAATTTGATTCAACTGATAGATAACACAAAATACATAACAAATAAATTAAATTTTACACTAGCTAGCATCCCCTACGTACCTAGCTAATTTAAATTGCAGATTTCATTGTTTCAGATAATGAACACTATATATTGGGGGGAAAAAAAGTACATGCATTTTTTAGTTCAGTTGTATAATTTGTAGGCGAACGATACAATTAAAGAATCTTTTAAATGCAAGGGTCTCTTTGCTATAGCACGGTCTAAGTAACTTAATTTTAAAAAAAAAAATAACCTTCACAATTGAAACATTATGGCTTTATATATATATATATAATCTAATAAATTACATTGCAATTGATAACTATATATGCAAGGGTTTTAGGTTTGTGATTTCCATACTAGCTAGAAGAATTAATATATATATAATATATGGAGTTGTCCAAACATTTTAGAGTTCCTAGCTAGCCAATAACCATATATACCCAGCCTAACTCTATATATATATATATATAACGTTCTTATTCATTAATTCTCATATATATAAGATATTTTATATGCATTAATTAGACTTCTTGACTGCAAGTTAATTGATTAAAAATTACCATATATGCTTATAATTTAAGCAAATTAATAAACATAACAATTAATTAATTATAAAATTATGATTTAGAGTTGGGACCACATGCACAAGTATCCTATATATACAGAATTAATTATTATATTAATTATATTGGTGCATATATCTCATATATGGTAATATATATATAGAATATACATATACCTTAATTTCACTGATCGATGTTTTATTATTGGTGGCTTTATGCCTATTAATTAGAATCCAAGTTTTATCTCATATATATAATATATATTTACCATATGCAATAAAATATTACATAATTAATAATAAAGTAATATATATATATATAGAATATACATAACATTTAAGTTTAATTTTACCCTTGCGCTAGCTGCGTTTCTAGCTAGCTAGTCACTCCGAAATGATCAATTGATGCAAATAATGGCCAGTTTTCAGTTTTCAGTAGTTACACTGATTTCACCAAATTTCTGTACAATAGTATAGTACTCGTTCAATTAATCTGATTTAATATATCTTCATACTATGTTTTAATATATCTTAATTTTCAAAGTATAAACAATCAATATGAACTGTTTAACATAATCTCGATCTATATGAAAATGTATTTGTAGATCATATATATATATATATTAGATTTTCTTTTTTTTACTACTTGTTTAATAGGTAGAAAATCAGTTGATCGAAAAATTATAGACCATTAAAAAAAAATAAACTTTTACCTATCTAAGAAGATACTAAAAAGGTACTTAAAAACTATAAAATTTAGTTTGCAAGTACATTTTCATATGAGTTTATGTTAAATGGTTCATATTGACTATTTAAAGTTTGAAAACAAAACAGACAGGTTCATAATATAGACCAATATACAAGCTTTGCATAGTACCATAACCTCACTCCATATATTTACTTCTCTCTTGTAAAACTTAAATCTATATTTATAGGTGCAAAGGAGATGCTGATACAATTAATTTAACCATTATTTGACACGGTGGTTTAGAAAAAGTGAGATCCAATTAAACAAGTATATATATATGTTACTATGAAGGTGCAAATCTACGAGAAAATTTTTAGACTAAACTGCGCAGTATATATATATAGAGAGAGATGGGCTATGGTGCATTGCAATGCATGAACCCCCTTATGCATTGCACTATAATCATGGATTTAAAGTCCAAACGACCGATCCGAACCGTTAGATGTTTAATCCATATTGAAATGTGCTTGGAGACCAAATTTTGCATTTTTTGGAATTTTTTTACTATTTATTAAGCATTTTTGAAAATTGCTGTTTTGCTGTGAACAGTAAAAAACAGTAAAATTTTCTGAACCATCAGATCAGCGACTTTCAAAATTGCTTAATAAATAGTAAAAAAATTCCAAAAAATGTAAAATTTGGTCCCCAAGTACATATTAATATGAAGAACAAGATAAACGGTTCGGATTGGTCGTTTGGACTTTAAATCCATAATTAATAGTGCAATGCATAAGAGGGTTCATGCATTGCAATGCACCATAGCCCATCTCTATATATATATATATATATATAGTTTTATATTTTAAACTTTACAAGTCCAATAATTATGCTAAAGACCTTAATTTGCAAAACCATGTGTAGATCTAAAGGTTTAATAAAACCCGGGTCGGGTATACCCGACCATACCCGCCCGTGCCCGCCGCCCGGGGTACCCGTGCCCAAGCCCGGGTATGGGTCGGGTACTCGGGTACGGGCAAAAAATGGACCAGACGGGGTTTTTTGGACCCATACCCGACCATACCCTACCCGACCATACCCGTACCCGACCTTACCCGTACCCAACTTTACCCTACCCGGATACCCGTCTACCCTTACCCGTACCCGTACCCTTATACCTGACCCACTTTAATTCAAATTCAAACCCAAAATTTGATTTTCCCCCCACCCGGTTAAAAAAAAAAATAAAAAATACAGAAAAAAAAGAAAAAAAAATAACAGAAAAAAAAATAACAGAAAAAAAAACAGAAAAAAAAAAGAAAAAAAAAAAAAACAGGAAAAAAAAAATAAAATACTCATACCCGCCCTACCCGTACCCGTACCCGCCTTACCCGTCAAGGGTACACGGGTACGGGTATAGGACGGGTAGGGTATGGTTTTTGAAAAATATACCCGTCATACCCGTACCCGTATACCCTTGTACCCGTCCTACCCGTACCCGAGACGTACCCGTACCCGTCCCGGGTATACCCGGGGTACCCGTACCCGCCCTTGTATTAATACCCTATGTAGATCTGGTGAGATGATTCGGGTCGGGTCGGGGAATAGCTGGATAGCTCGGGAAGAGCACTCGTGCGGGTCATAGGCTAAGATTTTAATTAATTAATTAATTATATGTTAGGCGTAATCCTTAGCTGTAGGCTGTGTGTATTAAACTCTTAAATAAATCTTTGTCACCCTCCCATGATCCCACATTTATTATTTGGGATTAATTAGCTACCCTTTTAACTTTGACTGGAACCAGCTCCGTTTTTTTTTTCTTTTTTCTTTTTTTCTTTCCGCGTGATAGCCATTTGATTTGTGATAAAATGAACAACTTTTGACTGTTAAAGTAGGCTTTCTAACTACTTATTAATACGGTTTTTATTGCTTCCGTATAATTGACTTGTCTTGTATACATTTTTTGATGTAGTATATTGTAAACGTATCTTTTTTGTATATGTCTGTACATATTGTTCTATTTATTTATTTTTTGGATAATTTCATCTGTAACTTTCAAAAATCTCAAAATTACATATGTTTTCTTTCTAAAATTTATAATATTATATTTTCTCTTTTAAATTTCAAAACTCGCAAATTGTAATCAATTTATTGTCTTTCATGTTAAATTCATTTTAAAATTTTATAAGGTTTCATTTTACTCTTTATTAAATATATATATATATATATATATATATATATATAGAGAGAGAGAGAGAGAGAGAGAGAGAGAGAGAGATGGACTTGGGTGAGACGCAGAGCACCACACGTTTGTACTTCACGCTATATTTTCATTTTGAAAGTTCAAACAACCGATCCGAACCGTTAGATGTGATCTCCATATTGAAATGTGCTTGGAGACCAAATTTTTACATTTTTTGGAATTTTTTTACTATTTATTAAGCCACTTTGAAAATCTGAAAATCCGGATGAACAGTAAAAACAGTAAAAATTTCTGGACCACCAGATCAGCAATTTTCAAAGTGGCTTAATAAATAGTAAAAAAATTTCAAAAAATATAAAATTTGGTCTCCAAGCACATTTCAATATGGAGATCGTGTTGAGCGGTTCGGATCGGTTGTTTGGATTTTCAAAATGGCTAAAATGTACCATGGAGCACCAAACGCGTATACTCCGCGTCTCACCCAAGCCCATCTCTCTCTCTCTCTCTCTCTCTCTCTCTCTCTCTATTTATATATATATAGGTTTGCTAAGCTCAAAACGGTTTTTCATTTCTCTACTAATGGCGCTCACTAATGTATGTCTAAATGACTAAATGTCACTGTGTATGTGTCGCAAGAAGAAAAATTAATCATTTATTCTCACAAACTTGTCAATTAGAAAATTGAATATTTCTCCTACACAAGCTTTATATTTTTATTTTTTAACAAAGGGTAAAATAATAAGTTTATAAATTTAAAATGAGTTTTAATAGAAATAGCAATAAATTGGTTAAAATTATGAGTTTTTTAAATTTAGAATGTTAAATATGATATTATGAATTTTCGAATGAGAAATCGTAATTTCAAATTTTCTGAAGGATATATATGAAATTCTAGTGTATCCATTCGATGTTAGATGTGGAATATTTAGTATTAACCTTTTATGTAGCTATGTACAAAGTAGCGAAAATATGGATATCTAGCCAAATCAGCACATTTAGATTTGCTAGAGCTGAAATGGTACCAAAAATTTAAAATGGCAAATCTCTGGTACAAACTAGGTTTTCAGAAATCCAGCTTGCAACTAATTAAGTCACCTAAATGAGATGAGCTCCTTTTTAACTGTACAAGATTCACTAATGACCCTAGCTAGGCAGATCTTAGTCATCTATATATGGTAGTTATTGGCATCTTCTATTAAATAAAACTTAATTGCACAAACATTTAAAAGATTAACAACTCAAGGGTTTTACCACAATTAACTTTTTGTTGGATTTCAACATCTCAAAAAATAAAAAAATAAAAAATAAAAAAACAAACGACTGGAGTTCTCAAAGTTACACCAACATTATTTTCTTTCTTTTGTTTCATGTGTGCCCCCTGAAATCTAACTTTATATCAGGATATGCCAGAGAATTCAAATTTGGCATTTCATATTTTTCAGACAAAATTACATTGATAAAATATTTCTCAAATTATATTTAACCAATTAAATTAATTTCATAGTATATAGTGGAGTGGTCCTGTTGTTAGACATCACATGAATATGGTATAGGTTCCCCTCCCATTAATTTACAAGTAGGTAAAATGGTACATATGAAAATTTCATTTTCAGAATTATAATCAACATCTGTAATACATCGATCTCTACAGATGTCTTTCACTGTTTTAATTTTCTAACTATTAGGGAAAATATGACAAAGGAATAGTGGATTTGGGATGCTACTGGAATTTGCTCGAGACGAACATGTACTGTAGGAATAGTCAATCAACCATGTTCAGACAATGGTAAAAGAAGAAATATCTTATTAGAAACATGTAGAATGCTAATACTTTGATTGTGTAATTGAGGTAATTACTTGCAGATGTTCTGACATACCAGAGATCCACAGACACATTTTGAATGAACTGAATTAGTGAGAGGAACTGATTTCGTGAAAGGCTGGGTCACTAGTTGCCAGTAGCCACATAACTTGAACAATGATGTCATGTATTTACCGGTTTTTGTTTTATTTCAATATCTGATGTATTAGATCTGTTACCAGCCCTAATTAATAGTCATTTCATTCAGATCATAAAATGCACTAACATTCATTTGACTTTTTGTTTCCAAACCAAAATGTATCAATTTAAGTTTGTATATAACAAATGTTAAGTGTCAAAATACATTTTTTTAAATTATATGTTAGTATATTAATAAAAATTATTGGCATCTTAAACCTTACAAGAAAAACTAAACTGTGCAAATTCATCACAAAAGAATAGCTTTGCGGGCTCAGGCTTTTGCCTTAAATAAAAGAATAGCTTTGTGAACCCATTCAACCTTTATCATTTCTTAACAGCCGAGTCAGTGGATCTTTATTTCTTTTTCATTACAACCAATTGCTGCTTTGATTTCAAGAATTTCTCGTAAAGAGAAAGTCAACCAGATAGTCAGCTACTTGCCTGAGATGTGAATACCGATGTTTAAAATGTTCTTTTTCAATCATGTAAAGTCAAAGCTTATTAACAAATGAGAGGGAAGAAGTGGAATTTATACTACAAGAACCATTATTTCTATAAAGCAAATATTATTTGTATAAACATAATAAATGCAATAACTACATTACAGCTAATGCTGTTGAAATAAACTCAGATTTTGTTTGTACATATGAGTAAAAGGCTTTAGTAGGCCTACTAAAGGGCTTGTGAGCAGAGAACATGATGAAGGCCTGTTGAACTTTACTCGAATAATTGATTAAACCGCATGATTTGCATAGATCCTCTATCTCTGCTCCATATCACACCAGGCCCAGGGGCTGGGGGGCTACCGACCTACGTACCGTAAATAAAAGGCAATTAGAGTTGTACAATTTGAGCTGACCAATTTGAGCTGAGGGCTGAGGGACCTGCCCAGATCAGGCACGATCAATCTAACCAACAAATTTTGATATATCAATCAACCCAAAATCCAATCCAACAAAACCCGACTAAAAACCAATTGAACTAAGAGGAACTTGTGGTCTACTGGTCTACTGGTCTACTGGTCTACTGGTCTGGTCCTCAACTTTTGTTACTATGTTTAATTATATAGTGATATTTTCTTACTTTTTAGCAATTCGTTAACAAATTTTATCCGGCAACAAACTTTTAATTAAATAAATTGCTCATAATTATTCAATTTGTAAAAACACATTAAAGCAGTTTTGACAATAATAAAATGAAAGTAATAAATATTAATAATACATCTAAAGCGGCCATTTTTATTAATATCCTTAAAAAAAATCAAAATTTTAAAAATGCCTTGACCGCCTGGGCCCAGGGCGGCCCATAGCACAAGTGAGGCGCCAGCCCCCAGGGCGCCTCATGTGTGTGTGTGTGTTTTTTTTTTTTTTTTTTTTTAGAGAAATCTTAGTATTTTGATTTGAATAATTTTGTGAAAAAAGTTTAGGGTTTATGTATACATGTATGTGTATGTGTATGTCAAAAAATAAAATATTATGTGTATGGCTACCGGAAGCATTTCGGCCGAGGTGCTTCCGGGGTTATATTTTAGTGTGTATCAAACAACAAATCTAAACCGTTAGATGTTCAATCTATTATAAAATATGCTTGGAGACCAAATTTTACATTTTTTGGAATTTTTTTACTATTTATTAAGATGGTTTGAAAATCGCTGTTTTTATTAAAATTCTGCACCATTAAAGCTTATATTCAACATAATGCGCGCCAATGTAATACAGCAGTCCCATAGTAAAAATACTACAGTCAGAAATATATTACAATAAACAAAAAAGTTCACACAAGCAAAATAGCAAGTTTATCTGCCCCTACCCGAATTGTCATAACCTGAAGGTCCGGCCCTCGTTCGGGGAACCCTCTTCGAATATATGTCCATTACCGGGACCCCACAAGCTACAAATTGAGTATACACAACTCTCCACAAATTGGCATATGTTATTGGAAACTTAACAAAGTAAGGTCTACCCCCCCCCCCGCGCGTGAGTTGTCAATCCGTGTAGCTAATTCTATTTCATACCTGTTGGGGTTTACAGATGTCTTTTCGTATATTAGCTGCTTCAGTTCCTCAAATGTGGTATTTTCATTAATCTCGAAGCCAAATGCGACTTCTTTCGTGTAATGCACGCCATCTTCATCCCTTTCTAGCTTGCCGCCGACATACAGTGCAACTAACATCTCTTCTTTAACAAACTACATTTAAAAAAAAAATTTACAAGTATTACATGACATAATAATGGGTACAGTAATAAATGACTAACTGAAAAATAATTAAAAAAAAATTTAAAAAAATTACAATTTTGCTACAGTACGATACAGTAATTACAACAGTCAGATACAGTAAATGTACAGTGCGCTACAGTAAATGTACAGTGCGCTACAGTAAATGTACGATACGCTACAGTAAATGTACAGTACGCTGCAGTAATTACAACAGTCAAAATTAACTACAGTAATGACTAATTATTATAATTAAAAAACATACCTATTCACTCAGTTTCTCGCCTCGAGCGAAATTCTCAAATCGGGAAGTGACAGAGGCAGAAAACGAAGGGTTTAAATCAGATTAAATATGGGGCGCCCGGCTGTGTGGCGCCTCACTTGGCTTATGGGCCGCCCCAAGGGCTGGCGCCTCACATGGTTTTTGGGCCGCCCTGGGCCCAAGCGGTCAGGGCATTTTTAAAAAAAAAATGAGAAACAGGGTTATTTTTAAAATTTCTATTTTTTTTAGGGATATTAATAAAAATGGCCGCATCTAAAGCGAGTATTTCTCATCTTAAATTATACGCTTGTTTATGCCTATAAGAATATGGTCAGTTTATTCCACAATAAATAAAATATAAAAAAAAAATCATAAAATTTTATAGGTTTTAATTTGCAATATCATTCTTTTCCAATCATTGTATTGTGAAGTACAAAATTTAATGGAGAAGCTAATAAATATATTAGCTGATGTCAAAATAATTAGAAATTATAATTTTCAGTTTACCATTTTCCGAAAGAGAACAAAATGCATGTAAAAATTGAAAACAATACAAAGACTATTTATTCGTTTAGCGTTACGTGGGCTTGTTACGACAACAAAACAAACAAACAAAAAAATCGCAGTTATAACCGGATTCTTTGACGAATCCAGCAGGATTCCCTCTTCCCCATCCTTTTATTTTGTTCTTGTAGTTCGATTCGGATTACCTCCAAGGGTGGGAAATCGAAAGCGAACTATGGAGCTGTACACAATCTTTCGACCAACCACTTCAGATTCGTCTCGCCTTCTGTTACCTATAAGATGTAGGTATCATCGATCTTCAATTGTATCAAGGGATAAACAGTCAAGGTTGTTTCGAGTTTTAAATGCAGCTTCTGGAGCCGTTTCTGTTTCCCCAAAAAAATTAATTCCATTGGAAAAGAGAGGCAAAAACACATCAAATGGATCTTCCAGTAGTGCACTGGAACAGCTCGACATTGAACGTGGCGTTTGTATCCCGTTTCGGAAGTATAGCCCCCAGATGGTAATATTTCACTTCTTTTCT
This sequence comes from Carex rostrata, assembly GCF_964058835.1. Taxonomy (NCBI): domain Eukaryota; kingdom Viridiplantae; phylum Streptophyta; class Magnoliopsida; order Poales; family Cyperaceae; genus Carex; species Carex rostrata. Next base: position 14,249,689 of record NC_135925.1, on the reverse strand, counting down.
TTTAAGGATAACTTTTGTCATACATAAAGATAATATATTTTACTTTGTTATGAGACTTTGAGAAAAATGATATCGTGTTAGTTATCAACCAGTTGTTTTATCAATCCAAATATAAAATTACAAGTTATAACAGCTAAAGATGATTCTAATGTTTACTGTAAAGGTGTAAATGATATAAGTGGTTATGACAGTCTTTGTCGCGATATGGTTTACCAGTAATGGAATCATACTTGCTCATTTCTTTTAATTATGAATTATGATTATGATTAGGTGAGGAACAAAGTGCTGGAGTCAAGAGGGTCAATACTGGGCCTTATGGGTCGAGGAGTGGAGATTATTTGGAAGTTGGGACTTTATTGGTCAGCTCTTATGTACGATTGTTTGGTTGGGAGAGATAAAGAGGTGGTACCTTATCGAGCCCGCCAGCTCCGAAACCTTTTATGTGATTTGGGACCATCCTTTATAAAGGCTGGTCAGGTTAGTAGTTAGCACTCATCACTGGTCCTTTTTATATATGACGAATTTAGGATAGTAATATCAATCATACTCTTGCAAAATGAGAAAGATATAATTTGCATGTTCAATCATGTAATGATGAAAATATCACCTATCCCATATCCTAATTTCTCTAAATGCCAAACTTTACCCTTCTCCTCATTATGTGTAGATACTAGATAGTAATGGAGGGGGTGAATTGGGCATCTTCTAAAGTAAATGGGGATCTATGGATATGGACAATAGCAACAGAGGATATCTTCTCATGATTGTTGGGGCATTGTGATAACTGTTTATATTAGTATCTATCATGTTTCTTATTTCCGAGGGTTATACATCATATTTTGACAGTTTTCAGGGGTACACCTGGAATTGCCACTTTTTTCTAATATACTAGTGCAAAATTTATTAATTTTGTGAAGCTATCATCTGCATTCTCCTGAATGAGTTCTATTGCTTACTTTGCAAATATATAAATTCAAAAGAGGAAAGGGAATAATCATATTTCATTTCTCTAAAGAAACTTGGTTCTACTTTTTTTTTTTTTTTTTTGGCTTTTAAGGTTTTAGCAAATAGACCTGACATAATCAGAGAAGACTACATGAATGAGCTATGTATTCTCCAAGACGATGTTCCTTCTTTTCCTAATAAGGTGTTTACTGGTAAACTAATAACTAATTACCAAAAATGATCTTCCTTCAAAAAGATTATTGCAAAGAGTTTATATGCACTGTGCATCTTGTTTACTTGACCTGCTTTCTCTTTTAGGTGGCATTTGCAATAATGGAAGATGAACTTGGGCAACCTCTGGAGCAGGTATTCAGTAGAATTTCATCACAAACAATAGCTGCTGCTAGTCTAGGCCAGGTGTACTGTGCCACTTTGAGGGACACTGGAGAGGATGTTGCCATAAAGGTGTTCATCAACTAGTTTTGATGCAATTTTCTTTTTTATTGCTCAATTTGTAGTCAGCTAATTAAATTTTGTGACTATGAATCAAATTTTAATGGAATTCAGTAGTATGAATTATGAGATCTCCAAGTTTCTAGTGAATATGGCATAAAAATCATGAACAGTCCCCCAAATTGATTTTCTAAAGATAAAATTAATTTTTCACATTTTTGACTATTCTTGAGAACTTAAATGAAAACTACCAAATTTAGGTATGTTGTGCTTCTTGCTTTGACCGGCAAATTCAATATTTTGTTGTCTTTTTTTATACTCTTTGATGAATGCTGATTTGTGCAGGTACTAAGACCAGGAATAGAGCCAATAATATACCGAGATCTATTCCTTTTTCGTACCTTGGCATCATTTCTAAATGGAATCAGCTTACAAAAATTGGGATGCAATGCTGAACTTATTGTTGATGAATTTGGTGAGAAGCTCTTGGAGGAGCTGGATTACACTCTTGTAAGCCTTCTCAATTTTTCCTTTTATTTAATTTCGGGCATTCTGGATAACCAAAAAGGTGTATTTAACCCTTATCTTAAATTGAACTTTGTGTTACATCCTGAAATTTTACACTTACTGACACAGCATTTCTGTAAATGTACCTGAATCATTGGAACTTTTTTTTTTTGTTTTTAAATACTAAACACTCTTCCTAGCTTAAATTGTTAACTTTATAACTTCTGGAGTAATGTTGAGATCTTTCGTATTTCAATGATAAAGGAAAACTAGTTATCTAATTGATTGCTCATGGAAGCTAAAGTATCAGTCATCTCAATTAAATTATATTCTTACTCAACATTCAAGGACAACGGAAGAACTTTATTCCTTGTTTACTCACTTTTAGTTAACCCATGAAAAAACTGGCAGGAAGCTCGAAATATTGAGGACTTCTTGGAAAATTTCAAGGATGATCCAACTGTGAAAATTCCAAGAGTTTATAAGAAATTATCGGGTTCACGGGTTCTTGCTATGGAATGGATTGATGGAATCAGGTGCACTGATCCTCAGGTTAGCAACTTTATGGTATACTTGTATAAGATCATAAATAATTATATTTTATATGATTCAGAAGTAGCATAAATCAAACTAAAATAATGTAAACAAAGGTAACAAGGTAGATCTGCAGAATGGAACCCCTGCCATTTATTGTATAGATCTTGATTGATAGATTTCTTAGGCAGGCCATAAAAGATGCTGGAATTGATGTAAATGGTTTTCTGACGGTTGGTGTAAGTGCTGCCTTGCGACAGCTGCTTGAATTTGGGTTATTTCATGGGGACCCGCATCCTGGAAATATTTTTGCCATGCGAGATGGCCGTATTGCTTATGTTGACTTTGGAAATGTAGCTGTTCTAAGCCAGGTACTTTCTTTTGGATTTGTTGATGCATGTCTCCCTAATGTTTGATATATGCTTAGTACTCTAATGAATTACATCTCCAATAGGGATCTATGATTTTGGTTAGATTATGATATCAGGCTATTGCTAGCTTATTCTTTCTTTTTTTTGAGGGAAGTAGTATAATATTGTTTGCTTACTCTTGAACTTTGTCGAAAATTAAGACAAAAGTTATATTCCAATCTGCAACTAATCAATTTCAAGTTCAATGTACAACACACATTATGTTACGGAGTCCCTCAGCATAGTTCATAAGATTTCTGGGTTGTTTGAGATGACCAGTTTGAGTTAATGCTTTCATACCTGAATGACTCACGCCTTTTTTTTTTTTTTTTTAAAAATAAAAAAAGAAGTTGAACATGTTGCTCTTTGTAGAATTTGGTCTGGTAAAGGTTTGGATTTTATTTTCCTGTATCTGATTTCTGACTACTTGTCGTTAATGATTTTTTCTTTGAGAGCCGTGCAGGAGCTGCACAGTGATTGTCGTTAATGATTTTAATGCTGAGTTTACTGCTTTCGATGAACTTTTTTTTGTTTTGGGAATTTCAGCAAAATAAGCAGATCTTGATTGATGCTGTGGTGCATGCTGTAAATGAAGATTATGCTGAGATGGCAAATGACTTCACAAGACTTGGCTTTCTGGCAAGTGACACCGACGTTGCTCCTATAATTCCTGCTTTAGAAGCTATTTGGCAGAATTCAGCTGGAAAAGGACTGGCAGACTTCAATTTCCGAAGTGTTACTGGTAAGTCTTGCCGACTAATTTTTCTATAGCATTGGTTGTGCCTTGTGCCCATTTCAATATATTCTGTTTATTTTATTTTATTGGCTGCTCTCATTTTGTGCTTAATTGCACACCTGGAGATAAACAAGGTGATATTTGCACAGTTTAGGGGTAGTTGTTTAGTAATGCAATTGGGGATTTACTTGCAAATTTGAATCTTAACTGCAGCCAAAACAAATTATGCCTTGTTAGTTTGCGTATTATCTTTCTTATTTATTTCCGGGTATTATCTTTCTTATTTATTTCTGGGTTAATTTTCGGACAAAATGTGACAATGCATTGAAAGAACGAAAATTGCATGCTTTACTCATGCATGTTGCCATTTGAAGCATACTGAAACATGTTTCATTTCCGAACTTTCTTATCCATTTCATAATATGCCTTATTGAAATTATGTAACAGGGAAGTTTAACCAGCTTGTGTACAACTTCCCGATTCGCATCCCCGAGAGGTTCTCTCTTGTCATCCGATCTTTATTGACTCAAGAAGGAATTTGCTTTACACTTGAGCCAGACTTCAAGTTTCTTGAGGTTTGACTATATTAGAAAATTGCTACTTGCAGCCTTTCTTGTAGGGGTGCAAACAGGCTGGATATTATCCATCCGTATCTGATCTGTATCCAAGAATTAGATACGGAATATCCGTACGGATATGGATATGGTTTTGAATTTTAATTATCTGTATCTGAATAGTAAATATATACCATATAGTTTAATATAATTATGAAAATATTTATGTATATATCTTCGGATATCCGATATCGGATCCGCATCCGTATCCGATCCGTTTGCACCCCTACTTTCTCGACTTTACTTTTGTTGAATAAGTTTGTAATGTTTTCTGAGTTATCTCCAATATCTCCTTTTCGTTCCTTTTTCAGGTTGCTTATCCTTATATAGCTAAGCGACTTCTGACAGACCCAAATCCTGCCCTGCGTGAACGCTTAATTCAGGTAAGTACTTTTGTTGAGATGCCATGGAACTTGTAGCTATTCAAAAATAATGTATACAAAACAGGTGGGGCAGTGGTTAGATGGCCTCTGAATATTAGCACACCAATGTAATGTAGTGAAAACAAATGACACTAATAGTTTCTTGTTGTGTAGGTGCTCTTTAAAGATGGAGTGTTCCAGTGGAAGAGGCTTGAGAACCTAATTATTCTTGCGAAGGAAAATGTGAATAAAATGAGCCAAAATCCTGCATTGCAAGTAAAAAACACGTAAGCTATTTTACAACTTGTTGATTTTAAACTACCAATTGCACTTATCCATTAATCAGTGTAATAAAAAATCAAAACCTAGTAGCTGGCAAATTCTGACTTTTATCCAAAATGTAATCCTGCCCAAATTTTAGTACAAAAAGCCAATGATCTGAGGCTGAAACTTAAAATGCATAATTTGTGGTTAGTGGGATTTGAACCGTAGACTCCACAATCACGAAATAGAGTTATAACCACTAGACTACATGACATCTAGCATTTCATGAGGGGGGCTGAACTATATAAAAAACTTATAAAAATGAAATATCCAATTAAATCATGGGGTGGCTTATCCACCCCTGGGCAAAGTGTAGATCTGGCCCTGATCCTTAACTAGATTTCTGTAGATTGCTGCTGGTGCTGTCTGCTTGTGAGATTAGACTGTCATAGGAATATTGGGCTAAGAGGGCTATAATGAATGCTCCTTTAGATGCTTATAATTGTTCCTACGTGAAAACAGGCAAACTGATAGAAACCGGCAGTTTGAGAAGAAACTAGATCTGACAGAGACAATAAAGGATGGGGCCCGCACGTTTCTGATTGATGCAGGTATCAGAAGACAGCTTATCATGGCCTTAACAGAAGATTCCAAGCTTCATATTGAAGAGGTATGTAACAATTAAAAATCAATAAATTAATTATCTGATTCTTATTGATCTAATATTTATGAAAATTTTCAACTTTGCAGCTGCTAGATGTATATAGGTTGATCGAAGATCAAATAGACATGCCATCAGTTGCTTTTGAGGTCCTACAAGGTGAGTACAATACCTTTCTATAGTCTTTGTATTTTTCATAGTCTTAGAAATTAATGCATTGCCTTTGATGGCCGTTAGGCACAAATAAGGCTGAGTGACCTCATATATTTGCAAAATGTTGCAAAATAGTGAGGCAGCAATGAGACCTTATCCTCAGAGGAATTTCTATATTTTGGAGTTTTTTTCTTTGATAGCTCTATATCGTTATCTCGTAAAGAGCGTAGGTGTTTTGTTTCATGTTTATTGTTTAATGAATCAGGTAGCTATATAGCTACTTTTTCTCAAAAAAAAGTAGCTATATAGCTACTTTTCGATAAAGATTATTGCAAAGTAGCATTGGAGAGTTAACCACCGTGGGGCCTTATTCACATGGCCTATCAGAAAAACATTGCTTTCATCTATATCTAATAAGAATAATCTTCCTTCCAATGCAGATCTACCTTCAGTTACTCGAGATTTTATGCTTTCGTGGAGTGAGTCTGTACTATCTGATCGCCGATAACTTTTAGGGCTAATATAAGTAACACAGTAACATAGGCAATTTTTGTATACGTTAGTTAAGCATGTATAGCGTGAAAGTAATACAAAACAAATTTTGTAAATTCCCACTCATTTGAAACTATTATATGTAAATTGTACATCTACAAGATTTAAAAATGAGCATTTTAATACTAGTCGCTTTTTGATGCTTAAGTTTATGTCAGGTTTTTCTTTTGTTTTTTTTAAAATATCTGTTAGGTTGTCCAAGATTAAAGTTCAGACTTTTAAAGCTTCATAAATGATGTGTACGGAGGTTATGAAAGTAAAGCAGGAGAAAAAAAATTGTACATTGACATGGCTTGCCTAAGAAGTAAGAAGTAAGAAGTAAGAATAGAAGAATAACTTGTGCCAGGGCGGTAAATTGATAGCTAATTGGACCTGTTCCTAACTTCTTTCTGTAGAGTCGATTTGTCCTTTTTTTTTGTCACCCATATATTTAACTGTGAAGAAAATTATGGTATTGGTATTTCCAAGCAAAAGGTGAGTACCGATTTATAGGGCGTTTCATTTTAATACAGAGTGTTAATTATATATTATTCACATTTATTAAAAATTAGAAAAATAGTTGCATAGTTGTATAAAACAAAAAAATTGGAGAAGAAATTCTCAGAAACATTTATATATTGAGGAACAATATCAATTGATCAATAAAATGTGTGCTAGGATCTAATTTAGAACAACAAGAGAGAAGACAATCGAATAGCACTTTTCTTCAATTTAGCTACAAAAATCTAGTAAAACTTTTACAAAATTTAGATTTAGATATCCACTCAATCAACGGCCTGAGATAGGAACGAGTCATAATCAAACAGCAGGAAGCGCTGCCACGTGGCTACCGAGTCGGCTACTAACCGTATAGAGCAGGACACGGCGGAGGGGCAATGCGGAGAGAGAATCGACGGAGCACGGTGTGGATCTCGTGTGTACGGCGGTCAGAGCGTGAGGGAGATGGGGGCGGTAGTGGTCACCTTAATCTCCTCCGCTATCTGAGAGAGACCAATAAATTTTTTTTTTTAGATTTCTTTTTGTAGATTAATTCATTGAAGAAGAGACTGATCAGTTTTGTAAATTATTTTTATTTATTTTTAAATAAAAAGTTAGTTTGAGAGAACAGTTAAAAGTAGTTTGAAAAGCAAACTAGATAAGATTATGGACAAAATATGTACAGTAGATCGTGGATAAAAATCTTTTCTCAAATATTAATAATAAGATACATGATAATTTATTAGTATAAAGTTTTATCATATAATAATTAAAATCATGTGTATCAAAATGGGGGATATAGCTCAAATGCTCGCTTTGCATGCGAGAGGCATGGGGTTCGATCCCCCGCATCTCCACGTTTTATAAGGGCCTTTTATGTTTTCTCTTCTCCCGATCTTCTTGTAACCAAACGAAAACATGTGGCTGGAAGTTAATTGAAAAGTAAAATTTATTCTTTACAAGAAATTGTTTATCTTTTTTTTTTGGAAAACTTTCGCAAAAGCTGCGAAGTCATGAAAAGAAATCGAACTCTCGACTTTTGGGTACAACAACTCTATGACTTTTTCCTAACCAATTGTGTTACTTCCCCTTTCTCCAAGAAATTGTTTATCAGCAACCCAAATACCCAATCAGGTAAATGGCGGTCTCGATAAATCTTCCTCCCTCCCAACCTCATTTTCCTTCAGTCTGTTTTTTTTTTTTGAGAAAGATATTGCCAGTGGCTACCATTTTCCTTCAGTAAACACTACAGTGACCTAGTGTTTTGCAAACAGACAGGGCTGGTCGGGGCGGGCAAAATCTGGGGCGGGCCACGGGTAGAACGGGCACGGGGGAAATGGGTACACAGGTATTACGGGTCAGGTATTACGGGTTTAATTTTGAAAACCCTTGTCCTGCCCATTTCAAACCCGTGGGTAGCTCGGGTTCGGGGGCAGGGTGGTCCGGGTAGGGGGCGATCCGGTCCGGTCCAAGTTCACGGGTAGGCCGGGTTTTTTTTTTCTTTGTAAACCAATAAATTATAAATTAAAATTCATTTGACATGGTTGATTAATTTTAAGTGATCAAAATTTATTTATTTTAAGTGATCACTTTCCAGTTTGATTAATTATCCTTGCTCGTATCTTTTTATTTTTTTTATGAACATAAATACTTCACAATTTTCAATATTAATTTTCAAATAATAATATTTTCTTATTTCATATTTTTTTTGTAGTTCATTTACGTTTAAATTTAAAAATAGTTATATCCATTTTAATTGCTTATGTAATTATATTTTTTCTATAAAAATAAATAATACATATATACAAAACGAAATAAGAAAATCAAAAGATAAAAATTTCATTTGTTGTGAATTAAAGTCATAAATGTCCAATTTTTGAAAGTAAAAAACTAATTGAGATAAATGAAGGGAAAATAACATTGAAGTAAAGGAAATTACAACTAGCAACTGATAGCTCGCGTTTGAAAGTAAAAATAATACAACGTCGAGATAATCCTAATCGGAATAAGAGTTCCACTGCATCTTTCGTTTTCCCTTTTGCCTGCTTCGCTTAGGTGCAGGATGGGCATATAAAATGCTTGAACCTTATATCCTCCCTTGTGCGTGCCGGGTAGGCGCTAATGCAAGAAGGGTGGAAAGCTTGCAAACATTCCTCGCAACAGAACATCTCACTCCTCTTCCCATATTGGTGACAGTGATTGCAAAATTTCACATTTTCTTTGTTTGTACGTTGTTGGAACTTTTCATGAAGGTTCTCGGGGTTTTCTTCTTTCATAAGTTCCTCGAGATGTCTTGAGCAGAAATAGGGGAGGGCTCGAGTATGAGATTCCGCTGAGGGCTCGCATACGAGATTCCGCTATGTTGGCACTCATTCTTAATAGAATAAATTCGATTAGAATTAATTAATGAATAAACTAATGAATATAAATTCGGTTAGAATTAATAATGTTAATAGGTCTGTTTGCATAAATCTGAATTCTTCTTTAAAATGAATATTTATATTAGCAATTCTTCATTAGTAATTCTTCTTTAAAATGAATATTTTTTGGAAAATCCATGGCCATTCCAATACATCACCAAAACAATTTCAGTATAGACTCTTTTGTACGTGCATCTCTTGGGTCGGTCTTCTGATACCAACTGTTTTGGTTGTTGTACTAAGGGGCACCTCTAATTGCTCAAAAACTGAAATTTAAATAGCAATTGAAAGTAAAGAGAAGAGTTTAGAGAAATTTGACACGCGGGATGTTAACGGAGTTCGGCAAAACAAAGGCCTACGTCTCCGGGGCTTCGCAACCTTGAGTGGTGCGCCTTTCTATTACCCAATACGAAAGGATTATAACTTGTGAACCGTTGAGCCCTTACACACCAAGCGGGAAGTCAAACGGCCAACTCAAAGAGATGAGAACAAGGTCTCTTAGTTCAAGCTACTCAAGAGAAACACTCAATAGATCACTCTAACCTAATCTAAGTTGAGATTAGTGAAGTGGGTTTGAGGTTGTTTGAGGGATTTTGAAGTTTTAAGCTCTCACAACAATGGAGTTGGCTAAGCTCTCAGAAAATCAATTTTGAATTAATTAGGGTCGGCTCAGATGAGTGAGAAAGAAACCTCACTGTTCTATTTATAGAGACAGCTCAAAACTGAGCAAATTGAGCTAAAACGTTACAACATTTTCCAAAAACGTTACAACGTTTTAGCTTATAATGCGATTTTAGGTTTACACTTTTCTGACAGCTCAGCTAACTTATCCAAAACGTTACAACGTTTATAAAACGTTACATAACGTTTTGCTCTGTAAAATCTTGATCAAAAACAGGAATTGTTTGAAGCTCAGATTTAATTAAAACATTACAACGTTTTAACTTTAATATTGATATAGACAATCATAAAACGTTATAACGTTTTGTAAAAACGTTACAACGTTTTAGGTTGTTCAGTAAGCCTGTGCTTTAGCATGTTTACCATTCCTAAAACGTTATAACGTTTTAGGTTATTTTTGAGTTTGATCAACCTTTTACTTCAGCGTTTTTGACAGATTTAAAATGTTACAAACGTTTTACTTCTGTAACAACAGCCTCAAACTTACTTTACCAAGCTTCTGATTTTACAATTTATAGTCTTGATAAAGGTCTTCATGATTTCTTCTGTCCAAACATATTACATTGCAATTCCAACTCTTCTTGAACCTACATAATCTTAAAATAGAAGAAATCGTAAAATTCAATAATTGTATGTTTTTGCAAATTAGTCAAATAGACGAAAATGATTATTGTACGAACAACATTGGTGATGTACCAGAATTGCCGTGGATTCTCTTTGCCGAGTAGGCACCGTAGACTATCTTGAGCTGTTTATGTTGCCCTCCAAATCTACAAGGATATGTTTAATTAGTTTGAGAATAGGCTATTTAAAAATAAATCTAACATTTTCAAAAATAAATCTAACATATCCAAAAATAAATCTAACATTTTTAAAATAAATATAACTTATTAAAAACTGAATCTAACATTTAAAATCAAAATAAATCCGAATTTAAAAATAAATCTAACATATTCAAAAATAAATACCAATTTTAAAAATAAAATCTAACATATTCAAAAATAAATCCGAATCTGAAAAATAAAATCTAACCTATTCAAAAATAAATGTAGTTACTTAACATATTCAAAAAATAAATCTAACCTATTTATTTAACCTATTCAAAATAAATCCGAATTTAAAAAATAAAATCTAACATATTAAAAAATAAATCTAATTAACATATTCAAAAAATAAATCTAACATTTTTAGCAATTCACTAACATTTAATTAATCTAACATAAACTAAATCTAGCATTCAATTTAAATTCTCCTCGCTAGCTCATGTTGATCAGCAGTGGCGGAGCCACAGTGTTCCAGGGGTAGGCAGCTGCCTACCCCTAGAATTTTTTTTTCTTTTTTTGACTAGATTTTTCAATGGGTTTTGTTTACTTCTGAATTTGATTTTGTCTATCTCTGAATTCAATTCGGAGTAGCAATTGTCAGTTCAGACTTCAGAGATGGTTTGTGAGTCGTTTAATCTAACTAAAAAAGAAAGATATTTTTAAATCTTGGTTCAATTCGGAGTAGTGATTTCCCTCCGCTCAATTAATACCAATTGTTTTATAAATTACAAGTAATTGTTTTAGTAGTTTTGGTATTTTATTTTTTTTGAGAAAGTGGATGAATACCCACCGATTTTATTACGAAACCAACATGTTCAAATACTGAGTAGCTCCAAACAACTAGAGCTTTTCAGCATATGCAAAAGATACTAGCAAAAAACCAGCATCAGCATAGCCAAAAGAAAGTATATAAGAAGAGCAAGCCTAAAACAGATAAGGCAGATAATAAGTCAACAATAGCATGCAAGAAAAACTAAAAAACTATCTTATTACATCCAAAGCAACTATTAAGCTAAGTAGGCGGGGTTGACCCAAGTATAAGGGTTGTATCGGGCTGTCCCAGTGGGGTAGATACCCCTACCTCTTCTTGGACCCCTTCCTCCTCTATTGTAATTCCCTCTTCCTCTGATAGTAAAGGAATCAATTCCTGAGTATGCAAATCATTAGTATCTAAAGGTAAGATTAAAGATAAATGAAGCAAAGAACCAGAGAGTAGAGTTTTGCACCAAAAACTAACAAGAGAGATGATCTTGGAGCCCACAGATTTTAAAGATGGAACACAAGTGTTTTGAAAACACATCTTGTTTCTTTCCAACCAAACACACCAGAGAAACAGCTCCTCTAACTACTTCAACTAAAGGAGCATTTTTTAGAGGTATAGAAGCATTAAGAAACCATATGTCATCCATACAAGAGCCTTGAAAAGTAAAATTATTTATGTAAAGCTGTCCATTGCCAAATAGAATTTATGAAACTGCATTGTACAAATAAGTGATCAGTAGTTTCAAATCCCCCACAAAAATGACAAGATGTATCTCCTTGCCAGCCTTTCTTTAAAAGATTACTTTTAGTCAATAATTTATTTCTTTTCAGAAGATAGAGGAAAATTTTGATCTTAAGGGGCATTTTAGACAACCAAATAGTAGTATAAGTAGAATTTTTTATGCCTCCATATTCTAACCATAAATAGAAAGAATGGACTGAAAATGTTCCAATATTAGACCATCTCCATGAAAGGGTATCAGAAATAGAAGGATTAGGGGTACAATTAATCAGCTTAGTGTGGAGAGAATGCCACTCAGTGAGCAAAATGCCTGTTAACTGTCTTGTAAAATGCAATTGTAAAGAAGAATGCTCAAAAGCTTCTACAACTAACAGATCAGGGTCAGAGGAATGTTGAAAGAGATTTGGGTATAAGAGAGACAAAGGATGTTCCGAACACCATCGATATGTCCAAAACTTAATTGTAGAACCATTACCAAGGTGTCTAGTAAGACCCAACTCAACTACAGCTGTACCTTTAAGGATACCAGCCCAAAATGAGGAACAAGTAGAAGAATAGCCGGACTGACCATATTTGGCTAAAAGGATGGTTTTCCACATGCCAGAAATGGATGGATCTTGAAACCTAATCCACCATTTGGCTAATAAGGCTTGGTTAAGCCTTTTAAGATCAATAATCCCTAATCCACCTTGAGATTTAGATTTACAAACAGTTTCCCAAAAAACTTAATAGTATTTTTTCTTTACTGCATGTCCTCCATACCAAAGGAATCGTTTTCTCAATTGGTCAATTATGTGCCTCACTTTAGAAGGCATTTTAAATACTGAGAGCCAGTATATAGGGATAGAAGAAAGGACAGAATTGAGTAAAATCAGTCTACCCCCATAGGACAATAATTTTCCTTTCCAGCCTTGTATTCTAGAGGTAATCTTGTCAATGACAACCTGCCAATCCTTGATTGAGGGTTTCTTGAAATGAAGAGGGAGACCCAAATAATTTAAGGGAAACTTAGCTGTTTTACAACAAAAAATAGAGGCCAATACCTCTCCCTCAGCTGGATTTAGGTTGAGGGGAATCATTTCGGACTTATCATAGTTAATTTTCATGCCTGAGAGGTTTTCAAAGGCAATTAGGTGTAGTTTGAGGGCTTCAATCATTTTAGGCTCAGCTTTTAGAAACAACAAAGTGTCGTCGGCAAATTGCAAATTTAAAACTGGACCTAAAGTGCCAAAATTACCTAAACCAGATAGTATACCAGTTGATTGAAGTTTATGTAATGATTTATTTAGTGCATCTGCCACTAAATTGAATAAAAGAGGGGACAAGGGATCGCCTTGTCGTAACCCTCTTTTGCATTTAAAGTAAGGACCATTAACCTCATTGAAATTGATACAAGTTTGACCACTATGAAGAATAGAGTCAATCCAAGTAATGAATAGGTTACCAAACCCTCTGGCTTTGAGATGCAATTTGTAATTTATTAAAAATTACAACTGATTCAATAGGCAGAGATGCAATTTGGTAGGCGGGTGGAGGCGGGAAGAGAATTATCGAGGCGATTCAAATTCGAACCCGTTAAGAAAAAATACCCGAACCCGATTGCTACCCACCCCTGACTCAAATCCTGGCTACGCCACTATTGATCAGTCGATGGAAACAAAGAATTGTGGTGATGCTTATAGGAATACTAGTAATTCATGTACTTGGTTAGTTCCAACTGTCAACTACCTACGAAAAACCCATTGTCAGTACAAAAGAATTGTCTTAAAAGAAGAAAAGAAAAGAAAAGAAAAAGGAAAGCTACGAAAAATCTCGGAGTTATATATATATATATTGCAAGTCGTATATTTGACCGTTAAGTTAATATATATATTGTGTTTATTGTTTGATACTTTATTAGGTCTGAGATTGAGATTGAGATGACACGAACATATTAGAAATCTATCTGCAGGAGTGCAGGTTAACCGAGAGATGAGATGAGCCCATCAATCATCATGCCGTGCTGTTGCTGTTGAGATTTGGACTTGGTCCTTCCTCCTCCGCCTTCCCCTCTTTGTGCTTTCATTTCATTTCATTTCATTTCATTTCATTTCATTTCATTTCATTTCATTTCATTCACCTGTCATACTGTTGTCAATATCAGCCCAGCCCAATAACACCGGCTATCAAAGTCTCAATGGCCCATCTTTACATGATGTATCCGCTAAATTTTGACAGGCATGCTCAAAAATCAATTTTAAACAAATTATCAACATTCATGTACAGTACAGTACAGTACAGTAATTGCAAACAAATTATCAAAATGTAGAAGAGCGTAAATATCTATTAAGTGAAAAGGAACACCAGTCAAAAGCTATAAATGGAGGGAAAAGCGGTAAATTCGTAAAAATAAGGCGTGCTGTAACGGATTCATACTTTTGCAGGGAAAAGCATTTCTTCAGAAAATCTAAAAAGAAAGAAATAGTGCATGTATCTGTCTAAATTGATGGTTAAGGTGTTAAAGATGAGGCTATGAACTGACAACCTCTAAGCAGGTAATTTAGTCTTCCGAGAAATTCATGTGAAAATTAATTTAACATATGATCATAAAATAACCTAAGCCAATCAACGTAACGATCTTTTAGTCTTTTAAAAACAATAAATCAATAAATAAATTTGCCAGGAGATCTGCGCCGTTAGTAGGAGGACCATAAATTATATTTATGTGTACAACTCCAAAAATCATCTAGTATGATTATGATATGAAGAAGCAAGAATTAATGTGGTAATCTCGGGAGATGGATACCATTTCTGTTTTAATATATATTATTCCTAGAATCAATCGGATCTATGAAACTAATTTAAAAATCAGTGCCGACATCTGGCCTTCAATTTAATTTGTATTAGTAAGGTACTAAATTGAATTTATTTATATAACGCTCCCTGCCACAGCCATAAATTTATTTATATTACGTAAATTGTTCACTACCTAGTTGACTGGTGTTTAGAGTTAAGAGAACATAACTTACAGTACGTAAACTGTATGTATCACACCGCATGAGCTGCGAATGAGCGAAAAATTGTACCAATTTCTGTTAAATGTTCATGTCTGTCTTCAGAGCCAGATTTAAAATTTCAGTCAGAGATATATATAAAATACTGACAAATATATATATATATATATATATTGTGGCTAATTTGCTGCCGGCAACATTTCTGCCGACGGTGCTGCCACTGTTTCTTCTATTTTTTGATGTTCAAGTGACAAATATAAATCGTTAGATGTTTAATCTATATTATAATCTACTTGGAGACCAAATTTTACATTTTTTTTGGAATTTTTTTACTATTTATTAAAATGGTTTGAAAATCACTATTTTTTTACTATTAATTAAGATGCATAATTTTAATAAAAACAGCGATTTTCAAACCATCTTAATAAATAGTAAAAAAATTTCAAAAAATGTAAAATTTAGTCTCCAAGCACATTTGAATATAGATTAAACATCTAACGGTTTGGATCGGTTATTTGGACTTCGAAACTAGAGATATGAGCGCGAATTAAAACAACCCGTTTAATTCGCGAAGTAGCGTAGCCTTACTCTCTCTCTCTCTCTATATATATATATATCTCTCTCTATATATATAGAGAGAGAGATGGGCTATGGTGCATTGCAATGCATGGAGGGGTTTGTGCATTGGACCATAAATCTAAAATTCATAATCCAAATGATCGATCCAAACCGTTCATCTTGTTCTCCATATTAATATGTGCTTGGAGACCAAATTTTACATTTTTCTGAACTTTTTTACTATTTATTAAGTATTTTACAAAATTGTTGATCCAACGGTGGCTTAACAAAACAGTAAAATCAGCAGCCACCGTTGGATCAACAATTTTGTAAAATACTTAATAAATAGTAAAAAAATTCAGAAAAATGTAAAATTTGGTCTCCAAGCACATATTAATATGGAGAACAAGATGAACGGTTTGGATCGGCCATTTGGATTTTAAATTTTAGATTTATGGTCCAATGCACAAACCCCTCCATGCATTGCAATGCACCATAGCCCATCTCTCTCTCTCTATATATATATATATATATATAGAGAGAGAGAGAGAGAGAGAGAGAGATGGGCTATGGTGAGTTGCGAAGTAAAGCGACTATTTTACTTCACACTCATATTTTGCGATTTTAAAGTTAAAAACATCGATCCAAATTGCTCAACATGATCTCCATATTGAAATGTGCTTGGAGACCAAATTTTACATTTTTTGAAATTTTTTTACTATTTATTATGCCACTTTGAAAATCGCTGATCCGATGGTCAATAATTTTTTACTGTTTTGTTCACCCGTATTTTCAGATTTTCAAAGTGGCTTAATAAATAGTAAAAAAAATTCCAAAAAATGTAAAATTTAGTTTCCAAGCATATTTTATTATGAAGAACATGTTGGAAGGTTCGAATCGGCTATTTGAACTTTGAAAATGAAGATATTGCGTGAAGTATAAACGTGTTTTACTTTGCAACTCACCGTAGCCCATCTCATATATATATATATATATATATATATATATATATATATATATATATATATATATATATATTGTTGATAAGTTGGAACGAAGTAACACATAGGGAACTAAAAAAGTCATGCCACGACACAACGCGTGTAGTGGTTACATGCTATGAGTCATGTGTTTCGTATCGTGGTCATTCATGTAACTTGACCATCTTTCAAAAATTTTGGTCACGACACAACATACTGTCATGTGAGTCATGTGTTATTAGGATCGTTAGATCTTAATCGAACGGTGAATCTTGAATAAATTATCCTAAATTATTTAAAAAATAGTTAAACGTGACCAAATGTGACCAGTCACATTTGGACACGTCAAGTGTGGTACAATATGCCTTGGTCATAGCGTGACTAACGTATTGTGACCACTCACGTGTCATAACCATCCTTATAAATTTGGTCATGACACGACACGGAACATATAAATTTGACCTGGTCACGGCACGACACATGATCCAAGCCACGTCACGATACATATTTAGATTTCTGGTAACATGCCTCTTTTTTCTCCTGGTAAATCAACAATTATTCTAAGTGGAGTAGCAAATTAGACTGCGTCTTTTTCTTTATTTCTTTCTTTCTTTTACGTGAATCAATCTGGACTGACTTTCTTTTTCGTGTAATTTTCTTCTACTGGGTTATGAATTAAATCCAAGAGTAGGCATTGTTTACATCCAGGGGTAAACACAAATATCACTGGGTCTAAAAAAAAAAAAATCGAATCCGGGGGTAGGCACATGCATAACCTTGACCCTGCTTAGGTCCGCCAATGTCTGCCTCTCTGAGAAAATGAAGGTTGTATATTTAGGGGTGGACCCATGTGTGGTAAATGGGATCAATTTACCCTATTAATTTTTAATTTTTTTTATTTATATATAATTTTCTATATAGTTTAGAGTATAATACTACATGTATTGCAAAATTGATCTCCCATTCAGCACAAAAAATTTTATATGATTGACTCTCATTCTGTATTTAATTCCCATAACTTAAAAGTTTGGTGTCATTCGGCTGTAAGACTGTAAATATAATGCAGGAGCAGGCTTCGGCTAGAACTAGAACTAGAACTAGAACTAGAAGAGGTTCGTGGAGAAGCGTGTAAAGTGAAAGTCAAAAATGAAATAAAAATGATAAGCCTCCCCCTCCCTCTCCAATGAAAATGCCGGAGAAAACACCAACATACCAATCGCTTCAACGGACACATCACATCTTTCCATTTCTCTTTTGTGCTTGCTTGTATTTGTATTTGTATTTGTATTTGTGTGGCGAGTCGCTTTAATTACCACAAAGTCAAAGAGAGGCCAACTATAAAACATGTTTTAAACTCGATTGCTTCGGGTAAGTTGCCAAAAGAAAAGAAACAGAGTACTGTACTTACGCTTACATCACGTGTGCCAACAAGGCCGGTTATCAGTTATCATACCCAATAAATCCCACGAATTAGTTATCATGTGAACTCGCGCAAACTGAGGAAAAGAGAAATTGGTTTACACTTCGCTCCGTCCCAACTCCCGGATCCAATCCCAACCTTTTTTACTAACTCCGTCACCCCGTGATTTTTACGAATTTATATTTTGAACGCTTTTGTTTAATCGATCAACAAAGTTCAATTTGAATAAATTGTGATGAAATTGATTCTATTAATTCTGTTATCGGACTCTAGTTCAATACAAGTTCAAATCACAAAAAAATAAAAAATAAAAAATAAAAAAAAAATACAATTATAGATGTGAGGAAATTTGCCATCAAATAAGTTAGCTTGAAATTTAATCAAGTGCGCGTGAAAATAAATAGATCATAGCGACCGTTCGTACTTAGGTAGAAAGGAACAGACGAATTCCACATCATATGATATTTCTGACGTGGCACTCCAAGACCGTCTAAAAAACAGTTAAAAATATTGGTATGTATCTCCTCCATTCCCATATTTAACCTGAGACTACCAAATCCCACTTTCCCACCTCGACTCCCAATTTCACGAAATTACTGGAGAATTCCCAGTAACTGAAAATGGAGATAAAAAAATCTAGAATCCAGAAAATAACCATTTCTTTATTTAGAGTGAACAGTAAAGCAGCCTTCCTTCCCTCTTTGTAAAAAATAAAAACTTCCTTTCATCTCTCTCTTCACACAAAACCCCTTCTCCCCCGCCCCCCCCACTCCATATAAAATGGCGACTTCCGGTGGCGGCGCCACCACCTCTGACGGCGGTGACTCGCGACCAATGAAGCTTTTGTGCAGTTTAGGCGGCCGCATTCTCCCTCGTCCGAGCGATGGCGCGTTGAGGTACGCTGGAGGCGACACGCGGATTATCTCTCTTCCTCGCAACTCGCCGCTCTCTCTCCTTCTCTCC
Organism: Carex rostrata; assembly: GCF_964058835.1. NCBI lineage: Eukaryota > Viridiplantae > Streptophyta > Magnoliopsida > Poales > Cyperaceae > Carex > Carex rostrata. The sequence continues at coordinate 14,230,678 of NC_135925.1, read as the reverse complement.
AAACTGGCAGATGCATACTCTCTCTCTTCTCACTATTTGTTGAGGTACCAATTGCCAGACGAGGGCTTGGATTCTCTGATCTCTGTTTCTACACAAGAAGATTTGGAGAATATGATGGAGGAATACGATAAGCTGACGGGTCCCTCCCCCAAATTGCGCGTGTTTTTGTTTCTTTTATCGGATCCGGGTTCTGGTGCTGAGGCTATCGACCGTACTGATTCGGACTTCAGTCTCAGGTATTGTCTTGATCGGATTTTGAGTATATTTGATAACTACATATTGTATAAAACTTATTTTTGGGGCGTAATTAGGTGGTTTTAATAAGGTGCATGATCTATTTATTTTTTATTGGCAGTTTGACACTGTACCTGTTTCAAAACCAATTTGCTTGTTTGGAAATATATATTTATTTTTCTTTGTTCATATTTTTGCCAGATTTATCCAAAATGTACATACAGGCTGAGCAAACTGCCTTTAAGCATGCATTCTTTTTTCCTTGTGATAAGTGTTCAGTACTCTAGGATGTATATTAATGTTCTAATCACAAGGAAAAAGGATGTATATCAATGTAGAGTTTGGCTAATATAACATCAGTGTTATTTTAGCCTATATAACACCAACTCTAAAACCTATCAAATCGACTTCGAACGATTAATCCAAACCGATTTACATTATGAGTGATGCGTTTACATACAAATTTTTTATATTTTCGAGTTATTTTAGTATCAAATCAAGCGGTAAAAATATTGAAAAAATGAATGTATTAAAATTAACTTAAAAACTCACATATTTGACCGTTTGACTTAATACTAAATAAATTCGAAAAGTTATAAATTTTGCATGAAAACGCACAACTAATGAAGTAGATTGGTTTGAATGGTTTGGATTCACCGTTTGAAGTCGATTCGATAGGTTTTAGAGTTGGTGTTATATAAGTTGAAATGACACTGATGTTATACTAGCCAAACTCATCAATGTAATATACATAAAATGTGTTCTAGTAAAATAAAAGACATTTTAATTTTTAACAACCCATTGCCTTTAAGCATGCATTCTTCTATATCTGGTCCATTGCATTTTCATTTATGACCATCACCATCACCACTGGCACTGTGCCAGTACCAATGCTATGCGAGATATTTTGTTGGGATCAGAATCCATGCATGCCACTGTTCCTTTCTTCTTGGTTTCACCTAATCTCAAACAGAGGAACTTGTTCTAAACTGGTTAATAACTGTAACAACTGTTATAGCCATCAAATAATTTATTTTTGTTCCTTCTCAGATATCTCGAGGCGGTAAATGGACTCAATAGGAAAGATAGTCTAGCCAGCCTGGCTAGCGTCAGTGTCTCTCCGAATTCCTCTATGTCAAATGATGCCACAAGATCTGCATTTATTACAGCTCCTCTAATAGATGTAGACACTGAAAAGGGAAATTCAAACCCCAGCCCTAATTTGCTAGAGTTCTCAAACGAAGGAAAGGAGTCGGCCAAGTACAGACAACCTCTCTCACAATTGCCACCTTTACCCCCTGCATTTTTAATTAACTCTAATAACAATTATAGTGACAATAGAGAGAGGGAAGGGGAGAATTTAGGGTATTTTGACGATTGTAATCTTTGTCAGAGGCAATTACCACATGCACACTCAGATACTCTGGTAGGAGAATTGTCAAATGGAAAGGTTGGTTTTGCCCCGGAGCCAGTGCCAGTCTTTCACAGCCTACGTCCAGAGGACATCTCAAGAATCATGGCACAACCAGTACCTAATTATGGATATGGCCAATATATACCTGTTTCAGAGAACACACACGAAGTGCTGCAGTATCCCGTTAATACACAAAATGAATATCCACTTGATGCAGGGTTTATTAAGCCAGTGCATGTAAACCAGCTTGACCCTCTTGGTGTCGTGGAGCCAGTCAAACCGGTCATATCTGACCCACATTTGGCTGCACCTGTTAGCCCCGCAACATATTCCTCGTTTGCCCCTGTTCATTACCAGAGCATACAAGGCCAAAATATGTCACATTTTCCGATGATGAATGGGGCTTATATGTACCATGTCGAATCTGGTCCAGTACCGAATTATGGCATGAACCCAGTCTATGCTAACAGTGCTGTTAATGCCAACCTGCTAAACGAACGAATGGATGCGTGCATGAGCGGTATTGTTAATTGCAACATGGTCAGCGAACAGAAGGATGTGCCTCTCACAAGTCAGCCGATAGAACATCACATTGTTGAACAAATAGTTATACCTATTAGTGGGAATGCTGCAAATGGGTCGGCTGGAAGTGTTGAACAAATGCAAGACACTGTTTTTCTGGATTCAAAGCTGCAAGGTACGGCTCATGCATTGCCACCTAGGCCTAAGCGGGTTGCGAGCAAAGAATCTATTAGCCCGAAAGAACCCCTTATTAACAAGGGGTTGGATTTAAATGTGCCTGTAGAGGAGAGCGGGTTACAGAACTTTTCCGATGGTTTAAAGGAGCCGGTATTTGAGCAAATCCATTATGTCAAAGGTAATATAAATGTGGGACTCTTTTCAGATCAATCCTTTGTTTATCTTTTCTTTTGAAGGTAATTTGTTTCAGTTCTGGCTGCAGATGAGTTTTTGAGCCAAGATTTACAAAAGATGGAAGGAGGGTTAGTCATGTCTCACATTTTGTCAGAAAATCAAACAGATAACTCTGTTGCTAAAGAAATAATAGACCTCAATGGAGGTGGCAGCAAAATATTAGGAGAAAACCCTAGCACTGAGGTAAGATTGTTTGGGTTTTTAGGGTGATTATGTACATGGTTGTATTATCCCTCTTTAAATTATTATATACTCAGTTATATTGTTACATGTGTTTCAGACTGCAAAGAGCAAACAAGTGGGCTTGATAAATTTTGGCTTGCCTAATACTGAGGACCTTGGCCGGCTTCAGGTTACTTACCTCCCCCTTGCCTTCCTGTTATAAGTATTCATGCTACCCTCTTGTATCATTTTTGCTAAACTTATTCTACACCTTGCAGATAATAAGAAATACTGATCTTGAAGAATTGACCGAGCTTGGTTCTGGTACATTTGGTACTGTTTACCATGGAAAATGGAGAGGATCTGATGTGGCCATAAAACGCATTAATGACCGTTGTTTTGCTGGTAAACCATCTGAACAAGACAAAATGGTACGTACATATCAAATTCATTGCAATTTCTTGTTGTCGTTTGCATGAACCAGGTTGGGATGGATGGATCCATGTCCTTTATTTGGTTTGCATTTTATGGTGAATCTAAATATATTAAATTTGGAACAGATAGTAGGGATTATTTAATATATTTTATAAATTATGTAGCAACTCTCCAGGATGGGAAAGGGGCTGTCTTGGCCCCTGGGTTATGTAAGAAGTTACATCCCAAATCTGATTTTGAATAGTGTTTCATTAATTTTTTTGCACAGAGAGCTGATTTTTGGAACGAGGCATCAAAGCTAGCAGATTTACACCACCCAAATGTGGTGGCGTTTTATGGTGTGGTATTAGATGGGCCTGGTGGATCCATCGCTACTGTGACAGAGTTCATGGTCAATGGTTCCTTGAGACATGCACTGCAAAGAAATGACAAGTATGAATGTATTATGAACTTTTATCTAGCCTCGATAGTAACTCTGTTCTGGCTCAAGCAAAAGTTCAATTGCTTAGCTATGTCTTCACTAACTGAAGTTTAGTCTAAGTTTTTCCTTATGAAGCAATGAATTTAGAAGTGAAAATAACCATAGAAGTGCCATTAGATGGTTCCTGTGAAATAATAGACTACTTGTACCCCTTTGCATAGTACTCAATTAATTATGACCTAGGGTAAGTTTAAATTAGAAGAATTTTTGGTTGAGATTTACTTATTTTTGTAATATTTGTTTTCTTCCAATATTTTCTTTTTTCGGAAAGGTCGCTGGATCGGCGCAAGAGATTGATAATAGCGATGGATGCGGCCTTTGGGATGGAATATTTGCACAGCAAGAATATTGTCCACTTTGATTTGAAGAGTGACAACTTGCTTGTCAACTTGCGGGACTCACACCGCCCTATTTGCAAGGTATATGATAGTACAGAGGTTCCAAATAATGTATATAGGTCTATAGTTGATGGGGCTTAATTTAATGTTTAGCTTTGTAGCATGATAAAGCGGGTATGCAACCGTAACCAACTAACTATGATACTGGCATAATTTTCAAATTAAATCTTTCAAGTTTTACACTTCCCAAATCATTAATAACAAATTTCTAAGCATAGAGACATATCATTATGTCAATTCTATTATTATAAATTCATCTATAGTGTAACAAGATATACCCCATAGTCTGTCCTACATATGATAGAGTAGAAAATATATATTAGCATGGTTCAATTACTATACCAAGTTAAAATTGAACAAGTTACCATGGTCCAAAATGTACAGTTTGATTACATTGCACAAGTACTGGCATACTCAAATACTGAAAATGCTCTCATTTCAGATTTAGTGAACATTAAATTAATCTAAATTTAACTTCTATATGGGCACTATGTCTGTCTTGTTGTCAAAATATGCTAAATTGCAAATTTTATCGTAATTTAGCATCGGTTCCCTTAAAACATCTAAGACTGCTATGCCACCTTTATTTTGAAGCTTGGGCATTACCTTTAACTATCATTCTAAATACAGAATTGTACAAACTTCTCATGATTCGGTTTACAGGTGGGTGATTTGGGTCTGTCAAAAGTGAAATGCCAAACCCTTATCTCTGGTGGCGTTAGAGGAACCTTACCTTGGATGGCTCCCGAGCTCCTAAATGGCAGCAGTAGTTTGGTATCAGAGAAGGTACACCTTAATGATTTAATAATTCTTATTATGTCTTTAGGGAAATTTTGTACGTTCCCTGAAATACCAAATTTATGCTGAGGGTGAAAAATAGGAATTTGCTTACAATATGTATGAAATATACCACTTATTCCCGCCACAAGATAAAGGAACATCCCCTCTTTCTCCCACCCACCCTCATTTCTTTCACTAGATGCCCACAATTATATTTGCTGATAATCTCTAGATTAATGAGAAAGAAATAAAGTCGGATGAGGTGAGTGTTTGTGATGAAATTAGGATACTTGTTATGTTTTATAAGGCATGTGGATATTTTCAGTTTGCCAGGGTTCATGATAATTTTATTTTTGTGAGGAAAATTGTGAAATTATTCTTCCCTTTTTTCGGGAAATATTGGATGACAAGTGGTATGACGGTATCACAGTTTCGTTGAACCAAACTCTTTCAACTTTTTATTTATTATTCTGTGCTTATTATTCATTTTGATCTGCATATACTTTTTTTCTTGTTGGCTTCTTGTAATTTGAGCTCGTGTTTTTTGCCAGGTTGATGTGTTTTCTTTTGGGATTGTGCTATGGGAGCTTCTTACTGGAGAGGAGCCATATGCTGATTTGCATTATGGAGTTATCATAGGTAACTCCTCTAGTATTCTTGCCTTCTTAAGACTCAAAGACTCAAGAGAAATTGTATGTATAGCCACACAAAACCTCACTGTACATTTCATGCTTCAAATAAAGCGTGTTTTGTATTACTCATCACCTTATTTGCCCTTTCACTTTTCATGAATGATTTAGAAAGGAGTAGCACTTTGTACTTTCCGAAATAATTGTTTCCTTAATCTTCCTTTTGCTGCTGTTTCATTCTTTGATTGTTTTCCTTTTAGGTGGTATTGTGAGTAATACATTGAGACCTCAAGTGCCAGAGTCGTGCGACCCTGAGTGGAGATCTTTAATGGAACAGTGCTGGTCTTCGGAGCCTTCTGACAGACCCAGCTTTACTGAAGTTGTCACTCGGTTGCGATCCATGGCCACCTCCCCTCAAAAGACATCATAAGGGCATTTTGGGTAATCGGTGATAAGAAAAAGCTTTTTTTGTGTTAATATTATAGTTAAAATTGTTTCATATTGTTTCGGGTAAACAGTTGAGGCCAGGGTTGTGACTTTCAGTTTAATTCATTCGTTTAGACTAGGCTAGTGGGCCAGTTTAATAAGTAGTGTCTTCTATAATAGCATGTGCATGTTATTTTTTCCTTTTTTTGCTATTTTTTTGTTAGTATATTATTATAGCAATGCATGTAGATTTTAGCTTTAGGTTTTGTACTGATCGATGTATGAATGCTAGTAAGAATTCTATGTTATCTTGTCTAATATAATGATATATTCTATTTGAATTAATGTTTCAAAAGCGAGATTTGTTTTCTGATAGAATAACCATGTCAAATTGTCCTCCTCTCCTCTCCCCAATCCAATCCAATCCCCATGCCATGGTCAAATTGTCCAACACTAGAATTAATACTGAAAAGACTTTAGACTTTTAGGAAGTTGAGTTGAATCACATGCAGGATTTCCAATCACTCAGATTGCAACCAAATATTATTATTATGAAAGGGATTAAGATAGCGCGGGAGGCTCGTGCTAAAGGGGCGACATTGAGATTAAAACAGCATTGATAGTCAACATTTTATTTGGCCATATATAAAAGATAAGGTATTAATTTACAAGGGAAAATCTGATAAGCAAAAGGAATGCAATGAAAGGGCAGGTGCCTTAATTTTGTGTAACAACTGTCCTTTGCCCATATATACTCAGTGCCAGTGGCCAGTGGGTACGTGTTTGGCATGCGCTGCAACTGCAAGTCAATCTAAATGACTACATACATGATACACCCCACCTACACAGCTACACAGCTACACAGCTACACTAGGGGTCTGGAGCACCTCAGAACAAACACAACTGTCCTTTCAATTCAACTGTTTGTTTCATAAATTTTCAGTCCAAAGTTGAAGCCTGATAGATATTCAATTAAATTCTTATTTTTCTGTCAAACAGCTGACAGGACAGGCCCACTTCCTTTTCTCTTTACTTTTTATTTCATTCACATTTCCGCTGCAAACGGCCCAGCCCAACTCCATCTCGGATTTGATGACCTGTACCAACAAGTCATCGCTTCAATTTAAAACCAAGGCAATGGTACCAATGTTGAAAAGAGGTTAAACAAGCAACAACGCATATACACGGGGCTGTTTGGTCTCCGAGGAGACCGCCCGTGGGCCAGGCAGTTAGGTTATTTTTGAAAAAAAAATAAGATGCGGGATTATTTTTAAAATTAACTTTTTATTTTGGGGTATTAATAAAAATGGCCGCAAGAATATGCACAAAGATGGATTCAGCAAATCTTGCCTTGAGATAGTGGTTTGCAAACAGACCGGGCAAAACCCGGGCACAGGCACGGGTAGACACGGTCGCAGATGTCACAGACACACGGGTACAACGGGCCGGGCATCACAGATTTTTTTTGCAAAAACCCTGCCCTGCTCGTTTAATACTCGTGCCCGTCACGGGTTCGGAGGCAGGGCGGTCCGGGTAGGGGGGCTGGGCGGTTCGGTCCGGGTCCGGTTTTTTTTTTCTTTTTTTTTCTTTTTTTTTTCTTTTTTTTTCTTTTTTTTCTTTTTTTTTCTTTGAAAACCAATAAATTATAAATCCAAATTCATACCTATTAAAATTCATTTGACATGGTTGTATATTTGAACTCAATAATTTTTGTTATAATAAAATATAAATAAAAAATTTCTTAAATCAATTACTTTAAAAATAATTAAGCTCTTATTTTAAAACAATAGATTAAAAAATAAAAGTTACCCTCCTCCTTTATTCTGGGTTTGGGACCGGCTATGTAAAATAACATAGGCAGAGTTCTAACTTTTCTTTTTTTGTTAGTAATTCTTCTTTAAAATGAATAATTAAAAAACTAATTGAAATGTTTAGAAATTTATAATTTAAAAAATAACCATAAAGATTAAAAGATGTTAGAAATTTATGCCGACACTACCTATCTAGAAGTTCGCATTCCTATACCATTGTTCGCTCTCTTCCGCACCGTCTGAATCCGAATTAGCATTGTCCTTGTGCCGCGCCTCGGTACCGCTTTCTTCAGTGTCGACTTCGGGTGATGATGCTTGTTAAGGTAGATGTTGCTTGTGCTCTTCAGCATCAATCCAATCTTTCAAGAACACAAGTCTCTCAAAGACATGTGCACCCAACTTACTGCGTTTATCGGAGATGATCCTGTTCGCCAAACTAAATCAACTTTCGGAAGGGACGATTGACACGGGGACGGCAAATACATCGCGGGCCATCATCGCCAGAGTTGGATAGATCCTTGCATGCCTCCTCCACCACACAATGATGTCAACATCTTCATTTTCGTTGAGTATCGACATATAGCTCAATAACTCGTTTGTGGATGTGTGCGGTTGGCTCTCCGACTAGAAATCTGCTAACAATCCACCACTGCTAGTGCTCCTAGAAGTGAAACTATTAAAAAATAAAAAAAATTAGCGGACAAATAATGTAGATATTATAAATAATAAAGATTAAAAACACATGTATATTTATATTCATACCTAGGGCCGGCACAGAACGAAGACGGGTTCTGGTTGCCACTCATTCTTGAGTTGTATATGTTAAACATCTCATCGAACTTCGAATTCACGTATGCCTCCACCCCGGTTTTGTCTAAATGTATATTATCTTTGTACCTTTCAACTACTTTGATCGTGTAATACTTCTTGTATGCCGGGTTGAGGAAGTTTGCGATAATAGCCAAGAGGGGTACATCTTCCCAATATTTTATAAATTTTTGTTTCATGGCATCTACGATCGGCATGAGAGATTTATCGTGGGTTTCAGCTTGTTCCAATTCACTATATACCTTGGAGATGTTATAGAGATGTTTGAGCAACTCAAATAACGTCAGTGAGTACGAGTAGGATAGTTGGACGATTGCTGTAAAAAAGGTTCCTAGGAACTCTTTAACCCTTTCTAGTTGCTCTCATTCTCCGTTGGTGAGTTCCAATGCCAATCCCTCGAGGATGGAGCCTCTCAAAGCCTCCCCTATGACAGCTTTGTAAGGAAGGCATCGGTTTAACATCCTATAGGTAGAGTTCCAACGGGTATCTATATTCCAAAGTACTTTCAACTTGCTCAATCCATAATGGACACATAATCTCGCAAACCGTTGTTTTCTTTCTTGGCTCGAAACAATGTGGTTGAGAGCATCTTTAAATTTAATTATCAATAGGTTTACGACTTCTGTTTTAAGACCCGCCTTCACGACAAGGTTAAGTATACGGCAAGCACACTTTTGGTGAAACATTTCATCATTCATAATCAGGTTTAGTGACCGTTTAAAAATCCCAATGGAAGCTAGGTTGTTGCTAGCATTATTGAATGAGATATTAAATATACGGCAAGCACACTTTTGGTGAAACATTTCATCATTCATAATCGGGTTTAGTGACCGTTTAAAAATCCCAATGGAAGCTAGGTTGTTGCTAGCGTTATTGAATGATATAGAAAAAAATCTTGTTATCCATATTCCTCTTAAGGTTATACTCATCTAAAACCTCAATAATTGATTTGAAAATTACATTTGCAGTGTGCGGGGATTCCAACACTCAAAAACTTAATACCCTTTTTTGTAATACCCAATTATCATCCATCCAATGCCCGGTAATACAAGAGTACCCGAGTCCATGTTTACCGGCAGTTCATATATCGGAGGTAATTGAGACCTTATTGTTTTGGTATGCAAATGTAGCTTGCAGCTCATTTTTTATGTTGGCAAACTGTTTTTTTATTTCACTAACCATCTTTTTATGATGGATCATCTTGTACATTGGTTGACCACACCCTCGAATGACCAACCGGGCAAAACTCAGGCAACCATCCATACTTATTAGTTGTTCTTTATGGGTAATGTACCGGGCCAATTCCCTAAGCATTTTTTATTCATCGAATTTTGGGTTGGTTCTGGTACCATCCGCATTCACAAGGGTTTAGATTTGTCTCGGTCCAGCATTTTCACTTGGTTCTTGACCCTTTTTTTCGTGCATTTTGGCATGTCTCTTAAAGCTAGTCATACCAATATGTTTTTTATACTCAAAATTCGGTTTCTTGTAATTTTTTACCTTACATTGTAGATATTGCATAGTGCCCTCCCCATTTCTTGTCCAATAGGGCCATCTTTTAGCCTTTTTTCCTGCTGGTTCTTGTGGGGGGACACTTGTCGAAGGAGGGACATTTTCTTCTTGAATTTCAGGGACACTTGTCGAAGGAGTACCTTCTATAGGGGCAGTGTCCGTGAATTGACTTGATGCTACAGAAGAAGTACCTCCATATGCATACGGTGGTGTCGGTTGATGTGTTTCTTGTGGAATATACATGTTTGGATCGTTTGAAGTATAATACGGTGCACTCATTTGGGGGATTGTTGATAATTTAAATCTAGCATTTGGTCTCTTCTTTGATAATTTTGTGGATAATTAGGTGGTGGCATTTGGGAGGAACTATCAGGATAATTGGATTGATAACTTTGTGGATAATTAGGTGGTGGCATATTGGGGCCAAAAATATCGGTCGAATATCTCACGATTTGTTCTTCCACCGATTCGTGATGAGGAGTTATCATTTTCTAAACCTATTCAAAAAAATAAATGTAAATTACTTAACATATTCAAAAAATAAATCTAACATATTTATTTAACCTATTAAAAATAAATCCGAATTTAAAAAAAATGAAATCTAACGTATTAAAAAATAAATCTAATTACTTAACATAAATCTAACATATTGCATTTGAATTCGGATAAAATTAACATATGAAAAAATAAATCTAACATAAATCTACCATATTGAAAACTAAATCCGAATTTAAACATAAAATCTAACATATTTTTTTAACCTATTAAAAATAAATTCGAATTTAAAAAACAGAAATTAAAAACAGAAAAAAATATGCTGTTTCAGCCTCTGTTCCTGGCCGGAACAAGTTGTTTTGGCCTTTGCAGAAAAGCTGTATTTTCTGCAAAGGCTGAAACAGCCTGTTCTGGCCAGGAACAGAGGCAGAAACAGTATATATTTTTTTACTTCTATTTTTTAAAAATAAATCTAATATTTTAAAATAAATCTACCATTTTCAAAAATAAATCTAACTTATTCAAAATAAATCTAACATTTTTAAAAATAAATCTAACCTATTCAAAATAAATCTAACATTTTTAAAAGGAATCTAACGTCTTTTTTTAAACTATTAAAAATAAATCCGAATTAAAAAAAAATCTAACCTATTCAAAACAAATCTAATTACTTCACATATTGACAAAAAATAAATCTAACCTATTTATTTTACCTATTAAAAATAAATCCGAATTGAAAAAAATGAAATCTAACATATTCAAAAATTAATCTAATTACTTAACATAAATCTAACATATTACATTTGAATTCGGATAAAATTAACATATGAAAAAATAAATCTAACATAAATCTACCATATGGAAAAATAAATCTGAATTTAAACATAAAATCTAACCTATTTTTTTAACATATTAAAAATAAATCCGAATTGAAAAAACAGAAAAGAAATATGTTGTTTCGGCCTTTGTTTCGGCCTTTGCAGAAAAGCTGTATTTTCTACAAAGGTCGAAACAGCCTGTTCTGGCCAGGAACAGAGGCCAAAACAGTATATTTTTTCTTTTTTTATTTCTATTTTTATTTCTGTTTTTTTTTTTAAATAAATCTAACCTATTAAAAAATAAATCTAACCTATTCAAAATAAATCTAACATTTTTAAAATAAATGTAACCTATTTAAAAATAAATCTAACATGTAAAATCAAAATAAATCCGAATTAAAAAAAAATCTAACATTTTCAAAAATAAATCTAACCTGTTAAAAATAAATCTAACATTTTTAAAAGGAATCTAACATCTTTTTTTAACCTATTAAAAATAAATCCGAATTTCAAAAATAAAATCTAACCTATTCAAAACAAATCTAATTACTTCACATATTCACAAAAAATAAATCTAACCTATTTATTTAACCTATTACAAATCAATCCGAATTTCAAAAATAAAATCTAACATATTCAAAACAAATCAAATTACTTCACATATTCAAAAAAATAAATCTAACATCTTTTTTTAACCTATTAAAAATAAATCCGAATTTCAAAAATACAATCTAACCTATTCAAAACAAATCTAATTACTTAACATATTCACAAAAAATAAATCTATCCTATTTATTTATCCTATTAAAAATAAATCCAAATTTCAAAAATAAAATCTAACATATTCAAAACAAATCAAATAACTTCACATATTTAAAAAAATAAATCTAACATTTTTTTTAACCTATTAAAAATAAATCCGAATTTAAAAAATAAAATCTAACCTATTCGAAACAAATCTAATTACTTCACATCTAACAAATCTAACATAAACTAAATAAATCTAGCATATTCAATAAATCTAATAAGTCTAACAAATCTAATTACTTAACAAATCTAACATAAAATAAATCTAACAAATCTAATTACTTAACATTCAATAAATCTAGCATAAACTAAATTTACTCTACAAAAATAAAAAAAAACCTGATAGAATTCCTTTTCCTCCTCTTCTCTTCTTCTCACACCCGGAGCCTTCTGAAACCCACAACGGCAAAATAAATGAAGACCCCCACAACGCCATCACCAGCCTTAATAGATGAAAACCCACGAGTCTACAGTGTATCCACGGGCAGGCCACGCGTCCACACCCCAGTACAGGCCCCTCCACGCGCCAAAAAAAAAATAGTAACTTTTCGGTGCTCTGTTAATCGAACAAATACCCGGTTAGCCATCAACCGAACAAATTCTAACTTTTTGATTAGCCATCAACCGGACAATTTCAAAAATCCGGTTACCCGTTAACCGGTACTTTTCACCAATTCCGGTTATCCAATAATCGGTTTGGATATTATTCAAATTTCAACCATAATTTGGTTACTTTTTTAAATTTAATTTAATTTTTGGATATAAATAAAAAAAACGGTTAATCTAACATGAAATAAATGTAACCTTTAAATCTCGAGGAAAAATCTTGCGAGAGGTGCCGAAACTTCGTAATTTCGATACCTTCGTAATTCCATTTGCGTATTTGTAGAATGAATTAAATTTACAACTATATTTTTTTTAAACAATAAATTTAAAAATTGAGAATATTAAAATTTGATACTGATAGAATGTGAAAAAATTGAGTAGAAAAGGGGGATATTTAAAGAGTTTTGATTGGAGAGTGAATAAAATTTGAAATTTAATAAATAAATAAAAAACCAGGGGCAGCACGGGTCCGACCGGTCCGGGTCCAATTTGATTTGATCGGTCCGGTGGGAGGGAAATTTTGAAATTTAAAATATAAACGGGTACGGGTACACGGATATAGGGTACACGGGCACGGGCTCACGGGCACAGGTTAACGAGCACTACGGTCCGGGTATGCACGGGTTTTTTTTCCGAAAAACCGGGTCCGGTCCATTTAATACCCGTGCCCGTGTACCCGTGTACTTGTGAATACCCATGACACGAGCACGGTCCGGTCCGGACACGGACGGACCGGACCGGGTTTAGCCCGCCCGGATTTTATCCAATGTCTATCTTGAGAACATGCTTTCAGTTAAAAAATTTCAAGGTCGCCATTATTAACGGTCTCCACCTCAGCTCAAAAAGGAAAAGAAAGAGGAGAGAGCAAATACTAATAGAATAGAATAGTTGCTCAACTTATAATAAAGCCAGATAGATCGATGGCTTATCTTACTTACATCAGTCAACAGCAAATACGTACGTACGTACATATGCATCGATTTAACAAGATGGACAAAAGTCAAAAACCCTAACTCGATCGGGAAGAATAGAATGAAGCGTGGGCCCAACATGTCAGGTAGGTATAGTGAACTCAGATTCCAAGGAGATCTAGTAGGAGCTGTTGAGACCGATTTTTTTTAAAATACCCAAAAAAAATATTTTATTAAAAATAACCCGGTTTTGAGTGCAATTTTAAAAATACCGAGGTCGCAGATTTTTTCTGCGCTCCGGAATTTTTATTCCGGGCCGCGGAAAAAATTTGCACCCCGAATTTTTTTTTTTAGATTTTTTTTATTCCGAGCGCAGATTTTTCTGCGGTCCGGATTTTTTATTTTTTAGAGTTTGGAGAAAGAAAATATCCATGGTTTGATTTTTTTTTAATAATATATGTGTATGTATATATAATATAATATATGTATATCTCTCCTCCTTATTAAGGAGCTTAATGTCTAGATCCTGCAAGGGTCTTGATTTACTGTTTTTTTTCGAAATGATGTTCAGCCGTTGAATATCAAGATCGCACATAGATTAATTTTCCAAATTATGAGCTTCAACACTTAAGTATGCATTGGTCGCGCCGCATATGATCCCAGTGCCCGTGGACCGCGTGCCGCACCTGTGGACCGCGCCTCTGAACCACACACGGCACTTGCGGACCGAGCCTGTGCACCGCGCACCCTTTTTCTTTTTTTCTGCTGAAGGCGGGATTCGAACCCAATTGGGTTCTATTGGTGCCAAAATTATTACTACTACACTAGAGTTCACATGTGTTATCTTGTAGATAAATATAGTATTTAACTATTTTTCTCTACAAATTTGATTTAAATTATCTCTCCTCCTTATTAAGGAACTTAATGTTTTCTACTACATAATTTGCTCCCGTTGCTATGCACGGGCACGATTACTAGTATATGTATATGTAGATATAATATATGTATATGTATATATAATATTATATGTATATATAATATTATATGTATATATAATATATGTATATGTATATAGAGTTAGGCTGGGGTGCTATGGATAGCATAGTGGCCTCTATGCTACGGCTCAATATTCGAGTTTTCAAAATCCAAACGGTCGATCCGAACCGTTCATCTTATTCTCCATATTAATATCTGCTTGGAGACCAAATTTTACATTTTTATGAATTTTTTTACTATTTATTAAGTATTTTACAAAATTGTTGATCCAACGGTGGCTGCACAAAACAGTAAAACCGTTGGATTAGCGATTTTCAAAGTGGCTTAATAAATAGTAAAAAAATTCAGAAAATTATATAAAAGCATGGATAATTTCTAGACATTGATTTTTCAACTTATTAATTCATATAAAAGCAAAATCAAAATGTGATAATTTTTTATGGGCACATAGAGAAAATAACATAGATTACATCTAACGGTTTTATTTTGACGTTTAAGTTTTAAACTTTGAGTTATTTAAGTTTTTAAAAATGGAGGCATGATGGAGGCACAAAAAATGGAGGCATTAGAAAAAAATCTGCGACCCGGGTATTTTTAAAATTCCACTCAAAACCTGGTTATTTTTAATAAAATAATTTTTTTGGGGGGTATTTTAAAAAAAAATCGGCTGTTGAGATAACATGATCTTCATTTTTTAAATATTGGAAATTGGAACTTGTTCATTTTTATAGATTAATTAGATGTTATTAAATTTTAGACATGTTGAATATTTTAGTACTTGTATATATATATTCATTTCTTTAATTAAAATTAAAATGAAGATTTATATTTCCTCGCCATGGCCAAGAGAAGGCGAGAATATATTTTGATCCGATACCAATCCGAGTCAGCCCTCAGGTGCTATGAATTCCTATTAATTTCCTAATGGTATTGGTGGAGACTGGGGAGTGGGGACCAATTAAGGAGGAGATAAATAACCTGTAATGTAATGTAACTGTAAGCGTGGGACCCTGAACCTGAAGAAGAGAAAGCAGACTAAACTTGTTGGAAAAGGTTACAAATCGCTTATATTATATTATATTATATTATATTATATTATATGTTACGTACGGTGGACGATAATTAAACACGTTAATTCGATCGGTATTCGACCAATTCCACTCAAGAAAATTTTCAATTTCAATTTCAATTTCAACTTTTGACCCGTTGAATACATATATATATATCATTATCACACTCGTGCATAAACCTATTCGTGCTAAATCAATCAGATACATCAATAATTATATATGAAGAATTCTCTGCCGGAAATGCATTTAAAGAGTATATATATATCGTGACTGTTTGTTCATATTTTTAATCAATTTTTACCACATTTATTATCTTGATTATAAAAATTTGTAAATATGTCTTCGTTGTACCCTAATTAACACGTGGATAAATTTATTTGTGCCAAGATGGATCAACACAAAAATATATATATATATATATATATGCATATTTTTTAATGAAAAAAATATTTACAGTGCATTTCCGTGTCTATTCGCATTGTTATCAAAATTATGCGATATTTTTTGTCCTGAGTTACCAAAATTATCAGATAATATCTAAATAATATCATTAACACAAGCACAAATCAAACTTATATATCAAATTGCATTTGTATTGTGTTGTGTGTGACTGCTAATATTTATTCACTCATGGATGGAGGTAGTATGCAACGGGAATAGGTAGATGCATACTCTAGAAATCAAAATTTTAATTGGATCCAGTTCTAAAACGGACTTTAATTTGTCTACTTCTAAAATTAATTTTGCCTACTCCTGAGCTCTGATTAGCCCAATACTTGATATATTTATTTCGGTCCAAATTCTTATATTTTCGTTATATATATATATATATATAGGGTCTGTCTAAATTGCTGCTGGCAGCATTTCAGCAGAGCTGCTGCCGGGGCTATATTTAGCCGTGTGATGTCCAAACAACAAATCCAAACCGTTAGATGTTTAATCTATATTATAACCTACTTGGAGACCAAATTTTACATTTTTTGGAATTTTTTTACTATATATTAAGCTGGATTGAAAACCGCTGATTTCAGTAAATTTCTGCAGCATTGAAATCAGCGGTTTTCAAACCAGCTTAATATATAGTAAAAAAATTCCAAAAAATGTAAAATTTGGTCTCCAAGTAGATTATAATATAGATTAAACATCTAACGGTTTATATTTGTCGTTTGAACAACAAAAAATAGAAAAAACAGTGGCAGCACCGCCGACAGAAATGCTGCCGGCAGCAAATTAGCCACAGCCTATATATATATATATATAGTGTGGCTAATTTGCTACCGGAAGCACTTCGGCCGAAGTGTTTCCGCAGTTATATTTTAGTGTGTGATGATCAAACAACAAATCTAAACCGTTAGATGTTCAATCTATTATAAAATCTGCTTGGATACCAAATTTTACATTTTTTTGAATTTTTTTACTATTTATTAAGATGGTTTGAAAATCGTTGTTTTTATTAAAATTCTGCACCATTAAAAAACAGCGATTTCAAACCATCTTAATAAATAGTAAAAAAATTCCAAAAAATGTAAAATTTGGTCTCCAAGCAGATTTTATAATATATTGAACATCTAATAGTTTAGATTTGTTGTTTGATCATCACACACTAAAATATAACCCCGGAAGCACCTCGGCCGAAGTGCTTCCGGTAGCAAATTAGCCACACTATATATATATATATATATATATATATATATATATATATATATAGTAAGGCTGGGATGCTATGGATAGCATAGAGGGCTACGGTGCTACGGCTCAATATTCAAGTTTTTAAAATCAGAACGGTCGATTCGAACCGTTCATCTTGTTCTCCATATTAATATGTGTTCGGAGACCAAATTTTACATTTTTTGGATATTTTTTACTATTTTTTTAGATAGGTAGAAAATCAAATATCTGAATGATGCATAATTTTTTAGATCAAGCGATTTTCTACCTATCTAAAAAAATAGTAAAATTTTTTTTCAAAAAATATAAAATTTGGTCTCCAAACACATATTAATATGAAGAACAAGATGAACGGTTCGGATCGACCGTTAGAATTTTGAAAACTCGAATATTGAGCCGTAACACCGTAACCCTCTATGCTATCCATACCACCCAAGCCTTGTTATATATATATATATATATTCATTACCTTTCTATGTCCAAAACCACTAACTATCATTTTGTGAAAAAGAATCGCGGAGATACCGAGATAGAAATCTTAGACGATTAATTAGGCGATTGTTGAGGAGAAAAAGTAGCGTGCACGAAGAGATCGCCTGAGGAGATTGGAGGAGAAAATGGAGCGTGCGAAGGAGATTGCATCTCCACTTTACTACTAATTAATCGCCGACACCATGACTGATACTGCCTCCGGCTCTTCTATTTGTTCTTAACTCTAAGCCTCTAATCCTAATTTTTTTTTTTGGAAATTTATTCTTCTTCGTCACTGATTGAACAGCTAGAGGTTCAATTAATCGTTAAATTTAACAAAACTTGTTTTGCTCAGACACTTAATATAGCTATTTTGTTCTCAACCTGTTTCTTGAACTATTGATTTAATTAATTAATGGATAACAGTCCCATATTTCTTATTTTTCCGTTAGTTCATGTTTCAACCAGAATTCTTCATTTATTTCTCTTATAATTTGCTTGGTTAAATTAATTGTGCATTTATGCAGAAGCAAGTTTCCAACTGAAAGCCTGAAACAAGTGTCCACTGGTTTGATTTTAAATTTTAATATGCAAGCATAACTAATCAACTATTAGGCGCAATTGTGCAAATATGTAATAGTTTTTGAGGCAATTGGCAAAAATCTAAAATAGAGCTGATGATTTGAAATGAAATTACAAGAATATGTTAATAGTTTCATAAATATCTAAGTAGTAATTAGTTGTACTAGAAAGATTTTTGCTACTCCTAACAAAAATTCAGACTACGCCACTACATCCACTCTGCATTGTATGAGACTGTTGAATAAAACTAACAAATAATTAATGTCAAAGTATATATTATACTCAAAATTCTCCTAGAATACTGTTTTTATAATAAATTATATATGTGTTTGTTTGAATTTTAAGTCAATTTTTATAATATTCTTTACTATTATATACTCAAATTTGACTACTAATATTACGTCGTCACTTGTGTATAAATTTGTTCGAAAACAGATGCAAAAGAAATATTATGCAAAAATATATTTACAAACCCCAATTGTAATTCCTATGTTAATTAAATTCAGGTCAAATTTATAATCTTAAACTCACAAAAAACTGTGAAATAATGTTTAAATTTGCGTCCCTTTACAAACAGAGATTTATCTATCTAAAATCTAAAATCTAAAATTGAACAAATACTTGGAATATTATACATAAAAGTTTCATTAAATGCATTCGTTTTGCGTTATGTCATGTGTATGCATTAATACATTTAATTAATGTCTCATTTAATTTAATATATTATAATTATTAACATTGAGAGGCAATTTTTACGTCATGTCTTCTAAATTCATATAATGATTTTATTTAAAATAGAAGGATGGACAGTCCACCTCGTCTCCAGTCTCCACTCGACTCTCACGAGAACCCATGCAGGGAGGGGACCAGGGGTATGCCCCACAATTTTAGAACAAATGGAGATAAAAAATACTCTCGTGACAAATTCCAAATTATTGCGTTTAACTGGATTGATCCAGTACTAATAAAACCAAACGGAGAGAAGCTTAGGCACACCAGTACCCCACCCTGGGCAGCTTCATACCTTGCGACCTACGCTTCGGAAATGACAAAGATATCCTGGAAAGGAATTCCGCTTACACTAGTTGAGCTGGGGCTATTTTAGTCTTTCACTTGCAACTATCACACGATCAGTTAAGAAACGGTCCCACACCAGCGTCGCGTCCTAGAAAATTGAAACAGATAGACGTGGTCTACAGTCAAAATTTACCTATGTCTATGTCGTTGGCTTCGTAAACCGATTTTTTTATTTATATCCAAAAATAAATAAAATTTAAAAAAACATTCAAACCCCGACGGTATTTTCAAAACTATTCAAATCGGAATTTTTTTTTGCAGCAACCGTTGGATCAACAATTTTGTAAAATACTTAATAAATAGTAAAAAAAATTCAGAAAAAATGTAAGATTTGGTCTCCAAGCACATATTAATATGGAGAACAAGATGAACGGTTTAGATCGATTGTTTGGATTTTGAAAAGTCAAATTTGAATCGTATGTATTTCAGCCCATATACATTCGAATGCACATTAGTCACTCTCTGTATATATAATATAATACATCTCTATATATAAGCCACTTTGAAAAGTCAAATTTTTACTATTTTATTAAGCCACTTTGAAAATCGCCGATCCGGTAGTCCAGAATTTTTTACTGTTTACCCAGATTTTCAGATTTTCAGATTTTCAAAGTGGCTTAATAAATAGTAAAAAAATTCCAAAAAATGTAAAATTTGGTCTCAAAGCACATATTAATATGGAGAACAAGATGAACGGTTTGGATCTGTCATTTGGACATTGAATCGGTGATTTATAGTCTAATGCACAAGGGTGCCCATGCATTGCAATGCACCATAGCCCATCTCTCTCTCTCTCTCTCTCTATATATATATATAGAGAGAGAGAGAGAGATGAGCTACGCTACTCCATGGAGTAAAACGCGTTGGTACGCCACGCCGTATTTTCATATTGAAAGTCCAAATGATCGATCCGAACCGCTCAACTTTTAATCCATATTGAAATGTACTTGGAGACCAAATTTTACATTTTTTGGAATTTTTGTACTATTTATTAAGCATTTTTTAAATTTGATGTTTTGGTGTGAACAGTAAAAAACAGTAAAATTTTCTGGACCATCGGATCAGCAATTTTCAAAAATGCTTAATAAATAGTAAACAAATTCCAAAAAATGTAAAATTTGGTCTCCAAGCACATATTAATATGGAGAACAAGATGAACGGTTCGGATCGGTCGTTTGGATTTTCAAAATAAAAATATAGCGGCGTGGAGCACCAACGTGTTTTACTTCATGGAGTAGCGTAGCTCATCTCTCTCTCTCTCTCTATATATATAAATATGTATATGTATATATGTAAATGAGTTTATAAAAAATTGAGAAATTCCATTTCCGGAATTTTTTTTTTCGATTTTGGGATCAAAACCCTGAAAAAATATTTCCGGAATTGGAGACCGGAAATTTTTTTTTCCAATTTTGGGATAGAGTTTCCGGAATTTTTTTTCCGGCTATTTATGTTGAATCCGAAATTTTTTTTTCGGTTTGGATAGTTTTGAAAATACTGTCGGGGTTTGGATATTTTTTAAATTTTATTTATTTTTTGGATATAATAAAAAAATCGGTTCATAAAACATTAAAAACAAATTTAGACCGGATTACTCATTAATTAAAAGTGCCTATACTTTTAATATTTTTAACTTTAAACATTAACATAACATGTGACCACCGAGAATACTCATTGTTAAAACTCATTATTATAACTCATTGTTATATATTATATTCAATAATAAGCTGGCCACCGAGAATACTCGTCGCCAACAATAAAAGAAATAAATAAAAAAAAAACAATTTATTCATATTGATATAACAATGATTAGTATACTAATGAAACTTTCAAGTATTCTCTATTACAGTTATGATAACTTCTAAAATCAAATTAGACACGATCTTTTTAATATAATAATGACAGTATGAGACCAAATAATTTTTCTCAAGGAATTGCAAAAGCGATGGTAGTGATTGGTGCACCAGGTTGACGTGAGAATTTCACATGATAAGCAGCAGAGGCGGTCCCACCTCAGCGTTGCTATAGCCTATAGGAGTGGGTCGGTCTCTTTTCCTATTATTATTATTATTATTATTATTATTATTATTATTATTATTATTTTATCATCCATTATTTACCATTATTTCCAAATAATGGTTTTGATGTCACGAAAGTAAACAACTGATTATTAGAGACTTTCGATATAAAAAAAGACATCTATTACTATTTGTATTTGTAAGGATAAAAATAAAAGTAAGTAAAAGTAATAAGTCGTTAACCACCGCGGGTGACCAATGCATTTATCTTGAAACAGATCTTCGATTTGCTTTCATAAAAGAGCTTTCAGGTCTCCGAGAATTCTTTCTCATCTCCAAGATGGCACCCAAGATTTGAAATAATGAAAAGAATGCATGATTTTTCTTTAAGATGCTAAACTAATATTAATATAGTTTGAAGTTTGAACTGAAGAAAACAATGATAAGTTTATTTTAATCTAATCTTCGTTATTGATTTTCAATTCCGTAATTGGAATGCTTGAAAGGGAAAATTAGTAATTCACGAAATAAGAAAAATTATCTGGACAGATCTGATGCTATTGCAGAGTTGCAGTAAAAGTAGCAGAAGCTTGTGGCTATGCACATCTCACCGGGGTGATAATTGATAAATATATACTTTCTAATTAAGGTACTGCGCATCATCGCTGCAACTCGACGGAAGCTGGTGCATTTTGGGGATGGGAAACAAAACACGCTCTTAAATAATTTTTTTGCATCTTTTATTCCCTCCTTTAAAACCCCCGGCGCCACGCCAATCCTTCTGTTTCCCTTTCTCTCTTTCTCACGCCTTCTCTCTCTCTCTCTCTCTCTCTCTCTCTCTCTCTGCCTTTCCACCCCTCGTCCCCTCCATCTCATTCTCACCTTCCCTCTAGGGTTTCTCTCTACTCATCTTTATCTCCATGTTCAACAAAGGCGCCACCTCATCTGGACCTTCAGAGGCCGCTGACGCGACCGCAGCAGAGATACTATTGGAACTATCTCGGGCTAATCTGTCGGCGCGTCCTCCTCCGACTCTCGTCGCGGGGCTCACGTGGCCATCGGCCTTGAAAGGAAAGCGTTCACGCCGGGATGCGAGCGTCAAAGAGATTACGATGCGATTGAGTCCCAGCTCCCCATTCGACCTGAGTGGCGGCTCCGGCACCTCGACGAGCGGATCGAGTTCACCGGAGGATCTTCGCCGTTTTGCCTCCGCATCCGGACGGATCTCCCGTCCCACCTCTGCTTCTTCTTCAAAGGTACTAGATTTGAAGTGTTTCTTTCTTATTTTGTTCTTTTTTTTATTTCTTTTTCCGGTTATCTTTTTCGCGCTCATGGGCGCATTTCCTGAGACAAATTTCATGGTCTCAACATCGGTACATATACTGGCTGTTTTGCGTTTGTCTTTATATTCCCCTCTCCTGATCGATTTTTTACCTGCAAAAAGTTGCTTGAATAATGTTGAACTTAGATCTGCGTTTATTTAGTTAGTTCCTATCGTAATTCTTTTTTGTTCTCCTTTTAGGTACCTTTAACTAGCGTCTTGTTCTTTTTCCTTTTTCTTTAAATGGTTTTGACCACTTTGCCCTCGAGTTAAGCAACTTTTTTTGTCTTTCAATTTCGTTCATACTATATTACTTATTTTTGTTCTTTATATTAATTTCCTAAATGAAAAAAAAAACTGTATTATTTTTTAAATTTCGCAAAAAGGAAAGATAGTGCTTTAATGAACAGCGTCGGTTTTATCACGAGGATATCTCATCTCCGTGACAAAGATAGCTAAAAATATATACGGATACGGGCCAGGCAATTCTGTAAAATAATTTTTGGTAATTGCTTGGAGAATTGTTTTTGGCTAGCTGGTTAGGTAGGTTGACTACTTCCTCTGGAGGGTAATATTGTAAAAGGTTGTACACTGGTGGATTGGGCTGAAAGTCTTCCACTATCTTCCTTCTTTCTAGGTTCGCGGTTTTCTCCAGTGTTAATTACTAATGATTTCTTTTCTCATTTTCGCTTCGGTCGTTTCCTTCTTTTTTTTATTTTTTTTATCCCAAGGCGAACGAATAGTCTTTGGTACGCATGATGAGTCGGAATAATGGGTCCCAGTCTCTGACAACAGTCAGCGGGTCTGGAGGCAGGAATTGACAAATTCTAGGCGATTCAGGACTTCTTTTCTCGTAAAATATAAAAAGGTCTTCCTTCTTTACTCCACCAAGAGAGGTTGTTTATTTTTATTATTTCTATTTCCTATTTTCATTCATTATCCATGACGTGTCAATCGCCTCGATTTGAACGGAACTGGCGACCCCCCTTCTTTCAATTTTTGAACCGTGGTTTTCATTTTTTTTATCTGAGAACTGGAGAGCAATCCAACTGATGGATCGGTGCGGGCCAACGTGTCAGATAATATCCCTTAAATAAGAAGATAAGAAACGAGGGGAGCGGACCTCTCCGGTTTTTATAGATAGCGAAAGTTAGAAGAATCTACTGCGGGCGTCCAGTTTTCCTTGGAAGGTCTGTAATTGCTGGGAATGTTACTTTTAGCCAATGAGAAGTTGCCACGTATCTGTACATTCGTAAAACAAATCATTTTTCTTTTTGGAATTCATACAGAAATATTCTTCTCTGTCTGTTCAAGCAGGCGCGTTTGTCATTGTTGGCTTTTTTT
This sequence comes from Carex rostrata, assembly GCF_964058835.1. NCBI lineage: Eukaryota > Viridiplantae > Streptophyta > Magnoliopsida > Poales > Cyperaceae > Carex > Carex rostrata. Next base: position 14,206,451 of record NC_135925.1, on the reverse strand, counting down.
TTCTTCTGATTTCTCGCCCCCATCGCCTCTTATTGTTGCACTATTTTTTTTGTACACATCTCCACCTCTTATTGTTTTCCAATTTAAAATTACTTATTATATATATATCGCGCATTTCAACTTTTCTGTTTGACTTTTACTTGGAAGATAATTTAGGCATCAAGTCCACAACTTCTTTTTCCGTGGCGCTCATCTTTTAGCGCTATTATCCAATTTTGTGTGAAAGGGGAGAAATGAAGCTAGAATGCTAGATCCAATGTTTAAGGGTTTTTCTAGTCGCTTCATCTTTGTGTTGTTAAAAAATGCCACATTTGATTGGGCCGAACGCTGGATGCAATTTTGGTCAAAAAGCATGCGTTGCATGTGCAGGGTGGATGTATCCATCCATTCGGCTTATGACACGTGACGTTTCTGATTCGCTTTTCCTTTTACTTTTGTCTTCCTTTTGGGATTGTAGGCGGAATACAATGCGCGACCGCCGTTGAGTTTGCGAGTCCAGGCTCCCAGATCCAACGGTACTCAGCGTCCCAGGAAGAAAATGGTAACATCAAACTCTCTCTCTCTCTCTCCCCCTTTTTCTACTTTTTCTCTCTCAAGTTTGTTTACAATTTGAGATGGTACCTTCACCTTGTGTGTTTTCGAAATTATTTTAATTGCACAATAAAGTTAAAATCTCGGAGGAAGATTGTGGTTTCTATTTACTGACAGATGAATTTAGAAATTTGGTTTCTATTTTTGAAGAACAATCAGTCAATCACGCTCTTGGAGGGCGTTCATATTTTGGTGGAGAACAACCATATCTTTGAAAATATTGCATTGAATGTAGTTTGCTTCCCCGAAAAGTCTGTTTCCTGTGATTTCGTGCCCTCCTGTGAGCAATAATTTTTCCTTAGGCCTGTTGTTTTATGGACCGACGCATTAATACCTCTCGGTCCACAATGGACTAACACTGACTGATGGAGGCAGTTGGGAAAATAATAAACACCCAGTATACATGCCTTTTGTTTGGTCGGAAGGTGTGAATGCATATACGCTCTTTTAACCTTTTGGCCCCCATCCCACACCAAACCTGACATACGAGTTACAGTCTTTAGTGGTGTAAACAGAGAAAGAATAAATAATGTTTATATCTTTGATTGCATCTAAATTCATGTTTGAATAATTGGCTGTCTTAGTTTTAATCAAGCGAATTCTAATTTTTATGCAGAGGCTTCCAGAGATGCAAGAGGAGGTCCGGTCCCTTGAGCAGGAAAATAAGTTGCTTCTGAAGGTATTCTCAAGACTTCTTATATAATATAGTTTATTATTAGGATGTTTTCTCTTTTGTAAGGAACAAATTAGTTATTAATATAGTTGGTATATATTCCTCAGGAGGCAGAGCAGCTGCAAACAGCTTGTATTGTTCTTTCAAAGGAGAATCATTCTATGGAGGTAACTTAAATTATTTTATTCATACGGTACCCTTGTTGAGATATTATTAGCTTAACTTAAATTATTATCATTTAAAAGGGAGGGCAGTTTGGCACGTGAGACTGAGCCTGACTTCTGGCTTGTGATTCAAGTTGTTGTATTAGAATGCATCCATAGAGCATGCACCCTCCTAACTCTTAACTATGTTCACTAAGATTCAGTTAATGTAATTAATTAATGTACCAATAGACTGTATTCATTGAACATGCACCCTCCAAACAATGTTTATCATTATTAATCTAGTATTTTTCTCAATTTTTTTTATTAATCTAGTATTTGTTGACCTGAGTTAAGTCTGGTAATCCAAACCCTAATATCTGATATTAAGATAAAATAATTAAAATTTGATATGATACCCACCTAATAAATCCTTTTTGTTGGTTGTTGCATTGTTGTTACACCCAACTAATTTTTCTGTACACATGTCACCATAATATATATATATTTCAGCTCTGCGTTAATGATTTTGTAATTGCTATAGAACAGCTGCTTTTGTAACGTGTCATAATTATATTAGCTTAAACTAAGATACTCGTATCTTTCATCTTTTAACCATTATGTTATAAAAATTAGTCTAAACATTCTTATTTGCTGTAACTTATTGACTTAAGCAAACTATCTAAATTTATCCAGGCAAGATTGGATACAACAGAAGCTGGACCATCAAATGAAAAAAATCTAGATCAAACTTCTCAAAACCAAGGAGCAGAGGATGGTTTCAACTTACCAGATCTCAACTTGCCACCACCAGTAGATTTTTTATGAGACTATTAGTTGCTAACAAAGAGAACTGTAAATATAATTAAAGCAAGGATAGTGGTCTAGAATTTTAGATTATTCTAAAATAATCTTTGCTTTCCAGAAATGAACTAATATTACTTTGAGATGCGTTAGTTGTTTCTTTTGTTGGATTTTTGTGGGTTTACATGGATTCAAGATGTGCTATAGTTAATTTAAAGAAAAGGAAACGAATTCTCCTTTGTTTTATTTGGAAAAGTAAAACCTGTAGCCTGTCCGATTCTTTGCGTTTAATATATAATTTGTTGTTTTCCTGGAATTTTTGATGTTGTATTAGCGCTAAAGGATTCTATCTTTCGTTTTTAGTTTTTTTATCAGCTATAAGTTTGTAAGATGCAGCTTGCTTGCATAATTACTGAAGCTTTATTAAAATCTACCCAAGTATTATTGGCACGAGTCCATATCTTTTCCCAAAACCGGATCTATCTGATTTAGAATTAGGATACTGTTGTATATATAAAATTATAAATTGATCGCTTCGTTTTCAATCCTATGACGTAATTTGAAACAGTAGAGCTCTAACGTACATACAAGTAGAAATGGCTGCCCATTGGCATCAGAAATTTTACCTTAACTGACTAAATGGATTTTTCTTGCCGTTTCTTCTCCGATGATCCTCTTTAAGCACCTTGCTGCTTGCCCCTTTTTACCTTTCTCCTTCACCATTACTCCCCTTCTTCTCAGCTATTATTCCCGTCATGTCTACCCCCTACCCAAACTCGAATCAACTAGGCTAGACATCCTGCATTGGTTTCCATCACCATAGGAGGAACACGAGAGGATAATGGTGGATCTCAACTACACTATCCTCTTCATGGCCATCGATGGACACATGCCACCACCTCAACGACTGTTTACGAACCACCTATATGCCAGGTACGATGGCTCCCAGGCAGATTGGTCCCCGATATCGGTTAATGGACAACGCAGGATGACCTAGAAGGAGATTCCTCTTACTGGGAAACTCATCTCTCACTCACCATTCTGCCCTGGCAAACTCAAACTAGGCCAGACCCCCTTCCACTTTGCAACCGGGTCCTCCTGACTCCTTATTTTAGGAAAGCGATCTCCGACATAAGTATACTGGTTAGTGTCTCCCAGAATGGATTAAGGGGCTCAACTAAGACCACTCTCTATCTCATGATCGATTGTTATCATCTGAGCCTTATTCCAAGAGTGCTCCGAGTTGGCCATGGGGGCAGGTGGTCTGACTGCCTCATAGAGCGACATGATAACCAAGGCATCCTGCCAGGGAGTCCCCCACTGACCGAGTGGGGGGGGGGGTTGAACCTAGATTCTCCCAGTCTGGTTAGGTCCATAACTGGGGCGACGGCGAGCATTACTAGTTGTCTTTTATCTTTTTCTGGTTGTTGTTCATCTTCTTCTGGTTGTCTTTCATCTTTGTTCTAGTTATTTTTTATCCTTTTCAAGTTGTCTTTCATGTTTTACTATTTGTCTTTCCTGATGTACTAGTTATCTTCCATCTTCTTCTAGTAGTCTTTCATCTTATCTTAGTTTTGTTTCATGTTCCACTGTTGGCTTGTGTTATAATCTACTTGTCTGTTTGACTAGATTTGCAAAACATACATAAATTGCATTTTACAGTTTTTCTTCTTAAGACATTGTGCAGGTTCATGACAATTGAAGATTCAATAAATACACATCAATGATGAATTAATGAACTGCAATATAACATCAAGGATGTAGTCATGCAGCACAAGATATTGGACAACAAAAGAATTAACTCAAGATTAAGGACAATTTATTTGTAAAATTGGTAAAATAAGGTTGAGACTGACCTAAGTGAGGCCTACCGTTGCAACGGAATAAATAAATTCTCACCTGAGTTTGTGACGGTTTAAATCGATCAGAACCGTCACCTGACGGTCAGCATTCCAGAGGACTTCCGTTGTGAGGACCGTTGCAATGGTCATCTACCGTTGCCGAACCATTGCAGTGGAATCCTAACGTTGGGCACCGTAATGTACCTTTATGGGTCCATAATCCAAACCTGTTCAAATTAACCTACCGTTGTAATAGTCCCTGTACCGTTGCAATGGTCAACACCACTTAATTTTTTTTTCTTAGCTCTCTATAAATAGAAACCATACCAAGGTTTGGAATTCACCTCTAGCTGCCCCCAACTTCAATATTTCGTATTTTCAGATCTAGAGAAAGCCGTTGTTGCTTGTGCACTTAAACTTCAATACTCACAATCAATCTCAAGCTTATTCAATCAATACAACAACTCCTAGAGTGATCCTATGCGATCAAATCAACTACCACCTTGAGCCTTGTGCTCACCTTGCAATCCTTGAACTATTTGTTGTTCGGATTATTTTCTTTGAGCCTTTAGTGCTCATGCTCGGGCCGTGTTACTTTCCAGAAGATTGTAAGGGCTCACCGGTTCCACCTTGTATTCCTTTCTCATTGGGTAAAGAAAGACGCGCCATCTCAAAGGTCGCGGGTCCCGGAGATGTAGGCGTTAGTGCCGAACTCTGTAAACAACTCTCGTGTCAAGTGTCTCTAAACTCTAATATTTAATTTATTTATTTTATATTTTAGTTTAGAATAAAGTTATTCTAGTTTCCGCTAATAATAACTATAAGACACACTAGGGATTTATAACTTAAATTAAAAGTAAAAAAAAAACCTATTCACCCCCCTCTAAGTGTCTTTGGGACCAACATCCACATGTTGTCTTTCATTTACTACCAGTTGTCTTCCATCAACTACTGGTTGTTTTTCATTTTCTTCTAGTTGTCTTGCATTTTCTTATAGTTATCTTTCATATTATTCTAGTTGTCTTTCATCATTAACTAGTTGTTTTTCATCTTCTTGTTGTTGTCTTTCATGTTCTACTGGCTATCTTTCATCCTTTACTAGTCGTGTTTCATATTCTTCTAGTTGTCTTTTATCTTCTTCTAGTTGTCTTTCATCTTCCACTAATTGTCATTCATCTTCTACTAGTCGTGTTTCATATTCTTCTAGTTGTCTTTCGTCTTATACTAGCTGTATTTCATATTTTACTAGTTGTCTTTCATCTACTACTGGTTGTATTTCATCTTCTTCTAGTTGTATTTTTTTTCTTTTTCAAGTTGTCTTTCATCATCTATTAGTTGTTTTTCATGTTCTACTTGTAGTTTTTCATCTTCAACTAGATGTGATTCATCTTCTTCTAGCTGTCTTTCATCTTGTACTGGTTGTCTTTCATGTTCTTCTAGTTGGCTTTCATCTTGTACTGATTGTGTTTCATACTCTACTGATGTCTTCTCCTCTCTTGGTTATAAAAGTAACTAACAGGATTGTTCTCGACAATTTGTTCTCTGAGTCCATGTCAAAAGCTTGGAATATGGACCATCACACTGTGTTCTGCTAGGTTTCCCAGAATTGCTATATGGTGGAGTTCACCAACCAGGTGGATATGGACACGGTGCTCTTGTTTGGGCTCTGGACTTTTCGTGGCAACCTTGCAGCAGCACGTCAGGTAAATTCCCACTCTAACCTTCGAGTGGAGCACATTGAGTATGACCAAGTCTGGCTTCAAATATTCAATGTCCCAGTCAACTGGCTAACTGAAGAAGGGGTGAAGATCCTGACTCAAGACATTGGTACGCCCATCTCACTCTTCAATCAGGTGTTTGTGAATAGAAGAAGATTCATAAAGCAAAAAGTGCTAGTTAAGCTGGACCAATCACTCAAAAACACTCTAACAATGTAGCATCATTTCCTTAGATTGGTGATTGTGCATTGTCACTATGAGAAGGTCGCTAGAATATGTTTCTTCTGTGGGAAATTAGGGCATGAAATGTCTGGCTGTAATGACCATGCGAGGTTGACTATGTTGCTACAGAGGCCAGGACAAGTGGGCAAATACAATATAGCCCAGGTGCTCGGGCCTTTACACATGCAGTGCCTGCAAATAATAAAAGATCATATGGAGTATCTAATCCGAGGTTTGATGGGAGCTCGAATTCTTTTTTTGGTGGTTAGATGGAAAACGAACTTCCAAACCCTACTTCATACTCTCTGTCACTACATTTGGATGGAGAGCATGTCAAAAGGCCAAGAGCAGCAGGACAAAATTTGCCGGCATTATCTATATGAGTTTCTTCTCATGGAATTGTCAGGGCAGCAGAGGCTCCACAATGTCCACGTTAAATAGATGTCTTCGCTCTACTAGAGCTATAGTTGTGTTCATTTCAGAAACACGGTGTAATGAGAAGACAACCCTTTGAAGAATTCAAAATTTGTCATTATCAAATCCAGTTGTAGTCCCATCAATGGGGGTGCTAAGGAGGCATGTGGCTGCTGTGGGGAGACGATGTGCAGGTTAGAGTGATTAAGTCAACAAGGTTTTACATTATGGCCGAGGTGAAACTTAATGATGGTAATGAAGCATGGGGCTTAGCGGGTATATATGGAGACCCTTAGAGGGTTCTAAATCAGGCAATATGGGAGGAAGCATGGGGCTTAGCGCATAAGATGGAGGCTTTGAACGCAGAACCACCTCAACATACAGGATGGAAATAAAAGAGTTTGAACAATGAACACCAGCAGATACTGCACTTGGAAGAAAGTACTAGCACCAGCAGCCAAGGGTTGACTGGGCTATTTTTGGGGACGACAACACCCATTTTTCCATGCAATGGTGGTGACTAGGAAGCGCAAAAACACCATTCATGCTATTTAGTTGGAATATGGAAGTTGGGAATCGGATGCGCAGAGAAAAATGGGCTTTTTGTCAGCCATTTTCGAAGAATATACACTAAGGTAAATGTTAGTGTAATAATCTAGAAGTCAATAATACGATAATTTATCATAAAGCTTTGTTCATGAATTGGATGATTAATATCATTTTGTTGCCTTGAGTATTATTGCATTTATGGATCATTTCGAGTTCATGACTGAAATTGTGAAACTCCATAATATAGATGATATATACTCTTAAAAGGTCACTGACCAAGGTAATTAGCAGGAACACTAATTACCGCTGTAAGGTTAGTATGTGGATTAAATGATGGTCAAATTTTACAGACCATAGACAAGGAGTTGTCATTTTAATCCAAGGTTCTAAATAGCGATTATAGCGGCATAGCGGGGAGACCAAAAATAAAAGCTATTGCGAATAGCGTAGCTATAGCGGAAGCTATCACACATAGCGATTTTTTCTTTTCAAACTTTATATTCTATATTTCTACTAATTATCAACATAATCAATATTAGAGAATTGATGTAACAATTAAATGATAACTAATCTAAGTCTATACTTTTTATCAATTACGCAAATAAGAAGGAAAAAAAATCTAAAAAGTAACATTATTTAATAGTTTATACTTCATGGTATTACATATTATAATAGACAAAGAACAATTAATTTTATAAGGTAAATGAAGTCAATATACATATTTAAACATTTTATAATTATAATAATAATCAAAATCAGCTTTCAATTGAAACGAACGATAATAATTTTACAAATGAATGCTATAAAAAGAGTAATCAAAATGAAGAATTAGTATTTGAATATTTCTCGATATAGAATGATAGAATAAATCACAAATAAAAATAGAAGCATATAGTTTGGTTTGGTATACTTATCGTAGAAGACCATGTAGCATAGCGGTAGCTATAGCGTGTCTCATATAGCGGTAATAGCGGTCAGCTATTATAGCTATAGCGGCCGTAGCTGAGTTAGCGCAATTTTATCTCATAGCTTAGCGTTTATGGTTCGGAAAAGCTATAGCGTAGCTATAGCGCCGCTATAGCTAGCTATTTAGAACCCTGTTTTAATCACATAGATATATGTTCCAGGAACATGATATCTGACAGACCCCGAATGAAACATTATACGGAATTGTGTTCGTGTCATTAATGCTTTCATTCAGTGTTAAGTTCTAAAGTATGAGGTATTCATCTTTCCTACTAAGAAATGTATATGTGTGATTGTTATCAAACGCTGTCGGTAAAATGCAGTTATAACGGTAGCTCTTCGGTATACATGGCTTAGCTGAGGTAGTGATGGTTTACCAAAAGTACTATTGCCCCTCGTATCTCTATACTAGCTATAGCATCACTGGGCCCCTTGATAGAGTAAGATTATCAGCGCGCGGTATGATTACAAGAGTAATCATATTTGACAATCTGCTCAAGATCAAGAAAAAATTAAGTTTACAAATATGACACACACCTACCTTGAAACTAATCTGATAGCTATGTGACAAAAGAACTGACACAAGTAAATTGTTTACTGGATCGTGATATTGTACTGTACAGCATCATCTGTGTAATTGGATGGTCATGATGTGTTGCCAGATGCCGCTCATGATTATAGAAGTTAAAACAGTTTTAACTCTATTTACCAACATAACACAGATCCTATTGGGTCACACCATATAAGAGTTAATCGGAGAATCTTATTGTGATTGATTATAAATTGGTTATGATCAATAGTAAGATGATTATAATTAATTATACGTGTTATAATTAAATTATAAATGTTATGTAAAAATAACAAGCAAAAACATTGGTTAATTTATAAACGTGTGTGACACGTTGTATAAAAGTTAACCGGTTAATTTATAAATGTGCAGGACACGTTGTATAAATTACCGAAACAACAACCGCAAGAAATATATATATAATTGTTCAGAATAATTATACGAATATTATTTGTATTCGGGCCGAGGGCATTCGGGTCTTTTCAGATTCGTCTTATCCGCATGACATGTCATCGATCCTATCCAGATGACACGTCATCGATACCGAAACAAACAACCGTAGAAAAATATATATAATTGTTCAGAATAATTATACCAACATTATTTGTGTTCTGGCCGAGGGCATTCGGGTCTTTTCAGATTCGTGCTTATTCGCATGACGTGTCATCGATCCTATCCAGATGACACGTCATCGATCTTATCCACATGTCATCATCCTTATCCATTCGATGGCATATCTTGTAAATAGGTCGAACTTGGAGGGCATTTTGGTCATTTGGCAACTGACCCTAAACTCTATAAATAGGGGTGGAGGGGTAGAGAGAAAAATCGCTAATTCACTCATATCGTTTCGTGCAGAATCGAATCGGTATTTTCTCTCTTTCTCGGTTTCTCTCCCAAATAGTGTTTCGGTTGATAAAAGAAAGTTATACGTAGTTGACGTATAATCTTGCGGGTTGTTGTGGAGAATATTTACGGAATTGATGAATAGTGTTTTACCGAATTTCGCGGTATGTCAGTTTTGCTCATTTGATGAAACTGAGTAATCGAAAATTCGTGTTTACGGGTTTTCGTCTTTTTCCTCGTGAATAGTGTTTTTGCAGAATTCCGCGGTTTATAGTATTTCTGGCAAAAGAAATAAACCGCTCTCTGGTTAGTCCTGGTGGATAACCGATAGAGGTATCACACGTGTGATACTCCGAGTCGATTCCTTCCCTGGTGAGGCTCTACTCGCTCGGTTTGCATTCCAACTGTGATTTGGAAACAAGGTATAAATATGTTATATTAATCTATTTAATTGGTAAGTAGATTAAAGTTTTAGAAATCAATCATGGAGTAGATCTGTAAAATGATTAAATTGGGTTTTGATGCCAAATGAATACTGAAGGTGGACCACCTTGGAAAGTTTCCTGACATACCCCGTTTAATCCTGAGCTTAAGTTGGCTGTAGAAATTTTTGTTCTACGGTCATTCCGCACCTTAAGCCTAAACGGGTTTTGGTTACAGCACCGCCGAAACCCCAACAGTAAACTCTCAGTCTGTTTTAAAAATTTACGCTGACATGGTTTTTCAAGGAATTGAGGGAATCCCGCAGGCCGTATCTTCACCTGGATGCTCATCCAACAGAGCCAGAGGAGTACAAGACCCTTATGATGTTGGGGGATACTAGACTGAATATTTGAAACTAAGGATTTACCTGAATTTGAATTTCAACGATCTTAATCAATGTCGAAAGAATGAAGAGATTGTTACACTTAGGGGCACCTCTAATTGCTCAAAAACTGAAATTAAATTGCAATTGAAAGTAAAGAGATGAGTTTAGAGAAATTTGACACGCGGGGTGATAACGGAGTTCGGCAAAACAAAGGCCTAAGTCTCCGGGGCTTCGCAACCTTGTGAGGTGCGCCTTCCTATTACCCAATACGAAAGGATTACAACTTGTGAACCGTTGAGCCCTTACACACCAAGCGGGAAGTCAAACGGCCAACTCAAAGAGATGAGAACAAGGTCTCGATTGTCTAGGAACACCAGAGAAACACTCAATAGATCACTCTAACCTAATCTATAACAAGATTAGTGAAGTAGGTTTGAGGTTGCTTGAGGGATTTTGAAGTTTTAAGCTCTCACAACAATGGAGTATGCTAAGCTCTCAGAAAATCGCTTTTAGAATAATTAGGGTCGGCTGAGATGTTTTGAAAGTGATCCCTTCAGTCTATTTATAGTGGCAGCTCAAAAATGAGCTGTTTGACATAAAACGTTACCAACGTTTTATTCAAATGCGATTTAGGGTTTTAATTCTTTGACAGCTTAGTAAAACGTTACTTAACGTTTTATAAACGTTACAACGTTTTATGAACGTTATAACGTTTTATAAACGTTACAACGTTTCTAGTTTGTACTGAACAGCTGTACTTCAGTTGTTCTGTATCTGTTAAACGTTACAACGTTTGTCAACCGTTATGACGTTTGTAAAACGTCACAACGGTTGTATAACGTTATAACTTGATTCTTCTTTTGATAATTTTGAAGCTTCTGATCATTATAAAACGTTACCAACGTTTTGAAAATGTTCCTAACGTTTTATCTCAATTTAATCAACCTCATACATACTTTACCAAGCTTTTGATTTTACAATTAGTGTTCTTGATAAAAGTCTTCGTGATTTCTTCAGTCCAAGCTTATTATATCGCAGTTCTTACTCTTCTTGGACCTATATGTTCTCAAAATAGAAGAAATCGTAAAATTCAATAATTGTATGTTTTTGCAAATTAGTCAAATAGACGTAAAAGATTATTTTACGAAAAACAATCTCCCCCTTTTGGCGATTTGCAAAAACATACAATGTGAGTAAGTGCATAAATCGAAAATTTTCAAAAATTAGTTAATCCAATTTTGATTTTGCATTTCAATCCATTTGTACCAATTTCTCCCCCTTTTGGAAATCGACGAAAGGATGAAAAATTAGCACTAATTTAAAGTGCTCCCCCTCAAATTATGCACTCCCCCTTAATTTAGTAATATAGCAACAATAATTTACAAACAAGAATAAAGTTGAGGGCATAACTTTAACATGCAAGACAATTCAATTTCAATTCACCATATCAACTTATATATATCAATATGCATAAACCATGCGTATAAAACATTTCGATTCATGCAATCCGAGCAATTTAATAAGACTTGTCAAGGCGCCAAAATATCCAATTTTACAATTTCGCAAAATAGCCCCTTACAAGTTAGCAATTCATACACCATATTTAAGATATCTACATCTCATACATATCCACACCAAATTTCCAATAACACAATTCAATCAAGTCATGCAATTCAATCAAATTAAACTAGTTGAAATTCACCAATTTAACAATTCAAAACAAATTTAAACCATTTCTAAGCAACAATTCAACTAACACAACTAAATTAAAAACAATTCAAACAATTAAAATTAAACATGCAATCAACAAACAATTCATGCAATTAACACACAATTTTAAATTTGCAAGTTTTTAATTTTGAAACTAGTGCGGTCTACTCGTCATTCATGGGGTCGTTTGGTGCATCGGCCACTTCTTCTTGACCTTTAATTGGGATGTCCTCTTCTTCATCATCCAGGTCTTCTTCCTCAACCAGATGCTCACGTGCTCGTGCCGGGCTTCCCGAGGGACCATATTGCTTGATAAAGCGATTGGAGATACTGGATTGTGCTTCATCAAGCGTATTGAGAGCTCGAGCATGTGCTTGCAGTTGTTGCCTAATCTTCATTTGCCCCTTTTCAAGCTTGTCGAACCTCCTTTGCGTGGCTTGATGATTCCGTTGAATCTCAAGACTTTGAGCATGCATTTGTTGACAAAGCCACAACATTTGTGCTTCTTGACCTTGTGGAGGGACAAACGCACCCGCTTGTGGCACAAATTGTGGTTGAGGTTGAGGTTGAGGTTGAGGTTGTGCCGGTGCCACTTCTTCTTCCGGATCCCAATATTGATTGGGTAGGGCTTCCGGATGGTTTATCCATTGGTTGATGGCTCTTGCATCGGGTTCGTAGCGCCTCAGACCTGAGTCTGAATGACCATAAACCCACCCGATTCTAGTTAGGTGATCAACCAAATTAGTCGGGAAGGATACTTCTGCTTCTTCAGGTAATTGGATACCGTTGAGGCGGATGATTTTGTGAATGAGATGGGCATAGGGCAGAGAGTGGACCGTGGTTGAAAATGCACCATTTATGTGACGAAGAATGAAGTAGGGTATGTTGATGGTTTTTTCATCCAATTGAATGAGGTGACGAAGAAAGTACATGGGTCCCCACTCAAGATTGGTTTTGATTGTGGCTTTGGGCATGAGGATGTTGTTGATGAAGAGAAATAGTAACCGATGTAGAGAAGGAAGTTGAGAAGCATAGATTGATGCCCCGGCTATGTTGTTTCGGTCAAACCATTTCTTATAGTCATTTGAGGTTCCATCGGCATAAAAATGCCAACTCCTCAAGGGATAGGTTTCCTCCCCTTCATTCTGAACCCCAAGCCATTGAGCCACATTATCCAGAGATAGTACAATTTCTTGCCCGCCAACCCAAGAAGTGACCATGAAGGGTTCATTTTCAATTTTTATGTTTGCATAGAACGTGCGGGTAAGAAGTTGAGTGTAAGGTTCATTACAAGTCACAATAGGTTCCCAACCCCAATGATTCACATATTCAATTATCTTGTCATCTTCGGGTTGGGAGAAGGTAACTATTGATTTGTCAAACCGGTAGCAATCGGTTATTTTCCTATTCATAAAGGACCCCACATAGTTCTCATAGGCAACGATATCCCGAAACAGGTATCGATTTGACCAGTGAATTGTCCAGTTCGGTTCTAGGTTCCCACTGTTTTGACCATCCTCCGAGTCCACACGTCTTTTCTTACTACCCTTAGCCACCGCACCTTTCTTTGGAGTCATTAGATTAGGTTTAGAGAGAAAGTTTACCGATTGAGAAGTGAAGCGCTAAACCGAGAAGAGGAGAACCCTAGAAGTGCAGTGGTGAAGCCGGATCGTCAATCCAACGGTCGGATCGCCGGATTTGCGCCTAGGGTTTTGGCTAGGGTTTTGGAGAGAGAGAGAGAGATAGAGAGAGAGAAATGAGATTTGGAGAGGAGAATAGAGTAGAGAGAAGAGAGGAGAAGAGAAATCAAGAAGAATTTCTTGATTTGGTGAAGTAAATGGCTGGAATGGGTAGAGAGAGAGAGAGAGATACGGAGTAGAGGAAGAAGAAGGAAGGAGAAAAATGAGAGGAAGGGACGGGTCTGGAGGTATTATAACCATTTTTCGCTATAAAACGTTACCAACGTTTATAAATCGTTACCAACGTTTGTTGAAAATACATTGTTTTTACCTAAAACGTTATGATGTTTTTGTAACGTTTGTCCAACGTTTTTGTGAAGCTTTCGGACTTTTGAAGTCTCACAAAACGTTACCAACGTTTGGAAAGCGTTACAATGTTTTCATTTATAATTTTTGCAATTTTGGTCCCTTGTCAGGTAACCGTTATAACGCTTTACAAACGTTACCAACGTTTTGAATGAAACTTTTACAATGTTAGCCCCTTGTCAGACAAACGTTGCAACGTTTCTACAAACGTTGTGACGTTTCTCAAACGTTGGAACGTTTTTGAAACGTTTGTGTAACGTTTTGGTGCACCTCTCGGACTTTTGAAGTTTCATAAAACGTTACCAACGTTTCCCAAAACGTTACAACGTTTATGGTGTAGTTTATCTCAGAATTTTGGCTAAGTATTAGAAGTACAAACGTTACAACGGTTTCAGAAACGTTATGTAACGTTTTTATGGTGCCTTCGGACTTTTGAAGTTTCACAAAACGTCACCAACGTTTTCAAAAACGTTATAACGTTTTATTTCTGTAGAACACTCTTTAAATGAACTATTTTGATTGCAAAGGATTATTTTGAAATAAGTTACGAATATGTTTATTCTCTAGGTACAAGCATGCCTAATTTAAATCTTAATTCATTGTGTTGTTGAGTATTTAGGGGTTTTGTGAATATATCGGCAATTTGTTCTTTGGTGTCGATATGTATGAATTCAATTTCACCTTTTTCTATATGATCCCTAATAAAATGATGCCTTATCTCTATGTGCTTGGTTCTAGAATGAAGGACCGGATTTTTGGATATCATAATGGCACTAGTATTGTCACACATAATTGGTACGTTGCGGAAGCGAATTTCATAATCATTTAGCGATTGAATCATCCAAAGAATTTGTGTGCAACAACTACCGGCCGCTACATACTCGGCTTCCGTTGTGGAAAGGGCAACCGAGGTTTGTTTGCGACTTGACCAACATACAAGTGAACCACCAAGAAATTGGCATGTACCACTTGTGCTTTTTCTATCCATGCGGTCTCCGGCAAAATCGGCATCGGCATATCCTATCAAGTCTAAATCCGATTGTTTGCCATACCATAATCCCAAATTTAAACTACCCTTGACATATTAATAATTCTTTTAACGGCTTTCAAGTGCAATTCTTTGGGATTTGCTTGATACCTAGCACATAGACATACCGCAAACATTATATCGAGTCTACTAGCAGTTAAATAGAGTAGGCTACCTATCATGGCTCGGTATTGAGTGATGTCCACCGATGTGCCATTCTGATCCAAGTCAAGATTTGCATTCGTAGCCAGTGGAGTTTTGCTTGTATTGCTTTCGGTCATCCCAAATTTCTTGATAAACTCCTTCGCATACTTGGTTTGGCTCACAAAAGTGTCATCCATGAGTTGCTTGATTTGAAGTCCCAAGAAGAAATTCAATTCACCCATCATGCTCATCTTGAATTCACTACTCATAAGAGAAGAAAATTCATCGGCAAGTGCCGCATTAGATGAACCAAAAATTATATCATCTACATAAATTTGCACTACCAATAGTGATCCATCTCTCTTCTTGGTGAAAAGAGTTGTATCATTTTTGCCTCTAATGAATTCATTGTCAATTAGAAAGGAACTTAACCTACCATACCATGCCCTAGGTGCTTGTTTGAGTCCATAGAGTGCTTTGGTGAGTCTATACACATGATTAGGATATGTTGGATCAACAAAGCCTTGAGGTTGATTAACATACACCTCCTCATCTATGAATCCATTCAAGAATGCACTTTTAATATCCATTTGAAATAGTTTGAAATTTTTGTTTGAGGCATTTGCTAAAAGCATTCTAATGGATTCAAGACGAGCTACGGGTGCAAAGGTTTCTTCAAAGTCAATACCCTCTTGTTGTTTGTACCCTTGAGCTACCAACCTAGCTTTGTTGCAAATTACATTTCCATCTTCATCCTTTTTATTTCTAAAGACCCATTTGGTTCCAATAATCATTCTATCATTTGGCTTAGGTACAAGTTCCCAAAATTTGTTCATTTCAAATTGAGCAAGTTCATCTTGCATGGCACAAATCCAATTTGGGTCTACATTTGCATCTTTAAAATTTTTAGGTTCTATATGAGACACAAATGCACAATGACCAATAATTTGATTTAATTCGGATCTTGTTTTAACCCTTTCCCTAGGATCACCAATTACATTAGAAAGAGGATGAGAAGATACTTCCCTTAGGTCTTGAGGAATTTGATATTCAATTCGTGAAGGTTGTATCTCTTCGGTTTGCATTCCTTCAACTATTGGATCCATCTCATTATTGGTTGCATCTTCAATTATTTGATCCGTTTCAATAATGTTGGTTGTATCCATTTCGGGTTGATTCTCAATTGTGTTGGTTCTTGTCTCAACTTCATCTTGATCAAGAATTGGCACTTCAACACCTACAATCTCAATACCTTTCTCGACCTTGTGATTAGCATTTTCATCAAATTTAACATGAACGGATTCAATTACAATTCTTTGAGATGGAATGTAAATTCTATAGGCTTTACTTGAATTTGAATACCCTACAAACATTCCCTCAATTGATTTAGAATCAAATTTAGTTACTTTGGGAGATTCATCAAGAACAAAGCATTTTGAACCAAATACTCTAAAATGAGATATCTTAGGCTTGTACCCTTTCCATAGCTCATATGGTGTTTTATTCAATATGGTCCTTATGCTTACGCGATTTACCACGTAGCATGCCGTATTTACCGCCTCGGCCCACAAGTGTTTAGGTAAGGAGTATTCGTTTAGCATGGTTCGGGCAAGCTCAACTAAGGTTCGGTTCTTCCTCTCAACTACCCCATTTTGTTGAGGTGTGCGAGGAGCCGAATACTCATGTTTGTATCCCCCTTTTAGAGCAAAGTTGATCAAATTTTACATTTTCAAATTCCCCCCCATGGTCGCTTCTAATTCTAATGATTTTTGACCCCTTTTCATTTTCAACACGTTTGCAAAATTCAATGAAGTTGCTAATTGCATCATCCTTGTGTTGTAGGAATAAAACCCAAGTAAAGCGACTATAGTCATCTACAATTACATATGCGTATTTCTTTTTTGCAAAACTTGGTACACTAATTGGTCCAAATAAATCCATATGTAACAATTGCAAAGGTTGATCGGTTGAAACCATGTCTTTGGATTTAAAACTACTCTTGGTTTGTTTACCTTGAACACATGCATCACATAATCCTTCAAGTTCTAATTTATGTGTTGGTTAGGGATGGCAATGGGCCGAGCCCACGGGTATTTTGTCAAGCCCAGGCCTGGCCTGCCTGTTAAAAATCAATGGCCCGCCTGCCTGGCCCAATCTGGCGGGCTTGAAAATTTAGGCCCAGCCTGCCCATGGGCCTTTTCTCCAAGCCCAGGCCTGCCCGTGGGAGCCTGTCTGTGCCCATGGGCTACCTTACCCGGCCCGGCCCTTTGGCACTGTGCATTAAATTAAAATACAACTATTTGTTTTTGAGGCCCGAATTTCTCCAACCTTTTATTCAGAAACTACAGGCTGGCAATGTGCATTAAATCCAAATACAAGTAGAACTATAAATATGATTTTTACAGTGGAAAAATCGGAGATAGTTAAGGCAAAAACAACCACAGATAAAATTAATAGTCTCATCTCATCCATCACATGTAAAAAAACAAAGAAATGATGTAAAACAAACAACATAGTTTTCCATGATTTAACTAAGTTTAATTTAACTCTAAGCTAAAAATAAAAATTTAACATAGTTGCACAAATAACAATCACTCTTCACCTAATACTTCTCTTGCTCAAACCTGCTATTTACAAAATGTTAATTACTTTACAGTTTTACAAATTATAGCTGTGCAGTTTTAGTAGTTCATAAAATAAAAGAGTTACCTCAACATCATTAGTAATAACAAAGCATTGAACCCACTACTCTTCCTCTTCTTCTATTGCTTTGGTCTGCATAATTAATTCAATATGTTGTTTAATACAAATTAACTTCTATTTATAATCTATGCAAAAACATCCTTAACAGCACAGATTATTTATAGTCTATGCAAAAGCAAACCAAATTTTGACATGTACAAAATCTGAACTGAATCAATTGAATGCCTCAAGTTCAATTCCAATTCAGATTGGATAATATAATCAATTGAATGCCTCAAGTTCAATTCAAAATTACACAAGTGTGTTACTGTTTGCATGAAATGTAAGTTTTTGAATCAAATCAAGTGAAACCATCTACTTAGACGACGTTAATACATACATGAAAATCTAATTTTGCCTTTGGTGGAGAAATACAGTAATGATTTTGGTTTCATTTCATCAAATATCTAGAAGCATTCAATTTTCCAATAACATCCAATTAATAAAAAAGAAGAAGAGTTACCTCAACATCTTCATCTCCATCTCCATTTTCACTTGCTGGCTGAAATCACCTATTTGAAATGCCACCCGTTATGAAAACAAGTACTCCATTCTATAAAGAAATGGAAAAGGAAAAATATGAAAGAACTTCCGGTAATAACACGCATGGAAAAGGAAAACAAGTACTCCATTCAAAAAAAAAAACATACATCTCATGTCCTTTACCTCTCTGAAAAGAAAACAAATATTTAATTAATTGGAAAATCTGATAATAACACACATCTAATATCAAAATCAAGTTTCCACAAACATGTATTATGCAAGGCATTAGATAAGGCATTGCAACTTGCGAGCTATTAACCCTGATTGTACATCTGTTTTCAGATCAAAACTTAAGCCCACATCTGAGCAAATAATTAAAACAAATAAAGCAAGCAACAGAGTGAGATGTGATGCTCAGTGAAATTGACTATCAAATTTAAAAAAGAAAAATGCAATTTTCATGTGTACCTTTTCTAATGTACTGCAAGAAGACTTCCCATACTAATTGACTAAATTCTCTCATGGCATTCTCACTAGATTCTTTCATTTCACCCTAAAAGAATGAGCATGTTTCGGTACCTGAAGTTGACAATAACTCTGCTACCTGCTTAATGTATACATCATATATAAACAAGCATTTAATTAATCAGAAAATCCGATAATAGCACACATCTCATGTCCTTGACCTCTCTGAAAAGAATGGAGTAAATGCAATCCGATCAGCAGCAAATCAGTGATACCAATCCGATTATAAATCTCATGCAACAAAAATTCATGCATTGCCTATATTGACCAATCATCATAAAAAAAAACTAAAATATAATTGTAATTTTAGGGGTTCAACAACAAAACAAAAGTGGCAGAGAGAGAGGAACAAACTAACCTCATAGAAGAACGACGAGATCAGTTTTGAGGGCGTGACTGGTGGAGTCGTGGCGGAGAACTAGTGGCACCGTGGCGATCCTAGCGGAGGACTAGTGGCGGAAAGAGAGGGAGAACCGGAGAATGAAGTGAAAGAGACGGAGAGAGTGACAGAGATAGAGATGGAGTGTAGGAGGTAGATCAAATCTATGGTGGCGGAGGCGCCGCGGCGATGATGTGGTGGCGGAGCGACTCCAGAGAGAGCGAGAGAGGGGCAAAGAGAGACGGAGAGGAGAGGGACAGATAGCGAGAGAGAGTCAGAGAGGAATGGCTTAGCGGCTGGAAGTTAAAACCCTAAAATTCAATATCGTTGTTTTAAAATATAAGCCCAACGGGCTGCCCGTGGGCTTCGACTTAAGCCCAGGCCTGGCCTGTCCTGTCTTTAGGCCCGGCCTTACCTGGCCCATCACAACGCCGGGCCGACCGGGTAAAGGACGGGCCGGGCGGATATCAACGGGCCTCCGGGCCAATCGGGCTTTTTTGCCATCCCTAGTGTTGGTAAACCATGCACAAGGTCTAGTTTGACCAATTTTTTAATGGTACCAATTGAAACATAACCTAACCTACGATGCCATAACCATGATCCACTAGATACGACACTTAGACAAGTTTCACCAGAATCAAAATGAGTAAAATACAAGTGTAATAAACATTTTTCTTTCGTTTACCCGAATAGATTAGAGCATCATCCGAAGATCTAACTATGTGACAAGCATTAGCATCAAATTTGGCATAGTATCCCGAATCACATAACTTACTTACACTAAGTAAGTTATAGTCTAATCCATCAACAAGATATACATTGGATATGGTCAAGTGTTGGTTACCAATTGAGCCTATACCAATAATAGAGCTCTTTCTTTGATTGTTTCCATAGGTAACCATACCTCCATCATATGGTTCTAAGAATTTAAAATTAGATTTGTCACCGGTCATATGGTGTGAGCATCCACTATCAATGATCCAAGCACTTTCCTTTTGAGATGAAATCAAACACACCTACAAAGTATATATTAGTTATTATTGAGTTAGTAACTAACATATACCTTGTTTTTAATCTCCCCCTTTATGTTTGGCAATTATAAAATTTTAGGGGAGATTAAGTGTGAACCTAAGCTAGAATAGATTTAGGGACCCAAACAACACTATGTTTGTTGTTTACATTCCTAAATCCACATTCTAAGGAAGTGTGGCCAAGTTTACAACAATAGTTGCACATTGTAGTTGATTGCTTTAGTGTAGTAGAACCTTGTTTGAGAATGGATTGGTACTTCACTTCATACAAACTACTCTTATTACTATCATGTGACATATTTGCAACTTTAGATGCAACACTCTTGATTTTGTTAGAATTAAATCTATTGTGATGTTGGGGAACATCTCTAGCTAAACCATTTCTTTGAGTTTGGTTTTGTAAAGCACTTTTATTTTTGAATTCATAAAACCATCCATCGGGTCCTTTGAAATATGTTTTGTTTGACCCCTTTGGATTAAGAGTGTCCCTCTCATTATCTTTAGAGGCATTCTTGTTCTTGGAATTTCTTTTATTGTACTTGTACCTAAATGCATAGTTTGGTTGTTTAGCATTTGAGGCATGAGAAGACTTCAATTTTGATGACTCATTGTTCAAAGGAGTTAGACCTTTTTTAGTAAAAAATTGATAATTTGAGTATTGTTCACAATTAAACTTTAGTTTGGCATTTGGAATACTTGAAGTTTGAGAATGTTCCCCTTTTTCTTTAGGGCCTTGCATGTGATTAGATTTAAGTGAGGATTTACCCTTCTTAAATCCAAGACCAACTCTATCATTTTTATAATAGGATTGATCATTTATCAACTTGCTCACATAGTAGGGATCTAGACTAGTGACTTTTGATAATTCACTAGGAGATCTCAATGCCCGGATTTCGGTTTCCAAAGTTTGAACTTTAACTTTTAAAATGCCTATTTCACCTAAGTGTGATGCTTTTAATTTTTTATTTTCAAGTTCTAGCATGTCATTTTTAGC
This sequence comes from Carex rostrata, assembly GCF_964058835.1. Lineage (NCBI taxonomy): Eukaryota > Viridiplantae > Streptophyta > Magnoliopsida > Poales > Cyperaceae > Carex > Carex rostrata. Next base: position 14,185,228 of record NC_135925.1, on the reverse strand, counting down.
AATTAATTTTTGGATAATACCTTCCTTCTCAACCAAGGTTCTATTGGACTCATCAAGGAGTGATTTCAACCTAGATTCATTATCATCGTGCATTAGAATTTCATTATTGAAAGTGCTTGCATCATTGGTGTCTAATCGATTTATACTGAAGTCATTATTGGTCTCATTTGTGATGATACAATTTTCAATATCAATTTCACCACTATATTCTTCACCACCTTCATTTACAAATTCAAGTTCGGTCTCATAACCATCAAGACTAAGAGTTGAATGTACCTCACTAGCAAAGTTTGTTGAGGTGTTGACCCCTTCATCTCCCTCCTTGGTATTCCTTGATTTAACAAGCTCCATGAGAAAGTTGATGGTTGTTTCGTCGGTGATGTTCTTGCTAGCTATAATTGAGTCTATATCAATTTTTGAGGGATCTTCATCTACACTTGCCATCAATGCAAGGTTGATCTCCTCTTCATTCTCCGATTCCGTGTCGGATTGTTCCGTCTCACTATCCAAGAACAAAGCTTGCATGGCTTTGGCCTTCTTCTTCTTATACCCATCATACTTTTGTCTTGGTTTTCGATCTTGTTGTGTTTCGCCATCCGTATTATTCAATTGTGGAAATAGCTTGAAACATGTTTGAATGGAATGCCATTCTCTATGGCATGCGAAACACATTACCCTTTTGTTCTTCTCTTCTCGTTCCTTGTTGTATTTTCTTTCAAAGTCAAGCATTCCTTGAAACATCTTGGATAAGAGAAGAGCATCCTTGGATGTTTCATGATCAATTTTGTTGATAAATTGATCATTTGAGAGACGGGTGTTTGAGGAGCTTGGAAAGTTACGGTTTTGTGCTGGAAAAGCTACGGTTTTGGATTTTGAGGTTTGCTTCAAATCACCGGATTGTCGAAGTTTTTCTTCAAAACTTCTAAAATGGGCATAGAGGTCATCCGGTGTGAATGTGTCGTGCGTGCCTTGGATTGCTTCTAGAGCACTCACCAATCCGGACCATCTATCCCTCATGAGCATCACTCTCAATAGCTTTCCTACAATTTTATTGTTAGAAAGTGGTTCTCCCAATTCGGTAAACTCATTTTGGATATGCATAAGTCTATTATACATATCCTCAATGCTTTCACCATCTTCAACCTTAAAGGTTTCAAATTTTGCTTCTAAACCGGTTATTTTGGTTCGTTTGATTTGGGTATTTCCTTCATACCGGTTTACAAGAGCATCCCACATTTCTTTTGCACTTGATGCACTCCCAAAGAGTGAGGCTACCGATTCACTAACCAAATTGAATATGACATTGGTTGCTAGGTCATTGTCTTTCTTGGTTTGTTTGGAATCGACGGTCTCAATTTTGGCATTGGTTGAACCATCGGTAGATACACTTGTGTATGTTGGTGTATACCCTTTTTCAACCACATACCACACCTCAAGGATATTCAAGTAATTAATCATGGTTTTCTTCCAATGCATGAAATTTTTGGTGGTGGTACCAAAAATTAGGGGTTCTTTCACAGATCTATAGGGTGCCATTTGTCAAGTTGATCTAATCTCCAATTAAGTGTGTCTTAATTCGAGTAACTTGCTCTGATACCACTTTGTTACACTTAGGGGCACCTCTAATTGCTCAAAAACTGAAATTAAATTGCAATTGAAAGTAAAGAGATGAGTTTAGATAAATTTGACACGCGGGGTGATAACGGAGTTCGGCAAAACAAAGGCCTACGTCTCCGGGGCTTCGCAACCTTGTGAGGTGCGCCTTCCTATTACCCAATACGAAAGGATTACAACTTGTGAACCGTTGAGCCCTTACACACCAAGCGGGAAGTCAAACGGCCAACTCAAAGAGATGAGAACAAGGTCTCGATTGTCTAGGAACACAAGAGAAACACTCAATAGATCACTCTAACCTAATCTATAACAAGATTAGTGAAGTAGGTTTGAGGTTGCTTGAGGGATTTTGAAGTTTTAAGCTCTCACAACAATGGAGTATGCTAAGCTCTCAGAAAATCGCTTTTAGAATAATTAGGGTCGGCTGAGATGTTTTGAAAGTGATCCCTTCAGTCTATTTATAGTGGCAGCTCAAAAATGAGCTGTTTGACATAAAACGTTACCAACGTTTTATTCAAATGCGATTTAGGGTTTTAATTCTCTGACAGCTTAGTAAAACGTTACTTAACGTTTTATAAACGTTACATCGTTTTATGAACGTTATAACGTTTTATAAACGTTACAACGTTTCTAGTTTGTACTGAACAGCTGTACTTCAGTTGTTCTGTATCTGTTAAACGTTACAACGTTTGTCAACCGTTATGACGTTTGTAAAACGTCACAACGGTTGTATAACGTTATAACGTTATAACTTGATTCTTCTTTTGATAATTTTGAAGCTTCTGATCATTATAAAACGTTACCAACGTTTTGAAAACGTTCCTAACGTTTTATCTCAATTTAATCAACCTCATACATACTTTACCAAGCTTTTGATTTTACAATTAGTGTTCTTGATAAAAGTCTTCGTGATTTCTTCAGTCCAAGCTTATTATATCGCAGTTCTTACTCTTCTTGGACCTATATGTTCTCGAAATAGAAGAAATCGTAAAATTCAATAATTGTATGTTTTTGCAAATTAGTCAAATAGACGTAAAAAATTATTGTACGAACAACAGAGATTGCTTGAGAGAACTGAAAACGAAATACGGAATAATGTGATGTTGTGGGGGGGAGAAAAAGATAATTGGGAAGATCAAGTAGATGTGAAATAACTGCACTGTTACCTTGATTCGAAGATTTCTTGATAAAGCCCGTTTACTACGACCCAGTCCGTTTTGCACTTCGAATTATTGATTTCTAGAATTATGTCGAATTTACTGACCAATTTCGTGTAGGATGGAATTCTTTTGCCCCTCTTCTTGAGATTAAATACGTCAGGGCACAAATATGATTTTGTTGTAAAATAAATCAAATAGATAATACTGTGCATATATGTCTCTAGTTGATTTAGGTACTTATTGGATATATGAGTTAATTTTATGATGATTTAGTAATATATTTTTACCTCTGAATTCAATAATGATTTTTTTCATTAGATATTTATAATACATTTGTCTCCCAGGATGATATTCATCAGATTTCAAGGTTGAGGGGAGACCTTAATTTAGGGTTTCACTTAAATGAGGATTTAGAAACCCAATTAAGATTTCTTTTCTTAGTGTACATTCTTTTAGAATATGTCTGATTTTACAATAATAGTTACATGCCTTAGATAAATGATTCCTTTACCTTATTATTATTCAGACTATTAAAATAATTTTATTTTTATATGATGAGGCATATTTTGAGATCTGTTTTTCCTTGAGTCTACAAGACCATCTACTTTGGTCCTTCTATATATACTTTATCATCATTTTGAGAGTTATGAGTGATTTCCCTTTTAAATAATCCTTGGTTTGATTCGTTGAGTACGTTTTGTAGTCCAACTTCCTCTTTAGACCTCAGGTTTATATCAGGATAAATAATCACGTCTTTGTTTTGATATCACATTTCTATCTAATCTATTTACCCTAACCAAACTCGTTTTGAAAATGACTCCGAGCTTTAGCAGAATTTATTGAGGCTTCACTAGATTCTTGTGAGTCTTTCATTCTTTTCCTAGACAGTGTGATCTGCTTTAGCATTTCGACGGCGTTCTTGTTAGTGATATATCAAAGTGCGATGAGTTCATCTACATCCACCACTTTCGAATCCTCATCCATCAATGCCATAAGGGAGAGGATTGGCTCCTGATTGTCAATCATCTTAGTGATCCATTCAATTTGAGCATTCCCTTCAAATTCACTTATTAGTACATCCCACATTTGATGAGCATTTAACAATTAATATAATAAGAATGACACACATTCCCCAATTTAAGTAACTATTGCATATTTTGCAATGCAGCCCTTCTTCTTTTTAATTTTTGATTGGGGTCAATTCATTTGTTCTCATCAAATTGCGGTATAAACTCAATTTCAATAATATCCCAAACTCTAAGCTATTAAAGTAATTTGCCATCAGCCCTTTACATTGGCTGAAATTATTTGAGGTTTGACCAAATATTGGGGATTCAATACAACTGTTCAATGCCATTTCGAATCTTATAAAATATCTGAATTAAGTAAATCTCAATTCAAGTTAACTTGCTATGATACCACTTTGTAGTCCCTAACGGCACTTAGAGGGAGGCTTAAGAGAGTTTCAAAAACTCTTTTTACGTTTTTCAGTTAACCCCTCTAAACTAATAAGTCAAATGGTTGTGTACAAGTAAAGTAAATAGAGTAGAGTTTAGAGATAATTGACACGCATATTGACAACAGAGTTCATCGTAAAATGCATGTCTCCAGAGTAAAGCCACCTCGTCGGCGCCTTTCTTATTACCCAAAAAGAAAGGATACTGTTAGTGACACGTGATTCCAAATCGTGTGGATTGTCACGACCAACTTCGTGTACAGGTTAGGCTTAAAAGTCACAGCTGGCAAGTCCTACGCAGAGGATCATCACAAAGCTTTAAGTGTATTGAGCGGAAAAGCTCGAGGTAGTATACTCCTTCACGCCCTACAAGTAGACCACACTAGTTAGGAAGTAAAGGATCTAGAACTACTACACACTAAACTATCTCCTAAAAGATAAGTCGAGTGGATTTGAGTGTGTTGAGAATGATATTGCAGTTTAAGCTCACTCAACAATGGAAGCTGACAAGAGTTACAAATTAATGCATTTTGAAATGTGAGATGTAGCTAGCTTAGCAAATCTAAAGTGATAGTAAATCTTTATATAGTGGAGGGGACTTCAGATTTGCTAGATCCATTCCAACGGGTAGAAACCTGTTGGGTGGATTGTACAGATATTGCAGATAGAATTTCCACAAAATAATTTAAATTATATTTGACAACTTTGTACGTTTATCCTCATGCAGAATGATCAATACACTTTGTTCTCACAAAACTTGCCAAGGCGCTCCATACGTATACTTCTTATAGTTGTTTTTCATTTTCTTCTGGTTGTTATTAATATTTCAATAGTTATTTTTCATCCTCTTTTGATTGTCTTTCATCTTCTACTAGTTATTTTTCATCTTCTTCTCATTGTCTTTCATCTTCTATTAGTCGTGTTAAATCTTCTTCTAGTTGTTTTTCTTCTTGTAATCATTGTGTTTCATGTTCTACTGGTTCTCTTTTATCTACTACTGGTTGTATATCATTCTTCTAGTTGTATTTCTTATTCTTTAAGTTGTCTTTCATAATCTACCAGTTGTTGACTTTCATCTTGTGCTGGCAGTCTTTCATGTTCTACTAGTTCTCTTTCATCTATTACTGATGGTATTTCATCTTTTTCTAGTTGTAATTGATTTTTCTTCTAGCTGTCTTTTATCTTCTATTAACTGTCTTCATCTTCTACTAGTCGTGTTTTATCTTCTTCTAGTTGTCTTTTCTCTTGTACTAGTTGTGTTTCATGTTATGCTAGTTGTGTTTCATTTTCTCATAGTTGTATTTGTCTTTCATGTTCTTCTAGCTGTCTTCCATCTCCTTTAGGTTATCTTTTATCTTATACTAGATGTGTTTTATCTTCTTCTAGTTGTCTTTCATGTTGTATTGTTTGTCTTTCATGTTGTATTGGTTGTCATTCCATCTTCTTCTATTTGTCTTTCATCTTGTCCTGGTAGTGTTTCATATTCTATTGGTTATCTTTCACCCACTACTGGTTGTACTTTATTTTCTTATACTTTTCTTTTATTTTCATCTGGTTGTCTTTTATTTTCTTCGTCTTGTACTGGTTATATTTCATGTTCTAATAGTTGTCTTTCATCTTCTCCTAATTGTATTTCATCTGTACTAGTTGTCTTTCGTCTTGTACTGGATGTGTTTCATGTTCTACTAGTTATCTTTCGTCTACTAGTGGTTGTATTTCATATGCTAGTTGTTGTATTTCATCACCTTCTAGTTCTATTTCTTCTTTTTCAAGTTGTATTTCATCATCTACTAATTATTTTTTATTTTATTCTAGTTGTCTTTCTTCTTGTAGTAATTTTCTTTCATATTTTTCTAGTTGTCTTCCATCTTCTTCTAGTTATTTTTCATCTTGTACTAGTTGTGCTTCATCTACTATTGATTGTCTTCCGTCCAGTACTTGTTGTATTTTATTTTCTTCTGACTAGTGGCCTAGAAGGATTGATCTGATTCAAGTAATTAGGCTTTGAGCAATGAGGGTAAAATGGTGGGTTGTGGCTTCTTGGGTATGACTCCATACTAGTATTGTCTGCAAACTAGTTCTTGGGCAGATAGGCCTAGTTGTTGATGTTAGATATGTATTAAGTTATCTTATGTTGATCACTTTTACATGTTATGTTTATGAATTGGATGCTACATGCATTTTGTTCCATGAAATTTATGTTTATCTATAGAAGTGTTCAAGAAGATGCTCTTGGTCTTGAACCATAGAACTATATGATGATAAACATAAATCTCTAAAATGTTCACAAACTTGGTTATTAGCATGGAACACTAATATAGCATGATAAGTTTGTCATGTTGATTAAAGTACATTGTAGTTCTATAAATGTTGATAAATGATTATCGTTTAATAACATGAGTATATGTCAATAGTATCATTGCCCCTCATTTATAATGAGTTATGATATTTTATGGGCTCCTTGGTAAAGTAGAATTATAATGCAGGCAATATAACTAAAGTGCAGTTATATATTTATAATTTACTTAAGAGACCAAGAGACGAATATATAATACAAAGATAACACAGTCCGACTTCGTATAATATTCATAATATCATGTGGCAAGGAATAGACACGAGTGATGTTAATTATAACATTATTTTAAGGGATCGTGTATTGTAAAATGATACTTTACATCTATGTCATTTGGGTAACTATAATGTATAGCTAGTACCGCTTATAGTTTATGGTAATAAAATATTTTATACCATTGCCAACATGACATGGATCCCACAGGGTCACACCAATAAGGAATTAATTAAAAATGCTAGCTCCTAGATTTATTTGACATGTTTAACATGTATGACATGCCTAATAAATGAGTTTCTTTACTTAAAATATGAGATAAATAATTATAAGAATAATTATGAGATATTTTGAATTTAATTAAATGTTTAATGCAATTCAAATATCTGAAAGATTAAGCGGGAAAATTCTTTACGGGCTGCAAAAGAGAGTTTTTGTGGATAGTAAAGTGTTCTGAATTTTTACCACAGTTTCTGGCCAAAACAGAAATAGTTCCTGACCAAAACCAAAGTGTAAAAATACAGTGTGTTCGCCATCTGGGGAAACAACTACAATGCTCTAAACACCTTGAATTAGAGTGTTGTATTAGAGTTGTAAATACCCTATTATCTTGCAATCTAGAGACACTCCTAGAGTATTCCAAACACCTTTAATTGGAGTGTTCTATTAGGGTTCTAAATGCCCTATAATCTTGACTACTTGGAGTGCTACCAACACCTTTAATTGGAGTGTTTTATTAGGATTGAAAATGTCATATTCTCTTGCCATCTGGAGACACTACTAGAGTGCCCCGAACACCTTCAATTGGAGTGTTGGATTGGAGTTGTAAATATCCTATTATCTTGCAATCTAGAGACGCTCTTAGAGTGCACCAAAAAACTTTGATTGGAGTGTTGTACTAGGGTTCTAAATGCCCCATAATTTTGCCATATAGAGACACTATTAGAGTTCTCCAAACACCTTCAATTAGAGTGTTGTATTAGGGTTGTAAATGCCCTATTATCTTGCCATCTAGAGACACAACTAGAGTACTACAAAGACCGTCAATTGGAGTGTTGTACTAGTGTTGTAAATACCCTATTATATTGCCTTATAGAGACACTACTAGCGTGTTCCAAACACCTGCAATTGGAGTGCTGTATTAGTGTTGTAAATACCATATTATGTTGCCATATAGAGACACTACTAGAGTCCTCCAAACACCTTCAATTGGAGTGTTGTATTAGGGTTGTAAATGCCATATTATCTTGCTATCTAGGGACACTACTTAAAGTGCTGCAAACACCTTCAACTGGAGTGTTGTATTAGGGTTGCAAATGCCCTATTATCTTGCGATATGGAGACACTATGAGAGTTCTCCGAACACCTTCAATTGGAGTGTTGTATTAGGGTTGTAAATGCCCTATTATATTGCCATCTGGAGATACTACTTGAGTGCTCCGAACTACTTCAATAGGAGTGTTGTATTGGAGTTGTAAATACACTATTATCTTGCAATCTAAACACACAACTAGAGTGCTCCCAATTCATTCAATTGGAGTGTTGTATTAGGGTTGAAAATGCCCTATTATCTTGCCATCCGGAGACACTACTGGAGTGCTCCGAACACCTTCATTTGGAGTGTTGTATTAGGGTTGTAAATGTCATATTGTATTGCCATATAGATACACTACTAGAGTGTTCCAAACACCTCCAATTGGAGTATTGTATTACGGTTGTAAATACCCTATTCTCTTGCCACATAAGAGATACTATTATTGTCCTGGAAACACCTTCAATTGGAGTGTTGTATTAGGGTAGTAAATGCCCTATAATCTAGCCATATAGAGACACTACTTGGAGTGCTGCCAACACCGTCAATTGGAGTGTTGAATTAGAATTGTAAATGCCCTATTATCTTGCCATCTGGGGACACAACTATTGCTCTAAACACCTTGAATTGGAGTGTTGTATTAGAGTTGTAAATACCCTATTATCTTGCAATCTAGAGACACTCCTAGAGTGCACCAAACACCTTTAATTGGAGTGTTCTATTAGGGTTCTAAATGCCCTATAATCTTGCCATATAGAGACACTACTTGGAGTGCTACCAACACCTTTAATTGGAGTGTTTTATTAGGATTGAAAATGTCCTATTATCTTGCCATCTGGAGACACTACTAGAGCGCCCCGAACACCTTCAATTGGAGTATTGGATTGGAGTTGTAAATACCCTATTATCTTGCAATCTAGAGACGCTCTTAGAGTGCACCAAAAAACTTCGATTGGAGTGTTGTACTAGGGTTCTAAATGCCCCATAATTTTGCCATATAGAGACATTAATAGAGTTCTCCAAACACCTTCAATTAGAGTGTTGTATTAGGGTTGTAAATGCCCTATTATCTTGCCATCTAGAGACACTACTAGAGTGCTACAAAGAACGTCAATTGGAGTGTTGTATTAGTGTTGTAAATACCCTATTATATTGCCTTATAGAGACACTACTAGCGTGTTCCAAACACCTGCAATTGGAGTGTTGTATTAGGGTTGTAAGTACCCTATTATGTTGTCATATAGAGACACTACTAGAGTCCTCTAAACACCTTCAATTCGAGTGTTGTATTAGGGTTGTAAATGCACTCTTATCTTGCCATATATTGACACTAATATAGTGCTGCAAACACTTTCAATTGAGTGTTCATTGATATAAATGCCCTATTATCTTGCCTTATAGAGACAATATTAGAGTTCTCCAGAAAAATTCAATTGGAGTGTTGTATTTGGGTTGTAAATGCCCTATTACCTTTCTATCTGAAGACACTACTAGAGTGCTCCAAACACATTCGATTGGAGTATTGTATTAGGGTTGTAAATGCCCTATTATCTTTCCATCTGGAAACACTACTAGAGTGCTCTGAACACCTTCATTTGGAGTGTTGTATTTGGGTTCTAAATGCCCTATAATCTAGCCATATAGAGACACTACTTGGAGTGCTGCCAACATCTTCAATGGGAGTGTTCTATTAGGGTTGAAAATGCCCTATTATCTTGTCGTCCGAAGACACTACTAGCGTGTTTCAAACACCTGCAATTGGAGTATTGTATTAGGGTTGTAAATACCCTATTATGTTGCCATATAGAGGCACTACTAGAGTCCACCAAATACCTTCAATTGGAGTGTTGTATTAGGGTTGCAAATGCATTATTATCGTGCCATATAGAGACACTATTAGAGTTCTCCGAACACCTTCAATTGTATTAGGGTTGGAAATGTCATATTATCTTGCCATATAGATACACTAGTTGGAGTGCTGCCAATACCTTCAATTGGAGTGTTTTATTGGGGATGTAAATGTCCTATTATCTTGCCATCTGGATATACTACTAGAGTGCTCCGAATAACTGCAATAGGAGTGTTATATTGGAGTTGTAAATACTCTATTATCTTGCAATCTAGAGACACAACTAGAGTGCTCCAAAAACATTCAATTGGAGTGTTGTATTAGGGTTCTAAATGCCCCATAATCTTGCCATATAGAGACACAAAAAGAGTTCTCCAAACACTTTCAATTGGAGTGTTATATTAGGGTTGTAAATGCCCTAGTATTTTGCCATCGGGAAACACTACTAGAGTGCTCCAAATACCTTCAATTGGAGAACCTATCAGATATCAGGATGCCCTGCACCATATCCAGCCCCTCTGCAACCACACACGGTTCCCCCGAACCACATGCCTGATAGCACATGGATGTACTGCAACCGTGCGCAGAAACGCACGGTTCGCTCCTGTCACCTAGTGAGGGATTCTAACACCTGCAATTGGAGTATTGTATTAGGGTTGTAAATACCCTATTATGTTGCCATATAGAGGCACTACTAGAGTCCACCAAATACCTTCAATTGGAGTGTTGTATTAGGGTTGCAAATGCATTATTATCGTGCCATATAGAGACACTATTAGAGTTCTCCGAACACCTTCAATTGTATTAGGGTTGGAAATGTCATATTATCTTGCCATATAGATACACTAGTTGGAGTGCTGCCAATACCTTCAATTGGAGTGTTTTATTGGGGATGTAAATGTCCTATTATCTTGCCATCTGGATATACTACTAGAGTGCTCCGAATAACTGCAATAGGAGTGTTATATTGGAGTTGTAAATACTCTATTATCTTGCAATCTAGAGACACAACTAGAGTGCTCCAAAAACATTCAATTGGAGTGTTGTATTAGGGTTCTAAATGCCCCATAATCTTGCCATATAGAGACACAAAAAGAGTTCTCCAAACACTTTCAATTGGAGTGTTATATTAGGGTTGTAAATGCCCTAGTATTTTGCCATCGGGAAACACTACTAGAGTGCTCCAAATACCTTCAATTGGAGAACCTATCAGATATCAGGATGCCCTGCACCATATCCAGCCCCTCTGCAACCACACACGGTTCCCCCGAACCACATGCCTGATAGCACATGGATGTACTGCAACCGTGCGCAGAAACGCACGGTTCGCTCCTGTCACCTAGTGAGGGATTCTAACACCTGCAATTGGAGTATTGTATTAGGGTTGTAAATACCCTATTATGTTGCCATATAGAGGCACTACTAGAGTCCACCAAACGCCTTCAATTGGAGTGTTGTATTAGGGTTGCAAATGCATTATTATCGTGCCATATAGAGACACTATTAGAGTTCTCCGAACACCTTCAATTGTATTAGGGTTGGAAATGTCATATTATCTTGCCATATAGATACACTAGTTGGAGTGCTGCCAATACCTTCAATTGGAGTGTTTTATTGGGGATGTAAATGTCCTATTATCTTGCCATCTGGATATACTACTAGAGTGCTCCGAATAACTGCAATAGGAGTGTTATATTGGAGTTGTAAATACTCTATTATCTTGCAATCTAGAGACACAACTAGAGTGCTCCAAAAACATTCAATTGGAGTGTTGTATTAGGGTTCTAAATGCCCCATAATCTTGCCATATAGAGACACAAAAAGAGTTCTCCAAACACTTTCAATTGGAGTGTTATATTAGGGTTGTAAATGCCCTAGTATTTTGCCATCGGGAAACACTACTAGAGTGCTCCAAATACCTTCAATTGGAGAACCTATCAGATATCAGGATGCCCTGCACCATATCCAGCCCCTCTGCAACCACACACGGTTCCCCCGAACCACATGCCTGATAGCACATGGATGTACTGCAACCGTGCGCAGAAACGCACGGTTCGCTCCTGTCACCTAGTGAGGGATTCTAACGAGCCCGTATCCCCTTCAGCAACCATTAGATCATACCTGAACAGAGAGGGGGTGGACTTTGATGAAATACTCAAGAGGCTCAACCATTTGAAGACCTTTAACAAACTTATGTGTGAAGCTTTTGCGGAATTCTAACGCTATTGCGCCCGAGAAGGAGTCACCTTCGCCGGTGCGCGCCATCCTTTCTAAGTCTGCAAGTTCACTGGTTCTGACCCTTTTCCTTTAAGTCTCAGAATTGATTGACATCACTAATGATGAGATTTAAGCTTGGGGGAAAAGGTGTAGGAACCATGTAAGGCATTGCATGTTTACTTTTCATACTTGTGAAAACTAGGGTTTTACCTAACAAAGAATAGGATCTCTTGTTAGACTTGTTAGGATGTTTACTTAGTCTTTGTTGTGCATGTTTGATTTCAGTCATTACATTTAGGTTTAGGGAGTCTATACTTGTTGAATTATCAAAGAAAAGGGTTTGGATGATAATTGTTAAATCAAACTTGAAACATCTATCTCCTCCAAGACACTTGAATGATCTTTTTAGAATAAGAAAAACTAAGACTAACAACATATTTGAGATTGAAAAGAAAATTTCAGAAATAACTTTATTAGAATTGTTACATGTGAGAACTTTTATAAGGTTGGAAATATTCAAATTACATTCTTTTTAAGTTTTGACCTTGATGATTTGGTGAAGTCTAAGGATAATTTCTAGATATGCGTATTTAGGAATTGTGTGTGTTCATAGTGAGCATGACTCTAACTTTGCATATTTATTTACTTTTTCAAAAATAAAAAATCAGATCATAAAGGGAATTGTGAAATGAATGTTTATCTTCTTTATAATTATTCTCATAGTAATAGTTTTAAAATTTCTGTTTTTGAGAAATTCCAATTAAAGTCGAGAATGGTGTTGTGAATGCAAAGTTTCTATTCCTAAAAGATCCTCATTCAAGTACAATATTAGAGTTTGAGCAAGCAATTTCATAGCAAATCCAGATCTGAAATAATTTAACAAGTCTTGTGATTCAATTTGAAAGCAATAGACAAAGGTCCCAACCAAGGTAATATGACCCGGGAACGAATTGTTTTGATTTTCTTGGGGACAATCAAATCTTTCACATTTGTAATCTTCGTATTTTATTTGGGGACAAACAAAATCCTCAGATTATTTGTTCGGGACGAACAAAGGTTTAAACTTGGGGGTGTGATAGGGGTCAAATTTGTCATTATTTTCCCTATCACTTAGCCTATATTATTGTCATTTATCGAGTTACAATTGCTTATTTTTTAGAGAATCATATTCCTTTTTGTTATTTCACTTGATTTTAGAGAATTACAGATTTTCAATGATTTTGGAGCAAAAATAGGCATAAAACAAGCAATTCTGACACCTCAGCCTCAGGCGCACGGATGCCGTCATCTGCATGCTATCCAGGAACGCTACCACATGGATCTCAGACAAACTGCACAGCGCTATCGCAGGCAGTTATGCTGCCCGTGCGAATCTCAGCCAAACCGCATGCTATTCCAGCATCCGCACGCAGAAACTGCCAGAACAGCAATTATGAATCTAACTTCCCAATCAAGGCCTATTTAAGCAAATGGACGTCTGGGAAAGAAAGAGGCTCTCACTCTAGACATAACACAGAACAGAATACATATTTGAGAGCACTTAGAACTAGGGTTTTACTCTAGTGGAGGCTATGCATAAGGAAATCATCACGGAATAGCAAGGTCTCTACTAGAAAAGGAGGAAGGAACAAGACGTAAAGACGGCGTGCATGAGATAAAGGGGCAGCATAGGTGTTCTCCTTCCATCTCTCTTAACTTATGTATCTTGTTTCTTTTGTTGTTGAACCCGCCATGAGCGGCTAAGCAACCCTATTCTAGGGTGAAGACATGTAATCTTGAATTCTTATGAGTTTAATTTAGTTGTTCATTTATAATTATCTTTGCACTATGATCTGAATTCTTACTGAGATTTTATTATGCCTTATGATCTTGTTTATTGTGTGATTAAAATGACCTCGTATGAATGGAGTGTAGAATCCTTTCATACATAATTGGGGTTAACCAATATCCAACAAACATAAGTTATCTAAGTACAAGTAGAATAGAATGACCAGTTGACCGCTTGTATTCGAACCATAGTTAAGGAACCTATTAGGATATGGTTTAGCAGACGAATGTCGCATTCCATAAGTAGTGGGGCAATCTTGATTATTGACATCTTGAGATATTAGTAATTGGGACTTATTATTAATCGTAATGCTACTAAGCCTTACAAAGTACTCAAAGGGTACTTGCTCAGTTAGGGTGTTGTGAGTACGACCCAGAGATCAGCACTAGAACAGGATTAGCAGCTCTCAGATCGCAGAGATACCAGTATAGGGCATGTACGGTTCTGGCCAAATCATGTGCGATTCCGACTGGAGTTGTAACCAGATCTTGTACGGTTTACCCCAAAATGTGTGCGGATGGTGACAGAGCCGCATGCTATTGAGTGACCATACGCTGACAGGTATTAGCAATAGCACACGGTTGGTGACAGACCGTGAACTATTATTGTGACAACCAGAACCTAGATTAAACAAGTTTGAATGATAGAATGTTTGATTCCCTAGAAGCCCATCTTCTAAACACTTAATCTACTACCTCTTCTTTGTTGTAATCCAATATTACAACTGAGAAATCAACAATTAACCTACTAAACACAATCAACCAACCTAAAACAACCGATAACCTAGACCTTAGTTTACATCTTAGATCTCTTAATACACCATCCCTGCGGATCGACACCCCAATCTATACTACATGGTAGATTCATGCGCTTGTGAATCGATAGTAAGTAGAAATTAGGGTTATAAATATTATTAGCATTGATTTACACCCCATCAGAGTGTAGTATCATAACACAACTCACTCCACCCGGTACACCTCGATGGAATGGTGTATCTGAAAGGAGAAATCAAACATTGCTTGATATGGTTCGATCAATGATGTGCCAAACTGAATTGCCTCTTTATCTTTGGGGATATGCACTCCATACTGCGGCTTACACACTAAACTTAGTTTCGTCTAAATTCGTCGAGAAAACTCCTTACGAGTTATGGTTAGGAAAGGCTCCTAACTTATCATTTCTCAAGATTTGGGGATGTGAGGCTTACGTTAAATGTTTGATGTCAACCAAGCTAGAACCCAAAGCGGATAAGTGCTTCTTTATTGGTTATCCTAGAGAAACGAAAGGATACTACTTTTGGCACAAGTTAACAAATAGAATACTTGTTGACAAGGGTGTAATATTCTTAGAGAAGAAATTTCTTCAAAGATTGAAAAGTAGTGGGAGCAATGTAACTCTTGAAGAAACTCAAGAGACACTACAAGATCATGTGGATCAAGATATCCCAACCATGGTTCCTATGGCTAGTGGGAGCATGTATAGTTCCTCAAACGATTGAGGAAGATGATCATATATCACCACCAAGTGTTCAACCAATGCAAGTTGACCTTGAACACATTCCACAAGAAATTGAGGAGGATGTTCAAGAGGTTCGAGAAGAACCACAGGAAAACCAAGTGCCACAATAACCAAGAAGGTCAATAAGGGTAAGAAAGAAGCCTGATTTCTATCTAGGTCTTCACGAAATTTCAGTAATGGATACTGAAGATCCGTTGACCTTCCACGAAGCAATGAATAGAGATGACTCCCAATTATGGTATGAAGCTATGAAATCTGAAATGCAATCCATGTATGACAACCAAGTTTGGGACTTGGTAGATCTTCCTCAAGGAAAGAAAGCCATTCAAAACAAATGGGTTTTCAAAAGGAAGTTAGACATGGATGACAACATGACAACTTACAAAGCTAGACTCGTTGCAAAAGGATTTAGTCAAGTTCAAGGAATTGATTATGATGAAACCTTTTCACCTGTAGCCATGTTTAAGTCCATTCGGATTTTGTTGGTCATTGCTGCATTTCATGATTATGAAATATGGCAAATGGATGTCAAAACAATGTTCCTAAATGGGAACTTGGAAGAGGAAGTGTACATAGTACAACCTCAAGGTTTTGAAGATCCAAAATATGGCAGTAAAGTATGCAAGCTTCGAAGATTCATTAATGGATTAAAGCAAGCATCAAGGAGTTGAAACAAACGCTTCGATGATGAGGTTAAACACCTTGGATTCATCCAAAGCGAAGAGGGACCTTATATTTACAACAAAGTTAGTGGGAGTCACATTGTATTTTTAGTCTTGTATGTCGATGACATACTCTTGTTTGACAATTTCAAACCTCTAATTGAGCAAACAAAAATTTCATTGAAAGATGTTTTCTCAATAAAAGACTTGGATGAGACTCAATATATCTTATAAATAAGGATATATAGAGATAGGTCTCAAAGACTCATTGGCTTAAGTCAACGTAATTACATTGACAAAGTGTTGAAAAGATTCAACATGCAGAATTCCAGTCACCAAGCCTATGCAGGTCCTGCTCATTGGACTATTGTTAAGAATATCCTTAGATACCTTAATAGGAATAAGGATAAGATTCTTATGTATGGAGGTGAGAGGAAACTCGTTTTAGATGGCTACATCGATGCAAGTTTCCAAATCGATTATGATAACAAGCGATCACAATTAGGGTATGTCTTTATTTCTGAATGGTGGTGTCGTTAGTTGGAGAAGTTTTAAACAATCAACTACGACTGACTCAACCACCCAATCAGAAGTGTTAGCTACTGCTAATACATTTTGTCATTCAAGACTTCATTAAGGAAGACAAAGTAAATCTTTAAAGGTGAACAAGGATTGTAAAATAATGAATCCGCTAACAAAGCCCTTATCTCAAGCCAAAAGGCAAAGTCCACCTCAACCTCGTGGGTTTGAAGAAACATCGAGGGTGGACAGAGATAGAGTAATGAGTCGAGAGGGTGACCCTAGTCTTAGAGTTTATGCATAAGCATAAGAGGTAACTTTAAGAACAAGTGGGAGATTGTTAGATATGTGTTCTAAAAGTTATCTTATGTTGATCACTTTTACATGTTATGTTTATGAATTGGATGCTACATGCATTTTGTTCCATGAAATTTATGTTTATATATAGAAATGTTCAAGAAGATGCTCTTGGTCTTGAACCATAGAACTCTATATGATGACAAACATAAATCTCTAAAATGTTCACAAACTTGGTTATTAGCATGGAACACTAATATACCATGATAAGTTTGTCATGTTGATTAAAGTACATTGTAGTTCTATAAATATTGATAAAGGATTATCGTTTAATAACATGAGTATATGAAATATTTCATATACTGAATAGACCCAACAAATGAAAATATTATATGGGTTATGTTAGTGTCATTAATATTTTCATTGTGTCTCGAAATTCGAAGATATGAGATGTATTTCTTTTTCACATGAGAAATATATAATGTAATTAGAATTAAAAAATACTTATCATAAGTGGTGATAAAAATATTAGTTCCTTATATATGACTTGTGTGGGAGAGAGATATATGTCAATAGTATCATTGCCCCTTATTTATAATGAGTTATGATATTTTATGGGCCCCTTGGTAAAGTAGAATTATAATGCATGCAATACAACTGAAGTGCAGTTATATATTTAGAATTTACTTAAGAGACCAAGAAACGGATATATAATACAAAGATGACACAGTCTGACTTTGTATAATATTCATAATATCATGTGGCAAGGAATATACACGAGTGATGTTAATTATAACATTACTTTAAGGGATCGTGTATTGTAAAAGGATACTTTACATCTATGTCATTTGGGTAACTATAATGTATAGCTAGTACCGCTTATAGTTTATGGTAATAAAATATTTTATACCATTGCCAATATGATATGGATCCCACAGGGTCACACCAATAAGGAATTAATTAGAAATGCTAGCTCCTAGATTTATTTGACATATATGACATGGCTAATAAATGAGTTTCTCTACTTAAAACATTAGATAAATAATTATAAGAATAATTATGAGATATTTTGGATTTAATTAAATGTTTAATGCAATCCAAATATCTGAAAAGATCAAGTGGAAAAAATCTTTACGGGCTGCAAAAGAGAGTTTTTGTGGGTAATAAAGAGTTCTGAATTTTTACCACAGTTCCTGGCCAAAACCAAAGTGCAGAAATACAGTGTGTTCGGCCAGAGATGAAACAGACAGTTCCTGGCCGAAACGAGACTGGAACAACTGCCGAGAAAGTAGTTTTTTTTAGGATAACTATTTCTGGCTGAAAGGGAATAATTGGAATAACTTCTAAGACGTGGGAACTGCCTCTATAACTGCATATAAGTTATTTAAATGGGTCTCCACTGCCTAGAAGAGATATGTTTTAATTTAGAGAGTAAAATTCTGCCCATATACTCTCTCTCTCTCTCTCTCTCGTTTTGATATCTCATGTGTTGAGAAACCACAAACCCTAAACTCAAGATCTTCCAATGGAGTATAGGGATTAAGGAGCAACTGAAATAGTACTCTCTAGCAAGAGGAATTTTCAGTTTCTAATTAATTTCTTAGTGGATACCGTGGAGGGCTTCTAGTTTGAAGTCTCAACTTGGTGCAAGACACACTAGGGGCCCGTATCGACAAACGAAGGTATCCAAGAGATCTAGAAGAGAATATGACTTCTCTCTATATACCAAATTGACATTTGGTAGAGGAATATCCTATTCTCATTTAATAAATAGATTTATGATGAATTGTATTAGTAGATATCAATTTGCATGCATATGAATTGCTTTAATAGAAGTAGCATAATAAAGTAGATCCGTAGATGCTTGAAAAGGGGTTAAAATTTTTAATTTTACTGCCTTTTACGCATCATGAATTCCTTCAGTTGACGACATAGAAGGCGTGGAGTAATAAAGAGTAGTTTTCTAGTTGTCTTTGATTTTCTTCTAGTTGTCTTTCATTTTCTTCTGTTTGTCTTGAATCTTCTTATGGTTATCTTTCATCTTCTTTTAATTTTTTTTTCACTAGTTTTTTATCTTGTTAAGGTTGTCTTTCATGTTCTACTAGTTGTCTTTCATCTTCTCCTAGTTACATTTCACCTTGTACTGGTTGTTTTTCATGTTCTTCTAGTTGTCTTTTATCTTCTCATGCTTGTCTTTTATCTTCTATTAGTTGTATTTCATCTTCTTCAAGTTGTCTTTGATGTTGTACTGGTTATCTTCCATCTTTCATGTTTTTCAAGTTGTCTTTAATGTTCTACTAGTTGTGTTTAATCTTCTTCTAGTTGTCTACCTTGTTGTACTATTTGTCTTTCATGCTGTACTTGTTGTCTTCTATCTCATTGTAGTTGTCTTTCAACTTCTTCTAGTTTTATTTCATTAGTTGTCTTTCATCTTATACTGATTGTTTTTCATGTTTTACTGGTTGTCTTTCATCTTCTCCTAGTTGTATTTCATCTTGTACTGATTGTCTTTCGTGTTCTTGTAGTTGTCTTCCATCTTCTTCTGATTGTCTTTCATCTTGTATTGTTCAACGGGTTGTCTTTCATCTACTAATGATTGTCTTCCATCAACTACTATTTGTATTTTATTTGCTTCTAGTTGTCTTTCATTTTCTTCTGGTTGTCTTTCATGTTCTTTTAGTTGTCTTCCATCTT
Organism: Carex rostrata; assembly: GCF_964058835.1. Classification (NCBI taxonomy): domain Eukaryota; kingdom Viridiplantae; phylum Streptophyta; class Magnoliopsida; order Poales; family Cyperaceae; genus Carex; species Carex rostrata. The sequence goes on along the minus strand of NC_135925.1, from coordinate 14,165,536 downwards.
TTTGTAGATGTCTTTCATGTTGTAGTGGTTATCTTCTATCTTCTCTTCTACTAGTTGTCAAGCATCTTCTTATAGTTATCTTTCATATTCTTCTAATTGTATATCACTAGTTGTCTCTCATCTTGTACTGGTTATCTTTCATAGTCTACTAGTTGTCTTTCATCTTCTCCTAGTTGTATTTCATCCTATACTTTGTGTCTTTCATCTTATACTAGTTGTCTTTCATCTTATACTAGTTGTGTTTCATCTTATACTAGTTGTGTTTCATCTTCTTCTAGTTGTCTTTCATGTTGCACTAGTTGTCTTCCATTTTCTTCTAGTTGTTTTTCATCTTCTTGTGATAGTTTTTTATACTAGTTGTGTTTTGGTTATGTTTCATGTTCTACAGCTAGTTGTTTCATCTTCAGCTAGTTATTTTTCATCTTCTTCTTATTGCCCTTCATGTTCTACTGGTTGTATTTCATCATCTACTAGTCGTGTTTCATATTCTTCTAATTGACTTTTATCTTTTCTAGTTGTCTTTCATCTTTTACTAATTGTCTTCCATCTTCTACTAGTCGTGTTTCATATTCTTCTAGTTGTCTTTCATCTTATATTGGTTGTATTTCACGTTCTACAAGTTGTCTTTCATCACCAATTGGTTGTCTTCTATCAACTACTTGTTGTATTTCATTTTCTTCTAGTTGCCGTTCATTTTATTCTGGTTGTCTTTAATATTCTAATAATTATTTTTCATCTTCTTCTGGTGGTCTTTCATCTTCTACTAGTTAGTTTTTATTTTATTGTAGTTGTCTTTCATGATCTACTTGTTGTCTTTCATATTCTACTGGTTGTATTTCATCTTCTACTAGTCATATTTCATCTTCTTCCGGTTGTCTTTCATCTTCTTCCGGTTGTCTTTCATCTTCTTCTAGTTGTCTTTCTTCTTGTAATCGTTGTGTTTCATGCTCTACTGGTTGTGTTTCATGTTCTACAAGTTCTCTTTCATCTACTACTGGTTGTCTTCGTCAACTACTATTTGTATTTCATTTTCTTTTTATTGTCTATCAATTTCTACAAGTTGTCTTGCATTTTCTACTGGTTGCTTTCAACTTCTAATAGTTGTCTTTCATCTTCTCCTAGTTGTATTTCATCTTTTACTAGTTGTCTTTCATGTTAATATAGTTTTCTTCCATCTTCTACTGTTTGTCTTTCATGATCTACTAGTTGTCATGCATTTTCTTATAGTTATCTTTCATGTTCTTCTAGTTGTATTTCACTAGCTAGTTGTCTATCATCTTGTACTGGTTATCTTTCATCTTCTCATAGTTGTATTTCATTGTGTACTAGATGTCTTTCACGTTCTTCTAGTTGTCTTCCATCTTCTTCTAGTTGTCTTATGTCTTACATGTTATTCATCTTCTTCTAGTTATCTTTCATGTTTTACCATTTGTCTTTCAAGTTTTACTACAAGGAAAAAACAAAAGAATGAGATTAGTAGTTTAGTACTAAAATAGCGTTTGCCAATGTTAACACTATTAATAGTGTTTTTATGTTTTTCCCTAGAAAGTATGCTCTTAGTATTAGTGAATTCCAGCTAAAATACAGCAGTATATTCTTATAATTATATACCGTTCACTTTATGTGTACAAAGTATTGGTACAGATAGCATTAGAATAACTATTTTTTTCTGAATTTATGCCTTCTATACCAAAAATTGGTCATTAAGTTGGAGAGCAAAATAAAATATATATAGTTCCTTACATTTTATGTTCTAGCTAGCTAGTTCCTCTGTTCTTTAGTTCTTATAATATCATTTTAAGAGTTGTTAGTTGTGATTTATTATCCTATCCATTTAGTATTGCTTGTCAAAAGATATAGATTTTTAATTCATATTGAAGTTAATTTCTTCGACGGATAATCGATCCCTAACTTGGTTAAGGTATTGCCCTCCATCCACATTGTTTTGATTTGAGAGCTCTAATTTTTATCTCAAGCTTAAAAAAAATCTGTGTAAATCTTAGCAACAGTTGCTTATGTTTAATCTAGGAAAAACTTTGATTCATTTGTATATTCTGAAACAACGTTCTGTGTATATGCATTAGTTTACCATGTATAAACATTCATAGAAGCGTCACTCAACATTTGCTGTTGTAGAACTGCTGAATTTCTAAGAATCTCCCATGCATCCTTAGAACTCGTCTCATTGGCAATCTTCTCGAACATGCCGTCATCCAACCCTTGATGGATGATACTTAGCATGGTTTGATTCTATTTCTTTTCTTTTGCAAAGCATTCATCTCGGCTATTGTCAGTGCGCTATCATCTTCGGGCTCTTCAATCTTGTTTTCAACAATGCTTCACAAGCCATGAGCACCAATAATGGCCTTCATTCGCAACGACCATTGATCATAGTTGGTTTTGGTTAAAATTGGGTATTTGAAGGAGGCACTTGGATTTCTAGTGGCCATTTCCAACGAGGCTCTGATACCAATTTGTTAGTATTTGATATATATTTCGGTGGAGGGAAGAGAGACAATATTCTGAAATTCTCTATTCATTCTATATTTTCTCTATTTCTCTCTTACATTCTTACAACAGAATACAAGTCTATTTATATCCTTAGACATGACTTTTAAAATTCGTGCAGTAATTAAAACAAAACAGAATTCAAAACAACTCAAAACATAAAACAATGCAGCACAATAAATTCTGATCCTTTGGTACTAAAACAGCCATAACTTATTATAGGGAACTCCAAATGACTTGAAACTTAAACCATCAGAAACTAGACTCCAAGACACATCAAATAGACTCATCATTTTCTCATAATGATCTAGAATTTCCCTTTCAAATTTGCTCATTAATCAATCTCAAAATTTGTCCATTGTGCAGTCACGAATTTAATGGCTAATTAAGTTTATTCATCAACATTTATCACAAGCCAGAAATATCCATTCTCGACATTTATTAGTGCGTACACATCAACATATAACTGTCCTGAGTGTCTATATTTGTTGATAAGGATACTGAGAAGCTTTCCACCTGACTCCACCAAGTACTCCGAAACTTCCACTCCATTCCTTTTCTTAAAAGCAAGTATTGTGGACACAATATTACCAGTTATGGCATTAAACACATCCGTGTGATCTTTTGATGGTTCTTTAACAAAACACATGCCGTTATAGTATAACCATGCTACAGATTTTGTCAGTTTGTAATAATCTAGAAGTCAATAATACGATAAATTATCATAAAGCTTTGTTCATGAATTGAATGTTTATTTATATATATCATTTTGTTGCCTTGAGTATTATTGAAATTATGGATCATTTCGAGTTCATGACTGAAATTGTGAAACTCCATAAATATAGATAATATATACTCTTAAAAGTCACTAACCAAGGTAATTAGCAGGAACACTAATTACCGCGATAAGGTTAGCATGTGGATTAAAAGATGGTTAAGTTTTACAAACCACCTGACACGAGATGTCATTTTAATCACATAGATACATGTTCTAGGAACATGGTATTTGACAGACCCCGAATGAAACATTAAATAGAATTGTGTTTGTATCATTTATGTTTTCATTCAGTGTCAAGTTCTACAGTATGAGGTATTTATCGTTCCTACTAAGAAATATGTATGTGTGAGTGTTATCTAACGCTGTCCGTAAAAAGCAGTCATAACGGTAGCATTTCCATATGTATAGCTTAGCTGAGGAAGTGATAGTCTGCCAAGAATACTATTTGTCCCTCGTATCTCCGTACGAGCTATAGCATCACTGGGCCCCTTGGTAGAGTTAGATTATCTGCATGCGGTATAATTACAAGAGTAATTATATTTGATAATCTACTCAAGATCAAGAAAAGATACAGTTAGCAAGGATGACACACATCTACCTTGAAACTGATCTGATAGCTATGAGACAGAAGAACAGACACAAGTAAATTGTTTACTGGATCGTGATATTGTACAGTACATCATCATCTGTGTAATTGGATGGTCATAGTGTATACTGTCAGATGCCTCCTATGATTATAGAAGTTAAAACAGTTTTAATTCTATTTACCAACATAACACAGATCCTATTGGGTCACACCATATAGGAGTTAATCGGAGAATCTTATTATGATTGATTATAAATTGGTTATGATCAATATTAAGATGGTTATAATTAATTATACGTGTTATAATTAAATTATATTTGTCATGTTAAAAATGACAAAGCAAAAACTAATGGTTATAATTAGTTATACTTGGTATAATTAATTATAATTAATTGTGCGTCATTTAGAATGACAAACAGAAACACAGGTTTGTTTATAAACGTGTTTGACATGTTGTATAAAAATTACCAAACGAAAACCGTAAACGAATATAATTGTACATGACAATTATACATATTTGATATTGGATAGTTACTATTTACTATTCCTTTGGGTTAATGGGTTTAGAATCCATTAAACTAATCTAACTAATATGAAGTTGCAAAATCAAATTTGAATGCCAAAATGGCATTTTGGTAGTTTTGGCAACTTCGGGGGTATTTCGGTCTTTTGCGAACCTCCTCAAATGCCTATAAATAGAGGGGCATAGGTGAAAGAGAAAACTCACTAATTCACGTGTTAATCTGATTACTTCGTTAATTGGAATTCTCTCTTTCTCTGTTTACGGTTTTTCGATCGGTGAATAGTGTTTTACCGAATTTTCACGGTATTTCAGATTTGGTTTAATTAGCAAATCTGATTAAAACAAATTTTTGGGTGAATAGTGTTTTTGCATAATACCGCGGTTTATAGTATTTCTGGCAAAAGAAATAAACCGCTCTCTGGTTAGTCCTGGTGGATAACCAATAGAGGTATCACACGTGTGATACTCCGAGTCGATTCCTTCCCTGGTGAGGCTCTACTCGCTCGGTCTGCATTCCAACTGTGATTTAGAAACAAGGTATAAACATGTTATATTAATCTATTTAATTGATAAATAGATTTAATGTTTTAAAAAATCAATTATGGAGTAGATCTATAAATAGGATTAAACGGATCTTCTTGATTCGTTTAATCCGTAGCTTAAGGTAGATGTAAAAGTTTTGTTTTACTCTTTCCGCACCTTAAGCATATAAATGGGTTTGAACAGTCAAAACCCCAACATAATTAATCAATGGGTTTGAACAGTCAAAACCCAACAGATTTTTCATAGATGGCATTTAATTTGGTCCCTATCCAATAATGTGCACCACGGGTCATTTGATAGATCTTCAATGAATTAGTATGTGAATTGTCTCGACCCAAGATTATAATTAGATGCTCAGTACAGCAATACTTTTCGGAATCATCGCAACCTTACAAAGAGAAGGATGCTTTATTTCTCCCTTTAGAGAGGGTAGAGGAATATGATTCCCCGTAAAGGGATTTAAGAGAGACAAGGACTCGTCACTATATTTGTAGCCAAGAAGGTAGCCTTTGGTTGGCCCCATAATTCGTGTGCCTGATGCTTGTGGCATATGGATGGGATGTTGTAGATTTTGTTAGAGAAAATTGAGTAGAATTGAAGATCTCATTTTTCACAATGCCGGCTAAAGATAATCCAAGGGAGGCAGTACGGGGAAGAATTTGAGAGAGACCAATGAGCGCCAGGCCTTGCAAACTACACGAAAGCGAATGAAATCACTCAGTTCAAAGAGTCAGAGAGTCTAGAGTATATATCATCAAGCAATTCAGGCATACAATCATGGCAATCATGGCGCCAGAGCAAAAAAATTTGTTAGAGACTTGCTGGTTATTTGTAAGTTTCTTCATCAATCCAAAGAGGCGAAGCTCGCTAGTGCTCGGATTTCTCTATCTTAGAGAGATGGTACGTTTTATTTTACAGATTTTCTCTAAATTGAGAATGTCACTCCTTTTTTTACGAAATGTGTTTTTAGAACACTTTCTGCAATAGATGGACCCAATTAGTGCAGATTGAACAAAATAGATAATTCAGAATACATATAGAGGAAAAGAGTAGTTGCATATAGAAAAACCAAATTTTTAATTTTTCTTTTCAATTAAACAAGAAATATTTTTTCTAGAAGAATAAATATACAAAATTATTATTTTTCTTAAATATGGTTGAATAGCTCGGCTCGGACTATATATTTCTCGCTCGGCTCGTACTTGACTTGTAATAGGAATATATAGTCCGAGCCGAGCGAGATGGAATCAGAGAACTGAACTAAAACCTTTAGCTTATAATCGGTTCGAGCTTGCTCATAGTAGCTCACTAGGCTTTGTTAGAACAGTAGTCCATATAACCATTTTATACCACCAAAATAACAGTATAAAATTTTAATTTTCCAACAAATTAAGTAAACCCATTCATACAAACGAAATACAATATAAAATTCCAAATTTCCAATAAATTAAGTAAACCCATTTCATAAAACCATTCCCTAAAACCAAAATACACCATAAAATTCTCACAAATTCATACAAATTTACACAAATTCACACGAGCGAGCTGGTCTGAACTGGCCAATAATGATCTTGAACCAATTCTGGATCAACCCACGGACGAGCTTGCTCGATAACATCTTGAACCAATAATGATCAAATTATTACCAATCAAGTCACAGACCGATCCCAAACAAACCACAAGGTACGAAATTTTTTGCCAACCCTAACTTGAACATGCTAAATTAAGAATTAAAAAAATTTGAGCCAGTCATGATTTGAACCAGTGTTGTAAAAAATGTCCGTTTAGACCGATTAATCGAACGATTAGTCGTTGGTGGTGATCAAACTGTCATGGATTTTTCCGCCTAATTAACTGATTATTTCCGATTATGGCCAATTATTCCTGATTAATCGCTTGGTGGTACCCTGTCTGTCCGACGACCGTACTATTATTTACACACTGATTTGAACCTGAATAAATCCTATACTAAATAAAACAACAAAATACTTAGTATCGGCATACAAATTCAGGCAACAAATTTTTTACACACATGAAACAAATATTTCAATAGACAATATATATATATCGGATATATGTTTTTACATTACGCAACAAATTTTTTGATCAAATTTTTCAATCTAAAAAATATACTGTATAATTACTCTTTGTTTTGGTTCATGTCATTCTGAAATTGTCACATTTCTCTCTCGAATAAAAGAACAGGCTGGAAATACTGCACTGTATTATTTTGTTTCCCCTCTTGTAGCATGTAGAAGCAAATTATGTCAACAATGTCCATGAGTGTTTCACCTTTATTAAGCTTGAATTATCCACATATTATTAATAGAATCTATTAAAGCACGCAACGTACAAGAAATGTATCACTTTTATATAATGGAGAAATTTATCACTAATAGACTACAAATGGAAAATCCTACTAATGGGTTACTAAAAAATGAAAATCCTTGATATTGCACAGAATCTAAATAACGTTTAACATTTAAATAAGCACTCTAATAACCCAGCTTGTCTGGTGGTAAGAAAAAAGAAACTTCAGCCTCAGCATGAAGTCAGCCCGAAAAAATATTTAACTAGGCAGAGACCAGCTTCATGACACATCCCAAATCACATCAAAATAGCTTTCTAAGCACTCTAACTTCGTTGTGATTTCTCCAAAATTCATTTGTGAATTTTTAAAAATATAATTTAAAGCTCGTCATGGCTTGCTTGTTGACTTGAATTCATGTCAGCAAGCTTTTGCTTCAGTTCCTGTTTTATTTATGAAATAGCTTATTAGGTTGGAGATTAAAAAAACAAAAGGGAAAAAGACAAGCATATATATTTTTGCAAAGGGTTGGATCCCACCTTCAGCTTTTCTTCCGCACACATTGCTGGAGTTGACAGTACTGCGACATATCTGAAATGGTGGGAAAATATAAATTGTTAAGAGAGAGGAATGCAACCCGAAAAGAAATAAAAACAAAAAGAAGTGTCGATACATCTATCAGTCACCAAATCAACTAAGCCAAAATCCCCCAACTATACATAGAATAACATTTACAGAATTGCATCTCATTTACAGAAACAAAGGTAGATAAAATATAAATGGTATATGTCATAAGAAATCCTATATCAGATCGGTCACAATCTTTTGGTGTCTGACCAAGTTATATTCTGAAATAAATAAAGAACTAATATATGCATAAATAATAACAACAAAAAGAAATTATGCTTACTCGCATCTGCTTGGTTCATCTACATCGGCTACTTCATTCTTCAAGCCACATCGAAGCCTAACCTGCAATAAGAAAGAAATTCCAAAAGTTCACAATGTTAGCACTCTAAAAACTATAAAGAAAAAAGAAAAAATAATCATTGCCACATTAATATACTATATTATGTACTATGAGATAAGGCATTTTGATATACTCTACCTTCAGACTTCGGTCAGGGCCATTCCAGCAATGATCTCCATTTGCAAATACCATTGTTCTGTATGAATCCTCAAACTTGTCCCACCGCCTGACGTAAAAAAATAAATAAAATTCAATTTTAAGCAATCTTTCACTCCAGAATTTAGCCAGAAACATAAAATGAATACAAAAATAATTGAGTGAGGCTATGAAACTATGCATAGTGCACATTGCTCCGTACTTTGGATCAATATTTTTGTTTTTTAAGTCTAAACAGTCGATCGGAACCGCTCAACATGATCTCCATATGAATATATACTTGCTGACTAAATTTTACATTTTTTAGAATTTTTTCTACTATTTTTTAAGATATAGGTTGGAAATCACTACTTTTGAATGGTCTAGAATTTTTGGATCATGTGATTTTCAACCTATCTAAAAAAACTAGTAAAAAAATTTCTAAAAAATGTAAAATTTAATCTACAAGTACATTTCATATGATAATCATGTTGAACAGTTCAGATCAACTATTTGAACTTCATAAACGAAGATATTGATCCAAAGTATGGACCAATGTGCGCTATGCATAGTATTATTGCCTCACTCCAAATAATTTACAATGTTACATTCTTGAATTAAGTTACCCCAATTGAGTAGAGCTGTGGCCTTCATTTTGAGTTGCCTTTTTAAATGGACAGACCTTATACACATATCTGCAATAAAATTAGAATAAAAATCAAAGCAGAGCAACATACAGAACTGAGAAAATAATAACAATGAAATAAAAAGAAATAGGGGATGATTAAGCAGAAAATATGTAGGGTATCGTACATACTTATTCTCCTTGTACTCGAAGCACTGGTCGTAGAAGGAATAAAATTGTTTGTTGTTGCCTAGCAAAAAAAAGGGAAGTTGGTAATATCATAGGAAATTTAGAGAAATATTCTGGAGCTTAAGAGTTATGGTTCTAATAGTCTGAATAAACGTATCAGAGCAAAGCATAGCAATCAAAATAGAATATCAGAAGTTACTTATCTGGCTTAAATAGCTTACCAAAATCATGCTTGTTTTTTTCTTTCAGATGGTGAATTCTTGACTGAATCTTGGACAGCTTAGAGTTTAAGTCATCGTACTCCTTTTTAATACGAGATGCCTCTGACAAAAGTTTCAGAAAAATCATCAAATACTAGATTACCATGTTCTATATGTCTTGTCAATTAACATGCATAACAACAAAAAGTGTACCAGAAAGATCCACAGGGGTCTTGAAGAAATTGAAAGACTGCAAAACACGTTGAACCGTTTGCTGAATCTTATCAATCCACGACAAACCCCCATGGGTAGAGGTATCTTCTGAAACAAATACAGAAAACATATAATTAATAGTTTTCTAAATTTTATTTAAGCATAAAATGTCACACAAAGGATTCCTTCAAGTCTCATGTAATTTCGTCAGGTTTTCAAATTAGACCCAGAATTTCAACACATCTGCTGAATTGGGAACCATGGGGTCAAGGCCAACATTTCTCAATTTTACCTAACAGCCAATACATTTTGGGATATTTGCTAGTAAGACCTTCCTATTAGATAATATAAAATGATGCTGAGAACAAATTTTTGACACAAAGATTCCAAGTCTCATATAAATTCCATGGGTTTTTCAAACTACACCAGGAATTTCAATGAATTTGCAAACCATGGCAAATGCCAACATTTCTCATATTTAACTACCTTCCAGGCACCAGCGTTTCTTGAGAGTTGAGACCTTTGCAAATAAGATTTTATTATTAATTAAATGTAAAGGATGGTGAGAAGTTTCTCCTTGCATCCTTTACATTATGAGTTCAAGCTAAAAAAAAGTAGCTACTCTGTTGACATTTGTCTAACTGATGGTATTTGGAAATAACAGTTAACAATGGACAAGATACCAAAAAATAAGGGGGTAAAAAAAAGCAAACTCATAAATGAATATCTGACCTGAATGATCACTTTTGTACTCATCATCAGACTTGTACGAGTCAGCCGCGTCAGCTGTGTCAGCATGGTCATTGGAATACTCCTCATCAGAATCACCATCATACTCATCATCATACTTGTGCTCGTCCCCATGGTCCTTGTACTTGTACCTATCATCCTCTGTGTCAGAATTATAGCTGTCGTAGTTTTCTTCCTCTTCAGCCGGCTCAGCAACATCATCAGTGTGCACTTTCTGACTCTCGTCTTTTGGGTTTTCGTCTTTTTCAGCAGATTTCTCACCTGTCCAGCGCGAGGCCACCAAACGGCCAAGTTCTTCTTTTGAGAAACCACCGGTAGAAGCTGATCCATGCTCCTGTATCATCAGTGTTCAATTTCAAGCAATGAAACTAATTCAAGCCACTTAATGAAACAAATGACTCACTTCTGAATTGAGACTTGCATCATGAATAAAAAAACTTCTTTGTGAATTGAGGGTCTAATTTAGATCGTGTGATCCATGAAAAGGGTGTTGAAATCAATTTGAATGATGTTAAATAATCAAAGTATGATACATAATAGATGTAAACAAAGAAAAAGATTGTTTCATATAAACAACATATTCTAGACATGAATACTTATTTCAAAAAAGCAGTTGGAACAGAAGTATACAACACAAAAATTTAGAGGAAAAGGAAAATCAAGAAATAACTACATAAATCCACATTAAACCTGCAATAGGCACCAGTTGCCAAAAAATACAAATTCAGGTAAATCTAACATTGCCAACTGATTAGTTACTCAAACCAAATTGTGTGGTTTCAACAACAGTGATGTGTGTAAGAAAGTTTCATCAGAAATGCATAAGAAGTGTGGTTTCAACAACTTGAAATGGCACTATTATTATAGTTTCTTCAGAAATGTAGTAAGAAGTTTCAATGGGAATTGGAAGAATTAGATGTCAAAAGAAAGGCAAGCAAAAACCTGTCCTTCTGAATGCATGGCATCAGCACCATTAGCTGAAGAATCATCAGAAACCTGTTTCCAACATATTTAAGTAATTATCATAATTTATTATTGATAATCATAAACCAACAACTAAACAATTAGCAGGCAATCACGGTAAAAAGTCAACTTTTGCACAGGCAATGTTTGCTACTTGAAGCCAATAAAACTCAATTTGTCTGCAAGACAATCTTATATTAGCTTTCTATGAATCAACCAGTTGTTAAGGGATTTGACAAAACTAACCATTTCTGGAATGTATAGCAAATATAATTAATATACTCTTACCTGTTCAGCCATTTGTGCATGTTCCAATTTGTCTTCAGCATTTCCAGGCTTAGTTTCTTCATCTTCATTTCTGGTCATCTGCTTCGCCAAAATAAGAATATCGCAATAAATATCTGCTATATTTCCCAATTTCGTATACACCTGAGCAGGCTAGATCGTTATATCAATTTATGAATAGACAATCTTAAAATACACCTGAGCATGTTAAAATGATGCATTTGGTTCAATCAAGCCACTCTTTTTTGTTAACACTGAGATGAATATTGCCACCTATTAGGTGCTGTGGTCCGTACGTGATGGCGTAGTGCTGACATGGTGATGATGTTGCACTAATAAGATGATGTGACATTGATGTATCACTTAGGTGGTGGTGAAATTGGGCCATTGTCATCATAATCTAATCATAGTAGGGGCAACATCACACCCAAGTTCAATACTCCACAGAGCTAACTGAACAAAAAAAATCAGCTGCCTAATTGAACCAAGTGCAATTGTATGTCGTAAGGATTTTTTGTTTTAATTCTAACTAAAAGTTCCCTCGCGTCTCTCAAGCCCTGTATCCTGTATTCTGTTTGCACGATTTTAACCTAAAAAGGGTCTCTGCAAAATAATTATAAGAACAAAACTAGGCAAAATGAAAACAACTTAATTTTGAATTACCTTAGCAAATTTCTGGGCTGGTGACTCCCTAGATAATACTTCATTATGCTCATCATATGAAGCACCTTCATGTTGCACTTCAGTCTTCTTACCTTTTTCCCCTACCTGTCAGATCCACAATATAACCACCTCAGTTCTTAAATTTAAGAAGTAATAATAATAACAAAATATCCAAAAAAGAAAAGAGTAATGAAAACCTCAGTTGAAGCTTCTGGAACTTTCTCATTAGCATCCTTCGATTCAACCTGCAGAGAAGCTTCAATTGATTCCTTTTCTTTGGCTGCTTGCTTCTCGGCTTCCTCTTTCAGCCTCTTTTCCTCGAGCTCTTTCTTCAATTTCTCTTCATTTTCTGCTTTTTCTATTCTTTCTTTTTGCTCTACATATCACCCAAAAAAACAGGAGGAGCAAAAAAAAAAAAAAAAGAAACAAGTTATGAACATGAACCAAGTACAATATTTCAAGGGCATAGTTCTGGTGATTGTTTAAAGGCCAAGTTCTAAACTTGAACCGAGGTTTCAATATATAGTTTGAAAACAAAACGAATGCAAAAGATGAAATATCCTTGCCAACTCTAGCACAGATAGCACACTAGCATGTACAGCAATATGGCTCTATACCAAGACATACTGATACTTAAGAAGCATCTTTCTTTTACTTAATAATGAAAAGAAGAATCATAGTTTATCCTCAATTCTACAGTAGTATAATTATCCAAAATTCAAACGGATGCTACGTAAATGAAATCTCAACCTTTCACTTTAGCCAAATTTAGAATTACATAGAACTTTACAAAAATGAAACTATAGTTTTAGAATGATAATTGACATAATATCCATACCTTTAAGCTTCCCAACCAGTTCTCTGAGTGACTTTTCTTCATTTGTTAGCTTAGAAAGCTCTTCCTCATCCTTAGCAATTGCCAATTTTGCCTTTTCAACCTCCTTATTTCTCATAATCAAGCCATCTTGATATGTCGCAATTTTTTTCTTCAACTTGTCCCTGGCGACTTTACCAGCCTCCCAGCATGTATTAGAGCAGTTGACCTTGCCATCATACTCATCACTCCCATCACAACAATCTACAAGACACAAAATTGGAATTTCCCAAGAAAGATAAAAGAGTTAGCTTCATCTATTATCCTACAACATCAAAATATACATCCAGCAGAAAAAGAGAAGTCTCGTAAACATGGAATATATAAAATAGTTCACTTCTCTCGTTATATTTTCCAAACCACCAAAATTCTCTTTGTCACTTGCATAGAGATAAATCCTCAGTAGTATAGTGTGGCATCTTTTAAGAAAAAAAACCAGGGAGGGTGTACAGAGGATATTGATGGGTTATAGAAGAATCCATGTAAGTCAATTAATGTACTTGGAACAAAAATACAGAACAGAACAGTTTCTGAGGCAAAATTGAATACTCTCTTACCGCATATGCCATCATTGACTCGAGAAGAAAAGACCACAAGTGGAGCATGACCTGAATTTTGGCAATAGAATTTACCTTCAGGGCAAGCAGATGTCCCTAAATAACCATGAAAACAGTTAAAAAGTTAATCAGTTTCCAATAAACTGGTACAAATTCAAATAACTCCATCATTTTACTAATTGAAGAAAATGTAAATTCCCACATATATTTAAAAGGTACAGACGTACAAGTGCCAGTCCGTGTATTACAGATATGTTCTAGTAAGAAATTAAAAACATAGATTTACACATACCAGGTTCATCAGTTCCATCAGGACAGTCACAAAACTCGTCATTGAGCAGGTCTCTGCTGAATTTCTTTGATCCATCCTTGCATTTTATCACTCCAGCCTTGTAATAACTCTCATCTGTTCAGATCAACCAACGTTACCCAAAAATGTCGCAGTTATCGATTAAAAATATAGCTAAATGAGCAAATACTGAGCTCTAACCTTGAGGGGAAATCCCAAGCGAATCACGCAAGGGGATGGAAGCGAGAGAAGGGATCGCAATCAGGAAAAGAAGCGACATCAGAAGGAGGCTGAATCGGAGATTTATTTCCATTGATTCGTTCGATAAGAAAGGGCAGTGCGGAGCCAGTGTGTCACGACCCGGGTCGCGATCAGTAAGAGATGAATTGGGAATGGTCGTTGGAACTAAAGAGAAAAGAAGTTTAAAGAGTCTAGGCCTGCTAATGGGCCGACCTTTGACCATAATTCAAAACCAAATTCAGTTTAATAAGCCCTGCCCTGTCCAAACTAAATCGGATGAGAAGAACAAGTCCAGGCCCGGACCAAACCATTGCCAAATTAATCAGCCCGGATCTTGTCCGTTTCTTTAAAGGTTTGTGCAAGAAAAAGATGAACTTGTATATATACTCAGAGGTTTTGCTCTACCAGTAACATGAAATTTATGCATTAAGTGTTGGATTTCGGGGTAACCAAAATCGGTTTAGGTTTAAGCTGCGGAAAGACCGTAAAACAAAAATTTTACTTCTAACTTAAGCTAAGGATTAAACGGGGTATGTCAGGAAACTTTCCAAGACGGTCCACCTTCAGTATTCCTTTGACATCAAAACCCAATTTAATCATTCTACTTCATGATTGATTTCTAAAATTTTAATCTACTTACCAATTAAATAGATTAATATAACATATTTATACCTTATCTCTAAATTCTAATTGGAATGCAGCCGACCGAGAAGAACGAATCTGGGAACTGCTTGCCTCGAAGTATCAGACGTTTGATACCTCTATCATTTATCCACCAAGACTAACTAGAAAGCAGTTTATTTCTTTTGTCAGAAATACCGTAAATCACGGGATTCTGCAAAACACTATTCACAAAAAAAGACAAAATAGTATTAGTCTCAAGCTGCTAGATGTCAAAGGTTATCACAAGCATGTGATTCTTAAACACGTGGGGTACCGAAAGAATACTATTCACCGATCTCGTGAACTCTAAACAACAACCGAAAATCGAGAGAGAAAATAGATTAACGAACTGATCAGACAAATTCGATAACACATGAATTAGTAAGTTTCTCTCTCACCCTCACCCCTCTATTTATAGGAAATTGTCATGGTCACAAATGACCATAATACCCCTATATGGCGGTTTTGGAGAGGATGAAGCAAAATTGGATTTTTGCATTTTGGCCCAAATTCAAATCTAATTGTTTTGGTCTTTAATCATTAATTAAGACTTTAATTACTAATGGATTTTCGGTCCATAATTTAAATCCATAATTAATATTTAAAATCCAAATCAAATATATATAGTTGTCATGTACAATTATATTTCTTTCAGTTGTTATTTCGGTAACTTTTATACAACATACCGAATACGTTTATAAATTAACTTTTTTTGTTTTTGCTTGTCATTTTTACATGACATTTATAATTTAATTATATCACGTATAATTAATTATAACCATCTTAATATTAATCATAATCAATTTATAATTAATCAATAAGATTCTCCGATTAGCTCCTATTCGGTATGACCCAATAGGATCTGTGTTATGTTGGTAAATAGAATTAAAAACCGTTTTAACTTCTATAATCATAGGAGGCACTTGGCAGAATGCACTATGACCATCCAATTACACTATATGATTATGTACTGTACAATATCACGATCCAGTAAACTATTTTACTCGTGTTAATTCTTTGTCTCATAGCTATCAGATCAGTTTCAAGGTAGGTGTGTGTCATCCTTGCAAACTTAATCTTTTGTTGATCTTGAGTAGATTATCAAATATAATTACTCTTGTAATCATACCGCATGCAGATAATCTTACTCTATCAAGGGGCCCAGTGATACTATAACTCATATTGAGATACGAGGGACAATAGTATTTTTGGTAAACCATTACTTCCTCAGCTAAGCTATGTATACCGAAGAGCTACTGTTATAGCTACTTTTTACAGATAGAGTTAGATAACAATCACACATACACATATCTTAGTAGAAACGATGAATATCTCATACTATAGAACTTTAACACTTAATGAAAACATTAATGACACGAACACAATTCCATTTAATGTTTCATTCGGGGTCTGTCAAATACCATGTTCCTGGAGCATGTATCTATGCGATTAAAATGACATATCTTGTCAAATGATTTGTAAAACTTAATCATCTTTTAATCCACATACTAACCTTGTAATGGTTAATTAGTGTTCCTGCTAATTATCTCGGTTAGAGACTTTTAAGAATATATATCATCTATATTATGAAGTTTCACAATTCCAGTCATTGACTCGAAATGATTCATAAATATAATAATACTTAAGGCAACAAAATGATAGTTTATTAATCATCCAATTCATGAACAAAACTTTATATGATAATTTATCGTATTATTAACTTCTATATTATTACAAACTAACATACTGTACTTGTACTGAAACCTGAAAGTCCTCTTTTAAGTTTTGTTAAGACTACTCCACTTATAGCCCAATTTTTTAAGTCATATTTAATTAATACTTCATTATCAAAAACACCATACACAAATGTTGAACAAGACAACAATCTATAACTTAATACTGACACAACTAATGTATCACTATCCATGTCTGGAAGGAAATTTCTTAATTAAACAAAGGTTTTCAATTCTAAAAAACATGGCTGTAAGCATATAAATTACAAAAGAGCCCTCAGATCTCATACCTTTATAAATATATATTGTCAGCTTCTTTGATCCAATTCAAGGGCCTTCTTTAGAGAAGATTTAAAAAAGATGTATAAGTTGCTGTCCTAATCCATAACAAGCCTAATCAAATAGGAGCTATTGGATGAAAATCAGACCGATAAATAAGAAATTGCATGAAGTCATTGGCATTTTAGCAATAACAAAATTTAAATTTTAGATAGGTACACATCAAACTTGAAACCATACAGGGACTTTATTCCTTTAGTTTTACAATGAAAGAACAACAGAGAGAAAGAAAGCAAATCTAGACAAAGCTTCACACTAGATGATCTAAGCAACATTTTTCTTTGAATGAATTAAACAAAAATTTAAAAAGATAAATTTATCAGACACCAAGCTAACTCTTATCTGTACTGTTCTAACCACCACCCTAACATTGAGTAATGGAAATTCTTAATTTGACCATTACCAGGCCACAGAAAAAAGAGAGATGAAAAGAGAAGAGAAGAGAACTAATTGAGGAAAATTGAGTGTAACCAACATTTTAGGAGAAACGGTCGAAGATAAAACCGAGGGAGGCTAAGTGAGTTTTGCTGGGAAACAACCAACTTGCAAGAAATCCTTCCTCAGCGACTCCAGTTCATTGGCCTAAAATTTCAATGGCAGTACTTACGAGAAAAGAGAGAGAAGAGAACAAATTGAGGGAAATTCAGTGTAACCAACCTCGTAGAAGAAGGGGCACGA
Organism: Carex rostrata; assembly: GCF_964058835.1. NCBI lineage: Eukaryota > Viridiplantae > Streptophyta > Magnoliopsida > Poales > Cyperaceae > Carex > Carex rostrata. The sequence continues at coordinate 14,147,924 of NC_135925.1, read as the reverse complement.
TGGAGAAGAGTGGCAGTGCGGTGGAGAAGAGAGGAGGCGCTGTGACTAGGTGTGGCAACGAACCGAACCGAACCGAACTTACCTTAGGTTTGAGTTTGGTTTGAATTAATTTCGAACTGAACCTGGTTTGATTTGTTTCGAACCGAACCCATTTTGAACTACACATTTTTCGAATCGAACCCGAATCGAATCACGAACTAAATTATTTTTTAGCAGTCCAAGTTATACCGGTAGTTTATACATTAATTTTTTCTCGCAGGACAATTCACATGGCTTCCTTTTACCGGTATGAACTATGAAATGAGTGTTTTTAAGTTGAAAAATTATTCATGAAAAAATACATCAGAGACGACTTTCCTCGTATGAACTATGAGAGACGACCGAAGAGAGAGGAGAGACAGTCATCTAGTCAGGAGAGAGGAGTGACAACCAGAGAGACAGCCAATCGCCGAGAGCGTCAGCTAGATTTTAGAGCTAGAGGAAGAGTGAGTTAGGGAGAGGTGGAGAGAGAACTAGGTTATTGAGATTTGAGAGCGAGGGAGTGTCGGTTAAGTTAAATTATGACTCTCTATCTTGAATTTTAATTTCATCAGGTAAATGGACGGCCGATATTATTATGAGATTCGAACCATAAAAATGATCGAACCCATTTCGATCGAACCAGGCTAGGTTTGGGTTTGGTTTGAATTAATTCCGAACGGAACCTGGTTTGGTTCGTTTCAATTCGAACCCATTTCGAATCGAATTAAACTCGAATCAAACCCGAATCGAATCACGAACCTCGAATTTTTTTGCCAACCCTAGCTGTGACAATTGAGGGAAATTGAGTTGGTGTTAGGATCGAACCATTTGATTGTTCGTGTTCGAACAGGAATCAATAGGTTTTGAGTTTGAACTGTTAAACGGGTTGTCCAAAGGCCCTTCAAGCTCGGCCCGGTTCAACTTATCCGAACTAATTGTCGGACCAGGCCTCAAAACTGTTCAAGTAACATATTGTTCAAATACTGTCCGATTAGTGTCCGGCCCGTTTGTCTATGAACAAATGTGTCCAATTAGCAGGCCTAGGTCACGGTCACGGTCACGGATATGAATGGAAGGGTGAAGTGTGGAAGTCAAAATTTGAAAAAAAGAAAAATACATGTAGAGCGTAGAGGGGCCGGGGGCGTGCGTGAAATTTGGTCTATCGGTTTAATGAATAAAACAGAGACATGTGATGTGAGTGAGAGCATGAAATTTTAAATGAAGGTGGCGCCTCCGCTTGGCAAGCGTGCCTTTCACGTTTCAATTCGAATTACCAAGCCCTTCACCTTTAGTTACTACTTACTACCATCTTTTATTAATTTAACAAACAAGCATTTGCCTATTGTTGTTGTTGTTACTTAATTTTAGAAAGGATAACGCTCTTACACTCAATGGAATCTCCTCTGCTGCTTTCTGAGTGCCGACTGCTGTGAACCGGTGTGACGAAAACCTAATTCTTCGTGATTATATGGCCCACAGCATCGATCCGGTTTATTTTTCTGGGCAACAGTACGTCTATCCGTTCCGTGCAATAAAACAAAACTTTTGGATTGCTAAATGCATCCTGCTTTATTTTCACGGGAACAAATTATAAGCTTTTTTAAGCCATCCATGTCCAACTTATTTGATTATCATGCCAGTATGTATAATTATCAAGTTGTTAGCCACATTGTTAAGTAGAAAATTTATATGTCTAAGTTTAAAAAGAGAGTTTCCAAATCATTAAATTTGTAGTATATTAATGTGGAACAGAGAGGTGTGATGTGTAATAATTAATTAAATAGAGAAAATCAAACAACAACTGATGTGGAATATTCTATTCCAAGTCATATCGAGTTAAGATTTAATTAAATGACTAGGTGTTAATTATCAACGTGTTGAACTTAAATGATTTGTCCGGTTTAATCTTCCATAATTAATTATAACGGTACTAATTAACACGAGGGACCCAAACGATAATTTATCACTTTAGGCCCCGGACCCCGGTAAGATGTGAAATCAAGTACAAAGAATATTCTCTCACCGGTACACGCTGGAAATTAAAAATGCTTAATTTTCTTAATATCCAGAAAATGAGTCGACAACATTCCCTGTTCTACGGAAATGCCTGGTGGCGTGGAGACAAGTCAAATGTATATATAGATGTAGATTTGTATAGCAATATTTGTTGCATGATATGACACGGCTACGAAATGCATGACGTACCGTTTTATCTTATTTAATGTAAAAATTAAAGTTGGAGGAAAGAGGCATGAAACTACTTGAAATTGATTGTGACATAATATAATATAATATAATTAATTAAATAATAACATAACATTACTTATTAATTATTATTTTATAAAATATAGATATTTTTATAATTAAATAAATTAAGAAAATAAGTACAAATAAAAAACAAATCATTAGCAAATAAACATAAAAAATATATAAATATTTAAACATCTATGCCACGTGACAGGATGGTTGAAATGTTGAATGAAATATTTAATTGATCTTTGATTGATTAATACGGAGATGAGTTTTGCGACCTCCAAATTATTTATTTCTTGTCCGGATCCGTCCGGATAGAATTAGTCCCACAATGAAAATTGTGTGTAAAGTAAAACTCTATATATAGAGAAATCAACTCCATTGAAATTTGAAATAGGAGAACAGTGGAGAAAGAGAGTGAAGACAATTAAAGTCTTTTAAAAGCTGTCAGTTGAGAGAGAGAGAGAATGGGAATAAATAAATAACAATTATATTACTCCCCCCACTCTATCTCTCTCCAAATTAGTTTTATTTCATTTCAATCTCGTTCATATTTTTCACGATTTATGAGAAATTTTGCGAATATAAAATCACGAACGTTTTCTACGTAATTTTCTCTTTCAAATGAGATCCATAGTGATATACTTTCGGACAAGTCGTTACAGAAGTATTTATCCCTCATCGTGCATGTATTTATACCTATACAGACATATGAAAGTATTACTATCAATTATTATAAGTATTTATACTGATGTATTGAAGTATTAATATCAAGTATTATAAGTATTTATACTGACATATGAAAGTATTAATCTCATGTATTATAAGTATTTATATTGACATATGAAAGTATTAATATCAAGTATTATAAGTATTATATGCAAAAAATACTTTCAAGTATAGATATAAATACTTGCACGATGAGAGATAAATACTTCTGTAACGACTTGTTCGAAAGTATGTCATGATGGATCTCATTTGAAAGAGAAAATTACGTAGAAAACGTTCGTGATTTTAGATTCACAAAATTTATCATAGATTGTGAGAAATGTGGACGAGAATGAAATGAGATAAAAAAAACCCACCTCTAAAAACGTGCATGGTCCCCCATGTGATTTGAGATTCCCCCCACCCTCCATGAAAAAAACTTGCAAGGTCCCCTAAATACTTTCGTGCTTAGAGATAAATACTTTCGTTCTTAGAGATAAATACTTCTGTACGTAAGTATTAATACCTTATGAAAAAAAAATGACAGCTGGAGTTTTTTGGCATTTTGTGCGGGGTTAATTGCGGGGTGGAAGGTGCGGGGTTAATTATCAGCTTCCATAAATAAATGAGGTCTGAGATGAATTTTTTGAACCCAAGATTTTGTACTGAAAAAGGAATGTTGGATATTTCCCACAGAGACATTTGGAAAAAAAAAAAAAATGAGCCTGCCAAACGGGTCTGCAGGATTTTAATTCCATTAAACTCAAACCCAATAAAATCTCAAGAAAAAACTAGCTGTCAAACAGAGCCTAAATTAACGAGCGAATTGATAATGAACAAGTTATTACTATTAGCTAGTGTGTCACGAATTCTGTTTTTTTTTTTGTTTCCTGAAATGAGGACCTTGGTGTTGATGCAAGTCCTTATTCTTCTACTTTATCAAAGTGAGAAAGATCTTTATTATTTATTGTTTAGTTTCTCTCCTCACTCGCTATCTAAAATAACATGATTAAATGAAACTTGTTTTTGATTTTTGTATCATAAGTTGATAACAATAACATATTGTTGTCCCAATTTCTATAGAGGCTCTTCGGCAGCACTCATACGGTACCAGATAGCAAAAGGCCGGTATTAATAAAAAAAAGATCAATTTAGGGCATTTATGATTCCAAAAAAGAAAAACAAAAACAAAAAAATATCTGATTTTTCAGATCTCACTAGTATACACGAAACAAAAAGGTTATGTAAACTGGTAAGTAAAATAGTAAAATATTTGTCAGTAAAAAAAATGATAACTCATGATGACATGACAATATGACATCAATGTGTTAGTTTTTAAAGACGTTTAGTATTGTGTAGAATTTTTTTTAATGTAATTAAAGTTAGTGAAAAGGAAGACATATTTTTGCAGCTTATAATCAATCATGTGCGTTATGATATGAAAATATGAATGAGATGGCTCGTGTCATGACACCTTGGTGATGACTTAATTAATAATGTAAACCAATTCCTATGGAGCATGGCTAGCTGGTGCACCTAGTGCACGCAATAATTTATCCTGGGAAAAGAGGTGTACCCTCGGCCTCCTGTGCTTTCCGTGCAAAACTGTCGCTTTCCCCTTCTACTTCTACTTGATCGTTTTCTTTTTTTTTATTTCGTCTCCGTTTATTTAAATTTTTTACGTTAATAAAATTTTCTCCTTATACCACCTTTTTTTTGTTTTTTTGTTTATTTGATTGGAAGCCCTTAGGCATAGGATAGCTGGATGGATAGGTAGGCCTTCCTTTTTAGACATCACTCTGACACTCCATAGTCCATACAAGTTCAATAAAAATAATTTATAAATTGTAAACCTCACAGGTGTCAGAGAAAAGAGAGAGAGAGAGAGAGAGAGAGTATCTTTACACGAGACGAGAGTACTCGTAGAGACAGAGAGACAACAAGAGAGAGAGAGAGAGAAAGAGAGAGAGAGAGAATTCAAAATTCATGGCCGTCTCTTGCATTCTACTGATTGATTTCGCTTGAACTTCCTTCCCCCTCAATCTTTTTGGTTCTCTCTCGGAACCAAATCAAATAGTAGTACTATGAACCAACCTCCATTGCGAATCTCTCCCATTTGGGTGCTTCCTGTTTTCGTATCTCTCTTTCTTCTAGTTTCTGTCTCAAATGGGAGAGATGTTCCCGCATTTGGCCCCACCACTGCCACAATTTCTCCATCTTCTCCACAAAATGAGCTTTTCGCGGTATCGCCAGCTTCTGGGGCTTCACCTCCTACAGGTACCAATTTTAAGATACTAAAAGTATCAAGCGACTTTTTTTTTTATTTGTTGTATTGTTCGTGTGTTGCTGGGTTCCTTTGTGGCTTTCAGTTTCTTTTCTTACTTGGTAGATCTTTGATTTGCGAGTGCGTTTCACCTTGCTGCCTTTGCTTTTTTTTTTCTTAAACTATACCTTGTTATTAGATTTTGTAATTTTTTTTTCCACACCAAAAATGCGAAGTTCAGTGAGGATTGAAAAAGAATCGAGCGAAGCTGTTACTAGGATCTCAATTTTCAAATCTCACACTTCATTTTGACTTTTTTCTTTTTTCTTTTTTTCACAGTGAAAGAAATTATAATAGAGAGGCGGCGTCATTTTCACAAAGAATTACTAATAGCTATTATATTAACCTCAATTGCCACTGTCATGATTCTCCTATCGACCGTTTGTGCATGGATCTTGTGGCGAAAATCTCACGAGAATTTCAATTTGAACGATAAACAAAGCTCAGGTACTTGTTTTTACTCTACATATTGGATCCATTCGAGTATTAATCTAATGCAACATTACCTAAATTAGTACTCAATTCTGATTTTATCAATCTCCTGTTTGTTAAATTTTGCTTGTTGGTCCTATAATTTTCAGAAATTACTTCTAAAGGGATAACACTGGTACCGATTCTAAGCAAGTTTAATTCGTTCAAGATGGCGAGAAAGGGATTGGTGGCAATGTTCGAATTTTCTTCTCTTGAATTAGCCACGAATAAATTTTGTGAGAGTAATTTATTGGGGGTTGGTGGATTCGGGTGCGTTTATAAGGCCAAATTCGAAGGTGGTTTACTTGGGGCAGTTAAAAGGTTGGAAGGAGGCAGTCCTGATTGTGAGAGAGAATTTGAGGTAAGTGGAAATGGAATTTTTCTTTTTGGAATAAGCAAACTAGCAAGTGAAATTTGAATTTTGATTGGAACACAAATGCGATCCTCGGAGTGATAAGGGAATGGTTTTGTAAATAAGGTTTTCATTTTCTGAAATTAGGATAAATTCAAAGTGATTCTAACGGTGGAGCCCTTATTTCCAAAATCTACATCTTATTAGGTGTCAGATGTAATTTAGACATTTCCTGTATTGTGTTATAATTGTGCAGCTATACTCAATTGCTTTTAAATGTGTCTGATTTCTTTTTAAATTTTAGAATGAGTTGGATTTGCTTGGGAGAATAAGGCATCCGAATATAATATCTCTTTTGGGGTATTGTTTGCATGAAGACATGCGCTTAATAGTTTACGAATTAATGGAAAAGGGGTCTCTTGATACCCAATTACATGGTAATTATTTTGCTTTTCTTTTATCCACATACTTTCCGTAGATGTTTTACTTTAGATTTGAATTTGTGAAATTATTCGATATGTAGGTCCATCTCATGGATCAGCTTTGACATGGCATATACGTATGAAAATCGCTTTAGATACTGCAAGGTGATTTATTTAGTTCTATCATTTGTACTTTAATGTGTTTTTCACTTGAATTGTTTTGTGAATTCATTTACACTTTTTTGCATGCTTCAAGAAAACAATTTTTTTTAACCCTTTAACCTTCAAAACAAGAAATAAGCATAAGTTTTTACTTGTACCCTTCTTTTGTTTGAATTTTCAATATTACAAAATGCACATACATCCCCTTGTTAATAAGAGAACAAAAAGGGATGGAAGGAGACTTTAGATAACTATGGAAAGGGATAATTTGTTGTTCTTTATTAGTATAAATGAGATCATGCCTTTTGAAGAATATTCAATTTTACTTCTTATTCGTTAGATAATATTTGTTGAGGTTCTAACAAATTAGATATGATATTTTCCCTTATTCTGAACTGTCATACTGAAATTTTAGTATTTGAAGCAGAGGATTGGAATATTTGCATGAGCATTGCAACCCCCCTATAATCCATAGAGATCTCAAATCATCAAATATACTTCTAGACTCTGATTATAATGCAAAGGTATTAAAATCACCATTATGCTCTTTTTAATTATGAATTTGAAATTCTAAAAATAGGAGGTGTTTGACTGATTTTAACTTCTTGCAATAGATTTCTGATTTCGGGCTTGCAGTTGTTGGTGGAAATCAGAACAAAGCACATGTAAAGCTTTCTGGCACACTTGGTTATGTAGCTCCTGAGTACTTACTAGATGGTAAACCCATGCCCCTTTTATACTTCTAAACCCTTATTATTCATAAAATTATGTCTAGTATTTGCTTCATTACCAGATATAGACATGCTAACATATACAAAGAAGTTAACATATTTTGTCATTCATTATTGCAAGGAATTTGATTGACAATGATTGATTTGAATTCTTTTTTGTTACTGTTAGGTAAATTAACTGAGAAAAGTGATGTCTATGCTTTTGGAGTGGTTCTTCTGGAGCTTCTAATGGGAAGAAAACCTGTTGAAAAAATGGCACCATCTCAGTGCCAATCGATTGTCACATGGGTACATTAATTTGTGTCCCTTTTGCATTGCAACTTTGTTTTTTTTATATACGAAAAGGGAAGCAAGTATTTTGCTTATATTTTAGGTGAATGTGATTTTCAGGCAATGCCTCAACTAACGGACCGATCGAAACTACCAACCATCATTGATCCTGTAATAAGGAATACAATGGACCCTAAACATCTTTACCAGGTAATCTCTTCTAACCTTATATAATGTTTTTAGTTTTCATTTTGGCGAGTCATGTAAATGTAATGAGCAGTAGAATAATAATTAATATTTCTCTAAGTAGACATGCTTTTATATAGGTGGCAGCTGTGGCTGTATTATGTGTACAACCGGAACCAAGTTACCGACCACTGATAACCGATGTATTACACTCTCTGGTCCCGCTTGTACCAATTGAGCTTGGTGGTACACTAAGACTCACTGATCAATCGCCACGAAATGTCCAAATGAACCCTACACACTAGTTAATTATTGACTTGGTGGTGCTTTATGACTTTGCATAAAGTAGTTAGACAACAGGTTGGTGTTTGTCAGAGGAAAAGGAAAACGTGCTTGGTGTAAAGAGGGCTTATTTAATATTTGAATATATTTTACATTAGTCTGAGGATTTCAATTGAAAATATTGAGGATTCATGGGCATACCGTATCTATTTACCAAGAACCGAGCGATTTGAGTTAATACCGGTGTGAGGTTTTGGCAGTGATATGGAATTCAGTTCAGTTGTATAGCTTGATTTGTTTGTTTTTCTTTGGATTATTTGATGGATATTGTTAAGTTATTAGTGGGAAGGAAGGAAACAAATGTACTCGGTACATTTGAAATGTAAATTTTTTTTAAGCTGCTTTGCCATTGTAATATATATTTTTGAGTATTTATATACTTCATCGTTTTTAGACTTGTCTTGTCAATTTTTCTAAGTTCAGAAAACGCAGTTGTGAGAAATTAACATGTAAATTTTATACCGTTCATCAGGTAATTCTAATATTAAAACATTGTACTGAGTTTTTGCTAATAGAGGAAGAACCGAAACATATAATTCTTGAAACTAATTTAAACTGGACATTCTTATATATGTAGAAATTGATTTTGTATAGAATCAATTTTTAGTCTGGTAATTAAAAGTCTCAAGTTCTACATGCCTTTCATTCTAAATTTTTAATAATAAAAGTCTCAGTAATAGTCATTAAATGTTAGCTAGGTATAACATGCCTTTCATTCTAGAATAATGTGATTAAGTAATAGTCTCGATTCTATACAAAATCACATTATCCTCTACATGCCTTTCATTCTAAATTTCTACATATATAAGAATGTCCAGTTTACATCTCTTTTATTATGTAATTAAATGTTAGCTAGGTATAACATGCTTCTAATTCTATGTTGGTAAATGCTATATATGTAAGGTCTATAAACGCTAATTCTATGTTGGTAAACCCTCTTGTTAGTTCGTTAATTAATTAATAATTATTGACTGGTTATGGTTGTAGAGTACAATAACATAATGATTGTAGTAAAGTTGTAATTCAAGAAGGCGAACCAACCAACATCCACAGATACTGTGTAATTAGTCATAATTAAGCAATGATTACCAACTTTTTTTATGTTGAAATCAAGGTCACTTAGTATATGATTGCTCATGCTTTATCCATACAATCCATGCCATGCCATAGTAATATCAAATTATTATTACTCGTGAAGTAAATCGGTTTCAACGGTTTGAATTTATCATTTGAAGTCATGTCGATATAATTTGAAATTAAGCTTAACAATTATTTGGTTCATAGCAACGGCCGTAATATGCGTATCAACGTAATCTCACTCAAAAAATATTTATTATACAGAGGATACGAAAATGAAATGGGCAAAAGGGAGGAAAGAAAGGTCTTGCAAGTACACACACGCACATATATATAAATAAATATAATTAATTGCTACGCCAGAGTACCAGACAAGCCATGTGTTACTTGAACTGTGCACGACCTTATTTAAAGAGCCCACTGCCACTCGTACTTGCAGTTGCAATTCAGTATTTCTTTCAAAATTAAAAAAATCTTTTAAGTAATCGTAATGTATTTATTTTTATTATTTTGTTACTGTTTGATTTGATACTAAATAAATTTAAAAATATATAATTTTACATGTAAATATATAACTTGTAAAGTAAATCTTCTTAAATAATTTGAAAGAAAAGGGTATTATTTTATAAAATATTTAATTATTTATAATTTCTTCCGGTGAACATTATTTGTGCTAAAGTGGTTTCGTGTCTTTTCTAAAGGAATTAGTAGCTTTATTGTTTGTACTATGATTTTGTGAGCCTTGTTTCTTTCAGTCCAAATCTTTTGTGACATTTGTCACTGACCTATCATAGAATAGTAGACACCTATATACTTGTATGATGTCTTTTTCGATTATTTTATCAATTTGTTTCCATCTGGTTGTAAATAAAATTAAAGATCACACGCTTTGTATACATTGTTGCAAATCGACCAATAGCCGCTCGAGTTTTTTAAAACTGCGGTTTTCAAACCAGCTTAATAAATAGTAAAAAAATTTCAAAAAATATAAATTTTGGTCTCCAAGTAGATTATAATATAAATTAACATTTTTTTACTATTTTTTTAGATTTATTGAAAATCACTGTTTTTGTTATGGTCCAGATTTGCTGAAAACAGCGATTTTCAATAAATCTAAAAAAATAGTAAAAAAATTTCAAAAAATATAAAATTTGGTCTCCAAACACATATTAATATGGAGAACAAGATGAACGGTTCGGATCGACCGTTAGGATTTTGAAAAATCAAATATTGAACCGTTGCATGGAAGCCCTCTATGCTATGCATAGCATGCTAGCACATTCCTATATATATATATATGAGGGTTCAAATGCCTCCATTTTTTGTGCCTCCACCATGCCTCTATTTTTTTAAACTTTAATAACTCAAAATTTAAAACTTAAAAGTAAAAAATAAAACTGTTGGATATAATCTACATCATTTTATTTATGCAAGTGTAAAAAATTATGACATTTCAATTTTATTTTGATTGTCATCAAGAGCTTGTAAAAAACATACTAATGTGGATGATTTTTAGACTTTTAGACGTTGATTTTTGAACTTATTGATTCACATAAAAGCAAAATTGAAATGTGATAATTTTTTATGAGTACATAGAGAAAATAACATAGATTATATGCAACGGTTTTATTTTGACATTTAAGTTTTAAATTTTAAGTTATTAAAGTTTTAAAAAATGAAGGCATGGTGGAGGCACAAAAAATGGAGGCATTTGAACCCTCCTCTCTCTCTCTCTCTCTCTATATATATATATATATATATTTCATTTGTCACTAAAAATTATTATTAAAGTCTACACCACCAATTACAATTATTATACAACAATTAATAATTTGAATATAATTTAGTAGAGGAAGCAAACATATGGTCTAGCACCGTGACTTTGGTGCAAGGGAAGATGAAATGCAAGTTTGGTGAGGTGTCTTATTATGTGAACAATTAATGTCGGTTGAAAATTCAAAATAAATTAGGAAAAGAGAAAGAGAGAAAAAAAAGTATAGAAGATTTAATAGACAAGCTAACAACAGCTGCATGACCTCAATAAATACACACCTACTAATTGATTATGGCGGTCTAGTACAAGTATCATTGTAACTGTTTAGATATAATGCAAGCTACCATATCTTATTTTTAGTCCCTTTTTATTTATTATATCTTTTATTAGATGAATGTTGTTGAAAAAGACAACTCCTATCCTGTTGTATATGAATTGCATTAAAATTATCATTTTTTTATAATTAAATTGTTTCAATTAAAATTATTACTTATCAGAAGCTTAATTTAATTTGACCCCAGGAAAAAATATCAATGAAAACACACGTTCAACTAATCCTCAACAGCTAATTACCATTCAATTTAGTCTCTAGTACGTATAGTAGTGCACTTGAAATGAAAGATGCCCAAAATGAAATTTTCTTGTTTAAAAAAGGAGCACGCCATTCCTCGTTATCGGAAGCATACTGGTGCAGCATTAGATCAAGTCAATATATATATATACTATACTAGTAATATATAATAATATAACCCTTGTATAGAGATCATTTTGTGTAGATGCACAACTAACATGCATTAACAGCCTTTGAATGTACATAAATAGTACATATAAACAAAGATTTTTTTTGAAGTAAATTAATTAATTTAAATAAAATGTCAGAATGGAAATTAAGGAGTGGACTTGCACTGGTGTGTATACTCTCTATATATATAGAGAGAGAGGGGGGTTGGCTAAGTTCAAAATATTTTTTCCTATCCCTAGAAACAAACGACTCGGTTTTCTGACTTTCAAAGTCCAAACAGTCAATCCAAACCGTTAGATGTTCAATCTATATTAAAATGTGCTTGGAGGCCAAATTTTACATTTTTTGGATTTTTTTTTTTTTTACTATTTATTAAGATGGTTTGAAAGTCGTTGTTTTTCAATGGTGCAGAAAATAGTAAAAAAAAATCCAAAAAATGTAAAATTTGGTCTCCAAGCACATTTTAATATAGATTGAACATCTAACGGTTTGAATCGACTGTTTGGACTTTGAAAACTGAAAAATCGAGTTGTTTGTTCCTGAGGCTAGAGAAAAAACGTTTTGAGCTTATTAGCCAACTCCTCTCTCTCTCTATATCTCTGAATGCATTTGCTAATATATATATTAAGCATTCATAAACTGTGTATTATAAAACTATTGAAGCTTGACTTGTTACCATATACAAGTAAAAATAAAATAAATGATCCATTAATCAAGGTAATTAATAAGGCCATCTGGTTATAAATCAAGGATTGACTAGCCACAAAGTCAATATAGTGAATGTCTCAAACGAAGTGTAAGCTGTTACATAGGTTGAAATTATTGGCACCGGGATAATTAAATTAATAGCCTCACGTATACCTTCCATCGTTATGCGTAAATTCCGTTTATTCTATAATTTTTACTGGTTTCAAAGTGCTCATACTATTTTATAGTCACATTTTGGTCCCGCAATTTTCCATATCTCACAGTCTCACACGTATAGACAATGCAAAGAGATGTTAATTATATGCGTCTCTGATTAAATATATACGGTCTTATGAACAAGTCACATGTTTACTAGACAATAATTCACCAAACAAGTTTGGTTATCTATGGTTAAATATATACTAATATATATCCATGTTCAACAACGGATCGGAGCTATTACGTACACATGCATGCGCTTACAAGAGAACCATCAAAAAGATAAATTAAAAAAAATAAAGAAATGGCACAATATATAGAAAGATAAACCTGGAACTTGAAATATATACACCTCGAAACTGAAGCAATTGATTATATATTCAGAAAATCAAACATAATGCAAATAGATCGAGTTGCATCTAAGCTCAATCAATGTATATTTCTCACCGCTTGATATGGAGGATAAGAATTATATATATGCAGAATTAACGTCCATGTCATAACTTCATGAGAACTTTTTTTTTTTGTTTCTTTAGTATATTTTGATCGTCAACCATTATTTGGATTTGTTATTTCCTTTTTCTTCTCTTAATTAGCTGTTTGATCAAATTACGACAAAACTGAAATGTATGACCTTCATGTAGATAGAACATTAGTACTTGATCAAATTTTTAGATGCTCATGAGGAGAATTTCCTATTAAATACTTAGGATTACCTTTACACTATAAAAAGCTCCAGGTGGTTGATTGAGTTTTCTTAGTTGACAAAATAGAAAGTAAATTACAACTTTGGAAAAGTAACTTGCTATCCATAGGTGGTAGATTAACTCTAGTTAACTCAGTCATCTCTACCATACCATTATATGCCTTGTCTGTCTATAAACTACCCTTAACAGTCATCAAGTTAATTGATAAAGTTCGAAGGAGATTCCTCTGGCAAGAGAATTCAAAGAAGAAAAAATACATCTTAATTGACTGGTATACTTCTAGATTAGCAAAATCCTTTGGAAGTTTTGGAATTCTAGACCTTAGACAAATGAACATCTTTCTCTTACTCAAATGGTGGCGAAAACTTAAAAACAATGAATATATTAGCCCTTGAAAAACTCTTCTCATACATAAGTACAAATTGAATCATTTCCCTTTCATATCTCCCTTCTGGTCTACCTTACTCAAACTTAGTCATATTGGAGACTTTAGTACTACTTATACTCCAGGGGTGCATACACAGATTAGATTTTGGTTAGACCAATGGTTCCAGAATTGCACTCTAACTGTTAAATACTACTCTTTTTTTCTAAATATATAAATAAGGATATTCTCTTAGCTGATGTCATACAATCTCAAGGCCAATTGGTTAAATTTAGAATAGCTTTAGTAGGAGTAGATTTTCAAGAATGGATGGATATTTTGTTCCTCATCAGCTCAACCTCTTTTACTCTAGAATGGGATAAGATAGAATGGAAGTGGGAGAGCTCAAGAAAGTTTTCAACTCGTTCTTTGTATCATATTCTAAACTTTGGAGGGATTCAACCTACACAAGCTATGCTTTGGTGGAAGTTACCAATTCCTCCCAAAATTAGGGTTTTTATGTGGCTAGTTTCTCATAATACCATCTTAACTAAAGACAACCTAATTAAGAAAGGATGGAATGGTAATACTCAATGCCATAATTGTTGTCAACAAGAATCTATAGACCATTTATTTTTACTTTGTCCTTTAGCATAGCAAGTATGGTTCTGATTAGGTAAAAACCAATTTGTAATGCCACAATGGCAGCTTTGGATGATTTTCTAGGTTATGCACAATCCCTTGAACACACTGATAGGGTTGGGTTCCTCATAGTGCTTAGTGCAGTCAGCTGGTCCTTGTGGAAATATAGAAGTGACCTTTGTTTTAATAATGCTCAAACCAAAACTGCTAGAACTATTATACTAACGGTTAAATCTTTGTGTCTCTATTGGACAAGTAATATGAAATATGCCATTGCATGCATAGTTTTGTCTACAAATTGTCCATTGTCCTCCACATACCAATAGGTGTTAAGTCATTGTACCTCGATGTGAGAGGGGATATAAGTAAGTACTATAAACACTTCATCTAACGAGGCTTGACAACGGTTCAAAGGCTAGGGTTCGAACTGAGTGTGCTCCCTTGGCAGGACATAGATTAGATAGCAACTCGAAGGAATTTATTTATTATTTGTAATCCACATGCCATAAGGTTGCATAGTCGTTGCGTCCTTGTGTGACAAACATGTAAGTACTAGCACCTAAGTTAACATGGCTTTGGGTCATTACTTGTAATAAATGGGGTTTAGGGTTATTACTTAGCGAGTAATATGGGAATATAATTGATTAGATTAGTATGAGTAGTTTAATTATATTATATTATGTGATAATCTGAATTGTCCTCACAAGCCGACCTTAGAGTCGGGAGAACCTTGTTGGTCCCAAAGGCACCTAAAAGGGGGGGGGGGGTGAATATGTCTTTTTAATCGAAGTTATAAAGTTCTAGTGTGTTGTATAGTTATACTTGGCGAAAACTCGAATTACTTGAATCTAAACTAAAATATAAAATAAATAAAGTAAATAGTAGAGTTTAGAGACACTTGACATGAGAGTTATTTATGGAGTTCGGCACTAACGCCTATGTCTCTGGGGCCCGCAACCTTCGAGATGGCGCGCCTTTCTTTACCCAATAAGAAAGAAATACAAGGTGGAACCAGTGAGCCCTTACAAACTTATGGGAAGTCACACAGCCCGAACAAGGAGCACTAAAGGCTCAGGGTAGTCAATCTAATTCGCGAGGACTCAAGGATTGATGGGTGAGCACTACAGCTCAAGATAACAAGGTGTTTGTAGTAAATAAAGATCTCTCACAAATCACTCGGATTATTGAAGTTGATTGAGTATGGTGGAGGAGATCTTCGGTTGTTGAATGAGTATTGAAGTTTAAGGTCTAGAAACCATGGTGGCTCTCTTGTGAATAAAGGAGATGAAGTTTGACGGCTGGAGAACGCCTTAGAAACCTAGCTTTGGCTTATATATAAAGGGAGAGAAGCAAATCTAGGTTTATTCTTGTTTTCATATCTGACGTCTGTCTTCCAAGGCTTATACCAATCTATCCATTCATATTACATAGAAGTTGTAGATCTCGATCTCCTGAGAATTTCAAGTTTTAATTCACTCAAATCGAAGTTCATATGACAAAATGGTGGCCAAAATACGAAAGGTGCGTAGGCTGATAGAATTCTAGCATTGCAACGGTCCGGGTAGAGTTATAACAGTTCGTCTCTGGAAGTCTCTGTCTCATCTTGTGGCTGGAGCCACTTAACATTGATTTAATGCGGTACGGTTGGTATTTATTCCGTTATAACTGTCCCTGGATTGTTATAACGATCAACAGCTGTTCTGGTTAGACAAACTGCATTTTTATACTGGTTTCACCTTTTCAGAGTACTTGGAAGATATGTTCTCAGGTTGATTTAAATTGAGATGATGGTCCTTCAATCTTCCTTGATGTGCTAAAAATAACCTTAGAGCTATCATTATGCGAATGCAAAGTACACTCTGCTTCTTTCAATTGCTTGAAAATAAGTGTATAAAGAACATCTTTTGCAAACGACAAGCTCGTAATTTTATATTGAAATTCTATTAAAGGCCTTTTTGGTTCTGACTGAACATTCTTTTACTTGTTTATGTTTATGCTTCTATCTAGACCATAATCCCCTTTGTTAGTTTTGCTATAATGTCCAATTTGTCAAGATCAAGATGCGAAGAGCATGATAGAATTTCTTAACTTTGTACTGTCTACATGTGATATGGTATATGACGCTCAACCTAACTTCTATAAACTTGCTTCGAACACTTTTAATGATCATGGAGAAATTTATATATGATGATCAAGATCTGGAAAATTTTAATTGTTTGAGAAAGAAAAGTAGAATTATGGAAGGAGAACAATTGCCTTACCAGCAAATACAGGGGACAAAACTATAATGCCATGTCAGAGAGGCACTATCTTTAGTTTTTCATTTAGTTTTATGTTTGGATGTGTTTTCTTAAGAAGTAGTTTATATCTGTTTTAGGCACTTAATTTGAATAGTGTTTAGTATTTTCATGATTATTTATTAGATAGTATGAATACTTTACATCCTATGCATGTATATTCTTGTTTATAAATATATATATGAATGCTTGAACACTTGCAAAACTGATGCAATGTGAAATAATTATGCTAGGAAGAATTGATTTCTTACGTAGCAACATTTCTTTGCATAAGTGTCAATACTTGGAGATGGAAGAATAAAAAATTAAAGTCAAATATTGTTTCATTACAATGTATATTTTCGCGCACAAGTATGAATACTAAGTGTTTTAGATATCAATAATCTAGATAAAGTATGTATGAAAAGAATAATAACATAAACAAGTAGATATTAATACTTCATGTCTTAACTACTAATAAAACATACGCATCACAGTAACACCAAAATTTGACCAAATAGATATGAATACTTCTTGTCTTAAAAATTGGCAAAACATATGTATCATAATAACAACAAAATTTAACGAAGTAGATATAAATACTACCTGTCTTAACTATTGTTACTTACCGTTTTATATATTAATAGTTTAAATATTGTCAATTTTAAAAATTCATACTGGAGTGGTTAGATATAAAAACTTCATATGATAGATATCACGCATAAGTATTAATACTAAGCTTTTTAGATATTAATAATTCAAATAAAGTATGTAAGAAAAATAACATAAACAAGTATAAGCCACATGAAGTAGATATGAATACTTCTTGTCTTAACTATTGTTACTTACCGTTTCATATATTAATAGTTTGAATATTTTCAATTTAAAAATTCATACTTCAGTAATTAGATATGAATACTTCATATGATACAGATCAAGTATAAGTATGAATACTAAGTATTATAGATATCAATAATTTAGTTAAAGTATGGATAAAAAAATAACATAAAAATTCATACTTTAATGTGTAAGTATGAATACTTGATATTTAAAAAATGAACGTTTACAACAACTACAACGCTGACACTTGAGATGGTCATTACGCATCCGCTTGGCCTTGGTTTTTTGAATGTGGTCCCTATCATGGTCGATTTCAAGTGACGTTTGCAGCACTCCCAAGTCAGTAGTGGGCCCCCATGTAGTTAATGCCAAAGACACGTCTTTGTGTTTATCATAAATACTTTATAACATAAATATTCATATTTTACTGAGTAAGTATGAATACTCAGAATTTTAGAGAAGAATACTTGACATATTAGAGATGAATACTTGACAATGTATTAATACTTTCACACCGAGGTATGAATACTTGAAAGACGATAAACCCAAAAGTACATCATCATGGATCTCATTTGAAAGAGAAAATTACGTATAAGATATTCGTAGTTTTAGATTCACAAAATTCCTCACAGATCGTTAGAAGTATTGACAATATTAAACGGAAAAAAAAAATCCACTTCTAAAAATGTGTAAAAGATGGGTGTGTGATTAGAGAGAAAATAAAGTTGATGTCCAGTTTTTGTTTTGTTTTAGAACTTAATGTGTTAGATAGTAATACTTAATATATTATATGGTAATACTTGTGCATATAAGTATCCATACATGTGCGCGTCAGTTGTAAATTTTTTTCAAATATAAGTGGTCCCCCAAGTAGTTAGTAATCCTTCCAGGTAGTTAGTGGTTCCCATCATACTTTATGCGTTAGTTAGTTAGGAGGACGTTTAGGGGACTGTTAGTTGATCCCTACAAATAAATCAACAATATAAGTTTTAGTACAAACAATATAAGTAAATTCACATCAATTGAGACAAAGTCTTAACGGGACCTCTTGATTGGTAGAGTGATTGTTAGACAAAAACAGCTGTCACTAGATTGAATTTAAAACCCTCATATAATGTAAGAATCGAAACGGATTGAAGTAACAATGGTGTGCCCAAATTCTAGGAATTCACATCTCTATATTATTTATTTTATTTACTTTTAATTTTCATCAAATATATTGATAAAAAACAACAACTCTTTAATTACAGATTTTGTCTAGTACTTTTTTTGAAAGATTGTGACTTAATCGCTCAAGATCGTGAATCTTATTCCTTGTGGATTGACACTCATTTATATTACTCGATAGAATTATGCGCTTGTAATCTAATTCGATAGCAATAAATCGGGTTATAAATTTTATTAGCCTGATCATGATTACACCCATCAGTAAGCCATGAGAGTGAATAGTTGACTAAATTGGGCATTGCGTTAAATTATGAGAGTGGATAGCGAAATATTATTGTGTGCGTTACGAGTAGAAAAATGAATTATTTGTACTTAAACACCGATCAATTAAAAGATTAAACATTTCTTTTATGCATATTATAACTTTTTTTTATTTTAATAAAGAATAAAATTTAAACTTAATCAATTTAAAATGAGTTTTAATAGAAAAGATAATTTTGTTCAAATGTGTGAGATTTTAAAATTTAGAATGGTAAATATGATAATAGGTAATTTCAAATTTTTTTAACGACATACATGAATTTTTTTTCTTCTTTTAATTAATTTATGATTAGATTTTATAAGCACTTGATGCGCATCACACACACTGTTAATGCATATTCAGAGAATTTTATGCATCATATTTGTTTTAGTACGGATAAATTCATGTACATTTAAAAGACATGTCACATACTATAATTTCGGCCATTTTTATTAATATCCTTAAAAAAAAATTAATTTTAAAAATACCCTTACATTAAATTTCTTTTTAAAAATGCTCCAACCGCCAGGCCCACGGGCGGCCCAAAACAAAAGCGGACCGCCCGTGCCACTGGCGGGTCACTTTAACTAGCGGGGCGCCCGTGGCATAGGCGGTTCACTGTTCACAATGTTTTTTTTTTTTTAGCATTTTGATTTGAATAATTTTGTGAATTTTTTTTTCTTATTTAGAGTGTATGTCAAAAAATAAAATATTTGATATATTTACGAAGTGATGTCGTAAATCTTTATAACTTTGATTTTTTTTATTTCTATTTTTTTGGTGAACTTTGATTTTATTTGTCAGTTGTATATCACAAGTCTAAATATAACAATAATTAAGGACTTGACCTTTATTCTGGTTTTTATAATATATGTATAATATACACATATAGATTTACACATATACACATATACATATGTAGAGCATTCAAAAATACACATAATTGATATAAATTTCAACTTATTTGCATTTTTCTACAATTAGTTAAGAATTTTCATATATATATATATATATAGAGAGAGAGAGAGAGATGGGCTACAGTGAGTTGCAAAGTAAAACGCGTTTCTACTTCACGCCGTATTTTTATTTTGAAAGTCCAAACGACTGATCCGAACCGTTAGATGTTTAATCCATATTGAAATGTGCTTGGAGACCAAATTTTACATTTTTTGAAATTTGTTTACTATTTATTAATCATTTTTGAAAATTGCTGTTTTGCTGTGAACAGTGAAAAACAGTAAAATTTTCTGGACCATCAGATCAGTGACTTTCAAAATTGCTTAATAAATAGTAAACAAATTCCAAAAAATGTAAAATTTGGTCTCCAAGCACATTTCAATATGGAGAACAAGATGAACGGTTCGGATCGACATTTTGAACTTTAAAATCACAAAATATGAGCGTGAATTAAATAGTCGCTTTACTTCACAACTCACCGTAGCCCATCTCATATATATATATATATAGAGAAGATAGGCTAATATCAAAACGATTGTTCCTGGACCTTGGAACAATCAAGTTTTAAACCGTCCGATCTGCTTTAATAAATGTGCAGATTAGATTGATCTGATTCAAAATTTGTCGCTGGAGAAAGGTTTCAGCGCTATCCAGTAACTGGACGGTCCATTTCATTAAACCCCCAAACCAGCGACCCCCCCCTCTCTCTCTCCCTCTCTCTCTCACGTGTAGCAGCCAGGCTCTGATTGGAACCAGGCGATGTCTCCGCCGCTCCTCTCCTCTCTCGGCGCCAAGTTCTCCAGCGACAAATGCTACTCTCTCTCGGTGCCAACTTCTCCAGTGACAACCGCTTCTCTCTCCTCTCTCTCTCGGCGAAGCTCATCTTGGTCCTCTTCTCTCGGATGAAACTATGGTCACGACTTCCTTCATATTCTTGTGAAGTTGGTAAGCTCTCTCTCCTTTCTCTTGTTCTCTCTAATTTTCTTAAAGTTTATAGCAATTATATAGTTTACTAAAACTAGGGCTAAAAGAATTCGAAATTGGGATGCTTGACGACTTGAACAATGGGCAATATTATACTAGTGTTCAATTCTGAGAGTTTACTACAGTCGCTTTAATTGGGATGCTTGACTACCTGAATGTAATATTAGACTAGTGTTAAATTTTTACTGATGTTGAATTTTCCTTCTTTTCATGTTGCTGATTAGACCATAATTTTTATCTAACTTTTTTGTTGATTTAAATTAAAATTGTCATTAATTTTATCTAATGATGTATTAACTATTCCGATCTTGTGGTTTTTGTGGAACTAATACCTATATGCATTTTGTGGTTTTGTGGAACTAATACCTGTATTTTGGTTTTGACCGGTATTATGATCTTGTGTAGTAGTTGCTATGTGTTGTTCTTCCATGTTTATGTTGTTATGCTTTCATGTAATAGTTAAAGTAGGATTTTGTTGATTTATCTCTCAGAATTGTATGAGAAGTATGAGATGTGGTTGGTTTATCTCTCAAAATGTATGAGAAGTGGTTGATTTATCTCTCAGAATTGCAAATGAAATTCATGACTTGTTTGGGGTTTTGCTTATTTTTCTTAATTGTTCAACACTGGTACATGGCTGGTACATCAGTGGTACACTGGTACATCATTGTTCAACACTGGTACAGTACATCATTGGTACACTGTTACATGTGAAATCACAAAATTACAAAATTCATGCTCAAACTAGTAAAACCACTAAAATAAAACTTAAAAAAATAAATGAGCATATATCAAAGAAATTTACAATTCATCTTAGTGCAAATCAGGCCATTATTTAAATAAATAAAAGGAAATACAAGGAAATTGTGGTATAGTAAAATAAGCAGATCAAGCATAGTGCAAATTAGAGAACTCAAGCATATTTTAATGTTGCAAACAAACAATCATAAGCACATATTTAAATAAAAGTGTCATAATAGCCTTAATTGAACAGGAAAAGAAGAAAAATAAGATCGAATTTACAACATAATAGCCTTAATTGAACTTTGTAAATTATACACAGCCTAGCTAAAGTAACACATAGTCTCTCAAGTTACACATAGCCTAGCTAAAGTCACAGCCTAAAATCATAACCAATTACACACAACCTAACATCATAAGCAATTACAATTACATAGCTAAAGTTACATGCTATTTAAAAAACATCACATTCATTTTTTCTTCTTTTACATAAGTTTAAAATCATCGTATCTGTAATTATATCTGTAAATGAATATGATGCGGATGTCGTCGCCTCCCCCTCTGCTTCATTTTTTCCC
Organism: Carex rostrata; assembly: GCF_964058835.1. Taxonomy (NCBI): domain Eukaryota; kingdom Viridiplantae; phylum Streptophyta; class Magnoliopsida; order Poales; family Cyperaceae; genus Carex; species Carex rostrata. Next base: position 14,125,627 of record NC_135925.1, on the reverse strand, counting down.
TCTTGCAGCTTGCAATAGCTCTGACACGCTCGGTGGCTCTTCTTCCTTTTCCTTTTTAAACAAGAAGTATCTCTGCAATTTAGTATAAAATATTAGAAAAATTAAAGTTCAACACTAATATTAGGTTGAGCAACTAGAGACAAAAGTGGCCTTACAAATCAAACAACCACCAAACCATAAGAGCAAAGGGAATAACAACAAAATTACCATAGAATAAATGAATATAAAAAGCACGCAACTAAAGTAGATATTCCAAGACTGAGTACTATGAACTAATTAAAGGTTAATTAAGGCCAATTATATAGCTGTTGACACTGCAGCCTACCAGGATTATATTTAGATATACAAGAGAGAGAAAGATAAAAAAATCAACAAATTGTAACAACTCAGAGAAAGATTCTGATACCACAATTAATAGAACCAGTCCATTTGTCAGTTCATACCGGTAGTGAGTTTAGATGGTTTGAGAACTAAAATGAAAGATATGAATTCACACTGCAGCCTACCTGGTGGTATATCAGGAGTCTAAAGCATCAAAATTTAATTGAAACTGGACAATTAAGTTAACCACATACAAGAACAAATTATTGCAAAAAGGAAAAAAAAAATCCTCAGGTAAAGCACAGCATCAAGGGATGGATCGGTCTAGCAAGCCCTATCATTAAAAATTTGATTGGAAAAAATTAACCTACATCATGTCTCCTGCACAAGCATTGTCCATTTCTAAAAATACAAATTGCATCAATTGCTTGTCTCATGTCTATTGATTAACATATTAATGTACAATTTTCAACAGTATGAATCAGGAGATAGGAATTAGGAGACATAATCAAAGGTATTATGCAATTCAATCAAGATACCGAATAAGAAAGTCTCTGGTATCAAAAGAATTGAAACTTAGAAAAAAACAACAATCTTACAAAAAAAGGGTACCTTTACAAATATTCGGAGGAGATCTGGAGAAGTGGAGATAGGACGCGAGGTGGCTGGTGTAGCGATTTAGGGTTAGGAGCGAGTGGAGTAAGGCCTTCCGTTGGGGAAGAAAACGCGTGAGACAGAGAAGAGGAGCGGGAGAAGGCGGGTTTAGGGTTTCACTGGTGGTGCAGCGGTGCGCGCCGAGAGAGAAGAGGAGCGGTCGGAGAGAAATCGCCTAGGGCACGATTTAGGTTCGGCTGAGAGAGGGCATTCGTGAGAGAGAGGAGGGAGAGAGAGAGGAGGGTTTGGGAGGGTATACGTAACTGGAGTGGTCCAGTTACTGGATGGACCGTGTTACAAATTTGGGCGAATTTTTTCGGATCTGATCTTCTGATCTGCGCGGGTTTTAAAGAAAATCGAATGGCTAAAAAGTTGATTGCTCCATGAGTCAGGAACAATCGTTTTGACGTTAGCCTATATATATATATATATATATATATATATATATATATATATATATATATATATATATATATATTATAAATAAATGAGTTTATAAAAAAAATTGTATATATGTGTATGTGTATATGTTTATATGTATATGTTTATATGTTTATATGTGTATATGTGTATATGTGTATATGTGTATATTATACGGAATATGCTAGCATGCTATGCATAGCATAGAGCCCCTCCATGCAACGCCTTGGATTTCGACTTTTCAAAATCCTAACGGTCGATCCGAACCGTCCATCTTGTTCCATATTAATATGTGTTTGGGGACCAAATTTTATATTTTTTGGAATTTTTTTACTATTTCTTTAGATTTATTGAAAATCGCTATTTTTTTTTGGTCCAGATTTGCTGAAAACAGCGATTTTCAATAAATCTAAAGAAATAGTAAAAAAATTCCAAAAAATGTAAAATTTGGTCCCCAAACACATATTAATATGGAGAACAAGATGAACGGTTCGGATCGACCGTTAGGATTTTGAAAAGTCAAAATCCAAAGCGTTGCATGGAGATGCTCTATGCTATGCATAGCATGCTAGCATATTCCTATATTATACATATATTATAAAAACCAGAATAAATGTCAAGTCCTTAATTAGTGTTATATTTAGACTTGTGATATCCAACTGACAAATAAAATCAAAGTTCACCAAAAAAATAAAAATAAAAAAAATCAAAGTTATAAAAATTTACGACATCACTTATATCAAATATTTTATTTTTTGGCATACACTATAAATAAGAAAACTTTTTTTTCACAAAATTATTCAAATCAAAATACTAAAAAAAAAAAAAAATGTGAACAGTGAACCGCCCGTGCCACGGGCGCCCCGCTAGTTAAAGTGACCCGCCAGTGGCACGGGCGGTCCGCTTTTGTTTTGGGCCGCCCGTGGGCCTGGCGGTTGGGGCATTTTTAAAAAGAAATTTAATGTGGGGGTATTTTGAAAATTAATTTTTTTTTAAGGATATTAATAAAAGGGAAAATTTCCAGTGTACCCATACAAATTTTCTTAATAGCCAATATCCTCATTAAAACATCATAATAGCCAATATCCCCATACAAATTTCAAATTCTTTCTTCTATCCCCTTTTAATTATTTAATCTTTCATTTATTATTTTTAAATTTAAATTGACCATAACGCCCTTCAAATTTTAATGGAGGTGTCCTGTACCTTTCTTCTTTATTCTTCACACCTAGTATTTCCTTCTGTATTGAAGCAGAAAAGAAATTTCGCTCCATATTTCCAGAGTGTTTGTGCCTCTGTCGCCAATGAGAGAACCAAGGCGGGTTTAGTAAATACTTTTCTCTTATTGGTAGTCGAGATTTTGCAGGTGTTTGCATTACCTATAACAGCTCCACGTCTTCGGCATTAGTCTGGACCCCTCACGATTACATGTACCAATGTCTATTGATAGTATGTATTAACACTCCAAAATCGCAATTTTTACCTGAGACGAACTTGTGTAGTGCACATAAAGAATATAATTTTGATATGTTATTTCGTTATGTGTTTGTCAGCACTCAGCAGGCTACTATTGTTGATTGCCCCAAAAATGAGAAATGGAAAAATAAAAAGTTATTTTGTGTCGTGGTGTGAATGCCCAAAAGAAATAAAAATATCTTTCTTTTCTTTATGATCTTTGATTGGCTGGATCAATTCATGATGTGTATAGAAATTGAGAATTCAGCTGCTGCTCTCTTGTTATCAAATGAAATAATTAAATTTTTGATATGTTATTTTCGTTAGGCATTTTTGGTGTCAAAAATTCTAGAAATTAAGTCATGACCTACATCCTTAATTAATTTCAACCTATTTTGTGACTTGAAGCTATATCAAATTTGAGTGTTTCTCAGGGTCAGTTCTGTACCAGTTGTACCAGTTTTTTATTCTTATTTTTTAGTATCTCAACTTGAAATGGCCACCAAAAAATTAGATAAAAATCCTAACATGGAAATTTTTGTTTCTCTGTACCCATGAGTGTGCTTTATTATCCTGTAAAACATTTTTTATTAATTCATGCTTTAAATACCTTTTTAGTTTTGGTTTACAAAAATGCTGATTTTGGGGTTTATTGGTACCAGCAGGTACATGGCTTGGTTCATCTGGCCCTGTTACCTAATGCAATGTTTGGGCATGCTCAAAGTTTGCATTGGGGCTTACTGAGCATGGAAACTTAGCTAACACGAGAAATTTAGAGATTAAAAAGGACAAAACTGAATTTCAATCCAAATTTCATTTTTAATACGTTCTTAGACTTTCTATTAGAAACAGTGAACGGGAGGGGGAGTATAGGTGGAGAAGACGGGACAATGAAAGTGGGAGTTATGATAAATCATTTGGTTTTCACCAATTTCAACTAAATCCTCAAAGTTAGATTTCCAGTGAAAGGGAATATTATGATAGACGGGAGTAAATATTAGGCATGAGACAAAGTGTATTTCATTTTCTTCTTCAATTCAATCATGTTTAAACATTAATGGATATGTCCATTTACAATCAAAGGGATATAATGGTCAATTTAAATTTTAAAATAATTAAATAAAAGATTAAATGATTAAAAGGGGATAGAAGAAAGAATTTGAAATTTGTATGGGGATATTAGCTATTATGATGTTTTGATGGGGATATTGGCTATTTCAAAAATTTGCATGGGTACACTGGAAATTTTCCCTTAATAAAAATGGCCGCTATAATTTAGTTTTTGTAGTTTTACTATAATATTAAACGGCTAAACTCAATTGAAAACATCAACAAACATATACAAATATAATGTACATACAATCTAGATAAATTTTAAGTTTAATTTTTGTTGTATCTTTTTGAGAATGGTATGAATCGGTTGAATTCATAAATCATATGTTGAAATACTCGATCATAACGGAATTTCCGTAGTTCAGCATAAACTGATTTCAAATATAAAAGATTATGCCTCTGTTGTTTTAGTAAAGTTGGAGGTCAAATTATCAAACTATTTTAATATTTATAATTATTCGGATTTCGATCACGCGACCTTCACGCAAAGAATATGCCTATGTTTTTAAGAAAAATGAATTAGCCAATTTAATATTTTGCAAAATGCTTATAATTGTTTGTACGAAGAAAATGAGAAAAAACGTAATTTAATGAAAAAAGATACTATTTTGATGTTTTGATAAATTTTTTAAAATTGTTTAATTAACCTCTATTCCTACTTTACATATTCTGTTTTTTCTTTCAAAAATACGTCATCGACCGCGGCCGAAAGGAGAGGCGCTGAGGCGAGCATTTCATTATTTGTTGAATCTGCAATTTAAAAACTAAAATTTTCCCTGCAATTGTGCATAAAACTTCAGTGATAAGCCGACATTTTTATTTGGGAGAATTGTGCTCATGCCACTATAAAATCTCTAATTTTGAAAAATGCCACTGCATACTTTGAATTCACACCAATGCCATCACAAAATTGGTTTATTTCTAATTTTGCCACAAATACATTATTAATCTTTAAAAACAATAAAATAATTATAATGACCAAAATACCTTTCACAGAAATTAGTAACCCCTCTCTCCTGTTCGTGACAATCTCATCTCATCCCGTTGTAACCATTCCTGTATCTCTCCCGTGCTTCTCCTCTCATGATTCCTCAGCCCCTCTCTCCCGTGCTTCTCTCTCTCGTGATAATGCATCTGTTTTAAACACAGCAAGATAATGCATTTTTCTGGTAAATGGTGCAGCAGTATTTTTTTGAACAGCTGAACTTTGAAGATCAATTCCTACTAATAGGCTACACCAAATCTTGCGTTCTTTACATGAAAATCTTCCTTGAGTCATGATCTGTATGAACGTAAAACAGTTTTGTTACACTCAATTCAGAGTTATGTGAAACAGGTGTTTTCATACAAGGGAATCTGCTGGTAACTGGCTGTTGTTATCATGCTGATAACCAACTTTAAATGTTCATTCCAAGAGTTCTGCTAAGCCAAATTTAAGGTTCTTTATGTGAAAATTCTCAGGACATTGTGCTATACATTCTGGTAAAATTTCATTAATTTTGGGGATTCCTAGCTATGCCAAACAGTGGTCTAAACACAAGGGCAAATTAGGAACTGTGATGGTATTTTGCTGGTTTTTATCATTTCAAATTGCTAAACTTCAAAAATTCATAATAAATTGAAATAAAATCCAAATAATATAAAATTTATGTCCATTTGGCATATTTTTGAATCCTATTTGCACACCTATGCAGTGCATATGCGCTTCTCACATAGTGTAGCCATGAGTGGCTTTCTTTTTCCCAAATTAGGCACACTTTTGCTCAAAGTCAATGATATGACATTTGCTTCCTAATTGTCAGTCAAAAACACTAAAAGTTGCAAGTCAAAAAGTTCAATTAGTGTGAGAGGCAGAGAGATGTTAAATGGATATTAAACTCCCCGGACAAGATTGGTGTGAGAGGCAGAGAGGAGGATCGCGAGGCAGATAGATGGATAGCGAGAGAAGAGAGGAGGCAGGATCCCCTTTCTCGTATGAAAGAGAAGAGAGGAGATAGGAATTGTCTGTGGCTCTAACTATGCATTTATTTTAACTGAGGGACATAATTGGAAATACAGAAATACGTATTTCAAAACAGAATTTCTCAGATTATTTTTAATCAAAATAGTATAAAAATTGTACAATAATGGCAAAATTAGAAGTAAACCAACTTTATGATGGCATTTTTCAAAATTAGGGGTTTTGTAGTGGCATTAGTGTGAATTCAAATTATGCAGTGGCATTTTTCAAAATTAGGAGTTTTGTAGTAGCATGGACACAATTCTCCATTTTTATTTTTACCACATTAAAAAATATTTTAATAATAATAACCAAAGTTTAGTAACAATTTTAAAAATACCCCACCTGTGGAATTTTTTTTTTATGAAACAGCAATTTATTTTTATTTTTTATTTTTTGTATTCAAATATTAGAAATGTTGGATATATTTCTTTGAAAATAGATGTAATACAATATAAGTTGATTTATTAGAAAGACTGTAACAAATAACCTGGATCAATATTTTTCAGGCTGGATTTTTCGTGGCTGTAAGAAAAATTAATATATTTCTTTATGTGTTATTGGAAACAAAATAAAAATGTTTAGATTCTGAGTTATTGATCCCGGTTCAAAAGTTACTTCTATGTAATCTAGAAAATATTGTGATCCTTCTAGGACATTTAATTTATAAAAAGTTGTATCTATTTTGAGAATTCTTTTTGAATAATAATTATTAAATAACTTAAAGTTTTTATTTTTTTTCAAAAATAGATACAACTTTTCATAAATTAAATGTCCTAGAAGGATCACAATATTTTCTAGATTGCATAGAAGTGACTTTTGAACCGAGATCAATAACTCAGAATCTAAGCATTTTTATTTTTTTTCCAATAACACATAAAGAAATATATTAATTTTTCTTACAACCGCGAAAAATTCGGCCTGAAAAATATTGATCCGAGTTATTTGTTACAGTCTTTCTAATAAATCAAATTATATTGCATTCCATCTATTTTCAAAGAAATATATCCAACATTTCTAATATTTCAATACAAAAAATAAAAAATAAAAACAAATTTCTGTTTTATAAAAAAAAAAATTCCAGCTAGTGGAAAAATTCCACAGATGGGATATTTTTAAAATTGTTACTAAACTTTGGTTATTATTATTAAAATATTTTTTTAATGTAGTAAAAATAAAAATGTCGGAGTGATAAGCATTCAGGTTGGCGAGTATAGATAAAAAAAATATTTATAACGAATCAAATAATCAAATTTCTGAATCTACAAATTTGTTGTTCTCATCAATCCACTTTACACATGTTATTTGATTATTATTTTCTTGTTGGACTTAGCACCGGTAAAAGTGTAAGTACTGGTACTTATTTTTTAGGAGGAAAATTCGTGGGCAAAAAAATCTCAAGTACTTGTATGTTGTACACACTACACACTGACACTTAGGTCTGCTGGAGAGAATATTCCTATTCACTCAAGTATTGCATCAGAACTCTGTTTTAAGATTCGTGTTAGGTTAGAAAGGAGAATGTATGTATGTGAAACCAGGGAATGGAATGGAATGGTTACCCTTTTGAAAAGAACGGTTCGGATCCATTAATTGTACATTGCACTGGATGTGATGTGAATTCCCTTTCGTTCGTTCCTTCGTTCGTTCTTTGGATCTTATTCTTCGTCATAGCGAAAATGCGAAATAAACAGAAACATATTCGTTGCTTAATAGCAACCCTCACCAACGATGCACACTCTTTTTAAAAGGCAGAGAAGAATGCGCACGAAACAGAACCTCTCCTCTCTCCCCTCATCTCTCTCTCTCACCTCTGTTGATTCTGCTTTCAGTTTGCCATGGACGATCGAGGGACGATCTCGCCTTCAATTCAGCCAAAGGACCCCAGAAAGATCGCCAGGAAGTAAGCAATTAGTTTTCGCTTTTCTCTCTCTCTCTCTATTTTCAAAGACTCTACGACCTTTTCTTTTCATCAATTCAGGTCCAACTTTTCAGGTACCAGATCGATTTGTGCAAGAAGGCCTTGGAGGAAAATGTAATCGTCTACCTAGGCACTGGATGTGGTAAAACCCATATAGCCGTGCTCTTGATGTACGAACTAGGTGACCTCATAAGAAAACCTAGTAAAGAGGTGTGCGTATTTCTGGCGCCAACAGTGCCTCTTGTCAGACAGGTACAAGCATTTTTTACGGCTCATTTTTTTTTAGTTCAGGACTTGAACTATGGGATGAGGGATCATTATTCAAGCCCTTAAGTCGTGTGGTTTGGCTTTGGAATAATATTTAAACAACTCCTGACTCTCTCCCAATTTTGCCTGGAGGTGGCAAAACAATGGGAGCAAAGTCTGCTTTTGGCCCCTCAACTATTGCACTTGATTCAGTTAGGCCCTTGTACTTTTTTCGGGTCCAATCAACCCTTTAAACTTGAAATTATTGCATTTGATTCAGTCAAGCACCTGCACCCTTTCTGTTAAATACGGCTGTGACATCCGCACCATATAATCAAAATGACACCATGTCAGCATTGGGCCACCAATAAATGCCATGTAAGCACCCCATATGTGGCATTCCATCACCAGCATGTAGTATGTCAGCGTCATTGATTTTAGTTGAAGAGATGCTTGATTGAACCAGCATGTAGTACACTAACTTTGGGGGACAAATATATCAAAAGATGCTCAGGGACTTGACTGAACTGAGTTTATAGTTCAAGGGAAGAAGCAAACTTTCGTAGGAAATGTTTCTGCATTTTCCTTTTATCTGCTGGATATGGGTAAATATGCCATTTCTTTGCCCTTGAAACTGGAAAATATAATAATATCAAAGGTCCTGGCAAACGGCAAGCCGATTCAAACTGCATTTCACTGGTCTCATCAGCAAACATCAAAGATAATATTCTTTTTCTATTTCCCAATTTGTATTTGGTGGACAAAAATACTGAGTGAGTTGAGGGGCACCCACGACTACCTACAATTTGAGGTTGCGCGCTATTGAAAGAGCAATTTTGAAATGAAACTGAATTTGTTTGTACAAGTACTCCTTGAAATTGTATGCTTCCTGAAAATGTTTTATACAAACATGCACTTCAAATACTACATTCAACCTTTCGTAGACACTGTATGGTATTTCCGTGGTTATTGATCTGTATTTGTAATTACATAAATCTATGTTGTTAATACATCTTTTTATTAAACTGGCACTAATTTTGTTGTATTTCAGCAAGCTCTGGTAATAGAAAACTCTACCGATTTTAAAGTTAGGTGCCATCATGGAAATCGCAAAGGACTCAAAGACCACAGTGACTGGAATTTGGAGATTGAGCATACCGAGGTAAATAGCTCTTTCTAAAAATTGACCTCAATTTACCGAAATACTAGTTCTTTTTAATTTTTCTTTCCCCTCATTCCTATCTAAAATTTAACTTCAATTGGCTGTTATTGAGAGCAGCTGACATGGCCTGGTTCTTACCAGTACTGATTCCTGCCTGTATGACACCCTGTTTGTTGGAGAAACAAATACATGAAATTAAATACATTTGTCCAGCCGATACTGCGCACCTTTATAGGCTTAAAAGTTAAGACCATGGAAGAACTTCAAAGCCCTTGGAACTAGAAATAATAATTCATGTCTCATTAGTTCTGCTTACTATTTAGTACATATGAAAGGGTTGACATTTGGATATTTCTGTATGTAATTTCTGAGACAGGTTCTTGTGATGACACCACAAATATTTCTACACATTTTGCGGCATTGTTTTCTCAAGATGGATTTGGTCTCACTTCTGATTTTTGACGAGTGCCACCATGCCCAAGCTCAAACGAGGCATCCTTATGCCCAAATTATGAAGGTACTTACAAGTCTTTATAAAACCACCTTTGAATTCTTTGATGTAATGTAAACACCCTGAATCAAGCAAAATTACTGTCCTACCCCTGTCCCTGATATTGGCATTTATAACTTGTTTTTCATTTTCTAAGGACTTCTATAACAGCTACAGGCCAAACCTAATTTAATATTAGTTGTAAGAAACTTATAAACAAGCCCTTTATATCTGTATTTATATATATTGTGAATCACCCAGATTATGAAAATTATTCCAGTCCTGCCTGTAAGGTCAATTTTACTAAATAGAGAAAAAAAAAACAAAAAAAACAAATTGATCTTGCAGGAATTCTATAGGAGTGATGCCCCTAAACGGCCCCGTATATTTGGCATGACGGCTTCTCCCATCATTGGTAAAGGTAATTCAAATTCTAAAACCTAATGATTGGAAGTCATGTTATTCTGACATGGATCGTTTTGTCTGATCAAAATAATTATGTCCACTTTTGTCGCATTTTACAATTACATTGTTACAATCTTTTCGAATAGCTTACCGGTTAGATCTTTAACAGGTGGATCCAATAAGCTAAACTACACCAAATGCATAAATAGTCTTGAGCAATTACTAGATGCAAAGGTTTGACTGTACTTCTAGTATTATGGATTTCTGTTTTTCCTGTTTTACTACTGAATTTTTTAAAAGATTTCATTGAATGCTTCGGTATTACAATTCGAAGGTTTATTCAGTAGATGATAACTTGGAATTGGATAGTATAGCTGCCTCTCCTGATGTGGAAGTTTACTTTTATGGCCCTAAAAGTTTCTGCAATTCACGGCTCCCTATTAAGTACAGTGCAAGGCTCGACAACCTAAAAATTGAGGTAGTTTTTTTTTTTTCCTTGTACTATTGATATTCTTCTCCAATTGTTTCTTTTAGGTTGTTTTCACGTATACTTATAATGCTTCTGATGCAAACAGTGCTCGACCACACTAGGTGGGAGTCTTGATGACATGAATGAATATCAAAAGAAGATGAAGTCCTTGTCGAAATTGCATGAAAATTTGGTTTTCTGTTTGGAACATATTGGGCTCTATGGCGCTTTGCAGGTAAGTTTTTATCTTTCATCTTTTTGTCAAATTTATTAATTGGAATTTTTTATCTCTTCATGTTGTTTCTTTATTCCATTGTTGGTGTGAAATGTACTTAGTCATGACATTACTTAATCAGTTGCTGTTTTTTTTTTTTTTTTTAAATTTGAAAAAAATACTGTGAGAAGTTCAAATGTCAGTTGAATGGTCCTCGTATCTTGAATAAAGTTATCACTTATCACAGATGGAAAAAGTCGGAATAAATAATTCTACTAAGATATTTGCTATTAATATTAGTTAAATTTGGTTCTTAAACTTTATACTTCAGTCAGATTAAAGAGAAACAAATTTTTCATAGGCTGCCAGAATTCTATTGGCAAGTGATAGAGGCGACCTTGGTGAATATGAGTCTGACACTTCTAACGGAGAGTGCCTTTTCAGAAGTTCATATTTGAACGGAGCAGTGTCTATTCTAAGTCATAATTTAGTTGACAGTATGTTTTTCACACATGTGTTGTTTTCAATCTTTTACTTATTTTGCACCTTCCTTCTTGAACTTTTATTTATTTATTTATTTTCTTGCTTATTTAAAGCTTTATAATCAACTCGGGTTTAAACAATTATTGAATACTAATGGTACTTGCATTTCTTCAAATATCATGATGTGACTTTTCTGTGTTTTATGAATTCTTTGCATTATTTTTTTACATCTGTAAGATGGCGAGAGTGTGGATTCTCTTGCTCCAGAGACCTTTGAAGAGCCTTTTTTCTCGCAAAAATTGTTATGCCTAATTGAGGTTCTCTCTAAATACAGGTATCTGCTGATCAATTTTTTCCTTTATATATTATTTTGTGCATTCCCAAAAAATATTTCCCAATTTAGGCTAACTTCATAACACCATATTCCCCTATCTTAAGTTTTAATCAGGATGCCAGTTCAAAAGTGCCGATTCCTGTACATTATTCACTAATGCATTTGTTTTAAGATATTTAATCCCTGGACTCTTTTATTTGACAGAATATAATAATTAAGAAACCTTCTAGTTACTATTTTTTTATTAAGTCGTGTGCTCTAAGGTCCCCATTAATAATATGTTGAGGCCAGATAAGATCCCAAATGAAAGTTGCAAACCTCAAAAACTTTATGCAAGTCAAACACAAACTGGATGAAAGATATTTGATTACGCAGATTGCTTGGTTATGATTGCAGCAATTACTACTCAAACAAGATATTTAATTGCATTGCTTGTGTAATTTAATAGAGCACAATAATTAATGAGACTTCCATTACTACTTTCAATTAGATGGCCTTCATCAGAATCCCCGTTGTTAATATTTTTAGGCCTGATAAGGACCGCAAAAGAAAATTGTGAATTACCATAAATAAATACATGTCAAACAAGGTTTACATTATTTATTATTAAAATCTGGTAAAACTGTGACAAATGCTCATAACAGTTTGGCGACGTCTGATGATCCTACTTTTGGAGTTTTTACTAATTTCTGACTTTCAAGAGAAACAATAAGAAGATTAAGTTGTCTTTGCAATTAAAAATGTACTGCTAGATACTGGTCAGGTCCGTACACCAGATCCAATGGGATTGCTCTATGTGAGAAATTGGTTGAAGATGAAAGCCAATTATTAAATAGAATCCCAATTCATAACATTGTTTTGTTGAAATGCTTGTAATGGGGTCATTTGGAAAATAGCTGACGGGTAATATTGAGTTATCTTTAATGACATTTTATTCATTTTCTCATACTTAGTTAAATGACTGTCTTTCAACAGGATGCAAGAGATGACCAAATGCATAATATTTGTGAAGAGGATAATAGTGGCGCGATCTCTTGCATATATTCTGGGAAACCTTAGCAACGTCAATTTTTGGAAATGCGAGTTTCTTGTGGGGTGTAACTCAGGCTCAAAAACCATGTCAAGACAGAAGATGAATGCTGTTACTGAGAGATTTTGCAATGGGGAGGTGATTAAATAATAAGTAATATTAATGACTGCTTAGCATGCTCTTAGACAATAAATGCAGTCTTTGGCATTAAATATGCCTCGTCATAGTGACAGTTCCTTATGAAAAAGGATTAAGGCTTTCTTTACTGACTATTATTCAACTTCTAGAAACAACAAATATTGACAGGTGTAAATCACTTAATGTTCAGATAGGTAGTGTGGTCATTAATGGGGATGCTAAACAAATAATTTATACCTTTACTGACTGATATAATAACCCCCAGACAAACATGGAAACCTTCCCACAGTGCCTCTCCTTTCCTCTTCCTGTTCTGTTTATATTGGCTCGTTTTCTGTTTAGTTGCAAAATAGTTAAGAAAACAAGTTTTGTGTTTGCAGGTGAATTTACTTGTGGCAACCAGTGTTGCTGAAGAAGGGCTTGATATTCAGACTTGCTGTCTAGTAGTTCGATTTGACTTACCTGAATCAGTCGCTAGCTTCATACAGTCAAGAGGCCGTGCCCGCATGATGGAATCAAAGTACATCTTTCTCTTGGAGAAGTAGGTTTTTTTTTCTTTAGTTCTTCTATATTTTATATCAAGTTAATTCATAGTGTTTTCAGTATTTTTGCCCTGGGGCTGGTACCTTTTTCCGAGCCTTTTTAATTAAGAAGGTGGTGTCAGCCTATACAAACAGCTACGTGGAAGAGAGCAAGGCCAGGCCAGAGGTTTATCTAACTAGGCTAAATGAGAAAATGAATAAAAATTTAATTAAAATAAGTAAATGGAAATATTTAACTAAGAAACAAGCTTTCCCACCATGAAAAGTTTGCTGCAAGATACTGGTAAAGCGAGTTCATCAGATCCATCTGGAATGCAGGATTGCTCTATATATAAACTCTGAAGGATTGGTTGAAGACAAAAGTAGATTAAAATAAATCCCAAATAAGGGGAATTGGACTTTACCAATCTACCTCACGCATTTTTGTGGAAATGCTTTGTCAAGGGGTGCCTGAAATTTCATGGAAATTCTTTGTACAGATCATTGGAAAATAGGTTGTTGTCAAGGGGTACTAGTTAATTACCACATTTTTTTAATTGTTACTTCTTTAAACCAGGGGGAATCAGCATGATGAGAAACTAATAGAAGACTTTAAGTCGGCAGAAATTATGATGAACAGTGAGATTGGCTTCAGGTCATCAGAGGACACATTTGATACCTTAGAAGAGACAGTTTATAGGGTAGATACTACCGGGGCTTCCATTAGTACTGGTTGTAGCATCTCTCTCCTTTATCGGTACTGTGGTAACCTACCTCGAGATAAGTAAGTCTATTACTCTAACTCCAAATATTAGCTGGAAAAATTAAATCCCTGAACTTCCATCATAAAGCATGAAACTGTGTACTGTAGGCTGTTATTGGGGCTTGCCAAAAAAAAAAAAAAAAGAGGAAAAGAAATAGAAAAAGTAAAGAACAGCAAAAAGGATGCAACTAGTTGAGATTGTATAAATAGAGTGGAGTGGAGAAAGGGGGGAAAATATAGTTGCAGTAGATCTTGTATTGATCTCAAAATTTACAGCTGTATTAGTCCCTGTCTATTCAAAATTAATTTTCCTGTCAATTGCAGTTAAAGATTTCTGATTCTGTCTCAGCCGTGCTATCATATTCCTTCAACCTAACTATTGTGTTATGCTTGCATCATTTTCAACAAACTTGTTTTCTTCTTGAGTTCTAATTTGATTTTCTCTATCACCAAGCTGTACCAGGTAAACGAACCCCAAATTAGGAACTGAAAGAAAATGAAAGATCCCTAAATTGAACCTGATCCGTGAAGCCCTTTGGGCGGGTTGGATTAATCCCGTAGGTTTATGTAAAAAATTGGCACAACTATGTAAACTCTCATCACCAAATTCACTGGTCGTAATTCAAATATTGTGTTGTACGGAATAAGAATCTCTATATTTTGATCTTTTATATCTTTTGTTCCTTGGCAGATATTTCACACCTTCACCAAATTTCTATTACATGGATGACAAAAGTGGCATCATATGCCGAGTTGTGCTTCCTCCAAATGCGGCTCTTCGTCAGGTTGACAGCGAACCATGTTTCTCAAAGGACATGGCCAGAAGGAATGCATGTTTGAAGGCTTGTCAGATGCTTCATAATCTGGGTGCTCTGACAGATTATCTCTTGCCTGATGTGGCCTCCAAAAGGAAAGGATCGACCATGCATTCTTCAGAATCGAAGAGCCATGAAGGCATGTTTTCACCTTAACAGCCAGTTAGCAATGCTACTCTTGTTTTGCATTGTTTTAATTTTGATAAGAATTGACTTATGCACAGCGTCCAGGTTAGGTCATTTTGGGTTCAGCTCAGTTCTGAATTTGATTGCTCAACCCTTGGTCATTCCATTCCGTTTATCCTCAAGTTATGATTGCTTCTTGGGTACTGGCATTTTCGGGTTCTGGTATTATGGGCAAGTTGTTTGGGTTAGGTTTTTGCATTAGTCAGGTTGGGAATTTGGGTCATTTTGGGTTATTGAGCCAAACCGAATTGCTTTTGGATTTGCAGTTCTCTTTTGTCAGTTATAACTGGGGTATCATGTAAGGTGGATTGGTTGGGGTTACAGGCTAGTCAGGTTTTGATGGTTGCGTGGGTCTGGGTGTACTGGGTTCTGGTCGGCTAGGTTGCATTTTGATCGGTTTCTGGTCAGATTAGGTTTCATGTATGTCATTGCATTTTAATTAAAGAAAAGAAAAATAAATCAGATTGGGTTTGTTTCGGGTTGCTTTCAATAGGTTGTCGGGTTTTTTAGACTTAATTAATCATATTAGTAATTAGTATGGGCTAGCCTGGTTCACCCTACCTTTTCAGTTTGAAATTATGGCTGAGAGAAACACCCTTCTGACTACTTGTCAGGATGGGTTGGTTTTGGTAGTTTTTGGGACTCACCACATGAGTTGCCTTGTCACAATTATAGCCCTAATATGAACACAACCTAAAAATAAACACTAGGGGTGAAATGATGTAAAATATTTACAAAAACAAAAAAAAAAATGGAGAAAGAATTTGAAACTGTGTACCAGCCTTGATCATACCAGTATACTCAGGTTAGTTACCAGTGCATGGTACAATACCAATATCGAGAAAAGAGAAACATTATGCAGCAAGAGAAAGGCAATTTGGGGGCGACCGATGGAGAGGAAAGAAGAGAAAGGCAGGATGGACGCCTCTGCAACTGGGACCCAGACATTTAAAATGAAACCGGAGCCGTTGAAGGGTCCAGCTAATGATGAAGGGGCCCCGCACTGTCAGAAACAGGGAAGAACTGGAGATGATACCAAAGAATAAAAAGGGCGTAGCGATTTCAGATAGTTAGGCGATCTGTTATAGCAGCTCAGCGATTTCAGCTGATGTGGCTGCCGACGTGTTGAGTGTAGAGTAATTAGGAGAGATTAGTTGGTCATTTCAATTCATTTATTTGAAACTTTATCGCCTATATAAAGCGATTGTATCAGCGGAACCAATTTCATGAAAAGTATTATGAATAGAATCAATGTTACTCCATTCTTTCTCAAGCTCCGTTCTTTCATACTCTAAATTTCCATCAAATTGCTTTGTCTTTGAGTGATTTGATTCAATTTGATCATACCTGATCTGAGACCTATTCTTGCTGCACACAAGAAGGAAACAGATCAATGTAAAATCATCATACAGAAGGCATGGAATAACTAACCAATCTTAATTGTTCACATGGTATAGATGAAAATCTCAGAGAAGAACTCCATGAGATGCGGCTTCCTGCCCTCTTGAAAGAATCGTGGTTGTCAAGCACCGACAAAAAAGTCAACATGCATTCCTATTACATCAGATTCTTACCGAAACCAGATGACAGAAACTACAGGATGTTTGGTCTTTTTCTCATAAGCCGGCTCCCGGAGGAAGCTGAGTCACTAGAAGTCGATTTACACCTGACTCATTGCCGCATTGTGAAAACAGGTCTCAACTGGCTTGGCTTGGTATCATTTGACAAAGAAGAGGTATAGATTGCATATTTGCATTAATGTTCAAGCTCCAAAATACCTTATATTTCTTGTCTCTTTAAGCTGAAGGTCAATTATGAGGATCCATATCTGGTGCTTTTCTTGCCTCAGAAAGCAGTGCCCTGCTTTAGCAATTAGGAGTGACTGATCTAAAACAGACGAGTCAGATCCCATCCAAGCCCACACTAAATGCCCCTTATAAGAATTCAGTATTTTCGATCTGGGCCATCCGTTTTAGACTGGATGATCCAGACAGGAAAAACAGGGCCCTGCTTTCCGATGCAAGAAAAGCAGACTGATCCAAGAAGTTATAAAACTTCTTCCCATCACCACATGCAAACAGTCATTGGCAAAAGCAAAAATAATCTGATTAATTTGACATAAATAGACTTTTGTATTTTTTCTGGTTTTATATGCTCTTTTTTTTTTTTATTTCTGTAGATGAAGATAGCTCAAAATTTCCAGGAAATGTTTCTCAAAATAGTCCTCGACCGAGTTGAATTCTCTTCTGGTCAAATTGCCCTTGGGAAAGACACGTCCAGTATTCAGCACAGCAACTCGCTGTCTTATCTTTTGCTTCCTCTAAAACAGCACATTTGCAGCAATAATAACAACAAGTTGGTGGTTGACTGGGCCACTATGAGACACTGTTTATCATCCCCAATTTTTGGAAATGCAAATAGTCTCTTTTGGAGGAACCAAATTACAATTGGAAATTCTCTAAAGATGAAAGATGGAGAGTATAGAAAGCATGATATAGTGGGTAGTTTGATTTATACGCCGCATAATGGAATATTCTTCTTTGTGGATGATATTTTATATGAACTTAATGCAACTAGTCAACTTGAAAAGTCTACCTATGCGGAACATTTTAAAGAAAGGTAAGTAAATCTTAAAAAAGATATTTTTCCTTTGTAGATGTATGCATGCCTATTTTTCCCATTAATACATATCAAGTGGTCTGTAGGATTTTTTTTTTTTTTCTGTTTGTTTCTTACTACTTTTATTTAACATGGGCCTATGTGATGACAGAAATATGTGTAAGTTAGCAAATACATATAATATATAGAGATTTGCCTTTTTCTAGGTTTTTTTTTTGGTAGGGAGCTGGTCATTATGATGATTTTTTATATCTTTATTAATCAGGTTTAAAATCGAGCTATCACATCCAGAGCAACCGTTATTGAAGGTCAAGCAGCTTTTCAATGTGCACAATTTGCTACTCAATAGAAACAAAGATAATAAAGGTGTGTTTCACATTTCCCAGTTTGGTACATATTCAAAGAATTGCATGACTTGCTTGTTCAGCTGTTTTCAAATTTTAGTTGTTTTTTTGTTTCTGAAGCAAATTGAGAAATATTTGCTTGAATTGTGGGTTGATCAAGGCAAACTTGGGCCAAGTAGGGGCCCAATTGGGCTAAACTGGGAAAAATAGTAAAACCAGCAGATTTATTTTGGAGGCCCAATTGAGCTATCACATGCTGACGCAGCCCCTCCTGCTCAGAAGTTTTATTTTGGAGGGTTAATTATTTAGTTATGATAAAGTTGGTGACACCTAATTGCACAGTTGAAGCTTATCGAGAGTTAATTCAGACTCATTTCGGGCTAATCAATTTGTGACTGACTTTTCAAAAATATTTAGAGGCAAGAGAACTAACTGAGCACTTTGTGGAGCTACCACCTGAGCTGTGTTGTGTGAAGATTCTCGGCTTTTCTAAGGATATAGGGAGCTCATTGTCACTCTTGCCGTCTTTTATGCATCGTTTAGAGAACCTTCTTGTAGCTATCGAGCTCAAGCATCTAATGCTCTCCTCCTTTTCGGAAGCTTCTCTTGTCAGAGCAGAATGCGTATGCACCTCCAACCTCTCTTCTTCTTGATTTGTTTGGATTGGCTACAAATGTTGAGAACCTTATGCCAAATTTTGTATGGTACTTGCATAGAGTTTTGGGGCCAGCGAGGCTTGGCACCATGCCAGTGTGGTCCTGGTTTCTCTTATAACAGGCCTTAGATGTATATCTAAGCATTTATTTAATCCAGTTTTGCCACAATCGTTCTATTTGAAATTGGTTAAGCCCTCTCCAAATTTAAGCCTCTCAATACCCTCTTTTATGCAACTAAACCTCAATTAAGCCTCCATTTAACTCGTCTTGTTGCTTATCATCATGAATTGCCTGAACTGACTGCATTGAGCCTCATATTTACTGCAGAGCATGAAAATGACCCCATTTGGCTTAATTTATTTCAGATGTCCCAAATTTACAATTCAAAATAAAAACACTCTTAAAGAAGTGTTCACTCGGCAGATAAATTAAATTATGAAATGTAAACATGGAATGTTGATTAGAAGTGGAATGAAATATATGGTACAATGACAAGAAATAAAGTACAATTAAAGAGCTTTGAGAAATAGTAAGGTTTAAATAATTTTACCTAGATAGGTAAAATAGTAGAGGCATTTATTGGATTAAGTTTCTCACCCATACCAAACAACTGAGGTAATTTACCCAAAATTGTTCAAAGGCTAGTTAATATCTGCTTGGTACATAATACAAATAGAATTTCGTAGTTGTGCCATTCAGAAGGCCAAACAAACTGTTAGTTTTATTAGAGGGTTCAAATGCCTCCATTTTTTGTGCCTCCATCATACCTCCATTTTTAAAAGAATAATTATATCATTCCCCCCACCCCTCACCCCCCACTTATCCCTCCATTCTCTCTCTCAATATTAACTTCCTTAACTGTCATTTATCCCCTCATTTATTCAGTTAATAATTTTCATTTATTCCCGCATTAATTATACTATCCTCTAATAATAATCTCCGCTAATAATTTCCTTAAATATTTATATGTTTATTGATGTTCAAGGAAATATTTATCATTATTTCCGACAAGTATTTATCATAATGTCCGAGAAGTATTTATCATTGTCTCTGAAATATTTTTCTGTTATTGATTAAACATTACTTATTAACAAGTTCAAGAACAAAGTATTCATTATTGTATCATCAAATATTTTATCCATGAAACAAAATATTCATTTAATCTAGATGTTTTTTTTTTTTTCTGAAAGTTGCAATTAAAATGTTTAGAAATAATTGTTTATCTATTTATTAATGTTTAAGAAATTATTTATCATTATTTCTGATAAATATTTATAATTATGTTTGAGAAATATTTATCATTTGGGTGAGAAAAATTGTTTATTTAATGGTCTCGAGTTGTTTATTTATGGGGGGACTGCTCAATAATTTCCATTTAATCATGGGGGGACCGCTTAATAACTTCCATTTATGGGGGAATGCTCAATAAATTCCAAAATAATCATGGGGGGACCGCCCACCCCCCATTTATCCCTGCAATAATTTCCAACTAAGGACCGCGCAATAACTCCCACCCCCCATTTAATGGATTGATTTATTTTTTTATAAATATATATCATTGCATAGGGATTAATATTTGCAAATTTAACATAAGTACTTTGATGCTTCAAATTAAACACTAACAGTTTATTTATGATTGAGCAGTCCTCCATCATTATTTTTGGAAGTTTTTGCGGGGATAAATGGAGGGTGGGAGGTGCGGGGTTAATTATCAACTTCCTCTTTAAAAACTTTAATAGTTCAAAATCTAAAACTTAAAAGTCAAAATAAAACCGTTGGATGTGATCTATGTTATTTTTTCTATGTGCTTATAAAAAATTATCACATTTCAATTTTGTTTTTATGTGAATCAATAAGTTGAAAAATCAACGTCTCTAAAATTATCCACATTAGTACAATTTTTACAAGCTCTTGATGACAATAAAAATAAAGTTGGAATGTCATAATTTTTTACACATGCATAGATAAAATAATGTAGATCATATCCAACGGTTTTATTTTGACTCAAAGTTTTAGATTTTGAGTTATTAAAGCTTTTAAAAATAGAGGCATGATGGCGGCGCAAAAAATGAAGGCATTTGAACCCTCGTTTTATTATTATTGTTGTTGACCAGGTCAAATCATTAAAGGATAACCATCTGAGTATACTCTGGTATTAGCTAATCAAGTCTCAAGTGAAATCTAATTAACATGAATTTTAAAAGAAGCTTTTTGCTTCTTTTAGTCTTTAAAAGTTATTTGTTCGAACAGATACTGGAGGCACTGACGACCGAGAAATGCATGGAGAGGCTCTCATTAGAGAGGTTTGAAGTACTAGGTGATGCATTTTTGAAATACGTGGTAGGCCGACACAGCTTTATTTCTTTTGAAGGGTTAGATGAGGGTAAATTGACCTGGAGACGGTCATGCATTGTGAATAACTTGAATTTGTATGTCCTTGCTATAAAGAAAGATTTACAGGTACATGGTTTAAATCAGTTTTATATATTTTTTCATGTCTTGTACTATATTTTGAATAGAAAAATAGGAATATGAATTGTATTTATTCCTTTGTTCTCTTGGGCCTATATAGGCGTCACAAATTTCATTCGTAACCCTACGATTTTCTATAATTCCTTTCTTACCAATATAACCCTATAGTTACTCTTAATGCAATAAACATACATAAATCTCAACATTTTGTATACATTTTTAATAGAATTTTTGTCTTTTCATTAATGCCAGGTTTTCATAAGGGAACCATTTGAACCATCTCAATTCTTTGCATTAGGTCATCCATGCACCAAATTCTGCACCAAGGACAACGAGTCGATATTGCACCCAAGAAAATCTAAAACTCATTCCAGTTCCAGTTCTGAAACTCTTGAGCTGGCCACTGGTGGAAGGTGCACTCGGGCCCACCGCTGGCTCCATGGAAAGACAATTGCTGACATGGTGGAGGCTCTTGTGGGTGCTTTCCTGGTTGAAAGTGGTTTCAAGGCTGCCTTTGCATTTTTAAGATGGATTGGAATTGAAATTGATTTCAAGATCTCTGATTACGAAAAGGCTTGCCACCTGAGCTATAATAATTTATCACTTGTGGAGAGTATGAATATTGATGCATTGGAGGAAACCATTGGGCATGAGTTTAGGTTTAAAGGACTGCTAATGGAAGCGCTCATACACCCATCTTATAACAAGCACTCAGGTGGATGCTACCAGGTGCGTTGTCTCATGCCCCTATGTCTGGTAATACGAGCCTTTATCTCCAGGTCTTGTACGAAGCTGAGCTGGTAGGAGATTATTGTTGTGCCTGGATTTAATTGAATTTGTGTTATTTTAGGGTTTTATTGGTGAATTGGGGTAATTATGAATTTCATTTAGAATGTTACAGTATTAGAATTATCCTAAATTAGTCTGGTCAAAGAGAGAAATTTGAATGAAATGCCAAATTAGATATTATTTATATATAATTCATTCATTTTTCAACTCAGAGATTGGAGTTTCTAGGTGATGCAGTGTTGGAGTACTTAATCACCTCCTACATCTACTCGGTGTACCCTGATCTGAAACCAGGTCAAATGACGGATCTGAGATCCATTGCTGTTAACAACACATCACTTGCTCATGTGGCAGTCAGGCGGTCCCTGCACAAGCATCTGGTCAAAGATTCAAATGGCCTCACCACTGCTATTAACAAATTTGAGCAATATGTTGCTTTACCAGATTGTGAAAAGGAATTAGTAGAGGAACCCGCATGCCCTAAGGTTACCCTTTTTTTTATAGAATTTTATTTGTCATAAAAATAAAAGAAGTCTTTCATACCTCTATGTTACTACATATACCCAGCATCCCCTATTTGTTTTAAATTGAAGTAAGCTCTTTCCTCTTCATCATTATTTGAAATGTGAAACTGAGGGAGGAGGATACTTCTGTAAGTATTTCGAAAGAAGTATGAAGGGAGGTGTATAAAGGATGTACTCTTCATGTTTCACAGGCTACACATGATATTGTGTATACTTCAAATAGCAGACTGGAACCTCTCTAGTTGGTGCCTCACTAACCCTCAATTCAACTCAAATCTGTTGTGGATTTGAACCTAGCCAGGTCTTAAATAGAGCACCTCTCACCTACCTGTAAAGACCCCCTCTGTTACAACACCATTATTTATCAGTAGAAACCTTTCTTATATAAAAAGAACATGTAGATTGAAAAAATGATGACAAATTAAACAAGAATAAAGAGAGAGTTCATTCTTCATGTTAATATTGACAACAATGAAATTTATAGTAAGAGGAAAATCCGTCGATATTTTAAATCATGAGGGTTGAATTAGGGATCTAAAAAAGTCACGGTGTGTCCAGATACGTCATGGCACGGCACATGTGTTGTGACTCGCATCTCCCGTGCCGTGACCATCTTTTTAAAATTTGGCACGGCACGGTACGTGTCATATGTAATTAGGACCATTAGATCTTTTGATCAAATGATGAATCTGAATAAAACTAACTTAAATCGTGACTAACGTGCGGTAACCATCATTCCAAATTTGGTCACGTCACAGCACAATGTCACGTATTTAGAACCCTAGGTTCGAGTCTCTCTATCCCTAATAAAAAGCCCATTTGATTTTCGAAATATTTCCTTTATTTCGATTTTGATGAAAAAGTAAAATAAAATTCACTATTTTCATTTTTAATTCATTCACAGATCATTGACTGTCCTAACAATCCAGGTACTAGGTGATGTGGTTGAATCATGTGTTGGGGCTGTGCTTCTTGACACGGGGTTGGACCTCAAACAGGTTTGGAGCCTGATGCTGGATCTGTTAGTACCTGCTCTGAGCTTCTCTGATATGCAGATAAACTCATTAAGGGAGTTACGTGAGCTGTGCCAATCCAGTAATTTTGAACTGAAGCTACCTGATCCAGTAAAAAAATTCGAGGTGTATGACGTAAATGTGGAAGTTGGCATAGGAGGGAATTATTTGACTTTTACAGCTACAAATCGTAGCTCTAAAGAGGCCCGAAAAATGGCAGCTCAAAAAGCTCTCCTGAAATTAAAGGTACTTAATTTATTCAGTTTTTCATTGTTGGGTTGGTCCTTTTACTACAACTTGTATTCTTCCAGGCTTTTGGGCTTAAGTTAGTGCTAATATTTGCCCCTCCCTTTTACTTTAGTTTAGATACCTGTTCAACCTTTATTCAATTTATTATTTTTCTTTTAAAATGACATTTTTTTTTGTATTATGTACCCATGCTGCAAAATAAAAGTTTAAAATTAATTAATCCTATCTCATACTTATACATATATTTTTTTCATATTAACAATAATGAAGGTGTTTTTTATACCTTATCACTAGAATTAATACTGCTGTATTTAAGCCTACGGGTGTTCAATCTCAAAAAAAATAAATACTGCTGTATTTTCTGCTAGAACAAAGTTACCAGTTATAACTTGACCTAACTTACCATTGTACCATTTTTTTAACTTGTAATTGCAAATTACTGAAAATTACCAATAATTGCAAGTTATTGAAAACCTCTCTGCTTTTGTAACTGGATTTAACCAGGCATTAGGACACAAGCACAAGAACAAAACCTTAGAGGAGATATTGCGTACCACTCCAAAACAGAAAGCAAAGCTAATAGGATTTGACGAGGAACTTCTTGTTATAGAAACCTACTCATCTTCTACCACTGACAAATTTTCTAAATTAAGCATCAAAGAGGTCAAACCTGATGTCAAGTTCAAATCTACTTCAGAAAATGGAGATTTCTGTAGTTCACTTACTGGATCGGCAGTTGAAGGTAAAGCGGATTCTAATCTTAAAAACGGGTTGACAGGAGATAGTGTTGCAGTTGTGCGAAGGGGAGAGTTGAATGGTGCATCTTATATACATATTAATACTGACAATTATGAAGGTATGCTACATTCTTGTGCTTTACTATATACTATATATGAACTTCATGTTTTCTATTTATAATTGTGCTTGTGCTTGATATTTATTTGGATAAATTAATCAGTTATTGTAAATTTTTCTTATGTTCTGCCATTTCTTAACAAAGTAGACAGTTTAAGCTTACACCTTGTACCATATATAAATTTGTTTTATATCAACTATGATTTCACATCCATTTTAATATACTAATCTTAGCGAAAACATAGATATTGCCCTATATTCATTTGTTTTTGTTTTCTTTTATTCCAAAAAAGAAACAGGTCTAACAACATGCAAAACATCAAGGTCACAGCTGTTTGAGATCTGTGCAGCTTGTTATTGGAACAAACCTATCTTCGAATGTTGCAAAAGAGAAGGCCCTGATCACCAACCATTGTATTATCTTTTACCTTTCTCTAAGAACTATATTGTACAAGCAGGTACAACCATTAGTTGCACGAGTGAACAAGCAAAAAATCGAGTCTTTGCAGTTTGAGTTAGTTCAAGGAAAATCAATTGCATGGATGCTTTTGCAAAACAACTTATAAACGACTGACTTTTGTATAAGAAACTTAAAATAGTAGTTAAACACACCTAAAATCTAAACCGCTTGAGCCTACATGTTTTGGTAAGAAATCAGAGAAAATTGAGCCAGCCTTTTGTTCATGAAGTGCTTTTATGCTTATTAATGATTTTGTTTATTTATTAATAATATTATTTTGTAAAATTTGTGTAGGTTCACTTTCAAAGTTACTGTGCAAGTGCAAGGAGCTAAACCTACTTGCATAGAGTGCGTTGGTTACCCAAAAGCACAAAAGAAAGCAGCTGAAGAGAGTGCTGCTGAAGGTGCAGTTTGGTGCCTCAAGCATCTTGGTTACACGCTGAACTCCAAAACCTAAAATATATAGCTGTGTATCTGAAAAAAGTATATAGAAAAAAAAAATTGGTAGGTAAAATATGTGGCGCATGCCTTCAATGACCTAGGCAGAGACCTTTTCAATCATTGGCAAAAGTTATTGTGAATTTTTCCGGCCTGTATATTTATATCATTGCCTATATTTATATGTGAATGCATCTCAATATATAATATTATCCCCTGCTAAATTAATATGGCTGTGTATGTATGTATGTTTAGCAATGGTTTTGATCCCTGGTGAAGATGTTACGCATGTATGGAGACTTTGAGGCCTGCCAATGCAATGTGTACTTGAACATTTTCTAACTAAAAATTTTTCATTAAAATGAGTCGGTTAAAGAGTTTGAACTTTGAACCTAACCAACCAACATTTACTAAACAGATTAGTAAGAAGCAAATAATTTTAAAATTAAATTCTAACTCAAATTTTGGGTTACCTAATACGATATTCCTTAATCCTTAATAGTGGGAATCTATATCTCTGAGTCTGAAGGAACGGAATATTTGAGTCAAAATTTATGTTACCTCAGCCTCAGGGCAGGTGATATTAATTCTGGGAAATGGGGCCCCACATAGTGCGTTTCTTATTGGATCCGCATGTCATTTTTCGCACCCGTGGCAAACCGGTTTCGGATTCTCTTCCCCTGCTTGGACAAGAAGAAAGTAATACACCGTCGCTGCGGTATAAGCCCCCTGCCCCCTCTCTCTCTTTAGCTCTCTCATCTCCCCCGCATCAGCTCCACTCTCTCGCGACTATGTCGGTAAGTTTACCATGCCTCCTCCATTCAAAATCCTAACCCTAACCCTAAGTCTCTTAAAACACCAAATCGTTCTTCTTACTCTCAATTTTCTGATATTTCATGCTAGATCTTCGAGTACAATGGAAGCGCCTTGGTGGCCATGGTGGGAAAGAATTGTTTCGCTATTGCAAGCGATCGACGCCTAGGCGTCCAGCTTCAGACCGTTGCTACTGATTTCCAAAGGATTTTTAAGATCCACGATCGCTTGTATATCGGTCTATCTGGCCTCGCAACTGATGCCCAGACAATGTAATTTTTTTTCTCCTTTTCTCAATTTCAATTCGAATTGAATGCTGGTTTTTCTGAGGCTAGTTTTAATGTTTTTATTTTTATTTTTTATCTTTATTGTTTTTTCAGGCATCAAAAGCTCGTGTTTAGGCACAAACTTTACCAGCTAAGGGAGGAGAGGGACATGAAGCCTCAGACCTTTGCAAGTCTGGTTTCAGCTTTGCTTTATGAGAAAAGGTTCACTTGTTCATTCTTTGGTACTCATTTTGGAATCGTATTTTCAATTTCATCATATCTAATTAAATAACTACTCTTAAAAAGAAGGTTTTATAAATGCTTTTAAGTTTTATCTAATTTAGTTGAGAACTACATAAACCATGTATGTGGCAACTGTACCAGTCTGGTTTTGTGTCAGTACCTGTCTGAGTTTCAGCTTTCCAGTTTTATCTGTTTATTTATTTTGTAAGTTTTTTTATGCTCTTTTGTGCTCAACTGTAAACTGACAGTGAGTGTTAATTGAGTATTATTGTCCTATTTTTTGGGATAAACACTTAGTTGAGGAATATATGAGATAAATTTGGATTAAGTTATGGCTTGATTTGGAGCTTGTTAACTGCAATTAGCTGAACCCCTACTTTGTGATGCAGGTACTGCCCGAAAGGGGTAGTATGAAGTTTTTCTTTGCATGCCTTTTGTTTAACTGACTCTTAATTTGTAAATTTAATATTATAAATTGTAGATTTGGGCCTTACTTTTGTCAACCTGTAATTGCTGGATTAGGAGACAATGATGAGCCATTCATATGCACTATGGATTGCCTCGGTGCCAAGTATGTAATGTTTATCTATATTTTTGCTTAAACTATTTACTAGCAGCTGCCATTCATAGTACTATAGATTTAATCAAAGGTAGAGGCAATTTCGTCTTTTTTTTATCCTTGCAAAAAGGACGGTAGAGTTGCATATGTTAATTTTCCACCAAAAGTAGCTCTGGGTTTAATTGCTATCCCTAAAGGTAAAAATTTGCAAATAAATGAAAATTGTTATGTCATTATTGTTAACTAAATATTTTGTGTAGGGAGCTAGCAAAAGACTTTGTTGTTTCTGGTACTGCTTCAGAGTCTCTATATGGTGCCTGTGAATCGATGTATAAGCCTGACATGGTTAGAAATTCATTCCTTGTATTATGTTCTGACCTATTAGTTATAAACAGTGTCTTTATCCGTGCCTTTTATAATTGATTATGGGCTGTTTGGTATTGAGGTGCTATATTTGAGAGTTAATTTAGGCTAAATTAGCAGTTAATGTCATGAGTTGAGGTTGAGTGGTTTAATTAGAAGCACAACTAGACAATCTATGTGGTCTGGTTGTATATTTTAGGATATTTGTGCACAGCGGTACTTGTTTGTACTGTTATTAGGTGGTCATGAGCATAATTGCCAGATATCTCCCTTTCCTCAGAAGTGCATAAAATTCCAAATGTGCAAGATGTACTTTATTGAATACTTAAATAGCGATGGATAGGAAAATTGTAGCAAATACTTGAATTGTTGACCATTGAAATTAAATCATCGACATTCCATAGCGCATCATATCATTCTAATAATATCTCTTTTAGGAACCTGAGGAATTATTTGAGACAGTATCACAAGCTCTGTTGTCATCAATCGACCGTGACTGCTTGAGTGGTTGGGGTGGCTATGTTCTTATTGTGTATGTCACTTTACTATTTTGGTCTTCATTTTTTGTATTTTTACCTTCTTGAAAACTTCAAACTGGCGGGGATATTTTTGGTTGTTTTGTAGGGCATGTATGATATTTTGCCAATTTTAGGGACATATAAGAAATTTCTTGTTTTTCATAACTCATTTTTGTTTTTTGTTATTGTAGTACGCCGACCGAAGTGCAAGAGAAGCTTCTGAAAGGGAGGATGGATTAGAATCTTACATTTGGACATCTACATGTTTTAATGCTTGCTTATGTTTGGTCAAGTTATTTGTTACCCTCCTAAGTTGTAGTCTCAGACAACTATACATTAGTTTAGGATGTTTGTGTCTTCTGTCCTCGTGGATTCATCTATTTTTATCATTGGTTCTAATGTTTTGTGCATTTTAGCTAAATTTATGTTGAATTTTCCTGTGTTGGTTCTAAACATCTAATGTTTTCTGTTTTGTACGTAGCCTCTTTTCTGTGGCTGTCAAGACATTTTGTAACTTGGGACACATCTGTGATTGTACCTGTATTCTCTGTTGATGTCCCACTGTGCTATAGTACTGGGTTTAGGTTATAACTAGAGTTTGCCTCTTAAGATTGCAAGTGAACTTTTAAATTTGGGGCTCGTTTGACATTGTTGTCGAACACAAATTAAAGATTCATAATGGTACTAGCAAATAGGTCGAATAACTGATTAGTGGTGTTTGGAATAGCAATTAATGTTGTTTTATATTATATTACATTATTTAGCTATTACAGTTATTAGTATTTAATATTATTTTATTATATGAGTGAGGTATGGTACTTTGTAGTTCACATATCAGGTCTGTGCTATGGACATTGATTCGATTCACTCAACATGAACACCATATGAAAATGTACTTGCTGATAATATTCTACATCTTTTATAATTTTTTTAGGTTGGTAGAAAATCACTATTTTTGAAATGTTTAGAATCTTTAAAATAGGTGATTTTCTATTAAATTTTTTTTAAATGTGAAATTTGGACTTTATTTTGAATAATTATGTTGAACAGTTCAAATTGACTTTTGAACTTTAAAAACAAAAATATTAATTCATAGTCCGGACGGTTGGATCCATATGCGCATTGCAAAGTACAATAGCCTCACTCTTATTATATTACTAGTATCATACCCGTGCATTGCAACGGGGATATATTATAAGAAACAAATATATCAATGAAAATAATAATTATTTAAAAATTAAGACACATGTTAATAGAAAATTTATATGATTTTGTATTTTTAATTAACTTTAATTGTGATCTCTAATAACAATTTGATGATGTGATGATTCTTTATTTTTAAGTACCAATAATATCAAATAATAGCTCGATTCGAATCTAATATCAAATATCATACAACAATTCAATATCGACATATAATATGATATAAAAAAACATAAATAAAAAGTGTTATCATGTGTATGTATAGGATATATACTAGTATCATACCTGTGCATTGCAACGGAGACATATTAAAAGAAATTAATATATATCAATGAAAATAATAATTATCTAAAAATTAAAACACATATAGAAAATTTATATGATTCTGTATTTTTAATTAACTTTAATCGTGATCTCTGATAACAATTTGATGATGTGATGATTTTTTATTTTTAAGTACCAATGATATCAAATAATAGCTCGATTCGAATCTAATATCAAATATCATACAACAATTCAATATCAACATATAATATGATATAAAAAAACATAAATAAAAAGTGTTATCGTGTTCGTGTGTATGTATAGGATATATACACACACACACATATTATAAGAAAAATATATATTCACACACACATTCCAATTTATATTATTCTTTGTTTTCAATTTAGAACACACACACACACACATTGATATATTTTATATGGGAAATATATTCTAAATTGCCCACACCAATATGTATAGAAACAAAGAAAGAGAAATAAGGAAATAAAAAAAAATAAGGAAATAAAAAAAATAATTTCTATTGTGATTCGTATAAAAATGAAGAAGGAAACAATAAATAAGAAAATGGAAGGTGGAGTCTTCTCAATTGAAGAGGAGAAATATGGAAACAAAAAAAAGGAAACAGATAAATATATCGCTAAATTTCAGAATTTATTCAATTTTAATTGTAACGTATCGTGTGGCAGCATATGTGGTGAGTATGTTTTTAACTAAATTTAGACTTCTATACATAAAACATATGCATTTAATCAAAAGAAGACAAAATATGTAATTGGAGAGCTGAAATCAAATCCGAAGTTTCATCTCTCAATCGTAGCCGTTGGCAGATCGGACACCCAACGTGCTTAATAATAGAATAAAGATATACACACATATTATAAGAGAAATATATACTTACACACACGTTCCAATTTTGTATTCTTCTTCTTCTTTGTTTCTAATTTAGAACACACACACACACATTGATATATTATATATTGAAAATATACTTTAAATTGCCCACACCAATATGTATAGAAACAAAAAATAAATAAATAAGGAAATAAAAAAAAATAATTTTCATTATGATCCGTATAGAAATAAAAAAAAAAGTAAGGAAACAAAGAAATAAGAAAATAGAAGGTGGAGTCTTTTCAATTGAAGAGGAGAAATATAGAAACAAAGAAATAAGGAAATGAATAAATATATCGCTACATTTTAGAATTTGTTTAATTTTAATTGTAACATATTGTGTGACAGCACATGTGGTGAGTATGTTTTTAACTAAATTTAGACTTTTATACATAAAATAGATGCATTTAATCAAAAGAAGACAAATTATGTAATTGGAGGGCTGAGATCAAATTCAAAGTTTCATCTTTCAATCGTAGCCGTTGGCGGATCGGACACACAACGTGCTTAATAATAGAATGGAGATGGAGATATCACAATTATTGTTATTTTTTATCTTATATATAGCTATTGCAATTATCATTATTTTTATTATATTAGTGCATTATTATCATTATCATTATTTATTAGAGTGTTATCATTTTGAACTATTATCCTATTCGTATTATATTATCAAAATTATTTTCATTATTATATTGAAAGTAGTTATTTATTTATGATTAATATTATTTTATTTATTTTAATCTATGCTTCCATTACACTTGGTAAAATGTAAGTTTAATCTACCCGTAAAATTTTAAATTAGTCCGAATTTTTATAATTGATCCGGTTTTGATCACACTCTTAGAGTTCTGAGGATACACTCCCGCACATGAAGGTGTCTACTGTCTACAATTCTACATGCTGCCTGGCATCCAAACTGGAGAACTGCAAGCGAACTGGATCGTTAGATCATTGGACAACGGTGATGGTTCTTTATGTGCAGCGACTACTTGTGCATAAATGCGTCCCGAATTTTTTATTAATAGAAATAAAATAAAAAAATATTTAAAAAGAACATTGCTTTTGAATATTTTCCAAAACTAAGTAGAACGGGTTGTGAGGACCCGTTCCACCGGACGGGATTATACAACCCGTCCCACCGGACGGGATTATACAACCCGTCCCGGTTAATCATCGTTATCCCTAATTAAATTCTCTAAAAAAAAAAAAAAAAAGGCGGACGGGACTACAAAACCCGTCCCGATTTAAAAAAAAAAAAAAAAAAACGGACGGGACTACACAACCCGTCCCGAATTTAAAAAAAAAAAAAAAAAACTCGGACGGCTTGTTTTATACCCTCCAGACACGCTTTGAATTCATTTCCACTCTGCAAGACGTTCAGACGGAGAGAAAATGTTTCATTTCTACTCAAACAGAAGGCAAGACGTTCAGACGAAGACATCACTCAAATAGCAGCAGATAGAAAGAAGTTGTTGTTGTTAATAGCGAAATTAAATTTCAAAAAAGTAATTCTTTAATTATATTTTATGCTATATTATTCAGTAATTTTTATAAAATAATTTAATTAATATTAGTTTTTATTAATGTAATAATAATAATATGTAATTTATTCATTATTGTGTAGGTTAATAATATGTAATTTCTATTTAATTAATATTAGTTATGAATATATTTCAATAGGTAAATTTGGTAAGGTATTACTAAAATGTTATGAAATTTAATTTGTTTTTACGTAATTATTGAACTTTATATTTGTTTAATTAAATGATTTTATTATTTTCTGCTATGCCATTCAGTAATTTTTGTAAAATAATTTAATTAATATTAGTTTTTATTAATGTAATAATAATAACATGTAATTTATTCATTATTGTGCAGGTTAATTTATAAAAATAATTAATCATGTTGATGCTGAGAATTTATTTTGGTGGTGAAATACGACACGGTCGTAAAGGAGTAGAGTTTAGTATTAGTCCTCGATTCTCATTGAGTGTGACTGATGAATACGGTTGGTATGATGTGAAAGGTGAAATTTATCGCCAACTTGGATATTCTGAGAATGAGTATAACCTAAAAGCACATGCACGGGTTAATGTTGGTACAACAGCCCGACGTTATTATGAGAAAATTGAAATCGTGTGCGATCAGAGTTGGAGAGGTATTTATATCCAAAGTATGCGTGCCCAAACCCAGTATACTTTTCTCGATTTATACATTGAGTTGGTTCCAATCATCGGTGAAATACAACCGCAGTTATTCGTTAATAGTATGGTGCCGGAAACAAATCCAGAACCTCGACAGACCCATTATAGTGATAACTATGCGGGTCCCAGTTTCTTCGAACCCTATCAGACACAACAAACACCGACGCAAGACCCTCGACATACCCAATATAGTGGTAACTATGCGGATCCCAGTTTCTTTGAACCCTATCCGACACAACAAACACCGAGGCGAGACCTTTATCTGCATCCTTATCCCAATCTGAACGAGTCGTCACCGTCTGTTCAGACAGAATACAATAATCAGAATAGCCCATGGATCGATCCACCGGAGGCAGCTGATCCTAATACTGATTTTGATGATGTGCCTCAAAGTGATGATGAAGAGGACGCTGACTCATGTGAGGATGACGCCGACTGGGATAATGAAGCTGATTCAGAAGGGGATGTCCGGGATGATACCTCGACACAATCACACCAAACACCACGCGTTCAGGCTGAACATTTTCCCATAAGTGACCGTGGTGTAAGTCACCCTGTGGCAAGCTTCAATGACACCTCAGCATTTCAACCCGCAGATGTCAACTTCTTCAGTAGGCCGAAACATGTTCATGATACACTCGCTGTAGGTAATGAATTCTCTTCAAAAGAGGCTATGCAATTGAAAATAAATAGTTATCACATCAAAAAGAATATTGAAGTAAAAATTACGGGGAGCAATAGAACTAGCATGGTAGTCAATTACAAGGACACCAGGTGTGCGTGGTGTTTGTATGCTAAGTCTGGATTATTTTCATCTAAGTGGGAAATTAGAACAATTTCAGGACCGCATACATGCCATGCCGATGCTTCTCGTACCGATCATGCACAATTAACTGCAAAAATGGTCGCCGATGTTATACGAGAAGATATTAGGGAGAATGTTGCTTTAACCATTAAAAGCGTTAAAGGGCTAGTTCGTAAAAAATACAAGGGAATCATACCCAAATATAACAAGTTGTGGCGTGGTCGAGAGCTGGCAATCGCACAACTATTCGGTAGTTGGGAAAAATCTTACGACCTTCTCACTCCATTGTTGGAAGCAATTAAAAAAGACAATCCAGGAACAAAATTCGGAGTTGTGCACGAACCCACAGGAGATCCAACAGAAAGTATTCTTTTTTATACTTACCAGTTCAACATGACTAGGTTCGGTTTGAAAGCTTGTAAGATATTCATTTAACCCATCATTTGTTTTTATCCATCTCTCATGATAGTTGGGATCTATATCTTGTGGCAAGTCAGGGATGTGTTCTGGATTATCACCATCTGAGCTGTCATCGATATTGTCTGGAAGATCGGCCGCCCTCAACATACTTTGCAATTTAGCATCCATACCGTTGTCTCTGAGAAGGCCACAACTTGCTTTCAGAAAAAAATTTCCAATTTTCTTGAGTGCCCTCAATTTCGTCAATCCCAGAGCTGCTGATATTATCTTCACCCCTCGTAATGTCTACAAAATAAAAAAGTGATAAATCCATTGAAAGAATAATAACATCTCATTAATATTTTTAACTTATAAAACTTACATCACGTGTCGATTTCGGGGCACCGGGAATGTACCCTACTTCGCCAATCTCATCTCTGTATTCTGGAATGGGATCATCAAGACCCTCTATGCACCGCTTTCCTAAGAAGATATTGAACATGCCATTTTCCTGGAACCAACTTCGATATGCCAATATGTCGTAATGACTCCAATACCCGGTTGGAACAACCAAGTGGTCTCCTGGATTAGATGCCTCATTTACATAATTCTGGTGCACAATAGACCAATTTACTATGCCCACATTGGAACTGTGAACAAATTTATGTAACCGGCGTACCTCATCCTCGGGGAGCGGCAGTGGTGGCGGGAGCGGCTGTGCATACCCAAATTGCCTCATCACACGATCTGGATAATAATGCTCAATTATCCAAAAGTGCACAAGTGGCACACGAGCTAGCCATACACCCCTTTCGTCATTAACTCGTGATGGCAGCTGACACGGTATCTGATTTAACAATGCGTTGTAGGGCTCCCAATTTACCATGTAATCTTCGAGCTTCTGCAGTTCGTTGCGGAAGTAACTAACTCCACTCCGATTGTGACCTTTGTTACATTCCGAAATTTTAAAACATGATTAAATTTCTAAATCGAATATTTGGCTTAAATAAAAAGTTTAATTAAATTAACGATCGTTCAGAAATTTTCTGACCGACTAAAACAAAACTAAAATTTCGTAATATAAATAATGTATGAAATTATGTATAATAAAATTTAGAGATTTAGAAATAAAATAAAATATAGCATGATACCTCGCATATTTAGCCTATATTTGACTTGATTTCGTACCAAATTCACGTTCTAAATTGTCAAAATCATGTGCATTTCATTGATATATCCTTAGAATTTGGTACTGCTGAGAGTTTGTTTGTTTTCTGCAGGATTGGAGCAAAATACACGAAGAAACGGCATTTTTGGACTCCCTGGTACGACCCTTACCAGGCTTGGTACGGCCCTTACCAGACTTGGTACGGCCTACCCTTACCAGACTTGGTACGGCCCTTACCAGACTTGGTACGGCCCTTACCAGACTTGGTACGGCCCTTACCAGACTTAGCCGTTTCAGCCTTCTTCCCACCTTGTACGGCCTGGCCGTACCAAATTGGTACGGGCCGTACATAGGTGCCGCCTGACAGAATTCAAATCTTGGCAGAGGCTATTTAAAGCGAGGGATCTCTCCATTTTCGAGGATTCCACTTCATTCCAGATTGAGAGCTCAGTGAAAGAGAGAAAGAGAGCAAAGGAGCAAGAAGAGAAGATCAAGGAAGAGGAAGAGGCGAGAATCGACGGATCTACACCTTCTCCATTCCCGATCTTCAATCTAGTTCTTTCATGACTTTCTCTATCTCTTTTCTTGTATATCTAGACAGATCCATGACTTGTGAGTAGTAGACTTTCGTTTCTAGGGTTTGTAGATGGATTTTCTTGATTTGTGTTGCTTTTCTTGATTTGGATCTTGTATGAACTCTTGTGATTGATTTGATTGTGAATTTGCTTGTCTTGATTGCTTTGTGTTGCTGTGATTGCATGTGGTGTGCCTATAGTGGTAGATCAACCCTAACAAGGTCATGTGACCATTGCCTTCTCTCAACCAAACCAATCCCTTTAGGTAGACTTGATCGAATTGAAGCCGAAAGGTTGAATTCTCCTCTAATCGACAGATTAGAGGTTACCTTAGATCTCCAATCAATCAACTAGAGGATCTGGACCAAAACACGAGAGTTGAGGTTTAGAAACCCTAGAAGGTGAAGAATTGAATCCAAAACTTAGATCTTGAACCAACAAACGAGAGTTGAGGTTTAGGAACCTTAGGTATGGTCAATTGAATCTTTATCAAGAGTTTAATACGAGGTACCAGCAAGAAATGCATCAACTCGAACTTGTAAGCTCTGTTCTGGTAAACCAGTACGGCCCTTACAAGAGTGGTGCGGCCTACCCGTACCAAGCCCCATACGGCTTGGTCATACCAGGTTGGTGCGGCCTGGCCGTACCAACTTGGTAAGGGCCGTACCACTAGAGGCAAATCAGAGATGAAGTCTGAAACCCTTGAAACACCTTTTATCCCAAATCAAAACACAGTTTATACCTTTTCTTGCACATTTACTATTCTATATCATTGTGTGATTGCTTGAGTTGATTCCTTAGGAAAATTAAACACCAAAATCCATTTTTCTCACTTCTAGTCTTTAGTCGAGATAAGTAAATATCTAGATAAGGGAACCGTCCCTGTGGATCGATACCCGATTATACTCCTCGATAGGGTTGTACACTTGCAACCCTAATCGGAAGGTGTAACCGCGGTTTTAAAAGGTACGCCCCCAAGCGTACCGAAACTTGCGTTGCGCTTTTACGCCGATCATAGCACTAGGAATAAAATTATAATTATTCGGTAAATTAGAAACTTAGAAAGTCCGTTACAATTCTTTTGAATTTTTAGGAAAAAAAAAAGAAAGAAATTTATTTAATTAGATTCGTGTGAATAAATAAGTAATTGAATTCCAAATAAAAATATAATTATACGAAAATATTCGTACAAATAAAATATAGAATTTATAAAGCTCGTTCATTTAGAACTTTTAGATAATTAATTGAATATACATAATTATATAAAAGGAAATCAAATTATTTGAATCTTAAATTGAGAAATAAATATACGAATTTTATGTGCGAATATAGTTACAAAAATTTATGAACTTTCGATTTGAATTTATAAAAGAAATAGACTTTAAAACCAATTAAAAGAAACAATGTTTATATTCTGAATTATTTGGACCATTGGATTCCATCCAGCACGGATCTTGAAGCAGCCCCATTTAATACACCCCTCTCCCTCTCTTTCTCTCTTCTCCCTCCCTGTCCGTGAGCCCCAGCCCCCCCCCCCAGCCCCTTCCCTCTCTGTTACGCCAAAACCAGAGGGGCTCCGCCCCCTCCCCTCCTCCGTCGCCGGCGAGCCGCCCACCAGCCCGCCACCCCCACTCTCTCCTCTTTCTCTCACCGTG
This sequence comes from Carex rostrata, assembly GCF_964058835.1. Lineage (NCBI taxonomy): Eukaryota > Viridiplantae > Streptophyta > Magnoliopsida > Poales > Cyperaceae > Carex > Carex rostrata. The sequence continues at coordinate 14,088,116 of NC_135925.1, read as the reverse complement.
AGCCCCACCAGCACCGCCCCCCTCTCTCTCTCTTTTCCCGCCTCTCTTCCCCACCCGTCAAAACCCTAACCCGCGCCCTTGCTCACTGACCCTGGACCTCCTCTCTCGATTGATCCCTCTCTGTTTTTCGCCTTTTGCCCCTGATTTAGTGAGGATCCGAAAACCTAGAATTTGGGGGTTTTCGTTGTTGCTTGCGGGTGCTAATCGGGTGTCTCTTGGTGCTAATGTGGTGTTTGGAGACGCTAAATCTGTGGTGGTTGATTCAATTGTGGTGGCCACAAGGCACGGCGAAACCCTCGGAACCGGCCACTTTCTTTCGACATTCCCTCTTTCGGTAATTTCTAAAATTCGTTTCTAAATTCTTGATTTGGGCCTTGATGAGTCGATTAAAGACCGTAGCACTTGAATTGACTAATTATCGAGTTCGAATTGTTGATTTTTTCGACTCGGTCAGATTTAATTGATATCGTAGCATAATTGTAGGAAGTGATTTGTATAAATTAAAGGGGCTAAAATGTAAGAAATTATTTGTTTGAAATGGTGGCCGGCCATATGTGAATTGAAATAATTGAAAAGAGGCCTTAAATTGAATTGTTGGTAAATAGGTTTTGAAATAGCTTGTTATGGCCATATGTATGTATGAATGTGAGATTGTATAAGTGTTAAGTAATAAAGAGGAATAAAAAAGGTTGAATTGCAAAGTAGACACCATTGTGTGAAATTATATTGATTAAGGACCAATATGAAAAAGATGTGAATTTATATGGAATGATAGCCGTGACTTTGCTGTTGGGCTATACTTGAATTAAATTGAAATGGTTGATTGTTTTGGGCCTTAGTAAATTGGACTTGAATTAAAATGATTATAAATGAGCCGAAAGGTATAAAAGAATTGACAAATTAAAAGACGGCTTTTGAAATTTAATTTTTGATAATGTAACCGAATTAAACTAAGTATACGTATAATATGGGTGTAGGCTCGGTCGAGCAAGATTTCGCGAGGCAATTCGAGACGCCTGAACCTTAATTAAGCGGTACGCTCGTCGTAATCAGGTGCGGGATTCTTGGACTTGTTTGATACTTTATTTTCAGGAATTAAACTGTTTATTCGTTTGTCATGTTGAATGATTAATTGTTGCATATTTTGGAATTCATGCTGCATATTGATTCTTGCATAAATGAGAATGATTGAATTGTTAGGTTAAGATTAATTGGCATGTTGGTATGGTTATTATTTGATTAGTTCTATTAATTGTTCTTGTTGTGAATGAAACTGCCAGGCCGACCTGTTTAGGTGGCTGGATAAGGTAACGGTGACCTATCCGTTGACCTGTGTTTATGAATTTTCCAGGCCGACCTGTTTAGGTGGCTGGATAGGGTGACGCTGCTGACTTATGCGTTTGACCTGTTAGAATTTGCCAGGCCGACCTGTTTAGGTGGCTGGATAAGGTGACGCTGCTGACTTATGCGTTGACCTGTTAGAATTTGCCAGACCGACCTGTTTAGGTGGCTAGATAAGGTGACGCTGCTGACTTATGCGTTGACCTGTTCGAATTTGCCAGACCGACCTGTTTAGGTGGCTGGATGAGGTGACGCTGCTGACTTATGCGTTGACCTGTGATGATTTTGCGAGGCTGACCTGTATGTGTGGCTTTGATATATTTGCTCGAGATTTAGCAAAGTTGACCTGTATAGGTAACTTTGATTCCGTGTGATTGCATTTGTCAAGTTGACCTGTATTGGTGACTTGTAACCGGACCTTAGGAAATGGTTAAGCCAAAACAGCTACAGATGGGTGTCAGATAAAGGGTCCAGCTTGGTTGGCCATCTGTAGGCGCCTGTAACCCTACAGATGTGAGTTTGATAACGGTTCAGCTCGAAAGAACATCTGTGGTTGCTACCAGTCATAGGAAATGAGTTAAGCCAAAATATATGGTGTGTTTTGAAATCCGTATTGGAAATTCCGTGAACTGTGTTTCAGGTTGATAAACTGTTATCGAGCATTGGTATTCTGTTATTTATGATTATATATATCTGTTTGCACTATTATTGTTTGGGTTTCATTGTTGAATATAGAGTCTGATTGCAAGTCCAATAATCTAAACTGTGGCAAATTTCGCACTGAGAATTTATTCTCACCCCCTCTCCCCGATTATTTTCAGGTTTATTTTATGGATGCAGCAAATGAGGATATTGGTAATGCATATAAAAGATCCACTTCCTTGCGTGTATATGTGACCCTTGATGAATACACGCGACAGGCTGTCAGACCCTCTGGATTTGGGGTGTGACAACCTTGGCAATAATCATGGAGACAACACCACTTATCTCCGAATGCTGGACACTCTTGCTCATTTGGATTGGCCCAATTTGGACTCCAACCATTTAAGGGACGAGGACGGCCGGTCGGTAAACGAGACCAACACCAATGTTGTAGAAGCACATTTGGCCCGAACATAAGCTTTGTTTTACGCTGAACCGCAACACAAAGACTTCTGTAGAGATAAGCTAGAACAGCCCCACCCCAGTTGTACTGTTCCGGGGAATCAAGATCTTGTAGAAATTGCAAATACATTGCCGGAACCGAATCTCCCGACGAATCAGCAAAAAACATAGACCCGAACAAATCGAGTACATACGCCCTTGTGTACTGGCATATCTGCTCCTCTGTCGGCTCATCCGAGTTCGTATTTGGCATTGCAGCAAATCGAATACGCAACTCCTTCAAACTTATAGCATACCTAGAAGTCGCTCGAACCTCTTGCGTGTCGTTTGGCCCCGATCTCTTTTTCTTTTTAAGCACCGCACTTGCGGTCCCATTTCCAAGAAGTTGATCCACTAAGATAGACCAAGTACGGTCTGAAGCACCTGTCACCGGTAACCCTACGATCGGCAGCGCCCAGAGACAAGAAACATCCTGCAGCGTAATTGTCATCTCTCCCACGGGAAGATGAAAACTGTGAGTCTCTGGTCTCCATCGCTCCACGAGACCAGCGAGGAGTGCTGGATCAATTTTTATGTGAGCCATTTGAGAAACCTGATACAAACCGAGTCTAAGTAAGAATGGTTTGCAAAGGTCGTTGTACTTAATCCCAGTCCAGATACCTCGAGGGTCCACTCCTACATCTTTGTAATCCTGTCAATGTTATACAATTTAATTAAAGTAAAATATTGTAATTCAAATAGTTATATCATTCTATAAAAAAAATAAAATTATATGATTCATGTAGTAACTTACATCATCATGGATTCGTGAGACCTTATGTTGGTCATGCGGCATCCATAATAAATTGCTAAAATTATTTGCTGACCATGCCGATTCAAAACCAAAATCATCATGTGCAGATGCAGCATGTGAAGGGCCACCCGGATCACGACTACTTGACATTCTGCATGCATGATATTTTAAAAAAATTTAATAACAATCTAAATTTACTAACCACTAATATTATTAAATAAATTACTAAATTAAGCAATTACCTATGAACTCTAAAACTCACAAGAATAAATAAATTGATAAATAAATAAAATACGAGATGAATAAATTATCTAATTTATCACTTCTTGCAAAATACACTTACCAAACTAATAAAATGAAATCTAATTAATTCAATTCATTTTCAGAATAGATTAGGAAAATAAGTACCTACATTACCTAAATTACTTGTATTACCAAAAAATCTAAAATTAATGAACTATGAACTTTAGGCTAGAATATTGTCCAAATAATCCTATGAATTATTTATATCTAATAAATTGCAACTACTGATTGAGAGTAGGTAGTTAATCTCAAGAATAACTAAAATAATGCTATCAATACTAGGGGTGTTCATCGGTTCGGTTCAGTTGAAACCGAACTGAACTTGGCAAACCAAAGTTATCATTCAGTTTTAAAAATAGAACCGAACCGACCCGAATTAGCATAGCATTCCTGTACTTCAATTTTACCAAGCCATGCTGAAAGAGTTCATTGATGTTAGTGTAGAATGCTCTTAACTTTTTCGATTCCTCTAGACAATTCATAGAATTTTCTTGCTCCAACTTAATATTCAACTAATTAGTTCGTCTTAGTTTATCAAGGTCAGTTAATATCCATAAGTCTGATCTAGTGACATTGAAAGATTTTCCTTGGAGTAGTTTTACGAATATTTGGTATTTTATTATATCTGTTGGAATTTCTGATTTTAACTAATTTTGTTTTGGTTAGTTACCATTTTATACTGTTGAAACATGATTATTTCTCAATTTGTCTCAAGACAAAACAACCAAACAACAAAAGGAACCAAGCACTGCAGCACATTCTCTATCAATATTACTGAAAATTTAATTAGGGTTATCCTTTACCAGCCAAAATTTTGTGCATATGAGTTCCGGTATTTTAATGATGATCATGATTTCATGGTTAAGTCACAAGAACAACCAATTAAGTAAAAGAGGAGCAAATACCTGACTGTAATTTAAGGGGTTTAAGTGATTCCTATTTTTCATTTTTTCTATTGCGGGTGGGTTTAGGTGTGTTATGTAGCTTGTTTTTTCTTTGTTTTTTTTTAAATCTAACTTAGTGATAGGAAAATTGGTTCAAACCGAAATAACCGAACTAATTCAGTTCAGTCCAAAATCGAACCGTTTGAATACTCCTAATCAATTCTTTTAAAATACAATTAACAAATTAATTAAATTCACTATAATCAATAGTTTGATAACAAATCAAATTAAAAATTACTACAAATTAATACATTTTTACAGTAATTTAATTTAATTATATTTAAAACAAACCTGAAATAATCTGAAATGATGGATGGCTGAGGCGAAAATTTACAGATCCGGACGGGTTGCGTTAGTCCGTCCCCTTCTTAAGCTTTCTTCCGCCTTCCAGATTTTTTTTGCGCTGCGGAGCGGAGACAACGAGAGACAGAGAGCGAAAGTTTTTTTTGCTGCGGAGCGGAGACAACGAGAGACAGCGGAAGGAAAGTAAATAAGTGGGGGACGGGTTAAGAGAACCCGTCCACCAAATTTTTTTTTTTTTTTTTCGGGACGGGACGGGCTGTGTAAACCCGGCCTGGGAATTTTTTTTTTTTTTTCGGGACGGGACGGGCTGTGTAAACCCGTCCGGGAATTTTTTTTTTTTTTCTGTGATTATGGTTAACGCTAATCAGATTAACCGGGACGGGTCAATTGGACCCATCCGGTGGGACGGGTTTACAAGACCCGAGCTACTTAGTTTTCGAAAAAACTTAAAAGTAGTGTTGTTTTTAAATATTTAATTTATTTATTTCTATTAATAAAAAAACCGGTAAATGCGTCAAGTATTGTGGGTCGGTTCATTTTTTTTTTTTTTTTGGGTTGCAGAAGATAAAAAAATCGAATCAAACAGTACTAAAATTACAAATTAGAATCTTTCTCAATCAAATGGAAACAGTTAAACTGAAAAACCGAACTGATTTATCTGAATTTTACCGGTTCAGTTAAAACCAAATAAATCGAACCAGATGGACAGTCCTACTCATGTGGGTTCGTCTCCTATTTTTTATCGGTCTAAAATGGGATGTAAATGAGCCGAATTTGAAATGACAATAACGAACTGTAAAGTCAACTCAAGTTGGTTTACAACTCGTTTGACCAATTAATTTCCTTAGTTATAGTTATATAGAGATTGGCTAATATCAAAATGTTTGTTCCTAGACCGTGGTACAAACGCTTTGGTTTTTTACATTTTCAAAGTCTAAGCAGTCAATCCAAACTGTTCAACATTCAATCTATATTAAAATGTATGTGGAGACCAAATTATATATTTTTTGGATTTTTTTTTACTAATAAGAGTTAATCTAAACACAAACAATTCAAATGACTTGGAGTTTATTTAAACATAAACAATTCAAACATAATTAATAATATAACTAACAAAACAAACAATTCAAACAGCAGCTTAGGAGTCATTTAGAAGGGTATGAGATTTATTGTGATGAATTTTGTATAACTCAAGTTGTTAATGAGCGAGCCGGGATATATTTAAATTCAGCTCATTTATTAAACAAGTCAGCCAACTCAAATTAAAATTGACTCGAGCTGTAAATAAGCGAGTTAAAGCAAACAATTAGTGAGCAAGTTTTGAATTTAAACGATTTTGTACAATTCTAGATTCTCCATATTATATAGTATGAAAACTTGGTAGCAGCGGATTGTGATTAATCTTTTTGTATTTCCATGCTTCGGCTGCTTGCCTGTCGACATTTTTCTTAATGGACAGAATTCTAAATATGGCTTTATAATTTGGACATACATATATCGTTGGAGATTTTAATTGAAACGACAAATTTAAACTGTTAAAACTGATGTAATTCATTATTAATGCATTTATATATTAAATTTATAAAGTTTTGAATTTATTTGGTATAAAGTCAAGTGGTTAAAAAATGATAAATTTGAAGTCAATTTTCATCATTTTTTTTACTACTTGATTTTATATCAAATGAACTCAATTTTTTTATAAATTTGACATGTAATCGCCTAATGAAGTACATCGGTTTCAACAGTTTAAATTTGTCGTTTGAAGTTTATATAATAGATTTTTAAGACAATAACACGGAATGTATTAAGCTATCTATAGCACCTAAGGCTTACTCATTTTAATTTATGTAAAATTTGGAGGTATAATACTCGTATTGTTTTTCTAAGTAGAATAAGTTCAATATTTAATAATATTTATGATATTGTTCATTATTATATTTTCTGAATCAAACACTGTCAATTGTCTTGATAAATATCATAATTATTGCATTATATAAAACTTGAACAAAATATTATCTGAATACCAATTTGTAATTAATGATCACTACCCTCTGTAAAATATGACAAGTTTATACCTTTCTCTTGCTCTTTGTTGGATAGTAAAAGAAATGATCTATAGAAGTATTTGTTCTTTTGATTTGGGATTTTTAACATGTTGCTTTCACTTTGGTTCCGGTTATTACCCTAATAAAAATTACTGTTAGTAATTGTCGCCCATTTTTGCCTGATGATAAAACTGAAAATATTTAAGGACCGAAATGCTACATTTATAATTTTAAGGATCAAAACAATAATTAAGTAATACTCAAAGGATTATTTGTGTAATTTACTCCCTTTTTCAAGATATTGTTTTCAGAATCTTCCTTGTAAAGTCCATTTGATGTGTGGGAAGGAGGAATCGAAAAAATTATGAGAAATACATTTTTAATTAAATCAATGTTTCTTTCTCCGGTATAATTAAACTTACAAAAAAATAAATAAACTGCTTGCCTCTTCTTTTTTTCATTTTCCGACAAATTAAACAGTATTAATCCGGAAAATTTGCTATTTTCCACCTTTTTTTACTTTATTTTCTAGCGCATCAAACAGACATATGTTTCACATTATATTAAATCCAATTCCTTATTGAATATGTTTTACAAATTTAAAATAGAATTCAATGCCACTATTGATAATCCATAGAACCATGAACATCGATCATCTAAAGCCACTATTACATCAGAATTTTTTTTTTGAATTCTTCTCTATAGCAAAGTTGGCTGGCCTGGGGGTTTGAGATGTAATTGTCACACCTTGATCTCAATGAACAAAGGGAATTAGGAGATATTCGGCATAAAACAGCTGCAAATTAAATGAATAGAGCATCAGTTAGCTCTTCTCAACTTCGAAAAACAAAAAAAAACCCAGAAATTATTCCTTATTTCTTTTCATTATATTTTATTACATTTTCAATGTTTTGATGACAATGAGATAGAAGTTAAAATTTACCTTCCAAATAAACATGTAAAATGATGTTATAGAGCTTTTGTTTTCTATATCCAAACATCGTGCTCGAATTAATAGAACAGATGCAAGTATTCCATGACCAATAACCTACAATGAAATAGGAAAACAAAGAAGAAAAAAAGAATCACAAACAATATTTAAGTTATTCTACAGATATAAATTTCATATTTTCTAACTTCAATTTCAAATATCATATTAAGAGTAATTTTTATTCACCGTTACAATTCTTCGATATATGTCTGAAGAAGCAACTCCTACCAGTATTGCAATAGTATATGCTGTTAAGAGTAGCTCGATGCAAAGCCAAAACACCTGCTTAGACATACATTTTGTGTAAAGTCAAAAAACCGAATGATCACGAGGGGTCTAGCAAGTATTTGTTAATATATGAATATTAATAATAATTTTCTTTTGAAGGAATTGATTTTATTGTACATACCCTCTTTTGCCCCAACCGAACACTAAAAGATTGTATGCCGAAATGCTTATCTCCATTGACATCTGGAATATCCTACAAGAGTTTAAAAAAAGTTAAACTAGGTGGGCTAGAAAAAGTTTAAACTGCGATTATAATTTTAGATCCGGACTCCCAACAAACAAACCATTGTCCACTGAATTGGTCTAGTTTACAAGCAATACAGTGGCTGTAAAACATTTTACGACTTGGAACTCATTTTCAAGACCTTTAATAAGCGAAAATATACTTAATTATCCCTTTAATTTGCCTATTGACCACCATAATCAATATGTTTGGTGACAATTACAGACCATTTTATTACATGAAGCAAGAAAAACTATCAATTGTTGTCGCAGGGGAAACCTGATTCTTATGAGGAAGAGATTTACCTTGAATAGAGCTATAACAACTGCGAAGAAACACATGAAAGCTGTTGCAAATATCACCGACTTTGTAAAGGCCAAAGGTCTTTGTAACACATATACCTGATTGGTATGTCATACAAAATATTATATAGGAGTGTCACCAAAAAGTTAAAAAAATAGATATTTAGCATATAGAAGAATGAATGTTTTATACCTGTATATGTGCATAGAATGCTAATTGAACTAAGATAGCCCTTACACAGAGGATGCATGTGGCCGCAAGAAATGCATGCCTTTTCCATCTAAATAAAGGATGCTGAGAAAAACAATTAAAAAAAAAAATTCTTGTGAAGTAAAGATTAATATGATATTTTTAATAGTAGAATGTAATTGGATAATTACGTACATCAATCGAATATGCACTTCCGAGAAGGAAGCTGATGACCAATGCACCGAGTAGAGGTGGTGATCCAGACTTGACTCCCAAATAAAAGCTCTAATTAATTAAACAAACAAATCGATCAAAAATTTGAAATAATAATGACATCAAATTGAAATTAAATGATAATATGACTATTAGTAATAGAATACCATGATTAAGAAGGAGATAACCAACGTAACTCCTGTTGCAATATTTAGCTCCCCTGAAGCTAGTGGTAAATTAGGCTTATTTACCTAAATGGAAAATCAGATCATACTCATATTGCATTCAACATATTAGAGAGAGAAATATCAAAGAAGAAACTTGCCTTGTCGATTTCAATGTCATAAATTTGATTTAGCCCAACCACATAGATATTCATGAAAACAGCTGGTATTAAAGCCTGTAAAGTACAAAACCAAAATAAAAATGATATTATGTAGAAGTTTGTTGTTGTTCTTCTTCAAAGCCTTTGTTCCCAAACAAGTTGGGATAGGCTAGAAATGAAACCCAACCGAAATCAGAAATACAGAGTCACCCATCCTAGTACTACTCCTTCCCAATTCGTGAGGGTTTCATTTCCATAAAGATGCTGTTTTTTTACCGCTGGCTCACCAAGCCTATCACGAACCCTCCTCCTTTTTCTTGACTTGAGATAGGCTGTGTAGAAACTTATGTAGAAGTTTGTTACCGATGAAAAATCAAACTACCCTAAAACATGGGTTGAAATATTTGATCCAAGCAAAAGGTTTTTGTAGAAAATAATAAATCTTTGAAAGTGTACGTACCTTAAGAAGTCCAATAAAAAATAATGGGGAAATATCGGCTACAGTCTTCACTGGAAGTAGTGACACAGATGTCACACCTATAACCTGTCAAACCAAAACTACTATAACCATGTTTTCTACAACAACAAAAAAAGAATCATATTCCTCTAATTGATAAGCAGACTTTTTGAACCTTCAGTATTGGAACTTACAGTGCCAAAAATTGTGTGAGGCCGACAAAACTCGTAGAATGATTTCAAGTGCTTAATTGTGGTTGTAAGAAACCCAGCTGGACCTTCGGATTCCAAGTTATATGCACTTGAATGGTCATATCTATCAGACTTGCACCTTATTTCTCGGCATCTAATAAGGTGGCTGCATGGTGATCTTGTGAAGCCAACACAACCATTTGTTGAAATCAATTTGAAAGATCTGAAACTGAATAAAACGAGTGTTCCTAATTACTGTTTCAAGAACCAAAGCAAACTAAGGCAAATAATTTTTGCTATCTTGCCTATGATCAAGTAGCAATTTATGAATTAAGATTTTAGGTTCTGTTTACAGAAACTGTGGAGAATTTCTTCATATAAAAATGTTAGATTGTGTGCAATTGCAATTAGGAACAATGAAACATAGGACATCCCTTGCAAGCAATTCTAACCACATGCAAGTTGAGTCGTGGGAAACTATTGAAACAGAGCTCGAGTTGAAAAAACAAAATTTCGGCCATAATTAAAAGAAAATATGTTGAAAAAGAAAAGAAACCTGGTTGGATTTTATCAGTAATTAACAAAATCTTGCCAAGAAAAAAAACTGTTCAAGTGTCATGTCTGGTTACAAAATATTTTCTATGATTATAAAAAAATCACTTTAATTGAAAATTATTTTCTAATTGATTTCTTTCTTCTCACCTTATGCAATGGAAAGCGGAAGCTCTGGCCTCCATCGCTTTACCTGAAAAATTGAATATTTTTCACATGCAAGTTCTAAATTTTATGGAAAAAAAAACTACATCAAAAGAAAATTAATTAGGAAAAAAATAGGAGGAGAGACTTACCAATAAAAAAGTCATGGCGTGCCAGTCCCCTTTTTCTTTGATCATCTGCAATAGAAATAGAAAAGATAATATTAAACGAATGTACCAATTCATGCAAACATGCATAAATTAAATCAAGGAAGATTTTTAACACGGTCATGCATGCATGGAGCTTGCCTATTAAGCAAATACGTACCTCTTTTAAGATGTGTTGCTGGAATCGTTTGCACTTTGAGCATGTCGGATCAAAATAAAATTGTGAAAGTAAAAGAAAAAGAAAAGAAAAGATATAGAGGCAAGAGGAGGAAAGGAATGCTAGCATTTATCAGTGACTCTTTAATTAATTTGTACAAGCCTAGACTGCTTTGTAATCCGTTTCCTCTTCGGTATCTGAACACTGGAGACGTCCATTTTGATCAATCAAAGCTAGCTAGTTTAGAAGAATGTTTCAGATTAGATCCAATGCTACTGCAGCTGATCAAATGAACATATATACAACTGTAGACTGGTACGATTAGACTGCGGATCCATACCTACAACCTCTCCATTAATTATCACGAAAAAGATAATGGAGAGGACTTAATTTGACGAGACTATCCGCATGCAGTTTGCATGGCGAAAGAATGCCAGGTATCAAAAGAATTACAGTGCAGTCGTCTCGTCTGGCGTCCGATTTCTAATCTCTTGTTTTATATTTCCTGCTGTGTTGCCTGCCTGTAACGAGTCATTGACATGTTTTATATTTCCTGTTACAATATCTGGAACCCGATCGAACCAACTTAATTCGTATATATATTTCCTACTGTACGTACCGTTACAGTTTTCGACAAAGGCAATAAATTCCTTACCGTACGTTTTGTTTGAATGTTTACTTCCAATTAATTACTAATCGATTTTGACTTAATTAGTTGGGGGCTTGGGGCTGGAGCCAGGCTCTAGAAATGAAATGACCAAACGGACTGCTCTAGAACCTATTTCTAATTTAAAAGGCCACTGCATACTGCATAGGTTAGTCTAAGCGGGCTATTATTGGGCCTTCATGCTTCATTGCTTTATCATGTTGGCATCTGGCCCATGGTAAAATTAATGGACTCTCAATTTCATTGGAACTTGTGGCAATTGCGCAGTCTCTTCTTGCTTCTCAGTTCTCTCTATCCACAGAAACGGAAACGAGGTCGCTCTCTATTTCTTCCTTCGCTCATAGTCATAGCTGAACCACTCTCAGTATCAGATAAGATTGAAATTTAAAGAAGATCAGAGAAAAAAAAATGAATTTATCAATGTGTTTGAGTAGGTTATCCCTTTCTCTCCCACCTCCCCATCTCTGCTCCAATGGCGGTCGTATTTTCCGCCGTCCTTTTCCTGCTCCAATGGCTCTCCATTTGGAGAAGATCGGCAGCCACTCCAATTTCTTCGCTGGTTCTTCTCTTTCGCTGGGAAAGAATCTTTCTCTGTTCTCTATGACTATGCCTATGCCTATGCCTATGCCTATGCCCACGCAAAAGCACTCAAAGCTCACAGTTTTCGCCGCTAAGACAAAGAAATACAAAATGAAGACTCACAAGGTACCTTATCTACATTACTAATTTTATTTATTCATTGCTAATCTAAGTGCAAGCTCACTTTAAGAAGAATCCCTCTTACTGATTGGGGGAAATCGTTGCCTACAAAATTGGTAATGTATACTCAACTGCTAGAGCATACAAGTGTTCTTATAATTGAAGCGAAATGCCAATTTTGTTAAAACATTGACCGAATTGATAAGTGTATCACAGCTATCAGAAAGACTATTAATGAATATATGGAGCTCTTTTATCAAAGTATCATCTGTAGGATAACAAAACTAAATTAAGTTCCTTGTTATTTTACTGTTTACTATTTTTATCTCCTTATCTATACTTAAAAGCCAAACTTACTTTTTATTGCTTCTTATTTTTTTGTTGAAAACTAGTAAATCCAAGGTAGGTTACCTGCTTTCATTACTTTGGAAAGCCTTGGATTCTGATGCTACTGTTAGCAAAAAAAAAGACTTCTGTTTACTGTTATCTGCCAACCTCTGATTATATTGTGGTACCTCCTTATATTTATGCACGCATATAAATATATAATGTTGGTTTCTTTATCATTTTCATGGTTGGTAATGGATATGATATTTTACGGAATGTAAGGAGCACTCCCATTTTATTGCTTTAGATGGTCAACCAAACTTTTGCCAGCTAAATACTAGATAGCACCAGTGTTTACAGTAATGTTTTGGATACATTTTATTTACTGTAATTTTTTATAATTTCAGTCCTCAGCAAAAAGGTTTCGGGTGACTGGTACAGGAAAAATAGTGAGACGACGTGCTGGTAAACAACACTTGTTGGCAAAAAAGAATACCAAAAGGAAGAATCGCCTCTCCAAAATGGTACATATTTTATTTCTTCACTTTTTGGGTGCTTATTCAATTCTTTCTTAATCAGCATTTTCTAAAATCATAAGCTGGCTTATATGTAATGGTTTTTAGCCATGTGATTAATTCCGTCATAAAATGTGGCTTTTTTATGCTTATCAAAGTATAACTGTATAACTAATGAGTACCAAGCTGTATTTGTATGGTATTAGATTAGGTTGATACCGATCCTCTTAAGCTAAGCTTGCTTTCTCTGTCCGAATTTAGTTCTGAGTTTTCTTTAGCCTCAATTAGACTGATTAAAAGAAGACTTGAATTTTGAACTATATTAATTTATTAGTATGTATGTACTTTATCGAGTTGTGAAAGTATTAGAAATTTAAGTATAGTAAATCCCTAAATAATAAAAGTTAATAATTCTTCTGAGCATATCTTTTGTTCTTTCTTAATAGGTACAAGTGCACAAAAGTGACTACGACAATATAACAGGTGCACTGCCGTACCTCAAGGTCAACCGAAAGGCAAAATGACATTTCTGCTCTTGACTTTTCTCTCTTTGTTTTTTGGCACACATTAGCCATGCAAAGTCTCTCTTGTACTTAATTTCCCTTAGCAACGTTTTTCAGTATACTCTGCTCGATCAATATCTTTTCAATTTTTCTTTGTCTAATGGTTTTTATTACATATAAAAGTATTCTCATGTTGGTATAAAATGCCTATCAATTGTCTCTAACAATGCTGTAATCACTATTGATTCATATAAGATGTTAAAATTAGACCAGGAACTAAGGGTACTTAAAAATTCCTAGTTGATACCGACCTGGCTGTAAATTCGGTTTGTCGATCCATTGGTACGTTGTACCAGTAGATCATCCATTAGTATATTGGCTGAAGTGAATGACGTTTTCAATTATTTATTTTGATTGAATTCATTATTTATTTGTTTTACCTGGTTCCATTGGCAAGTCCATTGCTTTTAGCCTTTTACAGCTCTATGCTGTAAATGAGAACTAGTAAAATATTATCTTATGAAAATACGTACACTGGAAAAAGCACACAATCATTAAAGAATGATATATTACTTCAGTTTTCATTTGCTTGATCCCAAAAGAATGAAGTGAAAACTTTTTCTCGCTATTTGTTGAATATCTATCTCTCTGCGGAGTGATTACAATAGTTACAATTGGTTTCTACTTTCTACTTTCTACATTGCCTTGCCTGTTCTGTTCTGTTCTGTTCTTTAGCCATATTTGGGCTTGCAGAATTGAGAGACCCATCCACTTCTTAGAATTACAAAACAGCCCAATTTAATCTTGCGGTCTAATCGGTCTAATAAAATTATTCTGTTCTTTCACAATAATTAACTGCACAATTTAAGATGGTTTACATTCACACAGAATTAAGCTAAGATAAATATTTTCTTTGGTATAATTATAGCAGGCATCTTTTACTTATTTTTTTATATAAAATATGCGGTCACATTTTGATATTATTTTTGACAAAAAAATTAATATTTTTGTAAAATTGCATTCTACATTGTAGGAGAAATCCATTGTTTTATGTTGTGGATAAATTGGTCTTTTTTATAATGGCAGACTACAAATAATCAAATGGTTCCAATAAAACACATATGTTAGATTGTTAATTACAAAGCATGTAAATCTTACATGTTATAAAAAAATTTCCAAGTATAGGCATCACTCACGAAGTATATGGATTTCAACGGTTTGAATTTGTAGTTCGAAATCAATTCGATAATCTTTAGAAGGTGTGCTCACCAATCCTTCTTGGTAAACACATCACACCCTGCTGACTGCTGAGTTTGTTTGTTCAATTCTCTTGTCTCTGAGCTTCGTCAGGTCTAGAACCTGACACTTTAGCAACTAGCTAGGCCGTGCAATAGATTCTGGAAAAGATTGTTGTCTCAGCAGAACCTGGTACTACCAGTGCAGACAGACGAACATTCTCCGACAAGGCCAAGCTGGTTCACATACTAATAAATGAAGCGGCGATAGACGTGAACAATTGGGGGCCATTTATACGAACTAATAGATAGGATTAGACAAGGAATGAGATAGATGTATCGGGTTGTGGCCTTGTAAATACTATGTAGAACCCGATCAAGAGTACATAGTGTATAGACTATACAATCAAACTAGGATTGTAAAACTTTTTTAATTATCAATCAAATCGTTGGAGCAATTGTTTCCAACCTTCAAAAATAAAATAAAATGGGAAACCAACCGTTGAACGGCCATCACATTCAGCTTAAAATGATCAGAAGATCAGACGACGGTTGATTCAAACAACACAGCATTGGATCATGCTTGGTAAGTTGGTATATAAAATCATAGCGTCACCTAGAACTCAACCAAGATTCCAAAGATCACTCATCTCCTTAATTTCTATTCCTCTCAATTTATCTTTCCACAATAAGAAAATGTCGGACAACACGACCGACAAGAAGATCACGCTCAAGAGCAATGATGGAATGGAGTTCGATGTGTCTGAAACAGTGGCGAAGCAATCTACAACGATCTGCAGCTTTATAGAAGCCCACCCCATCATGGACCCCATAAACCCCAAAAACGACCCCATCCCCATACCCAATGTCAATGCACAGATCATTAAAATGGTGATCAACTATTGCGAGAAGTGTGTTGAGGCAGCAGATGAGGCGGAGACTGAGACTGAGACTGAGACTACCATGCAAGGTAGCAGCACCACGCAGGTAGCAGCAGATGAGGCTTCCTCAAGGATTTCTGACAAGGAGCTGAGGATCTGGGACGAGTTATTTGGAGGTGTCGATATGAAGACACTCCTCAGCCTTATCAATGCAGCTAACTATCTCAACATCCAGGGCCTGCTGAACGTTACATGCAAAAAGGTGGCCGGCAAGATGGAGGGGATGAGGGTGGAGGAGATCCGTCAGGCCTTCAACATCACAAACGACTACACAGCCGAGGAGGAAGAGGAGATTCGACACAAACACCATTGGGCTTTTCAGTGATGAAAATTATTAACTCTCCTGCTTTGATTTGGTTCATCAAGATTGTGTCTTTTAGCTGCTAACAACTTGTTTTCTGCTTCGATTTTTAAGTCTGTTTCAAAATTGTCTTTTAGTTGATATCATATATTGCTAGTGTGATTATGCTCTTTTAGTTGATGTCATAAGTTCAAGGTGTCTTTGACAAGGAATTTTGTATTGAGATTTAGAGGTTTTTTTTTTTTTTTTTCTTGGATTCAACATTGAGTTGTAATAAGTTCTGTGAAAAAAAGAAGGAAATGTTCTTACAATTAGAAGTTTCAAACTTCATTTCTTAAGTTAAATATATAAATTAGAAAATGTCGCACCTAATTTGGGTCCAAAATCCTAGAGCTCACATGTTAACTTACAAACTTTCTTCCTGTCTTTACCAATCTCAACCTAATTAAAGAAATATTTAAATTAAGGTTTGATGTTTTTTTAATTTCGAAATTATAAAAGTCACATTTTCATACATATTCGATGTAAAATTAATAATTTCGACCACTATATAATATATGACAAAAATTGAAAATTGAAAATTTCGAGCCCTCTCATGATAGTAGGAGTCAATATGTGAAGCCAATTTAAAAAAAGGACGAATTTGACAGTATCTGACTTTTCATGTCAGGTTTGGCTAATTGTGAAGGTTTTATTAACCCAAATTCAACTTTCAATTGACATATCATTGCCTGTATCGTACCTGTGTACTGTTTCCTCTCGAGGAACTCTGAAAATATAAATATGTACCAGTATTACCAAATATAGTGAACAAGCATCATAAAAGAGATCCTGCAATACATGTTGTCAGATTTTAAACTTTCTCACATAATATTGTTTATTTGTATATATTGTACATTTAACTTCTTTTATGCACAATAAGCAAAATTTAAAATGAAAGAAATATGAGCATTTGCTGGTGTACAAGTACAATTGCTCAAATGTGAGCAGCTGCTGGTTTCCCTGATGGTTCAACAAATGCAACGGTTACCAGTACGAATTATGCAAAGCTTCCATGTATAAAGGGCATTTTGGTCTTTTGTAACAAGTATATTATTACTCAGCACTGTAACCAGTCATTGAATCGCATCTGACTTAGATTTATAGTTAGAATTCAGTGTGCTTTGGTCCTCTAAAATTGTTACAGTAATGTGCACAAAATATGAATTAACTCCTTTCATTTTCTTTTTCTGAAACAAATTGTAACTTTGAGCATGTAATGCATGAGTATATACTCTAGAAAGATCTCTTATGATAGCATGTAACATGAAACACCAACTGCATGGAGGCAAGCATATACTTTGGAAATGTAAAGCAGTGCAAAATTACGCAAGCATGCAGAGCATCAAACACAAAAATATGACAATGTTTCAAAAAGCATTACATCAACTGTAAACAAGTCTTTATATAAATATGATAAAAGTATCGGGGTTTCATTCACAAAATATATATTCCTGATTACAAAAACTATCACCAATTATCACAAAATATATCTTTCCCAGTATCCAGATAAATGATGGATGCCTATATAGCACCAAACAAAAGTGGTTGTAGGTTGAAATACCTTAATTGAGTGACATCATTTCTATAAGGCTCTTACACTTGCTAGCAGGAGATCCAAGAATAACATCTACCATATCAGGATTCTTGCCTAAAAAGATATATGCCTTCATTATCTCTAGGCCACCAAAACCTAGGTCGACCAACATATTCCAAATTTCACTCTTTGGTGTTGGAAGCTTTGGCTGAGATTTGACAAGCTCCATAGTTGATATCAAGATATAGCATTAGCAACAGCCAGAAATGATTCTTTCAAAATCACAATGTCATCATCTTTCGAGTCCTTTGTCTTAGCTTTTTTGTTACAAGTACCTGCCAATTTGTTCATTTAAGGATAAAGTTTCCTATTAATGTAATGTGCTGGAAGCCTTATCTAATTAGACATAGATTTCATCAACAAGCCCATCCAAACCCAGCTTAAACCAAAATATAGTATTTATTTAGGAGTGAGGCTATGGTACTATGCATAGAGCACATTGGTCCGTACTACGGATCAATCTTTTTGTTTTCAAATTCTAGCAGTCCATCCGAACCGTTCAACATGGTCTCCGGATGAATATGTACTTGCAAACTAAATTTTAATTTTTTTAGAATTTTTTTAGATGGATAGAAAATCACTGTTTTTTTATGGTCCAGAATTTGCACATCAAGTGATTTTCTACCCATCTAAAAAAATAGTACAAAAATTCTAAAAAATGTAAAATTTAGTTTACAAGTGCATGTTCATATGGAGACTATGTTGAACGGTTCGAATCGATAGTTAGGACTTTCAAACTGAAAAATTTGAGTCCATAGCGCGGGCCAATATGCGCTACGCATAGTACCATAGCTTCACTTTTTATTTATTGTTGATGATACTGTGCCAGTTCATAACTCAAATGAATAGTAACCCGTGACTGAAATCAGATAAAGAAATAGTACACTTTTGATTTATCTGTCTGAGTTTTCTTTCTCTTTCCCTAATTTCAGCAAGTGTTTCGGCCTCTTCTCCACCAAAGTTGGATGGATACTTCCTTTTCCCATTGCAAAGCTGCATATAATAAAAAAAATTCAGTTACAGTATCGTCATTAGTACCAGTACACATTACACGGAAAAAAAGAAAATTACAAAGAGATTGTTTCTTTGCTCATTCATCTACTGGTATATATATGATGCTCACAGTCTCAGACATAGTTTCAAATAATAAAGCTGTGGTTGGAAGATGTAAATAACTACAAAGATCATAATCCTCTTTACTAATTGAATTAAAAAAACCAATAGTTTCATAAGAAAAGAGATCATACATATATGAATTGATTGCCATATAAAGTAGGTCCAGTCAAATCTTTTCCAGTTTTTTTACATGAAAGAAAAAGCGCTTTCTTTTACAAAAAAATAAAAAAAGCATCAAGTTCTTTTGTTTTTCCTGTGTTGAAAGTGCCTTGTGATTAAACAAAATGCAAATTTCCTTGGCACAGTTCCATGCG
This sequence comes from Carex rostrata, assembly GCF_964058835.1. NCBI lineage: Eukaryota > Viridiplantae > Streptophyta > Magnoliopsida > Poales > Cyperaceae > Carex > Carex rostrata. The sequence goes on along the minus strand of NC_135925.1, from coordinate 14,068,829 downwards.
GCGATTGCATTTGTGATATAACCCTTACTGGATTATTGAGAACAACATAAAGAAGAATGCAGCGGTGAACTAAATAAAAATAGCGCAGTATAAACTTACGTTGAAGACCAGCAAAAAAGAGACAACACCGCGGAGAAAGAAACACGGCCTGACAACTTAAGCCCTTTGGTTCTGGAATCTGGAGGGAAAATGAAATAAGACAACTAAAAGAGGCGGGAAAAGGGTAGTTCTTCTTCTTCTTTTTTGGATCGAGTTTCGTGCAAAATGTTGATTATAGACAAGAAGTCGGTTTGATGGAAGGAAGCCATATTCAGAATCAGAAGCAGACTTAATAATAGTTTTATTATGTTTAATATCTGTTTGCGGAGTGATTACAATGCTTACTGTTACAATTGATTTGTATAAAAAAAAAGGGTCTTAACGGTCAATTAAATGTCCGTTTAATCATTAACGGCAGCCAAATCGTTACGAATACACTAATTGGAGGTCTGTTAATAGATTTTTCCAATTAATTGGCCGATTATTCTCGTTTAATCGTCCGTTTATTCATGTTTATTCCTGTTTATTTTCATTTATTCAAGTAAATATTTATTTTCACATTGTTTTATAAATCTTGGTTTTATTTGTGTTTTGTGCTTTGATATACATTCAATATTTTTTATATATATTTTTTCTTCTTACTTTAAAATTGATTAATTTTTCTATTATTTATATAGTATATATTTGTCTTACTTATTGATATAATTTTTTCAATTAGTACAACATGTTTGTTTATATATGAAATTTAGTTGTTATCATAAACTAAATTTAATAATTTTATATTGAGATGTTTGATTTCTTTTAAATAATATGTTATTAGTATTTGAAAAAAACTTAATTTTCGGAATTATTATTGTATTAGATAAATATGTTACTTACACGTGCAAAGTTCGTATGTGTTGTTAAGAAGAAATAAGCGTTGTGTCATGCTATAATAATAGAACTAAGTTAAATTAAATTTATTTGACAAGTTTGATGAGTTAAATAAATCATTTTTAATAAATTAAAAATATATATACATAATTTTAATGAAAACGATTAATCAGTCACATAATTTTGATTAATCAGAAGCATACCAAATAATCACTTGGCGGTATCTTGTCCGTCCGACGAACACATACCGTTATTTACAACATTGGTATGTACATCGGCTCGCATGTCCTTTAGCCATATTTGGGCTTGCAGATTTTTAGCCCGTAATGAGAGACCCATCCACTTTGCAAAGCAGCCCAAGTAAAACTAGTAATCTATTGGTTTTAATACAATCATTCTAGTAGAACTAGATTGTTTTCAAGTTCATTAATTTTTTTTTATGAATTTAATTTTAAAATCTATCATATTAATTTTAAGTGAAGAATTTGAACTGTTGAAATCCGTTTAACTTACGAGTGATGCGTCTACGTATAAAAAATTAAATACTTTAAATTAATTTAGTATAGAGTTGAGTGGTAAAAAAAAACGTTCAAAAATGAATGTATTGAAATTGATTTATAAACTTTCTAATTTTGACCGCTTGACTTTATACAAAATTAATTCTAAAGTTTAAAATTTTTGCATGTAAACGCATTATTCAATGATTTGAATTCGTCATTTGAAATCAATTTAATAGATTTTAGAGTTGAGTTCACAAAAAAGACTTGGTGAGAAATTTATTTTTCTTAAAGAGGCTGCGAAGTCGCAATGTATGAGAAATTTATTGTTTTATGTTTTGTACAAATTGGTCCTTTTTTTTATAATGGCGGACTACAAATAATGAAATGTTTCCAAAAAAGGTTAACATTATTCTTTCTAGCATTATAAAACACATATGTTAGATTATTAACTGTGAAGCATGTTGTCCGAAAGTAAATTAAAATATATAGTTTCTAACTAAAACGTATTTGATATTTTACATAATAGTTTATAGGTGACCTTTGCTTTGATTGAAGGACTATATATAAAATGGGGAAAAAAAACACTTGGCTTATTTATATTGTTTGAAGTTAAAAAATGGACGTGAGGTGTAAAAGGGTATAAAAGCTAGGAAAGAAAACAACATCCAAAACTTTGTGAAACCAATATATATAAATAAATCCATAATTAATTAAAGTCATATCATCATACGTGGGGACAATACATATATTATACATAGAAGAAACCAAATTAAGGGACAATTAAGCATGGAACGGATTATTTTATTTTAAGGAGATGAGTAATTCAGGGACTGATTCTGAGTTCTGACCTTATCAAAGAATTAAATATCATTTTCTGTGCACACATGAAACACATTAGCCTTTGCAAATATAGTGGGGCTAGTGTCGTCATATTGGCGTCATTTTTATTTTATTTTAATTAGGATATAAATTATGATAGGAATAAATTCGAATACAAATAAGAATTGAATATTAGATATTAATTTAATATACAGCTAATATAATAGATTTATACGTTAAAAAATTACATATTAACTAACAAAAATTAATCACTGTTTTTATTATATGGGTCTTTGAAACGAACATCCATATTTGAAAAAAATAGATCCAGATAATTAATCCGGATTTTAATCCATGTCCACTTACGAATTGAAAACCATAATTGTATCTATATTAGGGGTGTAAACGGATCGGATATTATCTGATTTCGTCTGGATCTGAATTCAAAAATTTATTTAAATTATCCGATCCGTCAAAAAATTGTTTAAATTATCTGATCCGTATCTGTATTCGTATCCGAGATTATATGTATCTGTATTTGAGAAATTATAACTAATAAGGATATGGTTTGATCTCTAACTATCTGTATCCGACTGTTTACACCACAACAAAGATATTCTTTGTTCTTAAAATAATTAATTAAACTGCATATACATACCAATGATTTATTACTTGTATTTTTTTTGTTATACCAGTGATTTATGACTTATATTTTTAGTCACATAGTATTGACATATGATCTTAGTAACAACAGATACAGCTCATTCAAGGCTCTTTTAAATTTTTTTTTCCTATATGCTTACAAAAAATATTATCAAGCTTGGGTTGATATATTCCGATGAACAATATAATACTATGACATGATTAGTGATTATCAATTTGGTAAATAATATATATTTTGTAACCAACCAACTTATTATGAAAAATATTAGTTCGAATTTATGAATAAAAAAATTATATTTGTTACATTTCCGAAATTTTAAAACTTTATTAAATTACTAAATTGATCATTTGGCTTAAATAAAAAGTTGAATTAATTTAACGATCTGTCAGAAATTTCTGACCGACTAAAACGAAACTAAAATTTCGTAATGTAAATCATATATATAAAATTATAAAATTATGTATAATAAAATTTAGAGATTTAGAAATAAAATAAAATATAGCACTAGGAATAAAATTATAATTCTACGAAAATATTCGTACAAATAAAATATAGAATTTATAAAGCTTGTTCATTTAGAATTTTTAGATAATTAATTGAATATACATAATTATATAAAAAGGAAATCAAATTATTCGAATCTTAAATTAAGAAATAAATATACGAATTTTATGTACAAATATAGTTACAAAAATTTTATGAACTTTCGATTCGAATTAGAGTCGAAACAGATTTCTTAAACCAATTAAATGACCTTATTGAAATTCTGGATTTGTTTGGACCTTTGGATTTAATTTCAACACGGATCTAAATGTTGTAAATTAAATGTTGGAATGTTATTAACCACCCATCCCACCCAGCACGAATCTTAAAGCAACCCATTTAATCCCACCCCTCTCCCTTCTCTCTTTCTCTCCTCTCCTTCCCAAACCGTGACACCCCCACAGCCCGCCCCCCCCCCCTTTCTCTCTACGCCAAAGCCAGGAGAGCCCCTCCTCCCCTCTCCTGTCGCCGGCAAACCCCACCGGAACCGCCACCCTGCTCTCCTCTCTTCCTCTCTGGCCGTGAGAGCCCCAGCTCCGGCCCCCGCTCCCTCTCCTCTCTTCTACACCGAAAATAGGGGGTCCCCGCCCCCTCCCCTTCCGCCGCTGCCACGGCCACCCCCGGCCGCCACCACATGCTCTTCTCTCTCTCTCTCCTTCTCGGTTCGAAAAACCCCCGCCCCTCCTCCTCTTTTCCCGCCTCCCCTCCTCTCCCGTGAAACCCTAGAAACTAGGGTTTAGGCGGGGTGCTGCCCCGGTGTTGGCTTGGTGCCGTGATGGTGATGGCTTGGTGCTGCCTTGGTGCCCGCTTGTGCTCAAGTGAGGTGGCCGCAAGGCGAGACGAAACCCTCGGGCCCGATCAATTTCTTCCGACATTTTTCTCCTTCGGTTAATTTCTAAAATTCGTGAATTATGTATTGATGAATTGATTAATGTCGTAGGATGTGAATTGACTAATTATCGAAGTACGGGTTGTTGATTTTCCCGACTCGATCGATTTGTTCGAATAAATTAAGTATAAGGGGTTATATTGTAAAATCTGAAATTTATTTGGTTTTAATTGATTTATGGTTTGTGTAATTGGGGAAAATTATTGGGTGCCTCTTAAATCTTTTATACGTACAACCACCAAATTAGTATGAGAATAAATTGATTAGATGTGTATATTTGATAACTCTTGTTCATCTCTTTTATATTTTCGGCCTTGGGTTGAACAAGGACTAAATTGGTAAATTTTGCAAATTGTGTCTATATACGGAAAGGTGTATGGTTTATATGACTAAGGTGCAAGTGTGTGAATTTTTGTGGAGGTTAAGTGATAAAAAAAAAGGAATACGGCATAAATGAAATGAAATTGTGTAATTTAAGACCAAATTGGTATATGTGATAAATTAGGCCGTGACCGTTACTGTTGGCTTGTGGATGAATTGATTAAATGAATTGGGGGCCTTTGTTTATGTATGCATTGGACTAAATTAAATAAGTAAGCCATTGTATTAAAATGTATGACATGCATAAGAATTTTATACATGGGCCTTGAAAGTGAAAATAGTTATAATGAATCTGAAATGAATTGTAAATTTTAAATAGGAGGCTTAAACCTTTACTAAATTATGGGTCTTTAATTAAATTGAATTGGAATAAAATAATTGATACGTCCAATGGACCAAAGTGTAATAAGGTGAAAGTTTATATAAGGGCCTTATTAAATTGGACTTGAATTAAAATAATTATAAATGAGCCGAAAGGTATAAAAGAATTGACGAATTGAAAGACGGCTTTTGGAATTTAAGTTTTGAGAATGTAACCGAACTAAACCAAGTAATCGTATAATATAGGTGTAGGCTCAGTCGAGCCAGATTTCGCGAGGCAATTCGAGACGCCTGATCTTTAAATTAAGCGGTACGCTCGTCATAATAAGGTGCGGGATTCTTGGACTTGTTTGATACTTTATTTTCAGGAATTAAACTGTGTTTTCGTTTGTCATGTTGAATATCATTGATTGCATCACTGAATTGCGTAGAGCATTTGCATAGCCCAATCAAATTAAACTCGAATTGATCTGAATTGAATGATTTGCATACTGGTATGGTTATAGGTTATGTCGATCTATTGTGATCTGATTTTGATTTAAAGTCACCACGAGTGGAATTGATATGTGTGTGAATGGATTTACGAAGTTAAGCACTTGGATCCAATTAATTTGCCAAGTCGGGCTGTATGCTGACTTGGATTCCCAGGATCCTAAATGGCCTTAGGTGAACGGCCCTCGATATTCCCAGTACCGGTTGGGACGAGGGAGGGTGATTATGTTATGAGATGTGATTGGAAATCGTGGTTGACTTGTGTAACGTCTATGGCTCGGTAGCATTTTCCTACGTGTTAATGCATTTGAACGGTCGATTGAATATGACGAATATTGGAAACGATTCTAAAGTGGATTTTCTTTACATGATTTGAACCAGACCTTAATAAACTGTTAAGCCAAGCGGTTGCAGATGAGTGTCAGATAAAGGGTCCAGCGGTTGGCCATCTGTAGGTGTCAGTAACCCTACAGATGTGGGTTTGATAAAGGTTCAGCTCGAAAGAACATCTGTAATTGCTACAAGCCCTAATGAACTGAGTTATGAATCGAGTTAAGCCAAAATATATGTTGTGTTTGAAATTCATCTTGGAAATTCCGTAAACTGTGTTGCAGGTTGATTTAACTGTTGTCGTGCATTGGCATTCTGTTATTTATGTTTATGATTATATGTATCTGTTTGCATTGTTTATTGTTTGGGTTTCATTTTTGAATATAGAGTTTGATTGCAAGTCCAATAGTCTAAACTGTGGCAAAATTCGCACTGAGAATTTATTCTCACCCCCACCCTCCCGATTATTTTCAGGTTTGTTACTCGGACGCAGCGAGTGAGGGTATTGGCAATGCATATAAAAGATCCACTGCCTTGCGTGTATATGTGACGCTTGATTTATACACGCGGCAGGCTGTCAGACCCGGTGGATTTGGGGTGTGACAATATTAGATGTTATTTTTTATTAGAATGTACATTAGTAATTTATTTTTAATTATCCGAATTATATTCATATTTATATCCGTATTCGTATCCGTCCGATATCCGATCAGTATTCGTATATAGTGGCTATCAGGTGTTTAAATTACAATAGCTTAAACTATTCCTTATTTGGTTAGAATTGGTGGAGGACTAAAGTTTTGAGAGCCTAAATTGGTTAATTATTTATAATAAGATAATAATTATATAATATTAATATATTAATTAAAACTGTAATATATTATATATTATTATAAATTTTATTTAATATATTAATAATATAAAATATTAATTATTTACTATTAATAATAAAATACTAATTATATAATTATAAATTAATAATAATTATTTATAAAAAGATACTAATTATATAATCTTATTAAAATAATTACTTAATATATTAACAATATAAAATATTAATTATATAATTATATATTAATAATACTTATTAATAGTAAGATACTAATTATATAATATTAACATATCAATAACAACTATAATATATTATAATATTATTATAATAATGATTTACTATGTTAACAATATTAATTATTAATTATATAATTATAAATTAATAATAATTCTTAATAATAATAAGATACTAATTATATAATATTAATATATTAATAGCAACTATAATATATTGTAATATTATTATAATAATTATTTAATATATTAACAATATAACATATTAATTATATAATTACATATTAATAATAATTATGAATAAGAAAATATTAATTATATAATTATATATTAATAATAAGATACTAATTATATAATATTAATATATTAATAATAACTATAAAATATTATAATATTATTATAATAATTATTTAATAAATTAACAATATAACATATTAATTATATAGTTATATATCGTTAATAAGATACTAATTACACAATATTAATATATTAATAATAACTATCATATATTACAATATTATATAATAATTATTTAATATATTAACAATATAACATAATAATTATATAATTATTTATTAATAATAATTATTAATAAAAGGATATTAATTATAATAATTATTTACTATATTAACAATATAAGATATTAATTATATAATTATATACTAATAATAATTATTAATAATAATATACTAATTATATAAAAATAAAATATTATTATAATCATTCAAGTTAGGTCACGAGGTGGAATAAAAATTAAACCACCATGTGAGGTGGTTTAATTTAGGCCGGCCTAAAGATCGGCTTATACCATCTTAGTCCAGCTCAATTAAGGCACGTTTGATGGAATAACGATGTCTAAACTCCTAATTCCACCCTGTAGGTCACAACCAAACATGATGCAAAGGAGTTGTCCATTTACGTATGGAACAAATGTCCGGAGGCAAATTTATTTATGAATGGATAATGTCTCATCTGTCTACACCCCCTAATTATAGATGAAACTCGACATATTTTTCTTAAAAAAAAAAAATAGCTTGAGTTAAAATTTAAAAGTTATTAAAGATATATTATTTAAAAAATTAGAATAATTATTGAGATTTTACGGAAGTCAATATCGAAAAATGTAAAATGAATTGGATCAATATATCTTGACTTTTCCTAAGTCTTAACCCGCAACATGATTTATAACCGTTCAAATTAAGATTAATTAATAATGTTGAAAAATGTGATGATCGAGTTAGTAGGGTTGTTTTGTTTTCCATATATATATATATGATTCTCACAATAGGATAGGATAGGATAGGATATATAGGACTTAGGAGTTTATCTGACGGAACACTGTATATATTTTTGGTGTTAATATAATATCTTTGACTAAAAATGAACATAAATTAATTGTAAATCAAACGACAGAAATAATTGCAAAGAAACAGTGTTAAAACTTTTGATAATTCCGTACAATCGAAGCAGGATTGGGAAAAAATAATTACGATATTAACCCAACCCAACCTAGCTTAAAAGTTAAAACGGGGCATTTAGGTAGACTTTGACTATTGAGTATTGACCTTAAAAAAACAAAAATGCATCCGAATTTACAATATATCTCCAGATGATATAGCAACTGTTAAACCAAAGCACCCAAACAAATGATGTTAATTATCTTTTCATCAATTCTTGCAAACTAAAAAATATTCTTTACAAAATTAACAAGGAATTGGTTGATAGTTCATTACTATTTTTCTTTAGATCAATTATGTTACAGTTACCAAAAAATGATTAATTATTCTTCGGATCAACTGGCATTATTAGATTCCATTTTTTTTATTTTTTATTCTTGACTAACTGCCTAAATAACCATTTGTAATTAATGCCTCTCGGTTCGACAAAGTTTTTGAAAAGTAAATTCATCCTGTGCAATTTTCTTTTAAGTTTGCTTATCATAAGGGCCTGAAATTTACAATGCAAATGGGGAATTTAAATTCAAGTCATCTCAACCACAAAATAGAACTTTAATTATTAGAATGTAAATAAACATTTGATGTATATATTATGAAAAAGTCTAGACTATATAAAAATTCTAAAATAAATAAATTTCAATGTACGTAATTCAAATTTTAAAATTATAGAGGTGGCTTAGCCACTCTAACAATCACCTTAGATCGGTCCCTACTATGAATATTATAATTACCAAAAAAATTATTTTTATCATTGTGTAGAATTTCGCGAATTTTATTTGTTCAATCTCATCCACATTTCTCACGATCTACAAGGAATTTCGCGAATCTAAAATCACGAACGTCTTCTACACAATTTTATCTTTCAAATGAGATCCATGATGACATACTTTCGAGTTCGTTGTCACACAAGTATTTATACCTCGTCATCTAAATTTATACCTAGTATTTTCCACATATGACACTGCTGACATTTAAAAGTATTAATATCAAGTATTACAAGTATTTATACATATGTACTGAAGTATTGATACCTATGTGGTCAACTATTTTTGTTAGAGAAATGTTGATGCAGGGACGATTGGGGAAGGTTGATGCGGAGATGCGGGATCCGCGATTAGGGATAAATACTTACAAGTATATGTATAAATACTTGTACGATGAGGTATAAATACTTGTGTGACGATGAGCCCAAAAGTATGTCATCATGGATCTCATTTGAAAGATAAAATTGTGTAGAATACGTTCGTGGTTTTAGATTCGCAAAATTTCTCATAGATCATGAGAAATGTGGATGATATTAAAAAAAAAAAAAAACTCACATCTAAAATCTGTTTAAGAGATGGAGGATGATGGAGAGAGTGAGAGTGAGAGGATTCATATAATTATTCTTTAGTTTTTATATGTATGATACTGTTTAGAAAATAACATTTGTACAAGCTATAGCTATTAAATAAAATAATGACTTTTATAGAAATATCACTCCTTGCGTAAAATATATTACATAACCAATTATAATTATAATTAATGCTGATATATTTGAGAAAACTTTCTAATTTGAAAGATTTAAAAATTATGCTCTATTATTTCCTTATTGAAAATGGACAATTTGATGAAAAAAAAAATATATATATCTTCTCTCACTTCACTTCAGATATGTGAAAACTAATTAAAAAGCTAGCTGGTAAAATGGGTAGCCGAAGGCTTGCATTTGGAGCTTTCCCCTCCAGTCTTCGAAACATACGGCTCCTCCGACTCATGCCACGTGGAACTTCAGCACAGATCTCCGTCATGTCATGTCCTCATTTCGCTGGTACACATATTTTTCTTGTCCCCTGTTTAGTCGTTTACTCGTTTACATACAATTTTGAGTCGCTACACGATACATAACACATTTTGAGGGAAGAGTTGAATGCATATCAACCGCCCAATGTATATCCTGCACGAATCATGACGCGACCGATATATTAAATTTCCAAGGCACGCACCCACCAGTAACGTAATATCCCACAATTTAAAGGACCATAACAAATACTTTAGTTAATTAATTTGCTGTTCTTCCATATTATTTCAGATTTTAAAATTCCAAATTCAAATAAAAAGTAAATGACCAGATACAGTCTAAATCACTTATCATAGTCTCACTCCAAAGTGTTGCGTCATTGGTGTACACAACTATATGAAAACTAAATGAAAGAATAAAAAGTAGAAAAAGAAAAATCCTGAAAAAAAAATATATATACATGTAGCAAGAACAAACGACATGATGCACAGCTAGCACAGGGTGACAGGGTTGCAACAAAGTACTCCAAAGAGCAAAAGAGAAAACTAGTTTGTAAAACAAAATAAAAAGAATTAGGACTAAGTTGTAATGTAATGTAATGTAATGTAATGATAATTTTTACGTCAACTTTGCACTTTGGTAGGGACGAGTGTGTTATACAAAAACAATTTTGTCTCTTTCCAGGAAGTGAGAACACATTTATTTATTTAAAAACCCGTACAGCGAACACAACACATACATAATCAATTATGAATGTCACCACTCACCAACGTCACTTTGGGGTTTAGAGTATTAAAAGCGGGCACTTTATGTAATAGGACCCCTGGCCCCTGGGCAGTGGGCACTCGTATCTTTCACGTGCCAGACACCTGGGCACTCGTTAGGCCTTGGACACCTGGGCACTCGTTAGGCCTTGGACACGTTGGCCGCGGGCCGCCTCATTTCTTCTCACGGGAGACCGCCAAATACACAAATTGCTTCTGCTTTCTTTCAACCTTTCAAAACGTCCAATCCGTAGAAAATATCCACGGGACCACGGCTCCGTTTTTTTTTTTAACTGTGAATTTTTTTCACGGTCCCATTAAAAAATTGAAACCGTGAAAAAAAAATTTACGGCCCGACCTTTTTTTTTTTTTATAAACTCATTTTTTTTATAATATATGTATATATAATATACAAAAACGGCGCAATAGCAGTGCAATAGCGACACAAATTATATATTTTTTGGAATTTTTTACTATTTATTAAGCTAATTTGAAAACCGCTGTTTTCAGTAAATTTCTGCAGCATTGAAATCAGCGATTTTCAAACCAGCTTAATAAATAGTAAAAAAATTCCAAAAAATATAAAATTTGGTCTCCAAATAGATTATAATATAGATTAAAGATCTAACGATTTGGATTTGTTGTTTGGACATCACAAAATAAATAAAAACCCGGCAGCACCTCTGGCTAAAATGCTACCGGCAGCAAATTAGCCGGACCCTATATATATAGAGGAGGGTTCAAATGCACCCTATCATTTTTCTCCGTTTTCAAAGTCCGAATAGTCAATCCGAACCGTTAGATGCGATCTATATATTAAGATGTGCTTGGAGACCAAATTTTACATTTTTTTGGAATTTTTTTATTATTTATTAAGCCACTTTGAAAAATCGCTGATCCAATGGTCCAGAAAATATAAAATCAGCGATTTTCAAAGTGGCTTAATAAATAGTAAAAAAATTCCAAAAAATGTAAAATTTAGTCTCCAAGCACATGTAAAATTTGCGTCTTATAATTTTTTTTTAAACTCCCAAAAATAATGCAATTAATTTTTGTACCATGCAAATTGAATAAAATTATATTTATTCTTGACTAGAATAACTTACATACAAAAAAAAATTAATCGTCAAAGCTTTATATAATGACGCAATATATAGTACACTATTGATTACAAAATTAAAATCTTGTAATTGTTTATAAAATTTGAAATCAAATATAACAATAAGCTTTTAGTGAATTACCAAAATAACTAAATACACTTTTTATTAATATTTTAAAAATGAATATTATAGTTTCTTAATTAAAAATATATTCTTTCATTAAAAATAGGTTGTCTAGAGACGTAACATGTCCGTATTTTAAAAAAATTATCATGTCATGTGACTCATGTGGTCTCAAATTATACCGTGTCAGGCATTTGTATCTGTACTGTATATCTGCGCTACATAGCTGCGCCACAAAAAAGAGCCACATAAAGAGCCACACCAGAGATGCTACACGAAATTGGTTTCATGATGAAAGGAGTCAAAGATACGCTCTTAATTATTGTCGTACATATCTTGATAAATTATTTACTAATTAATTTATAATGTTAGCAGTGGTGCAATTGATTCATAGGAAAGTTGCTTATAATAAGGTGCCAAAAATAATTCCCACTAGCATCAACCATCAACAGAGGCAGAGGGAGAGAGCAAGCGGATAAGGATCTCCCATGTCATACCAAAATTAGGCCTAAGACAATCAATGATTGCTTCATGTGTCAAGCTTTAGATGAAAATACAAATTGTAATCTTGAGTTTTAACAAAAGAAAAAAAAATTGTATTTTAACTTAATATTTGAAAATTGTAGTGTTTTATCTCTATAACATATTATTGATTTTTTAAATTGTAACTTGTCTTAAATTTATTATCACTTCTTAAAAAATAAAAATAAAAACACCTCGAAGATATCATAAGAAGAACCAGCTGTTAGAGTATGAAATGTAAAATTATATTATGTGAGTACATTAAACCTAGTTTAATATTTTGTTGTCTTAAACATTATGAGAATATTTATTAAAGCATAAAATCATGGTGACGTCAACATTTATTCTTCACGTGATTTATATCGTACGTAGCAGTTATGCTGATAAAAGTTATAACGACCAATTTAAGATGATGAACTCATTATCTTCTTGTCGTTATGTTGTCGGGCGCTAAAATCATATATCCCTTTTAATTAATTGCACGTGTATATATATCTTACGTTTCATTTGTAATATTCACATGAGATATATAACTAACGGCTATAATTTTGGTACTTTTTTTTACTAAATACATACAATAATTTTTATTTAGTTTTTTTTTTAAATTAACCACTTACATTTAAATAATTAGAAGTTTGTTAGATTATATAATGCAATTAAATCGTAATTAATGTGATAATATATGATCTAATAATTCTTTGACAATAAAAATCAGGCATCATTTGTATAATTGTATGCAATGCTCCTCTTGCTGATAAAAAATTGGAGCTACTAAACATTACAGTTTAAATTGAACATGTGGAAGCAAATGCCTGACATGAAGCCCCGTGGCCTCAATTTGCATGTACAAACATGGACGTATAACATATTAATTTTTTTTTTTTTTTAATTGGATCCCTATCACATTGTTTATGCATCTCCTCTCCTGGCTAATTGTCATTTACACTGCGACCCATAAAACCGCATATTTTGCTTTGTACAAACAAAAACATATATGTTTTAGTCCTCATAACCCTCTGATATAATAAAATATTGTATTTTGTTTTTCTGTCTTAATTCATAGCCATGATGAGAAAATTTTGATTATTTATAAATTTGTTTCTCAGGATATTACTAAATTTATGGGTGTGATGGCATATATTGAGGATAGAAATATGTTTGTATAACAAAAGAAGCAATATATGTTTGAAAAGAACCAAAAGCAGCGAGAAAAGTTTTCCTTATATGTGCGTGCATGAACCAGAGCGCTCTCTCTCTCTTTCTCTCTCCCCGTTGCCATTTCCCCAATCTCTCTCTCTCTCTCTTGAAAATAAATACCTTTAAAAACAACACCTATCAATTTCAGTGTAAAGGTTTTGAAAAGATAGGATTGCACTGTTTCCTTCCCTTTGCTTTCCGAAACAAGCAATCGGTTTGTACGAATGGCGATAGGAGAAAGTAGCATGGCGATAGGTGAGAGCAGTATGGCCGCAAAGAAAAAAGAAATTGCGGCGGCGTCAGCGTCAGACAGGAATAATTTTCCAGTGGGGATGAGAATTGTGGCAGTAGATGATTGTAAGATCAGTCTCAGATTGCTCTCCAAATTACTCACTAAATGTCAATACCAAGGTTTCACCCTCTTTTCTCTTTTCTCTTTTCCTTTTCCTTTTCCTCTTCCTTTTCAATTTTCAACTACAAGTTTCTCATTCAAATTGGAAGATCGCTTTGATCTGTTCTGCGTACGTACTTTTCTCAGACTAAAATTGTATCTCTCACTTATTTCAACTCTAAATCTGTCTTTTGTTTATTTTAAACAAAATTATCTGATCGCACATAATTTCAATTTCCAATCTGTTGTGAATTTGTGGTCCTTTTTAGGTATTTTATTTCTCGTGCGTGTTTTCAAGCTCCGATCCCTTCTTTATGGGGTTTAAGCTTTTGTGACTTTCTTTTTCGTCGTAAAGATAATTTTATTATATTTATGGGCATATCTGGTATTTTTTAATATGAAAATTAAGATTCAAATCTGGAACTATAAGATTATAAACTTTCAAATCATAATTCTGTTTTTGGCTCAAAGAATCAGTAACTCTGTTGTTTTTTTTTTCCTTTTTGTATCTTATACAATGCCTAGATTACTACCCCATTATGGATAAATTGTTATCTTATAAAATCCTTATAAACTTTCATTTTTGTTTTTCCAGTTACATGCTTTACTAATGCAGTGGAGGCTCTAAACACAATAAGGGAAAAGAAGGATGAGATTGACCTTGTCATAACTGATGTGCACATGCCTGAGATCGATGGATTCCAACTTCTTGAAATCGCTGGTCTCGAACTGGACCTTCCTGTTATCAGTGAGATACCCACCTCCTTCTCTCGACACACACACACACGGAAAATAAAATATCAACGTTTCCATATTATTTGTAATTTCTCCTCTATTCAAACAGCATTTGATAAACCAAAACGAAACAAGTCCGGTTTGTTCTGGCTGACATGAGAAATGTGAGCTTTGCCTTGGCTTTAACAGGTGCAAGTTGTTTGATATTTATAACCTGACCCATTAACATGATGGTTAATGGGTCCACTTCTTTTCCTCCATTTCCATTTTTTATTTTGAGTCTTAAACATTACAAAAAAAAGGCAATTTCCTTTTATAATTTGCACGAATCATACTTTCTCTTTTGAACTTTGAGCGATAAAAAGATAAACTAATTAAATCTCTTTCAATGATTTGAACTTAAAGAAACAGATAAATCTATTTACTGCCCAAACCTTTTGATGAGCGAAAACATGTATCACATTCACACCGCTAAAGGAAAGAAAAGGGAATTAAATTGCTTTATGTATAATGAATTTGCCAGTGCATCACGAGCATTTCGAGAACGCATTATAAGGGAATTAAGTTGTATGGATGTGGGTTTTAGAATTATTTCCCTAGAGCAAACTTATAGTAAAAAATGATAAATAAATAATGATTTACTATATATTAGTGTTATAATAGGTATGATGATTTTTTATTAGTATTAATTTCATATTAGAAAAATTAAATGACTGAGCTTTCCTATCTGCAACAACTTCTCCTTTTCTTAACAATAGATATCAATAAACGGGAATGGGTTATTTTTCGAACTTTAGAAAAGTCTCATAAATATTAGTTTACTACTCTGTAACAGTGCTATCAGCCAACGACACAAAAGAGTCTGTAATGAAAGGCGTTATGCATGGTGCATGTGACTACCTCATTAAGCCGGTACGTATTGAAGAGCTGAGAGTGATTTGGAAGCATGTGGCTAGGCGCCGAAGGCCACTTGAAGAATTTAATATGGATTCCATTAATAACAACCATGAAACAATTGGAGATCAAAATGCTGAGGCAGCGCGAAGCGGCACTCGTGCCAAAATTGCTACTGGGAAGAGGAGGAAGGAGGATGATTCTGATGAGGATGATTCTGACGAGATGGAGTCTAATGAGAGAACTACTAAGAAGAAAGCAAGGGTAGTTTGGACACCAGACTTGCACCGCAAGTTTGTTAATGCCGTCTCTGAAATAGGCGTGGACAGTAAGTTTCTTATGTTTACTTATTATTTCTTCAAGTTTGTGAGAGTCATTATTCCTTATCTAGTTTATATATTTTTTTTAATGATGCATAAAATTTTAGCCAGTTTATGGTTTTGTTGCTGCTTTGGTGATTTTTTCTGTTCATTACTGCTGCCAATAACATTTTTCTTTTTGGAATCAAGTGCAATAGTTCAAACTGAATAACGGTTTTTTTTTTTTTCTATGTTATGATAAATTGCAGAGGCGGTGCCAAAGAGCATTCTGGAAAAGATGAAGGTAGAGAAATTAACCAGAGAAAATGTTGCTAGTCATCTCCAAGTATGCATCTCTTCTCTATAGAAATATCCCTTCTTTTATAGGTTTATGAATTATTAGGCTTTCATATGCTGTTATATATTTTACTACATGCTAACACTTAGTATTATGTTTTTCTATTGTAAACAAACATATTAGAATCCTAGATTAATATCTTCATTAGAAAAGTATACAGACCATACATATGGATGTGTAACCAGACTGTAAAAATTGAATAATAAATAAACAAAAGGATTTTCATGGCCAATTATAAAAAGGACACAAGAAAATGGACAAGTAATACAAAACTAAATTAATGGATATATTGAACAATACTGCAATTTCATGTTATGTAAACAAAAGTAAAATATATTAGAAAGATAAGGTTGTGCTAATTACCTTGCTGATTAGTATATTTCAAAAATAACCTTTCTTCTTCATCTATTAATTTTCAGAAATACCGGTTGTACCTAAAAAGGCTCAACTCAAACCCACATGCTTTGGAAGCTGCTTTTGATTCAAGAAACCCCTTCAGCCTTGATTTACACTCCTTTGAGCGTTTTAGGAATTTTCATGCCCATGGCCGGTACCGACAAGCTGCCAATAATTCTTCCCCATTCCACTCTACCAGGTTCAATAATTTCTCGGTGAACTCCCCTAGCCCATCAATCATGCCCAATCTGGCACCTTCTTCTCCATTGACCCAAATTGGTGGTTTTAATCATGCTGGTACTAATAACTTCACTTTGACAAATAATACTATGAATAATAATAACCAAATGAATTTGTTGAGGGGGGTCAATGGCATGAACTCCTTTCCCTGTACTTCCAACAGCAATTACTTTACTCATGCTAATAACAATCCCAACTACCTATCCATGACCTTCCCACCCCCTGCTTCGGGCCCTCTAGCTGCTCCTCTCGGATATCCAATCACTAATCTGCCCCCGATTAGTGGCCCAATTTCTCTGTTGGGCCCACAATTTGGTGCCCGTCCCAACCTAATTGGAAACGAGCTGCAACAGGCGGTTCCCTCATTCAACACTTTTGGGAGCGTGCCCAACCCAAGCATTACTGGAAACCCGAATAATATTAATTTTGGTCCTTTTATTAACAATCCGGCTACTCCTCGTGCTGTCATGAGTGCTGGTATGGGGATGGGCCCCATGAGGCAGGGGAGTGGTGGGTTTGGTGGAACGACCTTTGGTGCAGCTAACAATGTTGCTGATCACATGAGTTCAAGCTCTATGCACAGTGGTGATGATGTGTCAATCAGTGGCCTTGATGAGCTCCTAGCTTCCATGCAGCCGGTACAATTCTATATACTGTTTTATTTTTTTATCAGTTCTTTGTATACCGAATACGGGCTCAATGTTGTATGAAGTACATATGAAAATGCATGTTAGCGGAAAGAGGCCAACATTAAATTAACAACAGGAGATATCTAGAATAGGAAGTTCTTTACTTATGGTGAGTTTATGTTATTATTTAGGGGGAAGGAGTCGATTCGCTCCCATTCATGGATGATGACTTCTTCAACTGAGATTCCTGCTCTTATATTTTGGCCATAATATCTCATTTCAAAATATGCATTTCATGGCCGAACTCTTGTAAATTGTCAGTCGCTATGTAGCAACAGGTATAGAAAGATAGACAGATCAGTTGACATTGTTATAGTTGTGTTGGTAAGTAGTCGTGGTCGTTGTTTTTTTCTTTAAGTCTGAGACTAATAATTGTGGTTTTATGTTTGAGAATTTGTTGCAGTGTGTAATAGCATAAATAGTGAATGCTAATCTAAAAGGTTTTAGGTTAAGCTCTGTGCCTTTTCTAATTTATTTGTTTCATCTGCGTGCATGTGCATATATAGGTATAAAATAGGAATGCCCAGCTTAATTTTACTAATTATTTCCTTTATACTTCTCCTAGAATGCAATGCAGATGATTTTTGTATTTCAAGCCTAAAGTTCCATAGGTATCTAAATACATTTTTTAAATTTATTTGAGAAGCACAATTTTTGTCTTCAAAATACTAAATAAGATCATCATTGCAATAGAAGAAGAGCAAATCTAGGCCGTTGATTCCATTGAAGTAGCTCTTTATTGTCATGATATGTCCTTTAGATCCTGATAATACTGATCTATCCATCCTTGAATAATTGCTATTTCTTGGTTCCTTTGTTGTATCAACCAATCAGGGTCTTCTTTTGTTGCAAATCTCAAGTCTAGATGATGTGCACCTGAATTTTCAAAACAAAAGCCATCTCAGTGTCTTAAAAAATTGTATATTTAACCAATATCTTTTAAAGTATTTCCGTAAAAATCTCATTTTCAAAATTATCAATTTTATGATTGAAAAGAACACCCAATATTATGCTGGTACAAAAAGGAATAGAAGTATATATATTTGTTTGTTTCTAACCTTTCTCTGTGACAAGAGCAATGATGCTAGATGATATGCTCTTCAGGACCCTGCATGATAAAGTTTGCCAAAATTTTATGTGCAAAAATAAAAGATTTTCATTTAATTTACCATGTATTCTTAAGGAAAATAAAAAAGAAAAAATTGCATACATACCCTCCTCTACTCCAAGGGTCTAGCATTCCGTTAGAGAAAATTATATTGCTCGCATACCTCTTCAGCACTTGCTCAATTCTCTGTTTTTCAAACACACACAAAGGCAAAGAAAAACAAAAAATTAGGAACAAATGTTGCATGTTGGGTTTAATTGAGACTAATTAATTGCATGAATCGGTGCTTGACCAAGTATTTGATACAACAATTTAGTAAGTTTATTTAGTGATGTGAGAGTGTAGTGAAAAGGCCTTACTAATCCCCCATACTCAGTAGTAATCCAGTGTGGTCTTGGCTTTACACCGTATGTACTATTGCACGAAATTATATCGGCTTCATAAGTAAAGTTATATGGAGGAAACATGCTTTCATTTGTTATGGTCATCGGCATAACCATCTCGGTGCACGCCTACAACAACAAAGAGAAACATACTTTCAAGATCCTTCCAATATCATATAGCCTTCAAATTAATTTTATTATAATTCTATTGAACTGTGCTGAGATTGCATATATAGGCAAAACATGATTTACCAGATAGCTGGTCCTGGCAGTGGACATTCATTTTGAAGAAACATTATCTTTGTATATTTTTAAATAAATAATTTGTACCTGCCAGCCCCACCCATCAAGGCCATGAGGGTCTGATGCATTTTCTATCTGGAAACATTTCTGATCGCCAGTGTAGTTGTAATATACATTTGCTGCTGCAATTACCATGTCTATTTTATCTGAACCCACTGGAAATCCATCAATCCTTCTGCACATCTTTTGTAAAACAAATACAGAATGAAAACATTATGAAGGTCTTAACGAATCTTGGAAGTTCACATGTGTGAATATATATATATTTACACATGCTGGTACAAAAGAAGGTTTGCTGGTACCTCTTGGATAGGGAAAGCAGGGAGAGGCTTGAGGAAATTGGCAGGCATGGGGTAATCTACCATGGCTGTGTAGGTGTATGATGACCATATCCAATCCCGAAGTGACCAAACCGATTGCACCGGCCTGTTTGTTTAAAAATATTCCAGTACATCAACACAACCAGATAATTCAATTAACAAGCTGTAATTTTTGTACTTATTTTAATTTATTATTTTACTTCGGCTTTGATTATGTAGTTGAGACATTATGCCTTTTTTCTTTTTTTCATTTGAAATTGTACATCTTACGGTAGTTAACCTCTTATATACCAAATTTTTGTTCTCTCCCAATTTCAACCAGTGACAAGATCATAAGCATAACCCTGAAGGGATACAAAAATATTTTTTTACTTTTTTTTTTTTTGAGAAAAAAAACATATTACTATGATTTTAGAACTATTAAGGTTGTATAATACTAGTGACGTTGATTATTAGATTATTTTTTACTGGAAGGACATTTGAGAAATGCTATGATTTTTTTCCCCATTTAATTATCTTTTAAACGACAAAATAAAGAGTGATGTAGAGAAAAACCAATTGTGCGAATAGTAAATCATTTCATATCTTCTCTTTGATAGGTAATATATCCAAATAAGCGCTAAAGAAGGAAGGGTTTGTGAAAAAATTAGAAGGATGTATATCTTTTGACAGCTCAAATAATTAATTAATCATTGCCTTCTGACTTCTGTAGTGGAGGCTGTCAACATTGTCCTCCAATAAATGGGGAAAGAATTTTTGATATATATAGCATGTACAAGTAGGATTGAAAACCAAGTTCTAACTAATGCATTTAATATGAAGTTGACAGGTTGGTTTGGTTTGGTTTGTACCTGATATGATATCTAACAACGACCATGATTTTTAGTAATTTATAAAACACCTCAGGCACTCTCTGCCAGGGCATTGAAAAATAAAAGACCATGTTTTTAGTTTTAAAAGGAGTCTTAATTATACTAGTGAACTGTCACAAAAAGTTCCACTTGATGCTAGTTTTGTGTAAAGATATTGACAGTGTTGTTTTGGCTTCATACAACACACGAGTCATATGCCTTTTCATTTAGACTTTGCTGTCTATGCGTTGTATGAAGCCAAAACAATGTTGTCAATACTTTACCCTGTTTTGATCATCTGGTGTTAGAATAGGTGCCATACAGAAATTGTAGTCGATTCTACAAATTGAAGTATGCATAATTTATTTTTATAATTTTTTTAACATTTCATAAGCACTTTCATCACGAGCATTCTTGATACGAAATCATGCTTGGATCAAAGATCGACGGAAATTGTCAAATTAAGTTTTCTTTGACAAGCAATTGCAATTTGATGTGAAGAACAGATATATATGTTATGACGACACAGCTTGTAAAATTAGATTTGAGGAAGGTCGTAATGTTTTAAAGTAGAACTTACTGGCAAGCCTTGAACTTTTTGCTAAGTTCCATCAAGCCTTCTGTGGTGGATCCTTTTGTAATTATCTCATCCCAGCTCCCTTTGATTACCTCAAAACAATTCATGCTTGCATCCTATCAAGAAACTAACAAAAACTTCAGTATCACGCTTGTAAAATTTCTATTTAATTAAAAACAAATTTTAATATATATATATATATATATATTTTTTCCAAATAATAAAATGGAGATATCACTTCACTAGAGTCTAGAGGTATCTTAATATTAAATGTTATATTTCATATTTGATATGAGAAAATGGTGAAATTGTTATAATGAAATGAATATATGTACCTTGAAGTCCTGGGAGACAGCATCATAAAAGCTGGACCAAGGTGTAATATTATCAAATTGAAGGATTGGTGCAGAGGATGACAGAGCTCCAATTGCCATGTGTGGATACTTTAACCTAAACCATGCTGCCAACACTAATATATGCTTCCACCAACAAGCGCTTTGTCAGTAAATTCTTCACTTTTCTCTCTCTCTCTCTGCCATTTTATCCACTTTACAAGCTTCTTTCTTTCTTTCTTTCTCAGAAATATCATTTTACTAAATAGTATATTATATATACTTGTAAAAAGTTAATTGTTTAATTCAAGAATCTATATATATATATGGGGTATTAATTAATTTTAAATAGTTTTCACCTACTACTTAACCTACAGTACATGCTAGTCAGTACTAGCTACCCTCACCCTGTCAAGTCAGATTTCTCACATGCATGTTTTGAGTAGTTTCATAGTTGAACATCCTAAAAAATAATGAATGCCTGATTTCTTACCAAGAAAAAAAAAAAAAGGTAAAAAAATAAAGAATTGACTTACTTCCTCCGTATGAACCACCAAAAACTACAACAGGAGATGCCTCAGCAGACAAGTTCTGTTTCAAGCTCCTAATTAAAATTGCATAATCTGCCAATGCTTGTGTTGATGTCAGATATCCCAATGTCTCTGCATTTTTATACGAATCATTCCCAAATGGCAACGATTCTCCATAAAACCTATGCTACAAAATTCAAAAAATAAACTATTCATTAATATGTTCTGTTTTCTTTTTATACATGGAATAGTGGAATTATACTATTCAATCATATATACAAGCACGTTATTACATAATTAATTACCTCAATGAAGATGAGTAATGCTCCAAACTTAGGCGCGATATCATACATGAACCCGGTGTTTTCGGCAAACCATTCTATGTTGCCCTCATTGCCAGTATAGACAAAGATTGGTCCATGGTGGACTGGGCCCTTGTCCCAATGCGTCGAGTTCATGAGGTACTTCTGGTAGAACAAGTTGAAAGACTTTGGTTGGAAGGTGAAATGGTCTAATTCTTGGGGGAAGTAATGGGTTGTGAAGAGGCTTTTATTTGACTGTTTGCTATTTGATGTTGCATCCTTTTGCTTTAAAGATTGCAATGGTGCCATTAGTGGTATGGGTAAAGAATTACAGATAGTTATCAAATTTGATGCACTTGTTAGTGTAACAAGGATGAGCACTAGAAGAGGAGAGCTATGCAAATCCATCTTTGGCATTTTTTTTTTTTTTTTTTGTGTGTGTGTGTGTGTGTGTGGGTTCAATTGGTTAGTGGAGAAGAAGGGAGGGGGAGGATTTATGTTATGGAGAGGATGGGTTCATTGACTTCATTCTAATAAAATATCAACCAAAGAGAAAATGAGATCTTTCTCCATTTTGTGGGGGAAATGGAGAGCAATACAGCCTAATACAATATAATCATAGGAAATATTTTTTTTTTATAAAAATAAAATGAATACAGAGTTTCTTAGTACTTGTCAAAACCTATTCTACCCGGTTATAATTCGCTAGATGCAACTAACAAATGCATTTTATGAAATATTTGAAACTACAATTTCATTTCATTTGAGAAATTATTTGCTTCAATTAACTTAAGTCAAGAATAACTTTGAGACGCATTCAAATGCTATGTATTTGTTAAATTTTGAACTCTAAAATAAAAGTTAAAAATACATACAATAACTTATCTTTAATTTAGTAACAAAAGATAATGATATTATCTGTGTGAAATGTTACCGGATTGAAACCTAAATGATAATTTTCTTGTGAATACCAGTTTGGTGGTATGATCACAACTTTTTTTTTTTTTAAAAAGGAGTTAAAATGTATTTCCATATATCATATAAAAATATTAGGAAATTGGTGCCTTCATTCACCTCCATTACTTACATTAATGGAGATGAGCCTTTAGGCATATTTTATTCCGGTAAAGCAATTCCCCAGTTTGATCATTCACCTCTTGCTCTTGGTACTTCCGGTTTCTTGGAAGATTCAACTGTTCAAGATGACAACAAAATAAGTCGTTGAGTGATCTATTCTTTTTTTTTCTATGGAGTCCGGTTTATCTGGAGCATGTAATGATTAGTGCACAAGTTTTCAACAATGTGATCAAATACGAGGTAAAGTATGGCAATTAATAAAAATATTATTCCTATAACAAATTACAAATTACAAATTCAAAACCAAATATATATTACTGAGATAATTTAAGCACTTTGATCTTTATCTTATTTTGCCAGCAATCCGCCACACTGAGTATACATAGATGACCCGCCAGTGAGGACTCGGTTCTCTCGTCTGTATTAGGGATCCTTGTACCCTGAAATTATTTCTGTAAAATGCTATTACTTTTTTCTGATATTTAGATTCGTATCATCCAATTATAATAAAAGTTTCGGCTTGTGGTCCCCCCAATAGGCCTATTTAGCGATAAATTCTCTCTTGTTATTGTTATCCAATTAAAAATGTTAGAATTTTGGTTCCTTATAGCTGTCTCTATAGGGAAATTAAACATGATTAATTTCATGAACAAATAAATATAGATATCATATTGTTTTAGGAGGCATTAATGCTAATATAGTTAAACAAATAATTTGTTTCTTTAAATGTATTAAATTTATTGACTTTATTTAATTTAAGCTCAAAATGTGTATATAATGCAAATTAAGAAGAAGGTCATTTTGTAGTAAACTTAATTTATTAATTTTCTATTATATATGCCGTTGCAAAACTGAAGATACTAGCTTCTGCTTCATGCTAGCTAGCTTGTCAATTCAATACCAACTCAGAACTCACACCACAACATACACATGAGACATGACACATCTATGATCGATCTATATATCTTTAATTTCACCGAAAGAGCTATGCCATTATATGCACGCTACTCTACGAAGATGTCCTACTTTAATTTTGAGAGAAAAATTAAATACTGTACAAGTACTGTACTACTCACTCAAAACAGATATTTATATGTCTCTCAACTCTCAAGCTTTGAGACTCTATTTTCATCAGACATTAATTATTGTACGAAACCATGGACCATTTAAAGGTGTAATTAACTCTACAATTAATGATATACAAATAATTGATTCATTTTTGTCTAGGTGGAACCTCACTTTTTAACGTAAATTAGATATATACAACCAATGAATTAAATATGGCATCTTAATTAAGCTAACCCAGTTATTTTATGAATTTAACTTTAAAACCTATCAAATTACTTCACAAATTCAAATTATTAGAACCTTTACATATCAAATTTATAATTTGTGAATTAATTTAGTGTAAAATCAAGTGATACAAAAACGATGAATAATAAATGCATTAAAATAACTTATAAATAATTATTTTTTCACCGCCTGACTTCATACTAAATTAATTTAAATATTTATTAATTTGACATATATATAAACATATCAGAAGTGAAATATAATTTGAAAACAATTCGATAGGTTATAGAGTTAAGCTCATCAAAACATTAGTGAACTTAAGAACACCCTTTTACATTATTATATTCTATAGGGTACGTTTGGATGGAAGCTATAATAGTAAAATTTGAGAATAGTAAATGAGAATAGGAAAAAAATTCTATTTTTTAGATTAGTATGAAAATGGTGCTATTCGGATTAGTAAAAATATTGTTTGGATTATATATTTGGAATAGTGAATATCTGTAACCGATAAAAAAAAGTGTTACCAAGGTGATAATTAAGAGGAAAGATATGCAAATGGAGTCTCAAACAAATTGTCACAACGTGAAAATAACAAATTGTTGGTGAAAATCCAAGAATTAATAAAGCATTTTTCTCTCTCTTTTCACACTTTCAAATAGTAGCTATTTCAACATTTACAAAGAATAGAGAATAGCGATTATATATTCTCATTATTCCGAATAGCAAATTAAAATGTTATTTGGATGCATATTGCTATTCCGAATAGCCTCTATTCTCGAATAGCTCCCTATTCTAGCTATTCTCACCTCATCCAAATATACCCTATATAAATCGTATGATCTAAAATGAAAGATTCTCCTGTAAATGACATATTTGATAAAAGTTTGAATTTGATGTCCATCAGAATCAAATTTGGATTTGATGGATCTCAAATTTGGATTTCATTCTTCAGATGTGCATCAGAAGTTCGATGACAATAGAAAAGAACCAAACTGTACACGCACGCCGTTGAAAAAAATATAGATAGGAACTTTATAGTGATCGCACTGGTCCACATATATATATATGACTGCAACACCCAACATATATAGGAGATAAAAGAGTAGCACAATGCTGTACGTGTCCCATTCGAAAATTTATTTCCCTGCTCATGAAATGATTCATTGTGCATGAAATGATGTTCAACTTGAATCGGTAAGTCGGTACGTCTAACCTACAATTTTGCCTCACACGGCAACAGATATTGGTTACGTGTTGTGATTTTGGACGGCGGTTCCATGAGTAGAGATATAAAAAAGTTACGGTATGACTTGATATTGGTTACGTATTGTGATTTGCGTGTTTTGTGATGTGAAAATTTATTAAAAAAATTGATATGGCACGGCACGGCACGCAAAAGATCTTATCATACTATATATGATACATATATAGTCACACCGAATTACGTGTAATTATAACAGTTAGATCTTGATCGAATTGTGAATTTTGAATAAACTATCCTAAATTATGAAAAAAAAAATTAGACGTGTGTGATTAAAAGTGTGGACCTTGACTGTTTATGTTTGGAGACGTCACGTGTGGTCACAGCGTGATTAATGTGTCGTGACCATCTTTCTAAATTTGATCACGACACATGATTCAAATTACAACATGACATGTGGCTCAAGTTACGGCGTAACTAATCACAGCACAACAAAGTCTAAATATGCAGGAATTTAGTTCAAGTTACGGTATCTAAATTATAGCACGGCATGCGACTCAAGTTACGGCATAACTGGTATTCAATCAAAGTTGTTCGACCTGCATCAATATTTGTTCATATTAAATGCGCTCAAATCTTGAAGCCATCAGCACTAATCTTGATGCAAATTGAATGATTCCAATCAGACATCAGACCAAACTTAGTCCAATATCCATCAGACCGTTCCGATTCCAACTTGGTTTTGTACTTCTGTCGGCAAATTTAGAGAGTTGAGTAAATGTTATTTTTACATTTATAGATTTAAAATTCAAATAAAAAATCTCTTATAAATATTAAATAATTCAGTTGATTTTTCAACATTTACTTAAAAAAAAACCGATGGTTCGGCATTGTGTATTATAATCATCATCAAACCAAATTTGGTTGCTTGCACAACTTTTCTTTGTAAGTCAATCATTTAGCACAATAAGATCAATAAAAGTTGGGGACGTGATATGAGTATCTGCATTCTCATCCCCTCATTATCTTCTTAATTTTATTTGTTCAATCTCATTCACATTTCTCATGATCTATAATAAATTTTGCGAATCTAAAACCACGAACGTCTTCTACGTAATTTTATCTTTCAAATGAGATCCATGATGACATACTTTCGAGCTCGTCATCACACAAGTATTTATACCTCTTCATTTAAGTATTTATATCTAGTATTTTTCACATATGATACTGCTGACATTTAAAAGTATTAATATCAAGTATTACAAGTATTTATACCTATGCACGGAAGTATTTATACCTATGTGGTCAACTATTTTTGTTAGAGAAAGGTTGACGCAGGGACAATTAGGGAAATGTGATGCGGAGATGCGGGGTCCACGATTAGGGATAAAATACTTACAAGTATAGGTATAAATACTTGTACGATGAGGTATAAATACTTGCACAATGAGGTATAAATACTTGTGTGATGATGAATCCGAAAGTACGTCATTATGGATCTCATTTGAAAGATAAAATTGCTTAGAATACGTTCATGGTTTTAGATTCGCAAAATTCCTCATAGAATGTGAGAAATGTGGAAAATATTGAAAAAAAAACCCACATCTAAAAACATGTATGATTCTTCTCCCATGTAGTTTGAGTGATTCCTCTATATAGTTATATCAAGTTAGACATGCAAGTATTAATATCTTAATTTGCAAGTATTAATTTATTATCTTCCAAGTATTTATACTCATGAATTTAATTAAACTTGGAAGATCACAGTATTGTGAATAAATTTAATTAAACTAGTTAGTTAAGTTAGTTTATGGAAAGTTAAAATATGTTTAAAAGATGGGATTACAATGCGAGTATTGAAGTGTGGAGATTAAAATAATTGTTCTAAAAGTTGAGAATAAGAAAACTAAAAAATGATCCCTTTTCAGCGAACCTGAAAAATTGGCCATCTCACACATAAATATAATTCCTCCCGATCTTTTCTTTAATCCGACCCAGTTCATATCCATATAACTTTTCTTAACATTTGCAAATTACAATCATGCGTTCTGGGCCTTGTGGCCTGTTATGTAGGCCCAAGTTCTGGTTCAACAAATTACAAAAGTTGTTCGGAACATTCTGCAAGTTTCCACAGTATTCTTTCTTTTCTCGTTATGTCTGTACCGTTTGACGAAAAAGTTACTCTTATACCCTCTCTAAAGTTCATATTTTAACTGACAGACCATCAGCGCAAAAGTACAATTAGATCCGGTGAAATTTTGAAATAGTTTTCTTTGTTGTGAACCAACCCTATTTTTATTATAATTTTGATGATAAATTGCGCTAATGTTTGCTATCTGGAGATCGCAATTTTTTTTAAAAAAAGAGAGAGTAAAATTCAGGGTTGATTTGTAAATTAAACCTTTCCAGAGTTATATTTGCAAAGCATCCTTGTCCTTCTTGCTTCTTCTACGGTCTACACCTATTTCTCAGTGCTTTCTGCGCAAGACACACTGATAAACCTCTGTTCCACTTCTCTCTCTCTCCATATGGCTTCTTCGGCCACTGCGAAGCGGCTCGCAAGATCAGCATACGCCTACATAGAGGCGGCGCGCCGAAGCGGAGCGGCTCAGCATCACACACTCCGAGCTCTTTCCTCCGCCACTGTTCATCCTCTCCTTGAAAGCGCCACCTCCTTTTCCTCCGCTGAGAAAATTCATTTCGGAGTACGAGTTGCTTTGAGAGGAAACACACTTCTCTCCTCTCGCCATTTCCATGCCACCATTCCCTCCCGTTATAGTTATGGCGCCTCCTCCTCCTCTCAGGTTTTATAAACCTCACCTTCTCTATGACTATGTTTTTGCATTGAATAATTCCGCTTCTACCCTGAATAACATCAAAATATCATCTTTATGCATGCACTTCTCTGAGACTTAGTGCCTATAGCACATAGTCTCCTCTGGTAACTATATTAGAAACATTGCAGGATGAGGTGATATATATTTGACTAAATTGGAAGGGTACGCATGAAATTGTTATAAATGGTGAAACATGTTTGAAGTTTAATTATCTACTACACTTTCAGATCTCCCCCTCAGACTTTACTGAGATGGCATGGGAGGGGATTGCTGGTGCAGTTGAGGCGGCACGGACCAGCAAACAGCAGGTGGTACAATCTGAGCATTTAATGAAAGCCCTTTTAGAACAGAAAGATGGCTTGGCGCGAAGAATTTTTACCAAGGCTGGAGTCGACAACACATCGGTTTTACAAGCCACAGATGACTTCATCTCCAGGCAACCTAAGGTATTCATTGTACTGTGGTTTCATGTTTTGCTGCTTGCATTTACTTTAAGTTGCTGTAGAGGATGCATGGTAAAAAATTTCCCAAGTTACTTGTCCTGAATAGGAATATAAAATAAAGTGTTTGAAAAGAAGGAATCAAACAACCCTTGAGATGAAAGGATGTGAAATTTTTTACTGATTCTTGAAATAATAAATCAAATGACCCCTCAAAAGCCTACCATAGTAATCCAAATAAAAAGAACAAAAAAAATGAATTTAGAAAAAGAAGCCAAAGGTTTTGCCTTTTACCTTTTTCTTTTGTTTGTTTGGCCAAAAAAAATGAAAAACGTATGAATGGGAACTTAAAAAATAATGAGAAACTAATTAGGAACAAGAGAAAACTTTCCCTGAAAAAAAGAGGACGTAAGAACAGCCGAAGCAATTAGGAAACATGCCAGAGAGGTTACATCAGTCAGTTCTCATTAGGGAACTATTAGGATTTCATTTTATTCATATTTTACTTTAAATTTGCAGGTGTCTGGGGACACGAGCGGACCTGTAGTGGGCCAGAGTCTAGTGTCAATTTTTGACAGTGCAAAGAAGTACAAAAAGGAGTTCAATGATGATTTTGTGTCAGTTGAACACTTTCTGCTAGCTTTTACTTCTGACAAAAGATTTGGCCAACAATTGTTGAAGGACCTACAATTAGATGAGAACAAATTGAAGGAAGCTGTCAAAGCCGTAAGAGGAAATCAACGAGTCACTGATCAGAGTATGGCCTCAAATTTTAACATTATTTTTGTTTGTCAGTTGTCACAGGACTGTACATACATTTATCTGTTCAGTGGTTGATCTTTATATTCATAAACTGTGTTATCCGATGATGATATATAACATCATTCTAAGATGTTACGGAAAGTCCCTATACCTAATCCACAGAAAATCTGTGAGGCTGTGATTTGATTGCCGCTGCTCACTTTTAACCTCTGCGTCGCATGTGCAAACAACACTAATCTAATCGAAAATATCAACCTGCAAGTTATAATAAAGCCTTTCCTTTTTGTTTGTATTTTTCGATTAGTTACCTATTTTTATCACTCTACAGACCTGGTTTGAATAAAAGAAAGAAAAACGTGAGCTCATTGCAGTCTAGTATACTGGCATCTTCTTAGGAGGGCTTGTGATGCTATCCATTTACATTTCACTAAATTGTATTGTTTGATAGATCCTGAGGGAAAGTATCAGGCACTGGAGAAGTATGGCATTGACCTGACAGAGCAAGCAAGGCGAGGCAAATTAGACCCTGTCATAGGCCGGGATGATGAGATAAGGCGTTGCATTCAAATACTTTGTAGGAGAACCAAAAATAATCCTGTTATTATTGGCGAGCCTGGTGTTGGAAAAACAGCAATTGTGGAAGGGTATTGCTATTTTTTTTTAGTCTGTAGCATTGATAATTATACGATGGTGCCCATAACAACTATTACCATCATGCACCTTTTCTAATTAATGCATTAATGCACAAGCATCTAAATCCAGCAGCAACCTTTATAACCCACCCCCCAACTGACCCTAAACATCCCAGTTCTGTCCTGCAATCACCAAAACAAAATTAATAAGAATAAAAAGATAACTAAATAAAAAGGAAGGAAAATATTAGAGTTAAAAGTACGTTTCTGGGTTGGTTTTACTTGATGTTTCTTTTGTATCAGTAGAGGTATATGTTTCGTTAATATGCTTGTGATATGAATTTTCAGGCTAGCTCAAAGAATTGTTCGAGGTGATGTTCCTGAACCTTTGCAAAACAGGAAGGTATGTTTCATCATTTCTTTCTTGTTTGGTTGTACTTTATCATTTTACATCCTCTCTCTTTCTCCTTTTAGTGTGTCTGTAATCATCTCTTTTCACAAGCATAACAATTCATTGTTGATAAAATGATTTAAATTAATAATGTGCGCAGCTAATATCACTGGATATGGGTGCTCTACTTGCGGGAGCCAAGTTTCGTGGTGATTTTGAGGAAAGGCTGAAAGCAGTCCTAAAAGAAGTGACTTCCTCCAATGGGCAGTTCGTTTTGTTCATTGATGAAATACATACAGTTGTTGGTGCAGGTTCGTTCATTGTGTGAGTTACCATGTATGTTGTCAGTACAGTACCGGGATCCCATCCAGTACTGAACTGGAAAAATGTTTTTCCATTTTTCACCATATCCTTTTTTTTTCCGTTCTTGGTCATGATCCACCAAGTTGAGAATAAGTTGGATATAGGGATTTGATTGAACATTTCAAGCTGAAATGAGCAATTGAGGGCTTGTTGAGGGAAAGTGGTGCCATGCTGTTCGGGCAAATACTGCACTCAAAGGCTGTTAGATGTTTCTTCAGAATTCGAGACTTTCACTTAATATGTTATTCTCAGTTTTTGTAAACTGTTTTCACCCAGCCAAATTAGCTAACCCAATGTGTAATTAGGTGCGGCTGGAGGTGCAATGGATGCGAGCAACTTGCTGAAGCCGATGCTGGGCCGAGGTGAACTGAGGTGCATAGGTGCAACCACTCTTAATGAGTACCGCAAGTACATTGAGAAGGATGCAGCATTGGAGCGGCGGTTCCAGCAGGTGTACTGCAGCCAACCAGCAGTTGAAGATACCATTTCGATTTTGCGAGGCTTGCGTGAAAGGTACGAATTGCACCATGGGGTTAAGATATCAGACGGTGCTCTTGTTGCTGCTGCTGTGCTGTCAGCTCGGTACATAACCGATCGGTTCTTGCCTGACAAAGGTATGTTGTTAGGTTAATGGAAAAAATGATTTTTTTTTTTTCCTTCTATTTGCTATCTTCTTATTTTATACTTTCTGTTTGTCGGTAATTTGATCAGCTTGTGTACCGGTATTGTCTTTGTGAGCTATTGTTTTACCACTTTCTAATGCCTGTTTATGTTTTGGGTTTATGTTGTTATGATTATTGTTTACCACTTCTTATTTTTCTGAGGTTAGATTGGGTAACCGAGGACAAGTGAGGGTTAGTTGATACTGAATTGCACGATTTAGGTGTCATTGAGGCTCAATTCTCCACTACCACTGCATGATACTTTTGCCCAAATCAACAGATACTGGAGGTGGATTGGGTCTTATTGAATGTCATAAGGAGCCTGTACCTGTGCCATGCAACCAAAGTGATAATTTAAGAAACATTTTGACATTGCAAAGTTCATCTATTGTCTTGTAGCTATTGATCTTGTGGATGAATCTGCTGCCAAGCTGAAGATGGAGATAACTTCGAAACCGATCGAGCTTGATGAGGTTGACAGATCAATTCTCAAGCTAGAAATGGAGAAGCTCTCATTGAAAAATGAGACCGATAAGGCCTCAAAAGAACGGCTTGGAAAAATAGAATCTGAGCTGGCATCTCTGAAAGAAAAACAAAAGGACCTATCAGAGTTTTGGGAGCTTGAGAAGTCGCTCATGACCCGAATCAGATCCATCAAGGAAGAGGTTAGTACCTTCTCCTTTTGCAGTACAGAGTATATCTGGGAGACTGGCACGTATGCAACTCTTTTTTATTTTTTTCTCCTTTATTTTAAATTTTTTCCTTATAAAATTCAATTTTCTTTTTAGTTTCCAAGTCTCTTTTTTCTGATAGTTCGCTTCAATTTTTTTGTCTTCTTTGTTGATGCTAATAGTTCTTATTAGAACTCTAATGTAGTATTTTGTTTGTTGTCAATCCGTCAAAGGTAATTATTTGCTACTAAATTGATGTAATGATGCATATGAGACAAGGTTCTTGGGCAATACTTATTTTATGTGATGCTAGTCACTGCATTTCTGGTTGATTGCTTATTAAGATAAAAGCACTGCATGCATCTAAAACTACCTCTTCTAATACATATTTTAGTTGCTTCATATGGGCATGAGTTTAAGGCTGTTACTTTACATTTTTACATTGGTTGAGTGACTATGATCTGCTTTTTACAATTTCTGTGTGGGCAGAGCGCACCCCTTTTTTTTTCAGTGAGTGTTGGTGACAGGTGCCAGAATTTAGAATTTAGAATATATAGGGAACTGACTTGGACTTCTAAATTATATGGATGAAGAAATGAACAATATGTAGGGGATCATTTATGTATTTCTCTTATCAAGAGCAATTCAATTAAACAATAAATACTTGGTTGAATACCACCATTTCTTTTTGTGGATGTAGCATATTAACCCATATTTTAAAAGTCATATATTCTAGTCTAAGGAATTTAGATAATAATTATTCTAATGCCTAGGAAACATTTTAATTTTGATAGATTGACCGAGTCAATCTAGAAATTGAAGCAGCAGAGCGAGAGTATGATCTAAACCGAGCTGCCGAGCTCAAATATGGCACTCTACTATCCCTCCAAAGGCAACTTGAAGAAGCTGAGAAAAAGCTCGATGAGTTTCAGAAATCGGGAAAATCAATGCTCCGAGAAGAAGTAACCGACCTTGACATAGCTGAGATCGTCAGCAAGTGGACCGGCATCCCCGTTTCAAATCTCCAACAATCAGAACGTGAAAAGCTGCTTTTGCTGGAGGATGTGCTCCACAAGCGAGTGATTGGTCAAGATTTGGCCGTCATATCAGTTGCCAACGCAATCAGAAGATCTAGAGCTGGCCTCTCTGATCCCAACCGTCCGATTGCAAGTTTCATGTTTATGGGGCCCACTGGTGTTGGCAAAACTGAGCTTGCTAAGGCCCTTGCATCATTCCTTTTTGATACCGAAAATGCCCTCATAAGGATGGACATGAGCGAGTACATGGAGAAGCATGCCGTTTCTCGCTTAGTGGGGGCCCCACCGGGCTATGTCGGGTACGAAGAAGGGGGACAGTTAACAGAGGCTGTCAGAAGGCGTCCTTACTCCGTTGTCTTATTTGATGAGCTAGAGAAGGCACACCATGATGTGTTTAATATTCTATTGCAATTGTTAGATGATGGTAGGATAACTGACTCGTTAGGCCGTACAGTCAGTTTTACCAACTGTGTTATCATCATGACTTCTAATATCGGGTCGGGTTTAATTCTGGATACACTGAGGAATACCGAAGATACAAAGGAGGCGGTTTATGAAATTATGAAGAAGCAGGTGGTTGATATTGCAAGGCAGACTTTTAGGCCGGAGTTTATGAATAGGATCGATGAGTATATTGTTTTCCAGCCATTGGATGTGAAAGAGATCACCAAGATTGTGGAGTTACAGGTAAATTTTGTTTTAAATTTTCTTATATGCCCTGCAAAAATAAAAATAAGTAGTATGTACCTACAAAGCAAGAAATATCACATTTTCCCTACAAATTGTGGAACATGTCAAAATTAATCTCTTTTCTTGGTTATTCTCTCTTAGATTTGGTGTGGTACAGTTGAGGTTGGTTAATACAAATTCGGACCAGGAGCATGAAATTTCATTTCTCTGCTTTATTTAACTGTTTTATACCATTTAGGACCATTTTTAATTATTTATCCAAAATGATGCATGGGTTGACTTAACATAAGCTAGTAAAGTTTGGCTAAATTTTGGTCCCTTCAGGAGATAAAGCTGTGAGGTGACCGAATTGGGATTTTGATTGTTAATTAATTGACTAGAGACTCAGTTTTAATTATATTTTCTATATCATGGTTGGGATTACTGTTTACTGTGAACAGCTGGTTGTCGAGTTTCAAGTATTCTAAACATTTTAGTTAAAATCTCAGCAATTCTTCAATTTTAAGGATCACAGCTGCAGGGATGCATTTTTTCAAGAAATGAAGAAAATACAGTTATAATTGTTACTGCTCCTTGGTCCAATCTTGATACTTGTCTTAAAAAAAACTCTTAACAAAGCAACCACATTTGTTTAATTTATTTTGCAGCTGAATCGGGTGAGAGATAGGTTGAGGCAGAAGAAAATCCATCTCCACTACACTAGTGAAGCAGTCAAGTTATTGGGATCTCTCGGGTTTGATCCCAACTTTGGTGCTCGACCCGTTAAGAGGGTGATTCAACAAATGGTTGAGAATGAAGTGGCAGTTGGTGTGTTACGAGGTGATTTCAAGGAAGATGACTCAATCCTACTGGATGTGTTGTCACATCAGAAAAAAATTGAAATCAGAAAAATAGACAGCAATGCAGATGCTGACAGGCAGATGGTGGCAAATGATTAGTTCTATGATGCTGGTGTATTGTATGTGGGATGTCATGTTTTTTGTTTTCACTCTTTTTTTAAAATAAGAAAGGTGATGGTATTGTTGTAGATGTATAACTTTCTGAGGGCTGACGTGTGTAGCTTCTTTCTTTCTTGTTCCTTGTAAGTTGTAACAATAGGTCATGTTCTTTTTCTTTTCAATTGGGGGAGAAATCCAGTAAGAACTTGGCATTCTTGCTTCCAGTGTAGTTGGGTTTCTTTCCAAAAGATGTACATTATTTGTCTTTCTTTGAAAAAAGCACCCCTGAGTTTTTGTATATTAAATAATGTCTATACTGTGATACATGAGGAATTATACAAAGTATACACTGCAACATATGTGGATTCCAATGGCATTGAATCTCATCAGACATTCAGCATTATTTGAAAAAATAAAATTGTCAGACTGAATTTGGCTTAATTTGTAAATTACCTGATCACTGCAGATTATTACCTGTCAAAATTAATCAAAATTTCATATAAATCTGGTTTGATCAAAATTGAGCTCTACTTTTTGCTGTTTTGATTTGTTTTGGCTAAATTTGTGTCTTATTGCAGAATAAGGGTAATCAGAATTGAAATTGAGAAAATTTGAGACAACCTACGCAATTCAGTGTAGGTTTGTGAGGTTGCAAGTTGCAACTATAGTTGTGCATCAATTTTCGGGTTGAATTTAATTGAAAGGTTAGTATGAGACTTTTACCTGATTTCCCAATTGTGGGTTGTACTGGCCGCTTTGTTAATTTAAGACCTGCTACCTTGTTTATCCCTTGATTCAAGAATCGGTACCTGTTTGTACTTGTTTATCCATTGATTTGAAAATTTTGATGCACAGACATAGGTTTGATGTTATTTTTTTTCTAAGATACGTGATCTATGAACAAGATTTGTAACTGCAGAGACACAAAATAGTGGCATAGACTAGTTCAAGAATGCAAGTGATGGAAGATAACAAAAGGAACACAAATAGCATGACAAGATGGTATAGAAATGCCGATTTAGGAATGTAGGGATGCTACGAATAACTCCAGAAATTAATGTCTCTGAATGTATCTTCTTATGAATTTTGTAATCGGGAAAGTTTTGGAGCGCTATGTTGTAAATTAGGTGTAAAATATTTTTTGTGTTGGTACAGAAGATATGTAGTTCGTACAAGAGGAAAAGAATTTAGTGATGAATGTAGTAATTTTTTTATTATTTTATATGATACATAGATGCAGCAATACATGGATGCAGCAGGGAAGAAAATAATGTTCTTGAAAATGTAATTATATTGTTGGAGGATTGTATATATTTCATGTGTTGTGCCAAATTTTTTGGGTTGGAGTTGACGTTTTTCATGTGCATTGTGTGCTTGAAAATAATATCGTTGAATTACAAAGTTTCAAATCTGGAAATTGTTGAAAGATGTTAACACTGTATCATCTTTCACGATACATGCCATGTCTATTGTCAAATTCCATGCAAAAACAAATATGAACCTTCTTATTTATATGCCAATTCAAGGTTTGTAAAGGCTTGCAACATAAAACACAACCACAAGAAATGACATTACATTCATCACAGATTTAGAACCGAAAATGAACACAACAATAAAAGTACGAGGAAAAGGCGACACCTTTACATTCATTACAAGAACTGGCATTACATGACATTCTCCAACCTGTTAAGAAGAAAAGGTAAAACGGAAACTACTGTAATAGTAAAAAGACATTTTAGATCAAGCATTGCATTCATCTCAGATTTAGAGAAATCATTAACAACAACAGTTAAACCGATTGAAAAATCAGATTAAAAATCAGCAATAGTAACAGTTCATCAAAACTTTCAAGTTTCATCTACCGACAAACCACCACTTCATCTATTTCCAAATCATTCGTTCCAACTTCGTAAAATCATCCATTTATCTGCAAATAAATAGGTTATTTATTGTTAGTAATCGATTGAGTATAGGTGACAATTTAACATTAACGTTAACTTAAGACTTAATTGCAATGACATATTGACATGGGGCTTCCTTTGCATGAGGTGTACATACTAGATAGTGGTATGAGAGTTATTCAGACCTAGTACCATACTTATGAAACACACTCAATAGGAACCCTTCTAGTTAACAGAAGCAATACTCCTCACACAATATTTGCACATCCATCTCCAATCTTGATACTGTACACTGGAGATGGACTACATCTGGTATATTCACAGTACATTCAATGTACTAATGGTTAGATTATGAAGGTATTAAGAACAACACCTATACAACCCTGTGGAAAACCAAAATCTCCTTAAAAATAAAAATATTTATCTGGTTAGTTAAAGAAAGTAAAGTACTTACTAAAGACAACCTGACCAAAAGAGAATGGACAAGAAACCAAACCTGCCATTTCTGCAACTCAGATGAGACCATTGATTACCTTTTTGTCACATGCCCAGTAATTTCTTCAATTTGGGCATGAATAACAGAACATAATAACTTTGTCTTTAATTGCGAAACTGTTTCTGACCTATGGATATTAGATGCCCATATACCCCTTAATGATAGTTTATTAATAGAACTAATTAGAGCAGCTACAATTTGGACAGTCTGGTTTGCTAGAAATAAAGCATGTTTTAATAATTCTCCAATACCTAGTTTAGCTAGCTTAGGATCCCAAATAATTGCATTAACAACCTACTGGTGAAAGTCCAACTCAGATGAATCATTTTTCAAATTAAGCTTAGTTCTACCAATG
The DNA here is from genome assembly GCF_964058835.1 of Carex rostrata. Taxonomy (NCBI): domain Eukaryota; kingdom Viridiplantae; phylum Streptophyta; class Magnoliopsida; order Poales; family Cyperaceae; genus Carex; species Carex rostrata. Next base: position 14,030,513 of record NC_135925.1, on the reverse strand, counting down.
GATGTAACTCATTTGTATCAGGTAGGTCAAATTATAACCCTCTTGGAGACTGATACATCCATGGGGGACACTAGCAGCTGGGATTCCGAGGAAGATCCCTGTCTTGGGTTAGAGGGATCCAACCTCTCGGATTACCTGAGGGAGAAGGCCGAACTTGATGCCATAGACGCAGCTTACATGCAAACTAATGCCCCCATTTCCATCACCAGCTCATCCCATGCCAGTTCATCTGTAGACCACTAGTCTCCTTTCAAGACCTCTCTAATATCACTACTAAACTGTTACTGTTATATTTCTACTTAGCTCTGCTTGAAAACTATATTAGACAACTACTTTGTTTTGTATGATAATTCTCTAGCTACCTAGTTGCTTAACAACTAGTGAAACTATATCCATCTAGCTGGTTTGCTATATATTTAGCTATGATGCATATTTTGTATGAACAATATTAGTTTCTAATAAAACAAGTGGTTTTCATACCACTTTTATCAAAAAAAAGTTAACAGAAGCAATGAAGGTTAATGAATCATATGCCAAAAATTGCTCCACCGATTCAGCAATAAACCATACCAAAAATTGTTTATTGTTAATCAATTGGACGTGGGGATGTGGGGACTGGACGCCTTCAGGGCCTTCCAGCCTAAAAATTTGTTCATCATCTTACCAATCTGCACGGTTATTAAAGCAGATCCAAGGAACGAAATCATGAGGGAAAAAAAAAGGGACTTTACCCCACACATGCACATATATATACAACAAAGCAACACTTGTGTGAAATTGAGGTTATAATGTTGTTGTGATTTTCTCAATCAATTGATATATACTTAGATGGATATACAGTTTTTTAATATATAAGGGACACGGTTCACAGACATATTTACCACAGTTCTCGTATAATATTTAGATGGTTGCATTGCATCCATGAGTTCAATAAATTCTAATTTTTAATTCAACGCAAGTATAATTTTGATAACCAAATGAATGATTTTCCCCTGTAATATATTTGATCCAGTTTTAATAATGGAAACCAAAATAAATAAACACGAAGAATTAATTTATTTTCCCCAGTGCACTTCTGTATAATTTTTAGTTGCTTTCCAAAAGGATAAAAACACGCTTCTTAACTAGTAATTAGTAATGCGTTTCGATAACATAATTGCCTTGGATTTACATTTATTTATTTATTTTGTTTTGAAGTACTGAATATAATAGCGGAATCTTTCTCTTTTAACTTTCTATAATTAGCCGAAAATAAGTTTGTACAATATGAAATTTGTACTACGTATAATGGTAAATAATTAAATTGTATAAAGGTTATTCAAATAAGATAACATTAAGAATTTGGCCCTTCCCAACTGATTCTTTTACATTCTACAAAAAAAATAAGTTGACCAACTTATTAAAAATATATCTGCAGAACTCTTGTATCTCAAATCTGTTACAGTTTACAAACTAATTGTTCTTCATCTATAATCAGTTTTCAATTTTGACAAGTTTGTATCACCAATCCTTTTCCTAGCCAAATAGCTACTTCTTTTTAGCAAATGATCATAAAAACACGGCAGGTTTGTGATTAATTCTGCTGATCAGAAAATGGAAAGAGATAAAGGCAACAAAATAATTTAAACAATGGATTGTAATCACTCCAATTACAATCACATTAACAGTTACAGTCCATAAATCCATCTCAAAGCCTCAGCATGGTAATATTAATTACTATTACCACACCATATACGGTTGAAAAGGTAATTTGGAAATTCTCCTAGTCACTCCTTCCAAACAACCCATCAAACCTTTGACAGATAGCAAACTTCTGAATGCAAAAACTTTTGCTGTTTCTTACATGTGGAGAATGCACAAAAAAAAAAAAAAGTAAATACACAATATACACACTGTTTCGTACTTTATTCAGTTTTTGAAGAGGTAGTGGCAATGGCTGTCTATGATTTAAGAGCTCATGCAATTTTCTTTCTAGTTCATGTGGTGAAACTCCATAATTTTGGTTGCAGTCATCTTGCCATATCTCGTCAAATTGTTCAAATTTTGAACTTGAATTTTCACAAAAGTCGGTCCACTCAACTGGTATCTTCCATGTATAAAAAAAGATACTTTGTCAGCAGATAAAATTAGCAAAATGAACAGGCCCGGCCCTGACCCAGGGCTGCCAGGGCGATGGCCCTGGGCCCCAACAACCAAAATTATATATGTTAAAAACCAACAGGGCCCAAACAATTGTTGTTCATGTCGCTGGTCCATGAAGATTGGTCCTTCATTAAACCTGATACAAAGATTCCACATCCAGCGATTGAGGGAATTGAGAATTAAATAACATTCAACAGGGCCCAGCGGTTCACATTCAACAGGGTCCAAACAAAAAAAAGCCATTTTTCTCTGTAAAACGACAAACGAGAAGGAAGAAACAATATTCAAAAACCTAGTTTGCCGTTTCTAAGAAAGAAATTAGGAGAGATTGAGGGAAATTAAAAAAAATAGAAAACGAGGAATCCAGGGATTGAGAGAAATTAGAAATCTAGTCTGTCGTTTCTAAGAAATAAATTAAAAAAACGGTTTCTTCTATGTAAATCGACAAACGATAGATTGAGGAAGAAAGAAATTAAAAAACTTAGATCTTCTAATGAGTCATAATCTTGTTTTGTGACAGTGAGTGCGAGGCAGAGGCGGTGGTGGCATCTGGTTAGAGTGAGGCCAACACAGTGACACATTAACACAGCATCTGGACTAGGTGAGACAAGGTGTCGATCGCAGCCTCTGGATTTGACTACCGGCAGCTCAGCAATGCATCTGGTCATCTGCTTCAGGTTTTATCCTTCTATTACTTTGTTTTATTTTTAATTTAAAACAATGTTTTCTTAAAATATGCATTAGGTAGCAAAAAAAATAAACAAAAAAAGAGAGGAAGAAAAAAAAAACCCTCAAAAAAGTTATATTCAAAAGCTTTGGAAGAAAATTGAAACACAAAATGAGTATTTGAAAAACCAAGTTAAAAGTGAAATGCACGAAGAAATAAGAAATGTATCTGAAAACTAAAATGAAAAAAATGAAGATGAGATAAATCAATAAACAACAAATATATCTGAAAATAAAAAAACTTTGAGAGGTATTGGTTTTATGTCCCCCTATTTTGTATGATCTATTGACATATTAAAAAAAAAATGTACATAAAAGATGCAAATTTTTTTCCTGTCTCGGGCCCCAAAATTTTCAGGACCGGCCCTGAAAATGAACAGAGATTATTTTACAATGCTCACCATGTCTTTTGTGCAATTAGAAACTGTAACTGATACCAAATATTCATATATACCATAATAGGCAGAAATCACAAATATGTGTTTTCCCAAATAGGACGACATATTAGTGTAAACCAGTTTAATTACAAGTCTCTAAAATGATAATGAGATAGAAATACGTTGAAAGTTAATTACCAGTGAGGGAAATGGAGAGCAATACAGCCTAATACAATATAATCATAGGAAAAAAAAAATTTATAAAAATAAAATGAATACAGAGTTTTTTAGTACTTGTCAAAACCTATTCTACCCGGTTATAATTCGCTAGATGCAACTAACAAATGCATTTTACCAAATATTTGAGGCCATTTTTATTAAAACCATAATTTTTTTTTTAAAAAGTATCTCCAGATTTAGATTTTTTTCAAAACTGCCCCCAACCGCCCGTTCTATGGGCGGTCCATACTCCTAGCAAACCGCCCGGGAGAGTGGCGGTCCTCTATTTTTTTTTAAATAATATCTTAATATTTTTATTTAAATAATTTTAGTTTTTTTGTTTAGGGTGTATGCCAAAAAATAAGACATTTGATATATTTATGAGTCATGTCGTAACTTTTTATAACTTTGATTTGATTTGTCAATTGGATATCACAAGTTTAAATATAACACTAATTAAGGACTTGGCCTTGATTCAAAAATTTCCAAGCTCTGACAGCTTGTTGATATTTCAAAATTTTTGATTAAATGATGTCTTAGAGATTTGATCTTCTTCTCTTTATTTCTGGTACTAAAACATTAGTTTAGAGCTACTAAAATATGTTCAAACCTCAAATTAGATCTCTGTCCATACATAAAGCACCCTATATTGACATCTGGTATGGTAACAAGTTCAAACTCAGCAGCCAAGCACTAAGCAAAGGTCACTGGTATAGTGCAATGCACTAAAAACATCAAATTTGACTTTTTCTGATAAATCAGCAAGTCTGAACTGATATAGGGACCAAACTACAAAAGTGATTACACCAGCATGTAGAGCATTAAAAAATACACAGAATTGACACAAATTTCAATTTATTTGGATTTATTTACAATTAGTTATGAATTTCCAAAGTTCACCTTTTGAAAAAACTTTAAACAACCATAACTTTGGCTAGGAAAAGTCGGATTTGCGTGTATGACCACTTTTCGGAAAAGGGGGGACGAGACGGATCCGAATTTCGCCCGAGAGAAATTCTCGAGCATCCGAAGCATCAGAATTGCAAAAAAAGTCGTTTAGTACCTCAAAAATTCAGTTTAAGTTTTCTATCCACGGTAGGCATACAACGATCGGTATTTTGTTTAGTCAAAAGCTTGAGAGATTATTCAAGAATTATCCATATAATTATTTTAAAATGTATTTACTATTTATTGTGTGTGTTTTCTTATTCAAGCAAATGGTATATGTTGACAATAATCAAATAATCCAATTATTTTCTCTCTCGCTCTTCAATTATTCTCTAAAAAAAACAAAAGAAGTTGACATCATTGATGCAATCTAACCATATTTTCTTGTGTATATTTGAATAAAATAAATTATTAAGAATCAAAGCCAAGTCCTTAATTAATGTTATCTTTAGACTTGTAATATCCAACTGATAAATCAAATCAAAGTTATAAAGAGTTATGACATTCCTCATAAATATATCAAATATCTTATTTTTTGGCATACACCCTAAAAAAAACAATTATTTAAATAAAAATATTAAGATCTAAAAAAAAAAGAGGGGCGGTCTGCTAGAAGTGTGGACCGCTCATAGGACGGGCGGTTGGGGCAGTTTTGAAAAAAATCTGAATTTGGGAACACTTTTGTAAAAATCTTTTTTGTTTTTTTAGAGTTTTAATAAAAATGGCCGAAATATTTGAAACTACAATTTCATTCGCGAAATTATTAGCTTCAATTAACTTAAGTCAAAAATAACTTTGAGGCGCACTCAAATGCTATGTATTTATTGAATTTTAAACTCTAAACTGGAAGTTAAAATACATATATACAATAACTTATTTTTGATTTTGTGACAAAAAATAATGATATTATATGTGTAAAATGTTACACGTTTGAAACCTAAATGAAAATTTTCTCGTGGATACCAATTTGATGGTTTGATCACGATTTTTTCTAAAAAAAAAAGGAGTTAAAAATGTATTTCCATATATTATATTATATAAAAAAAAATAGCAAATTGGTGCCTTCATTCACCTCCATTACTTACCTTAATGGAGATTAGCCTTTATGCATATTATATTCTGGTAAAGCAATTCCCCAATATGGGCAATTTGGAGGTGCCGTAATGAGAAAATGTATGGGGGTCAGATACCGATCGAGTATAGAAATGTTCAACAAATTTAGAAATAGATGCAGTAACTTGCTATGTAGATGGCTCGTGGAAAGAGCCATGGCTAGGCGGGCTGGGGTTTATACATATATAGATGACCCGCCAGTGAGGACTAGGGATCCTTCTACTCTGAAATTATTTCTGTAAAATGCATTTACTTTTTCATAATCAAAGTTTCGGCTTGTGCTCCCCCAATAGGCCTATTTAGCGACAAATAGCACTCAACAGTTTAAATGTTAGAAACTTAGAAATTTAGAATATATAGCATGTATTTTGGTCACTTAGCTTTCTCTATAGGGAAAACGTGATTTCATGAACAAACAGGGGCGGATCCAGGATTTCAATCAGGGGTAGGCACAATATGCACACGCTTTTTGGAATTTTGATATTTGAATTTGTACATGAAAAAATAGCAATTTATTCGAAACTGGCATGGAAAAATTACACACAATTATTTATATTTAGTATAAAAAACGTAACCTGGTGTGATTATTTATGCTAAAATTTATTTGTAAAATTCATTGTTCAAAACAATTTTCATATATTTTATTTTAAAACCATGAGATATTATAGAGACTTTGTATCTTAAATGCTGAAGCTTTAACTAACAGAAATTAATTGGGAGACAAATTGGTCTTTTACCACAACACTAATTATAAAAAAAAAAAAATGAATCACTTTCGAATGAGGCGCAATTTTTTTTTACCAGCCTTAACACAATTTGGTATCATTCCGGAAGACAAATATTTTTATTAAGGTTTTCTATTCAAAGAAATGAGCAAAATCTCATAAAATTATACATGCACAAGATTTACTAGGTAAACAAGAAAGACAAAAAAATGCTCATTATTTTAATTTACAAGTTTCCTTTTCAGTTTGATTTGTTTCTTGCATCTAAGAAAATAGCGAATGTTTCAGGCCCAATTGGAGTCTCAAACGGTCAAACCCCTGCTTTTATTTAATTTGATTAAGATACAAATTTGGAATAAAACTATAGTAGCTCCAAATGAGTTTGGAGTTTGCGCGGTTCACAACCCAGCGACACTAGTGTATATGTGGTTCACCAGAATTCATGCGCGAAGTGAGAGATATGGTCCACTATCGTGGCTCACAGTCATGGAGGGACAAATTAGACTTGGCGCGGATTCTATTTTCTTTCTCTAACGCAGATCTGGGTTGTGTATTCTTTTTTTCTAGGTCAGGGGTGGGCACTAATATTATTCAGGGGTAGGCACCAACATGTAGTATTAGTGGGCCTCCAAAAATAAATAATTCAGGAGTAGGCACTTGCCTACTCCTGGGCCTATTTCGATCTACCCCTGTGAACAAATATAGATATCATATTCTTTTAGGCATTAATGCTAATTTCATGGTGTACGTGCTTAAATAATTTGTTTCTTTGAATGTATATATTATATTGACTTTATTTAATTTAAGCTCAAAATGTTTATATGCGGGTTACTGAGTAGGCTAATTTTTTTTTTAAAAAAAACCACAAATAAAAAAATAAATTTTATCAAACCAACTTGATTTAGAGGTGTAAACAGATACGGATAATCCGCTCCGTATTCGCTCCGTATCCGGAGATTATCTGAATTCAGATTAAACGGATACATATACGCATAATTTTTGCATATGGTGAAAAATTGGCGGATACGGATACAGATAATTTCATGAAGGTGAATATCCGTATCTGTATCCGCAATTATCCAGATCCGAAATTACTCCTAACCAGTTTTGACTTTACTGCTCCGGATAGAAGTTATATATTATCCTATATTCATTTCAGTCTTGGCTGTGGTATAAATTATAATACGATGTGATTTTCAATTTAATCTCTTTATTCGCCGGTGATGGTGCTACAATAATGCAATTTCCTTTCCTTTTTACCTCCATTTCTTCACTCTCTATTATTTTCCATTCAAGATTTTAGCACGTGAATGTAACATGGTTTTAGTCTCTGTTAAATTCGTTTTAGCCACTGTTTAAAGACAACAACAAGTCACTCTTTTGTATCTTACAGTGCATAACTCAATTATTCGACAATTATTCGTTTCGTATCCGTATTAGAATCTGTATCCGTAGATTTTGATATCCGTTTCGTGAATCTGTATTCGTTTCGTATCCGTTTAAGGCGGATATGGTTTTAAATTTTGATATCCGTTTACTATTCGTATCCGTATCTGCTCATTGAAAGACAGATACGGATATGGTATTAGCATTATCCGCTCCGTTTACACCCCCAACTTGATTGCTTTTTTTTTTTACAAAAAAATCATAAGAACCGAGATGCAATTTCGTTCCCTTTTTTTGTTTTGTTTTTGGGACCGAATTGCTATTTCGGTCTCAGCCATTTTCACAGATTTCGATAAAAAAATGTTGAAAAATTGTAAAAATATGTGGAATCAAATTGTCATTTCGGTTCCTAAAAAAAAAAAAATTGAGTCCGAAATAACATTTCAGTTCTTATAGTTTTTGTAAAAAAAAATAAAAAAATAATCACGTTGGTTTCATAAAAATCTTTTTTTCTAATTATAGTTTATAAAAAAAATTCGAGTAGCTAGGACGCTAGGTATATATATAAGGTACAATGTTTTCAATTAAATGCAAAGAAGAACACTCGCATAAATATTTCTCGTGCAATTCTTTGTACGAAACCATGGACCATTTAAAGGTACCATTTAAGTTTACAATTAATGATATAGAAATAACTAAATGATTAATTCTTGTCTAGTGGAACCTCATTTTTTAACGTAAATTAGATAAGAACGAATGAATCCGGTGCATAAATATGGCATCTTAAGCTAACCGACTTATTTGATGAATTTAACTTTAAAACCTATCAAATTACTTCAAACAATAAATTCAAATTATTAGAACCAATCTATTTCACGAGTAATGTGTTTACATATATCAAATTTATGATTTGTGAATTAATTTAGTGTAAAATTAAGTGATGAAAAAACGAGGAATAATAAATGCATTAAAAATAACTTATAAATAATTTCGTTTTCACCAAACATCATACTAAATTAATTTAAATATTTATTAATTTGACATATAAACATATCAGAAGTGAAATATCATTTGAAAATAGTTCGATAGCTTACAGCGTTCAGCTCATCAATTTAAAATTGGTGAGCTTAAGAACACCCTTTTACATTATATTCTATATATGAGATAAAAAGAGTAGCACAATGCTGTACGTGTCCCATTCGTTGTAGAACTAATTTTTATTTCCCTGCTCATTCCAACCTAGTGAAATAATTGTGCATGAAGTGATTTGCATGTGTTGTGACGTGATAATCTATTAAAAATTAAATTTGATTTACATGAATACCAGACCGAATTAGACATAATTAGGATAGTTAGATCTTTGATGGAATTGTGAATCTTAAATAAATTATCCTAAATTATGAAAAAAAAAAGTTAGACGTGATTAAAAGTGTGGACCTTAACTGCTTATCTTTGGAGACGTCATGTGTGGTCACGGTGTGACTAATGTGTCGTGACCATCTTTTTGAATTTGATCACGGCACGTAATTCACATTACAGCATGGTATGTGACTCAAGTTACGGCGTAACTAGTCACGGCACGACACATATTTAGATCTCCACTCATGGGTATTGAACTAAATTCGGTCTGGTATTCAATCAAAACTGTTCGATCCGCATCAAAATTTGTTCATACGTTTTTAAATCTTGAAGACGTCAACACAAATCTTGATGCAAATTGAACGATTCCGATCAAACATCATACCAAACTTGATCCAATACCCATCGGACCATCCCGATTCCAACTTAATTTTGTACTTCTGTTGGCAAATTTAGAGAGTTGAGTAAATGTTACTTTTACATTTATAGATTTAAAATTTAAATAAAAAATCTCTTATAGATATTAAATAATTCAGCTAATTTAATTTTCTAACCTTTACTTAAAAAACCCGATGGTTTAGCATTGTGTGTATTATAATCATCATCAAACAAAATTTGGTTACTTGCACAACTTTGCTTTTTAATTAAGTCAAACATTTAGCACAATAAGATCAATAAAAGTTGAGAATAAGAAAACTAAAAAATTAACTTTTCTTAACATTTGCAAATTGCAATCAAGCGTTCTGGGCCTTGTGGCCTGTTATGTAGAGTCCGCATCGTCTGCATTAAGCCATTAACTCAAACGAAAATATTTACTCCTATACCCCATCTAAAGTTCATATTTTAGATCTCCGTGCTTTCTGCGCAAGACACGCTGATAAACCTCTGTTCCACTTCAAAGACACCTCTCTCTCTCTCTCTCTCTCTCTCTCTCTCTCTCCATATGGCTTCTTCGGCCACTGCGAAGCGGCTCGCAAGGTCAGCGTACGCTTACATAGAAGCGGCGCGCCGAAGCGGAGCGGCTCAGCATCACACATTCCGAGCTCTGTCCTCCGCCACTGTTCATCCTCTCCTTGAAAGCACCACCTCCTTTTCCTCCGCTGAGAAAATTCATTTCGGAGTACGAGTTTCTTTGAGAGGAAACACACTTTATTTAATGAAAGCTCTTTTAGAATATAAAGATGGCTTGGCGCGAAGAATTTTTACCAAGGCTGGAGTTGACAACACATCGGTTTTACAAGCCACAGATGACTTCATCTCCAGGCAACCTAAGGTATTCATTGTACTGTGGTTTCATGTTTTGTTGCTTGCATTTACTGTTAGTTGCTGTAGAGGACGCATGGTAAAAAATTTCCCAAGTTACTTGTCCTGAATAGAAAGATAAAAATAAGTGTTTGAAAAGAAGGAACCAAACAACCCTTGAGATGAAAGGATGTGAAAATTTTACTGATTCTTAAAATAATAAATCAAATGACCCCTCAAAAGGCTTACCATAGTAATCCAAATAAAAAGAACAAAAAAAATGAATTTAGAAAAAGAAGCCAAAGGTTTTGCCTTTTACCTTATTCTTTTGTTTGTTTGGCCACAAAAATGAAAAAAGTGTGAATGGGAACTTAACAAATAATGAGAAACTAATTAGGAACAAGAGAAAACTTTCCCTGAAAAAAAGAGGACGAAAGAACAGCCGAATCAATTAGGAAACATGCCAAAGAGGATACATCAGTCAGTTCTCATTAGGGTACTGTTATGATTTCATTTTATTCATATTTTACTTTAAATTTGCAGGTGTCTGGGGACACGAGTGGACCTGTAGTGGGCCAGAGTCTAGTGTCAATTTTTGACAGTGCAAAGAAGTACAAAAAGGAGTTCAATGATGATTTTGTGTCAGTTGAACACTTTCTGCTAGCTTTTACTTCTGACAAAAGATTTGGCCAACAATTGTTGAAGGACCTACAATTAGAAGAGAACAAATTGAAGGAAGCTGTCAAAGCCGTAAGAGGAAATCAACGAGTCACTGATCAGAGTATGGCCTCAAATTTTAACATTATTTTTGTTTGTAAGTTGTCACAGGACTGTACATACATTTAGCTGTTCAGTGGTTGATCTTTATATTCATAAACTGTGTTATCCGATGATGATATATAACATCATTCTAAGATGTTACGGAAAGTCCCTATACCTAATCCACAGAAAATCTGTGAGGCTGTGATTTGATTGCCGCCGCTCACTTTTAACCTCTGCGTCGCATGTGCAAACAACACTAATCTAATCAAAAATATCAACCTGCAAGTTATAATAAGGCCTTTCCTTTTTGTTTGTATTTTTCGATTAGTTACATATTTTTATCACTCTACAGACCTGGTTTGAATAAAAGAAAGAAAAACGTGAGCTCATTGCAGTCTAGTATACTGGCATCTTCTTAGGAGGGCTTGTGATGCTATCCATTTACATTTCACTAAATTGTACTGTTGATAGATCCTGAGGGAAAGTATCAGGCACTGGAGAAGTATGGTATTGACCTGACAGAGCAAGCAAGGCGAGGCAAATTAGACCCTGTCATAGGCCGGGATGATGAGATAAGGCGTTGCATTCAAATACTTGGTAGAAGAACCAAAAATAATCCTGTTATTATTGGCGAGCCTGGTGTTGGAAAAACAGCAATTGTGGAAGGGTATTGCTATTTTTTTTTACAACTATTACCATCATGCACCTTTTCTAATTAATGCATTAATGCACAAGCATCTAAATCCAGCAGCAACCTTTATAACCCACCCCCCAACCAACCCTACACATCCCAGTTCTGTCCTGCAAACACCAAAACAAAATTAATAAGAATAAAAAGGAAGGAAAACATTAGAGTTAAAAGTGCGTTCCTGGGTTGGTTTTACTTGATGTTTCTTTTGTATCAGTAGAGGTATTTGTTTTGTTAATATGCTTGTGATATGAAATTTCAGGCTAGCTCAAAGAATTGTCCGAGGTGATGTTCCTGAACCTTTGCAAAACAGGAAGGTATGTTTCATCATTTCTTTCTTGTTTGGTTGTACTTTATCATTTTACATCCTCTCTATTTCTCCTTTTAGTGTGTCTGTAATCATCTCTTTTCACAAGCATAACAAATTCATTGTTGATAAAATGATTTAAATTAATAATGTGCGCAGCTAATATCACTGGATATGGGTGCTCTACTTGCGGGAGCCAAGTTTCGTGGTGATTTTGAGGAAAGGCTGAAAGCAGTCCTAAAAGAAGTTACTTCTTCCAATGGGCAGTTCGTTTTGTTCATTGATGAAATACATACAGTTGTCGGTGCAGGTTCGTTCATTGTGTGAGTTACCATGTATGTTGTCAGTACAGTACCAGGATCCCATCCAGTACTGAACTGGAAAAATGTTTTTCCATTTTTCACCATATCCTTTTTTTTCCGTTCTTGGTCATGATCCATCCAATGAGTTGAGGATAAGTTGGATATAGGGATTTGATTGCACATTTCGAGCTGAAATGAGCAATTGAGGGCTTGTTGAGGGAAAGTGGTGCCATGCTGTTCGGGCAAATACTGCACTCAAAGGCTGTTAGATGTTTCTTCAGAATTCGAGACTTTCACTTAATATGTTATTCTCAGTTTTTGTAAACTGTTTTCACCCAGCCAAATTAACTAACCCAATGTGTAATTAGGTGCGGCTGGAGGTGCAATGGATGCGAGCAACTTGCTGAAGCCCATGCTGGGCCGAGGTGAACTGAGGTGCATAGGTGCAACCACTCTTAATGAGTACCGCAAGTACATCGAGAAGGATGCAGCATTGGAGCGGCGGTTCCAGCAGGTGTACTGCAGCCAACCAGCCGTTGAAGATACCATTTTGATTTTGCGAGGCTTGCGTGAAAGGTACGAATTGCACCATGGGGTTAAGATATTAGACGGTGCTCTTGTTGCTGCTGCAGTGCTGTCAGCTCGGTACATAACTGACCGGTTCTTGCCCGACAAAGGTATGTTGTTAGGTTAATGGAAAAGGTGATTTTTTTTTTCTTTTTGTTCCTTCTATTTGCTATCTTCTTATTTTATACTTTCTGTTTGTCGGTAATTTGATCAGCTTGTGTACCGGTATTGTCTTTGTGAGCTATTGTTTTACTACTTTTTAATGCCTGTTTATGTTTTGGTTTATGTTGTTATGATTATTGTTTACCACTTCTTATTTTTCTGAGGTTGGATTGGGTAACCGAGGACAAGTGAGGATTAGTTGATATTGAATTTCATGATTTAGGTGTAATTGAGGCTCAATTCTCCACTACCACTGGATGATACTTTTGCACAAATCAACAGATACTGGAGGTGGATTGGGTCTTATTGAATGTCATAAGGAGCCTGTACCTGTGCCATGCAACCAAAGTGATAATTTAAGAAACATTTTGACATTGCAAAGTTCATCTATTGTCTTGTAGCTATTGATCTTGTGGATGAATCTGCTGCCAAGCTGAAGATGGAGATAACTTCGAAACCGATCGAGCTTGATGAGGTTGACAGATCAATTCTCAAGGTAGAAATGGAGAAGCTCTCATTGAAAAATGAGACCGACAAGGCCTCAAAAGAACGGCTTGGAAAAATAGAATCTGAGCTGGCATCTCTGAAAGAAAAACAAAAGGACCTGGCAGAGTTTTGGGAGCTTCAGAAGTCGCTCATGACCCGAATCCGATCCATCAAGGAAGAGGTTAGTACCTTCTCCTTTTGCAGTACAGAGTATATCTGGGAGACTGGGACGTATGCAACTCTTTTTTATTTTTAAATTTCCTTATAAAATTCAATTTTCTTTTTAGTTTCCAAGTCTCTTTTTTCTAATAGTTTGCTTTAATTTTATTGTCTTCTTTGTTGATGCTAATATTTCTTATTAGAACTCTAATGTAGTATTTTGTTTGTTGTCAATCCTCAAAGGTAAGGTAATTATTTGCTACTAAATTGATGTCATGATGCATATGAGACAAGGTTCTTGGGCAATACTTATTTTATGTGATGCTAGTCACTGCATTTCTTGTTGATTGCTTATTAAGATAAAAGCACTGTATGCATCTAAAACTACCTCTTCTAATACATATTTTAGTTGCTTCATATGGGCATGGGTTTAAGGCTGTTACTTTACATTTTTACATTGGTTGAGTGACTATGATCTGCTTTTTACAATTTCTGTGTGGGCAGAGCGCACCCCTTTTTTTTTCAGTGAGTGTTGGTGACAGGTGCCAGAATTTAGAATTTAGAATTTAGAATATATAGGGAACTGACTTGGACTTCTAAATTATATGGATGAAGAAATGAACAATATGTAGGGGATCATTTATGTATTTCTCTTATCAAGAGCAATTCAATTAAACAATAAATACTTGGTTGAATACCACCATTTCTTTTTGTGGATGTAGCATATTAACCCATATTTTAAAAGTCATATATTCTAGTCTAAGGAATTTAGATAATAATTATTCTAATGCCTAGGAAACATTTTAATTTTGATAGATTGACCGAGTCAATCTAGAAATTGAAGCAGCAGAGCGAGAGTATGATCTAAACCGAGCTGCCGAGCTCAAATATGGCACTCTACTATCCCTCCAAAGGCAACTTGAAGAAGCTGAGAAAAAGCTCGATGAGTTTCAGAAATCGGGAAAATCAATGCTCCGAGAAGAAGTAACCGACCTTGACATAGCTGAGATCGTCAGCAAGTGGACCGGCATCCCCGTTTCAAATCTCCAACAATCAGAACGTGAAAAGCTGCTTTTGCTGGAGGATGTGCTCCACAAGCGAGTGATTGGTCAAGATTTGGCCGTCATATCAGTTGCCAACGCAATCAGAAGATCTAGAGCTGGCCTCTCTGATCCCAACCGTCCGATTGCAAGTTTCATGTTTATGGGGCCCACTGGTGTTGGCAAAACTGAGCTTGCTAAGGCCCTTGCATCATTCCTTTTTGATACCGAAAATGCCCTCATAAGGATGGACATGAGCGAGTACATGGAGAAGCATGCCGTTTCTCGCTTAGTGGGGGCCCCACCGGGCTATGTCGGGTACGAAGAAGGGGGACAGTTAACAGAGGCTGTCAGAAGGCGTCCTTACTCCGTTGTCTTATTTGATGAGCTAGAGAAGGCACACCATGATGTGTTTAATATTCTATTGCAATTGTTAGATGATGGTAGGATAACTGACTCGTTAGGCCGTACAGTCAGTTTTACCAACTGTGTTATCATCATGACTTCTAATATCGGGTCGGGTTTAATTCTGGATACACTGAGGAATACCGAAGATACAAAGGAGGCGGTTTATGAAATTATGAAGAAGCAGGTGGTTGATATTGCAAGGCAGACTTTTAGGCCGGAGTTTATGAATAGGATCGATGAGTATATTGTTTTCCAGCCATTGGATGTGAAAGAGATCACCAAGATTGTGGAGTTACAGGTAAATTTTGTTTTAAATTTTCTTATATGCCCTGCAAAAATAAAAATAAGTAGTATGTACCTACAAAGCAAGAAATATCACATTTTCCCTACAAATTGTGGAACATGTCAAAATTAATCTCTTTTCTTGGTTATTCTCTCTTAGATTTGGTGTGGTACAGTTGAGGTTGGTTAATACAAATTCGGACCAGGAGCATGAAATTTCATTTCTCTGCTTTATTTAACTGTTTTATACCATTTAGGACCATTTTTAATTATTTATCCAAAATGATGCATGGGTTGACTTAACATAAGCTAGTAAAGTTTGGCTAAATTTTGGTCCCTTCAGGAGATAAAGCTGTGAGGTGACCGAATTGGGATTTTGATTGTTAATTAATTGACTAGAGACTCAGTTTTAATTATATTTTCTATATCATGGTTGGGATTACTGTTTACTGTGAACAGCTGGTTGTCGAGTTTCAAGTATTCTAAACATTTTAGTTAAAATCTCAGCAATTCTTCAATTTTAAGGATCACAGCTGCAGGGATGCATTTTTTCAAGAAATGAAGAAAATACAGTTATAATTGTTACTGCTCCTTGGTCCAATCTTGATACTTGTCTTAAAAAAAACTCTTAACAAAGCAACCACATTTGTTTAATTTATTTTGCAGCTGAATCGGGTGAGAGATAGGTTGAGGCAGAAGAAAATCCATCTCCACTACACTAGTGAAGCAGTCAAGTTATTGGGATCTCTCGGGTTTGATCCCAACTTTGGTGCTCGACCCGTTAAGAGGGTGATTCAACAAATGGTTGAGAATGAAGTGGCAGTTGGTGTGTTACGAGGTGATTTCAAGGAAGATGACTCAATCCTACTGGATGTGTTGTCACATCAGAAAAAAATTGAAATCAGAAAAATAGACAGCAATGCAGATGCTGACAGGCAGATGGTGGCAAATGATTAGTTCTATGATGCTGGTGTATTGTATGTGGGATGTCATGTTTTTTGTTTTCACTCTTTTTTTAAAATAAGAAAGGTGATGGTATTGTTGTAGATGTATAACTTTCTGAGGGCTGACGTGTGTAGCTTCTTTCTTTCTTGTTCCTTGTAAGTTGTAACAATAGGTCATGTTCTTTTTCTTTTCAATTGGGGGAGAAATCCAGTAAGAACTTGGCATTCTTGCTTCCAGTGTAGTTGGGTTTCTTTCCAAAAGATGTACATTATTTGTCTTTCTTTGAAAAAAGCACCCCTGAGTTTTTGTATATTAAATAATGTCTATACTGTGATACATGAGGAATTATACAAAGTATACACTGCAACATATGTGGATTCCAATGGCATTGAATCTCATCAGACATTCAGCATTATTTGAAAAAATAAAATTGTCAGACTGAATTTGGCTTAATTTGTAAATTACCTGATCACTGCAGATTATTACCTGTCAAAATTAATCAAAATTTCATATAAATCTGGTTTGATCAAAATTGAGCTCTACTTTTTGCTGTTTTGATTTGTTTTGGCTAAATTTGTGTCTTATTGCAGAATAAGGGTAATCAGAATTGAAATTGAGAAAATTTGAGACAACCTACGCAATTCAGTGTAGGTTTGTGAGGTTGCAAGTTGCAACTATAGTTGTGCATCAATTTTCGGGTTGAATTTAATTGAAAGGTTAGTATGAGACTTTTACCTGATTTCCCAATTGTGGGTTGTACTGGCCGCTTTGTTAATTTAAGACCTGCTACCTTGTTTATCCCTTGATTCAAGAATCGGTACCTGTTTGTACTTGTTTATCCATTGATTTGAAAATTTTGATGCACAGACATAGGTTTGATGTTATTTTTTTTCTAAGATACGTGATCTATGAACAAGATTTGTAACTGCAGAGACACAAAATAGTGGCATAGACTAGTTCAAGAATGCAAGTGATGGAAGATAACAAAAGGAACACAAATAGCATGACAAGATGGTATAGAAATGCCGATTTAGGAATGTAGGGATGCTACGAATAACTCCAGAAATTAATGTCTCTGAATGTATCTTCTTATGAATTTTGTAATCGGGAAAGTTTTGGAGCGCTATGTTGTAAATTAGGTGTAAAATATTTTTTGTGTTGGTACAGAAGATATGTAGTTCGTACAAGAGGAAAAGAATTTAGTGATGAATGTAGTAATTTTTTTATTATTTTATATGATACATAGATGCAGCAATACATGGATGCAGCAGGGAAGAAAATAATGTTCTTGAAAATGTAATTATATTGTTGGAGGATTGTATATATTTCATGTGTTGTGCCAAATTTTTTGGGTTGGAGTTGACGTTTTTCATGTGCATTGTGTGCTTGAAAATAATATCGTTGAATTACAAAGTTTCAAATCTGGAAATTGTTGAAAGATGTTAACACTGTATCATCTTTCACGATACATGCCATGTCTATTGTCAAATTCCATGCAAAAACAAATATGAACCTTCTTATTTATATGCCAATTCAAGGTTTGTAAAGGCTTGCAACATAAAACACAACCACAAGAAATGACATTACATTCATCACAGATTTAGAACCGAAAATGAACACAACAATAAAAGTACGAGGAAAAGGCGACACCTTTACATTCATTACAAGAACTGGCATTACATGACATTCTCCAACCTGTTAAGAAGAAAAGGTAAAACGGAAACTACTGTAATAGTAAAAAGACATTTTAGATCAAGCATTGCATTCATCTCAGATTTAGAGAAATCATTAACAACAACAGTTAAACCGATTGAAAAATCAGATTAAAAATCAGCAATAGTAACAGTTCATCAAAACTTTCAAGTTTCATCTACCGACAAACCACCACTTCATCTATTTCCAAATCATTCGTTCCAACTTCGTAAAATCATCCATTTATCTGCAAATAAATAGGTTATTTATTGTTAGTAATCGATTGAGTATAGGTGACAATTTAACATTAACGTTAACTTAAGACTTAATTGCAATGACATATTGACATGGGGCTTCCTTTGCATGAGGTGTACATACTAGATAGTGGTATGAGAGTTATTCAGACCTAGTACCATACTTATGAAACACACTCAATAGGAACCCTTCTAGTTAACAGAAGCAATGAAGGTTAATGCATCATATGCCAAAAATTGCTCCACCGATCCAGTAATAAACCATATACCAAAAATTGTTTATTGTTAATTAATTGGATGTGGGGACTGGACGCGAGCCTTCCAGCCTAAAAATTTGTTCATCATCTTACCAATCTGCACGGTTATTAAAGCAGATCCAAGGAACGAAATCGTGAGGAAAAAAAAAAAAACGGGACTTTACCTCACACATGCACATATATATACAACAAAGCAACACTTGTGTGAAATTGAGGTTATAATGTTGTTGTGATTTTCTCAATCAATTGATAAATATTTAGATGGATTTACAGTTTTTTAATATATAAGGGACACAGGTTCACAGACATATTTACCACAGTTCTGACTGGATTTTTTGGATATGGTTGCATTGCATCCATGAGTTCAATAAATTCGAATTTTTAATTCAATTCAAGTATAATTTTGATAACCAAAGAAATGATTTCCCCTGTAATATATTTGATCCAATTTTAATAATGGAAACCAAAATAAATGAACACGAAGAAATTATTTTCCACAGTGCACTTCTGTATAATTTTTAGTTGCTTTCCAAAAGGATTAAAAAACACGCTTCTTAACTAGTAACTAGTAATGCATTTCGATAACATAATTGCCTTGGATTTACATTTTTATTTTTTTATTTTGAAGTACTGAATATAACATCGGAATCTTTCTCTTTGAACTTTCTATAATTAGCCGAAAATAAGTTTGTAAAATAAGAAATGAAATCTGTACTACGTATAATGGTAAATAATTAAATTGTATAAAGGTTATTAAAATAAGATAACATTAAGAATTTGGCCCTTGAACTTTTACTTGCCCCAACTGATTCTTTTACATTCTACAAAAAAAAAAAAAAGTTTACAAACTTATTAAAAATATATCAGAACTCTGTATATCAAATCTGTTACAGTTTACAAACTAATTGTTCTTCATCTATAAACAGTTTTCAATTTTGACAAGTTTGTATCACTAATCCTTTTCCTAGCCAAATAGCTAATTCTTTTTAGCAAATGATCATAAAAACGCAGCAGGTTTGTGATTAATTCTGCTGATCAGAAAATGGAAAGAGATAAAAGCAACAAAATAATTTAAACAATGGATTGTAATCACTCCAATTACAATCACATTAACAGCTGCAGTCCATAAATCCATCTCAAAGCCTCAGCATGGTAATAATTACCGCACCATATACGGTTGAAAAGGTGAGTTGGAAATTCTCCTAGTCACTCCTTTCAAATAACCCATCAAACCCTTGACAGATAGCAAACTTTTTGAATGCAAAAACTTTTGCTGCTTCTTACATGTGGAGAATGCACAAAAAAAGAGAGAGTAAATACACAATACACACTGTTTCGTACTTTATTCAGTTTTTGAAGAGGTAGTGGCAATGGCCTTCCATCGGTTTATCTCACTCTCCCTCTCCAGTAACTTCCTTTCCAAAGAGTGCAATTGGGACTCCAGTTCTTCTATCCTCTCTTGCTGTCTATGATTTAAGAGCTCATGCAATTTTCTTTCTAGTTCATGTGGTGAAACTCCATAATTTTGGTTGCAGTCATCTTGCCATGTCTCGTCAAATTGTTCAAATTTTGAACTTGAATTTTCACAAAAGTCGGTCCATTCAACAGGTATCTTCCATGTATAAAAAAAGATACTTTGTCAGCAGATAAAATTAGCAAAATGAACAGAGATTATTTTACAATGCTCACCATGTCTTTTGTGCAATTAGAAACTACAACTGATACCAAATATTCATATATACCAGAATAGGCAGAAATCACAAATATGGGTTTTCCCAAATAGGACAACATATTAGTGTAAACCAGTTTAATTACGAGTCTCTAAAATGATAATGAGATAGAAATACGTTGAAAGTTAGCTTTTGCAAATTTCAATAATTTAAAAAAAAAAAAAAATCAGCCAAAAACTGAGAAAAAGTTACCTGAATTCCCTGTTCTTCTTGCGTGAGTGATGAGCTATCTTCACTAAAATTAAACCTCATTCGTTCAAGCTCAATTTCAAGCTCGGATTCCATTTGATTCATTTTAACACATTGAGTGTCTCCCTTCCCACACTTATTCTCTTCGTCACAGATTTTGTGCAAATAACAAGACAAATCTGATGCAGTAGAACAGCAGCTACAAACTCTGCTCTTGTTTTCAAGTTCTTTTTTAATTTCTTCAAGCAATGTTTTCATCTGTTTGTGCAACTCAGCCATTTTACTGTATTCTGAAGTGGATTTCGATAGGAGAACATATAAGCCAATTCCCATTCCAAGAGTAAGTGATGTGTTGCCAGACTTTGTTGCTGTTCAATTTGTAAATAGTTAAATTGATGGATAAGCAGTTAATTCTGCATGAGATAGCGCCGTTATTTCCTTTGGACAGACACGACTTGATTGCTCGGTTGACTAAAATAATTAGGCTTGCCTCAAACTTAAATTATTTACTTTATTCAAGTAGTAATACTTGGTTAGAATTTACAAAATTCTATTTATTTTGATACCCTCTTTATTCAATTATTGGAAAATAATCAAACATAAATCTCATTCAATTCAATATTAACATACCAGTAAGAATTGTTAGGTGTCCTCTATGACAGAACTACCAGATGGTAGTTTGTCTTTTGATTTTTTAATTCTTTCTTCTGTTAACTAAAATTCACTAACCTCCTTGAAAGAAAAAAAAAAGAAAAAAGCCAGCATCCCACCAAATTATGAACCACATAAAACTTTGATAATATACCAAATCCCCAGATACCACTTGAATTCCATAAAGCTTTCCTTAATCCTTATTATTGCTTGGTCTGATTTGAATTATGTCTCTGAACTATACTGTTATCCTAATACACATCAATTGAGTGCATATATCTAAATTTCTCAATTTTAAATATAAGATGATAAAATTACCTGACGGATTGCAGAGCACCGGAGAGAAATCTTTTTTCATTATATCTTTATATTCTTCTTCTTGTTTCTTGGACTGTCCTCTCCGACCAAACCACAAGAATCTACTCACATTCAAACCCGAACCCGATTTGGCCGATATCTTCTGAAATTCAGTTTTGGAATTGATTTCCACTAGTAACTCCTCGTCGCTTTCTCTTAGGAAATCTGATAATCTCTTCGGTTCATCGTATATGTTCTCTCGTTCCCCTTCCATGGTTCTCTCTCCGAAAGCCATTGCTGCCCTGCCCTGGTTAGAGAGTGTGTGTTGCAAGGGGCGGAGGTTTTCCCTTTTCTTTGTTTTTTAAAATAAAGTGGAAGCTCCATCATTTGAGTTTGAGTTGAGCTGGCTGTTAAGGTAAAAGACGGTTTCAACTTGGTCTATCATTTAGTCCTCGGACTATTGATAGAATCTTACAACAGAGGATATGGATACACTTCACTAGTCTACGCATTAATGGGAGAATAGTTCCATGGACCTAGTAGCAGCGACCTGGTCAACGAGTCAAACTATGTTCAAATGATAGATTACACAAGGCCAAGTGGTTACTATTTAACTGGATGAACTAATCATTTTAATTTGTAGACACTTTAGTTAATTAAAAAATTAAAAATATATGTAGCAATGTTAAGAAAAGAAAAGAATAAATCAGTTAGACGTATTTTATTGAACAAAATGCAAAATGTGAAATACATTACATTTACATACTTCTTTTTTAGTGTTAATTCATTAATAAATATCCGCGGACACTATTTTTGGTATGAGAATTGCAAAATTCAAGTAATCCCAATGCATAACACACTTATTCATAATATATTAGTATGAAACATTTCAAGTAAGAAGGCTCGCATGACTTTCAAATATAAATAAATCTTTAATCCAACATTTATCTTGATTATTTAATTTTAAGAATAAAAAATAAGTATACTATTTTGGATACCAGTAAAGCATAAAACATGGAAGAATCATTTACAACGCCCAATCAATTGCAAAGAACAAAATATATATATATATATATATATATATATAGAGTTAGGCTGGGGTGCTATGGATAGCATAGTGGCCTCCCGTGCTACGGCTCAATATTCAAGTTTTAAAAATCCAAACGGTCGATCCGAACCGTTCATCTTATTCTCCATATTAATATCTGCTTGGAGACCAAATTTTATAATTTTCTGAATTTTTTTACTATTTATTAAGCCACTTTGAAAATCGCTAATCCAACGGTTTTACTGTTTTGTGCAGCCACCGTTGGATCAACAATTTTGTAAAATACTTAATAAATAGTAAAAAAATTCAGAAAAATGTAAAATTTGGTCTCCAAGCAAATATTAATATGGAGAATAAGATGAACGGTTCGGATCGACCGTTTGGATTTTGAAAACTCGAATATTGAGCCGTAGCATAGAGGCCTCTATGCTATCCATAGCACCCCAGCCTAACTCTATATATATATATATATATATATATATATATATATATATAGGACTTTCAAGTTTCACAACTTGAGAATTAAGCAATGTAGTCTAGTGGATTTAAAACAAAAGGTAAGGTAAATAGAAGAAGTATATCCTTCACAGAATAAGAAATAATTTTATTTTACAATATCTAAAAAAATAAAACTATTGCTAGCCTACTTTTTGTCGCTACGTGATAATTTGTGAAACCCAAGCAATGCTTATTTGTTAAAAAAAAAAATTCATATTATTTAAGCAGTACTGTATGTTTGTATATCAATAAAAACTATTTCCTTTCTATTCTGTAGATTAATTTGAAAATATATTTTTTAATTTAAAAAGAAAGGTCGAACTACAAAATTTCTTAGATATTGGACACATTTTGTTCGTGTAACAGGTAGTAAAGAAAATTAGTCGCACTGTCACCAGTCACGTCACAGAACATCATATATATTATGTTAAATGTAGTAAAGAAAATTAGTCACACTGTGATCAGTCACAGAACATCATATTATGTTACGTCATGTTGTGTAACGTGTGTCGGTCACGTGACGTGAGTTATGTGTCGTGTGATGTGACTATTTGCGTGACGTGACAATATTCGAACGAAAATTACACATCACGTTACGTCACGGTATAAAACATAGAGTATCCGGTTTTTTTTTAGTACACATAGAGTATCCGGATTTTTCTTTTAGTGTAGGTTATGTAATACTGATTTTTTATTTTCTCTAATTTAGTTCAATTAATATTTGTAATTTGAACTTTTAAAATAATATTAGATCTCCAACTGTCGTTTCTCAACAAAAAAAATTGTAGCATTATTTATTTATTTTAGAATTTTTCATATTTTATAATATTTTTTGAATTTTCAACAATTTAAATTAAAATATAAAAAAATTGATGTGACTAATTTACGTCACGTCACATGGGGTTAAGGCGTGGTCACACGTAATGTGATTGTCCGCCATAATTTTAGTCACGTCACGTATATTTTTCTCTAGTGGCAGGTAGAGAAGGAAATTTGTCACATCGTGATCACTCACATCACGTTACGTGAGGTGACTTGCGTGTTGTGTGACGTGGCTGTATTCGAGCAAAAATTACACATCATGTCACGCGAACCAGTCACGTCACGTCATGTTATGTGGTCATATTACCTGTACTTTTTACAAATTAACTCAAAAATCACTTTTCTAAATAGAAAATTTCTTTGTGTATCTCTTAAAAATTTTAAAATTATATATTTTTCTTCTAAAGTTCATAATACCATATTTATCATTTGATATTTTAGAAATTCTCGCATTTACCTATTTTATTGTTTTTCTTTCTATTAAAACTTACTTTACATTTATAAAGTTCTCAATTTACAGTCTGTTAGAAAATGAAAATTACGTAATATGTATATGAAAAAAGGTTCAATCATCTAATTTATTGGTTTATGAGAGAAATAATTTATTTTTTTACCTATATACACACACGCCGATTTTTTTATTTATATCTAAAAAATAAATCAAATTACAAAAAATAACCACTTCGGCGTTGAATTTCAAAAACTACCCAATCCAGTTACCCAGTAACCGGATTTTTTTTTTCCGGTTACCCAATTCCCAGATTAGTGAAATGGGTCCGGTTATTGGTTAACCGGAAATGAGCAAAATTTTTGGTATGGTATATGTCTGGTTAATGGTGCACTGGTTTTGTGTTTTTTTTTTAAAACAGAAATTTTTATTTTTGTATTAAAATATTAGAAATGTTGAATATATTTCTTTGAAAATAGATGGAATACAATATAATTTGATTTATTAAAAAGACTGCAACAAATAATCCGGATCAATATTTTTCAGGTTGAATTTTTCACGGTTGTAAGAAAAATTAATATACTTCTTTATGTGTTATTGGAAAAAAAAAATGCTTAGATTATGAGTTATTGATTCTGGTTCAAAAGTTACATCTAGATAATCCAGAAAATATTATGATCTTTCTAGTACATTTAATTTATTAAAAGTTGTATCTATTTTGAAAAAAAAAACAAAAACTTTAATTTATTTAATGATTATTATTCAAAAATAATTCTCAAAATAGACAACTGCCCCCTACCCTCGGATATATGTGAGTCCGCTACTGTATAGAGTAGAACATTGAAAGAACCGGGGATGAGATAAATTTGCTTCTTTATTTTTTCTTTAAATGTGTAAGAAAGTGATATTTTTAACAATAACAAATCGTTGGATGCAGAGACTTGTGAAAATTTTCATGACAAGGATAAAGACTTTTATTATTTTAAATCCAATAGAATAATAACGATGCCACCCTGTCTCTATCTAATAGCCATAGTTTTCTCTAATTTAATGCAAATATTTCTTCAATAATGTATGGGTGTGTGTATACAAGTGTAACATTGTATTAGTACTACTATCTTCTAAAAGTTTGCCATTTATAAATACTATAATTATAATATTTTTCTTATATGCGAGACTTTAAAAGCTTGCTTGAAAAATTATAAAATAGTAAAAAAATAAAAATAGATAAATAGTGTTATTCTTAGCTTCGTTCTGGCATATCTGGTTTGCCCCGATTTTTTTAAAAATACCCAAAAAAAATTTTATTTTATTAAAAATAACCATGTTTTGAGTGAAATTTTAAAAATACCCAGGCCGCAGATTTTTTCTGCGCTCCGGAATTTTTATTCCGGGCCGAGGAAAAAATTTGCGCCCCGAATTATTATTATTTTTTTTTAGAATTTTTTATTCCGAGCGCAGATTTTTTCTGCGGCTCGGGTTTTTTTTTTTTTTTTTTAGAGTTTGGAGAAAGAAAATATTCATGGTTTGATTTTTTTTATATAAACTCATTTTTTTAATAATATATGTGTATGTATATATAATATACGTATACATCGGAAAATGACTTGGTTGTACGGGACCTCAGGAACAATCGATTGTATATTATCCTACCTCATTATACATATATTAAAAAAAATGAGTTATACATATATTATACACATATATTAATATATACATATACATATATATACATATATATATACATATACATATATATACATATACATATATATACATATACATATATATACATATACATATATATACATATACATATATATACATATACATATATATACATATACATATATATACATATACATATATATACATATACATATATATACATATACATATATATACATATACATATATATACATATACATATATATACATATACATATATATACATATACATATACATACATATACATATACATACATATACATATATATACATATACATATATATACATATACATATATATACATATACACATATACATATACACATATACATATACATATACATACACATATACATATACATACACATACACATATACATATACATATACATATACATATACATACACATATACATATACATATACATATACATATACATATACATATACATATACATATACATATACATATACATATACATATACATATACATATACATATACATATACATATACATATACATATACATATACATATACATATACATATACATATACATATACATATACATATACATATACATATACATATACATATACATATACATATACATATACATATACATATACATATACATATACATATACATATACATATACATATACATATACATATACATATACATATACATATACATATACATATACATATACATATACATATACATATACATATACATATACAGATACATATACAGATACATATACAGATACATATACAGAGTTAGGCTGGGGTGCTATGGATAGCATAGAGGCCTCTATGCTACGGCTCAATATTCGAGTTTTCAAAATCCAAACGGTCGATCCGAACCGTTCATCTTATTCTCCATATTAATATCTGCTTGGAGACCAAATTTTATAATTTTCTGGATTTTTTTACTATTTATTAAGCCACTTTGAAAATCGCTAATCCAACGGTTTTACTGTTTTATGCAGCCACCGTTGGATCAACAATTTTGTAAAATACTTAATAAATAGTAAAAAAATTCATAAAAATGTAAAATTTGGTCTCCAAGCAGATATTAATATGGAGAATAAGATGAACGGTTCGGATCGACCGTTTGGATTTTGAAAACTCGAATATTGAGCCGTAGCATAGAGGCCTCTATGCTATCCATAGCACCCCAGCCTAACTCTACATATACATATACATATACATATACATATACATATACATATACATATACATATACATATACATATACATATATTATACATATATTATATTATATATACATACACATATATTATTAAAAAAATGAGTTTTTATAAAAAAAAATCAAACCATGGATATTTTTTTTCTCCAAACTCTAAAAAATAAAAAAAATCCGGGCCGCAGAAAAAATCTGCGCTGGGAATAAAAAATTCCAAAAAAAAAAAATCGGGGCGCAAATTTTTTCCGCGGCCCGGAATAAAAATTCCGGAGCGCAGAAAAAATCTGCAGCCTGGATATTTTTAAAATTCTACTCAAAAACTGATTATTTTTAATAAAATAATTTTTTTTTGGTATTTTTTAAAAAATCGGTGGTTTGCCGGAGTGCAACAAAAGCTTTAAAACACCCAAGGGTTTTTCCTCAAAAAAAAAAAAAAAAAACTTAAAAAAAAAAAAAGACAATGGTGGAGCAAATTGAGTGGTTGATTTGTTATGGATAATGGTGGGGACAGCCAAAACTCATTATTGCTCAAAATACTGACAAAATTATAATTTTCTTTTATCTTTATTTTTGTTAGAAAGGACAATACTTGATAGTGACCTTTCCCAAAAGTAGTATATAATATAGAGTGGTTTTAGTGCTTTGGCTTTGCCGCCACAAAAGAACATAAAAATAAATTAATATTTTTTATACTTTTGGTGGACGTTACAGCCTTACCGATCCCCGTGAGGCTTACTGGTACCAAAAATCAATTTTATTTCCTAATCGGTTTTTGTGATGAGCAATACTAATTAGCATTATGAAATTCAGAAAAAAAAATCATATATAAATAAATCAGAAAAGAGTATCTGGTAATTATGGAAATAAAATCATTAATAAATTATCACAATATTCATTACATTATGAAAAATAATCGTTGAAAAGACATAAAACGTGTTGTTCGTACAATAATCATTTTCGTCTATTTGACTAATTTGCAAAAACATACAATTATTGAATTTTATGATTTCTTCTTTTTTAAGATTATATAAGTCTAAGAAGAGTTGGAATTACAATGTAATATGCTTGGACTGAAGAAATCACAAAGACTTTTATCAAGAATGCGAATTGTAAAATCAGAAGTTTGGTAAAGTAAGTCTGAGGCTGTTTTTACAGAAGTAAAACGTTGGTAACGTTTTAATTCTGTCAAAAACACTGAAGTAAAAGCTTGATTAAACTCAGAAACAACTTAAAACGTTGTAACGTTTTTACAAAACGTTATAACGTTTTAGGATTGTCAAAACAGCTAAAGCACAGATGTACAGAACAACTTAAACGTTGTAACGTTTTTGTAAAACGTTATAACGTTTTAGGATTGTCTGTATGAATGCTAAATTCAAATTTAAAACGTTGTAACGTTTTAATTAAATCTGAGCTTCAAACAATTCATGTTTTTATCAAATTTTACAGAACCAAACGTTACATAACGTTTTACAAACGTTATAACGTTTTTGCTGAGCTGTTAGAAAATTAAAACCCTAAATCGCACTTTGTGTTAGTTTGTAATAATCTAGAAGTCAATAATACGATAAATTATCATAAAGCTTTGTTCATGAATTGAATGTTTATTTATATACATTTTGTTGCCTTGAGTATTATTGAAATTATGGATCATTTCGAGTTCATGACTGAAATTGTGAAACTCCATAATATAGATAATATATACTCTTAAAAGTCACTGACCAAGGTAATTAGCAGGAACACTAATTACCGCGATAAGGTTAGCATGTGGATTAAAAGATGGTTAAGTTTTACAAACCACCTGACACGAGATGTCATTTTAATCACATGGATACATGTTCTAGGAACATGGTATTTGACAAACCCCGAATGAAACATTAAATAGAATTGTGTTCGTGTCATTTATGTTTTCATTCAGTGTCAAGTTCTACAGTATGAGGTATTTATCGTTCCCACTAAGAAATATGTATGTGTGAGTGTTATCTAACGCTGTCCGTAAAAAGCAATCATAACGGTAGCATTTCCATATGTATAGCTTAGCTGAGGAAGTGATAGTCTGCCAAGAATACTATTTGTCCCTCGTATCTCTATACGAGCTATAGCATCACTAGGCCCCTTGGTAGAGTTAGATTATCTGCATGCGGTATAATTACAAGAGTAATTATATTTGATAATCTACTCAAGATCAAGAAAAGATACAGTTAGCAAGGATCACACACATCTACCTTGAAACTGATCTGATAGCTATGAGACAGAAGAACAGACACAAGTAAATTGTTTACTGGATCGTGATATTGTACAGTACATCATCATCTGTGTAATTGGATGGTCATAGTGTATACTGCCAGATGCCTCCTATGATTATAGAAGTTAAAACAGTTTTAATTCTATTTACCAACATAACACAGATCCTATTGGGTCACACCATATAGGAGTTAATCGGAGAATCTTATTGTGATTGATTATAAATTGGTTATGATCAATATTAATATGGTTATAATTAATTATACGTGTTATAATTAAATTATATTTGTCATGTTAAAAATGACAAAGCAAAAACTAATGGTTATAATTAGTTATACTTGGTATAATTAATTATAATTAATTGTACGTCATTTAGAATGACAAACAGAAACACAGGTTTGTTTATAAACGTGTTTGACATGTTGTATAAAAATTACCAAACGAAAACCGTAAATGAATATAATTGTACATGACAATTATACATATTTGATATTGGATAGTTACTATTTAGTATTCCTTTGGGTTAATGGGTTTAGAATCCATTAAACTAATCTAACCAATATGAAGTTGCAAAATCAAATTTGAATGCCACATCCAAAATGGCAAAAATGTAATTTTGTCAAGTACGGGGGTATTTTGGTCTTTTGGCGAACCTCCTCATTTGCCTATAAATAGAGGGCATAGGTGAAAGAGAAAAATCACTAATTCACGTGTTAATCTGATTACTTCGTTAATTGGATTTCTCTCTTTCTCTATTTACGGTTTTTCGATTGGTGAATAGTGTTTTACTGAATTTTCGCAGTATTTCAGATTTGGTTTAATTAGCAAATCTGATTGAAATGAATTTTTTGATGAATAGTGTTTTTGCAGAATACCACGGTTTATAGTATTTCTGGCAAAAGAAATAAACCGCTCTCTAGTTAGTCCTGGTGGATAACCAATAGAGGTATCACACGTGTGATACTCCAAGTCGATTCCTTCCCTGGTGAGGCTCTACTCGCTCGGTCTGCATTCCAACTATGATTTGGAAATAAGGTATAAACATGTTATATTAATCTATTTAATTGATAAGTAGATTTAATGTTTTAGAAAATCAATTATGTAGTAGATCTGTAAATAGGATTAAACGAATTTTCTTGATTTATTTAATCCTTAGCTTAAGGTAGATGTAAAAGTTTTGTTTTACTCTTTCCGCACCTTAAGCATATAAATGGGTTTGAACAGTCAAAACCCCAACATGATTAATCAATGGGTTTGAACAGTCAAAACCCCAACATAATTAATCAATGGGTTTGAACAGTCAAAACCCAACACTTTGAACTAAAACGTTGTAACGTTTTATGTCAAACAGCTTGTTTTTGAGCTGACACTATAAATAGATCAGAGGGGTTTCTTCCCCACTTATCTGAGCCGACCCTAATCATTTCAAAAGCGATTTTCTGAGAGCTTAGCCTACTCCATTGTTGTGAGAGCTTAAAACTTTAAAATTCCTCAAGCAACCTCAAATCTACTTCACTAATCTTGATATAGATTAGGTTAGAGTGATCTATTGAGTGTTTCTCTTGATTATCTAGACAATCGAGACCTTGTTCTCATCTCTTTGAGTTGGTCATTTGACTTTCCGCTTGGTGTGTAAGGGCTCAACGGTTCACAAGTTGTAATCCTTTCGTATTGGGTAATAGAAAGGCGCACCACACAAGGTTGCGAAGCCTCGGAGACGTAGGCCTTTGTTTTTCCGAACTCCGTTAACATCCCGCGTGTCAAATTTCTCTAAACTCATATTTTTACTTTCAATTGCAATTTAATTTCAGTTTTTGAGAAATTAGAGGTGCCCCTTAGTTCAACAAAATGAAGGTTAATATTGTTTATACATTTAATTTATTTAAGATGTTGTTAATATAAAAATTTATTGTGTCAGTATGATTACCCATAAAAGAGTGGTGCCTAAGCAACTTATTTACCTTCCAAAATTATCAACTTGAATAGCCAAAACATTTTTTATTAACACAACATTTTTTTAGTACCATTATTTTTTATTAACACAATATATTTTTTAGTACCATTCTATTTTGGAAGTCTAATTTATAATTTTCAGTGTTGAGAGAAATGTTTCTTGCTATACATGTTTAGTCCTTATTTAGAACTCTCTTTATTAAACAAAATAAGTTAAAATTACACTTAAGGAAATAATTTATTGTATTTTCAATAAAATTGCTAATATTATTTGCTTAAATGGACATCACAGCTTAGGAATGATATTTTGTTGTTTTAATTCATGGGATCAAATAAATTATACAATTGTTTACCAATTAGTAAATAATTTAATAATTTATTATACGAGTCAAGCTACTTGCTCTTATTTGTGCATATTTAGTTCATGGTCTATGGTTCTAAATATTAGATATGTGTTCTAAAAGTTATCTTATGTTGATCATTTTTACATATTATGTTTGTGAATTGAATGCTACATGTATTTTGTTCTATGAAATTTATGTTTATCTATATAAGTGTTCAAGAAGATGCTCTTAGTCTTGAACCATAGAACTCTATATGATGACAAACATAAATCTCTAAAATGTTCACAAACTTGGTTATTAGCATGGAACACTAATATACCATGATAAGTTTGTCATGTTGATTAAAGTACATTGTAGTTCTATAAATATTGATAAATACTTATCGTTTAATAACATGAGCATATAAAATGTTTCATATATTGAACAGACCTAACGAATGAAAATATTATATGGGTTATGTTAGTGTCATTAATATTTCATTGTGTCTCGAAATTCTAAGAGATGAGATGTATTTATTTTTCACATGAGAAGTATATAATGTAATTAGTATTAAAAGTTGTTTATTATAAGTAGTGATAAAAATATTAGTTCCTTGTATATAACTTGTGCGGGAGAAAGTTATATGTCAATAGTATCATTGTTCCTCATTTATAATGAGTGATGATATTTTATGGGCCCCTTGGTAAAGTAGAATTATAATGTATGCAATATAATTGAAGTGCGGTTATATATTTATAATTTACTTAAGAGACCAAGAAACAAATATAATACAAAGACGACACAGTCCGACTTTGTATATTATTCATAATATCATGTGACAAGGAATGAACACAAATAATGCTATTTGTAACGTTACTTTAAAGGATCATGTATTGTAAAAGGGATTCTTTACATCTATGTTATTTGGGTAACTATAATGTATAGCTAGAATACCGCTTATAGTTTATGGTAATAAATTGTTTTATGCTATTGCCAACATAACACAGATCCTCCATATAGGTCACACCAACTGAATGAGAAACAAGAAGGATATTTTATTTATATGATGTATATTGTTTCATATGACATGAAATAATATACATGTGATAAATAATTATCATGTCTGCTTAGAACGAAGATAAATTTATGAGAAGTGTGCATATATATTATTTGGTATAATATGGTGCATATTATATAGTATAATATACATGACACATAAATATAATAATGTGCAAAACATCGTTATAACATTAGTTTATTAAAAACCCAAAATTAATATGAGTTGAGACTGGTACTGTAGCAGTTACTGCATTGCGCACTGTAGCAGCGGTTAGGGTTGGCTATTTTAATAAGAAGAAATATACTAGGAAGGTTACACAATGGAAACCCTAGTATATTTGTATATAAGGAGAGGTAGAGAAGGTATTCATTCAGGAAACAAGAAAGCAAGTAATTATGTGTCATGAAATGGATCGCTTAGAGAAATAAGAAAATAATTAATTGCAATAACTGAAGATAGTTGTAAAGAGAAATAAGGAAATGATCGCTAGGGATTTATTCAAATTTAATGTGATAAATCATGTAGCAGTCTGTATTGCGAATATATTTTAAACTAAATTTAGACTTCTACACATAAAATAGATGTATTTAATCAAAAAAAGACAAATTATGTAATTTGAGAGTTGATATTTGATTCTAAAATTCATCTTTAAATCTCAGTCGTTGGCGGATCATGACAACTACGTGCATAATATAAGAATAGAGATAAAAAATAAATAAAAAATAAAAAATTTAAAATCATAGGGGTAGCTAAGATTTCAATCCATCTCTGCTTATAACTTATTCAGAAACAATTTGGGTTCAACTGGCCAACAACTCGAGTTTGCTAACTCAGTTGATTTGCACGTTGAATCTGAATTACCTCCAACTCGGTTGGACTCGGACCATAGTATTTTTCAGTCTCATTATTTACGGTTAGACTCATGAGTTATTATGTACTATTTTGAATATGTTTGGTTGCAATATTAGAATAGGTAGAATAGCAAAATTGGTGTTTGTCTTACTATAATAGTTTTTTTCAAATTTTTTATGAGAATAGCTTGTTTTAATAAGACAAACAAGTTTGATTTCCTATTCTAGCTATTCTAACTCAACCAAACACCGAATAGCTTGTTTTCAATAATAACCTATTCTCATTGCAATCAAACATACCCTTTCTATTTTGATAATTTTTAATTATGTGTTGTTTTTAACGGTACACTATATGTTATTTCTTTTTTTAGATTTTGTTTTGGTAATTTTTAATTTTATAAATTATGAATTATCTGACGAGTTAAATATGATTTGAGTTGAATCTTCTGACTTGATTATAGATTAACAACTCGGATTTAACTCAGCTCATAAATTTACTAGTTAAATCCGAGTTATCCTCAACTCAGTTAATGATCAGCTCTAAATATAACAGCAAACTTTAGCACAATATGACAAATAAAGAAAACGATAAAGAGTAGAATTAAAGAAGATTAAATATAGTTAGTAGAAATAATAAGAAAAGGTGGTCGTGCCGGAGTGGTTATCGGGCATGACTAGAAATCATGTGGGCTTTGCCCGCGCAGGTTCGAATCCTGCCGACCACGCATATTTTTGTGTTGTTGTCTATTTTAGATGAACATCATTATGGGCTTGAAATTGAATGAACTGGACCCAACTGTTGATCCACATCCTTTTAGATGAACAAACATCATTATGGGCTTGAAATTGAATGAACTGGACCCAACTGTTGATCCACATCCTTTTAGATGAACAAACATCATTATGGGCTTGAAATTGAATGAACTGGACCCAACTGTTGATCCACATCCTTTTAGATGAACAAACATCATTATGGGCTTGAAATTGAATGAACTGGACCCAACTGTTGATCCACATCCTTTTAGATGAACAAACATCATTATGGGCTTGAAATTGAATGAACTGGACCCAACTGTTGATCCACATCCTTTTAGATGAACAAACATCATTATGGGCTTGAAATTGAATGAACTGGACCCAACTGTTGATCCGCATCCGCATCCACTGCACAAAACAAAACTACTCTTTACTAATTTTGGACCTTAAGAACAGAACAACTTTGCAACCAAGTCTACAAAACAAAACAACGAACTGCGAGTTGAAGAAAGAAATAAAAAAGAAACGACCATAAATTAAATTAATTGACTTGAGAGTTGAATTCAGCATATTTTATTTGTCTAGTGGATAAGTCCTGTCCTCTCCATTGTTAGCTCTGCCTCTGTAGTCAAGATTCTATAGTATCATCGTAGACTATACTAGTAAGATACACGAAACAAACTCTCTCTAGAACACTACAACACTATAAGAGATGATAGATTCACTTTTGCATTGCTTCAATTATGTTGGATAATTCAGCGGAATTAATTATAAAGTTACGAATGAATTGAATAAAATTGCAAAAGTTAAATCTAATTTCGCATGATTATTTGGCCAAATTGGCATGGATTTCATTCAACGGAAATGTTGTTTCTGAATTTCCCAAAAACAGATGTTAATTTCTTTAATTCACTATTTTTTTTAATGTTATTAATAAAAATTTCGGAATAGCCTCATCTTAGTTCGATTCCCCTTTTTAATAATGTGTTCATGGTGAAATTCAAATGTTGATTTGATGAGGTGGGAGTTTATTTTTTCAAAATTTGTGAGAAGGAATTTATTTCTAGAAGAAACCATTTTATTTTTCTATATTAAAATTAAAATCCTGTTTAGATCCTGACTTACAAATCTTCAAACTTAAAGAAAAAAAAAAAAAAAAAAAGTCTTGCAAGGTACAATTTGTTTTCTTAATTTTCTTTTGTTATGTCTAGTTCTTTCGTTTTATACACCAAGTCAGGTGACACGTGAATTGGAGGCTTCCACGTGCAAGAAAAAAAAAACAGTCTTCTAGAGAAAAAGAATAGTACAGAGACGAAGGTCATCGAAGAAGACTAATCATATTACACCTTATAGTATACTATTGCGGTTAATAAAATAGGAGCTTGACTCCTATTTCTTACTCAAAAAAAATAATGACTTGTCATCATGACTGCATAAATAATAATAATAATAATAAAATGAAAATTCAAGTACGATTTAAGAAATCATCACATAAACATAGATAAAGGTGCATATGCATATCGCACAATCAATATTTTTAATATTAAAATTTAAACAATTGATTTGATCCGTTTAAGTGACCGATCCGAACCGTTAGATGTTTAATCCATATTGAAATGTGCTTGGAGATCAAATTTTACATTTTTTGAAAATTTTTTACTATTTATTAAGTATTTTTGAAAATTGTTGTTTTGCTGTGAACAATAAAAAACAGTAAAATTTTCTGGACCATCATATCAGCGACTTTCAAAATTGCTTAATAAATAGTAAAAAAATTCCAAAAAATGTGAAATTTGGTCTCCAAGCACATTTCAATATGGAGAATAAGATGAAAGGTTTGGATCGATGTTTTGAACTTTAAAATCACAAAATATGAGCGTGAAGTAAAATAGTCGCTTTACTTCGCAACTCACCGTAGCCCATCTCATATATATATATATATATATATTTATTATTGCTAAAAAAAAAACACTTCATCTAGAAGTTCTAGAACATTGAAAAATAGTGATTTTCTACTTGTACAAGCTCTTAGGTTATATTATGCCTTGAAATAGCTTAATTAAAATGGAATTAAATTTAAATTTATTTAAAACTTATAACAACTAATAAAGTATTTATCAAAACAAAAATAAAGTAAATTTTAGATATGCTCATAATATTTTATATAGGACGTATTTTAAATGTGATATGATTTTGACTGATTGGTTATTTTTGAATGATTGGAATATAACAATTAGCTCTTGATTAGTGAGACATTGACCGAATAAATTTTCAAAACTACATTAAATTTGATATATAATATAATTAAAAGTTAAAGAAAGCTTGTATAAATTATGACAAACTTTGGCATTTGTTTATCACAATTATGAAATAAATAAATTGTCGGTATATTCCTTTTTGTTTGTGGAGTGATGATTATGCTTCCTTTTCACACTGAAAGCCATTCTTATATTTTAAAATTTAAATTTAAACACTTGCGAATATATTTCTCCTTCCAAAATAAAATTACTTTTTTACAATTTTTACGATAAACTGCATGTTATACATTGCCTTACTTTTGAAAATATCATTATTCTAAAATTATTAACAAAATATTTCTGTAAGTCTAGCCTCTAGCTTCATTTAAAACTAAAATAACTATTTTTTTTTTTCAGATTTGCGGTAATTATGTTTCAATTTCTTTTGGGCTAATGCAAGAAGGAAAATAAAATATAGAGAGATAACGATAAAGTGTTTGATAAGATGTCGTTGCGGTTGTTGAATTTTGAGGATTTTTATAGTTTTCAAATTGACGCGTGCTAGATCTGATAGAATTTTGTTATCAGATTATTCTTTCTCCTGTAAGTCAGAATTGAACATGTGTTACATTGATTTCTTACTAATTAAATATTGAATTAAGTTGAACCAATAGAAATAATTTGACATGTAAACAAGTTACCACATCTCAAGAAAACATAACCATTTTTTTTTTTTTCAAACAACACATTGCATATAATTGATTTCATATTAAATCTTTTTTTTAAAAGCCTCAAAAAGATATACATATTTTTTTTGAAAGAAATCATTCTGTAAAAACTAAAAAGAGATATACATATCTACATTATTAATTAAGAATTCAAATTAAGAATTCAAATGTAAACTACATGATTGAAAACCGGAGAATGATCATTAATTAGCTCAAAACTTATAAGGCTTGATAAAATTTTATAAAACATTTTATAAAAAAGTTTGAGAGAAATTTGACTCAGAAATAGAGATATAAGGTCATTAAAAATCATGACTTGGCAGTTGCCAATGAATACATAAAGAAGATGGTCTAAAAATTAGAGCACAGCAGTAAACCTATATTTGGCCTTAGAGTTAGACCCACAGCAGTAAGACCTAGCTACTTACTATTTACCAGTAGGCAGTAGTCTAAAAATGAGTAGCTGTAGGCTGTAGCTCTCTCTTTTTTCCTTCCACACAAATCTTCAAAGTTTTTAACAGGAATGGGAGCGTTGAGAGTTGAGAGTTCCACGTGCAAGGAAAAGTAGCCTTCGTAGCCTTCGTAGGCTTCTGGCTACCGAAGACTAATCATACTCCATTCTTATTATACGACTAATCATACATAATGACTTGTGATAATGACTTCCTTCACAAAGAATAATAAATTAAAAACAAATGAAAAATTTATGTTCACATATATAGTTTTAATGGTAAAAATTCCAGACTCTATATATAGTATGAGCAAAATGTGTATATTACAACCTCTTAATTAATTAGATTATAATTATGCCTTGGATCAATAGCTTTAAATGAAAATAAATTTATTTAAAAATCATAAAAAACTACTTACTAAAACATTTTTCAAAAACAAAAATAAACTAATGTAGACTCGGTGTCATTCTTAATTTCTTTTGTATATATATATATATATATATAAGACGGGGTCGCGGACTCGCGGTCGTAAGTGGTAAGTCCCAAGTCCAAGCTTCTTGATCTATTTATTTTAATTTGTAGGTCTCACATTAATCAACGGTAAAGAACAAAACAAAAATATATAGCACACTCTCTGAAAAGAATAATAAAAGGAAGGTGAAAAGAAGAAAACAAAAAAAAAATCCAATATTACCATCCAGAAAGAAAACGACAAAATCACCATTCTAATTTCTACATTTCTACTATTCAATTAACGGCGAACCTAAATTTTGACCGTTGACGGGTTAGAACTTAGAAGACCGGAGGACACACGTGCGTAGACTGGTTTTAAATTTAAATTTCTGAACTTTCTGTGTGGGTCCCTGGGCGGCCTTAGCATCTTGTGCTTATTTTCTTCTGATTTGACAAGTGAAGTGTCTATATATGGAGTATGGAGTCGGGTCCCATCAAATTGGAGCTCAGTACGTATTATGATATATGGCTTATAATACATGATATCTGATACGGTATATATAGTGTAATAGTATCCGTCTCAAAATTCTGATCACATATATGTGGTTTTCAACATTTCATAGATATCCACACATTAATTATTGGGTCGATCGCAATATTCCATCCAGTCCGGTCTAATTAAGTCTAACTATAACTCAACCCGATCGACTCGTAAAATTAACTTAGAATCTTCTTCTTCTTCTTCTTCTTCCTCCTGTGCATGGTCATTGATTCGGTCTTAATTTGGCTGCGGTGAGCTATTCCGATTAATTAAGCCAAGGACTCGGTTTGTGCTTTTAACTATATATATATTAAACCCTATCAGATTACCAGCTATGTAATTAATTATAAATCATTCGTCACATTCAAAAGTTAAGTTAAGTTTATCAACAAATTAAGACAAATCATGTTAGTTCATCCTTTCACGCCGACAATTAGTATTAGTATTACTACCTTTTATGAAATCATAGATTTAAATCTCTATGTACATTCAATTATGGTGCTAACATTTATGCTAAAAATAGCATCATTAGCATTACTTTTAAGTTAGTGCTTCACTATTCTATATTTGGATCACTCTAAGTCAAATGACTCTCCAATTAATACAAAATCTAATCTTTCATTCTCACAAAATTCACAAAATTAAACCCTATCGCTCTCTACGATTGGATCCGCTCTTTCGATCACCATCGCGCTCCGACATCCGAATCTACTCACCCGCGCTCCGATCGAGAGGACGTAGAGATTTAAAATTTCGAGCTTCGACGATACTGTATTTTCGGCTCCAATCGGCTCCACTCGGCTCCGGTCCCTCCTCTCTCTCTCATTCTTCTCTTCACTCAAGAAAGTAGAGCCGAGAGAGAGAGGAGAAACTATGTGAGAGGTGAGATCTAGAAGAGTGAAAAGAACGAACTAGAGGAGAAAAAATAGAGGGAAGCTATTTCTCGAGTTAGCATTGTTCTTGCTAACCCATCCAAACAATGGAATAGCACTACCCTTGGATTAATGCTATTCTTGTTATTCTAGAAGTTGCATCCAAACGCACCCTGCGATGAATAAAAAACGAATCAAAATTTTGAAATTTTTAAGTTAAACAATTTCATGAAAGACATAAAATAAGAGTAAGGTTACGATACTTTACAAAGCCTCATTTGATTCAAACTATGGATCCATAAAATTATAACTTTGTTTTTAAAGCTCAAACTGTTCAATATGATTTTCAAATGACAATATACTTGGAGATCAAATTTATATTTTAAATTTTGTTACTATTTTATAAAATAAGTAGAAAATCATCTAATTTAAAAATTTTGGACCATCCAAAAGTAGTGGTTTTCAACATATATATCTAAAAAAATAGTAAAAATAATTCTAAAATAAAGTAAAATACAGTATCTAAGTACATTTTCATATCGAAATCATGTTGAGCGAATCAAATTTAATAATTTTAACTTTATATATAAAAATATAAATTCATAACATAAGCAAATCTGCACTTTACAAAGCACCATATACTTGCTCTCAAAAAAACATACTATAAAAGATGAATGTATATTGGAAGTACTTTGGTCACTGAATGTAAAGTGGGACTCTTTTATCTTCTTTATTAATAAAACATTGGGTAATTGTAATGTGCATTTAACTTTAATGGTGCATCCATTTTAAGTCTTGAAAATTATTATTCAAAATAAAAAAAAAATAAACTCACAGATGTGTTTTCAATTTTTCATTGGGTAGCAAATTTTTGTTACTTTAAAAATTAATTGGCCATTCATTAGAAAACTATTAGAACTCCACCATTAAAATTTTAAATTATTTGATGGAATGGTAGAAGTCTATCAAATTAATCCAAATTTAAAACATACTATCTGAGAAATTAATAATACATCTAAATTTTTTAATTTTCTAAATTGGACAATATTTGCAAGATACAAAATTTATGTATATAGAACAAATCTAATATAATAAAAAAAAAATTGCGTCATAAAACAATTTCAAGGTACTTATGTTGGATAATTAGACATAATTAGATTAATAATCATAGTATTGATTTTAAAATGAAGAGAACACTGTGAAGGAATTAGCATTTAAATTTCCACCAAAATGTAGCTATCATTCAAACAATTAAATTGAACTTCTTATTTAACAAAATAGCATTACCTTATTTAAACGTAAAGAAACAAATTTGCTTTAAAAAAGAAAGAAAAAAAAAGAAAAAAAAAGAAGAGGAAATTAAATATATATTGTCTTAACCGCCGGCCAGGTAAGAATGATTGACATATTAAGTTATATATATATGTAGCATCCAATTAATGACCTATGCTAGCGGTCAAGATACCAGTCATGCTCCTATATTAATACATGCGGAGCAGATACTAATTAACCCTAGCTAGTTCAAGTCAAGATTTGAGTCTCTAAGTTTAATGCTAGGCATTGATTCGTTGAATTAGATGACACACTTGACTATTAATTGGCTTCAACCTGAAAATTTTGAATCATTAAATGATATTTCATAGA
Source organism: Carex rostrata (assembly GCF_964058835.1). NCBI lineage: Eukaryota > Viridiplantae > Streptophyta > Magnoliopsida > Poales > Cyperaceae > Carex > Carex rostrata. The sequence goes on along the minus strand of NC_135925.1, from coordinate 13,989,223 downwards.
AGAGGAGAAATCCATGTCGGCTTTCGACAATGTTACTGTCATGATAGTGCCATTCAAAGAAAATTTCAATTTATAGCCATTTTGGTCAAAGACATTGTTCCATTACTTTCAATAGTTATCTTCGGAAAAATTTTCTCTTTTCAAATTTTGAACTGCTGCAACGAAAGAACGTCGTTGTGTTATTAATTGTCCATTTTGATCTGTACGTATCAATGAAAAATCAATATATGACAACACACATTTTCTTTTCTTTTTTATTTCGGTTTCTGACTAGTAAATATTTAGTCTCTGACTAGTAATTCATGAAAAATCAAATAGTCATAAGTTGACAGTTTCATGCATATATACGATCTAAAATTGCAGCCTGCAAAAACCAACTTGATAAGATAGCAAAACTCAAATTTTTGAATTCAAAATCAAGGAAAAGGGGAAGGAAGTAACATTTTAAATAGTAATAGTCTATTTTAAGGAAGCTGTCAATTTGCATTAATTGATTGCACGTACCCACATGCATAATTTACCCAAAAGTCTTGTTAGAAATAAATTCATTATCCTAAATAAAGTATAAGCGAATTAATTTCCTGTCATACACTCATACTATTCAATCCGATTTTTTTATTTTACCCAAAATCATATTATTTTTAATATTTATATCCACTTTTGCGGTGGATTTTTAAAAATACCCAGTCCGTGGAAAATTTCCACGGCCCGATTTAAACCTCCCCCCCGTGGAATTTATCCACGGTCTGGATTGAAGTTCCCCCCCGTGGAAAATATCCACGGGCCGACCCCTTTAATTCAAATCCTTTCTGTCTCTCCGTGATCTCTCTCTCTCTCTGTTCTCATTCTCTCCGTGGTCTCTCTCTCTCTGTTCTCGTTCTGTCTGGGTGAAGCCAACACAGAAGCAGTGAAGCCTCCCTGCGCCACTCCCTGCACTACTCCGAGCGGCGAGGTGTAGAGACTCGGTACCGGTCGTTCTATCAAAGCCGGCTCTTGGATTTCGTTGCTAATCGGGTAAGTGAGCACCTTAGAAATTCATTGATTCATTTGATTAGGTGTATCGCGTTGACCGCATCTTGGATTCCATTGTTATCGGGTTTTATGGGTTGATTTGGGGATTTATAATTTGTCTAGCGCGGGTTGTTGATTTTCCCGGCTGGACCTGTGTTGACTACGTTACTTGTCTAAATTTGGAAATTTACTATAAATTATTGATTTGACGAATCAATTTCGGTTGTTAATACCAACCTTGTACCGGTGAGATTAAATCAGTACCAGAATTTAATTTGTGCATGAACATATCCATTTACAATTAGAGGGGTAAAATGGTTATTTTAAATTTTAAAATAATTAAATAGAAAGGAAAATAAATAAATGGGGATAGGAGAAAGAATTTAAAATTTGTATGGGGATATTGGATATTATAGTATTTTGATGGATAAATTGGTTATTTCAAATATTTAGATGGGTACACAGGAAATTTTCCGACATTTTTATTTTAACTCCATTGAAAAATTATTTTAATACTAATAACCAAAGTTTAGTAATAATTTTAAAAATACCCCACCCGTGGAATTTTAATTCCAATTTTCTTGGTTTTATAATTTTGAAATTTATTTATATTTATTATTTTTTGTATTGAAATATTGAAAATGTTGGATATATTTATTTGAAAATAGATGTAATACAATATAATTTGTTACAATCTTTCTAATAAATCAAATCATATTGTATTTTATCTATTTTCAAATAAATATATACAATATTTCCAATAGTTCAATACAAAAAATAAAAAATATAAACAAATTGCTAAATTATAAAACCACGAAAATTGGAATTAAAATTCCACGGGTGGAGTAATTTTGAAATTATTACTAAACTTTGGTTATTAGTATTAAAATAATTTTTTAATGGGGTTAAAATAAAAATGTCGGCATACCAAGTTATCCAAATTGAACCGAAAGACTTCACGGACGAGTATCATTTTTTTAGTATCAGTATAGTGATAGCAAGTGGCACAAATTTGTTATATATAGCCTATATATTTAGATGATGAATTGATAGTATGTTTTTTTAGTATATTTTTTTCATATTAGCCTCATTTAAACTAATTGTAGCACGTTTATTTTGTTTTTAAACATAGGATGGCCAGGGGACGGCCTAGGAGACCACCACCAGGGGACCCTGTTGATGAGCCCATTCCCGCGGACAGCACAGAGCATTTCAGTCCATTATTATGGATGAGTCACACGGAGCACCGAGTCTGCATGGCATCCCGAGAGGTATGTGATTATTTTTACTTTTAAATTTAAATTGTGCCAAGTTCTCGTATTTTGAAGTTCTTATGTTGTTTACTTTTTTTCAACGCAGAGTGAGGACATTTTAGATGCCAGGAGTCGGTACTATGGTATGCAGTACTACTCGCTGATGGACCCGTATCTACGAAATTTGGGGTTGCACCATTTGGTCGATATCATGGAGTCAGAGACTAAGGCCATCAATGCGTCCCTTATTGCAGGACTAGTGGAGCGATGGCGTCCCGAGACGCACACGTTTCACTTACCTTTCGGAGAGATGACAGTGACTCTCCAGGACGTCAGTGCCCTATGGGGTTTGCCCATCCAGGGTGTGCCCGTTGGTGGCATATCTGACCCCACAGAAGTTGAGGAGAGGACGATTAATGCCCGGCTCGCAGAGTTGTTGGGAGCGCAGTCAAGTATACGGGATAATGGTGGAAAGTCCAGATACGCTTTGAAGATGACAAAGCTCCGAACTCTGTTTCAGGGAGGTCTGCATTGTGGTTCGACGCAGCTCAAGATTGAGAGGTATTCATACAAAATACTGTAGATATATTTATTTTGCACTATATTTTATGACAAAAAATAAGTTGTTTTGTAATTTTGACATTACAGATACACACGAGGCTTCGTGATGGACTTGTTTGGTTCTGTCATGTTCGCTGATTCAAATGGTGATAGCATTCCGATGTGCTATCTAGAGCTGTTGCGAGACCTTGAAGGGTCAAAAAAGTACAACTGGGGTGGGGCAGTCCTCGCGCATCTTTACTACAACTTGTGCCAGAGTTGCAAGGTTAGTATGCTATTGTCATGCACCTATGGTCTTATTTTAATTATATAACTTGTTCCTGACGGCTAATATTCTTCAAATTACAGCCGAAAAGTAAGAATATGTACGGGCCGGTACTTCTATTGCAGCATTGGTCATGGTCACGACTACCGGTGGGGGTACCTGAGCCGAATGTGTCGCCCGATTCGGGTAACCAGCTATTACGGCGACAAACCGCTAACGCATGAGCGCACGGAATTCCAGTTAATTGGATACATCTGCATGTACATTCCACTTTTCTCTCTGGCCCGAATGTCACGATATACTGGAACCTTCTATGAATAATAGACATAGTTCCATCCTGTGTTTGGACTACTGGAACATATTCATTTGGACCCGTGACTTCGTACTTACCTTCGCCGTGCGAGTATGCGATGACATCCATTTCTATAGCTTTCTCCCACCGTTTGGCGAGCTTGACATGTACCCGTTCGGAAAAAGGCTTTCCTGCATTGTTTTGCTCCGTCGCTGCCTGTCGCCGCTGAACAAACCAGCTATTGCACTTGTAGAATGTCTCCTCCACGAGTGCAGCCACGGGCAACATTCGGCTATCCTTGAAGACAGCGTTCAGGGACTCGGAGCCGTTTGTTGTCATGATACCAAATCGATATCCTCCATCACATGTCTGGAAGATTTTATCAAAATTTGATTGCTCCATGACATCATTAGGACGTACTTTGCCCACTCTCCTCAAAAAAGCATTACACCTAGGATTTTGCTGCATTAGAACAAAGTAAAATTAGACAAAATGCATCTAAAAGAAAAGAAAATGAACAACATAATTAGACAATATTAGACATACCATGGCGAAATCTTCGAACATCTCTTTCAGCCTTCTTGGCTTCTTCTTCTTGGCTCCTTGTTTGAACCTAGTTCCGTACCATTTGTCCTTCCCACAAGCCTGAACCAGATTGTCAGCAACATGCTGGATACAATATCTGTGCACAAAATTATCTCGGTCCCATCCGTATTCAGGTTTCAATGCAGCTTTGATACCCTTGTGTTGGTCTGATATGACACATACGAATCTATTAACACCAATCACATTCATTCTAAGCCATTGTAAGAAAAAACCCCAATTATCTTCATTCTCCTTGTGCACAATTGAAAATGCAAGAGGCATCAATTGGTTCTCGGCATCATAGCCGCAAGCCATCAAAAGTCTGCCCTCATACCGCCCAGAAAGGAAGGCTGCATCTATACTGATGACCGGTCTCAAGTAATTAAATGCGGTGATGCATGGTCCGTAAGCCCATGCCACGGCCACGAATTCCACAACACCTTGCTTGACCAGTCCTGTATTTCTATCGAAGCTCGGCTTGGTCCAAAAATCGTGCCTCGAGCCAGGATTCTTATCACATATCCCGATAAGCAATAGTTTCATAAAGTTGTACGACTCTTCCCAACTCCCAAATTGACGGGCAACTCCAATCTCACGACCTCTCCAGAGTTTGTTGTACTTCGGGGTTATACTGCCAAACCTAACCCTCACACAATGTGCCACACTCCGGATGCTCATAGTGGGGTCTTCCTTAATGCCGCTCTCGATGATATCTGCGATTATTGATGCCGTCAGTTGTGCATGGTCGGTCCTGGTGTACTCAGACGTGCAAGTGTGAGGCGTGTCTTGCTCGGTTATCATCCATGTATCTCCTGCATTTGTTGCCTTTGCCTTCAGTTTGAAATGACAACCCGAAGTGCTGCATCTAATTTCCAGCCGGGATGTGTCACTTCTCTTCGTATATGTCTCCTTGTTCTTGTCAACATGGTACTCTCTGATCTTTTTGGTCAGTTGTTTTTTGTTAGGAAAGTATTGGCCTTTTGCGAGCTCACTCCTGTATTCAATCCGACGACCGTAGCAAGAAACGTCTGCTTCTCGAAAAGCAGATGTGTCATTGAAGTTTACAAACGGGTGAGTCTCAGAACGGCCACTTAACGGCATATTCTCTCTATTTTGTCTCACAGTGGGCTGTGTGTATTCTTCTTCATCTTCTTCATCTCCTTCATCATTAATGTCCCAGTCTCCTTCCTCCCATTCATCGCCAGTTTGCAGATTTTCCTCCGGTACCTCGTTCATAAATTCAAATTCTGACTCGTTTGGATCTTCATGTACTGGTGCCGGTCTGGGGTCAGGACTTGGTTCAGGCCCAGGTAAGGATGAAGGACCTCCATGCATGGATATAGGTGAGATAAAAGGTGGAGATTGTACTCGTGGTGGGACAAAAGGTGGAGATTGAGGTGAATTACGGTATATTTCTGCTTCCGGTTCTGCTACTGGCATTGAGATAAAAGGAGTGTGTGGTTCATAATTGGGTTGATCATTTTCTGCAACCGAATTCTGGCCTGAACTCCCAGCCACTGACTCTCCGCGAATTCTGCATGCAAAAACTTCCAATAATGGGTCACCGGACCGCACAATCTGCGCGATCAGGCCTCTCAATGCCCCGTCATCACCCAATGCGATTCTGACATACCTTCCTGCATGGACCATTCGGGCCTGAATCTGTAATTCCCAACGATTCCTATTGTAGCCGCTCACTTCATAAATAAGCGATTGCAACTGCTCAAATGAGAAATTTTCATCAACCCAATACGTATTTACTGGAGGTTTGGAGTAACGTGCCCCATTCTGGTCAAAAATGAATTTCCCCCCAAAATGTATTGAAATTCCAATAGGCATGGCCAATAAACTACATTCGGAGAAGGAAATATTTTGTAAGTTTACTGATTTCAAATGAACAGTAAATACGTATATGCACAGTAATGAATAGTAAATGAACAGTAAATACGTATATGAACAGTACAAAACGTATGTGCACAGTAAATGAACAGTAAATACGTACATGAACAGTAAATACAATACATGAACAGTATATACGTATGTGCACAGTAAAGGAATAGTAAATGAACAGTAAATACGTATATGAACAGTAAATACGTATGTGAACAGTACATACATAAATCTATAGTAAATGAATAGTAAATAATAATGCGTAAAAAAACCTGATTTAGCAGTCGAACAATTCTCTTCCTCCTTCCTCTCTTTCTCCCTTTCTCTCTTTCAGAATAAGCTCTCTGCCTCTCTCTCTCTCTATTTATAATGAAAAAGCGCAAAAAAAAAAAAAAAAAAAAAAAGGTCCCACCCGTGGAATTTATCCACGGGGGGAATGGGGATATCGGCCCGTGGAATTTATCCACGGGGGGAGGGGAAATTCGGCCCGTGGAAATTTTCCACGGGCTGGGTATTTTTAAAATTCCAGCGAAAAGCTGGGTATTTTAATTAAAATAATGATATTTTTGGGTAAAAATAAAAAAATCGGCTATTCAATGATCACTTTATGGGAATTTGGTTTTATCCAAACGCAAGGGCTTACGTAGCCATATATATAATTTTTATGAGAGGTAGACACGACTCACGATTTGCAGATTACTATAAATTAATTAATTCAGACTGTGAATTGTTTAGAGGTGAATCAAATATTTTTTTTCAGAATTAGACAACAACTCAGTTATAACATATAGTTGATTTTCAAAATTCAGAAGTAGACAGTTTGGTTAGATTCAAAAAAGGAGAATATAGTTAATTTGTCTGATTCAAAAAACCATTATCGAAAGGTAGCAATCTAATATATTGCGATTTTTCAAGCAAGGCATGGCATCCCTAGGTGAATGGCAACAGGTCCGGCACAAGAGCCCATCAACCACCGTCAACTCAGCAGGGTCAGAAGAGCAAGCCCACTCAAAGGTGAAACCTTACATACCTTACTATTTCCAAAAGACCTACGCGCAGGTGGTCGGCAGAGACACCAGCGACACTGAGATAGGCTCTGAGTCGGGAGCAACCGTCACAACCTCCCACCCCCTTCATCTAAACCTTCATCCAGGCCCAATACTCCACCCAGTTCACCTGTAACCTGCTACTACACCTCTCCATACAGTCCCACCTCCCTCCGCTTCCCGCCGTCAGCCAACTACCCTGAGTGGAGAGGAAGGTGTTTCCGGTGCCTCAAGGTGGGGCATCCAGCATCCAAATGTTGCAATCAACTCAAATGTGGCAAGTGTTGGTTAGATGGACACAGCCTCAACAAATGCAGAACCCAACTCAACCCTGCCGCCAAACCATTTTCCCCAAACATGGCAGCCCCGGCTAAAAAGACATCTCCTACCCGGCCTAGACAGCGCCAACCATTGCAAGCAACCGCAAAGGCTCAACCACCTTTGCATCAGCAGGCCAACCAGGTACCACCAAACCAGGCAAACTTGATACTGCCAAAGCACATGCCTGAGCCTCCTTTTCATGAACTACTGACCAAGCAACCCAACCAGTCGCTCACATTACCGGATGGTCGCCCGGAAAAGCTGCTGTGCTTCATAGACAGGGATGACGATTTCTTTGTTGAGATTGATCGCCTAAAAAAAGCCGTTATATTCAGAGGAGATCCAAAGAACCCTACTGACCTTGTTCAAATGGTAGTAGATACTGGTTTGGTGAGAGAAGAGGAGCTTAGGGTTGCAAGATTGTCAAATGGTCGGACTATGTTGCATCTGCCATAGGGATTGCAAGTAGATACACTAATCAGAGCACTACCATTGGACTTCTGGGAAAAAGGGTATGATGCACAGCCTTGGTCGGAGATCAGGGATGCCGAGGTGATGCTACCTAGGTTCAAAATAATCATAGACCTAATTGACTTCCCGGTACATATGTGGAAGGAGAATGCAGTAAAGATGGCTGTCTCGAGCATTGGTGTCTACTTGGGGTCGGTACCATCTGTTGACAGATCGGACTACTCGCATTGGCGAGTGGCCATAGCCACCACCGACCTAAGAAGAGTTCCTGACAAGGTCGGCATTGTCATTGGAGGGATTGAGCATATTTCGGGGGTCAAGTTATTCAACTGGGAGGTGGGCCCGATATACTCCCCCTCGGACTTCCCGGACCACCCAATAAAATACCCCCAACCACTACCGAGTAGCCATCCGATGTCCTCTGACGACTCTCACGAATCTGGTCAAGCATCCGATGGAGACCCTGAAGATATAATCTATTGTTCGAGAGGAGCTCTCCAAGAAATTTGCATGAGCCTTGATCTTGCTGTCATACCGCCGGAGATACGGCAAATCCTTCTCGAAAAAAAGGGGTGCGACCAAGTTCCAATACAGACTCTCAGAGACATGGTGGAAGCATCAGAAAATCAAGGAACCCTAATTCATCAGCGGTGGCAAGGAAATTCCATTAGTGAAGCGGGTCATTTTCAGACTCATGTTCAACCCAATTCTCCAATGGTCACACGGAAAGGCAACATAGAATCTGTGACACCTAACCTTTCTTCTTTATTCTCCGAAGATCAACATTTGGAAGCGCGCGAGCCTCGCTGCCAGGTGGCATCTATTCCACAGTCACAGGACACTGAAATTCAGCCGCAGGACACTGCAACTCAATCAGGGAGAGGACAACTTCCAGATAAGGGTAAAAACAAAAAACCGCCACCTTTGAAAAGGGTCAGTCCTTTATGCCTCCTCAAATTCCTGAGGCGGGTCATCTTGTGAATCAGAAAGGTATTGTGTTTAGAGAACCCACGGGCGAGAGGTCTCAAAGGATCCCTGCTCGAGGCAGGGAAGCGGGTCCACAAACGAATCACCTTTTGTCTCACGCGTTCTCACGCAATATGCGGTTCAGAGGAATTCTAGATAAAGGAAAGAACAAGCCACGTGGAGAGAGTGTCGTAGAAAGAGGAACTAAAGATGGGGCGGGTCGGCGAATAGTAAGAATGGATAAGACACATGGAGTGCAACACACAGCAAGGTCACAGAAGACTGGGGAGGTGCCCAAAAGAAAATACAAAAGTGCAAAGGCACGTGAAGGTGCAAGTGGGCTAATAACAGTCCCAATCAAGTTGGTCAAGGGCCCAATTCAAAGCCCAATAGCGAATCAGGAAGAAGGAAATAGAAATAGGCCGGTTACACCAGCCAAAAGGAAACTATTCCAACAAGGGTCAGAAGCACCTGGTTCAGTAAAGAAGCCTGCTCAAAGTAATAAGCACATACCAGCCGCAACAATCAACCTAGACCCAACTGGTTTTTTCGAAGTACAAGTTAATCATCTTCAATTGGAAGCAATAAGTCAGGGATGCGGAGTCCAGACATCTGAGGTTCTTAAGGTGTTACACATTGACAATGAGGAAAGGAAATCGCAAAGAGACCAGGAGAAAAACAAGGAACTAGAAGAAGAAGAAGCATGGGATGAACGATTTCAGCTTGACCCAGAAGATGAATTGGCTCTTGATGATATACAATCGGATGATTTGGCCGATCTGGACAACTTTGAGGAGCAAATGCTCGATGGACAGGTCTGATTCAGTCCTTTTTGTTTCAGTTTTTAACTTGATTGTGTCAACTTGTTTTTAATGTTATTTACAAAATCAAAGATTCTATCTTGGAATTGTAGAGGTCTTGGCCTAATAGACAAGTGTAATGTTGTTAGAGAGACAATCCGGTCCTCTAGATGTGATATCTGTATGTTGCAAGAAACTAAGTTGAATGAAATTTCTTTGAGCTATGTTTCGTATTTCTTACCTTCCTATTTTGATCCTTTTTGCGTTTCCAACTTGGCTGATCACTCTTCTGGGGGTATTCTTATCGCTTGGAAAAAAAAATTTAAACTAATAAATAGCTGGTCTACACCCCACACTTTAACTGTCTTATTGTTAGATGTGAAATCCAACCGGGAATTCTGTTGTACAGTAGTGTTTGGCCCCAGCCGTGATTGCGAGAAACCACAATTCATAGATGAATTGGTCAAACTCTTAGATCTAATTCACTCACCATGGATAGTGGCAGGGGACTTCAATTTGGTACGGTGGATGATAGATAGATCGGGAGGTACAAGGGTTGTTCCTCTAATGGATTTATTCAATGATTTTATTCAGAAAGCAGCCCTTGTTGATATTCCTCTAAAGAACAGATCTTTTACTTGGTCTAGTAAGAGACCTATTCCAACCTTTTCAAGGATTGATCGAGTGTTAACTACATCTGATTGGCAACTCCATTTTCCAATTATAACCCTTCAAGCCCTTGATATGCTAGTGTCAGACCATGCACCATTGCTTTTGACGTTAAAAAAAAATGCCCCTCAACAAAAGTCCTTTAAATTTGAAACTTTTTGGTTGAAATATGACATGCCTCGTCATATGATACAAATTTTGTGGGAAAATGTTTCTGATTTACCACAGTTCTGTGTTGAAAAATTTCATGCAAATATCCAAATATTGCATCGAGCTCTCTCAGCTTGGCATAAAGAAACTTTTGGTGACATGGAAAAAACACTCACTTTTTGAAAGAGTGTTATCATCTTTTTTGACAGGATTGAAGAAAGAAGGCCTTTGTCACGGCACGAATTTTTGATGAGATGTAAGATCAAAGAGAATGCATACAATATGGCAAATAACATTGAAGAGCGATGGAGGCAACGGGCTCGCTGTAATTGGCTAAAACAGGGCGATAAGAACACCCGGTTCTTTCATGCCAAGGCATCATCAAGACTGAGCAGAAATAAAGTGCATTATATCCAACAATGGGATAGAATGCTCACTGATCCAATGCAGATAAATGAAGCTTTTCTACAGCAGATGAAACAATTGCTGGGCACCTCACGTGATACCTTAAATTTCGATCCTCAAACTCTCTACAACCCTATCACAGATTTAATTAATCTGGATGACCAATTTACTCTTCAGGAAGTTGAAATGGCGGTTAACAGTTTGGCAAAGAATAAAGCGTCGGGTCCTGATGGAATCCCGAACGAATTCTTACAAACATATTGGCCAGAGTTGAAAGGGGAAATTATGACAATAGTACAAGGATTTTATCACAACACTATTCGTCTAGCCGAGGTGAATAAAGCCAATGTGGTACTCATTCCCAAGAAAGACTCTCTGATATTGGTTGGGGATTTCAGACCAATTAGTGTAATCAACGTGATACCTAAATTGCTATCCAAGATCCTTGCCAATCGGCTTAAAGAAAAGATGCCCGAGCTAATTTCAGGTCATCAAACAGCATTCATCCAAGGTAGGCAAATAACGGATAATTTTGTAGTGACGAGAGAACTATTGCAGCACATCTCAAGTACAAAAAATTCAGCGATCTTCCTTAAGATCGATTTCGCCAAGGCATTCGATTCAATAGAGTGGAGCTTTTTGTTCAAAGTATTGCAAGCTAGGGGCTTCCCAAGCAAATGGATGCTATGGATGCAACAGTTATTGCAATCTTCTTCCTCAAGGGTGGTAGTAAATGGAGAAGCATCAGATTTCTTCATACACAAACGGGGCCTCCGACAGGGCGACCCTCTATCACCTCTCCTATTCAACCTGGTAGCTGATGTATTTCAGCAAATGATCTTGGCGATCAATGGGTCCTTTTTTTTTTTTGAAAAATAGTGGTATTTTACCACCGATTTCATTGAAATCAAGAATCATAGCATATTTGACTTAGTACCTAAAATTGGTACCAAAATCAAATATGTCAAGTCTGTACAGCTGTTCAAAACATAAGCAAAAACAATAGAAAAAACCAAAACATCTTAACATGTCCACAACACAAGAAGACAACAATCCTAGGAAAACACAAAAACATCATAACATGCATAAAACCAAGTACTACAAATCTAATAAGTCTTCATCCTCTTCCTCGACGCCAAACATTGGAAATGGGGGGTTGCCAACCCCATAATCCTGCATCAGGAGGTCCAAAGTTTGGGTCGTGTCTGAGCTTCTTTCCTCTTCCAGCAGAAGGAGATCTGGAAGATTCTTAACATCAAAAGGCAATATAAGATTTAATTTAAAGAATGAATCATCATCTCTAGATTTACACCAAAATTGAGTCAAAGCTATAATCTTAGTACCAATAACCTTAATAGAATAAGGGGAACTAACATTAAAACATAATCTATTGCGTTCTAACCAAATAGTCCATAAAACAGCACCTCGTAATAATTCAATTAATAATCTATCTTTTAAAGGAATAGAAGCATCAATCATCCATAAATCCTCCAAAGTGTGACAATCATAACTAAAGTTATTATAATCTGCTATCCAGTTCCAGATTAAGCTAATGAAAGAGCATTGAACGAAAAGATGCTCTGTACTCTCTATTTGATCACAAAACATACATTTCGTATCTCCTTGCCAACCTTTATTTACTAAGTTAGTCTTAGTCAAAATCTTGTCTTTTCGCACAAGCCACAAAAATATTTTAATTTTTAATGGAATATGAGATTTCCATATAGTGTTATATTCAGAATTTGGCATGTCCCCATATTCTAACCATTTATAAAGGAATGAACAGTGAAGTTATCATCGGTGGACCATCTCCATATGAACCTATCTCCTAATTGGTCAGATAGAGTAAAGTGAAATAATCTATTTTGTAAAACTAGCCATTCAGTCATATATATACCAGTTAATTGTCTTCTAAAACTAAGTTGCAAATAAGAAGCAACAAAAACCTCAGCCACAGACACAAATCTATTGGTAACAATGGAAAACAAATTTGGATACTGATGCTGTAGAGCATGTTCATTGCACCATCTATCTAACCAGAAAGCCGTAGACTTACCATTACCTATTTCTTTATTTAAACCTAAATTAATCATCACATGGTCTTTTAAAATTGATCTCCAGAATGGAGAGCACACTGAAGGGTTGGTTCTACATCCATACTTACTTAAAAGAATTGATTTCCATGTACCATGAATAGAATTATCTAGAAATCTAATCCACCATTTAGCTAAAAGAGACTGATTCATTAACTTTAAATCCAAAACTCCTAAACCCCCTTGATCTTTACTTTTGCAAACTTCTCGCCAAGCTACCAAATGATATTTTTTCCTTGTGGAATTTCCACCATGCCAAAGAAATTTGCGTCTAATTTTGTCTATCCTATTCCTAATTTTAGCAGGTAATCTATACATGGACATCCAATATAAAGGGATTGCAGATAACACGGAGTTTAGGAGGGTGACTCTACCTCCTAAAGAGAGTAATGAGCCCTTCCAACTTTGAAGTTTTTTTTCAATTTTATCGATTAAAATTTGTCAATCTATATCAGTTAATGCTTTATTATTAATGGGTACCCCTAAATAAGTAAGTGGTAAAGAAGCTACTTTACATCCTAAAATAGTAGCCAATTCCTCACATTGAAGATCAGACAAATTGTGAGGGAACATTTCACTTTTGTCATAATTTATTTTGAGTCCGGAAACATTTTCAAAGGCAAGAAGAAGTCATTTAATATGAAATAGGATATCCTTATCAGCTTTAAGAAATAATAAAGTATCATCTGCAAAATGCAGATTCATAATATTGCCTATATTACGGAAATCCCCTAATCCATCAACATATCCTCCTAATCTAGCTCGCTGTAAAATTTTATTAAGTACATCCGTAACTAAAATAAAAAGAAAAGGAGAGAGTGGGTCACCTTGTCGAACCCCCCTCTTACAAGAAAAATATTGACCTAAAGTACCATTTAAATTAACACATGTTCTACTGCCTTCTAAAGTTAATCGAATCCATGTAATAAATCTTTGTCCAAAGCCCCTAGCATGCATTACTTCTAAAAGAAAATCCCAATTAACATGATCAAAAGCCTTTTCAAAATCTAATTTAAACAAAACACACATCTGTTTTTTAATCTTAACTTGATGCAAAACTTCATGTGCACTAACTACATTATCAAGGATGAACCTTCCTTTAATGTATGCAGTCTGAGATGGATCAATAATAGAATCCATAACTAAGGCTAATCTATTAGCTAGTAATTTAGTAATGATCTTATAACTACAATTAATTAAACTAATAGGCCTATAATTCCGTATAGTAATTGCAGCATCCTTTTTTGGAATTAAACAAATAGTAGCTAGATTAAATTTAGATACATCTAACTCATGATTATAGAAAGCAGTGAAGATGCTAAGTAAATCCTCTTTAATGACTTCCCAAAAAGATTGATAAAATTGAAAAGATATGCCATCCGGACCAGGTGTTGTAGAGGGATTACATTCATAAACTACATGTTTAATCTCTTCTAATGTAAATGGAGTTTCTAAAGAGATACATTGTTCCAATGTTAAATTATCAGAAACTGGCCATAAATCCGCTTGTAAAGAAACTAACCTAGTGGAAGAGGAGCCCATAAGGCTTTTATAATAATCTGAAATATGTCGTAAAAGTATAGATTGTTCATATATCATAACACCATTAATTTCTAAACAACTAATAATATTTTTCTTCTTTCTAGAAGAAGCAGTGACATGAAAAAATTTAGTATTGAGATCTCCTTCAAGAAACCATTTTAACCGAGATCACTGTTGCCAATATTGCTCTTCTTCCAAATAAATTTTATGTAACTCAGATTGACAGAAACGCCAATCATCAAGATCAAAATCTGAAATGGTATGATCATCTACTCTACGTTCATAATTATCTATTTTATGAAGTAAACTAGCCTTAAGTCGCCGTTTTTCACCTCTAATATTTGAACTCCAACCTCTTAATTTTCTCCTTAAAAATTGTATTTTTAATTTCCAACTTAAACCAAGATCAGTTGTCAAAGGGCTATCTAACCACCAAGAAGAGAGTAATTCATAAAAACCCTCATAGTCTAACCAAGACTTATCAAATCTAATTACTTTTGAAGGAGGAAACACTATAGCTTGAGTATCTAAAATGATAGGAGTATGATCGGAATATGCTCTAGGTAAAGAAGAAAGGCTAGCTGAATTAAAATGAGAATTCCAAGAAGTAGAACACAATACTCTATCTAATAAGGCTTGGGATGTTGAATTTAAAGACCTGGCCCAAGTAAATTTTCTATCTGGTAAATACAACTCCATTAATTGATTATGTCTAATAAAAGAATTAAATCTACTACTAATTATATGATTAAAAGTGGAACCAGTCCTTTCAGACCTTCTTCTAACCATATTAAAGTCACCCATAATAAGCCAAGCATCAATACCTAAATTACCTATGTCTTGCAATTCCAACAAAAAATCTCTTCGAGATGCAGAATTTAGAGGACCATAAACTGTAGTAAAACACCACTCAAAATTATCGAGTTTATTCTTAACATGCAAAGTAATAGAAAATTGTCTAACATGAGAGGCAATCAAAAAGAATAAATTATCATTATATCCAAAAAATAAACCCCCCGATGCTCCCTCAGATGGCTTAAATTCCCATTTATTTATAGAGGTGCTCAAAGCTCTCAAAGTCCTATCATGAAAATGGTCTTTCTTGGTTTCCTGAATACATACCATATCAATTTTATTATCTCTAAGCAGATCACTCAAGTATCGTCTTTTAACCAACCTTCCTAAGCCTCTTGCATTCCAATTTAAGAATTTAACCATGGAAACTATCAGAACCCCTTAAATCAGTACCACATTGGGCTATGTCACTAATGTCTACACTAGAAATCTGACCTGTACCTAATTTATTATGGATCACAGACTCAAGGTTATTCTTAGAAAGAGACCGAATAGATTGAACTATCCTAATACTATCTTCTAAAGTGTCCCCTAATTTAAAACCACTAACATCATATAATTTAACCAAATCCAAATCGGATAAAGAAGAATAAGGAAATTGTTCAATCAAAAATTGCATACCTGTTTGTGCCTTAACCGAAGGCTGACCCAAATCAGACCTGCCAGCTGGACCCTCTTTCGCCCCCACCAATTGATTGAGTTTCACCCGGAGACTATTTCTGGTTTCTTCCGTAGAGGTGGTAGCAGCCAAGTGTTTACCCTTGCGTTTTTTCTCCTTCTCAGAACGAATAGCATTCCCCAAAGGATCCTTAGAGTCAATGGGATGAGGTGGAGGGGGAGGAGGAGGAGGAGGCACATCAGCCTGAGAAGAAGAGGACCAAGGATCATAATCCAATCCATGACCAGACCCGACACCACTAAATTCAACCCCTTTGTCAGATAAAGTCATTAAAGGAGAGAAACTGTTGTTATTATACACAACACCTTATCCCGAAAGATACCTGACTCTATTCTTGCTTTCCAATACGCTGATGACACCGCGGTTATATCATCAGCAGACATCACTTCTCTCATTTCGCTAAAGCTTATCATTTGGATATTTGGTGCAGTGTCGGGTCTTAAGGTGAATTTTAATAAGAGCACCTTTATTCCACTAAATATACAACAACAGGACCTAACTTGGATTCGATCAATAATGGGTTGCACGGAATCTGACTTTCCGATTCTGTATCTAGGTCTACCTCTAACCATCAACAAACCGACTAGGGATTTGTTCCTACCTCTAATTGAGAAGGTTGAAAGAAAGTTGAGTGGATGGAAAGGAAAACTTATCTCAAGGGGGGAAGATTGCAACTGGTACAATCGGTCCTCTCGTCAATACCGGTATATCACATGATGTGCTTTCGTATCCCTCAGTGGGTCATACAGCGAATTGACAAGGTCAGAAGATCATTTCTATGGGGGGCGGCTGATAACAGTAAGAGAGGAATATCCCTAATTAACTGGACATCGGCATGTCGGCCTAAGAAATGGGGAGGGCTTGGAATCACCAATCTCAACATCACTAACATATCCCTACTACTAAGGTGGTGGTGGAAATTGTATGCTGACCCGCTTGGATTGTGGACAACAGTGATTAACCGGATTCATCGAAAGTCGGTTAGAGATACAACTGCAAAATTTTGGTTAAAAGGGGGCTCCTTCTTCTGGCGCCAATTGCATAATCTGAAATCCCTATTCATTTGGAGCACATCATGGGAGATAGGAGATGGGTCGACAATTTCATATTGGTTCGATTCTTGGGGAGGCTTGCCAAGAATGGAGACGTATGTACAGGAAATCAATCAACCTCTATTATCACTGCAACAAGCTTGGCCATGCCGTAACCAGATAGATCATGCTTTAGACCCTTCAATCCAAATAGATTTCAATTTGGAAGAAGAGGATCGAATCAGGTGGAATTGGAGCAGAGATGGGTCGTATACAGCAAGTTCAATTAGTGAGATCCTAAATGGAGGTGGACTGATCAGATGGCAATTCTATCCTATTTGGAAATGCAAACTGCCCCCTACAGTTAGAATATTTGCATTTTTGTTGTTGCAAGGTAAGCTACTCACTAGAGATGTGTTGACGTATCGGGGTATGAGAATAGATAGACACTGTGCGGTTTGTGCCAATTGTCTGGTTGAATCACAGCTGCATCTAATTTTCTTGTGCCCGTTGACAGTCCATGTTTGGTTCAAGGTGGGATCCCTTTTGGGAAGGCAAATCTTCAGACATGCTGAGTCGGTACAGGGGGTTTGGAATAGATCTTGGGAACTGGTACGGTCTCAGGGGGGCATGCGGTTCAAAGAATGGATGGTGAGATTCATTTGCACAGCTTGGAATATTTGGAAGAACAGAAATCACCTCATCTTCAGAGGTGAGATTTCAAGACCAGATGCGATCGCTAACAGAGCCATCCAAGACATGAAGCTATGGTTAATATACTGCTAATAATGTTTATACCATTTCAATATCGTGGTCTGTTGAAAGCTCCTTGGTAAAATATATAGATCTCAGAACTTTGTATGTGTAACTCTCCATATCAATAAATTACATGGCAGCTACTGCCAGGTTTTCAAAAAAAAAAAAAAGGAGTTATCATTCTTACTTTTGCACCAAAAAAAGCCAAAGAAATAATAGAAGAGGCTGTAGAAACTACATGTGGAATAGGAGAATTGTTAAAGCAAATTTTATTTCTAATTAACTATAAGGTCCAAAGTATGGCAGCTCTAATTAGTTCTAAAAATAATGTATCTCTAAGAGGTATACCTCTATCTAAATCCCACAAATCAAGGATAGAAGTATAATTAAAAGTGAAACTATTATGGTTAGCTATCTAAGACCAAATTGCTGAAATATATTGAGGTATGAGGTATTCATTCAGTGTTAAGTTCTAAAGTATGAGGTATTCATCTTTCCTACTAAGAGATGTGTATGTGTGATTGTTATCTAACGCTGTCTGTAAAAAGCAGTTATAACGGTAGCTCTTCGGTATACATAACTTATGCTGAGGAAGTGATGGTTTGCCAAAAGTACTATTGTCTCTCGTATCTCTATACGAGTTATAGTATCACTGGGTCCCTTGATAGAGTAAGGATTATCTGCTAGCGGTATGATTACAAGAGTAATCATATTTGATAATCTACTCAAGATCAATAAAAGATTAAGTTTGCAAGGATGACACACATCTACCTTGAAACTGATCTGATAGCTATGAGACAAAGAATTAACACGAGTAAAATAGTTTACTGGATCGTGGTATTGTAAAGTACAGCATCATCTGTGTAATTGGATAGTCATAGTCCATTATGATAGGTGCCTCCTATGATTCTAGAAGTTAGAACATTTTTAATTCTATTTACCAACATAACATAGATCATATTGGGTCACGTCGTATAGGAGCTACTCGGAGAATCTTATTGATTAATTATAAATTGATTATGATTAATAATAAGATGGTTATAATTAATTATACGAGATATAATTAAATTATAAATGTCATGTAAAAATGACAAAGCAAAACTAAAAAAGGTTAATTTATAAATGTACTCGGTACGTTGTATAAAAGTTACCGAAACAACAACCGCAAGAAATATAATTGTTCAGAATAATTATATGGATGTTAATTGAATTCGAACCAATGGAATTTTGGTCTTTTCACATGTCAACCTTATCCACGTGACATGTCATCATCCTTATCTACATGACATGTCATTATTCTTATCCACCAAGGGTATTTTGGTCTTTTCACGTTGGAACCTCTTTACTATTCATGAGGGTATTTTGGTAACTTGGCAACTGCCACAAATGCCTATAAATAAGGGTGGAGGGGTAGAGAGAGAAACCACTAATTCACTCATATTGTTTCGTGTCGAATCGAATCGATTGTTATTTACGTGTTTTCTGTTGGGTTTTGACAGTTCAAACCAATTGATTTAGCTTAATTGCGGAAAGTGTGTAAAACAAAATTTTACGTTTAAGTTAAGCTAAGAATTAAACGGGGTATGTCAGGAAACATTCCAAGGCTGTCCACTTTTCGTATTCCTTTGGCATCAAAAGCCCTTTTAATTCATTTACAGATCTACTCCATAATTGATTTTCTAAAACATTAAATCTATTTACCAATTAAATAGATTAATATAACATGTTTATACCTCGTTTCCAAATTCAAATAGGAAAGCAGACCGAGCGAGAAGAGCGACATCGAGAATGAATCGTCTCGGAGTACCAGACGTCTGATGCCTCTATCAGTTATCCACCAGGACTAACCGGAGAGCGGTTTATTTCTTTTGCCAGAAATACTGTAAACCACGAAATTCTGCAAAAACACTATTCACGGGAAAAAGACGAAAACCTGTAAATACGAATTTTCGGTTACTCAATTTCATAAATAAGCAAAACTGAAATACCACAAAATTCGGAAAAAAACACTATTCACTAATCTCATAAATCTACTAATCAACAACTCGCAAGATTATATGTCAACTACGTATAACTTTCTTTTCTCAACCGAAACACTATTTGGGAGAGAAAATGAGAAAGAGAGAAAATACCGATTCGATTCGACACGAAACGATACGAGTGAATTAGTAAGTTTCTCTCTCCATGTACCCCTTTATTTATAGGCTTTTGAGGAGGTTCGCAAAAGACCAAAATACCCCTCAACTTATGCCTATTTACAAGGTATGTCATTGAATGGATAAGATCGATGACGTGTCATGTAGATAAGGATGACATGTGAAAAGACCAAAATGCCCTCGGCATAAATTCAGATAATATCCATATAATTATTCTGAACAATTATATTTCTTGCGGTTGTTATTTCGGTAACTTTTATACAACATAACGTGTACGTTTATAAATTAACATTTATTTTTGCTTGTCATCTTATATGACATTTATAATTTAATTATAACACGTATAATTAATTATAACCATCTTATTATTAATCATAATCAATTTATAATTAATCAACAAGATTCTCCGAGTAACTCCTATATGGTGTGACCCAATAGGATCTGTGTTATGTTGGTAAATAGAATTAAAACCGTTTTAACTTCTATAATCATATAAGGCATCTGACATCTGCACTATGACCATCCAATTACACAGATGATGCTGTACTGTACAATACCACGATCCAGTAAACTATTTACTCGTGTCAATTATTTGTCTTATAGCTATCAGATCAGTTTCAAGGTAGGTGTGTGTCATCCTTGCTAACTTAATTTTTTTTTGATCTTGAGCAGATTATCAAATATAATTACTCTTGTAATTATACCGCATGCAAATAATCTAACTCTACCAAGGGGCCCAGTGATGCTATAGCTCGTACAAAATACGAGGGACAATAGTACTTTTGGTAAACCATCACTTCCTCAGCTAAGCTACACATACGGAAGTGCTACCGTTATGACTGTTTTTTACGGACAGTGTTAGATAACACTCACACATACACATCTCTTAGTACGAACGATGAATACCTCGTACTGTAGAACTTGACAATGAATGAAAACATTAATGACACAAACACATTTCTATTTAATGTTTCATTCGGGGTCTGTCAAATACCATGTTCCTAGAACATGTATCTATGTGATTAAAATGACATCTCGTGTCAATGGTTTGTAAAACTTAACTATCTTTTAATCCACATACTAACCTAGTAACGGTTAATTAGTGTTCCTGCTAATTATCTCGGTTAGTGACTTCTTAAGAATATATATCATCTTTATTATGGAGTTTCACAATTCCAGTTATGAACTCGAAATAATCCATAATTCAATAATACTCAAGGCAACAAAATGATATATAATTAAACATCTAATTCATGAACAAAGCTTTATGATAAATTATCGTATTATTGACTTCTAGATTATTACAAACTAACATTTTCATCTTTTCTCGGTGAATAGTATTTTTGCACAATCCCGCGGTTTATGGTATTTCTAGCAAAAAAAAATAAACCGCTCTCCATTTAGTCCTGGTGGATAACCGATAGAGGCATCATACGTCTGGTGCTCCGAGACGAGTCATTTCCTGAGTCGCTCTTCTCGCTCGGTCTGCATTCCAATCTGACTTTGGAAACGAGGTATAAATGTTATATTAATTTATTTAATTGTTAAATAGATTTAATTTTTGGAAATCAATAATGGAGTAGATCTGTAAATGATTAAAGGGTCCTTGCAATGAGAGACTGGAGAGGGACACTCTCGGTGGTCTTTTCGGCATATCCCTTTAATCAACGGCTTGAGTTAGAAGTAAAAAAAAATTATTCTACAGCCTTTTCATAGCTTAAGCCTAAACGGATTTTGGCACCTCCGAAACCCAACACGACTAACCAAAGAAAAAACCTTAATTTTAAGAGGAAAATTAGAGGCTCAAATGGTCTGATAAGTCTACCACCACAGTCTAACCAGGTATATAAGGAATTAACACTAATCTAACCAGGTATATTATTAGAAGACCATCTCCAATGAATTAAATCTAACTCAGTAGCTACAGGGTTAGTCAAGGCTAAGGATTGTTGCATATGCAACCATTCCTGCGGGAGAATACCAGTTAAATGCCTAGAAAAACTAAGATTTAAAAAGGGTGAAGAAAAAACCTATGAAACAATAATATGTTAGTTGGAAGCAATTCTAAAGAGATTAGGATATATACAATACAAAGAACTTGCATTACACCATCTATCAAGCCAAAATAAAATATTGGAACCATTGCCAAGAGACCAATTAATACCTAACCATATCAGAAAAATGAACAATACCTGCCCAAAAATGAGAACATCTATTTATAGCTAATCCTAAATTATTGTACTTATTAATAAGAATAGATTTCCATTTACCATGTATTGTAGGATCTTTAAATTGAAACCACCATTTAGCCAATAAGGACACATTCATTATATTCAAATCTAAAATACCTAAACCACCTTGGGATTTACTTAAACATACATTTTCCCAAGCAATAAGATGATATTTTTTCCTATCAGAAGAGGTACCAGACCATAGAAAGTTCTTTCTAATTTGATCAATTTTGTGCCTAGTTGTAACAGGTAACCTATAAATTAATGGACAACCAATACAAAGGGGTAGAGGATAAACATAATTCAAAAGAGTAACTCTACGACCTAAAAATAACAAGGAACCTTTCCAAGATAATAATCTCTTGGTTAATTTTTCCACTAGGGGTGACCAATCAGAGAGTGCAAGTTTTTTTCAGTGCGAAGGTACTCCCAAATAGGTTATAGGTAAGGAAGAAAGTTTACATCTTTAGCCTAAAGAGGCTGCCAAAATAGAAATTTTAATTGCTCAACCATAAAAGAACTAGCTTCTAAAAAAAGCAGAGTATCATCCGCAAAATGCAGATTAAGTATCCTATCTGCATGAGAAAAATTACCTAAGCCTAATATATTTCTAGCAGCTTGTGCTTTGGATAAAACCCCACCCCACTTAACGAGGAAGATTGTTAATATGTAAACAGCATGTTACATGTAAAAGATACAAGTACAAATTATTGTGGAACAATGTAGGCATGGCTGCAAGGAGAATTAAAATACAAAAGAAATGTTGTCCAGTATTTCGAGAAAGAGAAATAGTCTTGTAGAATTGATAAGAAGCCAAGTCAAATAATATATACACTAATTAGACAATCAGACGTTTTAGGTGGGTTAGTTATATCATGTATGAAGAAATGTTCAATTCAAAATAAGCAGGGGATATTCCCAATTGATATATATATTGACAAAAAATTTAAAATATTTGGTTTCAGCAACGACACATCTGATTAGTTACTAAATGACTACATTGATTTGAAAAGTAGTACTCACAATTAGCAAAAGCAAAAGATGAATATTGATTGGTGAGATACTTATACACTTGTTAAGAAGCTTTGAGGATTCAATGTTATGTTCTGTTTCAATTGTCAGATTGACATCTAATTTTGCCCTTCCTCTGCAATGGATTTTCAGTCCCAGCAAATTTGATTCCAAATCTGATTTCAGATTTTTCTGGCACAGCAACTGCCTCATTTCAGTAAATGACTCAAATCCTACCAAATTTTTACTGGTAAAATTAAAGTGCATGCTTCCTGTTTCTTCTCAATAATCCAATCTCTATTATCCTATCTAAAACCTATATACACCAAATCAAGCCCATGTCTCCACATGAACTTAAATATTGGAGCATAGGCAACTCGATCGACTTCTAATAAAAATTCCAAATTATAAAAGTCCGCCTAAAATCAAATTTCTTCTTCTACTTTGGTGGCGACAATTGAAGTATCTGCCCCGATATAGCGGCCGCTAGAGCGTTCTTAAAACTTGGGTCCTTTGTCAGTGACAGCGCCATCTGCTCCACCAAACTGCGTCGTAGATGATCGGCCTGTGGCTCAATTTCTTGTTTTGTTTGCTCGGGTTTGACTAGCTCGAGAGAAACATTGTTGGTATTTAAAATTGGAGGTTTTGAAATTGTCTTGCTGGTGCCATTGTTTGAATTTGACCCATTTGACACGCCTTCGTGCTGAGCTGGCTGGTCGTGGTTGTGCTCTCCTTCATATGTTGCGACTAGAATTGACGGGTCTTCAGCACTTCTTTGGACCTGAGATGCCAACAAATAAAAAATATTAGATGAGAAACATGATTTCCATGGATGAATTATTAAAAGAACTGGCACAATAATTGGTAGGGACTACAAATTCAGCAATTCTAGTTTGTGTGATTTTGACAGATTCAGGAAAATAATAGTTATCTTACAAAATTCAATGTGTAGGGACTAGAAAAACATTCAAGCAAAATAAAATAACTATCATTTGTTATTACCTTCTTCTTTACTGGGCAAACCGGGGCGAAAGAGCATCTAAAATAGGCTCTTGGGCAAGGATTATCCTTGGTCACTTTCTGGCCATACTTCCTCCATTGATATCCATCTTTAACTACCTGAATTCAAAATTAAACCAAAACAATCCAATTAGCATCAAATCATCAATTCTCAAAAGAAAGGAACATATTACATGTGTATGTCCCCTCACAAAAATACCATTATTGACCGAACCCTTACCAAGCTCACATCAGATGGATCGGCACGGACGTAACTTTTCGACATTTTCGGTTTGCAATCTTCCCTTATCCTCTTAAAGGGTTCCGGATTCTCGCCTGAGGTGCATTCCATCTGGTCCACGGAAACAATTGCTGTTCCCTTTACAGGATTCACAGTAGGTGGTATCACTTCGTTTTGGCCGGCAGTGTCAAAGCTCTCAGCACTCTTTCTCTTTCTGGAAGGCGATACTGAGCCGCCCTCTGACGAGGAGGTGTTAACCAGCTCGCTCATTTGACTCTGTAATGCCTTATATTTCTCAATCATGGTATTCAGCGACTCGCGCAAATACTGGTTCTCTTGGTTTATCCTGTTGAATTCAGCCTCGAGATTTGCAGTCTGGATTGTACGAATTTTTAATCAGAACTCTATTTAGTGGATTTTTTTTTTTTTTCTTTTGATTGAAAGGAACTTGGAAAGTATTAGTTACCTCTTGCTTTCGCATTAAGAAGTTCTGTTCTACTACTTGCATGGGTCTTGCGAGAACAATTTTCTATTTAAAGGAAATTAAGAGAGAATATTAATCAAGATGTTGATACAAATTAAGATCAAGTAATAATTGATTGATACATAATTAGAAATTAATAAATTACCTGTGGATCGGTGGAGTTGCGTGGGGGTCCCATATTGAGGTTGAGATCAAGAGAGCAGTTCATCCATGCCGACTCCATCATTTAAAATTGAGACAAGGAGAGAGATATATGTGCTTTCTTTCTTTGTTTGGTTGTTTTTTTTTTTTCTCTTAAGAGAGCTCAAACTCAATAGAAGAGAGAAGAGAGAAGAGAGAGGAGAGAAGCAAGAAGTGAATGAAGGAGGCGATTCCTTGGAAGGGGTATATATAGAGTGAATAAATAGATCCGACCCTATTGAAGAGAGAAGATTAGTAGTGCTCGTCCTTTCTTTTCTAGAGAGACGGACAGAGTCACACACAGGGTAAGGAGGCACGTGGGCCCCAAATTGTCGTATTAAGGCATAGAAATTAAAAAAAAAAAAGAAAAAAAAAAAAAAAAGAAGGAAAGAAGAAAGTTCGCCATACGCACGCGCCGAATTGTGAGTGTCATATTAATATTATCAATCATATATCATATAATATCTCCAGTTTCACAGCTCTGGTGGCATAGAATAGAGCCATTCACAATGTTTTCATTGTGAACCATGTGTGCAAAAACGGTACATCTAACAATATTTCGTGCAATGTATGTTTTGTTTTTAAATAATAAACTACAATTTGGTGTCTTTTTTTTATTAGTAGGGTTATGGTTTTGTTTTCTGATATAATTTTCCATATTTTATTAACGGGTTGCTTGACAAAGAAATATTTGATTATTTCAACCATTGGAAACTTTTGAAAGAATATGAGAGGACTAGTCATTCTTTTCTATTTGCTAGTCAATCTCTTTAAATATTGAAATTATAAAGTTATACAGCGATTGCATACTAGAACTTTACATAAAATGCTAAAACATAATTTTGTCAATACATTGTGCAACAATTCATATGCCTCAGAAAATTAAAAGTTTTTCTCATTATTGTGTTTTCTTTATTGGTGATAGGTATATCCAAATTGATAATTATTAAAACAATAAATACTAATTTTATGGAACATAATATAATATTTTTATGACATAAATTAATAAAATAATATATATATATTGTTGATATCAAATAATAACCACCACCGTTCCTGATCTCACTTGCAATACAGAATATCATTAGTAAAAAATGAATGGAGAAGTCCAGTTTGAAGAAATGGAGATAATAGTTGTAAGAAGTAGTATTTATCTGATGTCGGCTGTGATAGAGTCAAAAGAAAAGGGAGGTGCCTAGAGGCTAGAGCTGGAGGAGTTCAAGTCAAGCAATGCAACTGAAGAAAGCCAACGCGGAATAGACAGCCCCCACCCCCCAATCAAACCCAAGGAGAAAGAAAGGAGAGAGACTTGTATAGAAAATAAGCGCACCTTAATTAAGGAATTTTATGGTAACCAATGAAGAAAGAGAAGACCTCTTGACTTTATCCCTTTGAATTCTTTCTTTCTTTCTTTCTTTCTTTCTTTCTTTCCTGTCTTGTCTTGTGACTTACTTTTCTTTCTTTTTTATTTTTCATTTTTCATTTTTCATTTTTCATTTTTCCTTTTTTCTTCGTTGCCGCTTGGATACTGGTAATGGCTAGCTGGCATGAGAAAGATGTCAGATCTGATCTGATCTGGTTTACCGTCATCAAATGCTTCTAATATTTATATTTATATTTATATTTATATAATTAGAAATGACCGCGTTTAGTCTCATTTAATCAACTAAATGCAAAAGAAAATGTAACAAGGCAAATACTAAATTGGAATCCAACGGTGAACTGAACAGCTTGTAGTGACGTAATTTATTATGTCATCTAAGAGGAATCTAGCTAGTATAATATCGGTATTATATATATATGATACCAACTTCAAAATCGATTGAATAGACTTCAAACGACTAATTTAAACTGTTCAAATCGATTTACTTTATTGAATATCAAATCAAGCGGTAAAAATGTTGAAAAATTAATGTATTAAAATTAACTTAAAAACTCACACATTATACCACTTGACTTGATACTCAATAAATTCGAAAAATTATAAATTTTGATGTAAACGTAAAACTAATAAAGTAGATCAGTTTGAACGGTTTAGATTTACCGTTTAAAATCAATTTAATCTATCCAGATTCATCTAACATACACACACACACTCTACAATCTAGATACATAGAATCTGTATTCGTTGGGGTTATCTGAGGATAGAATTTCTAACTCTGGACCGTTTTTTTAAACGGACCCCTATATTTACATCGAATTACCATATATATATATATAGCCTCACTCCTGTTTGACTTTGATATGCCATACTTTTTCTTTTTCAATACTGAATTTTTTTTTGTCTTGTTTAAAATTGAAAATATCCTTGCTTTAATGTTGGATTTTTTTTTTTTTTTTTTTTTTTTTTGCAAACAAGCCCGTAGGATGTTGGATTTATTTTGCACGGCCATTAGCAGCCCCTCTTAAATTGAGAGGAGATGGCATCCAAATTCACATAAATGTAAGAGATAAGGTTTCTAGAACACAATAATTTGGGAACAAGAAGGTTAATTTGCATACACTAACTCTATATTAATTCCTCGGCTTCCTGATCTCCTTTTTCTTTCTTTCTTTTTAAAAAGCAAAAATCCAGAAGCTAGCAATGACATTTGTCAAAAGTTGCTCCCCTCTTTGGACCAAACAGCACTATTTAATTAAGATATAGATATACGCAGCTATTTGTCTCCGAATAAAAAGAAAAACGCTGACTAACCTCATATACATCATATGCCATCCAGGCCAAAAATATATTGGAAAGAGTTAGGCTGGGGTGCTATGGATAGCATAGTGGCCTCCCGTGCTACGGCTCAATATTCAAGTTTTCAAAATCCAAACGGTCGATCCGAACCGTTCATCTTATTATCCATATTAATATCTGCTTGGAAACCAAATTTTATAATTTTCTGAATTTTTTTACTATTTATTAAGCCACTTTGAAAATCGCTAATCCAACGGTTTTACTGTTTTGTGCAGCCACCGTTGGATCAACAATTTTGTAAAATACTTAATAAATAGTAAAAAAATTCAGAAAAATGTAAAATTTGATCTCCAAGCAGATATTAATATGGAGAATAAGATGAACGGTTCGGATCAACCGTTTGGATTTTGAAAACTTGAATATTGAGCCGTAGCATAGAGGCCACTATGCTATCCATAGCACCCCAGCCTAACTCTATTGGAAAAATATAATTGAGTCAACTCAAGTTTTGTGTGTTTATTACTGTTCGTTTCTCTTTCTTTTCTTTTTTTGAAATAATTGGTAGTGGCTACCAATGTTTACAGCACCACAAGTTCCTTTTCTCATTGTACCTCACCTATTGTACTCCTTCTAACCAATACCTTCCCTGTTACCCGCTCCATTACAATATAGTACCCACAACTTAAATTCTTCTAAAATTAAACCCGCTAACACCATTGGTGGCTTTGCCTTTCCTCCAAAGGGTCACCCTGACGAAGTCCTCTTTTGTGGTTGAAGTAGGATGATGTTTCTCCATTAATTATGATTCTGGAAGAGGCAGTAACCAGGAGATGATTTACCCAGTCACAGCATCTGTTCGTTTCTCTTTCATGGCATAAAACTTAACTATATATATGTGTGTGTGTGTGTGTCAGCCTCTTCAATCTGTAAATGATCATGTCTATTAGATCCAAATTACAAAGCCTCCTAATAAAACATCATCAAGTGAATTCGATCTTTTAATTAATTTAGATTGAGGAACCAAATTAATTTGCTGCTCTTCTCTCAGGAAAACATGTTCTTGCTTTTCTTCATTCTAGCTGTTCAAATACTTTCAATAACCCATATTTGTTTGTCCCAAATATTTTCAATAACCCATATTTGTTTGTTTATATTTTGTTTTGCATTTATGATTTGAATTTTTATTGTGATTTTATCTTTTAAATACATCATTGCATACATAGTTCCGTCTACTATATGTCAAACTAATCCACATGTCGTAAGGTTACATAGTCGTTGCGTCCTTGTGGTGAGGGACAAAGATGTAAGTACTTGCGCCTAGACTAACAATTCATGACAGCGATTCAAAGACTAGGGTTAGCAAGATAATATAAATTGCATTTATATTAGGACTAGTCACCCCCTTTGCTAGATTAGACTGATATCTAATACATAAACTAAGTAGTTTAATAGCCCCCTTTGCTAGATTAGGCTTAAGTACTTGCATCCCGGTATACCGTGGGGGCAGTAACAGTAACAGTACCGTGTGCGGCGTAGATAAAAATCAGAAATTGTATATTTTTTATTGATTATGAAGGATAGGAAACTTGAATCCTAGGGTCTTTTCCCACTGTTTAATTCTCTTTTACTTAATTGTTTGACCACCATAATTTTTTTTTTTTAAATTCAACAACCTAGACTAGTAAAAATTGTTAAAAACTTAATACAGTATTCATGTGGATCGACACTCCAATCAATATTACACGGTAGGATTATACGCTTGTGATCTGAATGTAAGTTGAAATTAGGGTTTAAAAATATTAAAAGTATAGTTCTCATTTTGAGTCATCACCAATATTTATTGTGATTAATACTACGTTTATTTTGAGAATAGAGTAGTAGCACAGTTGGCTAGATAAAAGATGTAAGACTGTTGAATACCCAAAGGTCGAGAATTCGAGCCCCTCTCACTACTTTGCAGCCTCTGCGAAGATTTTTTTTAAAAAAAACTACATTTATTTATTTATTTTGGAATACATGCATGCCACCAATTTCATGATACTACGTAATATATCAACTCAAGTAACAATTCTCAAATTATGTTTATTGGGTCTATATTATGAATCCTTGCAAGTTTCATCCATCTGCAAATTAATAGAGACGATAAAAGTTAAGAATACATTCCTCATAGAACATGCTTTCTCTCTTGATGTGTCTTGGAGATGTTATGAGAGTGCCTCTTCGGGTGATGCAAACCAAAATCTTACGCGCCATAACCTTCTGAAAAATAATAATTAGGCAGTGTACAAAAGTTATTTTTGGAAGAAAAACATAGAAAATGATATAGAAGTAGGCAACTTGCTGACACACAATTTGGAGCTTAATAGTATATTATAGTGGTTCATTTTCAATTAAAAAATTAAAAGATATATAGGAAAATAAGCGATAAGCCAATCAGTTGTATACAACAAAGACATTTAGTGGTAGCCTGGTAGGACATATGATATTGATGGATTGTCTTTTTTTGTTTTCTTTCGGCAATAGTTACCAATGGGCCGATGGACCACTATGCGCCTATTTTACCAATTTCTTCGCAAAGATGCACAACGAAATGAGATTTGATTCATTGGAACCGTTTTGTAATGCCACTCCTTCCGTTAAATATATATATATATATATATTCTAAGCTTTTAATTAGTACGATCCAACAATTAATTATAGAAATGTGCTCCACGGGCTTAATGATATCACTAATTGATATTAAATATGTTGCCCAGTTGTTGCCATATACATAGTATCCTTTCTTAATCACGAAATTTTATGTATAACCTTCACTAACCTTGAAGCTATGTATTTTTCCTTTTAAAATTCATAATGTCATGTTTATCTTTCTAAATTTTAAAAATCACATATTTATCTAATTTTTTTTTTTAAAAAAAACTCATTTTAAATTATAAAGTTACCATTTTATCTTTAATTAAAAATTAAAACTGTGTTACTTGTGTAAGAGAAAAGTTTAGTCTTCTTCTATTACCGATTTGTTAGAGCAAATGATTCATTCATCTATTTATGATCCATACAAAGTGGCATATTAGATACATGCTTGTGTGTGTCACAAAAAAGAATATGAACTATTTGTTCTAACAAATCGGTCAATTAGAGAACTAAACATTTCTATGACATGCTACATATTTTTTTTTTTAATAAAAAGTAAAATTAAAATTTTCAGGTAGAACTAGAAATGTTTGATAAATGAGGCTAAAAATTTAAATACACAACATATTGAGTGAGATTTGAATCCAAGACCTCTCAACAACAACATAAAACTCTAACTACTACACTACAAGTCCACAAGTAAACATTTGATTATTATTGAGGGAGCTGGACTATAGAAAGTTCTTAAAAAAATAATTAAATTTCAATATATATAACTAAAAAAATCATAGAGGTGGCTTAGCCACCTTTCCAATACACTGAGATCCGCCCCTGACAAACATTATTAATTTTAACATAAGTTTTTAATAAAAAAAAAGAAAATAAATTGGATAAATTAGTGAGTTTATAAAAAAATTGAGGATAAATATGATATTATGAATTTTAGAAGGGAAAATACGTAATTTGATGATGACATTGCCGCTTTGAATTTATCACAACTGAAAGGGGCAATGTCAAAATTACTCGAGAGAAACATACAATTAACAAATTCGTCACGTGCTCCACTCCAACACAGCTTCCTCGTGGATATATATAGTTCATCAGTTCATTTCTTTACTAGATAATTAATTAAGCTTTTTTATATATGCACATGATGTGCATTCATCTTGTGCTGAATTTGAACTCTTTTGTTAGTCATAAATTGCTTGTTAATTTGATGAACTAATCAAATTAACAAGGTTTAAAAAAAAAAAAAAAAAAATCAACCTCGTGTTTGTACCTACTACCTACTACCTACCTATCAATATTTAAATGATAATTTTATTTTCCAATTAAATCAAATTATTGTTTGTTAATTGGTATATGCCCATAGGTTACCAAGTCAAGTTAAATTAATTACATGAGAAGTTCACAAATAAATACTGCAATTTTAATAAATTAATTAATTCAAACTCGCATACAAAAGTTGTTTACTGATTTATGTACGTACGTGTTCCTCTGTTAAAAAAAACTGAAGCTCAATCATATATATACAGTGCCATATATAACTGATATTAATGTTCCATTCAAATGAAGCAAGATGGTTAAAATAAAACCTTATTTACTCCATCAAATTCACTTCACGTGAATAATGAATGTTCTTTCTACACACCAGTGACCAGTCCTAGTCCAGTCCTACGACAAGAAAGTAGTGTTTGGTAAAAACCCGTGGGGGCTCAATCCGGACAGTGCCCGTGCCACGGGTATGCACGGGTACACGGGTACACGGGCCGGACCCGGTTTTTTGAAAAAAAACCAGTGAGAACTCGGACCCCCATACCCTTGAACCCATACCCGTGAATCTGTGCCCGTGAACCCGTGACAATTTTTTTTTTTTTTTTTACTTTTGGTTTAAAATTCAAATTTTTAAACCAAAATTCCCCCCATTCCCTACCCGGACCCCTAGCCGTTTTTTTTTTAAATACTGTTTTTTTTCTGTTTTAAAAATTATGTTTTTTTATTTCTGTTTTTTAAATTCTATTTTTTTTTCTGTTTTTAAATTCTGTTTTTTTTTTATTTCTGTTTTAAAAATTCTGTTTTTTTATTTCTGTTTTTTAAATTTTTTTTTTTTATTTCTGTTTTTTAAATTCTGTTTTTTTATTTCTGTTTTTTAAGTTCTTTTTTTTATTTCTGTTTTTTAAAGAGAGATTATATTTCTCTTCTTTTTCCTATATTGTACAATCTTTTCTCAACTGAATATGTTGTGTATTATTCTTAATTACTCTGCTAATGTGAACTAACCTAACAGTAGATACTTCCCTTAAAAAAAATTATGATTGGGGGATTCCTTGACAACATATTAATTTGACAATGTTCACAATTATAGAATATTATTTATAGTTTTCAAATCTGACAAATACAATATAATATGTACTTAATACATATCACACATATGAAAAATAATGAAATTTAATATAAGTTTTGCAGCTCATCAAATAAATATAAAATTAACAATGATTCATATATATATATATATATATATATATATATATATATATATATATATATATATATATATATATATATATATATATATATATATATATATCAATAAATATAATGAAATTTAATATAAGTTTTGCAGCTCATCAAATAAATATAAAATTAACAATGATTCATATATATATATATATATATATGAAGATTTATTGAGGTGATTTCAAATGATAATGAGATAGTATATAAATTGATACACTAGTAATCTATAATGAAAATAGCATGTTAACTTATTCTAATTTTTTTTGTTATCTGATTTAAGATAGTGTTGTTAAGAATATTGTCAAGATTGTTAGTGGATATCCACCTTTAATTTTTTTTAATTTGATATTATTTGTAATAAGTTGGAATTGCGGTCTTTGTTGTAAATGAAAGATATGCAAAGTCTTTGTCAAATATTTCAAAAATTGAATACATTTGGAAAATTAATGCTCTGAAGGAAGTCCTTTATGAAGAAAAATTAATGCTATGTGGATTAGGCTCTACTTGGCTTGTATGTATGATACTTATTTGAGAGATTCAAACAGATCGAGACTGCTTATTTAAATAAAACAACATCCAATCTCATATCCTATTATTATGAAATAATGATGGATATATAATTGTTAGTGTGCTATTTATTAATATTATTTGAAGCTACATATAAAATGTGAGTTAGTGTGCTATTTATATTAGTTGAAGCTACAGATAAAATGTTAGAAGATATGTATTGTGTTATTTACATTAATCAACACAAAAGTGAGCAAATGATATTCAAATTGCTTAATTTATTAATAAAGACCATAATCAAGTTTGCATGTTTGTCAAATTAAATTAATTATATTTGTTAAACAAATATAATTACCATGTCAAATGAATTTTAATTGGTATGAATCTGGATTTATAATTTATTGGTTTTCAAAGAAAAAAAAATAGAAAAAAACCAGAAAAAAAGGAAAAAAAAAAAACAGAAAAAAAAAACCAAACCGGACCGCCTGGCCCCCCTACCCCGACCGTCCTGCCCCCGAACCCGTGACGGACACGGGTATTAAACGGGCAGGGCAGGATTTTTGAAAAAAAAATCCGTGATGCCCAGCCCGTTGTACCTGTGTGCCCGTGACGCCTGTGACCGTGTCTACCCGTGCCCGGATTTTGCCCGGACCGTTTACCCAACACTACAAGAAAGACGTGATTATAATTTGATTTTGGGCTAAAGTAGAAGTAAAGGAGAGCGAGCACGATGCTTAAATAAAAATAAATAAATAGAAAGGCAGAGAGAGAAATAGAATGATGCATTAATTTCACGTGCGATATTAGGAATATTTTAAGAGGTCCGGTCCCGACTCGCGACTCGCTTTTTTTAGGCTTTTGATTCATGGACTTATAGCCTTATTATGGCCTATGGGTCGTTTACGTATTTCTAGTCTAGTCTTTAATGTGAACAGTCGACACGTGACTCGTGAGACACATAGCGCCGCAATAATCCAATGAGAACGCGCCACGTTAGTGTACAGCAAAGGCGGCATCAAATATGTCAACGCCTTCTTCTTCTTCTCTCTCGGCTACAGCCTACAGTGCCTACTCCCATAAAACAATAAAAACTAAAAATTATTATTAAATAAAAAACAAAAGCAACACGGATCGGTGATGTGATCGGACGGCGCGCGCTTTGGTCTTCTCTGTTGTCGGTTCTCAGCATTGACCACAAGTCAACTTTTCTTTTCTTCTTTTCACCTTTTCATCACTATTTTCTTCCTCTCGATCGATTAAATTGTTGACACTTGCTTCGCGTGCACGACAAATTTTATTGTTTATTTTTGAACTCTTTTTTTCTCTATACTTTAAGAAAACAAGACCATGATTTAAATATGAAAGACAATTCTTGACCAATTTCTTCGCGCTATATATATATATATTAATTGTTGCTGATCGAACTACATATTTTCCAAAAGAGAAATGATATATATATCTACATTAATTGTAGTTGCTACCGAATCAAGCTTTTACATATTGTAATATTACGTATAATTTAATTACCACAATATCAATATTATGTTCCAAAAGTTTTGCCCCACATATATAGTTACTTGTAAGATTTAGCGTGTAATAATTATACTATATATATTAATATCGAATTATTTTAAGTTCGTATGTAAATTCATTGGCAAAATCTGAAAATCTACAAGGTTAAATTATTATTAACTTTAAAAAGTTACACTACAGATGCAGTAGAAATTAATAAAATAAAATTGTAAAATAAATCATATTTTATTAATTTAGGATTATGTTTTACTTCCACATTCATATCTTTGTTTTTAAAGTTTAGATAATTAAACTAAACCGTTCAACATGAATCCCATATATATAATTAAATTTTGCATTTTTTTTTACAATTGTTTTACTACATTTTTATATGGATATAGAGAAAATCGTAAAAGACTAATAACTTTTATTGGTCTTAAATTAAGTAGGTTAATATGAAGATAATATTAAGTTGCTCAGATTGACTATTGGAATTAACTTACAATCCGTGAAATAAAACATTATCCTTCATTGAATATACATATTAGCTCATCTCAAAGTAATATTATTATTTCATGTCATTTTGCTTCAATTTTAAGTGCGAATCGTAACTCCTATATATATATATATATATATATATATATATATAAGATGCTCGATCTGAATGATCAGAGTATATATATATTCCTACGGTACTGCATGCAGGGATAGAAAGAATACTTCCAGCCAAGGTAAAATTATTTCATAACATATTTAAAATATAGAGATGCTCTATTTGAGATTCGTGCTAGCTAGATTAAAACAGATGATTCAGATTTGAATATACACGGTCAGATATTGCACCGGATTGACTCGACCAGTTTAGATCCGTATTTTCCCACTATATATGTTCTGAAACAGATTTTGCATCACTGCATGTACATGTGCATGCACTTGCACAAAATGAGGTCAGCAATGATGACATCTATATAAAGCTAGCGTGGGACCGTGGGTTACAAGTTACACAAATTAACTAAGCACATGCTATCTTTTCAGTGAATGCTTTCCACTATTCGGATGGAGAATCAATATTGAAAAATCCATATATAAAATTAAATAAAAATTAGATACAATTTGACATGTAGATGTTGCTATAATTTGCAATATTTTTTTCAGATAGCAACAAAACCCTTTGTTAATTAATGCACCGAGTAAATGCTGCTATGAGAAACAATTTTGTTTGACATCTTGCCATCTTAAATTGTATTTGACAAAAAAAAAAAAAACAATATTAATTATGTTTTTTATCACTAAACAATATTTTACATAATTGACTTCTCAATTTGATTTGTCCCACTCAAACCATTTGAAACTTCATTCATTCCTTAAAGTCAATTTGTTAAAAAAAATATGAATTCATCTAAATAGTTGACATGAGACAAAGTCGATAAATTATCGTAATCTATGGCCGTCTCTCAAGCGTTTAGTCAAAGAATTGAAAACATAAATTAAGTTTTGTTCAAAGACTTTAGACAAATTTTAAAAATCTGATTCGTTATTTTCTTGCTCCTCATTTTGGTTGAACAGTTGAGAGGATAGGATTATTGAAAGCTGTAGTTTGAACAAAATTTTGACCCTTTAAAAAAAAGTAAGAGGAAAAAGAATAAGAATAAGAATAGCGAATGGAATTGGACTCGGACGGCAGTTACGAGTTATGTGTTGGTATCTATGACTCTATGAGCAGCACATACATGATGCATCAATCTCAATCTCTAGTCTGAGTCTCACATACGTACCGTTTAATATCATATCCGGAAGGTTAATTTGACGTCGTTTGTGCCAACTTAAATTAATCATATTCGGAAGTCTCACATACTGTTGGTATCGGCTATGATCCTCATTTTCTTATCTTATTGATTTAAAAGTTTAAATATTAATTCTAATTAAGGTTCCAGAGGCCTAGAGGATTAATTTTGCCCCCCTAGGGCATGCTCTGTCCTGCTAGCCTGTACCCCTGTGCCCGGGGTACCTGTGCCCGAGCCCGGGTATAGGTCGGGTACTCGGGTACACGGGTACGGGCAAAAAAACGGCCACTATTCGGATGGAGAATCAATATTGAAAAATCCATATATAAAATAAAAAAATTAGATACAATTTGACATGTAGATGTTGCTATAATTTGCAATATTTTTTTCAGATAGCAACAAGACCCTTTGTTAATTAATGCACCGAGTAAATGCTGATATGAGAAACAATTTTGTTTGACATCTTGCCATCTTAAATTCTATTTGACAAAAAAAAAACAATATTAATTATGTTTTTGACCACAAAACAATATTTTACATAATTGACTTCTCAATTTGATTTGTCCCACTCAAACCATTTGAAACTTCATTCATTCCTTAAAGTCAATTCGTTAAAAAAAAATATGAATTCATCTAAATAGTTGACATGAGACAGAGTCGATAAATTATCATAATCTATGGCCGTCTCTCAAGCGTTTAGTCAAAGAATTGAAAACAGAAATCAAGTTTTGTTCAAAGACTTTAGACAAATTTTAAAAATCCGATTCGTTATTTTTTTGCTCCTCATTTTGGTTGAACAGTTGAGAGGATAGGATTATTGAAAGCTGTAGTTTGAACAAAATTTTGACCCTTTAAAAAAAAGTAAGAGGAAAAAGAATAAGAATAAGAATAAGAATAGCGAATGGAATTGGACTCGGACGGCAGTTATGAGTTATGTGTTGGTATCTATGACTCTATGAGCAGCACATACATAATGCATCGATCTCAGTCTCTAGTCTGAGTCTCACATACGTATCGTTTAATATCATATCCGGAAGGTTAATTTGACGTCGTTTGTGCCAACTTAAATTAATTAATCATATCCGGAAGTCTCACATACTGTCGGTGTCGGCTATGATTCTCATTTTCTTATCTTATTGATTTAAAAGTTTAAAATATTAATTCTAATTAAGCTAGGTTCCAGTTCCAGAATCCAGAGGCCGGCCTTTCTCAAGTGGGTAAGGGTTGAATTAATCATTAATTAATTATTTTCGATTGAAAGATAATTAAAAGGAAACTTAAATGATGGTTGAAATCTGTAGCTAGCTAGCTAGCAAAATGATGGTTGGACTTGGACTATAATAAAAATAAAAGAAGAAGAATGCACGTGCAAAAGAAACATCTCCAGTTTG
The DNA here is from genome assembly GCF_964058835.1 of Carex rostrata. Lineage (NCBI taxonomy): Eukaryota > Viridiplantae > Streptophyta > Magnoliopsida > Poales > Cyperaceae > Carex > Carex rostrata. The sequence goes on along the minus strand of NC_135925.1, from coordinate 13,951,255 downwards.
CTTGAAACTGGAGAAGATGTGACAGCACATGATGTGACATTGGGATCAGTATCACGGAGGGAGGCTAGCAGCTAGCTTGAATTCAAGAGTTTGAAGTCAAAAAGGCCAGGCCAGCAGGTAACAGCCATGAGCCATCTCAAATCCTCTAGATCTCCTATGCTGGAACTGGAAGAACCTTCCCTCACAGATCTAGTCCATTAATATATATCAAGATTCGTGCTACTAGACGATACGAACGCAACGCGGCGACAGCTAATCTTTCGCACGCATGTGTAACTGTCGAAGCAAGAAAAATTACACTCAGGCCCCAGCCAATCCATACGCGACCAAGAGAAACTATTAACTATTAACTATTAACTATTAGCTATTAACTATGCCATGCATGAGCATGACATCAATACTGTTTTTCTTTGTCCCTTTGCGCCTCATTTTTCGTTTGACTTGAGGGGTCGGCACCTCATCCTCGCCGACCCTCCGTTTTTTTTTTTTTTTAAGTAAAGTTCGGACCAATTTATTTAATTATTTTCATATTTATAAAGAATTCTTCATCCTAACTTTAAACTTACAATATTTTATTTTGCTATTGGATTAAATAAATGATTGTCGATCATATATTGATTTTTATGGTTGAAAGGCCGTAGATGATTGTATTGAATTAAAAAGTTAGAAGCAGATGCTATATGATATTAGACAGTAAATATTTTTAAAAGTATTCGGCTGTAAAACAAATAAAAAAATACATATGGGTATGTGTATTCTGTGGATACAAATTTCATCGTTCTTGCTTGATTGTAATTATAGGAACTAACGATTATTTTCTATGTACGCTTATTTGTCTTTTTTCTTCTAGCAGACTACACCAAAATACAGTTGAGAATGCACTGAATCAAACTGAATCAGGAACTAAATCAGTGTGAAAGCCAGAAAAGAAGCTTCAAAGCAGGAGAAGAAGAAGGAGAGGAGGAAGGAGACAATATCTTAGCATCATCGGCATCGGCAACAACCATAAAAACATGTACCTTATTCATATATAGCTGTAGTAGATATTACGCGAGTGGAACGAATTCACAGCACTCTTAGTCGAACTTGGAATCGAAACAGATTGAAAAGTAGCGATTGGATCCACTAAACAGAATCACCGAAAACGGTAGCTAGATCCACTTGTAAAAACATATGCTAAAATAGAGTAGAGAAAAAGAGAAAAGAACGGAGATGGGTGGAATTCGAGTAGACGCAGGAAGAGAGGGAGGGTGGGGGTAAAATTGTCTTTGATTTCTCTGAGACTCTCAATTAAAGTGGCGTGACCTTATCCGGCCACCTTATATTGTTTTAGTAAATGAACAAGATGGTTTACAAAATACTATGAGTGAGTTTATGGTACTATGCATATTACGATTTGGCTCGTAATACGGCTCAATATTCGACTTTTCAAAATCTTAACAGTCGATTCGAACCATTTATCTTGTTCTCCATATTAATATGTGTCTGGAGACCAAATTTTACATTTTTTAAAATTTTTTTACTATTTTTTAGATATTTAGAAAATCACTTGATCTGAAAATTCTAAATCATCCAAAAACAGTGATTTTCTAAATATCTAAAAAATAGTAAAAAAATTTTAAAAAATGTAAAATTTGGTCTCCAAACACATATTAATATGGAGAACAAGATGAACGGTTCAGATCGACTATTAGAATTTTGAAAACTCGAATATTGAGCCATAGCACGGACCAACCCGTGATATGCATAGTACCATAGACTCACTCAAATAGTATTGTATGAATTTTATATATTCTTTCCAATCAACTTTAGTTAATTTGTTAATCTAAAATATTGTTTATATTTTAAATAAATTATTAATCTTTTTAATATAAATATAAACTTATGCATAGAAAATCTCATGATTTTCGAAATCCTTTTAAATTAAAGGATTAAATATTAATAACGAACAATTATTTTAAAATAAACTCCAAAGAGATAATTTTTTTAGGGAACCATCTTATAATTTAAACCTCAGAGACTACAGAAAAATAAATAAATTATTATTTTTTATATAAAATAAAAAATAACAAGGGAGAGAAGAGAAGAGTCAAAAAGAAAAGACATCACTTTGTTCGATTCATACGTTGCTTAATTTCACAAAGTGAAAGTGAGCGAGTGAGTGCGCGTGCGTGTTAAGTTACAAGTAGTCACAATTGAAAGAAAAATATTAAGTCCCCCGTAACAAGTTAAATAAAAATATTATTTTGACAAATATATTTATTTATTTGGCTGTAAAATTTTGTAAAAAATGTACAAATTCAATTATTCTAAAATATATAATTTTTTTCGGAGTAAATTTGAAATCTTAATATATGTATATAAAAAAAAACAGACACGAAAGTTGAACTGAGAAATATATAATGCATCTGACAATGGAAATCGGGACTTGATAACTCGAAATGATTGATTTAAAAAAAAAATGTTAACTTAGATCTTTTAAATATATAACTAGATCTAGATGTGACCGTTCTCCAAGAATGTGGAGATTATATTTTAAACTGTACTAAGAACATGGGTGAATCTAAAGCCATTCATATGATGGCTAAGTCTAGAGGCCTAGCCACTTGTAATAAATGGGATCAATTGATTCCATTTATTTTCAAAAAAGTTGAATTTATTGGTAAATTTTTTATATAATTTAGTAGAAAATGTTATGAAATTGTCAAATTGACTGCCCTTTGCAATATAAAAATTTCATATGTTTGATCCTTATTTATATTTGATTAATAATATTTATATTATTTTATTTAATTAATGATGAATATATGTGTATTTATATATGATATCTAGCTATAACACTGTTATCTAGATTTACAATGTTTAAAAAGGTTGTTACACTTACACTTAGTGCACGCGGGGAGATTGATGAGGTTGAATGAAGTGGAGAAAGTATATATTAAAGTGGGGTGGAGTCAAAGTCGGTCTTCATAATAAGTTCCGTGTCAATTGTTGCATGACTCGCCACGTGTCAGTGTCACCTTAATGATCTGGGTAAGTGATTCATTGAGATAAAAAGATTCAAAGAATAAAGGAGCAGCAGCTAGCGCACTCGTGTCGCGTGATTCATTCATTCATTCATTGGCGATCGAGGTCCACGTCAACGGGACCGACACGTGTTAATTAGTGGACCAGATCCATTGATTGATTATCTGTAGTCTGTACATGGTATAATGGCAATTGTTGACGGAGTTGGGCCAGTTCAATGCACATTCATCAGGATCGGAGCTGGCTGTTTCATTCTTCTCAAAATTCATATTGTTTTTTTTTAAAAACAAAAACAAACTGTACACGTGAATTTTGATACGCTTTCAATGTTATTGTCTATGTTGTAATCTCCACGGTAGTGTTCAGCAAGTTCAACTAATTAAGGATCCTTAAAGATTATTTCATTAGCTAGCTTTTTGTATCAATCTCGATTAGATGATTCATTTTTAAAATTGAGTCTAATGCTCTCTTCTGATGTTAAGGATCCCACAGATCAAATTCAAGAGGAAGATGTAAGAAGTCCAGAATTAGCTCAAGTAGTGGACCTTCTAATGTCCATTTCTCAAGTGGACAGTTCAGAGAATATGTAGGGTTTTGGAGCTGGCAACCCTCCGTCTCCAATGTCTGGAGAAGAGGAGAGTGATGAAGATTTATTAGATATATAGTCTTTAGCTTTATACACATTCAAATGTTCTCAGTAGTTTCTTATGTTTTGTTTTTCTTAGTTGTGTGCTTGTTCTGTGAACTTAGTCTTCTTTTGCTTTATTTTGAATAGATGTATGGACTTGTTATATTTGATTCTGGTACCAATTTGGTACTAAATCAGATATACTTTGATTTCAAATGAAATCGGTGGTATATACCACTATTCTTCTAAAAAAAAAACTTTTTAATCTCACCAAATAACATCTTCTAGTTCGGATTATTTTTTTATTTTTTATTTTTGTCTGGATTAAATTTCCTCAAGATAGCTAGACTCTCATCGGAACCGGAGGTTTCTTGCTCAAACGAGAAATAGAATCATAATTCCTCCTCATAACCTGATCAGAACAGGAGATTCAAAGAGATGACATGATTCAGCAGATTTGAGAGAGCATATTTTCTTCAATGAAATCACGAGAAAATTAAAGGTATTTAGCGAGAAATGATTTTAATGAAGTAAAATTACGTTGCTACCCTCGTCGCTGTCTACCTTTCATTAACCTTATCTATCGTTATAGTAGAAGAAGTTGTTGAAATCAACCTTTTAAAAAAGTCATGATTGAAGGGGAAGAAGAAGAAGAAGAAGAAGAGGCAGAGGGTTTATCACCAACTGTTAAATATTGAATTTTTGGACTTTTTTTAAACTGTTAAATATTGAATTTTTTTTTTTTTTTACAGTTTACAGTTTACACTTTCCAATCAATAAAATTTAATTCCAAATTATTTCTAATTCTTTATTTTTTATGGAATTAAATTCTATTCCATTTAATTTATATTCCGATCAGAGCCCTTATTATCCGATTTGTAGAATTATTTTCTTAGTAGAGAGTCCGGCTAGTATGACATTAGTGTCATTTCAGCTTATATAACACCAACTTCAAAATCTATCGAATCGACTTCAAACGGTGAATCCAACTTTATGGGTGATGCATTTACATGAAAATTTTTTATAATTTCTAGTTATTTTAGTATCAAATCAAGCGGTCAAAAATGTTAAAAAATGAATGCATTAAAATTAAGTTAAAACTTACACATTTAACTGCTTGACTTGATACTAAATAAATTTGAAAAATTATAAATTTTGCATATAACACACAACTAATTAAATAGATGAGTCTGAAAGATTTGGATTCACTGTTTGAAGTATAGATTTTGGAGTTGGTGTTATATAGGTTAAAATGATATCGTAGTACTAGCCAGACTCTTTAGTAGAGTTTAATGCTGGGCTTGAATAACATATCTTTTTGGGCCTTTAGAGAGGCCTCTTTTAGGAATGGAACACAAGTTTTACAACCCAGCAACGCACTTAAATCGATAATTGGACTTGCCAACTGAACTAATAATATTCTTGTTTGGGAATATGCTAGCATGCTATGCATAGCATAGAGCCCCTCTATGCAACGGCTCGGATTTCGAGTTTTTAAAATCCTAACGGTCGATCTGAACCGTTCATCTTGATTTCCATATTAATATGTATTTGGAGACCAAATTTTACATTTTTTGGAATTGTTTTACTATTACTTTAGATTTATTGAAAATCTCTGTTTTCAGCAAATTTGGACCATAAAAAACAGTGATTTTCAATAAATCTAGAGAAATAGTAAAAAAATTCCAAAAAATGTAAAATTTGGTCTCCAAACACATATTAATATGGAAAACAAGATGAACGGTTCGGATCGACCATTAGAATTTTGAAAACTCGAAATCCGAGCCATTGCATGGAGGGGCTCTATGCTATGCATAGCATGCTAGCATATTCCTTCTTGTTTGTATTTCATTTCATTAAATTACAAAGTTTATGTAAATTTAGTAATGAGGATGTGCTAGTAACTCTTTGGTGCAATGTTAATTTAAAATTAACCAAACACCTCATGGTTCAATCCAATTACAAGCAGAGGGACAGTAAAATAATTTTGGAAATTGACGAGTTAAATTAATTTGGCTTTTGACCACTTAGATTTGTCCCTTGGGTATTTTTATTTTTTAGGTCATGCTTGATTGCAGAGAGAAATGTACCTCCTGTCCTGTGGCCCTGTTCCTCTCATATCAGAACCTCTAAAATCGGAATAAAAAGTAATAGGAATGTAATTTAATTTAATTTAATTTAATTTAATAAAAAAGAAAAGGAAAGGATTGATTATTTGATTTGAAATTGAATTTCATTGATCAGAAATTCAGAACATGTATCAATTGATTCAATTAAAAAAGGAAAGAGATCAATTTTAATTTTAAACAATAAACAATAAACAATAAAAAAAGGCCCCAAAGGCCCAAGCTAGCTTTCTAGTAGACAAGACAACAGTGCGAAAATAGAGAGGGACGAGTGTCAGCAGTGTGACGAAAGAGATTCTCGTCGAATCTTGCTTTTTTGCTGAATTTTAATTCTTCGACGCCTCCGAATCGTCTCCCACTCTTCCGATCGATCAGGTAAGGAGCGTCAATTTCTCCCTTCCCTTCCCTTCCCTTCCCTTCCCTTCCGATCAGACCATAAGCTTCTTCTCTCATGGTGTAGTCCTTTTGTTTGCTTGAGCCGCAAAACGCTATAGTCTTTCGGTCTCCCTCCTCGGGTCCAAGGATTTCGCGCTTCCTTTGCAAAACCCTAGAAGAAGTACCTCAGCTTTTCATAATTCCAGCTAGGATTTCCCTTCTTCCTTTTTTTTCTAGTGTCGTGCTCTCTCCTGCTTGGTGGATTTGATCTTGTCAATTGCTTATGGACGACGAGGATATCGAGAAGGCTGTGTTAGCTTACCTGAGAAAGAAAGGGCTCAAGCTCACTGAACTATCTCTTCAAGAGGAGCAGAATCGTCTCTCCACCGATGCATCACACTCCAGGTAATTTATTGAGCACCGCACCCCGTTCGAATTTTACGATGGAGTTAACATAGGCCTCTGGACCCTTAATCTTCTAGAATTTTAGTTAAATCACCTTCTTTTTTGTACTTCTATAGTTGGCATGTTCTGATATTGAATGTATCAACATTTGCTTCAATAAAATGCATTTTATTTGACCTATACGGCCTGGTGAGTAAAATTTAGCGTGATTTCAAATCAAGGAGAAAAAGATCACAGGTGCATAGTTACTGTTTTCGTTTTTGTTTCCTACAGTGGTTGATTGCTATGTTTGCCTAAGCAACTGCAACTATGTATAACTACTAAAAGAAAAATATGGATCAAATTCTCATGGTAAAGTACTTGAGTTCAAATTCAGCATATACTGGTATTGTACCTGAATAGCCTGTTGTTGAGTCAGTTTGAGACTAATTGTTGCCAAATGCTTCTCTATGGCTTTCGAGGAAGTGGACCAGTTTTCGTAAAGATTTGTTTTTCAATTGCAGATAGATTAATAAGAAAATGATATGTGCACTTCATATGGTATTATCCTTTTTTTTGTTTGTTTGTTTGTTTGTTTTGGCAGATCTCAGAATGTCGCTGATAGTTATTTTGATGGTTATAGTCGACTTAGATCTTGGGCGTATAATTCGCTTGATTCTTATAAGGTAAAGGATACATATATTAGTTGTATATTTTCATGTCATATAATGTTCACTTTTTTTTCTTATCCAACCTGTTACAAAGTTCTTACCATTGCCAGTTTTTTTGTTTTAATTCTTCATTAATTACTGTGCAGCATGAACTACTTCGTGTGCTTTATCCTGTTTTTATTCACTGCTTCATGGATTTAGTTGCGCAAGGCTATATGCAAGAAGGTATATTATTCTCCAAGTTAGCACTTAGTACTTGTTTTCCAGATATCTACAAGGCAAGGATATTCTTGTCAAAATCCTTTTCCATTGAATTAAATAATTTTCATGTTTTGTCCTGTACTGTACTTGGTTTCAATTGTGATGTCACAAGTACAAATAGAAACATGTTTCTGAAATTCACTTCAATAAACTAATAATTCTCAATATCTAAATGATTCAGCTAGAACATTTTTTCACACATTTCGTGAAGATCATGAGCTGATGCATTTGAGAGATCTGCAAAAATTAGAAGGCATTCTTTCTCCATCGCATTTGGAGGTTATACAGATATTTCTTGTCCTTATCTGTTCCTTTTGTGTTGTTTGTTTTGTCCTTGTTGCATTAAACATCCTGATTGATATTTTGAATATGTACAGGAGATGGAGTTGGCACGTTTTTCGAGGCAAAACAAAGTCAAAATCAGATTGTGTGAGGTACAATATCAGATGCCTTTAATTTTGACGATTAAACAATATATAGATAGAATTAATTAGTCTTCTGTTTGTTTATACAGTTCTGTTGTTGTTTTGTAGTATTCATATGGACTCCTCCTACAATTTATTCACAAAACAAAATCTTTTGACATGCTTGGGGTAATTAATCAGCACATCAATTTTGAAGGTGTGTACTGTACTTTGTGTTGTCAAATTGGTTTTGTTTACTTTTTATGACTGATCTTGTAAATTTGATAGTTACCCCAGGTCAGCCCACTTCAATCTCTGATGATTCAGAGGCAGTATCACTAATTGGAGCAAGTCAAGACCTAGCAAGGGAGATAAATCAGAAAGAGTTACACTGGGGGGTAGGTTTGACCTAAATGCTAGTTCCTGTTGCCTATTATCTTTGACGATTATTAGTTATTCATCTATTTATTTCCGTACCAGTTGCTTGAAGATTCAGTTGAAGAAAGGATGGAGAAGACTCTATCTGACTTGGATAAAACTGAAGTTGAAGGTAACAAGGAGGGCGATCCTGAAGAGAATAATAAGGTAGTTGTAATTATTCAGTTTTACGAATAAATTTTCTGTTGAAATCTCTCATTGCATGATTGGTGTGCTTATCATTTTACAAAATAATGCCGAATTTTTTTGTTTTTGCAAATAGCAACTGTGATTTTTCATTTTTCAACTTTTACCAACCATTTCTTGAAATATATTTTAACAACTCCTAATAGTAAGATCAGTGTTATGGATATAAGACATACTGTGTTATTATTGACCAATATGTCCATACCTCATTCTGGGTTATGCTTGATTGTTTTCCTTGAGCCCATGTTGAATCTAAATCAGGCTGATTTTTGTTCATTGGAAAAATTTACTGTTGGGTGCTGAGTTTGTGAACCACTGGTGGGAGCCACCTAGGAATAGAAAACACTGCATTCGTAGATAATAAGTGTTCAGACTTCAGTGTGTAGCAAATGAGCCCTTCTGTTTCTATTTTTCTTTCTAACATCTTGATTTATGTTGATTATTTGGTTATCAGAAAAAAACAGATGGAAATAAACAAGGAACATCTGTCAGCAATAAAAAGAAGAAAGATAAGGCGGTTGGTGCGACAGGAAAGTCAACACGATCAGAGACTAGCATGGTATCTGTGGCACCACGTGTCAAATCTGAGCTTACCCTACCTCAGCTGTATGTTCACTGCTCTAGTTGATGCTCCTTAACAATCAGCTTAAATTTAAATAGAAAATTTGAAATCTAAAAATGTTATGGCTCTAAACAGTGATGGGTTTTGTGAGGGTAAAGGAGCCTAAAATAGTCTGAGACATTGTAATCTTTTTGCCTATATATGGTGAATGTCTAGTGGGGATATATCCATAACCTTTCAAGTTTTAAATGGTCATGTGGCATGCTGCTTTGATAACTTAAATGTGTATACATGAAACTGCCTTATTCTCTTAAAGAAGAGATGTGAAGAGTCCCTTATCTTCTGTCCTGGGTACTAATATCCAGAACCTTCTACTAAATGAGATCAATTCAACCACTCTTATTCTCATTTACTTAAGTTAAAAAAAATGATATGATGTGATTTTTTTCTTTGGATTAATTTCAGGCCTCCTGAAGTGGAGCTGTCTATTTTAGAGGATCTAAGAAATAGAGCACAGTTGAATAGCCTAGCACTGCCATCTGTCAGCTTCTACACTTTTCTTCATACACATAATGGGTACTGAGAAATTGTATAATTTTAGAAGTTTTGGTGCTTTCTATGTTGTAATCTTTGTGACAAATAACTAAATAGTATGATAACATTTTTTTAGATTAAACTGTTCTGCCATATCACATGATGGATCATTGGTTGCTGGTGGATTCTCTGACTCTTCTGTCAAGGTTTTTGTGAGGCCCACACACACATTTTTTTTAATTATTTTGCACTTCTTTTTGAAGTCTTTTGTTATTTTTCAGGTCTGGGACATGGCAAAGATCGGTCAACCTGGCAGAGCATGTTAGTTCTGCTAACTTTGGCTTGTTAAAACATATTGTTCTTTTGAATAACAGGTTATATGAATATATCATTTCAAGTTGGAAAAAAGGCCTGTAGACACTAATAGCAGTGCAGCAAAGTTAAAAGCACACTATGATGATAATTTTATTATTGCACATGTTTTTACTAGCATTATCATGCTTGTAGTATTAACCAGTTTGGTTGGAAATAAATGTTACCTCTCAGTTAAGCCTTGACAATGCTACTAGAGCTTGAAGTGATATGTAAAAACCAAATTAATGAACTTAGTATATTTTCTTTTATCTTTGGTAATTAAGGGTGAAGAATTTTATATTGCTTTTACACCTAATTATTTCCAGCTAATTCGCAAGGAGAAAATGGGTCAATGCAAGGGATGCATTCACTGGCTTCTGATGAGACTAAGAGACCGTATTCCCTTCTACAGGGGCATTCTGGGCCTGTTTACTCTGTCTCTTTCAGCCCATTTGCAGATTTTCTTTTGTCATCATCTTCGGACAATACAAGTAATTCAGTTAATTTTAGTTGCATATATGCTTTAAGGGGCCTTTTCTTACATAGTAGTTAATATCAGTCGTAACAGCATATAAAACCATATGATTTTAACTAAAATCTCTCCTTTAGTTATTGTGATGCTACAAGCATACTTTTAGCTGAAATTGAATATAAAAAAAGAAGAAGCAAACTTCTTGTTGGGTCCAAGCTTTCATGAGCATCTATCATTTGTTATGTCTTATTTTTAGTAGGATTGGTCAATCCGTTGCATATTAATATTTTTTATTTATACGATGCAGTTAGATTATGGAGCACGAGGCTGAATGCAAATTTAGTTTGTTACAAGGGTCACAACTTTCCTGTGTGGGATGCTCAAGTAATCCATGAATCCCTCATCTCTCTCATATCTTGCATAATTATGTAGTTATTCTTAGTTGCTAATTTGATTTGCATTAGCTTGGTAGCCATGAAGGATGATGCTGACCCGTCATGGTTGTTTATAGTTAACCTTGTAACAGCTTCATCCTTTTGTCGTTAAAATTTTTTACTTTTTGGAAATTCTTTTAAGCTACCAATGTATACCGGAATTGTCAGAGTACCTTTTTCTTGGCATAAAAGGTTACTCATTGGTCCAGTATACATCTTTTAATTTCCCATCGTTGTAATACATATTTCTTTCTTTTTCAGTTCAGCCCAGTGGGCCACTATTTTGCAACTGCATCTCATGACAGAACAGCCAGAGTTTGGTCAATGGAGAGAATACAGCCTCTTCGTGTCATGGCCGGCCATCTTTCTGATGTAGATGTAAGAAATAATATTCACATTTTCAGTTAATTTCAGTTAGCTCTCCAATACTCTACTTTGCACAAGTTCAGACCATTGGAGGCCTTTTATTTTCTGGGAGTTATATAGATCCCTTTCCTTGTGCTGACCTATGCAAAGAACTAGAGTATTATCCTTTATAAAGTTGTGATCAAAGATTGCACCTTACATTACTTTGCACTTTCCTTTATAATTAGCTACAAGTGTCTTTTCCTCTCATCTAGGGGATGTGCAGTAAGGGCGAATGGTTCATTTTTTTAAAAATCTTTTCAGTGTGTGCAATGGCATCCAAACTGTAACTACATCGTGACTGGTTCAAGCGACAAAACAGTCCGGTTATGGGATGTGCAGTCAGGGGAATGTGCACGACTCTTCATAGGCCATAGGAGCATGGTGCTCTCATTGGCTATTTCACCTGATGGCCGTTTCATGGCTTCTGGGGATGAGGATGGTACGATCATTATGTGGGACCTCTCCACTGGTCGATCCGTATCGCCCATCATGGGTCATAATTCCTGTGTCTGGACACTTGCTTTCAGGTATACTCTTCGTTTCTGGAAAAACGTATCATCTCTAACCTTCCCTGATTTTTTTTTTGAAATGAGGAGGTTCATATGGTAGGTTAGATATGTACTGTGTATTTTTGGAAGGCTATGATACCCCTCTTGTGGAGGTAGGTATGCATGATATTTCTTTTCGGGTAGTCCCACCATATACCCCTGAATTTTCATTTTTGACAAAAACATGTACTTCAATTATGACTCCACTTAGGCACCAAAAAAAAATACTATTTGTTTTTATGAAGACATTTATATATACACGAAGACTTATTTATTTTATGGGAAATGATTAAATTAACAACTAATGAATAATACTGCTTTAAATGCCTTAAATGGCTAAAATATTGTTTGTTTTGAAGGGGTATGAAAATAGTGCCTAACTTGTGGATACCACTATAGCATATTAACTGCTGATTCACATTGTTGTGTCTTGATGTTGTTGCATCTGTTTGCTCTCAATAGCCTCAATAACTTGCTAAACAATAAAAGAAAATAAACTGGTATTAAAGGGAATGGAGAGTACTGTATCTTGGGTGCAAATGTGACCTGTTCTGACTGGGGCTTATCGTTACCTTGTTAACTGATACCAATCAGATTATTATGCTGATGGGGTTTCTCATTTGTTATATAATGTGAAAAACTACTAAATTACGATAGCCTTTTTTGTGGTCTCAGTTGTGAAGGGACATTGCTTGCTTCGGGATCAGCTGATTGTATGGTAAAATTATGGGATGTCACGTCCAGTATGAAAGCCCTTAAAACAGATGAGAGGTATATCTTTCACTTAATTTGGTACTACTACTTTAAGGCCAAGCTGCTATTCTGTTTCAATTTTGTAATGGAAGTAAGAAAACGGCAGACGTTTTAGAGAATGACAATGTGCATTATCTTGTGGGGGCATGAACGACATTTTTTTCATTTAAGGGTCCAGGTGATCCTTTGAAATTTTTACAGGGATAGGAATGAAATTGCCAATAAAACCTAGTGAGGAACTAAATTGTCAACCATTTATAATACAGCAAATCTGGGCCTACAAGCAGACTAAGGCTACTAAAGGCTCTCCCAACCAAATCAACTCCTGTTTATAATCTGCGAGTAAGTAATTCAGTTTTGAATATATTTACGTTTTCAGATTTCAACTATTTGCTTATATTAACTTTAATGTGTTGTCCTTGACAATGTCAGTTCTCCAGACGAAATCTTTTGTTTGCGGCCGGTGCACTCTCAGCAGGTTCTTAACCTTAAACTTGATAGCTTGTATTAGTGTTTGTTATCTTTAAACCTTCTTGTTGTATTAGATTCTAGATTAGTTCCATCTTTGAAGTTAATGTAAATTTACATGTAATTGCTGCCCCCATATTCTTTTAGAGAATTAGAAGTTGATTTGAGTCCTCACATAACTTGTGAATAGACACATGCAGCATCTGATGATACTGCTAATTCTTGAGATCAGAGTAGAGAGAAGTCTTATCTTGCTGGAATTGGCTTTCTCTCTGGAGGTCAACATTTCTAATTTTAAATATTGGATCTCCAACTGAGTTTCTGAGTATGTAATATTTCACACGAATCCATTAACTAGTTGCTAGATAAGTTACTGAGTTCTATAAAACGAAATAATTTAACTTAAAACGGCCGAGGGATTAAATACATCTTGTTTCTTTGTGGTCCGCCTTTCCACCGAGTTGTTGTAGCTTGTGAATTAAATAAATGATAATCTATAATCTATAATCAAGCTGATATAACAAAAGCATGAAAGTAATAAACAATCTGGTTCATGTTCTGATTGATTAAAAATCTGATATATTCTTTCAGCTATATATTTAATCTTCATCCTTTATACAGTTCATATTATATTTAATATATTCGCTTCCAAGCTGTTACAAAAATGCTTATACTTGTTATTCAGAAGATATAAACATTTTTTTTTGTCCGGTATAAATATTTTCTAAAGAGTATAAATGTTTATGCTATTCAGAATAGCACTGCCGATATAAAGATGCAGTTATCTTCTTTTCTTCGTGATATTGGCCCAAATGAAGTTTGAATACAAAATTGTATAAAAGTTTATTCTGACTTGCTGCTTGAGATATTAGTAATCATGGACTCGTCAGACAATTTATGTAGTTCTAGTGTTAGTAGAAAAAAGCAAAAATATAATTATAAGCAAATAGTTATTCTTGCACGGAAGAATGAAAATATTATATGAATAAGGCTATAGTACATTGGTACTATGCATTACGCATATTCCTAGTACATGAGTAAGGCTATAGTACACTGGTACCATGCATAAATGCATGCATATTGGTTTGTATTACAGATTAATATTTTCAATTTTAAAATTTAAATAGTCAATATGAACTATTAAACATAATTTTAATATGAAAGTATATTTGAGAGCTAACTCAAAAATAACACTATTCTTTTGAGCCGACCCTCATTTGAACCATTAGCTATCAACTATTTTTTTTTTTTTAGATTTATTTGTCTTTTGTGGGTTAGATTAGGTCACTATTCTATTAATCCAACAAAAAATTGAATTAGATACTATTCTCAATTTTGAGTTAGCTCTATTTAAAAGTAGAAGACCACTACTTTTAAATAGTGAAATAAAAATATTATGAATCAAACGAAAGATTAGATTAGTGAAATAAAAATAGGGCCCAATTAAGTGCACAATGGCATGAGCCACTCTCCTATGGACAGGCTGAGCAAATTTCATGAATGACAGATAATTTTCTCTCTCTAGCTAAAGCTAAGCTAGCTGTTCTTTTTTTTTTTTTCTAATTGAATAGATAGAGCGGTAGAGCCAATTAAAAGTGGCGTCATATCCGTGGAACAGTTGGATTAATTAGGTTAGGTGTCAGCTGGTACCAATTGTTTCCGGGGAAGAAGATGCAATAACTGTTCATAATTCCGACACTCACTACTACTGTTTAAGTTGCAAATTGCAATACAAGTACTGACTCAATTATCGACTTCTTATTTTCAACATTCTTTTGCTCTATTCCTTCATTCTTAGAATTATCAGTATCATTATTAATTCTTATATATAAAACTAATATTATTATTAATTTCAATTGGTGTTGAAGAACTTAACTGTGAAATATATATATATATCGATCTTCAGGAGTAAAATATATAAGGTGGTGTTTAATTATGATGATCTAGACCGCTAATTAATTAATTAAGGCGAAGAACATATATAGCCGTGAAATTAATTCAAATGGTTAATTAGGTACGATATCAATTTATGAAAGTGATCCTAGCTAGCTAGGTAGGTACCATATTAATTAGGACTAGAAACCCGTATCAAATTAACATGAGTATAATTAAGAAGCCAACTGAATGAATTGCATGATAGACACTAGCCGAAAAATAAGCCAAAAACCCTTTTGTTTTATTTGCTATTTACTTGCCAACCTTAATTCGGGTATTAAACCCAAAACAATTAAATTGCAACAACCCTCATTTACTATTATTACACTTTTTAGTTTTAATTTAGATTAATATAAACTATTGTCTCCCCTTATTCTTGTGTTCGAAGTACACGTTTAGATTGTGCACTTGCAACCGTCTTTCTTTAAGTATTTAGGATATAAATTTGAAAGCAAAAGAGTACAAAATAGACCCAAAAACACTATACACAAAATACTCAACAAAACAAATTTAGTAACACGGAAATTATTCATTCTTCATTGGTAATTGACCACATACTCCATTTTAACTACTAAATAAAAACACACGTAAGAAAAAACTCTAGACTACAATTTTTTATTAACAAATTGAAATTCTAATCGCTAAATTACAAATACACATGTGATAATTTATGAGGAAGATTCATCTATATTAAAATTTTAAGAAAAATAATGGAGAATGTCATGCTATCGTCATAAAAAAAATTGTTTTTCAGAGAACAAAAAGTGATGATGCATTTACATGTAAAATTTATAATTTTTCGTACTCATTTAGTATAAAGTTAAGCGTTCGATAAATGATGAAAAGTTAATGCACTAAAATTAACTTAATAGTTCTTCTTTGACTGCTCGGTTTTATATTAAATGAATTCGAAAATATAATTTTTTTCATGTAAACACACTACTCGTGTAACATATTATAGGTTTTTCAATGATTTGTATTCTTAGTTTGGAACTTTTTAAATAAGTTTTTAAGGCGGTAACACAGCATGTCGCTAGCTATTAATAGTAAGTTCAAATTTATTTATTTTAAATGAGATAAGGATTGAAATTAATTTTCACATCAGCTTAAAGTATACAATCATGTTCACTACACACGTTTTAGATTTTAAGCTGTAAATTATTTTTTTGTAAAGAAATGTGACCACATTGGAGGAAAAATGGTGAGGCCCCCATATCTAAATTAAATACAATTATAAAGAAGCTATAATTCCGTATAATGCATTATTAATCCGGTCCCCACCTTAATTATAAATGCAAAATAAAAATATATGAATAAGTATAAAACTAAGGTCCTTTTCGGCTACAGTAAAAATTTTAAAAATTTTTGCAATCTGATTTGGATTTCCTTTCCACTCCATCCGCCGAACATGCTCTAAATAGGTTGGGGTCCACGTACTTAGCCACCCCCACCAAAATTAGTTGTTGTTGAGAAAAGAGGTTTGATTCGTCACAAGACACAAGCCAAGATCCTCCCTCTCATAACCAAATAAATATTATCTGTACTAAGAGGACCACACTAACCGTACCACTATGAGATGCAATCAATTTGGTAACTTGAAATCTGGATCGTTTCGTTTGTAAGGAAAATTAATAAACACAAGAAAACAAAGCAAGCCTTGACCTTGAGTACAGATTTCTTGTTGCATGTGCTCATTGTTCAAATTTAGGTTTCAACATGTCGGCTGCAGCTTTTAATGATTAATTAAAGTGACTAAATTCTAAATTTGAATTTGGTCAAGAGTTTATGCAATCAAACAAGTAAAAAAATATTCGGGTATGTAACCAAAATCAAAATAAATTTACCATAGATGATAACTAATTACAAGATCCATAAAAGCTAGTATCACTTCTGTGTCATAAGACACAAACTCCAAAACTTATTGGATACACTTTAAACAATTTATCTAAACCGTTCAAACTAATTTACTTTATGAATGATGCGTTTATATATATGCAAAAAAAAAAAAAAATTCGAGTTATTCTAATATCAAGTCAAGTTGTCAAAAATATTGAAACATATATATGTATTAAAATTAATTTAAAAACTTTCACATTGACCGCTTGACTTGAAACTAAATAAATTTGAAAAATTATAAATTTTGTATGTAAATACACAACTAATGAAGTATATCAGTTTGAACAATAGTTTGATTTATCGTTTAAAATCGATTTGATAGATTGTGAAGTTGTAGACTGAAATGACATTAACATAATAGGCAGACTTGTTTCTTTCGTTTTATTTGTCAGAAAAATTCTAATTTTGGCAACTGGTAATTAAGGTGAGTAGTGGGGGGCATAGCAAGAGCAAGAACGAAGGTAGGTGAAATTGACAACGCAACGCAACGCAATTATAAGTGGAAGTGGTCCAATATCTATTCTTCATTATCCTGCTTCTACTGCCGTGACTAGCTTAGCTTAGCTGCTGGCAGTAAGGGTGTCAATGGTACCTTTTTAGCCGTTTACCCGACCCGTATCGTATTCGATAAGGCGAGTATGGGTAAGGTTTTTATTTCGTTAGTTTATTGGGTATGGGTATGGATAAGAATTTTTTTTCGTTAATCAAATGAATAAGGGTATGGGTAATGACTATTTCATACCCGTTACCCTATAGGGTAATTATAAAATCTAAATATATTTTCAATTTAGTTTCCTACCCACATAAATATATATTCGTGGTTTTTAATTTTCTTCTTTTATAAAATACAATTTAGTTAGAATTAATTGTACATTTACTTTTATTTTTTTTATAAGAAATACAATTACATATGTGTGAAATAAATGAGTTTTTGATGTTTAATTTGTAAAATATAATAAGACTAATTATTATAATAGTATTATCCGTTATTCACCCGCTACCGTTTCGTTACCTGATAATATTAATGGGTAAGGGTAGGGTAGGGTAAATTCAATTTTTAATGGGTATGGATAGGGTATGGGTAAAGCCAATTTTAATAGGTATGGGTATGAAAATGCCTCCACCCGACCCGTACCGTACCCATTGACACTCCTAGCTGGCAATCAAGACTCTCAATTCCTCATGCTATTGCTGACTAGCTAGGGTGTACGCGCGTATGTGTTCGTAAGTAAGTTTACCATACATACAAGTCTAAAATCTATCTAACGGACCGGTTTTAAACGATGAATCTGAACCATTGAAACTCACTTACATTGTGAGTGATGGATTTACATTTAAAAAAAAATTAATTCAAATGTTTAAAATTTTCACATGTATATAGACACATCACTCATAAGATAAACGAATTTCAACGGTTCGTATTTATTATTTAATACTGATTAATTTGATGGGTTTTAGACTTGAGTTTACCAAAGACCTTAGTGAACTTAAGAACACCCTAGTTGTATTCTATATAGATATATATGAACACAAATGTGTGTAAAGGCAATGAATTGTATTTTGATAGGATTCAGCATGATTTTAAAATTTGTTATTAAAAAAAGTAAAAAAAAATATAAAGAAATTGAATTAAATCTTCCTCTTTTTGAAATTAGTATTAATTAATAGGAATTCAAATTGGTTCCAATTGAATAATGAGATTGCGAATATCTGTCTGTCGTACTATGCAAGTGTGAGTGGGACATATATAATTATGCCATATGTAATGTACTATATTTATATGTATATAATTAATGTAATGGTACGACTCAACTTGATTTCTGTCTGGAGTTGTTAGGTCGGCCCGTCAGTGCATCAATTATTAATATTAATATTAATATTAATATTATTATTATTATTTCTGTTTTTTTTACCCATAGAGTCCCCATCCCATGTTTCTGAAAATGGCAAAAATATGGAAAGAGCACCCCAGTTTTCACCCAATGCTACGTTATAGAATATATATTGTTTTCAAAATATATATATGAAACATTAATTTTCCTGCAATTAATAAAAATGAATCGCCGACGTCTCACTGTAGCTGTGTCATGCACCCAGTAGCCAATATAGATAACATGAGCTATATGAGTGTGTTTTTTTTTTAAGGAAATACATATTAATAATTTTATTGATAAAAAACAAATTTATAATGAGTCAAATGTCTCGTAATTTTTTGATCTGTTGTTTTATTCCAATGAAATCTTCTAAACTAGTCTAATTCTATTTATATGCACTCGTAATTAATCATTCTAACATCTTAATTTATATTTTGTTCCACAAACGGATCTGCTTCTTCGATTACAACTATACTCCGACGATGACCGGATCTACTCACCGCTGCGCTCTAATCAAGATGTTAATTACTCTAATACTTTAATCGCCTTCTCGCTCCACAATCGGATCCGCTTCTTCGACCGTTGCCGAGTCCGATAATGACCGGATCGATCTACTCACTGTAGTGCTCCAATCTGTGCTCTGAAGTCCGATAATATTGCACTTTCCACTCAGCTCCGGTCCCTCCTCTTTCTTTCATTCTCCTCCCTGTTCAAAAAAGTAGAACTGAGAAAGAGGAGAATATTGTATCGGAAATGAAAACCACAAGGAGTGAAAAGGGTATAATTGGATAACTTATATATATTAGTGTATGAATCTCAAAAACATATCTTTCTTATTTTATATAGGTTTCGATTTTTTATTTTTTATTTTTTATTTTTTTTGATTAATCTGCAGAGGATATATATTCATTCCTCAGTGGGCCGGTAGTTTAGATATATAAGAGAAGTTGAACACTACTTCTAGCTAGCTTTCGGATAAAGGAAAATAATAGAGAGATCTATTAATTAGCTAGCTGGAATATTTATGGAAGTTATATATATATGGCATTATATTAACATCATATAAATTTACTAATAAAGTTCACTATAATGTTGTGGCTATTTTAAGTTGGAATGTTTGACTCATTTCTCATCCTATCTCAAAACACACACTGTACACAATACTATACCGCGGATCATTTGTTGATGATGTGGCTGGTTTCTTTCTTTCATTCATGTATCTGGATTTAGAAATATTCATGATATATATATATATATATATATATATTGACTTCTATTAGGTTATGTCTATTTTATAAATTGTATACGGATAGAAGAACTTATTCATCTATCATTTTAACGTGAGATGAAATTAAGAACATGTATTTAATTAGTGTGGTAAAGATACGTGACTTTTATATATATTAAAGATCATAAATTATAAACTCACAAAATAAGACAATTTAATACAAAGACTTGAAATGTATTAGATAGCTTTACCTCCAACTCATATTAAAAAATAAAATAAAATAGATGAGATGAAATTTCATCAAATCCCATAAATAATTCACCAATCAGAGCTAGCCATGACTTTGCAAATATGCAAAAAATTATATTTAAAAAAATGTACATAAAAGATTGCTAATATTTATAAGTCAATTATTCTAAATTAACATTTTAAAAATTGCCTCAAAAACTAATTTTGATGAAATTTATTGAAAATATTATTTACGTACAATTTTTTTGACGTAAAATTAATTATTCGCTTTCATGAAAAATTGCCTAAAACTAATATTAATTGATGAAAGCAAACAAATATATTTAAACAGGAAATTAAAAAACAAAGCATCAAGCAAAAAGCAACAAAAACATAATATAGTCCATTTGACGTGTGATTCTTAACTTTCAGGAATGATTCTAGCTTGAAGAAATTTAATGAGATATATAGTTTATAGCGGGAAAAATTAAATAAAACATGTGAAGGGACACATTCAGTTTCATAATTATCGCAGCATGCAGTTCTTATAACAAATAGTTACAAACAGTTACAACTTGAAACAGAACTTGAAGAAGTCCCCAACAACATTGTTTTTTTTTTTTTTTTTTATCATAACTGTTATATGTTTTTTAAGAGTGTCAATGTGTACGAAATGGATCGGATAAAAATATTTTAATACTCTTTTCCCATTATGTTAATTAAAAAAATGTTACCCTTATCCATATCTAATAAACTAAAAAATAAATCTTATAGGTAACTATCTTATCAAATATAGTGCATATCAGATAAACAAATAATAAAAAGATGTCATCATCATCATCATTATTATTATTAGTATTATTATTACACACCGAGCAGTTTGCTAGGAGGTCAAGAGTTTGAATCTCTCTCATAACATTTTAGCTTCTGTGAAACTTTAAAAAAAAAGAGAGAGAGAGAATTGGGTTGAAGAAAGTACTTGTTTTACTTCCCGCTCATATCTTCATTTTCAAAACTCAAACATTTGATTCAAAAAGTGCAACTTATTCTCCAAAAAATATAAATTTTGGTCTCCAAACACATTTTAATACAAAAAAAATTAAATTTTTTGAATTGAATATTTAAACTTTAAAAATAAAGATACGAGTGAGAATAAAACATACACTTTGTTTCTCAAAAAATAATAGCCCAAAAAAGTGAACCTGAGATATCAAAAAGCAGCACAACCTATTTCTTATATTATTAGATAAAGAGGGAGAGAGAAGAAGAAAAAGAAAGAGACAAATAGAAAGAAGAGAAAGAGAGAATTGGCAGCTGCTGCCAATTTTTCAAAAAAAGAAAGAAGAGAAAGAGAGGGTAGATAGAAAGGAGAGAGAGAGAGAGATCTGTTTTATTGAGAGATTAGAAAAACCCAAAGCACGAACAAACAATCCACAAATATTATAATATATATAGTAAATGATGGTCTTGTTTGATTGAGGTCTAAACTATAAAATAAAGGGTTCATGTTTCACTTAAATCGTCAAACGTAATTTAATTGAATCGGCTTTACATTTAGTCTACAACTGTGGTTTAAACTTGCAAATTCTTATTTTGTTATCTCATTTATAATTTTTCATCTCCTTTAAATTATTTTAAAAAATATATATTGATTGTTAACTAAATGAAATGGTACAATATTAATGTATAAATCAATTTGGTCAAACATTACTACTTAAAAATCTACATAAAATGTTAGATAAATTTATCATAAATTACTAAATAAAAAAATTATATAAAATGTAATATTAATAACTTTGATATGCTATAATTTAAACTACAAATTCTAATCAAATGAGAAATAACTTAAAATATGACTTAACTTTAGATTTCAATCAAACATGAATAACTTTAACCGACCTAAATTGGAATAATCAACTTAGACCTCATTAGTCTTGGAAAATAAGTGCCCCCATACTGACAAGATGGATGAGGCAATGGTCGAAGCGAAGAGCGGTGGTCATATTCACTAGGCATAAGTACCAAGAGTAGTGGCTAGATACACTAAGTGGAAGCACCTACTTGAATGGAGACCATAGCAAATAGTGGTGGCTGAATCCACCAGGCGGAAGTATAAAAAATAGTGACCATATCCACTAAGCAACTGTCTTTTTCTCCAATGCACGAGGGAGAATATAGGTATCTCCAATCAGGAGGGAACAATGTGCGCACGACTTTCAAACGTTTCCTATCGATGGGATGTGAAGTCATGTTGCAGCTTGCAAAAGTGGTGCATTGCATCTATTTCTATAAAGTAAGAAATCGGCGACCATTGTATCTATCTCTCAAAATCAACTGTCTTTTTCTCCAATGCACAGGCCGCATAAATTGACCCAACATTGCTGACACACTTTACTATCTCTCAGACTCAGATTCAGACTCAGTCTCTCTCAATCTCTCACACACACACAAAACATTGCTGCCACACTTTACTCACCCTAGTACCCATTTTAACTGGTATTCCTTTTTTTTTTTTCTTCTAAGTAAACCGACCCTTTTCCTTTTGGAAACAAATCCGCTGTTATTATGTTGGAATATTAGAACTCTAATTAAAATAATGGCAGCTGTTCAACTTTGTTAAAGTTTTGCGTATAAAAAAATCTTAATGGCTGCCATTGGAATAATAGGTTAACATGTCCTGTTATTCCAATGGAATAACAACCGATTTTTTTTCTGACTTTTTTTAGTTACAATTTGAAAAAAAAAAATACAAAGTTAGACATAGAATTGAAAAAAAAGAGAGAAATATTATGGTACCCCGAGCTATCATATCCGAGCGCGTCCCCTAAGTAGTTTAACAGAAAAAACTTCTAATGTTATCTAACTTTCATTTCCAGTTTTAATATCAAAACATTTAAAGCTATATTTATAACATTTTACAATGTAACTTGCAAGCATGTAAACCTCTGTCTGAAAGTATTAAAATTCTAAATCTGCATAGTTTTAACTCCTAACTACTTTTTGTCTTCAAGTCAAAAACGAAAATATTCATTTCACCCACTTTTTTTTACTTTTTCTCTTATCATTATAATTTATTTTTTCGACGATCCGTGATGAATTTTACGAATCTAAAAATACGAACGTTTTATATTCAATTTTATCTTTCAAATAAAATCCATGAAGAAATACTTTTGAGTAATTTTCAAGTCATTTGTTTTTTTAAAGTAAAACTCATGAGCATTTTAAATTTTCAAGTTTTTAAATCTCAGTCTACAACTATTAAAATTTTCAAGGCTTTGTACATGAGGTTTATATGTTTTGTAAATACAGTGTTATTGTTGAGGTTTATATGCTTTGAAATGCTATTGTTGAGGTTTTAATTCTTTGTACATAAGGTTTATATGTTTTATAAATGAGCTTTGTAAATGCAGTGTTATTGTTGAGGTTTATATGCTTTGAAATGTTATTGTTGAGGTTTTAATTCTCTGTACATGAGGTTTATATGTTTTATTCTAGAGATTTAAAGTGTTATTAATGAGGTTTATATGCTTGTACATGAGGTTTATATGCTTGTAAACAGAGATTTAAATTATTTTGAAACAAAATAAAAAAAAACTGAAAGTCACAAAGATTTAAAGTGGTAAAAAAATTACGACACAAATATAACTCGAAAGTTATTCTTCATGGATCTCATTTGAAAGAGAAAATCGGATAAAAAATATTTATATTTTTAGATTTGCAAAATTCATTACGGATCATCGAGAAAATAGATGAGAATGATCAAAGAAAAAAAAAGTGGGTGAAAGGAATATTTTCGTTTTTGGCTTGAAAATAAAAATAGTTAGGAGTTAAAACTATACAGATTTAGAATTTTAATGCTTGCAAACAGAGGTTTAAATACTTGCGAGTAGTATTGTAAAATATTATAAATAGAGCTTTAAATGTTTAGATATTATTGCTGAAAATGGAAATTAAATAACATTGAAAGTTTTTTCTGTTAAACTACTTGGGGGACACGCTCGGGGATTTTGTTTGAGGTACAATTATCAAGCTCCAAAAAAAAAATACACATATTGGTACAAAGTTAATATATGCACACCACCAAGAATTTAATAATACATATGTGCCCCGAGAGTGTTATTTTTGAGTGGTGTGTAGATACAATATGCGTGTCATTGTTACACCAAAAAGGTATAGTACTAAGTTTCAATACAACAAGATGTACCTTTTATCCCTAAATACACTTTTGGTTCAGATTGCAAGTATACAATCCTATCGTGTAGTATATTATCGGGTATCGATCCACAGAGAGTATGGTTAAAAGCTAGGTTTTGTACTTTGTCAATTAATTTCAGAAAATAAAAGAAAGTAAAGTGCAATAAAAGTAAATTGGGGGGGGGGGGTTTGTTCTAACAATTCCTAAGTTTTGGATTCAATACTCGAGTGAGAGGAATTTAAAACAATTAAACTAAATAAAGGAAATAAAGATTGGTTTGCTTTCAAGTAAAGGAGATCGAGGGGTATTCGGTCTACAATCCCTTGCTAATTCTATCTATTCGGTATTTGTTTAAGTTCATGTATGATTTGATGAGGTTTCTAGCCTAATATGTCATTAAGGGTCACTTTCATGAATTAATAACGTGTCTAAGTAATTCGAGCTTCACGATTAGGTCCTTCACCCTAGCTACCTAGACCATAAGCTCTTGTTAGACTCTCATCTCCTCAAATATTGGTACTTCACAATTAAGTCCATTATACCAATACCCAATTCAATCTCACCAATACCCAATTCAATTTGAGATTTCCTAATTAGAGTTTGGCTTCACGGTTAGGTCCTTCACCAAGTTCCTAATCTTAATTTCTGTAGTTCCGGCTTAGATTACAAATTGGTTAGATCCTAATCTAAACCTAAGGTATTTGCATTCATAATTTGGTACTATCCTATTGATCCTAGTCAATTTTGGTTCTTTCGAATCCAAAATGGGATAACTACAATTCAAGTACTAATTATGTAATTAACACAAATGATAAATCACAGAAATTAACAATCAAATCCCATAAAAACAATCATCACAAAAACAAATAACCGAATAAGATACAACTAGATAAGTTCATGCATTGACCTAAACCCCTAGAGAGAGATCTACTCTCTCTTGGAGAAATCCATTATAAAAATTGGCAAAAATAAGAAGAAATGAAATAAAGAAATGATTACACCCTTTATTGGATCAATACCCTCAATCTTGCTGACTTCTTGCTTGAATCTCCTTCTTTTCCCTCCTAGAAAAGCTTTCCTTGGCTGCAGAATTAGATGAGAGTTGATTTTGTTTGAATGGGAATGAACCTCCTCTTTTATAGCCAAATGCTATGCCCAATTAAGAGGCTCGGAAGTGGAGTTAGTGGGTGCTATATTTGGATTGTTTCCCGGGTTGTCTTGTCCACATTTGGCTGTCAAAACACGTCCTTGGTGCGCTAAAAATAGAAACCGTGTTGAAAACGAGTATTTCTGGCTGTCTGCGGGTCCAGGCGGATGCTCCGACTCCAAGTTTCATTTTTTAGATTCTCAGGTTGTAGATCTTCTTGTTAGCTTTCCAAAAAGTGGTCATAAGCCCAAAACGGAGTTACGAGTCAAAAGTTATGGTTATTTTAAGATCAGGCTCTAGTTATGCGTTCTGCTACAGTGCGGCCAGGCCACCCGCACTGGGCTCGGTTTTTCCTGTGCGTCCAGATTTCGGCCGCATCGAAATCCGTGCGTCCGCACGGATTTGATGAATAGCTTATTATACATTTTTAAAATTGGCACGCGTCCAGAAATCCATCTAAGTACTTAGGGCGGCCGTATCGCAAACTGTGCATCTGCACTGGGCATGTTTCTGCTGTTTTCTTCGTTTTTCTTCATTTTCTACAAATTAAAACCAAACAAACGCAGTAACTTGATCTTAGGTGTATTTTATTCACTTTATTTTCAAAATACAAGATATTTGATATTATTTCGTGATAAAAATTAGATCAAATATGTATAAATTTAGGCCTATCAGTCACCGATTCTTGAGAAGTACGTACTTAGATTTTATTTGCGTATCTAATATCTTTATTTTATTTTTCTAATTTGACGATCTAATTTTTTTTTCCAAATAATAATTAAAAAAATATTCGGAAGAAGAAATCCTATAAACTATATAGAAGTAAAGGTGTATGAAAAATCTTATCAATATCCGAATTAATTGCTCGCCAACTAAAAAATTACGTCTATTTTAGTATATTTTTCAAGATTGAAGATTATAGATTCAAAATTCAGCACCTGCTAAGATTTATGAAAAAAAATAGGAACTCAACTCTTTTCTCTTAAGAAAATAATTAATAGCGCCAACCTCATCTGAACGTGTCTCTGAAAAATTATCAATTTAAATTAAGATTAGATATCAATTAGATTTTAATTATTGGACAAATAAGTAATAATTATTGAAAAAAAATTCAGTTAAAATATTTTTTTTTTATTATATTTTGTTTTCCTTGTTTAGGTGTCCCTATAGAGGAAGCAAAAGTAATGATAAAATTCACAGTCGGTATCTCCTAGTTTTCTTTCAAATCTAACCGTATGATTTAAAATGAATAAGCTAGGTTTATATAATCCTCCTGAATTTGAAATCAAATAATCTAGTTTGTTCGCTAAATCATATTATCCAAGCGAAATAGTAGTAGAGAACTATTCTTTTTAGAAATAAAGAAAACAGATACTAGCAAACAAAATCCCATATACAAATTAAGTCAAAGTGCGGATACACACTTCTAATTAGACTAGTATCGTGTTCGTGCGTTACAATAGAGACATATTATAAAATTGAATAGAATATAAAAATATTTTTTGGTTTGACATTCACACAAAATAAAAAATATATATTTAAATAAAAATAAAAGACAAATGAAAAAAAAGGAAAATACAAATAATAAATATTAATAAAAGAAACAACAACAAATAAAAAAAAAATCAAATATAACATGAAAAAATTCTTAAAGTATTATTGCGATTTAATATCTAATTTTTTCTACAAGCAAGATAGGTCATTAAACAATTTAGAGGATAAATGATTTGTAAAGAAACAAAATTAGAAAAGATATAATTAAATGATTCAAATAAGAATTTTCTCTACATATATATTATTGATGGAAATTATTTTAACAATGAAAATTTCTCTAGATATTATTTCTCTACACAAAAGTTCTAGATATTCTTCATTTTCTCTCCAAATAAAAAAAAAATATGATTGTTTACATTAACAAAAGGTCTACTATTCATCTATTCATGAAGATACATTTGCCCTAAATAAAATCCGGAAAGATATGATTGTTTCCATTTTCATTGTCGAAACTATCGAGGAAGAGAAAAAATGAAACAGAGAACATGGAGAAATAAGAAAATAATTTAATTGTAAGAATTGAAGATAGCTATAAGGAGAAATTAGAAAACGGTTCACTAGTGATTTATTCAATTTAATGTGATAAACTATCAGTCTGTGTGGTGAGTATATTTTTAACTAAATTTAAACTTCTACACATAAGATAGATGTATTTAATCAAAAGAAGACAAATTATGTGATTGAATGGTTGATATTCAATTCGAAAATTTATCTTTCAATCTCAGTTATTGACGGATCAAAACAACTATGTGCATAATATTAGAAAAATTGTAGAACGCAATAAAGAATATTTTCATATTTTACAACTGAGTTTTCTTCTTTTATGAATAATACAGGTGACGTTTGGTTTAGGATTAAAGATAAGGAGATTTAAGCTAATTAAATTATGTTTGGTTGAGATCTAATAGAGAGAGAGATAAATTTTGTACACACTTCTAAGTTAATTAGATTTATCACTTTTAAGAAATTGTAGAATGCAATAAAATAAATTTTTTAATATTTTGCAACTGAGTTTTCTTCTTTTATAAATAATACATGTGATGTTTGGTTGAAATTAGACCGGTCTAAATTATTTATGTTTTGTTGAATTGGTTATTTTGATTTAGACCAGTCTAAATTATTCATGTTTGGTTGAATTTAATGAAAAGAGAAACACAAAACTCGCAAATAGTCACTGATAGTGTGTCTAGGACACAACACAAAATTAAAACACCTTGAGAGGTGAGTTAGCTTCATTATGGAAATTTAATTATCAAATAATACGACATGAATCATTCGCGAGGACCGAGGAGAAATAACTTTGCCTATGTTTGATTGAGGTATAAATCATAGAATAAGTACTTTATTTCGCACTTATGCTATCAAATATGACTAAATTATGATAGAATAATATTGAACAAAAAATTATTTATACTGTTATAAGTTAACCCATCTAAATTGGTGGATTAACTTATTCCACGTTGTTATTGTTAGATTATTATCATTATCTTTGTTATCATTATTGTCATTATTATTTATTATTAGTATTGTTATTGCTATTACTTGAAATAATATTAATAACGCATTATGAAAAAAATGACATATAAATTAAAATTATCTGTTAGTTTAATATATTATGTTCTAAATTATATAATATTTTTTTTTTAATTCTAAAAAACTTCGGTCATGATTTTTTTTTTTATCTATACACTACACTAGTATGCTACCTACTTAAAAAATATCCCATGTAAAAATAAAATTAATTTCTTTTGATCCCACCAGTCTAAAAAATATATAAAACTAAAGTAATATTTATAATTTTTTAATTAAAAAACGTACTAATTATTATGAAATGTCATCATAACTTGAACCCACAAAAAATAAAAATATGTTATATTATTTTAGTGTAAAATAAATAAGTTATTCGATTCTAATTTAAATCCAGAATTAATCAAAGATGGATCCGAAGATGCGAACTTAGCAAGTAGGTAAAGACAACATTTATCTTCCTAATATTATTTTAAGAGTGAGTCTATGGTACTATGCATATCACGGGTTGTTACCGTGCTGCGGCTCTATATTTGAGTTTTCAAATCCTAACAGTCGATCCAAACCGTTCATCTTGTTCTCCATATTAATATGTCTTTGGAGACCAAATTTTACATTTTTTGAAAATTTTTTACTATTTGTTTAGATATTTAGAAAATCACTTGATCTAAAAATTCTGGACCATCCAAAAACAGTGATTTTCAATAAATCTAAAAAAATAGTAAAAAAATTTCAAAAAATATAAAATTTGGTTTCCAAACACATATTAATATGAAGAACAAGATGAACGGTTCGGATCGACCATAGCACGGTAACAAATCGTAACATGCATAGTACCATAGACTCACTCTTATTTTAATGGTAATGAATAATGATAAATCCCGTACCGAGTACCGACCAGACATCTCCAGCAGGTTTGGGTACACGTGACGCAGTCACATCCACACGACGCGCGCACCAGGGTACGGGTTCCGCTTCAATCCCAATAGTACGTTGCCACGGCACCACCAGGTCATGTCAGGAAGTGCATTTAGTCCTCGATTGCGGGCCCCAGTCTTGCTTAAGCCAATCTTTGCTCGACAACTCTTGTACGCACACTAATAGAAAACTGCGGTCAAGGCGTTTCCTTTTTTCTTTTTCTTTTGCATACTTAATTGCATTTATGGGTCAAAAAAAAGAGAGAAGAAGATAAGGTTAGCGCTTTACCACAGAAATGAAAGTAAGGCTAATGCTAGGCCCCCCCGACATAATAATTAATGACAAATTACATTAACGAGTTGGCCTGAAATGCTGTCATAGTCTCATAGAGGGCTGATAAAGAGTTTATAACTTTATATTTATGGGGGAATTTCATGTATACCCCTCAAAAACTTCAAAATTACGTATTTCCCCTCTAAAATTTAAAATTACATAGTTCCCCCTCTAAACTTCAAAAACTCATATGTTTACCCATTTTTATTATCTTTTCTATTAAAACACATTCTAAATTTATAAAATACCCATGTTACCCTTTTATTAAAAACCATAAAACACCCATTTGACTCCAATTTGAATCTAAAGGTTCATCTACCGTTCGAATTGCTTTGAGATCCGTGTGCACTAGATTAGCACGAATCTTGAAATGAACAAACACGGAAATTGAAGCAATGTACAGATATCTTAATGCGATGCATGCGGATCAAAATTGCTTTCAGATTCGTGCGGGCTAGATTAGCACGAATGTTGAAGCGAACAAGCAATAATCTTATTGCGATGCGTGCGGATCGGACGGTAGAGAAACATTTCAGATTCAGATTTGAGTTCGATGGGGCATTTTATACTTTTAATGAAGGATAAAATAAGTATTTTATATATTTAGAATGAGTTTTAATATAAAAGACAATGAAATGGGTAAATATGTGAATTTTTGAACTTTAGAGGGGAAATACGTAATTTCCAAATTTAGAGGGGGAAATATGTAATTTTGAAGTTTTTGAGAGGTATACGTGAAATTCCCCCATATTTTATTTGCTCATCCCGCATTTTTAAACAGAATAATACAAACAAACAAAAAAACAAATTACGTGTCAAACATTGACAACAACCGTACCATATATTCGGATAAAGATTCTAACATAGCAATTTTCGCTTCATACATTGCACAACTATGGAATCATATATAATGTTATTTTAATTGTATAGTTTGTGTTGCATGAAAAACTCCTAAATTTATATTAATATCCAAAAAAATAATTAATTTCAAAATCTACACCCCTTTGACTGAGAATTCAAAATCTGTCCAAATCGATTTTTTTTTTTGCAATTTCCGCAAATTTTATTCCCGATTCTAGAACCTCCAAAATCGGAGATTAAATTCCCGGTTTTTTGAACCAGTAAAAAAATTCGCAGTTCTACACACAAAAGTTAAGAGTTTTGATGTGATGCATTCTCTAGATATCTGCGCTTCTCTTGTTAGCTCTCGTATTTTGCAAATAAAACTTTATGGGGATTCAAATCTACTAATTTCTTAAGAAAAGGAGCACCCTTATATTCTTCAATCTGAACCATTCAAAATCGATCACACAACTTCAATTACATCTAATTCGTTTTAATATATTATATTGATATAAAAGAAGATGTAATTGAAGCCGTGTGATCGATTTTGAACGGTTCGAATTGAAGAATAAGAAGGTACTCATTTTCTTAAGAAAAAGAGCAGATTTGAATGCACTTTATGGAGGCCATTTATCTTCACAGGTCCTGGAGATTGAAGTGGAAGGTTATCAATCACATCGCTTAAACAAGGATATCTCAACTTTTGTGTGTGGAATCGCGAATTTTTTTTTCCGGTTTCAGAAACCAAAAAATTAATCTTCGATTTCGGAGATTTCAGAACTGGATATAAAATTTGCAGAAAGTTAGCTTGGAACCGCACCTTTTTTTTTTTTCCAATTTGGACAGATTTCAATTTTTCAGTCAGAGGAGTGTAGATTTTGAATTTTTTATATTAATCAAAATTTTGGTGAAAAAATCCTATGTAAAATCTTTACCTTTTCATTCAAAGACACGCATTTGGCAATTTAAATTGAAACATTCATGCATTTTTCTTTAAAAATAATGTAAGATGGTCAATTTTTTGTTGTTAAAAAAAATACAGCTACACAGTAACCAGTCATGAGCTTAATTTTATTAACAAAAACAACATAGTCTTAACATGTGCAAGAATTTCATACCTTGAAAGAATGAGAGTTAATTAATCCGTTTATTTACAATTTTTTTTGTATTTATGCTATATTTTTTATATAATTAAAATAGAATATTATGAGTAATGTAAAATTAATCTCCTTTTGCAATACGAAAATTGAAATTTTTTATATGTTGATTTTTTTTTCCTAATTTAATCTCTATAATTTGAAAGTCCGATTTCACTTTTAAAATCAACAAAGAAAACACTCCATATATATATATATATAGAGAGAGAGAGAGATGGGCTATGGTGCATTGCAATGCATGGAGGGGTTTGTGCATTGGACCATAAATCTAAAATTCAAAATCCAAATGGCCGATCCAAACCGTTCATCTTGTTCTCCATATTAATATGTGCTTGGAGACCAAATTTTATATTTTTCTGAATTTTTTTACTATTTATTAAGCCACTTTGAAAACAGCTGATCCAACAGTGGCTTCTGATTTTACTGTTTTGTTAAGCCACCGTTGGATTATCGATTTTCAAAGTGGCTTAATAAATAGTAAAAAAATTCATAAAAATGTAAAATTTGGTCTCCAAGCACAATTTACTATGGAGAACAACTTGAACGGTTCGGATCGACGTTTTGAACTTCGAAAATTGAAAAACGAATTGGTAGCACCAAAGCTCAGGAACTACCACTTTGATCTTCGCCAACCTCTATATATATATATGAGGAGGAATTCAATTACACCATTTTATGGTGACGCATCTTGACGCCATATTTTTATAAGTTATTTTTGTGATTTTAAAATTCAAACAGACGATCTGAACCGTTCAACATAATCTCCATATTAAAATGTGCTTGGAGACAAAATTTTATATTTTTTAGAATTTTTTAGTATTTATTAAGATGTGTACAAAAATTATTGTTTTCAGGTAATTTTGGACCATTGAAAAGCAGGAATTAAAAAAAAATCTAAATAAATAGTAATAAATTTTCAAAAAATGTAAAATTTGGTCACCAAGTACATTTTAATATGGACATCACATTGAACGGTTCGGATTGACCATTTGAATTTTGAAATCGCAAAAATAACTTATAAAAATATAGCGTCAAGATGCATCACCATAAAATGGTGTAATTGGATCCCTCCTCTGTGTGTGTGTGTGTATATATATAGAGAGAGAGAGAGGTTGGCTAATATCAAAACGTTTGTCCCGTAGATGTGGTGCAACCAATTGGATTTTTATTTTCAAAGTTCAAACGGTCGATCAAAACTGTTAGATGTAATCTCTATATTAAAATGTACGTACTTGGAGACCAAATTTTACAATTTTTTGAATATTTTTACTATTTATTAAGCCAGTTTTAAAATCGTTGATTTTAATAAACAATGAAAAAAATTTGGATCATTGAAAATGACGATTTTAAAACTGGTTTGATAAATATTGAAAAAAATTCAAGAAATGTAAAATTTGGTCTCCAAGCACATTTTAATATAGATTGAATGTTGAATGGTTTGGATTGACTGATTGGACTTTGAAAATATAAAAACCGAATCGTTTGTTCCACGACCTAGGAACAAACGTTTTGATATTAGTCAAACACACTCTCTCTCTCTCTCTCTCTATATATATATATATATATATATAGAGAGAGAGAGAGAGAGAGAGAGATTGGCTAAGCTCAAAACGTTTGTTCCTAGCCCCCGGAACATGTGATTCAATTTTCCAATTTTTAATGTCCAAACAATCGATCCAAACCGTTAGATGTTCAATCTATATTAAAATGTGGTTGGAGACCAAATTTTAAATTTTTAGAATTTTTTTTACTATTTATTAAAATAGTTTGAATATAGATTGAATATTTTATTATTATTGATAAAGATGCTATCCGTTGATATGAATAGTAAAAAAAATTCAAAAAAATATAAATTTGATCTCCAAACACATTTTAATATAAATTGAATATCTAACAATTTGAATCAATTATTTAAACTTTAAAAAACCATATCGTTTATTTCAGAAACTAGAACTTAGCCAACCTGTATCTATCTCTCTCTCTCTCTCTCTATACCTATCTATCTAGACTTGGTCACCCGACGACCCCTCTAAATCTGTCGCTTTTCATCTTCTGAATAGTTTTGCCGATAACTCCTCTTACTTAGTTTGTCAAAAATCAGCTATTTACTATTTTAAAATTTAACTTGCAGTCGTTTAAACTTAGTCAAACAGACCACGCGTCCAAGTTGATAACCACAGCTTTTTGAAACGAAAGTAACTTCAAATAATTAACATCTCCGGCCCCGCTCTCTGCCTTTGTTCATATCAACGGATAGCATTGCAATTTAATATGCCAATTAATTAAAAGTTGACTAGTTGTAATCTTTAAAGTCTAGTGTCGTGGATGTGTGGATATATATATACATTGAATCTTTAAAGACTAGTTGTAATCTTTAAATTATTTAAAATGTATTCCGACGGTGGACCCTAGCTAGTTGCAGAGTCCAGATCCTCTGCATTACCTCACCGTTTAAGTTTGAATCAGGACTGTCCAATCAAAATCCGGTTCAATTTGGTTCAAGGCTGTAACCTGGCCGAGATGACGAGATCTTACTCAAACAATTAATGAAATCCTATAGACAATATGAATTTCAAGTTGCAGGGTAATTAAGTTGTCACGTTCTCAAGGATACCAATAAGTCTTCACTTGACTCGTAGAATTAATAGCTATACCAATCGTCCAGAATAAAACATGAGAAATGATTTGCGCCCCAAAGCTTCTGAAATATTTAATTAGGTGTTATTAGTGTTAAATGTACATAATCCTTAACAATACTGATGAATTAGAAAATTGCTACAGATGATGTCACAAGTATACGATCGAGGATGCCATTAAATTTTACAACTATCCGGTCATGCCAATAAGTTTAACTATGTGATCAACATTCGTGAAAGTACGAGGATAACGGGTCACATGAATACAGATGAGAGACGGAATGAGATTTTCAAATTATGGGGCCAATTATATAAAATTTTCTTACTATAAACGGGAATAATAACTTTTACAGTACTTGTGATATTTTATTTTAGATTATATAGAAATCATATATAAAAAAAAAATTGGAGGTCAACATTTATTCTACTTGAATATGCTCCTGCTGCAGACCTCGTCCGAGCTACATATAGGTCATGACATTCTGTCCCACATGCACGGCTCCCTGCAACGAGGGCTTGTACCAGATTGTGGCAATAGGGTTGTCAATTATCCGAGTCTCATTTTAAATGAGCCAATTACAAGCCGAACCGAGCCAGCTCATTAATAGTACTTTTGTGCTATGAGTTGTGTACAAAGTAAACATTTTGGTCGATTTAATGTTCTGATCCACATGTAGACATGAGTCATGAAAAAAAATATATTTCTTGCTATGTGCTTTATCATCTCTCATGATAGCCCAAAAATATTTTTTTTAAGATTATCAATTTTTGATCAACTGTCATGGTTAGCAATCAATTGTCCACTTTGAGATCACTAATTATTTTAAAATTCATAATTTTTGTGCCATGTTCAATTGTCTAAACCTTAGCCTAAATCAATTCAAGCAATTCCTTATTTGATTACCTACAAGCATACTACTCCTAAATTAGATTATATGCTCCTAAATGCAACATGCAAGTGTTGGTCCCAAAGGCATCTAGAGGGGGGGGGGGGGGGGGGGGGGGGGGGGGGGGGGGAATAGGGTCTTTTTTAAATTTTAATCTAAGTTATAAAGTTCGAGTGTGTCCTAAAGTTATTCTTGACGGAAACTTAGAATAACCTTGTCCTAAAGTAAAAGTATAAAATAAATAAAGTAAAGAGTAGAGTTTAGAGACACTTAACACGAGAGTTGTTTACGGAGTTCGGCACTAACGCCTACGTCTTCGGGACCCGCGACCTTCGAGATGGTGTGCCATTCTTTACCCAATGAGAAAGGATTACAAAGTGGAACCGGTGAGCCCTTACAATCTTCTGGGAAGTCACACGGCCTGAACAAGGAGCACTAAAGGTTTAGGTTGGTCAATCCAATTCGTGAGGACTCAAGGATTGCCGGGGTGAGCACAACAGCTCAAAGTAGTAAATGGGTTGATCATGTAGGATCACTCTAGGAGTTGAGTAATTGATTGAATAAGCTTGAGATTGATTGTGAGTATTGGAGTTTAAGCACACAAGCAACAATGGCTTTCTCTAGATCTATAAATACGAAATATTGAAGTTGGGGGCAGTTAGAGTGTCAATCTAAACCTTGGAATAGCTTCTATTTATAGAAAGCTGCCAAAAAGGAAGTAAGTGGTCCCGACCGTTGTAATGGTTCATGAACCGTTACAATGGTAGGGTAGTTCGAACAGGTTTGGATATGCAACGGTCAAGGACCATTGTAACGGTTCCCACAACGGAAGGTCTCTGACTTATCTT
Organism: Carex rostrata; assembly: GCF_964058835.1. Classification (NCBI taxonomy): domain Eukaryota; kingdom Viridiplantae; phylum Streptophyta; class Magnoliopsida; order Poales; family Cyperaceae; genus Carex; species Carex rostrata. The sequence continues at coordinate 13,915,016 of NC_135925.1, read as the reverse complement.
CCGGTTAGGGCCGCTTGAATTGATTTAATGCAGCGCAGTCATTTCCGCGGCTTGATTTATTCCGTTGCAACGGTTCATGGACCGTTGCAACAGTAGGCCTCACTTAGTTCAGTCTCAAGCTTATTTTATCAATTTTACAAATTAATTATCCTTAATCTTTAGTTATGCTTTTGCTATCCATGCTCTTGTGCTTAATGACCACATCCTTGATGTTATATTGCAATTTATCAATTCATCCTCGATGTGTATTTATTATATCTCCAGTTGTCATGAACCTGCACATGTCTCAAGAAGAAAAAATGTAAAAATGCAATTATGTATGTTTTGCAAATCCAGCCAAACGAGTAAGTCGAGGGCTCCAAAAGCCAACAGCAAGTCTACATGCATGCTAGATAAAAACCTTAGCCGTACCTTCCATTCCTCAAGGTTAAGCCTTGGGAAATAGTCGTGACTAAGTAAAACTGCTAGCAAAAAAATGAAAAATAAGGGTCCTACATACCATAACCTTAGATACAATGCAATCCTAAATTGTTTTCTTACCTCTAACCCCACGATAAAATCAAGCATTGTCCTCAATGCTTTAAATTGACGAAAAAGAGGTAAAGATAAGAAAATATCTCACATATTACCCATCGGGATGGTGGTGTGGTGGTGTGAATGGAATTAGTGCGATGTATGGAATCTCTTTCGAGAGGCAGTAGTCATAGAAGTTTCCATGTGCTTTGTTAATCCTTTCCATGTACTCCTCCAAGTATTGCATCCACTTCTTTAGATTTTCGATCATGTTGGTGGGATAACGCGTGCTTGGGCCTGGTTGCCTTGCTTGATTGACTTCATTGGTTGTTTCTGGCTCCTAGCTAGTGGGTGTGATGTGGTCTGTATTGGCCATGAATTCCCTACCACTGTTGTTGCTAGGTGGAATTAAGTGCCTTGTTGTAGGTGGCTAAGAGCTGGCCTGAAATTAGAGATCAGATTTTAATAGTGTATATGTATTGATCCCTTTCAGTGCAATGAAGAACAAATATCCCAGGATTTCTCTCGAATTTCCTTATGGTTCACCCTTGTGACGGGCCTACAATTCATAATCGGCCTGTCGGGGTTTTATTGATTGTGGGGACGTTTAACTCCCGGTGGGCGCAATCCCCCGCCGTTAATTACATCAGACGACCCTTTCGGTCAATGTTGAATACCTCGTTCATTCTGGGATTTACACCTATTTTGGTATAAACTGGGTAATTAGGGGTAGAGATGGCTCATGTAAGGTTCATTTAGTCATTTGGTAGGTTCTCGATTGGTCTGGATATGACTCGGACATTTATTTGGTCCTATGTGCATACGCATGTGCATTTAATATCTTTAAGACATGTCAATATACATGAAAATATCACTTGTGTGATCTATTTTTAAGAAAATACATTTAGACATCATTTTTATATTTTTTATTTATAAAAAGAAGTCAAGAGATGGGCATTTTGGTCTTTTTAGGTTATGGCTGAAGCTTAAATATGTTCAATTACTACTTAGAATTGTAGAGAATTGAATTTGAGTTCAATTGGAACTGGTTTGAGTCAATTTAGGCTTAAAACGAAGGAGTTATGGCCAAAAAGGACTGAAAGGGGCTTGTCTTTGAAGTTTTGTACTTCCAGGGACCTATTTGTAAATTTTCAGGGACCTGATGCTGTAATTTGAGCTTTTGACAGGGTCTGGAGTGAAAATTGGGCTTTCAAGGGCCTATTTGAAAGGATTTTACATGGCCAGGGACTTCTTTGTAAATTTCCAAGGGCTTCTCTGCATATTTTAAATAAGCAGAGGGGTTTATATGCAAAAGGGCTTTATTTAATCATTTCTGGGCTTTGAGATTGGTACTGGGCCTTTGAGATTTGGGCTTTATGCATCAGGATATGTGCTGAGCCTTTAAATTGTGTATAAAAGCTTGGATATTTGCCACTTGGGCTTTAAGATTGGCGCTGGATTTGGTTTACTCAAAGGGCTTTGAGATTGGGCTTTTGGGTCTCAATAAGCGCACTGGACCATCAATTATTGCACAAGGTCTTAATACCACTCATCTGGGGCTTTAAGATTTGCATTGGATCATTTAATTAATTAAATAACTGACAGGTGGGATCCACATGTCAAGACCCGTTGGATTTAATTTGAATATGGTTCGTTGGATCAGATGAGCGCAATAATAATCATGCAAACCTGATAGGAACTAGGGTTGGTTCTGACAAGATTGGTTCCGGCCATCTCCGGTTACGACAACACCGACCAAGGGCATGATTGGGATCGTGAGGGTGTCAGGAGTCCAATAGTGGTATTGTCGGCCGTCGACGGCCATCAGAGGTGGCAGTAACGGCATGAATAGTGCCTATCGGTATCGGTTGAACACTGGACCGGTTTTGATTGATTTAACGATGATTTTCTTCAGGATTTCGATCCTTTGAGCTTGTATAGAGTCATAAAGACTTTAGAAGGGTCAATTTGAGATCTAAACAAGATTTAGACATGTTTTGAAGATTTCAGGTACCGATGATTAGTACAACACATCAAGGGCTGATTCAAGCATTAAGGGAAGTCAAATTTGCCATTCAAAGGGATTTAAAACATACCAGGAGTCTTAATTTTGCCTAGGATTGGATCTGGATCAAAGTGACATGAGATCATATATATATTTTTTTATCATTTTTCATTCGTTTTCTCATAAAACCTATACATAATGATATGATTTGTTTTCGTGAAGTCAAAGGGGTATATGTTAGAGGCTTTCATGCCAATTTTTATCATTTTAGGGAATTTATTTCTATTTATAACAATTTTATGAAGTCCAGGTGTATTGAAAGTCAAAATGACAGAATATTTATACATTTTTCAACCTTTAAGAATTTGAACTTTAGAAATTCATATCTAATTGTAGAAAATTCAGAAAAATACAAATTTTACAATCCATTTTATGTGTTTTTTAGTGCTCTATCTGATAGTGAAGCTTATTTTACAAGTTGGTCCTTCCATTAATCAGAATTGACTGATCTGTCAGCATAGGTCAAATGGATGCATTTCAATACTAAGTACCATGTTAATGGCTTTCATTGGGCATTGCACTGCCGAGCATCATTCATTTACATTACCAGAGGTTTATCAATGGTATTTTGCACATAGTCAAGGGCCTGGTTGAGGTCAAAACAGTCTTTCAAAGGTATATAACCAATGTTTCTATACTAGTATCAAAGAAGAAGAGATTAAGGAGTTTAAAATTCATGAAATCATTATTTTAATACATTTTTAAACATGTAAGAACTTAAAATATGCAGGGAGGTCCCCGTTTTTTTTTTCTTCTAAAAATCATGTTTTAAGCATGTTTACTTGATTTTAAAGAACATTATCATCAATAATTTATAAGGAAAATGATATAAATTGCAAAATGGTAGTATAACTGCTGCATATTTACACCTTAACCCTCAGTCTTTCACTATTTGCAATTAAACCTTTCAAAACAGCAAAATTAGCCTTTTTAAAAGGTATAACTCTATTGTTTCTCTGGATTTACTTGTAATTAGGCTCTCTCAAGTGAACACAGGGTTGAGAACTATAAACTGTTATTACCCGGTAATGGCACCAAAAAACTTGATGAGAGAAATTGTGTCACTGCTTTTAAATTTATAAACCCGTTTGTACTTCTGATCAGATAACAGGCGTATAATCCTATCGAGTAGTATAATCGAGTGTTGATCTGCAGGGAATAAGTCTATTGGTCTTGAATAATCAAATCATGACCCGTTGAAGGGCTAGAGAAAATCAGATCTTGAGAGTTGTTAGTGATCACAGATGTAAACTTTGTATTTTCAAGTCGAAAGATAAATATAATAGTAGAATAGGGGATGATTCCTAGGGTTTATTCTTATTTTGGTTTGATGTTGGTTTTCAGTTGTTGTAAGAGGGTTTCTAATCCTAACACAGTGACTGTCGCTTTTGCTATTACAGCCACACTACTAATCAAGCCATCCTGTTAAGGCTTGACTTGAAAAGTGTAAGGATATCTGTGATTAGCCCAAAGTCACAACCTTCACTTGATGAGGTCCCTCAGTTAATCCTATAGGGTGTCCCTATGGTAAGGCAAGACAATGCGACATTCATCTTCGAATGCTGAGATTCCCATGTATACTTTTGTGGATTCGACTATTGGATTCTTCAGTTAAGATATCCCCAAATAGTCTAGTATTTTTATTCTCTCTTTTTCGATCCAGTTAATCTAATGGTGACTAACTTCCACGTGTAGCCATCAAAGTGGCGGTATAGAATAACAACCAAAACTAAAAGAGATTGAACATAAATCACAAAAGATATCAATCGACAAAAGACTAAATAATGATCAAACACAAAATATATATCAAAGCATCATGAGTAACAAGGCTTATAGCCTAGCCCTAAGAAAAATATGTTTAGCCACGGAACGGTATGTTTACACTCCTCTCAACTAAACCATACAAGAAAAATACAAAGTAGATCTAAAATGGTTTGTTCTTCAGTTCAAAAGTCTATTTATAGGAGGTAGGGGCGTTGGTAATGAGTTGAAATCCAATGGATATGATATGAAAACAGCTGGAGCAGTTATTCTCCAAAAGGCGCCTTCGGTTACGGACCGTATTGATTGATACAGTCCGTATCCATATAGTGTTGCTGCTGGATTTGGCTATTTCCTGGTCCGTAATGGGCTTGACCCTGTATTGGTTGATACGGTCCATAACAGAACCCTAGAACTGATGCTGCGCTTTTTAGATTAACATGATTCTTGGTCCATATGATGTAAAATAGCCTGAAAACATGGTTACTGGGTCAAAACATAAATTCGAGCAGTAGTAAGTGAATTCAATAGTAAATTAAACATAAATGTGAGAAAACAAGGCTAAACCCTACATAATTTCGTCACAGATGTCTTGATGAGATACTACGCTCTCGGTTCCGATCGGCTCATTGATACACTTCTTAACTTTTTTTCTCTATAAATATAATCGATTATTACTAATTTGTCTTTCTTAGATTGTAGTTAGTTCATTATGATTTTCTCATTGATCCAAGATGCTGATAACGCCAATTTATATAGCAAAAATCACTACTTTTAAGTACAAAAAAAGCGTATGCAAGGTAGCCATTTTTCTAAATTATTCATTGTAAATATATTTTTAGGCTATTTTGGCAGGTTTTGGAGAAAGTTGCGTATTTAGGCCAAAAACGGAGCAAAAATGTCATATTTAGGTCAATTATGAAGGTAGCGTCAAAATAGGGTATCACATGGAGCATGCAATGTTGGTCCCAAAGGCACCTCGAGGGGGGGGGGGTGAAAAGGTCTTTTTATATTTTTATCTATGTAATAATATTCTAGTGTGTCAATAAGTTATTCTTAGCGGAAACTATAATAACTTTGTCCTAAACTAAATGTAAAGTAAATAGTAGAGTTTAGAGACACTTGACACGAGAGTTATTTACGGAGTTCGGCATGCCTACGTCTCCGGGGCCCACGACCTTCTAGATGTCATGCCTTTCTTTACCCAATGAGAAAGGATTACAAGGTAGAACAGGTGAGCCCTTACAATCTTTTGGAAAGTCACACGGCCCTAACAGGAGCATTAACGACTCAAAGGAAAGCAATCTGATTCGCAAGGACTCAAGGATTGCTAGGTGAGCATAAGGCTCGAAATAGTAAATAATTCGATCACACAGGATCCCTCTAAGAGTTGTTGGGTTGATGAATAAGTTTGAGATTGATTGTGTATATTGAAGTTTGAGTGCACAAGCAACAACGACTTTCTCTAGATCTGTAAATACAAAATATTAAAGTTGGGGGCGCTAGAGTGATTGTCCAAACCTTAGTATAACTTCTATTTATAGAGAGATGATAAAAAGAAAGTAAGTGGTGCTGACCGTTGCAACGGTACAGGGGACCGTCACAATGGTAAGTAAATATGAGCGGTTTGGAGTGTAACGGTGGATACTGTTGATAACAGTCAATGACCGTTGCAATGGTGCCCACAACGGTAATTCTCTAGAATGGTTAGCGTTTGATGACGCTAAAAACCATCTTATGTGTCACGGGATTTTCAGAGGATTTATTTATTCCGTTGCAACGGTCACTGGATTATTACAATGGTAGGCCTCACTTAGGTCAATCTCAAGCTTATTTTACCAATCTTACAGATTAATTATCCTTAATCTTGAATTAATGTTGTTGCTATCCAGTGTCTTGTGCATCATGACTACATCCTTGATGTTGTATTGCAGTTCATTAATTCATCATTCATGTGTAATTACTGATCCCTCAATTGTCATGAACTTGCACAAAGTTTCAAGAAGGAAAACTATAAAATACAATTATGTATGTTTTGTAAATCCAGTCAAACAGATAAGTCGAGGGCTCCCAAGGACAACATGCAACACTTCACACAAAGTGCACAACATGCAACATAGTGAAAACACAGAAAAATTGGCTAAGTCAGGTGCCGTGCGAAATGGGGCATACCGTATGCGGGTCTAGCGTCCAGGTCGCAGAGCACATAGATTGGATCCGTGGACTGTCTTGGTTGGATTAAATCTTGACTGTTGAGAAGCAACCTTCTAGAAGGACGAATCTACAGCCGTGAAAGGCTTGCTAAGATTGGAAGTCTATTCGTGACGAGTTATTTATAGTATTAAAACGCTATAGATAGCCTCCATCTATTCGTGACGAGTTATAAATGGCGTGTGAGGCTATAAATGACCCACCATGGTTACACCTTAGGAATATTATATAAACCCCTATTTTAATAGGATTTAGTGTGCATGTTTTAGTTGTGTAAGTCAAGAAATTAGAGTAGAATAGTGTACAAATTCTGAAGAAGAGAAGGAAGGCTCTCAAGGTCTAAGACGGGAGAAGAAGGCATTATCTAAGGAGGCAAGAGTTCTTCAATCTTCAAGGGTTGTGGTTATGTCTTTCTTATTTTATTCCTTTTATTTTGTCACGTCTTTGAGTAGCTAATCTTCTCATCTCTAGGGTTTGGGTGTATTGAATTATTTATTATGTTTTACTCTTTTAGTATAATTTATATTTTATTTATGTTGATTTGAGATTTCTTTATATTTTGAATTTTTTTTTATAACATCCTTTCATACATAGTTCTGTCTACTAAATGTCAAAGTAATCTACATGCCATAAGGTTGCATAGTTGTTGCGTCCTTGTGTGAGGGACAAACATGCAAGTACTAGCATCTAAGTTAACAGTTCATAGCATCGGTTCAAAGACTAGGGTTAGAACCCAAGGTGCTCCCTTGGTAGGATATCGTAAATTGCATCTTTAATTTATATTAGAAATTACTTAGAAATAAATAGGGTCTTTGGGATATTATTTTGGGGTAGGATAGGATATGATCAATTGTGTTGGTCTGAAGAAGACAATTGCATGCTTATAACATTCTGAATTGCTAACCCAAAAGCCGATCGAAAGATCGGAAAACTTTTCGAATCACATAAGGCATAAACCTTAGGCATTTGCGATTAGTGACAGTACCGTATGTGGTATGCTTTGCGGGATGACCTATGTCGCATGCGGTTGTGATAGAGCCGTATACGGGATGGAGAACGTCTGAATTGTATTTTACTTAATTTAGAAGGAGATTACCTAAACCGCAGAGGCCCCCTATTTCTAAATTACATTAATTAGCATCTCCACCTAAAACCTAGCCAAAGTAAACTGTAAAATCAAACATATACTATTATTATTATTATTTATTATTTAGCACACAACCAATCAAACCTGAGAACCTAGGCAAGTATACATTATTAATCATTTAAAGATCTATCTCTGTGGATCGACACCCGACACTACTGCACGATAAGATTATACTCTTGTAATCCAACAGTAAGTAGAATAAAGATAACTAAGTATATTTTATATACTCTACACGGTAAGTATATTTTAGAGTCATCAGATGCATATATTATGATGTCAAAATGTTAAGAAATAGATAATTAATCTTTGTAGTCAGCGAAAGGAACGTTGGACATTCAGCAAAATTTGTTAAAGACTCTTTCGGACACATAATCAATTTTCATGCCAACAATAATATTTTTTAATTAAAAATACATATTGATGTGTTTTTGACGCATTCACTTATTTCTTGGCATTACCAAAACATGACACAACAGGGTTTATTATAATCTAATTATGACAACTAATTAATAGATAAACAAACAAACTGCAGGTTAATTAGTATAGTGGTACAAACTTCCGTTTCTTTCCAGAAAGACATAGGTTCAATTTTTGAAAATAGTACATCTAAAAATATTCCGAATTATACTGAACTCTTTAATAAAAAGAAAAAGAAAAAGATAAAACAAACAACTTATTAATTCTTTAATAAAAAAGAAGACAAAACAACGAACTTATTGAACTTTTAATTAATAATTAGTCAATTAGTGAAGTAGATAAACCGAACAACTTAAATATATAGATATATTACTAGTCAACAGAATATATTATAAGAAACAAAAAAAATCTCATACAAATAACATATTATCATAAATAATTTAGACTAAATAACAAATAATATTTTTTTAAATGACATCCATACGTAAATAACATTTCTTAAATGATATATTAAATGATATCATCACGTAAATAACATTTTTTAAATAACATATTAAATGACATACTTTTTTTTTTAATCTTTTTGACATATTTATTTAAAAAAAACTCATACAAAATGACAAATAATATTCCTTAACATGATATTAAAAAAATAAAAATAAATAAAGACATGATAAATCAATTATCAATCAATTCAAAAATTATTTAAATGACATTTAAAAATAAAAAAATTATGAACTAATATAAAAGATGATAGAATGAGTATGTGTCTAAATATATTTAGACTTGTACATATAAAATAACATAAAAATGATGCATAGAATTAGAATATTTAATTTGAGAGCTGATATTTAATTTGAAATTTAATCTTTTAATTAAAATCGTTGGCAGATGATGAACATGTTCGTGCTTAATGTAAGAATGGAGATAATATTTATTGCAAGCAACTATTGATATATGAGTAAAGTAAATTAAGATTTATTTTAATTTCGTCACCACAAGGTTTTTAGGTATTAATTAATATAATATCCGAGTCAAGTGGATCATTTGATTTGAATAGAAAGAGGAGAGAGACGCAGACCTAAATTTTGTGCGTACTAGATTAAAAATTTGTGAGCCAATTATAATGAGTTATTATATTTTTGGTAGCAGAAGAATTATAGTGTAGTGTACTGTACACAATGGATCCGTATATTACGCTGAGCTCACATGGGATGGTTTTTGGGTGTCCAAAGCAAAATACATTGTTTTGGTTGATGACATTTTATTTTTGTCATGTTTCTTAATTTAGAATATTATCTTTGCATTGCATTGACTGCACCGAGGTATCCAGTCACCTTCCTTCCTGTTCTTCCAATTATTAAGTACGGCCGGCCCGATCAAGTGTGTGAGCCATAGAATTTTGGATGCGCAATAAAAAGAGAGAGAACCAGTGAACCACTTCATTCCTCCTCTCACCTTCTTGATTTAGATCTACTTTTCCTCTAAATTCATTTCATCAAGAGAAGAGAAAATTAAGAGGGGTTCAATTTCTTCAAAATTCTTCTGACAAATGGTGGTTGACAGAAGAGAGTGAGCACACAGCGGGGATCGGCACAATGGTGTGTGCTGTTCTGTTGCGTGCTCACTCTCTTTCTGTCATCCTCTCCTCTTTAGTCGAAGGTGCGATCTGACAGTTCGATTGAACTGATTGCATAAAATAGAGAAGAAAACCCTTCCTTATCGTTCTCTTACTTCCTTTCCGTCTTTCCGTCTTTTCTCTTTTCTCTTTTCTCTTTTCTCTTTTCTGAAAAGCTGAGCCACATCTTTGATAAGAGAGACAGACGTGGTGCCTCTTTATCCCTATTCCTCCTGTCTGTTTTGTTTTGTTTTGTTTTCTGCCACCAATCAATTTTAATATAAATTTTACACCTTTTTTCTCTGATCTTTTCAAACAATCAGATGAGTACTTGACTGACCTTTTCAAACTATCTTTTTTCTCTGATCTTTTCAATTTTAATAGTCGGATTTCGGGATTCGAGAACAGCGAGTACTTGACTGACCTAATTTGAAGTTATGCTGCTTGAGATTTGTTTTGCTTCAAACAAGTTAATGTTTTTGATTTGGGTAAATCTCGAGTAAAAAGCAGCATTAATTAATTGACAGATGAGATGGCACAGGAGATGATGCGTCCTTATCGGGAAGTGTTCTCACCTTTGGTGGAAAGATCGAGAGTAAATTGACGGTACACTGCGTTTACTGTTCTGAGGTAACGGAAAGCATAATGAAAACCACTGTTTTGAGTTGAATAGTCTTCCTCCTCTTTCTATCTTTTCATCTTTATCTTCTCAACTCATTTCTCTTACCATTTTTTTTTCAAATTTTTATCAAGAAATTTTTTTTTTCCTCAAATCCGGAAGAAAGGAGACAGAAACCATTAACACATATTCTCAAAGTTAGTTCTCTCTCTCTATTTTTTTTTTTTTTATGTTGTAGCATAGGTCCATGGGTATTACTTCGCTTCAATAAGTCTTTATCTAGCTCTCATCACTTCTCTTTGTTTGTTTTGGTAGGTTTCATGCAAATTGGGGATGATGGGAGATCAGGATCAGCTATATGCTTGCCTTTGTCACAGGGAAGATATTAAGTCATAAGCTGTGCATGTATTCTGGTAAAGTTTTCAATTTTTCATCCCCTTCGATCCTTCATGATTTCTATTCGGATTTATATTATACTGAATGCACATCTAGATCTCTCTTAATTAGATAAAAAATTTCTTTAATTTTTTTTTTCTGAAATAAAGGTGCTATTGGTAGATCAGTTTGTGCAAAAACAAAATAGAGCTTCTAATTGTTAACGTTATTCCTCTCACTATATTTTTTTTTTGTTTCCATTGGATGCCTCTCTCTACCTCTCCCTCTCCCTCTCCCTTTCACCCCACACGCTAGTCTAAATCTGTTATCCAGCTTCTCGTAATGTCATTTTTGCGTTTTGAGGTGAGAGCATTTAAAAAAGTGAAACTTTGACTACCATGAGTTCATTGGACTATTGCAATTTACAACCAATCACATGTTTTCTATAATTGGAATGTACAAGATTTGAGTATTCTATCTACTTATGGTTTGTGGGTCATCTCTCTCTTCTCTCTCCCCTGAATACATTTGTGTAGGTATTTTTGTGGTGTCAATAGATAACAGCGCATAATATTTGTTTTTGTTCACAAAAGCTGTCATCATTCCACCTTCCAATTGCTTGGTGTGGTCAGATCTGTTCTAATTGATTACTTCCTCTTCTTACCTTCATCATTGTTGAAAGAAGCTGTATTAGAAGGAGAGATCACCTCTTCTAGAATCAACTCTTTTGTGGTCCACGCAAAAACACCAACTCTTTTGTGGTCCACGCAAAAACACTTACTCAATATAGTAGCTTGCTCATTCACTCATTTCTAGTGCTTTTCAAGCAAGTGGTGGGAGCATTTTCTTGGTTCATGATATTATGAATCCTAGATAATTGTAATTGATCCAGTTTTTTGGAGAACTACTTCAATAGTGCATTCGGGAATATCTTTTGCATTAGTTAGTACCTTTTTACATTAAAATGTTGGTCGTATGATCATTGGTTTTGAAACCATAGGAAATTTGTTTTTCTCTGACCTCAAAGAAATATGTACCATGAATTTTATAATTCAGAAAATATGATTTAATTTGTGCTCTTATATTGTGTAAGATATGATCGACACAGATTTGATTTGATTTGATTATTTTGAACCTGTATAACCTATTAAAAAAATGAAATCTCATAAAATAAGAGGAACTGCTCTCTTTCTTTAAATAATATCCCTGATTTTGTTGCACGAGTTTTACCTTAGGTGTTGCCTTCTACAAGGTGCAGATATATCTAGTACAAAATGATAAGCCCCCTCAGAAGCTATCTGTGTCATCAAATTATGTTCATGTCGAACAGCTCAACACCCTTTATTTTCTAAACTTTTTCCAGCAAATAAAATGTAGAGCTTTATGTTTCTTGTTTTGTGAGAATAATTCCTAATCTGATGAATACATCTCAAATATTTGAATCACATTTCTCTATGTACCTCTTAGGCACATATAAACACAAAAGAAAATCTCATTATTTGCTGGATGATGTTGTATTAAGATGTATTTTCATAGAATAATTATTTAGCTGACTTTTTCTGCTCATGTTCTTCTCAACATTTTTCTGTGCATTTTGCTTTTATTTCCCTTTTCTTTTTCTCACCGCATGATTCATATGTTCTAATTGTCGGTTGTTAGATGATCAACCAATCATAGAATATAGCAAAATTTGTTAGCTAGCTATTTGATATGAACAACTGGTGTTTTGGTATCTTTTGGACACGTCATTTTAGTATGCGACATATCCACATTGTAACAAATTATGAATGCTGATGTCAAAGTCTTGCCTTCTAATTGGTATATGCAACATATCCACATTGTACTATTTGTCTTAATTTTTCCAATAAATTGCATTTGTCATTCTCGGCTCTAAATATACCAATCTCTTGTGGTTCTATATATAGGGAAGAATAATTTCTCTTAGATGTTTGATTCATGGACCACCTACTGCCTCTTATATATTTCACTGTACTAAGGTGGCCCAATTAACTAAATGTCATTTAACTACCTTTATATAAAGGTAGTAACTATGTTACCAAACAATCATTGATCCATTGATCTCACATTTTGTTCCTCAACTTCAGTGAAAGTCATTGTTAAAATCAATCATTCAGTGATCCATCATTGTTCCTATCCTTACCAGCTAATCATTTAGCAAACAATTTTTCATTTATTAATATTCTAATCCCACTTTGTTAAATATTTCATTTTTTTTATCATCTATGAAATTGGAATGACAAATTCTGAAGTAGAATAATGAAAAGGCTAAAACAAATCCTAAATGAAATTTAGCAAGTATAGGTGCTAGATTTACATCTAAATGAATTAGTGTTCTAGACAGCGCGCAATATTGCATCGCTATGGATTTTTGGAACTTTAAAACTAAGCTATTGGATAAAAATGCGCTAATTCAGCTACTACCGCTATAGCGGTAACAACAGTCTGCAATAGCGCGTAGCGTTTAGTGCAAATAGCGTATGCTATGCTACATAGGCAAGGCCCAAACAGAAAAAATTTTGAGGACCAAATTTTTTCAAGGTCCGGATTACTTTTTCTTTTAAATAGAAAAAAAAGATATAGTTTATGCCATGTTCTTATGGTATTTTGAATACCAAAAGATAGATCGTTTATGATATTACTATGGTATTTTGAATAACAATTTGGACTTTGTGTTCAATATTAATATCATAATTCCTTATTTAATTTGGTTACTTATTGCTCTATGAGACTTTAGATAATGTTGATAATTAGTAGAAATATAAAATATAATTTTTGAAAAAAAAAAGTTGTGTATGATAGTTTTCGCTATAGTAACGCTATTGGCGATAACTTTTTTTTAGCCTCTCACCGATGATGCGATAATTAGGGGTGATTAATGAGCGAGCATGAGCGAGTTGGGGTATGCTCATGCTCGCTCATTAAGTAAATGAGCGAGTTGTTAATGAGCGAGTTTAAATGAGCGGATAAATGAGCGAGTTGTAAATGAGCGAGCTTTTAATGAGCGAGTTATGAGCGGCTCACGAGTTATGACTTATGACTCAAAACAAAATTATATAGTGTGCCTACGGATAACAAAATTTGTTAAAAGTCATCATAACAAAATCCAACCAATTGTCATAATTCATTTAAATGAATTGTTACGACTATTACTTGTTTTGGGCTTTAGGCGGAGGTTTTGGTTCTACCGATTTACAAAAAAAAAATGAATATGAAACTATGAATATTAGTATATTACACAGGATTAAATGTTACATTGTGCTCACTATATTACACAGGATTAAATATGAAACTATGCTCACTATCTATCAATCTTAATGAGACAAGGTTGATGTTACACATAATTACATAGGATTAAATGTGACAGGGATTAGATGTGGCAAATTCTTAATGAGCGAGTTATGAGCGAGTTGGGTCATGCTCATGCTCACTCATTAAGTAAATGAGCGAGTTGTTAATGAGCGAGTTTAAATGAGCGGATAAATGAGTGAGTTTAGGCGAGCTTTTAATGAGCGAGTTATGAGCGATTTACTCACCCCTAGCGATAATTACTATTTAGAACCTTGAAATGAACTCTTCAAAATAAAATGGGCTGTATGTCATCTTTCCTTATAAATTAAAAATCAGTTATGACAACATTTATAATTTGTTGATTGAGGCTGATATACAAATTCATGCATGAAGTTATTTGCTGTAAAAACCAATTATGTAGTTTGCTGTCTTTGATGCATTGCTGTTGGCTAGGGTCTGATTGGTGAACATGAATTGGTTGTTTTGGTGTGCTTGTTGGCTACTTGATGCATTGCTGCTCAGGGCTAGCCATTTCAATTATTGTGTCGTGCTCTCCCTTGGAACAAATTCATAAGAAAAAAGAAGAGTGTTATAAATTGAGGACGATAATAACACCTATGACATATTATAGTCTAGGATTCGTTTTGACTTCTCCTTGGTCTGCATATAATTGTCGCGCCAAGTGCATGCCTATATTGTATGATCATCTTTTTATTTTTACAAAAGAGACAACTGTCATTATTTCCTTTGATTTGGGGGTGGAAAGAATTATTGACTTCTTCAATCTATTTATTAAATTCAAGAAAATACTGGTGTTATCATGCTGCAGAAAAGTCTTTCATTTCTTGGTTATTCAAAAGTCATGGCCCCATGGGAGTTACTAGTGTGGAGAAATCAGCAAATATTAGTGGCTGGATCAAAGATGTATAAACAAAGCAAATTCTATGACATCAATCTCAATATGCATCTCTCAAGGATATTGTAAATCCAGTATAGACTTTGGAACATCCGCCAACATTCATGTCATCATTTTCATTGTGGTGCAATTTGTCTGGAAAAAAATTACAAGAAAATAAGAAAAAAAATATGTATATCTGAACTAATAATTATAATTGTTGGAAGGAAAGCATACTTCGGTAATGCATAATATTGTAAAATTTCTTGATTGGCATCTACAGAGAGAGCTATAAGTTTAATGTGAAGTTCCTTATTTTCTAGAATAATTTATTGTCGAGTTAATTTTTTGGTTGTGATTTTTAAAATTTGATTGCTGAAATTTGAGAAATTTAGGTTATCATAGCAAGATTGTTTTAATTCATGTTTCAATGAAGGAAAATTCTCAGCATCCATGTTTTAACTAATCCTGCCTTTACTGCCATCTACTTTTTGAATGTGAAGTGTTGTCTAAAATTTCTGTATAAATTTTCAGAATCGATAGCTTGCTTGCAATAAATACTATACGTTATGATGTATAATAGAATGTTTGACAAATATTGTACAAGTGTCCCGGCTATTGATCCCTTGTAGTGAATAAAGTAGTAAATGAAGTATTTGCTCCATCTTTATGACGTGCTCCCAATACAGTATAAAATAGTGGACTTTATCCAAAAAAAATAAAATAAATAAATAGAAGTATCCTTTGCATTCTTCCCTCTATGTAGCCCATAATTAGATGAATGAACCTAGAGTGTGCGAAAAGTATATATAGAATATGAGAGGATCAATCTGCTTCAATTGCTATACTAGAATTAGAATGATTCGAGAATGTTAGGTTGTCCAATTGCCGATCGGTTCAATTTTACTAGCGCTGCCATTTGCTCGTTTGTAGCAACAACATTGTGATTTCAATGTGTTCAATAGATTGCTTATTTGATACTTTTGAAGTTTTAATATTGCATTATACCCAAAGTTGCAAGTCACATGAGGATTGTTGTGTAGTAACAATTATTAGCTATTACTCTGCAAATTTTAGTTTGTTGAGTCGTTCATCTTGGCAAAAATGAGACATCGCAGATTTGGGTTCATTTTTAATGATTAATGATAGATTATTGATAAGACATAAAAGTGAAGTCATCTCGATCTTAGTATATGTAGGAGGTCTTCCGATTTCATCTGATCCAAGTAGAATATTTTCTTCTCATTTGCTCGCAGGAAATTTCATAATCTTTTGGCCTTGGTCACTTCCTACAAATCACTTAGCTAGAGGGGTTCACATATTTTCTGGTATTGAATTACTTTCCCAATTTGGCTAAATTAAATTTTAAAACAGTTAAATCTTAAATATATATCACCTGAGCATGTTAACTATTCAGAATCATTTGAATGGTTGTTTCTGGAAGTCTCTTGATGGTTTGATAGTTTATGTGATAGTACATTATACCAGTGACATAGTGACATTAAGGATTCTCAAACGTGTCTCCTTGAGCAAGAGCAAATTGAAATTTCTGTAATTGGCTATTGATAATCATTGAAATAGCACTTTCCCAACAGACCTTATTGATTGTTTTCATTGATTTTAAACATTGGTCTCTCTACCAATTGTTCTAAGTCGATGACCTATTATCATGGCTGATTAAATAAGTTGCTCTATATAAAGTGAGAATTATAATTTAGATGAAAATTAAGGGCCTTTTTGTTAGGTTCTGGTTGAATATGTCAGGGCCTAGATAAGGTTAGGTAAGCTACATTTCTTATGTGGAAGGTATTGAAGACTGATTAAAAAAGTTTCATTTTATGATTTTTCTTGGTTATGTTCTAATAAGTAGAAGTTTACTAATGTAGAATGAAGTCGTAAAGCTTGTATCTTTTTATTAAAGTAGGTATAGAAAATTATGAACTAGATTACAAATTGACACATAATTAGTTTCACTTTTTGCTGGTCATGCCTATGTGATCAATAAAGAATAGGACAACAATCACTAGCCACTGGCCAGTTTCTTTTAGCTCTAATGGAATGGATTTATTGATATGGGTATAGCTGTCCAATTAAATGAAACATATCATACCTATCTATTGTAGAAAATGGGCCCAATTAGGGAGGTCATATTATCACATGCATACAAATAGCACTTTAAAATAGTTTATACAGTCCTTGTTGGAAATTAAACTGGATTGTGGTTATAGAGAGTTATATGATTTTTTTTTTGTTTTACTAGTTCTCACACTCCGTACACAAGCCTCTACCACCTATATATACTACTATATATAATGTCAGTTAACACAATTCTAGAGTATACATTATACACAAAAAGTCTATAGGCTTTTAAATATAAATATTACAAAAGCATTTTCAATGACATTTGCATTTTCTAGCACATTCCATATTACCGACAATACAAGTTGGTAAGAAACTTCTTGAATTTTATAGAATGGACTTGGTTCTTTCGAAAGTGCTCATGCTCCATGCAACTTAACACCCTTTATTTCATATTAAAGATAGTATTGTTGTTGCTCTCTAAATTACTACCAAGGATTATTTAATGCTTCTAATTTCAACACTCCCCCTTAGCGCCAACTTGATTTTATGTAAATTTTGATTTGTCGATTGATTTTCTGTATACTCTATTATCTCTCCCCTCTAAATTAAAATTCCTTGTGACCGCTCCACGTAATTTTGTTTTTATCTAGGACGCCTTTTTGGAATGCTGACTTAACGTCAAGTTGACATCATTGCCACTTCTCTAGCCTTTCCATCTTTAGCATATGCCTCACAATAGTCGATGCCGGATTTTTGTTTGAACCTTTTGTCACAAACCTTGCATTGGGATTTTTAATTGAACCGTCGGGATTTAACTTTGTCTTGTAGATCCATTTATCACCAATTACTTTGTGATTTTTTGGTCGATCTACAAGCTCCCAAGTGTTGTTCTCCTCAATCACGTGGATTTTGCCCTCCATTCCCTTTATCCATTTTTCATATTTTTCAGCCTCTTCAAAACTTTGAAGTTCAACTATTGAGAAATTGGATGACTCATAAATTTCGATTAAAGATCTTACTCGTCCAGGGGATGACTCTATATAGTTGAATCTTCTCTAGCTCTTGGACTAGCACTTGGGCTCGAACCTGGACTTGAAATGCTTGAACTTGACTCGTATTGGCATTGTGTATCACCTTGCTATTGTGGCTCGATCACCTCATTTCGTAGCGAAATGATTTTTGTTAGTACCTGGCGAAAATTTTCCAACCTTCATTTTCAAAATGAATTGTGGACCCATTTTGGACTAGTTGCCCCACACTTAGCAAATTTTGTTTTAGGTCCGGAATCAGTACATCTCGAATAAACTTCAGACCCATCTTTGTTTGCATGGCAATACTACCCTTGCCTTTTGCTTCAATAAGAGAGCCATTTCTTATGCGTACCTTCATCCCATATGAAGTGTCGAAATAATTTGTGGTTACTGGTCATGTAATTTGTGCAACCACTATCAATGTCCTAGATGTAGCTGTTCTTTTCTTTTGCGGAGTGGCATGCGTAGAAAATACTTTCGGGACTTTTTTCTCCTATGAAGTTCGCTCGGTCGCTAATTCTTGATTTGCACATTCTCTTTCTCCTTTTACGTCAAACGTTGTTCTGTGTCTTACCTCATATCACATTTCCTTCGCATTGGATCTTTCTCTCTCCGTGTGACTTCAAGGAGCTCATCAGTTGTTGAATTGAAAGCGTCGATAGGTCTTTCAATTCTTCAATTGCAGTAACAATGTAGTTGTACTTGTCAATCAGGCTAATTAATATTTCTCGACTATCTTCTGATTAGGGATGTCTTCTCCATACGTCCGCATATGGTTCACGAATTCGACAAGTCTCAAGAAATATTGCTTGTTCTTCTCGAACTTCTTCATTTGGAGGTTTTGGAATTGTTTTATTAGCGTATGCAAGTTCACAGTTATCATCTTTACGGAACCTTCAAACTCCTCTCTTAGAATCTCCCATGCCTTCTCCAACGTAGTTGCTTCACTAAATCGTGGAAAAAGATTTTTAGCAACACGATGTTGAATTAAAAACAGGGTCTTCGCATCATTCATTTATGGGTAAATTTTGTTGGAGGTCACTGAACTTTGTCCTTTGTCATGAATTGGTCACTCAAGTTTGATTTCTCTCTATAGCCATTGAACTTTTAATTTGCCCCAATCAAGTTACTCTACAACTTTCTATCCAAAATATTAATAAAATATAACTTTTTCGTTAGTATTTTGGACAAAATGATAATATTTCATTAATATTTTGGATGAAAAAGTTTATATAATGACTTGATTGAGACATTAAAAGTTCAGTGGTTATAGAGGGATAAATCAAACTTGAGCGACTAATTTGTGACAAAATGACAAAGTTTAGTGACCTCCAGTGAAATTTACCTTGCATTTATTGTTCTTTTTATTACGGTGCCAATGCTATCGTAGTTGTCACAGTAAAACCTTGGTCGACAACATCCCACAATCCCTGCGAAAGTAGCAGCATTCGCATCTTAATCTTCCACATGACGTAGTTTTCTCCCATAAATACAGGAACCATTGATTGCGCCTATACTTGAAAACATCGACTCAGGATGCTTGTACTTCAAGAATGCCTCTGTCTACTTCGTTAACTTACTCGAACCTAGGATCTGGTACCAAATGTTGGAAATTAAACTGGATTGTGGTTATAGAAGAGAGGAATATGAAAATATTTCTTTTACCAGAAAGAGTGTGCAGAGATTTGGAGTAAAAAAACTTGATATATTTTCTCACACCCCATACATAAGCCTCTACCACCTATATATACTATAGTGTCGGTTAACACAATTCTAGATTATACATGATACTCAAAAGTCTGAAGGCTTTTAAATATAAAATATTACAAAAGCATTTTCTAGGACATTTCTAGCACATTCCATATTACCGACTATAAGTCGGTTAGAAACTTGTGTTTTATATAATGGACTTGGTCTCTTTCGAAATTGCTCATGCTCCATGCAACTTAATTAGCACCCTTTATTTAAAATTAAAAATAGTATTGTTTTGCTGCTCAAAGTAGTAGCAAGGATTATTTGGTGCTACTAGCTTAAACATTAATTAGCATTGCAGGGGTCATTAGCTTTTGGTGGTGTAGAGGCAATCCAGGTTCATAGACCATAATACTGGTGCATTCTAGAATCCATTTTTTTTCAAGTTTATAAAGAACCAAATTATTAATAAGACTATCATGTATAGACCATAATTGCAACTTTCATTTATAATGCAACTTCATTTATAATGCATCTCAAGCCCAACCCAAGAATGCATGTCAGTATAGCATCGACTAATTAAATTGTACAAAAGTGTATGGTCTATGGTGCTTAACACACTGACAGAAATAATAAGACATTTCTTATCTAAAACAAGAAAACATAACATAATATCTTGTGGTTTGACAACAGTAACTATGCTTAGATACCTACCTGGCTACCTATTCTACATTTTCTTTATCTGATCAGATCCAACTTTCATATAAAGGACAACACTAGTAGACTTATTAGAAACCTTAATCAATAATATAACATCTTGAATATAATTAACTGACATTAGAAAAGATATTTTACTAGAATATAAAACAGACCATCCATCACTTGGCTAGGAGGTATAAACCTATAGAGAAACACCTGATAAGGTTACATATATATTATGATCGTTCCTGGGGTTAGGAAGGGATCACAAATATTTATTTTAATAGAGGCCTTCAATAAATTATGTCATATGTGCCTAAAAACACCACTAATATTCAGTATTTCTGCATTGCTCATGAGCTTGGGCAGAAATAGTTAAAGCTGTTATATTACCCTATTTAGAAGCTTGAAAGTTGAAGCACACATTTGTTCGGACGATATGAAATTTGGGCTATGCATCTCCAATTAATCGGGCTACTAGCTAGGAGATTGAGACTAACTAATTTTCAGAGGATTATAGATAGACATCTCAATTAATCTTACTTTTGTTGGTCACATCTAAGCAATTAATCCAGATTACAGAATATGGGAACTTTGATTGGCTGGTGACATCTATAACTTATTTCTCAATCTACAAGTGGATTATCTCTTATGGGTTATTAAATTAGTAATGGTGATTAAAGAAAAATTACTTGTCGAGGTTAAACCAAACATCTTTCATATTCAATTATTTATTTATTCTAGAAAATGAACCCAAGAGATAAAATATTGTCACAAGTATACTTGTACATATATGTTTACATATATAGCAATCCGAAATTCAAAGTTTCTATTATATTACCTACGAAATTATGGTACTAGAAGATTGAGAGAAGAGTTGGGGGATTTTTGAGAGAGGATCATGACAATAAATCCAGCACGAAAAGGCCTGATTTGTTTTTAAGCTATGCAAGATGCACATGGACGGAACTTGATTTCTCTAACTCATTAATTAATTAAATTTATTTTAAATGAAGTTTTACTAGCATTTTCTTTTTATTGATGACAAATTATTTATCTTTTTTGAAAATAATGCCAGTTTAGAACTTTTAGTTTTTCTTTGTGGAGGGGCTCCATATATAAAAAAATATAATATTATGAAATATACCTCTTTGACATATATACAATCCCTTGTATTATTACAAATATTACTCACAAATCAATTTTACAAGTATTACTCCCAAACATGAACAAATATGGACTGCCATAACTCAACATAAGGAATCAATTGTAGCATAACTATTTCACCAGTAATTTCTTATGTACTTGGGACAAAATTACCCCTGAAGTATCTTATGGATCTTACTTAAATAGTGATTAAAACAGTAATTTAATTTTAATTCATTTTCTATTTCAATATAAATCAACATTGAGTGATATAATGTGATGTTACTGAAAAACTTAACTCAGCATAGACAAACTTTTGACATATATGGATGATATGAATGCAATGTTACAGAGCAAAAATGAAGATAACAGATCGATGGAACTGCTCCTAATATTGCAATTTATTTTATGGAGAGAAAGATGCAGAAGAACATTCACAGGTCAAAGGAAGCAGTTGGTACAATTATTGGAGGAGGTACAAGAGAATGGTCATTTTATGGGTGATATAATGTTATGCGAAGGATAGAAAGTTGGGGCTTTATTTTCATAACTTATAGCTAAAAATTTGAGACCTCTTTTTCTTTTCTGTGTTTCCTCTTGTTTTATTGGCCATGTATTTTCCCAGTTTCTTGTGATTCTGTTTTTTTTTTCTTTTTCTTTTTCTTTTTCTTTTTACCGTTTGTAAATTGGGTTTTGGTTTTAAACCTGATCCACCTACAATGATATCAATAAATTACATAATGAGGACTTGATTCTTAATTTACTTTGAAAAAAAAAAAAATCAACATTGAGTGCAATACTATTATAGCAAATTGAGGGTAAATTCTTTTGTAGGTAAGTATACTTTCTCCAAAATCTGTG
Organism: Carex rostrata; assembly: GCF_964058835.1. NCBI lineage: Eukaryota > Viridiplantae > Streptophyta > Magnoliopsida > Poales > Cyperaceae > Carex > Carex rostrata. The sequence goes on along the minus strand of NC_135925.1, from coordinate 13,892,575 downwards.
TTGGTTGTTGCATTTTGATTTGTTCAGAGCCATTGAACTTATTTTACACATATTTTCACTTTGTGACAGTTTACATCAAATGTGCAGACAAAATATGGTGTGCACAGATGATGTGGACTTTCTTTTTGGTCATTTTCTTGAAAAGCGAGCAAAATACGGAAGCTCAGTGACTAGGTATGCATGTTCTAAGGCAGAGTTCAACAACTTCTGACAACAAATTAAATTAGCATCAACTTTTGATCATTACAAAAACTTGTACAATTGGAAAATTGTGATTTATATCCTGCTTGTTTGGGACTAAAGGCTTGGTTGTTGGTTGTTAGTATCTTAACCAAATATCATTATATTACTTCAAATTTCTGTTACTTTATTTTCTTATGCTTTAGATGAAGAAGTATATTTCGATATATAATACATTTTCTTGAATTGTGCTCTAAGCACACATATACTGAGTGCCATGATATTTATCACTTAAATCATGCTTTTAATAATACGCTCTTAAGTCTCAAGTGTAAATAAATCAGTTAAAAGTTCTCATCACCCAACTACACATTCATGGGCAGTTTGGTCATTTTACACTTGTTCCTTTCTATTAAACATCACCTTATCTTAGATCTTTGTGTTGTTCCCATCCATACAACCAAAATTATGAACAAATAACATAGCACAAATCTTGTGCCTGGATACTTCTATCTCCAGACCAAACTTGGCATTTCCAGTAGCTCAATATTAGGCAAAAAGAATAATTAACATTTTTGCAATGTGAAATAATGACTGCGGATGTCACCACCTTGTTAAAATGCTACAGAAAACTATGATGATACCATTGTGAGATTGAAAATATATCAATTAATGATCCTTAGTTAGAAACTCTTAATTACCTGGGGAATGTTGCCTCAGCCTTGTAGTAAAGCTCTCATTGCAAGAAACATGCTATTTATTAATGGGTTCAAATCAGCTTTTCTGAAACTTTTATTTTGATCCTCATTTGGAGGGTAAACCTGGAACTTAATTTACAATTTTCCTGGATAATGGTTACAAATGTAGAATGACACAAGATCAAGCAAAAAAAATAAAAATAATAAAGCACTATTTCTAGATGATTAGAAATTTAGGTGAATAATACATGTGCAATTAATTGTTTTATTAGTATTATTATTCCAAGGTTCCGTGTAGGGGTGCACAAAAAATTCGAGATTCGTGATTCGATTCGAGTTCGATTCGAAAAAATTCGAAAAAAATTCGATTCGAAACTAATTCGGTTCGAAATTAATTCAAACCAGTTCGATTCGAAATTAATTCAATTCGAATTCGAACCAGGGCAGGTTCGAATCGGTTCGGTTCGAAATTATTTTGGGTTCGAAATTCAACTCGGAGTAGGCTGCAGACTGCTTTTTAACATTATTTTGTCAAATATGCCCTTGGGCCATTCTTTACCATTTTTAACATTATGGAGCTATTGAAGGCTGCGGGCTGCTTTTTAACATTATTGGGCTGCAGGCTGCTTTTTAATAATAAAATAATGGAGCTATTGAAGGAAGCAGAGCTCAGCGCCAGTCGTCCGGTTTTTAACATTATCCCACAATTTCAAATCAAAATAAAAGCAGCTCTCAGTAGCCTATAAAAGCAGCTGAGTTCTGAGAAGAAATTCAAAACCACAAAACAGAACTCGGATAATGGGTTTTGTTTTAGTTTAAATTTGTTCGGATCTGAATCCGAATTCATTTGTTAATAAATTAAATAATTTAAATTTAACTGAATTGGTTTTAATTTCGAATTAATTTCGATTCGAATCGAACCAGTTCGAATTATACCGAATCGAATTCGAACTAGTTTTTTAGGTTTGAAATCATTGCAATTTCGAACTGGGTTCGATTCGAATTAATTTCGAATTCGAATTCGAACTTGGGTAGGTTCGGTTTGGTTCGGTTCGTTTGCAGGCCTAGTTCCGTGTGTAGTTTTATGTATTTTTAAGTACATAGTACGGTACTGGTAAAAATTAGAAGTTCCATTAATAAAGTTACCCAAAAATACCCTTGAGTTAAAAACTTGATACCTGTGCACAGAATGCTGAGCTGTCCAGCTGCTTTCTGTTTGGTTTATCTTCTTAGCATCTTTTGGTGATTGTTATGCATAGCTGCCTGAAGTGAGATGAACTAGCTTTGGTGATCAGACAGTTATCAATGGCACAGAACTGCATGCATCTTGTTTCGATACTTAATAAGAAACTAATACGTGAAAGTACAGCTTTATAAACAAGAATTTTGTTATATTCCGAAATTTTAAAACAGGATTAATTTGTTAAATCAATTATTACGCTTAAATATTTTTTTATTTTTTATTATTAAATTAACGATCGTTCAGATTTTATCTAACTAATTAAAACGAATCTAAAATTTCGAATTTAAATGAATTGTGAAATATTGTATACTAAATTTTAGAAATTTAGAAATAAAATAAAATGATTCGTATAAAGAAATAAATAAATTGAGTTCTGATTTATAATATAAAAATACGAATTTTTCGTGCACATAATATTGTACAATTTTATGAATCCCGTTCATTTATGAATTGTAGAAGCTAATTAAATAGAGATATAAATATATATATAATTTGAGGAGGGATCAAGTTACAACATTTTTCGAGTTACAACAAGTTACAACAAGCATTATTTACATTTTCAAAGTTCAAATTGTCCATCCAAACCGTTAGATGTGATCTCTACAATAAAATGTGTTTGGAGACCAAATTTTACATTTTTTGAATTTTTTTTACTATTTATTAAGGTGGGTACAAAAACTAGTCAAATACATACCATTGAATTTTGTACCCATCTTAATAAATAGTAAAAAAATTCCAAAAAATGTAAAATTTGGTCTCCAAGCACATTTTATTGTAGAGATCACATCTAACGGTTTGGATCGACGATTTGGACTTTGAAAATGTAAATAATACTTGTTGTAACTTGTTGTAACTCAAAAAATGTTGTAACTTGATCCCTCCTCATAAAATTTATATCGAATTATTCGGATTTTAAAATTAAATTATAAAACACGTAATAATATTCGTACGACACTATAATATTTTATGAAACTTCGATTCAAAGTTATAAAAAGAAACTTAATAATTAACAGAGAAGGAATTCACACCATATACATATGCATCAATAATTAAAAGAGAACGATTTATAAAATACCCCTTTGATTTCGTCGGAATAGATTTGAACCATGTGCATCTATGTATGTATATTTGTTCTTTTGGAAAATCTGAACCGTTCATTTTCATCTAGCACCAATCTCAAGGCCTATTTTATATTAAAGAATTGGAATTAACCAAATCAAATTTGAGTTCGGATCCGCTCAAATATTCTAATCCGTTCAATTGTTTTAACCTTTAGATCTTGAAGCTTGCACGAATCTTGAAGCTTGAATTAAAGTTGGAAATTTGGATTTAACCAAATTAGATGCCCATTTCGGGTCCGCCAGACCCCTCCCTCTCTTTGTTCTTCTTCTCTGTTTCGCACAAGAAGGCAGAGCCTCCCCATCTCTCTTCTGTCTCTGTTTGGCGCACCCCACACACGCGATTTTTCTTTTCTTCTCTCGCTGACCCGTGGCCCTACTCGAACTATCTCTCTCTCTTCGTTGCTTCTTTGAGAAGGAAATGGAGGAGGCCACCCCCTCTTGAAGTTGATTTGACGCGGGTCTTTCCTCTTGGCAGGACTACGTACGGTTTGGACTTCCTCTTGACTCTTGAGTATTAGTACCCCTCTCTCTTCCTCCCTTTCGTTTTTCTGGGCTGATTGTTTGATTTCCTCTCATGTGTTGAGATTTGCCTTGTTCTCCCTCTATTTTGCTCTTTTCCTTTGAGATTGTGAGAATCCGAAAATCCTAGAAAGTTTAGGGGTTTTCTTTGCTTGCTTGTGAATAATTCCGGTGTCTCTCGGTGCTAAATTGGTGTTTGGAGGCGCTTAAATCTGGTGGTGGTGTTTATTTCTTTCCGACGGCCATGAGGCTAGGTGACGTTCCTTGGAACCGGCCGTTCTAGTTGCTTTCATCTCGTGCTAGCTCTAATCGGGTAAATTCTGAAATACTCGTTTATTTGATCGGATTTTGTCCTTTGCCCGAGTAGTTGATTTTCTCGGTAAAGTTCTGACCTGGGGCTGTGTTGCCTTGTCCTCATGACCAGCTGCCTTTTTCTGTCTTCTGTGTTGTTCTTGTCCCTGCGTTGCGCCTTGCTGCTGCCTTGTATGTGTGTTGTGTTGCTTTGGCTTGTGCCTTGCTACTGTCTTGTTGATGCTTGTCTTGTGCATTGTTGAATATGTGGTGTTGTGCTAATTACCCGAAATTGGTATTGTGACTAGTCTGTTTTGCATGTTTACCGGTATTTGACCTGACAGGGACCTCGTTGCAATTATTGCAAATTTTGGGTTTGATTGTGTGAGAAACCAGCCCTTCTAACCATTAAAATAAGTGGAGGGGCCTCTATGCAAATCTAAATTTTTTTAGTATATATATGCGGCCTTGAATTGATTGTATATTTGATTGGGCTTTGGGCCTCTCCTTGCTGGGCCGAAATAATATGTAATTGTAGTGGGCCAAATCTGAAATGTTCAAGTAAATGGTTAAAAAGGCTTTGGGCCTTTATTAAATGCATGCATTGATGAATTGAAAAGGGCCCTTGATTTAAATGGAGTTGGAATAAAAAAATAATTGATAAGCCAAATGGGTTGAAAGGTATAAAAGAATTGACGGATTAAAACACCATACACGTTAAATAAAATAAAAGTCTAATTAAACAAGTTTTTACGTTAAACTTTTAAACTTTTCAAAACTTTTCTAAAAGCCTCGTTGCTAATTAATAAATGATAATTAATTAGCAACGAAAAGTATTGTTTTATACTTAGATTCGAAACGTCGAGATAAACGTAAAATTATAGTTATAAAATATCGAATTGTGCGGCTTAGTTAGAAATAATTAAAAACATGTAAAATGGATAAACAATTCGTTTTTAAAATTTTATAAACAAATTATGTATCTAAATTATAAAGTAACTAAGATATTTTAAACTAACAATATAGTTTAGTAATAATTGCACAATTTACATATTTTATTAAAATAATAGCATTAGGAATTTTTAATAATAAGTTAACCTTCGAAATCGCATTTCGACCGATTTAAAATAATTAGAGTTAAGTTAAAATAAATCAAATAGATAAGTAATTATGATTTATTAATAGGTAAGACACGTTTAAAATTTTCGTAACTAACGAATAATTATATTTGCGAATATTTCGATATTAGAATTTTTATAAGCAATATATCTTCAAATTAAATTATTAAAAATATAAATTATTTTAGGATTAAACTAGATTAATTTAGATCAAAGTGAATGATCAATATCTAACGAACTTATAAATTAAGATTAATGCTAAACTCGATGGCATGAATTGGCAAATTTTATAAAATCAAAATAATTGACAATACTCCTAAAACACATTAGCTGGGGCGAGGGTTAGAATAATTTAATGCATAATCTAATTAGTTGTAATTGCGTAATTTTCGATCAGCAGATCCTGTACGAGTCTGATCCGTGGATCGATCCGATTGACCTGCAGTTCGGAGCATACGTGGAGCACGCTGATTATTAGCGACAGAGACTTCAGTCTCCTCAGGTGTGGGATATCTGAATTATTCTTTTCGTGGGCGTACTCTTACCAGTCGTTCCATCTGACCTGACTTCCGCACTTTATTTTTAAGTAGTTGCATTAAACTTTAGAGTATGTTTATTCTTTATGCACTATAGGTAGAATTGCATAAATCCTGAAAAACCTGAATTTACTGTTATTGTAGGAGTAGATTAATTAAATAATATTATATTTATATTATTAGAATATTATGATACTAGTTTGTCTTCTTCTCGTAGAAGACAATATATTATTATTACTTTACGTGCATATCCATGCATTGGTGAGAGCTGAGCAGAGCCGAGTGACTTCGTTCCGTCTTGGGGTCACTTGGCATAGGACGGCCCGACAGCCACTGAGCCGAGGGTCACTTGATCCTTGGATGGCTTTAGGATTTATATTATATGTATAAACTTTGATTATGTATCATTTTCGATCATTTTACTATTTGACGTGAGCACTTCTGATCTCGAGTTCTGTGGCACGATACGATTCGGGATTTATTCCTTCCCTACATTAGGAGCTACTTTGCCTAGAACGTTATTCCAAGCCGGGTAGTGTTGGGTAGAATATTGTGCGGGATTCCAAGACCGGCGAGTCTTGGGTAGAATCTTGTACGGGGTTCTAGCACCGGTTTGGGTAGAATTCATGTGTGGTGTCCTATTGGTCTGGTCGGATAGTAGAGTTCTCTCCTGCTCATGAGAGAAGAGATTAACTTTTTACGACTTGCATTGTATGATTTCTCCTATTGGATATGTTTGGTTGATGAATCATTAGGCGAGATGACACACCGGATTTTGATATAACCATCGGCTAGTGTGCTGTTCTTGTGGGGCAATGCTCGTGTCACTAGGCAACGTGTATCATTGCACTCTGATCACAGTCCTTGGATTATATTGCTGGATCTTGTGATCCTATTGGCACGGCACGGGGTGATTTACTATATCCATATTACTATTATTATTATTGTATTGGAGCACACAATATAAGGAGTACTGGATTCTGACTTGATTTATATCTGATATTACACCTTGATTTTATTTTGGATTTATTCTGCATGTTGGCATAATAGAATAATTGCATCATGGCATCATTCAAAAACATTATAAATTATATTAGATATTAATATAGGTTCACACATATGCATATTTTGATTGTATTCATTTTATAAATAAGAGTGCTTTGACCGTAGAGGATCCCTGAGGGGAAAATTTTGGGTCACATACTGGGCGATTCGTCGCTCCCCCACAAGTTGTTTCGTGGGTTTTAGGTACCGGTCTTGGCGGTCCGCAGCAGGAGATGTCAGATGGTGTTATATATACGGGCTCGATAGATCATGTATCCCCTTCTATAGATGGTGTTATTTGAATTCAAGATGGATCGAATTATATGTTATGTATGTGTATGTTTATTTATTTGTTATGTGACTGATGTTTGATATTTATATTATATTGTTTCCTCTGCTGTTTGATTTATTATTTATGATTACTCTTGCGTGCTTAATGATTAATTAAGCACGAGGCGAGGTTGATCACACCTTAATTCAGAATTTCTGGTTTGGGGTGTGACAAATTTGTTATAAGGACCTGGATCAATTCTTTCAATTAAAGATCCTTAAACAATAATGCATGTTAATATAGGTGACTAATCGGACAGATACTTTGTACGAGGAGAAATGATGAAATAATTAATAAAATATGTTCTGTTCGAAATAGGTTAAGTTTTGTTATATTATAATAACTTATTGTGGCTTCTGCTTAGAACCAAATTAATGTTGTTAAACTTGTTACTGTATAGCTTGGTGGGACAAATAAGGTTTATACAAAGGTACAGCTGCTTTCAAAGGGGAAAAGGGAAAAAGAATGAAGATATTGACGAGTTTTGTTCAACTGGTTGACTGCTAAAGGTACCAGCTCATACTTATTTAAACTTTATTATGGTTTTCATTTATGTGTGATACTTATTTAGGTAGATAGACGGGTGTCATCTATTGTCTTGAGCTTTATTGTATGGTCTCAAATTATGACCATAATGTGAAAGCAATTTTTTGTAGAAGATTTGTGTTTTATTAATTCCTAATGTGGAAATTAACATTTCAGTAATGGATCAATCATACTAAAGCTGGAATGGAAAACAGGAAATATTTTTAATTAAAGGCATTATCCCATTTGTATGAACAAGCACAGCATCCAAAATAATTAAGGGTGTTTTTTTTTTTTTTATTTGTAGACTTTGTGCATATATAGGCCATAAAGAACTGCATCCAAACATTGAAAAGGCTTGTTTTAATTAAAGATCATGTGAAATTGATATATAGTTTCTTTCTAATTTTCCTAATTGCAACCCCTTGTGAAACATACACGAAGCTTGATTTGTTTTACCTGGAAATTAGTCCAATTTTCTTAGAACTAATTAAAGGGTTCTGTTCTGATGTTAAGCTGTTATTATATATCAATTGGTCAAATTAATAGGTATAATGCATGGGAAGCACAACCAACTGAGAAGTGGAGCGATCTCATCACAAGCTGCCCAATTTGATCTAGTAATAGGAAGGGATGTACCTTGGATGTAACTGAAAAAGAATATATCTCTTGTAAAATATGCGGAGGAAACTTGGATGTTGAGATCAATTTCACTACAGAACTATAAAATTATTTACAAATCAGTTGGTACCAGAATCAACACTAGTTTAGAATTTAGATTACTTCAAACTTGGCAAAATAAGATCACCATGATAACAATCCAAAAAACTTGCTCCAAACAAAAGTTTGTTTCTAAAATTAAGGGTAATACGCAGAGAATCATCAATTTGCTTCAGAAACTTGATATCAATCTACACTCGCAATTTTGATGTCAGACGCTAAAGCATCCGCCACTACCGATTACCACTAACAATACTCATAGAGCCACTATTGATTACAGTGAATTCTCAATTTTTTTCATCTCTGACATCAAAACTTCGCAAGTGTTACCAAGATCGACGGCTTGCAGAGAAATAATTTGTTTTACCTAGCTTCTGAATTAATTGATTCAGCACATTCAATCAAGAACTTTCTGTAAAAATCTTTTAGTTCTTTCTGAATTATCTTGGTTGCCATTGCTTACGAGATCTGATAGCAGAAGAAAACCAAAATTAGCTAAAATATCTGAAACATTTGCAACGAGCTTCAAGCTCAATTGCTAAAATCAAATAGAAAAGAAACAACTTTGAACAAAGAACGCACTAATTTGAGGTAAAAGCGAGGTTCTGACAAGAAACCATCGCATCGAATGCTCAAAGCAATTCGCCTATTTTATTAATCAAAAACTGGATACGGCTCCATCAAAGAGTTTGCCTTATATAGGCGATGCAATTAGTAAAAGAAAGTAGATAAATCTGATACAGAAAAAGATAAATTGATTCCCCTTTCACCATTCAGCAGCAAATGCTGAGTTGGCCTAACAAACTCGAACAATAAATACTCATGCAAGTTATCTTATAATTAAACAAAGTCTTCTAACACAATAATTAGTTCAATTACATAACACACATTCAACATGATATCAAGACAAACATGACAAACAAACCGATAAATGTCATTTCAGTCAATGTATCAACTTTAAAAGAGAAAATTAAATTTTAATTAAAAAGAAAATAAAAAGATACTTGAGTCGTCTGCTCGTTGACCTCCTGGTTCACATCCCTCTTATTCGTGCTCCCTGCTGGCCTCATCATTTCCTGGAACCCACATAAAAGTGGAACGGGTGAGAGATCGAACAGTCTCTCCATGCGGGATTTAGTTTCAGTTCCGGAGTTTGTCAAATTCACTTATTAACACAAACAGGATATTAAAATTATAACCTCACATGCAATATAACTAATGCATAATTTTAAATCACAAACACACATACACACACTTCCTTAGTGTTCTTTTATGTTTTTATCTACCTCGCTAGGGGGACTCAAACCTCACTAGATCTTGGTCGTGCCACTAGACGGGGACTCGAACCACCGCTAGATCTTCTTTGCCTCACCAGGGGGACTCGAACCACCCCAGCTATTAGCGTCTCACTAGGGGGACTCGAACTACTACTAGTTCAACTGTCTCACTCAACGGGGACTCGAACCACCGCAAGATATCGACCCGTGACAGGAAGTCCCACCCAACGCCACGTTAACGAGGGATCCAGTCGAACACTAGACCCAATGTATACATTCCAACATGCGTTCAACGCATATTGGCCCCTTTCCTTTAACTTAATCTATACATTACACATTCATTTTACCTAAACACGATACAATATCATACTCAACACATCTTACTCATACAAGTCTCATTATCAAACGAATAATCTTACTTTAATATTATCTAAACAAGCCAAAGAGATCGTTCGAACCCAACATGCACAATTCCATAAATAAATAAATGCAAACAAAATAGTAAATAACAATTTAACAATGTCTAGAAAATCCGTACCTGTTGTCATGGGTTAGTTCACTCCTGCCTCTACGTTACTTCTTACTTCAGGATTCGGATCTAGACCATATAACACGGTTTCTAAATTAATATTTATACATGCTTCTATTTAGACAAGTCTATTGCTAAACTAATTTTTGTTAAGCATCAGATCCGTATCTTATTCATAATATTTAAACAGAAATATATTTTTTTTACTATACGATCTGACAAATGATGGAATTGTATATTTTTGTCTAAATATCATTCATTAGATTCTAAACAGAAATACCTATATCTGTTTTTCATCAGGAATAAAATCAATTTATTTATAAGTTTTTTAGAAGGGACCATTTTGCAATAAAAATTACTTTAGAGTTATCGGTGAATAAATTCCTAGAGTTATCGGTGAAAAAAATACCATTTAATAAAATAATTGATGTTACATCAAAAGTATAGGTGTAAATCGGTCAATAATCTCTGTTATCAAACTTCACAGTATAAATCCATTTAATTAAAATAACTTCATATCTGAACTATATAAACAATGACATATATGTATATAGATAGTATGAATTAACATCTTCTTTCTGATTCCGAAAGAATGAGAACAGACAAAATAAAAGTCTAAGAAATATTTGATTATCGTTTAACAACATGATTTATGAAATTCCATAAATTTCTAACAATCGAAACCATTACTGATTTCATGATCTAGAGATTTTATCAAATAAATAATTTTCAGATAGATAAAACTTAAATCCACAAAATAAATAAAAGGACTTAATTAAACAGAATAATTATGTACACACAGTAGTCATCTAGTCTAGCCTTGATAAATAAAAAGGCTAATACATCATGTTCTACAAAATAATTCAATGGGATCAATTATATCACTAAAATAGAATAATTAAGTTCTTAAAGGTAATCAAATTATATTACACAACAAGACAACATCTTCATAGAGAGTATCAGAAACTGTATAGTTTTCCGAAAACTTTATTACATAAATAATTATACGAAACTATTGAATCTACGTACTAAGCACTAAATGAAAGATTGAAAATACCTTGATTTTAACAAATTGGGTCTCCTGTGGAAGTTATGAAGGAAAGAGGAATAAAAAAATGTAGAGATCTCTTTTTTTCTTGTTTATAACTTCTGTGAAGAAATTAGCGGCGATAGAGATACTGATTAGGGATTTATTATATATGAACAGTGTATAATTGTAACTTAAGAATTCGAGGCAATGTATAATTGTAACTTAAGAATTCGAGGCATCAATTGTCAATTAATTATTTTTGGGAAGTTATTTTATGGAGAGATATCATACTAAACTGAAACCCACGCTTCAAAATTCTTGGGCTGCCGAATCGTTATGTTAACATATATGACATTGTATTTTATGATGGCTTGTAATTAACATGTATGATATTCTAATCCTGCTGAAATTTTATGGGGGCGGAGAGGAGGTAGCGGTGGTGAAGACAGAGGAGGGGGGGCATGACGCGCGGGAAGAGAAAGAGATCATGTGGAGTTGCAAAAAAAAAATGAAAGAGAAAATGTGAAAGATGGGTTCTATGACGAGAGTCACGAGACGACGGTGGGTCTCAACTCTCAACTTGGACTGAACTTAAAAGCATCTGTTTAGGTTTTACTTTTTGCATTTTAGATGAGCTTAAAAATCACCTATATCGTCTTAATCCGGTCTAATAAAACTATATTTAATAAAATAGTTGAGACTTAAAATTCTTATTTCACTATTTAGTCTACAATTAAACATCACCTTGAGACTTAACAATTTAATTTTCATTAAGAAATTGGTGTTCCACAACAACTCTAATAAACTAATTAATAATGTAAGTGAGTGAATAAAAAATATGTTTTACTATGAAAATAAAAAATAAAGACCAAATTATCTTTAATGTATTTTTCAACTCTACTAATATATTCTTCACCTGCAATTCTACTAATTATATGGAATCATCAAATTATTTGTTCCATTTAATTTACAAACAGACATTGAAAGAATTTTATTCTTGCTTATGTTTATATTTTTATACGTCAAATGTATTTTGTATTTTTTTTTATAATTCAACAAACAACTATTGAATTAGAAGGAATCACACTATTGTAATAGTACTTTAAAGGTATAATTGCAGGGGTTCGGTAATGACTACCCTTTTTTCGCCTACGGGTTTTATGGATTTCCGAAAATTATCCGAATCCGGATTATATCCGGATACGGAGCGGATATCCGCCGGATAATCCGGCTCCGTTTTCACCCCTACATCAGACTAAACAACAACAAACAACCATACAAATAATACTACTACCACTTCGTAACAAAATGTGCAAGTTATCTGTTGGGCGGAAAAGTGGCACCTTCTTCTTTACAATTTTTTTATGAGTCATGTTGATAATTTTGAGTTGTTTAAACACCTAAAAGCGTGTTATTGCTATGAACTGGACTAAAAAAAAATAACCTTATACAAACTAAATATGGTTATTAAATTTACCCAGAAAAAAGAAATAAAAATTTCCCAAAAAAATAATTAATAGGTAATGATGTCATTTGCTCAAAAAAATTATGTACACTTTTTAGTACATAATTTATTTAGTTTGCTCGAACAACCATTTGCATGTTTTATCCTAAAAATTAGAAAATTATGCCAGCAATACATTTAAAGAGGAGTTCCCCTGAGTGTCCATCTAATTTCTGTCCACCTATATTTTATCTCTGGACATCTTCATTTTTTAAATTTTATCTAGTTAAATTTTAAGAACGAGTATGTAATTGATAACGTTCAAAATTCGTTACAATTTACACTAACATTTTTATTAATATCAAACTTAATATACAAATTACAATCAAATCTATCAAGTTTTCATTAAAAGTACTCAAACCGTGAAATAATTTCACGGTTTGGGTTTTTTTTTTTTGGGCACTATAAGTACTCCGTTTCTCTCTCCTCCCTCTCAAACTCACCAAAATTGAAAGAGAGAAAGAGAGAAAACAAAGACGATTACGGAGGCAAAAAGGACGATTTTTGGGTGATTACGGGTTTATTTTTTATTAATAAAAATGTAGGTAATTTACAACTGAAAAAATGACTATTGTGTTGTGTGACGTCACATATTTTGTCGCTTAAGAAGATGATGAAAAAACTAATCAGGTATGTTATATATCAAGTCCATCGAAATTAATTTCTTTTACGATAATTTTGAAGTTATAAATTTGAAGATACTATATTATATTATTTATGCCAAAGAACATGAATTTAATTAGTGTAATGATACGAATTTTGTCTTTATATATATATGCAGAGAGATTGCAAATTTAATTTTTGAAAATAATATCTAAACAATATTAAGTGTATCGGAGATAGGACAGAAAACGGATATGGATTATCCGCTCCAAATCCAGATTAGATACGGATATATATATATATATATATATATATATATACAACATGGAGAATTTATCCGGATTCCAGATTAGATACGGATATATATATATATATATATACAACATGAAGAATTTATCCGGATTCCAGATTAGATACGGATATTTATTTGATCTTTTCGACTGTTTGGACTTTGAAAATGCAAAAACGACTTAATAGACATATGGTGTTGAAGTATTTATAAAAGTGTATTAGCCGGTATCATAAAAAAATTCTATATATAAAGGGACTAAAATTTTCTCCCGTCCCGAGCTTCAAATCTTTCGGTCCTGAGCCGAAATTTTTAAATATACTATTATCTCAAAAAAGATAAACCAAACCACCACTTTCTCTCAAAATTTTGAATTTTGACATGGCCGCATTCCCAAAATGCGGCCAATTTTCTGCGGGCCGCATCTAGGGGATGCGGCCACCTGTTTTTTTTTTTTTTTTTTTTTCTTCTTCGTGCAGTTCAATCTGAACAGGAAAAAAAGGAGTGGCCGCATCTCCTATATGCGGCCCGAAAAACGCTGGCCGCACTTAGGGGATGCGGCCATGTCAAAAATCAAATTTTTCAGAAATTGTGGTTGTTTGGTTTATTTTTTTTGAAAGTATGGTATATTTAAAAATTTCGGGTCCTGAGTACATGGATTTACAATCTGAATAAAGGAGTATTGTACTGAACAAAGGAGTGCTAGAGGATAGCATGCGAAGGAAGTAGATAAATCGCTATATTTTTTTCTACTTACCTGTGGTAACCAGCAAAGGGCTGCCTACGGGCTTTTCCTCGAAAAAAAAAAAAGCTAAGAGTTGACTGAAACTCACAATTAGATCCCCCACTTTTTCACTTTTTATAAAATGAAAAGGGCGGGTAGTTAGTTTGCTGTTACTTTTTTTAGTTTGTTTGTTTTTCATCTTTATCACTAGGAGTGTCAAAGACACTTTTTTTATTCGTCTATCTGATCTGTATCATATCCGATAAAATGGGTACAGGTAAGATTTTTTTTTCGTAAATTTATCGGATACGGGTACGGGTAAAGATTATTTTTTCGTTATCTAAACGGGTAAGGGTATGTGTAAAGTCTATTTCACACCCGTTACTCTATCAGGTAGTTATAAAAAAATTATATATGTTATATCTCCATTTTTATATTATGCACGTAGATGTCCTGATCCGCCAACGGCTATGATTGAAAGATAAAATTTCGGATTTAATATCAGCCCTCCAATCAAATAATATGTCTTCTTTTAATTAAATGCATCTTTTTTACGTATAGAAATCTAAATTTAGTTAGAAATATACTCGTCACACATACTGCCACATGATATATTCCAATTACAATTGAATAAGAATAAAATTGAAAAGAAAATCAATTTATTCATTTCCTTATTTCTCCTCTCCAACTCTCTCTCATTCCTTATTTCCTTATTTAAGAATCATGATGGAAATCAATTAATTTTTAAGAATATCATATGCTAACACTTTCAAAAATATTTTATCAGTATTTGATATCTTATCAAATTATCTGATATCTTCATATTTAAAACATTACTCAATTTAAGCTATAGTAAATCTTTTTACAATTTTGCTTGTTCAATTTTGATAAGATAAAATATTTTTTTTAATAGTATGTTCAGGTTCATTCATAGTTTCAGTTATTAATTATATGGAGAAAATATATTGAGGAGGGATTTTAGTAACATTAACTATAATTAGTGCCACGAAGTAGAGCAACTAATTCATTAGTATGGATTCACTTTTACTAAATATTTTTTTGTCCTTTTAGCTTTTACCTATGGAATGTATATATTTCTACAAACCATTTATCTTTTTGTTTTTATCAGATCTCTTTACTTGTAAGTTTGAATTCAAATTGTAAATCAAACTCTTGATCTTCTTCATTTTATAATATGTTTATGTTGCAATGCATTGAAAAGGGTACTTTAATTGGTTTACTTACGTTTAGCATGATCAGATTTTTTTTTCCTTTTCAATAAAATACTATACATGTATGAAATGAATGTATGAGTTTTAATGTTTTATTTAATAAATAATAAAATATTATTATATTAGTATTACATGTTATTTACCTGCTACAATTTTGTTATCCGACAACTATAACAGATAAAGATAAATACAAATAAAATAATTTGTAATGGATAAATATAATGCCTCCATTTTTTGTGCCTCCATCATGCCTCCATTTTTAAAAAACTTTAATAACTCAAAATTTAAAACTTAGAAGTTAAAATAAAACTATTATATATGATCTACATCATTTTATCTATGCACGTGTAAAAAATCATGGCATTTCAATTTTGTTTTGGTTGTCATCAAGAGCTTGTAAAAAGCATACTAATGTGGATAATTTCTAGATGTTGCTTTTTCAACTTATTGATTCACATAAAAACAAAATGGAAATGTAATAATTTTTTATGAGCACATAGAGAAAATAATATAGATCACATCTAACGGTTTTATTTTGAATCTTAAGTTTTAAATTTGGAATTATTAAAGTTTTTTTAAAATGAAGGTATGGTGGAGGCATTTAAACCCTCCTCTAAATATAAAATACGAATAAGAATAATTTATAATAAGTACAAATATAAAAATACTTCCATCTATCCTTATTGTAACTGTTGACACTCCTATTTATAACACTGTAACCATTGTAACTATTGACACTCCAATTTATAACACTGTAACCTTTAGGCCCTATTCGGTAGTCATGTTTTATGTGGGATTTTGATGGATTTGGACTAATCCCATATGTAAACCCATTTGGGTGTTCGGTAGATCCATTTTGTTCCCAAAATTTTCCAAAAGTACATCCCATCTATTCATATTTCAATGCAAAATTATGATCTAAACTTCCTGCACTCAGACATCATTTTTTATTTCCCATTATCTCTCTCTCATCTTTCTCTCAATACTGTCTAGCCAATCTCTCTCTCTCTCTCAATTCAATATCTACAGTTTTTTTAAATGAGTTATATATAAAGTGATCCTTCTTTAGTAAATGACTGCTGTGGGACTAAACAAAACTCCATTCCGGACTTGGATTTATTTTTTTGCAACATTTTATACATAATATATATAGAGCAAGGCTTGGGTGCTATGGATAGCATAAGGTCATCCGTGCTATGGCCTCAAAAACTTATCGTATAAATTTCAAACTTCAATTTAAGTAGCTCAATAAATTGAATATATAATAAACTCGTAGAATACTAATTTTTACTATTTTTTTATTTATGAAAGATGGCCTAAAATGATCTAAAAATATAAGAAAATTGTCAATATTTTAGACCATTTTTTACCATCTTTCATAAATTATAAAAAATAGTAAAAATTTTCAAAAATAGTAAAAATTAGTATTCTACAAGTTTATTATATATCCAATTTATTGAGCTACTTAAATCGAAGTTTGAAATTTATACGATAAGTTTTTGAGACCGTAGCACGGATAACCTTATGCTATCCATAGCACTCAAGCCTTACTCATATATTAATACTCTTTTTTACAAGTCATGTACAGCAGTTTTGGTACAAAGTATCAATACTCATTTTTTTTAATACTTATTATTCAAATCATGCCCGACTGTTTTTTTTTCAACGTTTTGTAATTAATATTCATTATTTTTGCAATATTAATTAATACTTTTAAATTAAATAAACTGGTGAAAATTTTAAATACATGATTAATTCAAATTACATTATTACAAATTATAATAAAATAATAAGTAATAAGTAATGTTTATATTTTATAAAAAAAATAATTGTAATTTATAAGTAATGTTATGTCATTATTTAATTCATTTTATTTAATTACACTATTAATAATTTTAGTAATAAAAATAATTGTTTAATATGAAGCATTTTAGAAAGAAAAATAAGATTTTTCACAACTAATCTCATTGTACAACTGAACGTCCATTTCAGCACATTACTATAATCAATCTCGCGTGTACTCAGAGACGGAGGTAGTGTAGAACAAGGGTAGGCATTTGCCTACCCCTAGAACAGAAAAATTAATTTGAATATGGTTCTATAATGAACCTTGCCTACCTCTAAAATTTAATTTGCCTACCCCTGGAGTTCGAACCCGCGGCAAATTTCGGTCTCTCTTTTTCTCTGTCCGTCATTTTCTTTCTTCCTTTGGTGGAGGTGAGATTTTTTTGTTCTTTTGAATTTTTGGTTGAGTCGGATGGAGAAGAAAGCTCTTCTTTGTCCATTTAGACTTAGTGTTGTGCACCATTAAAGAATATTGTACATGGGTTTTTGGGTTTGAGTCCAAATAACAAAATATGAGAGATACTGGCGGATCTAACTTATACATTTAGAGTGCGTTTGGTTCGTGAAGAATAGAATGAAGTTAGGTATTTTTTTTTTAATTTTATGTTTGGATCACTCTAAGAATAGATTTATTTCTGGTATTAGCACTGTTCTTATCAGTGTTGTAAATAATAGTATGCGGTCGTCGGACGGACAAGGTACTGCGAAGTAATTAATCGGGAATAATCAAGAATAATCGGTCGATTAGTCAGAAAAATTCATGATGGTTTAGTCACTGTCTACGACTAATCAAACAATGGAATAGCACTATTCTTGCTATTTTCAGGTTGCATCCAAATTAGATGACAGCTACATCCAACTTTTCATCTCCTCTCCATTTTGTCTCTCGTTGGACTCATCTATTTTGACAATTTCTTGCAATTTTTACATTTGCTTTACTGTTTTGTCATAATTTATACTGTTTTTTTTTCTTTCTTCAATATATATATATTTAGTCAACTGTATATTTTTAGTTTTTATTATCCGTGTGATGTGAAGCAATTTTTCTATTTTGCTTAGTAGTTTTAGTTATTTTTTTAATATGGATTCTGAAAATTAAAAACTAATAACAAAACTATGCATATGAAATATTTATCTTCTTTTTTTCTTTCAATTTTCAAATTTTTTATTACAAAACAAGTTTATGCTAAAAAGATCCGTGTTTCCGATTCAATTTGTCTGATTGCTACCTATTCACCCCATTACAATTCCGATTTTTAGATGGGGCTCGGACAAAGGTGGAAAGGGAGTTATGGAGACGATTTGAACCCGAATCTGTTTTTAAAAAAAATCCAAACCCATTTTTTACTTACCCCTAACTTAAATCTTAACTACGCCACTGTACGTACTCCTCCCGATGGATTTCCATCTTTTCAAAAATAAACTCTCATCCCGTCAAATTTCAGCATGTACAATTTCGTGACAAACGAAGAGGTCCCTAGACAATTAAATTTAATACAATATCTACGGGTCCTAAAAAAGAAAAGAAGCAGCAGAAGAAGGCGCCTATGAGCTATAGCTTTGACTCAGATGTTCACTTCTTTCCGTGGGACCCACGCCATCCCGTTGCTGAGTTATCATGCTTTATCCCCAGTTCCCCACTAATCCACTGTACTGCTTGGCTTGAAGAAATATTGTTTTCTTGATTTTATGTGCGCACTCAGTTTAGATTTTTTTTTTTTAAGTAGAATTCTTTTTAAATTTTTCAACAAAACAAGCACGGTGTTGGAATTTTTTTAGAAAAATAGCCTCCATCCATTCTAAGAATCGATGGAGCAAGAAAATCAAAACCTATACTGATCCTACGAATCGGTGGAGCCAATTTCTCACCCAGTCATCAACTTGCCACAAAAGATCCCATACTCTACCTCCACCGATCCTAGAGACCTGTGGAGGCTTGATTTCCAAATTCGCCCGACACTGCATACAGCATACATGTAGCAAATTAATTAGCAACACTACCGCTGGTTGGAATTTTAAACAATGAATTTGTGTTTTTTTTGTAATATAGTTATTTTGTCCCTTGAGAGATGCTGCCGAGTTAAAAAAGAAAAGAAAAAGAAAGTAATATAGTTATTTTATTTCTTTACAAAAAAAAATAATATTTTGTAAATATTAAAATTATTTTCTATTATATTATAGAGGAGGGTTCAAATGCACCCAAATGCACCCTATCATTTTTCTCGGTTTTCAAAGTCCGAATAGTCAATCCGAACCGTTAGATGCGATCTATATATTAAGATGTGCTTGGAGACCAAATTTTACATTTTTTGGAATTTTTTTACTATTTATTAAGTCACTTTGAAAAATCGCTAATCCAATGGTCCAGAAAATGTAAAATCAGCGATTTTCAAAGTGGCTTAATAAATAGTAAAAAAATTCCAAAAAATATAAAATTTGGTCTCCAAGCATTAATATATAGATCGCATTTAATGGTTCAGATTGACTATTTGGACTTTGAAAACGGAGAAAAAGAATTTGAAAGATAGGGTGCATTTGGGTGCACAAAAATTTGGGTGCATTTGAACCCTCCTCTATATTATATTACCGTCAGATTATACACTGTCATAATTAAGAGAGAAAAAAAAAATACAAAAATCAATTATATTTGTACTCTAGTCTCAAATACTCCTCTCCATTTTCAAACTAAACAAATATCTTCATTATTTTTTTGAAAATTTGGAATATCCCTTCCCATATATTAATTTGGGATTGGTGTAGACAGTTTTTGGAGGCTCCACCGATCCACTGGATTGGTGGAGGTATTTGATGTGGCTAACTGTACAGGATGCTGTGGCGGGGCGAGAAATTGGTTCCACTGATTTCTAGGATCAGTGTAGGTTTTGATTTTCTTAGGATCGGTGGAGACTATTTTTCTAAAAAACCAAAACACCGTGCTTGTTCTGTTGAAAAGTTTAAAAATAATTCTATTTAAAAAAAAAAATCCTTAGTTTAGGTGCATATTTCACAATTTGTGTTGCTGTATTCAGTTAACTTAAATTATTCATTCTTTTTTATATTTAATTAGTATTTGTATTTTAAAGCTTGTATAACTCAATTATTTAATAATTATTCGTTCTATGTCTGTATTTGAATCCGTATTTATGGATTATTCATTCTATATACGTATACATTTAAGGTAGATTCGATTTTACATTTTAACATTCTTCTACTATTTATATTCATAGTGGTATCAGGGACGGACCCAGTGTAGTCCAGGGAGGGCAACTGCCTCCTTAGATTTTTGAAAGTAGTGGAAAAAAATAGGTTGATTTCGGTTTTGCCCCCCCCCCCCCCCCCCCCCTTGAAAATTAGGTTGCCCCTCTCTGGAGAAAAACTGGTTAGGTTCTTTCTCTTTATTGCTGGTGAGAATAAGCCACTCTTTCTCGTGAATTTTGTAGTTCTGAAAATTCTCTTCTTTAGACTAATTTTCAGATAACAAGGGAGTGAGAAGAATCTTACAAAAGAGTCTCGTATGTCATTGACCCAATATAATGTTTCTTGTTATATTTTAATTTTTGGATAGGCTTAGTTTATGGTGGGCCTATGACCTTTTCATATTTTTAATGTTTTGATCTATGTGATGTGGGTGTACCCAAAATGAAGGGGTCACGTTAAATGAGGAGTTCAAATTAATTTAAATTGTGGCTCTATGACAGTGGGCCCCACTGGTCGGATTGTCATCTAACACACTAAAATTGCACCCCAAATGTGCGTTAAATCTTATAAAATCCATATAAAATCAACCGTTTGGAGGTTTTTCGCATTCTTCGTATCAAAATTCTCGGTTTAATGCGTAGAAAATTATTATGATTTTATTTTTAATAAATTCAAATCTCATTTTTGTGAATTTCAAAAAATTAGATTTTAAGACATTAAATCAATCCGATAAACTAATAGATTTGAATCAAATAAAATATCTAAATCCGATTTCTGCCACTCGTTGACAAAAATCCTGCATCCGCCATTGAGTGGTATCCGCTTGTTGAGACGTGAATATGATATTAGCAGTATCCAATCGGAATTCGCTCCGTTTACACCTCTCTAATTGGAGCTTTTAATAATAAAAAAGAACTAAACTAGAGATGTTCATAGTGGACAGTGAGTGGACAAATTGTCAAACTTTGAAGGAGGATACGCCGTACGCGTCATTTCTTGGATGATAGTCTAAGTCTAAGTCAGCCACCCACTGATTAATAAATTAACAATATAATTTAGAAATTGGAAAAGGTATAATAAATAAAAAAAATTAATTAATTAATTCCTTGCGTTGCGGCGATGTTGGGAACAAAAATATGATTCCTCTTCTTCTTTCGAATCCTCTGTACGAAATAAAAACATAGTCCCTCCCTCTCTCTAAAGTCTAAAGTCTAAAGTCTAAACTATGGCTAACAAGTACGGTCTTTCTCTCACCTCCTCTCTATTTTCTCTCCTATCTTCCTCTTTATATTTACAATGCCTTTCTTCTTGTTCAAGGTTCACACTCGATTCGGTGAGAGATGCTTTAATCAGGGAAGAGGATTCCATCGTCTTTAGTTTAATTGAGCGAGCGAGGTTCCCATACAACGCTCCAGCCTACGACTCTTCTTTCCTCGGAAATGGACTCTCCATTGCTGAGCTCTATGTCAGAGAATCGGAGTCCCTCCAAGCTAAGGTTCACTTCCTCTCGATCACCTTAGTTTACTAAAGCAATGTATAATTTTTAATTGAGTTTTAATTGCATTTTGATAAGGTCAGGTCGGGAGATATCAAAAGCCTGAAGATGTTCCTTTTTTCCCCAAAGATTTACCTTTGCCTTTTCCGCCCACCAAGGATTCACAGTCACAGGTTAATTTCTGATTTACTATTTTTTATTACATGATTCAAACAAATTCAGCCATATGCTTTTTATCTATAAATTTCTGCAAATATGAAATCATAGCCCTATTCCCTCTATCTTCTTCCATTTCCATATCCTTCCTCTTTGGAATATATTGATAAAAAAAAGTTTAATTTACAGAGTTACATGAATAAAATAAGAAACTCCCCATCCCCATCCCCACCCTGCCACCCATACTCCCATACTCTAGATATCTAACTTGCGGAGATTGCCACCAACAATGTACAGAATTCTATCACAAAGTTCACAGCTCTAAACATTGTTAGTCCAAAAAAATATATCGAGAGTCATATCATTTAATAATACAGACACCGGTCGACTCAGGGTCTGCCCCCCCTGGATTTCGAGTTTTAGTGGTGATCTATCGATACCGATCGACTTTGCCCCCTCCTGGAAATTTTTTTGTCCCCTTCTGAATGTTTGATTTGTAATTCGGGTTAAATTTAATGCTAAATTCAAAATAAATTTCTTGAATTATGATTGGTAATTAGAATTATAAGTTAAAACATTAGAAATTACAAATCAGAGTATTGAAAAATATAAGTCAAAGCATTGTTTTTTTATCGAGTACCCAATTAGTAATGGGTTTAAATCCAATAAGATATTTAAACCCGATTCGCCCCCTCCCCCCTGACGAAAATCCTGACTCCGCCCCTTAGTGATGTTGTAATGCGCACATATCCCTTGCCAAAATCTAATCACGTAGTTGCAGTCCCACGTGATGTGGTCCCTGGATTCAACGGCTAAAGACGGGCACAGTTGGCAACCCGCTTGAATGGTGTAACCTCGAATTATGAGAACCTCTTGTGTTAAAATCCTGTTTGCCAGCATTAACCAAATGAATATCTTGACTTTCATCGGTACCTTCAGTTTCCATAATGCCGGGATCCCCTAACTGTGACACCATTCTCATAGTACGTGGTTACAATAAAGAACAGAATCAAGAGAGCTAGCTCCTTGAAAAAGAAGGGTGTGTCTGGTGCCGGTTGGATATCCGCTACCGAGGATATATTCAGAACTCTCCTAACAGTGGTGGCCCATAAGCCCTCTGGGATTGCCTCGATTCGCCATAACCATTTCGATAATAACGAATCGTTCTGGCAACGAAGGTCAATTTACAGGATTTTCTGTCAACATGTGTTAATTTACAGGATTCTAATTTTTGGTATTTTATTTGAATTAAGTGACATAATTTGTTTTTTTTTTTTTTTTAGTCCTTATTATATCCAGCTTCAGCATCTATCAGTGTGAATGAGGCCATATGGAAGTTTTATTTCACTGAGTTTCTCCCTTTATTTACTGAAAAAGGTGATGATGGTAATTACGCATCAAGTGTCGCGTCTGATTTTGTGTGTCTCCAAGTATGTATATCAATCTTCTTATATTAACCTGTACTGGAAAATATGGGTAAACATCTGACAGGTACAAATTCTTGTACATGCATGATAAAGGGGTACTATGTTACCACGCTTTTTTTATATACCTGTACCGGAACATATTTGTATTTGATCTTCCAGGTACAGTTCTTGCATATCCATGATAAAGGAAATAATATACCATGCTCATTTGCACTCAATATCAGTAATTGATCTGACCAGTATAGTATTGAGTTGCTGCCTTAATACGAAATTGTGCTCTCACATGACTGTTTGTTGAGCGTTCAAGGGCTAATTAACCCTCATTCTGATCTAATTTTAGCTAAACAGCATTGGCAAGAATGTGAAAGAAGAAAATTTGAATACCAGTAAATAGAATGGTCCCTGAAGTTAAAAATGATGGACTGTGTAAAATATGATATAAATTTAAGCCTTCTGAAATGAGGAAGGTCTTTATCTTTGGTAGGAGTTGCAAAAACTCAAGTTGCTGTTAAAGAAAATATATCGTTTATCTTCTTGCAGGCTATATCCAGAAGAATTCACTACGGCAAATATGTGGCAGAAGCGAAATTTACTGATGCACCTCAGGATTATAGCCCGGCAATAAGTTCTGAGGTAGGTCTGATTTATTTTGTTCCATTAGATAAATATATTTGTGGAGTTCTATCACTAGGCATCAATTCTTCTTTTATTTATAGGATCGAGACAGATTGATGAATTTGCTGACATTTGTGGCTGTTGAAGAAGCCGTCAAAAAAAGAGTAGAGAAAAAGGCCAGGTTGTTTTCTCAAAACGTGACTTTAGATGATAATGATTCTGATAAGACTGAGTATAAGATCAATCCTTCAGTCGTCTCACATCTTTATGACAAGTGGGTCATGCCTCTGACTAAAGTTGTAGAAGTTGAGTATCTCCTTCTTCGCCTTAGTTAGCTTCTGTTATCCTTAATGATATGAGTGTGATTTCTGATAATTAAAGGACTTGTTTGCACTGATCATTTGAATTGCAAGGGGAACAACTTTATCTTGTATTTATATACATGAGAATGGTTTTGAATTCTCATGACAGATTATTTTGAAATGAAAATATCTACTACTTGTGAGAGAGAATTTCGCAGTAATTTTTATTTTTAATATTTATGATATAAGTTGTTTTATGTTATATGTCAACCTTAGCACAAGAATTAGATGGAGTAGTTACTCTTGGTCTTATTGCTGCTAGGTTTTGTTTCTTATTCTACTCAGCCCAATATGGCCCTACTTCAATCCTAGCCCAGTTGGGGCCCGTATTGATGTTGAGAGGGACAAATATTTCCTCTTTTGGTAGGTCGCACAAATCCCAGTGAGCAAGTTTTTTTTTTCGTGTGAGAGAGAGAGAGAGAGAGAGAGAGGAGAATGCTGCAAATGAAATGACTGTGTGCATAACTTTATTTTAAAGTTGTAATGAACTCCTACTTTGATTAAGTACCTCAGTTACTGTTTGCTTCCTGAATTGTAATTGTGTTGAGAACTTGAGATCCAAAAATTGCTCTTTTGAGATAATTTCTGGAAAAAATATTGTGTTCCAAATCCGAGCATGCTTTGGAGGTATTATTATAAGTGGTCTTCTTTAGTTGAAATTTTCTTTATATTTAACATATCATTTTCTTATTTTCAAATTATTGGAGTATTCTTTTGCATTTCTTAAATTTTAAACTATTTCTTAAGGGGGGATTTCATATATTCCACTCAAAAATTTTGAAATAGCGTATTTACCACTTTAAATTATGGAATTACGTATTTACCATTCTAAATTCTAATAACTCCCGTATTTATCCAATATATTACAAATATATACAAAACTCAAAATTCTAAAAATTATAATTAATTAAGGAATTGGACTCTTGTCTTCTCTAATTATTTGTATTCTCTACATTTGAATTGGACTCGTCTTATCTAGTTCTCACCTGTGCTCAGTGCATGATGTTTATAACCTCTCTCGATGTCTCTTGCATGACTCGCTACTCCATTATTATAGCTAGCTTCTAATAGCAAAAGTGTTAGCAGTTGCAGTTGATGAGAAGGTGTGGCCAAGACTGCTGCTACAATTGAGCTTGAATGAGATGGTGGCAGAGGACATGTCGAGATGATCGGAGAAACACATCTTAATGCTATTATATATTATCTGAGCGGGTACAGGGGAATGAATATATTTTTAATTAATTCTAGATTAATTTTTGTTTTTAAAATCTTAAACATAATTAATTTGAATTTTTAGTATATGTAAATTATATTGTACAATTATATGAGTTATTAGAATTTAGGATGATAAATATGTAATTATAGAATTTGAAGTGGTAGATATGAAATTCCCCCATTTCTTTTCTTGATGTCTCTCCCGATAAATAAAAGCTTCTTCGTACAATGGTACATTTCTACTCGTTCAGAATTTATTTAACTTATTATTCAACATTCTATATTATGTCATATTTAGTTTTGAAGATTTTTCTACTAGATAAAAACGATATTTAAGTCTTCCAAATTTAAATATCAACTAGATATTCATACTCTCTAGACGGATTTTAGACCTATTGAACTTTATTTCTTTTTAATTATCTAAGAACGCCAAATGTGCATCTCCGGAGAAGTTTTGAAAGTTGAAAGTCCTATTAGATTTCTTTATGGTAACTTTTTGTTTGAAACAGAAAAATAGGATTATACTATGCTTTTTACCGAAAATGAAAATTATGCTTTACTTTTTTCCTTTTTCTTTGATTTCATTCATATCTCATGCATGCCTTTTTGTGGCGGTTGTGATTCTCTCACACAATTTACATGCCAACAACTTTAGCTCCATAAATTTTCAACTAAGATCAAAACCATGACTTTGAGAAAAGAATGGATCCGGAGGTACTTTTATTTTATTTCTTTTTTATTCTCTAGTGGTACTGCTTATCAATAACATGAGAAACTAAGAAAAAAATCTTTCTTGTTTTCTCTGTTTTTTTTTTTTTTGGGTGTAAAAAGTAAAAACTGATATTTACAGTCCTATTATCTGACATGACAAAAATCTTCACTTTTTTTTGTGTGTAGGAAGATGAAGATGCAAAAGCAATAGTAAAGTTGAAAGCCCCTCTTTTGGCCATTATTGTAGTTAACATGACAGTTTTGGCCTTGGTCCGGAAAGATAAAATATATGGCACAAGTAAGAAGCTTTTGATGGCTGTGTCGTTACCAGCAGGAATTTTCGCAAGTGTTGCCTACGCATATCTCCTATTCTTTAATTCCACTCCTCTAAGCAGAAAGGTGGTTTATTTTATATTATTTTACTCTGTTTTATCTCTTTGTGTTGAGAGCTTCTTTTGTGCAAAGGCTGTGTTTTTAAAAAAACACTCTCATTAGTCATTAGTATATGTTTTCTTTCTTTTTTAAGAAAAAAGAGAAAGTTAAAATGTTCTCTGACCGAGAACAAACTATTTTGGTCTCTGTTCAACTTTGATCAAATATTATTTTGTTGGGGAATAAAGGAAAATGTCGATCTTAAACCACAACTACTAAGTAATATTTCAAAGTTCAGATTCAAAACGACAAATCTATATTACAAGCTAGATTTGGATTTGGTTTTTTACTTGGTAAGAAAATTCCAAACAATAAATGTATCAAGTTTATCACATCAAAATAAATAATCTTCTAATTACATATGAACTCCAATTATCTATTTTAATTATGATTGCTTATATGCATGTATCACCATTTTTAAACAATATAATATATGCCCAGAGTAAAACTAAGTTTTTGCGTCTTCTTTTTAATCTAGTGCGCATTGGTGACTAACACTTGAGGAAATGGTTGAATTTGAGCCCATTTACTTTTTGTTCTAGAATCACCTTTTTTTTCTTTTTCTTTTTTTCTCTTCATGGGCCACGTCATTAGACAACCATCCTTACCTCTAATTCGTGGGTCACTTCATGGGCCACCTTTTTATTAATTTTTCTTTTTTAATAAGTTCTTTTTCATCCTAGGTGCTTTCATGAATTAATTCCTCTTTTCTTTAGTAAAAGTTTAATTCTCGTTTATGCGATGTTTGATGGAAAATTATATTATTTTAGGGATCGACTAACTATCTCTCACTTCGTTTGCTTCATTTATCTCCCAGTTAATAACTGTCTTTGTTGACCACTAATTATTAGGGGGACCACAACTTCCAACACTAAAAGACAAAACAAAATGCGTCATTATCGATTATTAAGTAGAGGGGTCGTTCATTTACAGGGTGGACCACTAACTACTTGAGATACCGTCTAATATTTGATAGATTTTACAAATGGCGCGTGCAAATATGGATACATATGAACGCAAGTGTTAATATATAATAGATCAAGTATTCATATCTAAGATATCAAGTATTTAAAAAAAAAAAAAAACTGGACACATCACACCCATCTTTTACATGTTTTTAGAGGTGGGTTTTTTTTTCCCGTTCAATCTCGTCAATATTTCTGACGATCTATGAGGAAATTTGTGAATTTAATATCACGAATGTCTTTTACGTAATTTTCTCTTTCAAATGAGATCCATGATGACATGCTTTCGAGTTATCTATCGCGTAAGTATTCATATCTCGTCATGTAGTTTCATACCTCGACGGGCAAGTATTCTACCACATCGAGCAAGTATTCATACATCGTTGTGCAAGTATTGATACTTCGTCGAACAAGTATTCATACCAGCAAGTATGTATACCTCGTCGTGCAAGTATTCATACCTCGTTGGAAAAGTATTCATAAATTGCCTGTGACAACCTGAAAAGCCTTGTTGCCGGTAGATCAGTAGGAGCCGATAAATAGGAAGTTAGAGGTGATGCGGTCTGGATCGGGATCGCGACGAGTTATGAATACTTGCATGATGAGGTATGAATACTTGTACGACGAGGTATGAATACTTGCACTACAAGGTGTGAATACTTGCGCGATGGACAACTCAAAAGTACTTCATCATGGATCTCATTTGAAAGAGAAAATTGCGTAGAAGACGTCTGTGACTTTAGATTCGCAAAAAAATTCACAGATTGTTAGAAATATGGGCAACATTGAAGTAAGAAAAAAAAGCACCTTTAAAAATGTGTAAAAAATGAGTATGTAATAAGAAATATTGTTTAAAGAAATACTTTATATCTTACATATGAATACTTACTATATTAGATGTTAATACTTGCGTGTATAAGTATACATATTTACGTGCATCAGTTGTAAAGTTTTTCAAATATAAGTGGTCCCACAGTTAATTAGCAGTCCCCCACATTATTAATGACTGATACGCGTTTTCTTTTGTCTTTTGTGTTGGAAGTTGTAGTCCCCTCATATAATTTATGATTGGAGGATGAATGGGGGAAATAAACTGGGAGAAATAAATCTTTATTCATTATTTTATTAAAATATTCTTTTAGATATTTTAATCTCTTAAATTTTATATTTTGTTATTCTCCAAATTAGAGTACAATGCAAGACAAATTAAATAAAAAAGAAAAAGAAAAATGGTTACCTCCCTCCATTTTCCTTTCTCTCCCTTCGTAATATTTATTTTATTCTTCTTCTTTTTCTTCGTGGGAATTAAAAATTGTGCCAAGAAAAAATATACAACAGCTTCAGGCCTAATAATTTAGTAACCATTTAATTTGTTAAACAAATTTTAGTCTAATCCAATCGCTGTTAACTCATATAATATACGAGACAAATATTTGTTCTTCGAATTAGCGTATTTAGTTCGCTTTTGATTATTATAAATCAAGTACCTCTCGTGTAGAATTTCCAACATAAAAGTGTTTAGCTTTTGAAAAAAAGCCTTTTTCCTAGAAAGATAACTTTCTACTGTACCAAATTGTCAAATGTACGTGCTTAATAGCTTAGAATAATTCTAGCGTGTATTTAAATTTAAAGGTATATCTTATCTTATTTGCACATTTAATGGTTAAAGTAAAACTTCTGACTTCTGAGATATGATAGTTTTGTTATTGAGAAGAGGATAGTTTAAAATGTTTCATTATTACCAAAATTCATTGTGTAATAATCTTTCTTCATTTCTATATAAAAAAAAATTGAGTAAAAGTTGGAAGTCAAGTATGTCAATTATTTAATATTCACAAAGAATTGTCCTTCCGAAGTCTCAAATATGTGATTTCTCATACAAAAAGTAGCACATTTACCACTAAACAAAAAACTGATTCTTTCATTACTTATATATAGTTGCTTGCATTTTTATTATTATTTTTTTATTTCCATGTTCCTTGATCTATAAATAAAAGGAGGATTAGTTTCTGACAATTAGTGGGGACCCTACTTAGTGACCTAATAAAATGTTAGGTTACATGTTACGGCCAAGCTACAAAAAATAATTACATTCTAACGACTCTTTCTTACGATTCTCATTTAATCACATGGCTGAAAATTATTTAAGTTTCAATAATAAAAATATTTATCAATGTGTGGGGTATATATGCTTAACACAAAATCATTCTCATTGGCTTATCGCTCGAGCTCGATTCAAATAAACTCGATATGTAACATAATATTTTTTTTCTTGTGCTGTAAATATAATTGTTTTCAAACTATAAATAAAATATTGATAAGTATATAAATATAATATAGAAAAGATTGAATATTAATTGTTTCCCACGTAAAGAGACTAATATATATAATAGGACTAATTAACATATCCTTTTTGTAAACAGACTAATTTTATTTATTGATTTTGAAATTTTAAGGATTAAAATAGTGCAAATGAAAATGTAATTTATTTATTTTTAGTTAGGACTAATTTTTTTCCTTTCCATAGAAATGTGTTTGCTTTGAATTATGACCTAGACAGACTTGCAATTGCAAATGTGGCATAAAATCCACGTGGACTTATTTTCCAAGCGCGTTGTGTTGGTCTGTTGGACCTCACTTTGTAAGACGGGTAAATAATTTAACAGAGCACTTATAGCCTCATGCAGCGCATAAACCGGATGAAGCGTGTTTTTTATTCTATAGTCCATGCCCTGCATAAAGGCAAAAGCTGTCTGTTAATATTTACCCCTGGGCCAGACACGAACCAATAATTTGGTTAGAATGCGGTTCCGTCACTAACTAGAACTAGAAGAGGAAGAAAAAAGAAGAAAAAAGACGGAGGGAATAATTAAACAGAAGCTTCTTCTACGATTCCGACGAATTAAATCAAAAAACAACGCAAGCTCTCCAACTAAATCCAATGCATGCAATTGCAAAGTAAAACAGAGAAGGGAACCCAGATTTTAACCCTAATTGCCAGATCCAGATCTCCAAGCTCTCCAACTTTCGCCTCTAATGGCGAACCCCGTTTTCTCTCTTCTCCTCTTCCTTTCTCTCCTCCCTTTTACCATCTCCACCTCCACCTCCACCTCCACTTGCAGTAAAAACACTTCTCTTTCTGGTTTCGTCGCTCATTTCTCCATGATCCAGCATCAACTCAGGGGAACTTTCAAGATCATTGATGGATGCTCCTTCTCCATTTCTCGATTCGACATGCACTCTGGATCCGAATTCGTGTCCTTCTATGGCGCACCTGCTCCGGACCTAAACAACATGACCACACTTGGCCGTACAGTCTCCTCATTTCCTCTCAACAAGACTTTCTCTAACTCTACTCTGACAGCTAACCTTCTTCCCAATGCAACCTGGGACCAAATTGGAATCCTAGCAGTGTGGGACCCGGTAACAGCATCGGATTTTGGGCATGTTGTTCTCTCCCAACCAATCAACCAATCGGATCCAGATTCAAATTCAGATCTTTCTAATGCCAATCTAACAGTTGAGGTTCAGCCGACCATGTTTGCAAACTGCCTTCCACTATCAGAGAGGTACTTATTCTTTTAACATATGAAGTGGTACTGGTATGAATGTACCATTACTAGCTGCTAGTTCGCCTGTAGGTGCTGTTGCAGTAACTGAATAAAAGTTTAGTAAGCTTAGGGTGCAGAAAATGAACACAATTTACCAGTTTAGTACCTGCTACTAAACTCCGCCTGTACCTGTCCCAAGCCAGGAAAAAGGAGGAGTGTTCGTGATAGGCTTGGCAAGCCAGCAGTCAAAAAACATCCTCTTTATGGAAATGAAAACCTCACGAATTGAGCAGTGGTACTAGGATGGGTGACCCCCTGGGAATCCTTGTGTTGCTGATTCCGGTTGGGTTTCATTTCTAGCTTACCCCAACTTGTTTGGTAATAAAGGCTTTGAAGAAGTACCTGCTACTATCTCCAGCAGTATGGTACAGAGATGAATTACTATATAGTATTCAGTACTGAAGTCCTTAGATAATTGTTGAATGCAATTAGGTAAAAAAGGAACCATAAAGTTAATTTCTGTAACCACATATTGATATTGATTATCTAATACCAATCAGTAGTAACATGCATTTAATCAAATAGAACAAAAAAACATATCTTATTTCAGGTATCGACTTCGTTGGACTTTAAACACAAATTCCAATTCAATAGACATAGGTCTAGAAGCAGCAATCGGATCAGAATACTACATGGCATTTGGCTGGGCAGACCCCACCATGTCAGAACCCTCCATGCTCCATGCTGATGTGGCGGTGACTGGCTTCACTGAAGAAGGCATGCCATTTTCTGAAGACTACTTCATAACCAAATACAGTGAATGCCTTTTGAACAAGGATGGTACAGTTGCAGGTGTGTGCCCGGATACAATTTATGAAGGATCAGACCCGATTGGGTTTGTGAACAATTCTAAATTGGTATATGGCCATAGAAGGGATGGAGTCTCTTTTATTCGGTATCAAAAACCCTTGGTTTCAGTTGACAAAAAGTATGATGTGGAGGTAAATGTGAATAAAAACATGACTGTGATATGGGCCCTGGGCTTAATGAGACCACCTGACACGTTACGCCCATATTATCTTCCACAAAATCATGGCGGACCAAAACAGACCACTTATGGGTTTTTAACTCTAAATGTCTCGGAGCGGGTCGATTTGTGCCCAGGTCCATTAGATGCTGATGACAAAGAGGACCAAGATAGAGTTACAGCTGAAAGAAACACACCATTGGTCGTTACATCAGGACCCACTATCCATTACCCAAATCCGCCAAACCCATCAAAGGTACTCTACATAAACAAAAAGGAAGCCCCTCTTGTACAAGTTGAAAGAGGAGTGCCAGTAATATTCTCTATTGAAGCAGGTCATGGTGTGTCACTTTATGTCACATCTGATCCAATAGGTGGTAATGCCACATTGCGTAACAAGTCTGAGGTCATATATGCTGGCGGGCCTGATGCCCATGGTGTGGTTGCAAACCCATATGAATTAACTTGGCTCCCTAACAGGAACACCCCTGACCAGGTGTACTATCACTCTCTGTATGAACAAAAAATGGGGTGGAGAATGAAAGTTGTGGATGGTGGCTTAAGTGACATGTACAATAATAGTGTTTTGTTAGATGACCAACAGGTAACCCTTTTTTGGACCCTGTCAGAAGACTCAATTTCTATTGCAGCTAGAGGGGAGAAGAAAAGTGGGTACATAGCAATTGGATTTGGATCCGGTATGATCAACAGCTATGCTTATGTGGGCTGGGTTGATAAAAATGGTACAGGTCGAGTCAACACTTACTGGATTGACGGTAAGGATTCAATGAGTGTTCATCCGACGGCTGAAAATTTGACATATGTACGGAGTAGCTCTGAAAGTGGAATAATTACATTTGAATTTACAAGGCCGTTAAATCCTATGTGCAAAGGAAGGGTAGAGTGTAAAAATAAGATTGACCCTACTACCCCTTTAAAGGTCGTGTGGGCCATGGGCGCCCAGTGGTCGAGTGAGGGTTTGACTGAAAGAAACATGCACTCAGTGACAAGTAGCCGACCTGTCAGGGTTTTGTTGCTCCGCGGGTCAGCTGAGGCCGAACAGGATTTGCGACCCGTATTGGCAGTTCACGGGTTTATGATGTTTGTTGCGTGGGGGTTCCTATTGCCAAGTGGCATACTAGCTGCACGGTACTTAAAACACTTGAAAGGGAACGGCTGGTTCCAGACACATGTTTATTTACAATATTCTGGTATAGCTATTATGCTGTTAGGTCTTCTTTTCGCAGCTGCTGAATTGAGAGGGTTTTTCCTCAGTTCGGTGCATGTGAAGTTTGGTGTGGTGGCTCTTGTGTTGGCATCTGTGCAACCATTGAATGCATACATGCGGCCCAAGAAGCCTGAGACAGGAGAGTTGCCATCAAGCAAACGTGTCATTTGGGAATATTTGCATATTTACGTAGGCAGGAGTGCAATTGTCGCTGGTACAGTGGCACTCTTTACTGGTATGAAGCATCTAGGGCACAGGTATGGGGATGACAATGTGAAAGGTTTGACTTGGGCCTTGGTTTGTTGGATCTTGGGTGGTGTTGGTTTGGTTGTATACTTGGAGTACAATGAACACAAACAGAGGAGAGTTAATAGGAGTTCTTTATCGGGGCATTGGGTTTTGGGTAATAGTAGTGAAGAAGAGGATGATTCGTCAGACCTCTTGCGGACAAATCGGGGGACACATAGTAAATCAGAGTTGAATTCTTCTTCTGTTGTAATGGAAGTACAACTTGAACCTCTAACCAGATGATATAGACCTTTTTGTTTGCACAGTAGGTTTTTAATTTATTTTTTTTGGTTAAGTTTATATGGTGTGTTCTCGAGGTTCATTGATTGTATATCTGTACAATTTTTGGTTCCATAAGTGGCCCGTTCGGGTCGATATATATTCAATGGATAGATTTTTTTGCCAGGAAAAGAAAGATTGAAAATTTCTGTGTTAAATTTAAATATAACACATCCACAAGCATTGTGTAAATATTGAAATTCTTGTCAGCCTTGTTTACTTCATAAACTTTTATTTTTCGATTCACCGATTCATACCCTAGAGTTTTACAGACTGGAACTGTCAAGTTTTTTTCAATATTTTCTTTGCTTATTTTTCGTTTTCATTTTTGTTTAGTTTTTATAAGAGACTTAGAACCCACGCGAATTTCATTGATCATACATACGTGGTAGTTTGTTCATGACATTTTGAATTAGCTTTAACAAAACATAAATGAAATAAACAAGCAACAAGAAAATAACTAGCAAGAGAAGAGAAGCACATTCTTACAGCTCACACGCATTACTAAATACCTTGAAGACCACGTTCACCCTCGAAGCATCAAATCATGCTATGGAACTAGTACTACTAATATATATATATATATATATATATACAGTACACTTCACCAAATTAATATTCCCTAATTGACAGGTCTTCATTTTGGGTTGCAAACTCCACAACAGCCTTGACTATATCCTACAACATCCCCTAGCTTTCAACATTCGTACCTCGGCAATGTTCTGTGCAACATTAAAGACTCAACCACCTTTACATATTAATATGTTTTCAGTTAGGTACACTAAAAGTACTATTTGGAGAATATTAATTTGTTAATTTTGATGATGATATGATTTGTAATGTGGAACCCATTAATTAAAATATATGTAAACAAACATGTGAAATGTGCTGCAAATGTGTTCATGTATGCATATTTGGTGCATAATGTATAATTGATATATCGTTTTTATTTAGGACAGAAAAATTAATGATCATGCACCTAATAATATTTAGAAGATTTTTTTTATCAGCTTTGGGGATTACTGGGCACGAAAAATATGCTTAATTGATAAAAATCATGAGAGACACATACTACGTGTTGTAAATGAAATTTAATTTGTGCGTAATAATTGATGCATCTCGTGATTAAGAACAAAATTGAAAATAATATTTTAAGAATATTTATCAATTTTAATTGATATCTATAGGAGCTCGGTTGCTTGCAATGAAAAGCTTTTTCTTGTGTGTTTCTCGAGTATGACACACCTGGCACGATTAATACGGGTGATTAATTTAGGAACTGTCTCTATAGTTTTTTTTTATTATTATTATTTTCTGTCATAGCAACTTCTGCTACACGTCTGCCATTCTAATCTCAGAAGTTTTGTTTGTTTTTTTTTAATTTTGAATATGTAATAAACATTGTGGCGAATTATCTCCCTACCTTATTAAGGAGCTTAATGTCTAGATCCTGCAAGGGTTGTGATTAAAAGTTAAATTTTCGGAATTAATATCAACCATTCAATTTTCAGATCAGATACAGCAGAATTTTCTAAATTTTACTCTTCAACACTTAAGACCCCACTGTTCACGCCACATAAGATCCCTAAAAACCTAAAACAATTCCTGGCGCTCATCTCTTCACTCCGTCCATCTCTGGCGCGCTCCGCTCTGGCGCTCCGTCTCTTCTCCCATCATGAATACATAGAGGAATTATTTCTCTGGCGCTCCGTTTCTTCTCCGTCTCTTCTCCTCAGTGTTGCAAAATGCGGTTCTATGCGGCGCATATGCGGCCGCATATGCGTATGCGGTTGGAAACCGCATAGGAAAAAACATATGCGGTCTAATATGCGGTTCCGCATATGCGGCCGCATAGAACCGCATATGTTTGTATGCTATAAAATTTATGTATTATGTTGTGATAACTGACTTGTGATATGTTTGTATTATGTTATTTTATGTTCTTTGATATGTTTGTATTATGTTGTTTGTGTTTTTATGTTTGTATTTTTATTTTTGTTGTGAGATTATGCATATAATGATACAAATTATATATAAATTCTTATTTTAAAATCCGCATATATTAGTCCGCATAAAAATCTGCATATGCGGCCGCATACCGTATATGCGGTATGCGGTGCCCTTCCGCATACTTTCCGCATACCGCATTTTGCAACACTGCTTCTCCTCTATGTATTTCTGGTGCTCCGTCTCTCCTCCTCTAAAAGATTCTACAGCAAGATTCTATGTATTTCATCCCGCTCCATCTCTTCACCAAACCGCTCCATCGATTTTAAGGTTGATCTTTTGAAATTGGGACTGGTTCAGGAAAATTGCTACCAGCCTGAAATTTGTCAGTTACAAAACCACCTGTTCATCATAGTCCCTGAGCCATAAAAATTCTGAAATTAATTAGACATAAAGTTCAAGTAGACGAGGCTGCAAAGATACTCCTTGGAGATGCACATGATGCTATCAATATGAGAAGTACTGCCACCAAGGTTAGTTTGGTCGAATTTTGGTTTATTTATATATATGTAGAGTTCCATATGTTTAGGTCTGTATTCATGTGGGTAGCATGCTTACCTACCTACTATTGTATTTTACCAACAAATTTTGTGTCATTCAACCAACCATTAGGTGCATACATAAGTGACTGAAGTATCCCTTTCATATCAACTTGGCAAATTAATGTGTTCCTACTTTATTTCTGCCGAGCTTTAAATTTGGTTTATGGTACTTTCTGGTAGAATCCCAAAATTTGATTGAAGCTACTTCTTATACCATATAATTGAGATAATGATAATGCCTGCTGCAAAGCATCCCAAAATGTTGCTTCTTTGTTGCAAAATATGATGTACAGTTACCAATGTTCTTTGCACATTACGATAAGATATAGTGTGATTTGCAAAAATATGCCTACTTAAAGTAAAATTTGACATAAACACAAGAACAAAATAAATCTAATCATTTGAATTTTGATTGCTTTTTTTTTCATATAGCAATGAGTGATTTTTTTACTCTCTGTGGAGGCAACTTCTTTTCTTTAACTGTTGCTAAAAGAAAAAGTGATTTTTTTTTTCTTTTGCTCTTCTTTTTGCTTCTGTGTTGTTATTTCCAACTCTCCAGGTGCATTGATCTATTCCATGCTGGTCATGTTGAGGTCCACTTCACTCTCTCAATTTTAATTTTTTGAATTGCTTTTCCTAATTTGACAAGTAGCTGGCCTAAACACAGACTCCAAAATGACTTTTAGATTTCATAGATTGAAATTGACATAAATTGATCTGAAGGATATTGAATTCACAACAGTTAGGTCTGGTGGAGCTGCATGTTATCTCGAAGATGTTGAGAACAAGGATATCAGTGCTCCTTAATTATACACTGGCAACAAATCTAAGGATAGCTTTTAAATTAATTTTAGGGAATCTTTTATATTTACAATCAAACATGTGTATCCCAAAAAAGATGTATAGCTTACGGTCATTTGAATGCAAAAAAAAAAAAAAAAAAACTTACAGATTTTTTACTCTCTCCTGATTTATTTATGTAATTACATTTAATATTTATTTATGTAATTCCTTTGTTAAATTTAATTGGGACATTGTGTCACGATTAACACAAGAAAAGATGTGAGAAAAAACAGTGCACATGTGAGATAATTAACAAAGCACATATAACATTTGCTTGCCACAGATATTTCCACTGTCCATTTTAAGTTTTTAACACATGTGAAGAGTTGAGACTTAGGTACTTCTAAAATTAAAATATCAAAACACTCTGTCTTAAATTAATAAATATTAATCAACTTGAAGTTCCTTGATTAAAACAGTTTGTTTACTATGTGCAGACTCAACATGTCGTGAGGTGCTACCAAATATGGTGTTAACGTATTGAAATTACTTACTTCAGTAGCTTTTAGGTTGTTTGTTTTGTTTTAGCTTTGTATGTTTATGTTTTTTATTAGAGAATGCTATGTTTTTTAATTCCTATATTCAATTCAGAAATAATATCTTTGGTTTACATTCAGTGATATTTATTTTCTCTATTTTTTTATGAAAAAAAATACTTTAGTAAATTAGGTTTTCTACTACATAATTTGCTTCCGTTGCTGTGCACGGGCACGATTACTAGTATGATCTTATTGACTTCTTTTTGGGTCTCTCTTCATGGGCTAACAATAACTCATATTCAATTCGTCAACAGTCACGGTGTCAATGTCCTTAACACTTATCAATTCCTTTCATCTTTTTTTTTTTTTTTTTTTTTTTGAAACTCTGGTAGAGGCATCAATTGCTTTCATCACATGATTGAATTAATTCAACATTAAAGGAGCACCAAATATTTCCTATGACCTAAAATCTTGCACCTTCTATCAAACTGACTGCTTTATTTTATTCACAACTGCCAATATGCGAGGAAAGTGAGTCCATATCAGACTGCTGCGTAGATAGGCAGTTACCTATCTCTTTTTCATCATGCTCTTTTTCAACATACTACATAATTCATGAGCACCAAAAACAGTTTTCATTCGCAACTGACATTTGATGATAATTGGTTTTGGCTAGAACAAAATATTGAAAAGAGATTGCAGTTTTGGTGATAAATTTAGCAATATACTAATTTGTTGGAAGCTATGGTGATTTCAACATACATGAAAGAGAGAGAAGAGGAGGATAATTAAGAACCAACCTTTTATCTCTTTATATCCTTTTATATAACATCTGATAGCAACTTCATTTATATCCTTAAACATTAGGTAAAACTATAGAAGTTCATACATAGAAACTGAAAAAAAAAAAAAAGTATAATTCTAAATAGAGAACAATAACTGTTTTGAATTTAGACTTGAGAGAGAGCTTCCCATAACTTTCTTTAAGAAACTCCAAAAAAGGCTTGAACATTCCACAATTCTCAAAACGTATTTGTCACGATCAGTTGGTTTATCATACACTCATCCACATACTTAAAATACATATATAAATCACTCAAGAAACTTTTATGTACATCCCTAGGGGTTAATAAATAACTAAGAAATAAATCAATAAAATCACACAAAACAAACTGACGTGAACTCGTGAATAAAAATACAGATTATATCTACTGGTTATCAGGCTAAAGAGGTGATATGCTATGATATGGTTATCAAATTTGTAAGTGGCATTTCATCATTGGTTTTGATTTCCCCCTTCAGATCTGTACTAGGTGCCATGCCGACGGCTATACACTCCTCAAAACGGAAACAACTCATGAGATGATCGTTTGTTAAACCAGCAACCTGCATGAAGGAATACACGACTGTGGGCCCCACACTCCTAAAGCCTCTTTTGATTAAGTCTTTGCTCATGAGGTCAGCTTTTGGACTTTTAACCGGTACTTGACGAGGGTATTTGATTTTGTTTACAACTGGTTTTTGATTTACAAAATTCCAACAGTATCGATCAAAGGATCCAAACTCTTCTATTATCTGCATCAGAGGGTTAGGATATAATTTTGTTAGCTGATGTGTTGCATATGTGAAGATGATATCTGACATGATTTAACATAAAGACTCAGCCCACTTGGGACATAAATGCTAATTGTTATGCAAAATAGCTATTTTTAAGGAAATTCAGTAAAACTATTACTGAACCTGACCAATAAAATTTAGCTTCTTTCTAATATTTACTATAAAATTTTAAAAAGTGGATAGTCAATTTGCACCCTTGATCAAACATAATACCCTTGAGACAAGTCAATTTGTCACAACTGTACCTAATTGTTGGACCAAAGAAAGCAGAAGGAGAACCGTGAACAAAAACAGAAAAACAAAACCAACTAAAGAAGTTCAAACTCTAAAATAAAAAATATGGCACCCTTGATCAAACATAGTACACCTTTTGATTCTGAAAAGATTGATTATCAAAAAGGGGGTCCTATACCCCAGGAAGGTATACTAGATGCAGCCAGGTGATACCCATTTTTAGTAGGCAAAGTCAATTCCAAATTGGTTAAATAAAACAAGCCAACTCAATGCACATCCCTATTATGATAAACAAGCAAAGAAAAAGGAAAAACCTTGAGTATTTGCCAAGAATTGTCAATAATTGCACGAATCTTAGGCACTGAAAGAAGAGAGGTGGCAGTATTCCCTGGCATCAGTAACATTTTCTCATTTAAATTTGATACAGCAAGTGGATCAAATCCCATGAATGCTTGCCTGAAGAACAACAAAAATTTCTTGGTCAAGTCAGGTAATGGTATGTTATTGACACCAATAACCTAGATAGGTCTCAGTTGAATCTGCTTTGTTTTTCTTTCTTGTTTCTTTGGTTATTTCTTGGAATTTTCTGTTTCAGTTGCCTAAACTGAGGTTTTAATTTAGTCTTAACCAACAAGTCCAGGCACAATAAACATCTACATCAGAAATGGCAAGCATATACCTGCTTAATGATAAGTGTTAAAGTGTATCTACCATTTAAGTTGTTTATTTTTTTCCTTTTGTGTGTGTTTTAAAATTTAACTCCGCCTGTGTAGTTTCTACAAACTACACAGAGAAACTACACAGCCTAGCCTGTCCCAAGCCAGGAAAAAGGAAGGGGTTGTGATAGGTGTGGCGAGCCAACAAAAAATACTGCCTCTGTATGGAAATGAAACCCTCACCTCCGGTTGGGTTTCATTTCTAGCCTACCCCAACTTGTTTGGAACTAAAGGTGGTTGTTGTTGTTGTTGTTGTTGGGTGTGTTTTAAAATTACTCAAAATAATTACCTAAAATTTTGCCTTTTGCTGAGAATCTCAGGCCAAGTGAGTTCAGCCAATGCACCGCATAGAACTAATAGTTCAAAAAGCCTCCTGATGATACAAAATTAGAACCAAATATTATGCTTACTTCTTCGAAAAATATATTAAATTTATGACTTTTGTTGAGTTCATCTTATTTGCACAACTGAGGCTTGCAGGAACAAAATGGCCTTGTTCCAGCAATCCAGCTGACAAGACTGGATCCTAGATTGATTGGCATTTGGTTATTTTCAGACACATAAGATATTTTAAAATTGTTCAGATGATTTGGCATCACTTGGTTTTACATGTACAAAAAAAAAATCCGAACTGATAGAAGGTCAGATATACATACTTGTCATCATGCACAGGAACTCCCCACTCTTCATCATGAAAAGCAGCGTAAGAAGATTCTAATAAATAGAAGAAAAACATCAGATTAAAATAAATATAAAAATTAAAATATTTATGATTTCATAATATTTGAAAGAAACTATTTCATTGCTTTGTACTTCTTAAATAAATTTTTAACGTTTCATACAAGAAAAAGTTGCGGTTCTGATGGTCCATCTCGGTCTATGTAAAGCTAGGGCTTCAGTTTATGTTCATGGTACCATACCAGTCAGGTATATACTAGTTTGTACAAACTGGTACTAGTGATATAACATAACCTAAAAAGCTATATGGCTGTTTAATTAGCACCTACCCCTCCCTCCTATGAAGGCACATTTAATGAACCAAAAACAAAAGATTAAAAATAGTAAGCAAGCTGAGATAAGGACCAGATAAAAGACAAGAGGAATAATTAGTTATAACCACTAAAAAGGGATGTGGAAAAGATTAAAATAGTTAATATCCAGTAGTATAAGTCAACAAGTCGAAGTGGGACAGCAATACAATATTTTAGTTATTAATTTGGTAATAAAAATAAACATTATTTCAACAATGTCCTTCATGCCATAGTTTCATTTATTCAAAATCACATGGGAAAAACTCTGTGTTACAGAAAATTTAACATTGCACAGACAATTAAAGTTACTACATAAAATAAAATGGGGAAAATAAAATAGAGGATAACAAAAGAGCAGTCAGGACTTCACTAAACTTGCATCGAGTCCCAAATTTCAAAAATTTCACATTAAAATGCCCCCTTTCTGCGCCGAGTACCATTATTATTTAGAGGAGGGATCAAGTTACAACAATTTTTGAGTTACAACAAGTTACAACAAGCATTTTCTACATTTTCAAAGTCCAAATCATCGATCCAAACCGTTAGATGTGATCTCTACAATAAAATGTGCTTGGAGACCAAATTTTACATTTTTTGAAATTTTTTTACTATTTATTAAGATGGGTACAAAAACTAGTCAAATTCAGACCATTGAATTTTGTACCCATCTTAATAAATAGTAAAAGAATTCCAAAAAATGTAAAATTTGGTCTCCAAGCACATTTTATTGTAGAGATCACATCTAACGGTTTGGATCGACGATTTGGACTTTGAAAATGTAGAAAATGCTTGTTGTAACTTGATCCCTCCTCTATTATTTATGGATATTTCCAAAGTTTTTGGGACTAAATTGAAAGGTTGAAATTTCAACAAGCAGATATAGAGAAGTCCAGCAGCTGTTAGGTCTCTTAATTTCAATATTTTATGATTAAGAAGGTAAACTGCAGAGGTTTTCAGTATGATCAAAAAGAAAAAGGAAAAAAATTGGATTAGTCCATGATTAGTAGATTTTCACAGAATCTTTGTAGAAGGTCAAGAGGCCAAAAAAAAAAATTCACCAACATGATACAATGGAGAAATTTTAATGCATTCATTTATTGACCTCTTGATCATGTGTTAAAATATTCCAGATCTGAATGCACAGGCATCTCTGGACTCTGGTGATCACTGGTTCAGATTTCTTATTTTGAGATTTGGATTTTTAGATATTAATGCTATAGAGAAGTTGTGACAATTTGTGGCACCCAAAATCAGTGTAAGAAGGGGGGGACATTGAGTGGGCTCTAGAAAAATTACTTCCCACAAAATATATTGAGAGTGTGTATGAGAGTGAAGAAAAGAAAAGGGAAAAAGGAAAAAGGAAAAAGGAAAAAGGAAAAGGAAACACCTTGAAACAAGGCATTATTAGAAAGATTTTGGAGATATCAGCATGGCCCAAAGAAGAGTATCTTTACAACTATTCTCCACTAAATTGAATCAAGAATAGTTCAATGCTTTAGAATAAGTACCTATAATCAATGACCCCATCCATTGATGAAATGTTAAAACAATGTTGGCCTTTGAATCTAACATTTGTTTATCAATTGAAATTCATTTATTAACAGGAAGTTCACACATACCCTATAAAATTTAAAATCAAACACGTGCCACTACGGCCGACATTTCTGTTCAAAAGATTCCCCTCATGGTGCATTAAAAAATTAGTGTATAAGTATATTAAAAAATCATAATGTATAGGTATATTGAGTTCTAAATATTACAAATATAGGATGTTACAGCAAATTACCAACAATAGTGGATAAAATCTGCCAATTAAGGGAAATTGATAATGATAATTGTAACACCATAATTCAATACTGCTAATTTTTGCTTCAGAATATTGAAGGTAAACTATCAAGGCACCTTAAGCGGATACTTAAAATTATAAAAATGAATAAACAATGGAAACTCATCTTTAATAATCAGTAAGGTTCATGCTGTCTAACAGTAAGTCTCAACAATTGTGCTCAAAACTAGCAATTTCTCTTAATTTCCAGCTAAACTTAGTGGGAAGATTCTTCTGGAGTAGAGAATGTGTGATTTAGTGTATAAGAGAGAGAAACAAGAGACAGACAGACGTGCGTGCGCGCGCACGTGCACAGAGGAGGGAGATGGAGAGAGAGAGAGAGAGACAAACCGCTATTAGCAGTAATCCATGTACATCTCCTCTTTTCCTGAGGAACACTGAGTTCACCAATTTCACGGCCAACACCATTGTCTACCTTCGGGACACTCTTCTCTCTCTTAACCAAACCAACCTTCAGCCGGGTCGTGAGTCCAACCTGTCTTCCAATCCGACCCGTCGAGGCCCGGCTAGTAAACGACTCTGTTGACACCTCAGATGAACAAGATGCGTTAAGGGACAAATTGGGGTGGAGAAGCAATTCGTGTCCTTTCAAAAGCACCTTTTTTGAAAACTCTTTAGAGGGAGGTATACAACTCTTTCGTTCTTTCTTTGCCCCATTGAGCAATGTGTCATTGGGTTGAATTGGAGCTGATTTTGGTGTAGTAGGTTTCACAATTGGTTTGCGGGATGGGGGTTTCTTGTTGCCACCCGGTACCAAAACTGGTCTCGCTTCATCCTCTAAATTTGGTTCAGTTATGTTTAGAGAACGTACTCTCGGTGCACGAGACATTGTAATTAGTTGAAACCTTACTCCTAATTCTCAGTTGAACACTATTTACGCCAATCAATCAATTAAGATCCAAATTATAGCCCAACTGAAGTGAGACCAAATCATTGGTCTTCTCAACAACAAACATCAAACATCAAACATCAGAAGCAAACAATTCTTAAATAAAATCACTTTAGAGGGACAGATCTCATTCATCTAAGGCCAAATTAAAGCTAACTCATACAAACTTGAGATAATTCGAAACCTCCAAACCCAAATTTGCTGAGAATAAACGCTAGAAACCTCATAAATCGGCTACTGAAGTAGACTGTACGACAAGCTAGCTCACTTTTGTCTCCACATTGGAAATTGAG
The DNA here is from genome assembly GCF_964058835.1 of Carex rostrata. Taxonomy (NCBI): domain Eukaryota; kingdom Viridiplantae; phylum Streptophyta; class Magnoliopsida; order Poales; family Cyperaceae; genus Carex; species Carex rostrata. Next base: position 13,847,770 of record NC_135925.1, on the reverse strand, counting down.
GTGATTTGAAGCAGGGAAAGAGGGAGAAAATGGGAATCTTTTAGTAGTTGGGAGAAAAGGAAATAAAGTCAGCACGGAGAGGAGAGGAGAGGAGAGGAGAGGAGAGAAGAGGAGAGGTGGATTGGAATTGGATAGTGTTATAGTACACTAGTGACAGACGCTAGTATTGAGTCTTCTTCAAGAAAGAGCCAAAGAGAGAAGGTTAGAAAGATTAGTAGTTGGTTGGGGCCTTCCCCTTGGAATTGGAATCCTCTGAGATATCTCAACTTTTCCGTGACCGACGTGTCCGGTGCCTATTCGGGGGTGATGTAGGGGGTCAGTATTTGTGTGCTTCGAGATTCGTGTGGAACGTATTTAAACGGTTGGGGTTTTCCGTAAAGTCACGCAAAAGTTGAGATATCTCAGAGGATACGCACTCTTGGTCTTGGGGGTGTTTGATGTTTCCGTGTTGTGGCCAGTGCGTCTGTGCGCGCGCGTGTCAGAGTAAGTAAAGCGATGCTGACGTTACAATTGTAACTATAAATAATTATTCCAATAAAAAAAATTGATTACGTTTAATTTGTCTTTAGCATATACAATTATTTTGCAAATACAATTTTAAAAATATTAAAATGTTCAACTCACTCACAAATTAAAATTATAATGAATTCTAGAGATGAAGGTGGTTTCAATTTATTGAGGAATAATTGCTAAAGTAAACATCTTTCATTATCTTATGATAACCAATTAAGATAAAATCGTATATGATATATTTTTTTTTATTCTATAAGCGTGGCTAATAGATTTTGCTAAAGTGGAATGGAATTAACCGTTGATTAAAAATCTTGTAATAGAGTTAGTTGATGGTGTCGGTATCTGTTGTGTTGTGGCAAGTCCGTTACGATCGAGTTATATAGTTTTTAATTTTTTATATATGCTGATGAATCATGATGTACTTTAATTTGAACTTTAGGTCTGAAAAGAAAACACGGCTCCTTCCATATTGATGAGTAAAAGATAATTTTTTGAATTGTTACTTGTCATGTTCTTTATTGAAATTGATCAAAGCGGTTGCATTTCCCTTTCGCAATCTTCTAAGTTTAGTTTTAGAGTTGCCGTATGAATAAATGAAACAAAAAAAGCTGGGTTCTTTTTGGTCTTTTTAGTCTTTTTGGTTGTTGGCTAGGATCTTTCTTGGTCCTGAATATTTTTCTTTTTTTTAAGAATGCACTTGTCACTGGACCTCTACTTCCATTAGTGATCCAGTGAAAGAGACAATATGTCAATTTGGCACCATTTATTTATACTACTAAAAAATGGAGAATGTACAAAGTTTTCATGTTAAGATTTAACAGAGCAGTCTTGGCTTCATGCAGTGTACTAATCGTATATAGTGCTGTTTTGATTCTATAGTCCGTGCGCTGCATGAAGCCAAATCTGTTTTGTTATAGCGCTGCATGATTCATCCTGCTATTTTCCAGGTCACTTCGTTTGTGTATATTGAAAACGATCCGGCAGTCTTCAGCAAATGCCAAACTCAAATAAGTAATACTTATGATAAAAAAGACAATTTTCATTGGTAATTATCTTCAAAAATTAAAGCAATAACATATCCCATTCCAAAGCACTTCTATAAATACAATATAGAGTTCTGTTAGCACTAATGTTAAGTCTAATAGAAGTGGTGGGTGCACTGTATATATACTTTTATTGTGGCATGTGAAAAGGATTTGAAATTGGAAGTCATATTCTTTTCCTTCTTTCTCATGTAATTTCAACTTCCAAAATTCATGAGTTTGCATAATCAGTGCAGCACACGAGCACCAATGCAGCAATATAACCAAATAACAGTATTTTCTAAGCACTCCATATCTTCTTCTTTTTTTGAAAAAACAAACCCCTCTTTCGATCAAACAGCTGAGACAACGGAGCAAATTTTTCATCATGCCCAAACAAGAAAAATAAAATAAACAAATAAGCACTTTTGTACTTCCCCTCTCATGATTGAGCACTTAATGGTTGAACAGATTGTGTATAAGGTGAATTCCAATCTGCATCAAATACCTGCTGCACTTGCGTCACAATAGAGGGTTTGTATGTACCAAAACTGACCCCAGCTGTTGAGTAAAAATAGTCCCAGATCAAATTACTGGTACCAATGTGGGCCCGCACGTCACTTACAGCATACTTTCCGTGGTTGACCCGGGTATAGCCTGGATAAAGATTGCCTGTTGCTGTACCATTAATAATAGCAGGGCCTGTCTTGTCATAGCCCGGAATGATATAGTAGCGAATTTCGATTTTACCCCCACAGTGGTTGTATTTTGAGGAGGAACAGAGGACATTTGTATAGAGAAGGTTCTTCAGGTACTTGTCAGTACTGTCTGGTGAGTGGGTCCAGTTTGCAGTCAGAAGGTGCACCGTAGCATTTTTAGCAAATACGACCTGGTGAAGTAATAAAATTCAAACTTTGTTGCCATGGAATTTTATTTACATGCTAAGAGTAGAAAAGTGAAGTAGATTGTAATTGTAGTGAATCAAGTGCATACAAGGTTTTAGTTTTCGGCTTTTAGCAGATATACCTCTGAAATAGCAGCAGTTAGAGAATCCCAAAATATCATTGGATTGGCGAATTGGGACTGGCCAAGCCAATCCATTGTACTAAGACGCACAGTTCCACCAACCTTAACTGATTTAATCGTTTCGATCCATCCTTGTTCATCAGATTGGAATTTGCCAAATAAGAGCTACACAAAACATAAACTAATTATTCAACACCATAATCATAAGTATGATATTGTTAACTGTACAAGATCCATTACTGGAGACAGTAATCTAAAAATCAAAACATTTGATGACTATCAGTATATACTTCACCTCAGGTGGTGCAAAAGAAAGGTAGCTCAAGTCACTTGAAGCAGTAGAAGCACCCACTCCAGGGGTCTCAATGGATACGTTAAAGGTAGCAGGATCGTCTATTATTGGGTAACCATTAACATGCGGTACATCCCTCGCCGGAGGAAGAGGCGATCTGTTTTAACATGTCCAACACCAAAAAGTTAATATTTTAAAATTTAACTGGAGTTACTCCATATCAGGTCTGATTTCATTCTATTATTTGAGACTGCACTTTTGAACCTGTTCTGGTAAATTTATTTTGGTGGCAAAAGGGTCAGTCAGTTTGGGTTAATCAAATTGCTTCAGGTTAGGGTTCAGGTCATTTGGATCAGATATTGCTGCCCGGTTAGGTTCTTTTGGAGGGGTGGGGCATTCTAAAGAAGGGTAATTTTGGGATAACAAAACAATATACCTCATGTTGTTCAATTACACGTGGGATGCTTGGTGACTTTGAAAAGACATCCTCTATATGTCAGGTTCAATTACGCAGGGGTTAAGCACATGATTTTTATCATGCATTATAATCAAATGAACATTTTGCTACCAGCTAGCTAGTTTTTTTTTGTTCTGGTCAATTTGTGATCCTGTGTCATTCTGATTGGAAAGGTCATGTTGAGTTAGGGTTTCAGATTTAGATCATCAAGTTAGTCACAGATCAGTTAGGTTTCAGGTCCATTACTAGACACCTTACCAGCAAGGTCAAATGCAGTACTCAATAGAACCTCACTGGTATGGTATTTAGGTAGGTCTAATAACCTGGTGGCACAATGATCCTTTGGCAATTGTGGAACAGTATTTTTACAACACAAAGTGCTACCTATATTTCACCTGCATATAGACTACTTGAGCTTGACATGTATGGAACTTCTAAATATTATATTAGTGCTAAAATGACCAAGTACCTGCATTGTTCCTCTTTTGGGATGAAGTTAGACCAGCAAGGGACCTTTCTAGAAGCCTGCCACTGGCTGTCAAAAATGGTTCTGGTATAATCCATGGAATTAAGGGTCGAAAGTGTAAATAAATTGTCAAAATAATCCCTCAAAGATTGAGCTATCTCGGAACAACCAACGAGATATATCCCCAGCTCTTTCACCTAAAATAGAAAAGCAAATAAGCAGATAAATAAACTATATGAAACTGCTTCTGCGACAAGTATCCACCAGTTGTTTAACAAGATCAAAATTTGACCGAATCGAGGCCTTATTACCAGACCTGAGCAGTATGGTTCCACAATGCAGATGGTAAGGTAGCTTTACCTACTTATGACATGAAACCTGCATTGTCACATACTCCACTTAGGCTGATACACAAGAAGTAACTTCAGCAAGCCTAACCAGTACAGTATGCTAGATGCTATTGTTTGATTTTTGAAATTAAGCACAGAATATCTAAAGTGATTTATAAACCCCCACATCTTTTAAACACACTTGAGGATAATATATTTCAATTATTGTAACAGTTGGCTTTGATATCCTTCAAGGAAGCAAGATTTTATTACTGGCACCTGTAAAATACTGTACCTGGGTGAGAGACTTCCAGTCATTATTAGCAGAGCCGATATAAATATCCTTGTTGTCAGAAATCCAAACTTTGCAATGCACAATACCTGTGCCCCACCAGTTGCTAAGTAACAAGGTGATGTTTTTCACATTGGGGCGGCCTGCAGCCAGGTCTGATGCCTCTTCGACAAAATCAGGGTAAACTCCTGAGTGCTGGATTATCCTATAAAACAAAACGTTTTAGAAAATTTAAAATAGGAAAATTGTCCTTTATCCACTCTTGTACTCCATATGCTTTTTAGAATGCCTTTTTTTTTTCTTTGAAAAATAATACTTTTTACTAAAAATGGTTATCCAAGAGATTCACTTTAACATTCTACAAGTATTTGTTTTGTATTTGTAATATTGAAAACTTCACATAAATTAAAAGGCAATATTTTCTCGAATAATCATGCAATTATATTAATCCAAAACTCTTTTTCGAAAAAACAATTTTAAGTTGTATGAGTTTTCACCTGCTAGAGGAATTAAGACAGTTAAATGGACATGAATTAGCCCTGATTACGTACACCTTGATCATGTAAAAAGGTTAGAATGCCCTAAGAATTCTAATTGCTCAATTAAGTGACAGAATAGAGCCTCAGTCCACATAATTAGTTTAAATTTACAGTCAAATCACAATTGACAGAAAATGAGCAAAGAAATGAAAGCCGGGTTGTCAAACCAAAGTCAACCACTAAATTGGTACACTATCTAATGCCGACCTTACTGGTACTGGCACCAATCAGTACGAAACCACAATTAGCTGATTACATACCTAATGCTCACATTTCGGTCAGCTGCCTTAACCAATGATTGGTACACTTGGCGCCCGGAATCAGCCCCAAATTTCTTCATGTCAGCTTCAGAGTAGCCGTAATCACCTGATTTGGAATTATTTGGCTCAGCCAAGAGCTCCCAATACTGTACCGTTAGATCCAAGCTCTTTGTTGCATTCCCAGCTAGCCATTGAAGTACATCAGCTAAAAGTTGAATAGAAAAGGAAAGTATAAACAGAAAATGTTAATTAAAATTGTGTGCATAATAACCCAAAGTAGGTTAAATACTTAAATTACGGTGACAAGGTTGTCTATGCCTATTGGCATTTTCCCGTGCAATTCTTCAAACACTTATCAGGCACTAATAAAGGAGACCATCCTTGCAGGGATAACATCAACTATCATCTATTCAACTCTTCACCTACAACAATTAATATAGCCAATTTCCAGTTTTGTAATGGTGTAAGTGTAACACACACACACACACACATGTGGAGGTAAATAGTAAATACCTGTTGAGAGTACACCAGGAACAAGGTGAAGGTCTGGCATATCCGTAGGTATAGACTGAACCAGCCATGCCTTGCAATTGGACTGGGCAAAAGCGAAAGGTAGATGCCATGAACAAAGAGCTACTAGAAGAAAGAAAAACGAAGAAGAAGAAGAAGAAGAAGAAGAATGCAAGAGAGCCATGGCGAGTTAGTGATCCTATCAGGAACTCTGCGGTAGTTCTTTTTTATAGTTAGTTAGCGCCGTATATACTTTCCAAGTTTCCATTCACATTCTGAGCTCCATCATTCATCAACTATTTTTATTTTTATTTTATTAGATTGAAGGGATATCCAGTTGGTTTGATCTGGAGCGTTGGTTTTGATTGGACAGTCGAGATGTCAAACAAGGTTATTTTACTTGTTTTTCTAAATGCCGACAGATCACAGATGGTGTGCTCTAAAGGGTGTCAACTAGCTGACTCAGTTCGTTAATTCTGAACCGAGTTATAATTGAGAGAGCGGTATCCGAATTAAAATCTCAGTTTAAACTCGTGACAAGTCAGTAAGAGTTAGTTTGCGAGCTGACGTTAATAGCTCGGTCCAGTAACGAGCGAGTCACGATTGATCTACAAGCTTTTTTGTCACCTCTAGTCTAAACAAGGATTTCACAAGATAGAATGAAATGATTGTGAATTTGATATAGAAGCTGTTTTTGAATTTCTGAAATGGTTATAATTTTTGTAATTGATTTTTGACCAAGAGATATCCATTACTATTTACTAGGCATTTACAATTTTTTTACCAATAAAGAATGTGCTACAGAATATTCTGCTTCTATATTTCTGGGCCGAACTCCCTTGATCTGAGCGTCGGTTTTGATTGGATAAAGCTCAAAGTCAAACCATGCCGTTTTCTCTTTGTTTAATGCCAAGTGCCAACACAACACAAGGTGAGATATCACGAAGGATTTTTCCTGTTTTCCTGTTTTTGGGGGTTTTAACATAGGGATTATCGATAATATTTTTTTAGAGAACGATCAAGTGCAGTTGTTGGGAAGCGGATAGAGAGCCGTGTCGTGACTAAAATGTCAAAGAGAGGTGATCACGGTACGTTAATCACACCGTAATTATTTACGTATTGTGTCTAAACGTAACTAGTTATGTTTTTCACATTAAATTATTTTTTTCATAATTTAAGTTAGTTTCTTTAAGATTCATTATTTGATTAAGACCTAACGGTTCTAATTATACATGATTCGCGTAATTACGTGCTATGCTGTAATCGGATCTTTCGCGTACCGTATCGTGACCAAAATATCAAGAGATCATCACGACATGTAAATGATCACAGCACGAAACAGTAACACGACATGTAATCGGCTCCGTCATGCCATTTTTCTCACACTAGAAGCGGAGCATAGAAATGTGAATTTTTGATTCTACTCAGACGATCCGAATCTTTCTCGACGGAAGAGCTGCAAATAAAAAAAAATTATACCCTCGATGATTGGAGAGGATCGAAGAAGGAAAGGTTGACTACGATAGTAGTCTTTTCTTTTCGGATAAGTATCAACTCAAAAGAAAGTTTACCGTATTGTGGCACTGTGCAACACTTTACACTCTGATTGGATGGAGAGCAGAGGAAGAAAGAGAAGTGAAGAATAAAAAATAATGAAATCGAACATAAAAAAAAAATTAATATATTTAATTTTTTTTGTATTTTGATGATTAATGAGAGAAAATAAATTTAATTTTCTTTCCGTCTTATTTCTTATTTAATTGATTAAAGTTGTTCGCACATAATATATGCTACAAAGTTTCAGTATAGCAAGCTATACCTTTTAAACCTTTGTTACACTCTGTCAAATCAGATAGCAAGTGTACTATCCTATCGATGAGTATGCTCAGGTATCGATCCACAGGGACGGAAGAAAATAACCGGACTTATCCTAAAATTACTTAAGATTCTAGAAGTGAGAGAAATTGATTTGGTTTAGTTCTAACAATTCTAATGATTTATGACAAGTTTAAAAATCAATAAAGAGAATTTAAGTTGTTTTCAATTGATAAAAAGGCGTTTCCAGGGTTCAGATTTCATTTCTGTTCAGCCCCGAGGCATACGGCCCGTATGGAAATCCATACGGCCCGTAGGGGACCCCGAGTTAATGCTGCAGCTACTGTTTTCTGTGTTGGTGCTAATGTTTAGGGTTTCTATCGACCAGATCTAGATACCTAACCTCAACTTTCGCATTTTGGCCTAGTACCCGATTACCGGACTCAAATACTTCCCTCTTAGATGCGTTAAACCTCAACTTTCGCATTTTGGCTTAATTTATCTAAGTTACTTGTTGGTTTACTAAAAGTATCCAAGGACTTTCGCCTCAAGGAAAGTTTCACCTTTCGGGTACTCCTTGGTTTCACCCTACTTCATATACTTTATTCGGTTGGATTAAATGTCATAGACTTGGCTCCTAACACTTAGATGTGCGCATTCATCTAACGGGATGACTAATCAATTCAAGCAAGCACAAATAAAGCAATCGAAATACTACACAACAAGGTAAAAACAAAGCATTCAACACAAAATCCAAGTAGCATGCAAACAAAACCAAACTAGAAACTATATCTTAACCCTAGAAACAAAGTAAATTAGCTACTCATGTTCATAAGATAACACAAATAACAAGAAATAAAAGAGTTCATGACAAAACAGTGGAGAAATCCGAAGATCCGTTGCAAACTCGCGTTTTTCACTTCTCTTCCTCTTCTCCTCCTCTTGTCTTTTGCTCCAAGAAAGGTTGTCCAAGTTCCAGTTGTCAATCCCCTTTTTTTGGTGAGGAAATATCTCATTTAATGCCCCAGATCGCGCCTGCAGAGGCTTCCTTTTCGGCCTCCTTGATTTCAGCTGATTTCAGATTCTGGCTGGATCTTCCAATTTAGCGTCCTACGGCCCGTAGTGGACCCCATACGGCCCGTAGGGCTGTGCTTTGTGTTGGAGACTCTGTGCCTCTGTTGTGGAACCTTCTGTGTGGTTGGGCAGATCCTGTACGGGCCGTACGAAATGTCATACGGGCCGTATGAAAAGTAGTCAGATCCAGTTTTTTGCCCTTTTTTCTGCAAAATACCAAACAAAGCATAGCAGTACCACATTTCATCGAAATATAAGTAAAAAGTCCACATTTATAGGCTTTAAAGCACGGGTTTCAGTGTAAATCAGGGCCGTAATTTAGATATAATATGGAGATATCAAAAGTTTAAAAGATTAATATATATTTGTGACAAAAAACTTGTATGAAAATTATATGTGTGAGATATATAATTGGACATTTGTATTATTTTTTTATAAAAATATTTGCAACAAATTTTATTTTCAATAATTATAGAAATACCCTCACCCTTGTCCCCCATTTATCCCCGCACTCTCTCTCTCAATATTAACTTCATTAATTGTCATTTATCCCCTATTTATTCTGCTAATAATTTTCATTTATCCCCGCATTAAATTATAATATCATTTAATAACTATCCCTTTTCCTCTAATAGCAATCTCCACTAATAAATGTTTATCTGTTTATTGATGTTCCACAAAGTATTTATCATTGTTTCTGACAAGTATTTATTATTGTCTCTGACATGGTAATACTTTAATTTGATTAAACATTACTTATTGACAAGTAGTATTTATCATTGTTTCTAATAAGTATTTATCATTAATTCTGAGAAGTATTTATCATTGTCTCTGACATAATGATACATTTATTTGATTAAACATTACTTATTGACAAGTCGAACAAAGTTCAAAAAAGTATTTATTATTGTTTCTGACAAGTATTTATCATTATGCCTGAAAAGTATTTATCATTGTCACTGACATGATGATACATTGGTTTATAAACATTATTTATTGACAAGTTCAAGAACAAAGTATTTATTTTTGTATCGTCAAATATTTATCCATGTAACATAAAATATTCATCTAATATATTTAAGTCTCAAATGTTTTACTGAAAGTTGCAATTATATCCGAGAAGCATTTATCCATGTAACATAAAATATTTATCCATGTAACATAAAATATTTATCATTATGTCTGAGGAGTATTTATCATTAATGTTTTACTGAAAGTTGCAATTATGTATGAGAAGTATTTATCATTAGGTGAGTGGATTGTTTGTTTAATGGTCCCCAGTTGTGCGGGGACAATAAAAAAAAAGAAATTTTGTGCAGGGATAACTGACAAGTATTTATGAGGGGATTGTTTAATTAATGGTCCCCAGATGTGTGGGGACGATTCAAAAAGAAAGAAAATTTTGTGCGGAAATAACTAATGGATTGATTTATTATTTCATATATAGAGATCATTGCAGAAGGATTAATACTTTACAAATTCAACATAAATATTTTGATGCTTCAAGTTAAACACTAACAGTTTATGCGGAGTATTAATGATTGAGCGGTCCCCCCATGATTGTTTTGGAAGTTTCTACGGGGTTTTTTACGGGGATAAAGATGCGGGGATTGTTATCAAGATCTTTTTATTTTCCATTCAGTACACTCCAAATTGAGAGGAAAACCGATTCTATTCATTATAATGATACAAGATTAAATCTTTCACCTCTTGTACCCTTCACATTTTATATAATTTTGTCAACCAAACGCAATTTGACGAAAATTTTTATATTTTCTTTCCATTCCCTCCCTTCCTCTACTCTTCATCCAAACAAGGTGTTAAAGGTGTTTATTGGATCCGGTTTATTTGATAATTGATTTCAACTGAACGCACAAATTTAAAATTAAATAGTTCGTTCTTTATGTGTAAATTAATTCCGTTCCGTTGAATTTTTGTTTTAATTTTTTTTATGTATGTGGCTCGTTTTAATTTATATTATTACGGTTCAATCACAAATCGAAAATTACTTAATATTTACTTAAATTTTTTGTATTTGATTATGTTTAATCTCTCTAATTTTGATTTGATTGATATAAATTTTGATATTTATTTATATGATTATTAAAAGTATTTGCGTATTCATTTAATTTTGACATTTTAAAATTTAGTATATCTTATTTCAATTCAACCAAAGAAACCAAAATTTAGTTGGATATATATTTTTGGTTCGGTTGATTGGATTGACAAGTTTAATTCAGTTGGTTCGATTATAATTGTAAAAGCCGAATAATTTTTTTAATATAACTAATTTAATTCAGTTCTAACCAAACCGAACATTTGAGCACTCGTAACCACTTATTTCGTTAATTTGCTCAAATACATTTTTTTAGAATTTTTTTAAGTAGTGATCTACTGGTCTAGCCACTTGTTTAGATTAAGACACAATGTTCATACAATTAACATTACACTACTGATTTAAAAAATATATTACACTAATAAAGCAATCACCAGAAGTGGAACCAAATGAATATAATGGGGTCAACTGACCTCCATTTTATTTTGAAAATTTTGTATTAAGATTTATAATTTTCTATATAATTTAGAGTGAAATGTCTTGATATTGTAAAATTGATCTCCATTCTCTATAGAAAATTTTTATATGATCGACTCCTATTGTGTAGTTTGACCTCCCATAATTTGAAAGTCTGACTCAGCCCCTGACAATCACTAATAATGCAAACGATCAGGTAATGTTGCAATCCACACATTGGACTTGGTAATGTACTGAGTGAAATGTCATAATTTTCAGTTGTTTGATTGAATTATTTGACACTCGTTCATAGTGTTAGATATAGAGGTGGAAATGGAGCGGATACTGAACAAATAATGGTAAAAATTATATTTATATATATTTTTTAATTTTTCGGATATGGATACGGATTAGATATCAGTCGGATATGGATACAGATACAAATTGAATTGGATATTCATTAAAATAATATTAAAGGAGGAGGGTTCAAATGCCTTCATTTTCTTGTGCTTCCACCATGGCTTCATTTTTAAAAACTTTAATAATTCAAAATTTAAATAATAAAAGTCAAAATAAAACTGTTAGATGTGATCTATGTTATTTTATCTAAGCGCGTAAAAATTTATAATATTTCAACTTTGTTTTAGTTGTCATCAAGAGCTTGTAAAAACGTATTAATGTGGATAATTTATAGACGTTGATTTTTCAACTTATTGATTTACATATAAACAAAACCGAAATGCGATAATTTTTTATGAGCACATAGAGAAAATAACATAGATCACATCTAACGGTTTTATTTTGACATTTATGATTTAAATTTTGAGTTATTAACTTTTTAAAAATGAAGGCATGGTGGAGGCACAAAAAATGGAGGCATTTGAACCTTCCTCATATTAAAGATACTGAAGTTCATAATATTTATTTAATTATAATGGAGAATAACATATTTTTTTTCATAATATATATTAAAATATATGGATAATTTAAATGCAAAACCATATCAGTATTCATATTTACACGGATATTTAGATATTAGATATCCATATCTAATTTTTCGAATACCGATCAAATGTTATCCATACCATTTTCAACATGTCTTACTATTTGTGATGTGATCCATTAAATTAAGTTAATAATTTTACAATTTAATTTATATTTTTAATATACAAAACTTCAAAATTGGTATGTACTTTACGCATAATTGAATATCAAATATATAAAATGATGAAAATTGATGTGGGTTTTATCATCGAACAAATAACTTAAATGTTATATTTGCTCAACGTAGAGATGTGAAGATTTCAAGATGAAATATCAAATAACATTTAAAATTGTATGAAATTTAAGATGAAATATAATAATTTTTAGTGTGTCGGACCAAGTGAGAATGTAATCTAACCTAACTTGTTACCGTGTCGGACCGAACAGGTAGAGCTAGCTTTAGGCAGTCTAAAATAAATGGTTATCTTGGGAGTCGAGGTGGTTTTAATATTGGAACTTTTTAAGGGCTATCTTGTAAAACCTCCCAATATCTATCTATCCCGTATCCCCGCCCCGGAGTCGAAAGAATTCGTATCAAGGGAGGGAAGGCTGAGCATTCTCGCTACTCGCCAATGGCGTCGCCCAGTGCACTAACAGCTCCTATGTCAAATATTCTCACTTCTACAAATTGCTTCAAAGCCTCCGCCTTTTCCTCCTCTTCGTTCGGTTAGTGCCCCTTCCTCTTCCTCTTCCTCTTCCTCACCATCATTCTAGGGTTTTAGGATAGGATAGGATAGCTATACCGATCCGCTTATTCCCTCCACCCAATCATGGCAAAATTGCGATGCTTGATATTTGTTTGCCTCGTTAACTTCCACGACCATTTCCTTTTTGGATGTCCTCAAACTTGCATCTCTCAATAGAGAGGCAAGATCAATCACCATTTTTTGTTGGGCCTGCTGTACAGAGAAAGGTTTAAATAGGATCTTTGTTCCAAAATAATTCAAAAAAGCATAACCCAGGATTTTTCATGTTATCCGGTTAAACACTTTTGTTTTTTTTATTAAACCATCAATCAGGATTTACCTTCTGACTTGTATCGATGTACCATTAAATATTGTCAGGCAATACACGAAAGATCGAAGGACCATCCCATTTTCCATCTGTTAGTGTCAGAGGGACAAATAAGAGGATATCATTACGTATTTGTGCTTTATTTGGAGGAAATAAGGACAAAAATGAAGAAAATGCTGATGCACCTGAAAAGAAGGTATATACTGGTACCCTGCTGGTTATATCTGGGAAGTTGTTGAACTCATTATTTATACATCTTATAATGATTTATTTTTCTGTTGGTAGTAAGTTTATTATGAAGCTAAATTTCATGTTTGATACAAAACTTAACATCGTTACTTAGGCAGGGGTTTTTGGCAACATGCAAAATTTGTATGAAACAGTGAAGAAAGCACAAATGGTGGTACAAGTAGAGGCGGTTAAGGTGCAAAAGGATCTTGCTGCGTATGTATATGTACCACTCTATAAGATCCTAAATTTTTTTTTTATTATAGTTATTTCAGATGCAAGTATTAAGAAAAATGTTTTTTCTTCCTTCTGACAGAACTGAGATTGATGGGTATTGTGAAGGTGAGCTTATTAAGGTATGTCATGAGAATTCTGAACTATGTGTTACCAGTTCATGCTGACCAGTACAGGATAATACCAATTGGGTACTAATTTGGGCTTTATATGAGCATTTACTAGTTTTGGGTTCTTAACATTGGGCTTAGTTTGAGCCTTTAACATTTAGTTCTGACCACACGGGTCCTAGAAGGTTCCTGATACTGTTATGATTTTACCAGTAGCAGCATGATATCTTTTTTTTCTTCTTTATGTCTCTTTAAATGCAGGTAACTCTTTCTGGAAACCAACAACCAATAAGGATTGAAATCACAAATTCTGCCATGGAATTGGGCCCTGAGGTAAGCGTAATTTGGGGAACTGTTGAAAATTATATCCTTTGTTTTAAGAGTCCCATACTAGAGTGTCAGAAATCGTATCTTTCATTTTAGCAAAAATGACACTGCTTAAAAGATGGCCTTCTGAACCCTGAAATGTTTTTTTGACCGACTTATTAAGGTTTTTTACTTAGTTGGGTTGGGCAAAGAATGGGAACTTGAAAGTTGAGTTTGGTTTAATCTGCCTGTTGAAATTAGAAATATTGTCTCAGATAAAAGGAAAAAGAAACAGAAATGAAAAATTTAAAGCACACTTTGTAATCCTGAATATTTTTTTTTTTTTGAAGGTCGTCGACAAATAATCCTGAATATTGATGTTATGGTTCGGACTAGGTCTGTTAAGCCCCAAAAAGAAGAAGAAAAATTAAAGTTAGCATAGACAAAAAAAATTAAGCAAAATAACATTTTTTTCTGTGAGGAACTTACATGGAGGGTTCTGTTATTTGACAAATTTGTTTTTAAAATTGAACTTCTTTGTAATTTCAAACTTTCTGTTCATTTATAAATTTTGTTTTTCCCAAGTTTGCTAATAAAGGATAGAATTTATTTACTTTGTCATTGGGTGATTTCTTTGGTTATAAACTTGGAGAAGGATCACTCACAATAATTTATCTGGTAATCTCGACAATATTTTTCAAATCGATTTGAATAAGTTCAAAAAATTTAAAAATAAATTTAGAGGTGTATTGTTGGACATAGCCTCCCAACAATGTTTCATGCAATTTGAGTATTATCTGCAATAATGCATCAAGGACCGTTAATTTTAGATTTTTGAAGTTGAAAAATAATTTTGGATTTGAAACATGCACCAAGTCTCGTCATTTCTCAATGATGATATGTGTACCGTATAAATTGTGCCTATAATGTTGGATTTGAAATTTTATTTTATTTTTTGATGATTTTCAAGAGTGTTTTTACGAGTAACGGTCAAGCAATCCCACTACATAAACTTTTGGCTTATTTTAACGTTTTTAGTTTTCATCAATTGCTTTAAATATTCAGAGCCAGCATATTTTTTAGGCTTGGTAGAAGTATTCCTATTGAAGTACTCTTGTTTAAATCTAGGAGAAGATTTTTGAAACTTTAATTGCAATATATTCTCTTTGCACAGAAACTCTCTTTATTGGTCACAGAAGCATACAAGGATGCGCATCAGAGGAGTGTCCAGGTCTGAAAACAGACACAATTAAAAAAAAAAAACATGGAAGAAAATTTTGCACTTTTACATGTATTTCCTAACATATTCTTATTTTTATTGTAGACAATGAAAGAGAGAATGGGTGATCTTGCAAAGAGCTTAGGAATGCCGCCTGGCCTGGGTGGGACCTAAGGTTACCTTCTAATCTGATTTTGTTGGGTTGTTGACTTGTGTTTTTTTTTTCTTTTCGGAAGCCAATCTCATGTTTCTGATACAACAAGAGTGTGACTAATAAATTAATGTGGAAATTTTCCTCAAAAAATAAAAAAAAATTAATGTAGAAATGGATTGATTTGTGCCCACTTTCAGGTATGCCAATCGGTGACTATAGATTGCAGCTTTATTTTCTGTTCTGATCGAAAGGTAGTCGGCGAATGCAAAGTATATGCAGTAAAACCTGCTAAAAACACTTCTGTTTTTCTTGTTAATTTTTACTTGTTGCATGTGCTGTTTGGTAAATTTTGTAAGGGACTTGGAAGATTTAGTTTCTAATTTTTTTGCCTTATTTCTTGTATTTGATTTTTTTCTGTCTTTTCTAGCAAACAGTAGAGCTTATTGATAATGCATTATGACATTACCAATGTTTTAAAACGCGATGTGCATATATAGTCCTTGTATAACATATAAACAATATATCGATGCACGTGAATATTAGTCGAAGACAAAAAAAAAGATGTACCGAGATGTTGATCTTATCTAAAATTTATTATTACTGGAGGTGGATTTCATTTTTATGTTAAGAGTTTGTCAAATATTTGAGAAAATACAGTCAGTTATTAAATATACTTTAAAGCCTCCACGGACCACGGTCAGATACTATATATATTTGTGGGTAATAATTAATGGCATTTATTTAGCCCATGATATCGGCAGATGTACAATGGTCAGTTATGGGAATTAATTAATATTGGTGTGGATTTCATGGAAGATAAAAAGGATAGCTAGAAGACCCCTTCTCAATCATTGAACGATCAGTAGGATTTTATTTTTACCAACAGACCATCCAATATCATTATGATATATAAAATATTAATTTTCAATTTGCTTCAACTTTTCAAATATTTAAATGTGTGGGACAGAAAATTAGTAAGCATGACATTAATTCAAAGATGGAAGAATTAGACGTCCATAAAGTTTCTTAAAATTTTGGTACAAATATGTGAATCGTCAAATAGATCAATGTTTTGAATTTTGACTTTTCACTGTTTAGAACAACCTAAGATGCTTTGTTTAAGAACTGGCTTTGTAGATCAAGAATAAATAGTAACCAAACGGACTAGGGGTGTAAACGTTCGAATACGGATCGGATAGCGGTCTTATCGTATTCGTATCTGTTATAATTTTTCAGATATCGATACGGATACAGATTGGATATTAAACGTTACGGATTCAGATCGGATATCTGATGGATACAAATATTTTTCATAATTAGTTTGTTGGTTACAAAATATCTATTATATTATTAAAATATTAGTCACTAATTATGTCATGGTGTTATATTGTTCATCAAATATATATTTATATGCAATTTAATAAATTATTGGTATAATATGCAATTTAATAAATCAATTTAAGAACATATAGTACATTTGTTGTGGTTTAAAAGTGTAAATCGTCAAATATGGATAGTTAAAAGTCTTACCATATCCTTATCCGTTATAATTTTTCAGATACAGATACAGATACGAATCATATAATTTAGATAATTTTCCGGATTCGAATTCAGATAAAATCGGATAATATCCAATCCGTTTAGACCCCTAAAACAGACCCTTGTATATAAAGTGGGAAAAATGGCACGACGGAACCAGCTCCATCACGGAACGACACAGCACGTGTGTCAGTTACATGCTGTGACTTGCGTGTCCCGTGCCGTGATCATTCACGTTTTGTGACTATCTTTTAAAATTTTGGTAAGGTACGGCACGACACGTCACGTAGTCACGCGAGTCACATGTAATTCTATTAGATATCGATTAAAAAGGTGAATTTTGAATAAACTAACTTAAATTATGATTAAATGGTTACGTGAATTACGCAAGGCACGTTTGGACACGGCGTAACTCATGTGACGTGACCATTCACGTGCTATGATCACCCCTTGATATTTTAGTCACGGCACGGCACGAGACCAAAATCACGACGTGTTAGTCATGACACGGAACGTTTTTTCCACTCTACTTGTATAATCAATTTATGTATATAAAACTTTAACAGGCTTTTGGAAGGACCAGGCCCACTTGACGGATATATATATATATATGTTGGGCTATAGATTTGCATAGTGATTAGTTATAACTAATTCGACGATTACAATAAACAATTAGATTATTTACGGATACTCCGTTCTCTTTTTAAATTGCAGTTGCTAATTGATCTTTCAAGAAATTCCTGTAAATAGCTAAGAGAATGCAGTATCTTTGAATTATAAAATTTAGAGGCCAGGTATCATGTAGCCTATTAAGTCAACGTAAAAATCTTTTATGGTTATTAGAAAATCTCAGTCATCTCATCTCTCATCGATCTCTGCCATAATTATCATACTTGTTGATTTGATGGCTACCAGAAAATACCAAATTTGTTGGTGGCTACTTAATTGCTTATCAGCCTCTTCGTTTCATATTACTATCACAATATCTCTTCTTCTTTTTTTTGAAAACGAATCCGCTTAATATAGAGCGGATGATTTTCATAATTGCACAAATGGTTCAGATATCCGGAACCAAAATCAGCTCCAAATTCTCTTGCATTTTCTTATATAGAAAATAGTTCATTCCAGATATTTATAAATTTTTTAAACTTTTAAATATATTGTCCGATTAAAGAGACCAAAATCTTTAAAAAAACATATAGTTGCCCTTAACATTATGTTTTAAGAGGAGGGTTCAAATAATTTTATTTTTTTGTGTCTCCATTATGTCTTCATTTTTAAAAACTTTAATAACTCTAAATTTAAATCATAAATGTCAAAATAAAATTGTCATATGTGATCTATGTTATTTTCTCTATATGCTCATAAAAAATTACCACTTTTCAATTCTATTTTTATGTGCAATAAGTTGAAAAATCAACATCTAGAAATTATTCAAATTAGTACATTTTTTACAAGATCTTGATGGCAATCAAAACAAAATTGAAATATATATATATATTTTTTTTATACACAGAAAGAAAATAACATAGATCACATCTAACAATTTTATTTTAACATTTATGATTTAAATTTTGATTTGTTAACATTTTTAAAAATAAAGGTACAATGGGGATACCAAAAAATGAAGGTATTTAAACCCTTCTCATGTTGTAATGTTAGGGGTGCAAACGGATCGGATACGGATTGGATAGTGCTCAACCCATATCTGTATCCGTATTTTTTTTCGAATACGAATACGGATAGGATAGGATAGTAATCGGATACGGATCAGATATTAAACGGATACAGATACGGATCGGATATTTTCGGATACGAATACAAATACGGATATAATTCGGATTTCTAATTCAAAATATATATCTAATTAACTTGTTACACCATTACAAAATATATATCTGATTAACTAAAATTCATCAACATAACTATAACTTTAATTAAAAATACCAACATAAAAGATATTCTTTAAAGATATATAATACAAAAAATAAATAGACACAAAAAAATTCTCTCAAATCTTAATATTATCCGGATATCCGAAAAATTAAAATATCCGGATCCGTATCCGTATCCGATTCTGAAACTCAACCCGTATCCGAATCCACAACTATCCGTATCTGAATATCCGAATCCGCAAAAATTCGGATACGGATCCGGATTCGGACGGGTAATATCCGACCCGTTTGCACCCCTATGTAATGTACAGTTATAGTGCAAAATAATTGATCAGTTTTAAAAAGAAAAATCTTAGAAATTTATATAAATGACAAATGAAAAAAAAAATATATAACACCGAATGAAATCTAGCGTCGTAGTCAATCAGTTTTGATGGTGAATTAATTTTTTAAAATCCGTAAAATATCGGCTTCGGCAGTTCGGCCATCATTTTTCATGCGATTCCTCAAAAAAAACAAATAATAATAATAAAATTGTGAATCACGCATCTGTCGATATCGGAATTGCTGTAAACGCTCAAAGTGTATCAGACGGTCCAGACCTCGCTAGGAGTTGTTAAGGCGTCCTTGCAATTGGATAGGAGCCGAAACATACTGACACCATCAAGAAAAAGTGGAAAAATAAAAAAAACATACAAACTACGAAGCCATCCACTAATAATTTGTTATATGTATATTTTATTTATATGAAATTCCTTCCCGCAAGGGAAAAGGATGGAATAGTTCAGTTTCTTCTCGTGAAGTCTGATCAGCAGTAAACCATTATTCTCCGCCTCCGCCTGATCAGACAAATAAATAACTAATTTTCCATTCCCCCACTTCTTCTCGCAACCATCTCCCTCCACTACTAACTTCCCATACCTTCCGACAACACTACTATCATATCATACCCGCCTTATCTCCACCATCTCCGGCCATGGCGGCCGAGCCCCTCCTCCGCCGCATAAATCCCAAGTCGCCTACACATATCACCACCTCCGCTTCCTCCCCGTCACTCCCTCGCCCCTCTTCCTCCTCCGCCTTTGGTCCCCGCCGCCCCGGCTTCTCCTTCAGCCCCTTAACGCACAAAAAGCGATCGACCACCGGTCCCCGCTCCTGGATCCGCATCGACGCTGTTACAGGTGCCTCCTCCATCATCGAGGCGGACAAAATATCTATCATGCGCCGATGTGACCTCCCTGCCAGAGATCTGCGTCTCCTTGATCCTCTCTTTGTCTACCCGTCTACCATCCTCGGCCGTGAGAAGGCTATAGTAGTCAATCTCGAGCAGATTAGGTGTATTATCACAGCGGATGAGTTGCTCTTATTGAATTCTCTGGATTCTTGTGTTTTGCAATACACTGTGGAATTGCAGAGGAGGATGTCAGCTGCAGCTGAGGCCGAGGCCATGGGTGAGGCTACTGACCAGTTGCCATTTGAGTTTAGAGCACTGGAGCTTGCTCTTGAGGTTGCTTGTTCTTTCCTTGATTCTCAGGTATGACAGTTCAAATAATCTGGCCTTTTGGAACACTAGGTGTATTTTGAGGGTTCAGCACTCAGTTAATAAATAAGGAAATAAAAGTAATGAAGAACCTAAACCTGTTGAAATTGAGGTTTGTTTACCACGCAACTAAGGCCGGTCTGGTTGTCAGTTTCATACTGGTACCATAGACGTACATGACTTGACGAGAATGGTAATGAAAATAAAATTATTTTGACTTGATTAAGAAATTAGCATGGCCAATAAATTTAAGACTATCATCTACGGTTGAACAAATTACTTTTAATAAGAGAGGGATTCATGCCTTCATTATCGTAGTACAGCTTAGGTTTTGCTTATTCAACAGATATGGTCATATTATAGTTTGTGAAATTAAGAAAGGGGAAATTAATACAGAAGCCTGCTAAAACTAAGATTTTGTAGTAGTTCATGAAATAATTATATACGGCGTGAGAATTGATTTTAGATTGATAATATTGTCCTTTCCTGTTAACTATGTCTCTGTCAATAAGGTTTTGACCATTGAGCTTTTCCAAAAGCCATCAGACATTTTGTTAAATCTGTGCTTTCCATTTATTATAGAATTCATTCATCTTCATACGCAATCTCACACTTTATTGAACCTTTCAATTAATGATTGGTTACATTAATAGTACCAATTTTCCATTGAAGTTTGAGTTTGTTTTCCCTTCATAGTTAGTCAACGACAAGCTGCTTCTCATGTTATGCTCCATCCCTCTTTGATTTTTAATGATTTTTAATTTATTCCAAATAAGCTCCTTTTCTTCCTTATTTTAATATTGGAATTATTGGTGGATGTCATATTATAAAGGTATATCTGAAGTTGACCATATTATATTGCAATAACTGGTAAGAAATAGCTGTAAGTAACTAGATGGTATATTTCTCTCACTTTATTATATTGTTTTCACTGAATTTAGAATTTCTATGTGGAATATAACACATCCACTGCCCAAAACTTTATCCAAGCACAACATCTGCATTTATCTATAACTGTGAATCATTTTTATGTTTTGTACTAGTATTGGTATCACCATGACTTAGAAAACACCTGGGGATGCATTTGTAGGATCTGACTGGAGCTATTGTAGTGGGGTACTGATTTTGTCTAAGCCTCTCTCTCTCTCTCTCTCTCTCTCTCACACACACACACACACACACCCCTTTTGTTGGTTTAATTTGGATAGCTTTTGGTGTTTGCATGATATAGGTTGGAGATAATTCAACTATGGCTAAAATTGTCAAATCATATCTTTGTATTGGTTCAAGTTACACATTGCCTTGCAATATTGCTATTCTATGTACTAATTATAATTTTTTTTTTGTGTTTGTATTTGGAATAGTCTGCTGAACTAGAAATCGAAGCATATCCATTGCTAGATGAACTGACATCCAAAATAAGTACCTTAAATTTGGAACGAGTTAGGCGATTAAAAAGCCGTCTTGTTGCATTGACTCGAAGGGTTCAAAAGGTAATTTTAAAATCTCGCCGTTTTTCCCTTTTCTGATACACATAAATGTGCGCATACATTAAAACTGGGATAATATTTGAGATTTCAGCCGCTAGCATAAACCTATTTGGTATTAAGTACCTGACGATATCTGATAAGTTGCACTAAATGCAATTGCAACTTCTTGGTTGACGCTGTAAGTTTCTTATGGTTTATACTGTTCCTCGAAATGTCCAATAATTGTATTGCTGTGACATATATTTTCTTGGACATAGTTTTAGTTAAGCCTTACTCCAGTCTGGTCTCTATAAATTGTAGATTCAAACAAGTGTCTCTTGAAACGACAAAAATAAAGGTAAAACGCAATTGCTCGTTTAGTCCCAAATACTCAGGCATGGTCCAATACTCCAAATTAGGTGATTAGAGTCTATTTTTATTTAGATCAATTCCGGAACAAATGTTGCTATTTATCAATTTGGTTCATTAAAAATGTGAAATGAATAGATAATAAATAATTTAAATGAGAGATCTGGTATTGCTGTGACATATTCTATTATTGTCCATAGTTGATTTTTAAGTCTTAATCCAGTCTGGTCTCTATAAATTGTAGATTCAAAACAAAAGGGTCTTGTGAAAGGACAAAAATAAGGTAAAATGCAATTGCTCGTTTAGTCCCCAAATACAAAGCCATTGTCCAATGTTCCAAATTAGGCAATAAGTTTTTTTTTTTGTTTTGATGAATTCCTGAACAAATGTTGCTATTGACCAATGTGGTTCATTAAAAATGTGAAATGCAAAAGAAATGAATAATTTGAATGAGGGATCAGAATTCTAATTCTTATCCCACTTTTCATTGCAAAATTTCATAATAAGTAAAGGGCAAAACAGTTGAGTTTCTCATAACTAAATAAACAGATTGTCCTTACTGCACACAAAAGTTACTAAAATGATTGAGTGCGTATAATGAGAAATTACAGTTTATGCACAGACTTTTCACTTAAAACAGATCATGTGATAATTAACTTGACTGTTATGCTTTAATTACAACCCATTATAGGAAAGAATAATTCGTAGAGATGAATATCAACAAAAGAAGAAGGAAATTAAGTATTTTATAAAACAAATAAACACATATTGGTTGATTTCTTGATTCGAATGTGATAGAACTTTTTAGTTTAATATTTAAGAATTTTGCTGTAAAGATTTTTAGTTACTAGCTTATTCTCATTGTCCTCTATATATGATTACTAATGTTACTTATTTGTCACATCATGTGTGATCCCACGATATTAAAGCCCTGGTCTTAAGAGAGATCACACATTGAGAATTTTTACAGAAATATCTCATTGAGAACTGTATAGTCTATAATTTTGGGAATTAATTTTAGCAAAGGCTGAAGTTTAGGGATGGACTTGAAGAGTTCTCTTCAAAAGAGGAAAAAAAAAAACCTGTACCAGGTCCCAAATTTGGGTCCCTGACTCAATAATTGTTTACTTTGTTATAAATAATAACAGGTTAGAGAGGAAATAGAGCATTTAATGGATGATGACGGAGATATGGCTGAGATGTACCTGACGGAGAAAAGGCAACACATGTTGGAGATGTCTTTCATGGGTGACCATCCAGTTTTAGCATTTAATTCTTCAGCACTTGGAACTGGGATATCGGTCTCTGCACCAGTATCCCCTGCTTCATCTCCACCTGACTCCCACAGGTTGGAAAAAACACTGAGTATAGCTAGAAGTAGGCAGGATAGTAGTGTAAGGAGTTCAGAGAATGCAATTGAGCATATTCAGGAGTTGGAGATGATGCTTGAGGCATATTTTGTGATGATAGATAGCTCTCTCAACAAGCTTACTTCGGTAATGTGGTTTTTATATTTTGTTCACCTTTTCTTTCTTTTTTTCTCTCCTTTGCTTATTAGACAACCTTGTTCAACAAATGGAAAGTATCAAGCATAGTATCTCATATTTTACAAAAACCACCCAAAATACCATTTTTTTCATCCCTACTTCATGTAAGGTGAAGTAGTTTGTGTCTGACTTAAAATTCTTGTCCATAATACATAGCTTACTTTTGCAATGATGCACATGATATTAAGATTACTATTAGGAGTATACATTACTTTTTACTGATTTTTTCCTTTTGAGAAATTTGTGGATTTTATTTCAAACAACAAATATTTTTATCTGCATATTGATATTCATATAAACAAATCTTTGTGGCAATTTGATTTGCTTCATTATTTATTTCCGTACTTCTCTTAATCTATTTTGATTATTGAAGGTGACGTGTTTAATTTTATGATTTTCAGCTTAAAGAATATATTGATGACACAGAGGACTTCATTAATATTCAGCTGGTAAATATCTCACCTACTGTAGTAAAAAAATATCAATTTATGAACTTATATTAAGGATTAGTGCTGTTTTGTACCAGTACAATATCAGACACTAAATGTCAATACTTGACCTGACTGTGACCTCTCTAAAGATTACCAGGATATAGCATCTATTCCTGAATTAGTTCTCAATTTTCTAAAAGTTAACATGAAAAAGAACTTAAAGCTTTCTTATTTAGTTGAGGTAATATCTGGTTTGAAAGGAAGCAAGGTTGCAAATAGTGAACCTAAAATCAAGGCTAAGTGGGCCTAGTTGCTGCTTAACGGCGTTTGTGGGAAGAAACATCAATAACATACAGCTCTGTTGGTTATTTGTCTTTTCTTTTTGTTCTGATTTAGGACAATGTAAGGAATCAGCTTATACAATTCGAGCTGCTGCTCACAACTGCTACATTTGTGGTTGCGATTTTTGGGGTTATTGCAGGGATATTCGGAATGAATTTTGAAATTCCTTTCTTCCAACAAACAGGTGCCTTTCAATGGGTACTAAGTATCTCCGGATTGGGTGGCTTTTCTATTTTTTGTTTTTTCCTTTGGTTTTTGAAGTGTCGGCGACTCATGCCTCTTTAGAATTGAACAAAATTATGGTGCCTTTTGGTATGGTCCTTCAAGTTTCACCAAATGCAAATTGGTTGCCAAATTTTGTTTGTACCAAATTGGTCCCTGAAATATTATTATTCTTGTGTGTGTGTGTGTGTGTGTGTGTGGTGGTGGTGGGGGGTATTAAGGCAGAGAAATTCAGTTCCTGATGCAGGGAAATGGAAGTTTCTGAGACCTATTTAATTTATGTGATAGCTCAGGGACCAATTTGCAAGCTTGGAATAAAATCATGTGAACACTCATAGCTATGTTATTTTGTTATTCTATTAGGTGGGCTGGGGCATGTCAATTGTAAATATTTATTATTATTTTTATATTCAAGGCAAGTTTAAATTACACCCTGTAATTTTGGGTAATGTGAAAGGGGAACTGGAAGACTAAAACCCCTTTAAATATCTATCTTCATGGTTTTATTAAAGTGTCAAGCATTAAGTGCTAGTTGTTGTAATTTTATACTTGTATAATCTTGTAACATATTTACATTGTATACAATCAAAAAGAAAAACAAAGAAAGAAAAGAGTAAACTGTTATTACCGTGCATTGCATTTATTGTATGCTTGTCATTGTTTGTTTTAAAGAAAGTTTCAACGGAATTGTAATTTTGGGGTAGCAAATAGTAGAATTTTAAAATTTGAGAGTTGACTGTTGTGGTTAATGGAAATACTTGAGATTAGGGATGATGGTTTGTTTTAAACTGGGAGTATATTTTTGCATCCCATTGGTTTGTTTCATATTGCGCTGTCAATCAGTTTACCTGTATTAAAACTGCTCATAAAGATCTATGATATAAGAACAACACTGTCAGATCAGATGTATCTTTTAATTCCGATCTGGGACAATATATAACCCATTGGTTTGGATTAGTACCAGAAAATTTTGACATGTTTTGGTTCAAAAAAAGTTTCCTCTAGAGCTAACAGTTGTACAGCCGTCGAGCAAATATACATTGTTTGCATACACAAGTAAAAACATCTGCCTTTCAATAAGTGATGTCAGCTTTAAGTATTGATGCGGAAAATGGAGTTTGGGTGGTCAAGTTAATTGGTCTCCATGTTAAATGAATATGGAATATATTGCAATTTCGTAGATCTCTAACAGCAATGCTAGCGATAGAATAGATATAAATTTTACATTTAATTAGTAGCAAAGCATTTACTCATACATACGATAAAATCTCTCCTCTTGGAGATGAGACCCTTCTAATGCTTGTACGGTTAAATCTTTATATGCTCTTTTTATGCTGTATCGGAGTTCAAAAACAACACATAAAATATGATAGAAATTACCAATTTTCCTCAAAATTGGAGCATTTATGTGGTTGGTAGCTAACAAAAAAAATCCTTGCCAAAAAGCATTAAAGAAAAAAGGTTGGATTGGCTCTACACAATGTCAGGATATTTTTCACACATGGGTTCTTTTCGGGATGTTTTAAAATATATTATTTCTTTATGTAGCGAACACAAAACATCAGCATTAATTGTTTTAAGTGCAGTGTGCTGGACTGCTGGTCCCTTTGGAGACATCGATATGATGTTTGCTTTACGGGGTTGAACCGAAAACTAATAGGGCTTTAATTTTTCTAATCATTTCTTTATTGCATTATAATCAGACAGACGTAATCTAAACTCAAATATTTTGTTGCTTCGGAGGATAAAGACTTACTGTATCTGAAACCTGGGTTTTAGCTTTTAACCACGACGTATCGACGATGCATTCTCTGATCTACACATCAGAAATATTATTCACATAACATAACCACGTTTTTGCCTACGGGCGTGTTTGAAACAAAAAAAAAAAAAAACACAACCACGTTTCTCGGCCCAATTCAAACTCAGCCTGATCGTAAATTTATGCCCAAACAAAAACTAATAAGAAAAAAAAAAAGAATGTACATCCATTCAAATTAAAGTGTCTATCTCATCCAGTAAATAGCTACGTGTCACGCACCAACAAAGCCCTGAGCCCTCCACGTGTCCCGGCTCCGATGCCAGCACCGCCTATATATTGACTATTGTCATCCCCCTTCCAAATTTTATAAATAAATAAACACGATCAGTCAAATTTGTAAACCGTTTTTAGAAACGATAGCAAGATGTGGAGACAATACATGAGAGCAGTGGCGGACGATCCTGCCAAGAGGGTCCCACCTGCTGGCTGTGGTTCGTACAGCAGAGGTTGCGGCATGTTTCGACGGTACAGCCCAACCACCTGGGCTGTAGCAGGTGTAGTTGTTGCCGGAACAATAGGATATTTTATGTTCTATGAGAAATCGAGGCCCTCGAAGCGTGAACATGATCGTAATTATCCTACGGGACCTCCAATGGCAGATAGAGATAGAAATGTTGGAACCAAGTGATAGATCTTGTAAAGGGTCTCATGCATGCGCATGCATATGGGTAAAGATTTTAACAGAGCAGTGTTTAATTGCTTCATGTAGCGTATAAATTAACTATATATATATATATGCAGCTCTATCTGTATACAGATTCTATAGTTAATTTGTGCGCTGCATGAAACCAAAATCACTTTGTTTAGGTCTTTAACCGTCTGATGATATCTTGTTCTTTTGTTGTAATAATTAGTTTTTCAATTTCATTGTATGCTTTTGTTCGAGTCTTTTCATGTCACAATTAAGTTTTAGTCTGTGTATGATGTGTTGCTGCTCTTGGTTCTGTGACGCTTCTGTCCCAACTGATATTTTCAATTTGTGATATGTTTTGTTCATTTCTATATATTGCATGTATCCTTGTAAAGACACGTTTAATTAAGAGTCCATTTTGAATTGACAAAATATATTTACTGTAGAAACTGAAAGCTGTCTAATAATCGAGACGTGTCATCGTCATTATTATATTAATTACAAACATCAACAATATGTTAAAATTAAGGAATCACAAGCTGTTTGATAACAAAAATGCAAAACGTTGCTTCTATTTATATGTGCTGCCTTTTCGATAAGCACATGGAATAGTGAATTATAAAAAAAAAAATATATATATATATATATATATATGTTATATATCTTTTAATTTTTGGCCCATCTATTTCTAATTTCTAACTACGTCTTACAAATCGCATGGGGAGAGTACAAGTGCGTTTTTATATCTATACTATTGAGTATTGAGGGATGAATATTTTAAAATTTAAGTAAATAAAGGAGAAAAGGTTTCTGTCCACTGAGTTTTGTCCACCATTTGTTCACAGATCTTATCCACTCTCATTTAACTAATTTTAACGGCTTGGTCCCACCTTTCAACGGGTATTCAAATCTTTTTCCAGATTTCGCTATTTAAATATTCATTATTTTTCTGATCCGATCATCTCTTTCTTTTTGTAATCTCATTTTCAAAACAAAACCTCTCATCTCTCCTCTCTCTCTCTCTCTCACCTATCGCCTCTATTGATTTTGCTTTCAGTTTATAGAGAAGGGCCAGGAGAAAAGGGTGCTTAGTAGAACCTTGATGAAACTTTCAATATTGTCGTTCGTTTCTTTCGCTTTTTTAGTAAAGCATGGGCCAACGATTAGGATTCAACGCTGCTCGCACAAATTGCTCTCAAGCAAGGTTGGAGGCAGGGATACGGGCCAACGATTTGGATTCTTTCGCTATTCAAATCTCATTTGAATTTACCTTCTCTGTTGATTTTGCTCTCATCTCTCCCCTCTCATCTCTCTACCGACGGCCGCGACGGCAACGAGAGTGGATAAGAAAGAGATGATCGGATCGGATCGGAAGAATAATCTGGATCAGCCGCGATGGCAACGAAATTGTAATTGTTTTTTTTTTGTATTTACCTTCTCTGATTCATTTTTCCTTTGCAATGTCGATTTTAATTGAGATTATTGACTCGATCTCGTTTTTTATACATGATCGCAATGGAACCTTCAATCGTGGAGCGCGATCGAATAGAAGTTGTTTTTGTTGAAGAGCACGGCAAAATTCAAATCTAGTAAGTTATTTCTGTTGAATTTATTGTTTTCATTGTATGCAGTAACAGATATAGCATTTCAAATGAAATCTGGAGGAAAGAGATGATAAAGAGGCGATATGAAGTATTGATATGTTAATTTTACTGTATTGCCCCGTTAATTTTACCGTATTCATCTTGTCATTTTACAGTATTCATCTTGTGAAAATATGGAGGAAATAGATGATAGAGAGGCGATATGGAGTATTGATATGTTAATTTTACAATATTGCCTTGTTAATTTTACAGTATTCATCTTGTGGAATCTGGAAGAAAGAGATGATTTGTTAATTTTACAGTATTTATCTTATAATTTTACAGTATTCATCTTGTAATTTTACAGTATTCATCTTGTGAAAATATGGAGGAAAGGAATGATAGAGAGGCTTCTTACTCGTCCGAACAATGAACATAAGAGGTTTTTAATATAAAATTTATTTGTCCATAGTTTTTTTTGTTGCTATTATGCTATTCTGAATGTTGCGGTGAATATTTTTATCTTGTGTTGAACAGATGTTGTTTGTGGTGAACATATGTTGTTTTGTGGTGAACATATTTTTTGTGTGATGATGAATGTATGTATAGATTTAACAATTTTAGAGTATACATGGTATTATTTTATAGTTTATATTTTACAATTTTACAGTATACATGATTCTTTATAGGTTATAGTTTAAACTGAAATGTAGCATTTGTTACATTTTATCTTACAGTATAGATGGTATTATTTTATGGTTTAGTTTTAGAAATTTTACAGTATACAAGATTCAATTGAAAATTTACAGTATTATGTGAAAATTTTACAGTATACAAGATTCAATTGAAAATTTACAGTATTATTTGAAAATTTTACAGTATACAAGATTCAATTTTACAGTAGAGTTAGGCTAATATGACATTGGTGTTATTTGAAACTAAATAACACCAAATCTTAAACCCTTAGATCTGCTTTAAGATTCGTACAAAATAAAGTGCTTGAACAGTAAAAGCGGATATTACGAATCTTAAAGCAGATCTAAGGATTTAAGATTTGGTGTTATTTAGTTTCAAATAACACCAATGTCATATTAGCCTAACTCTTTACAGTATACAAGATATAATTGAAAATTCTACTGTATACAAGATTTAATTTTGATAGTATACAAGATTCAATTGAAAATTCTACTATATACAAGATTCAATTTTACAATTTTGCTGATTCAATTTTACAGTATACAAGATTCAATTGTAAATTTTACTGTGTAGAAGATTCAAGTTTACAGTATACAAGATTCAATTTTATAGTATACAAGATTCAACCCAGTGCGAACGCTAATAATTAACTCTAACTGTCAATAACCGCTAATAACTAACTCTAACTGTCAATAACTTCCTATAACTGTAATTTTCGAAAGTACAGTTTGAAAGTACATTTTATTTTGTCATGTTGTGCAAGTTGCAATCTTTTTCTAACTATCATAGAACCACTTCAAATAGTTGCTGGATGTTTTGTGATTAACTAATATATTTTATGTGATATATTGTATAATTATACAGTATATAGAAGTAATTTTACAGTATTCACGCAAGTGAAAGTTGTGGACAAATGGTGGACAAAAGGCTGTGGACAATTAGACGCTTCCTTTTTACTTCTTTATTGTCTAATTAAAGCATGCATATACTTTTCGTTTATGACATGCATGACCCAACATATGTGCATATCAAGATTAATATCTAGTGAAGTTTTGCATGTGTCATAAAAGAGACATGAACATGAAGGAGTGGGAAGCAGAGGCGGAGAGATATGAATTAGCAAATGAAAATCAATTAGTCCCATAATTTTTTTAAAAACTTAGGGATCGACTAACAGTCCCCCTACTTCAGTCCTCTAAATGTCCCCCCTAACTAACTGATGCATAAAGTACGATGGGAACCACTAACTACATAGGGGGACTACTAACTACTTGGGGACCACTTATATTTGAAAAAATTTACAACTGGCACGCGCATGTATGGATACTTATACGTGCAAATATTACCATATAATACATTAAGTATTCATACCTAAGACATTAAGTATTAAAAAAAAAATGAACATCAACTTTCTTTTACACACCATCTTTTACATGTTTTTAGAAGTGGGTTTTTTTTATCCGTTTAATTTCGTCAATATTTCTAATGATCTGTGAGGAATTTGCGAATCTAAAACCATAAACATCTTCTACGTAATTTTTTTTTTCAAATGAGATCCATGATGAAGTACTTTCGGGTTCTTCGCCGTTCAACTATTCATATTTCAGTAAATATTGCCAAACTCTTATTTAACGATCTGTGAGGAGTTTTGCATGTATTTACACTCAAATGTTGTGTTTTCATGTAAATATTGCCGAACTCTTATTTAACTATTTTAATATATAATTGATGTTGACTCTTAACTTGTTATATATTAAAAAAGAGTACAAATTTACTATGAAATAGGTCTTATTAATTTTATTTAAAATATATGATAAAATATGTTAGTACATATATATACTATTTATAGTTTTAGTTAATCCTAAATTTTGCAATGAGAAATTGGAGAAAACCAATCAATATATAAACTAATAAGAAATATATATAATATGTTTTACCAAATTGATTAGTTTAAATCTTGAAATATCTATTCACTCAGCCTAAACAGGCTATGAAAAAAACATTCAAGAAATTTTACTAATAGATCAATATTGAGCAATTCACTAATTTAGGGTCAGTTTATTTTTAATTTACTCAACTATTTAAATAGTACTTATGTTATAGATTATATATTTTCAAATCTTATAGTGTAATATGTACTTTACAATTATTGATATTTTCTTTTAGAATAATTATATTATTCCTTTCTTCAATACTTAAAGATCCTCGACTCAATTAATGCTCTTATTGTTTCTCTCTCCTAGTTTGATTTCTAAAAAAAACTCGAGTAGTGATCCTGTTGCTTAGTGATCTTCGCCACCTCCTCAACAACTCTCTGCAATTTCTCTCTTCTCAAAGATATGTATATTGATCTGATGGTCGCATTATCCCATTACTCCTCTCGTCGCGAATTCTATACTGAACTGCTTACGTCGTACATTTTTTTTTGTTCAAATTCAACCGCATGCATACAACAACCCCACATCCAGAATTCCATTCCTAACCACAAATTATTTAATTAGAAAGTATTATTAATTTGTAATTGGTAAAATGCTCTAAAATATTATATGATGTCATTGATGGTGCATATATTTATACTTTCATCATGTATATGCACAACATATATTTATATACCTTTAGTAACGTTATCCATGTGATTTTAACTAACTAATTAGATAGGTATATTAGTAAATAAATAGCATTTTTGGACCATAAAAACTATGGTGTTATTGACCTATGGCACGTTATACAAGCATAGCGTCATTTTTTTAGCCGTTCTACTATGTAATTTTTTTTGTTCTCGCTCTATTGTGCTACGCTTCTGCCATTATCCTTTCCTTTCTATCGCGAGACCTTTTTTATTACACTATACCAGTCCTATATCAATCCAATAAAGTTGTATTTCTCTATTCTCTATTCCCGTTGATTTACCCCCAAACTGTTGTAGGTTCTGAATGAGCAATTTTACCCCTTGTTGCTAATGGTATCTTTTCTAATTGATTTGAAATGAGTTATGAAATGTATGGATACCGAACAAGTTTAATAACTATCGTGTATGCTTTGTCTTGAAGATAAACTCATCTTTTATTTGTTTTTGCTCAAAATTTTATAAAATTGAATAATATACCGGGATGGATGTCCTGATTCATTAGTGTATTATTTTTTGTTCAAATTCCTCTCTTCCATAATTATAAACAATGTGTTATGTGTAAATACATGGGAATTCACAGTGGGAAGACCGCAAGAGATGATAGAAATGGAGTGGGAGATTCACCAGAGCAATTAGATTAGT
The DNA here is from genome assembly GCF_964058835.1 of Carex rostrata. Taxonomy (NCBI): domain Eukaryota; kingdom Viridiplantae; phylum Streptophyta; class Magnoliopsida; order Poales; family Cyperaceae; genus Carex; species Carex rostrata. The sequence continues at coordinate 13,814,997 of NC_135925.1, read as the reverse complement.
GAATTAGGAACTAATACACGTTTTTGCACTTGCTGGCACATGTAATTCTAAATAAATAATATGCTGGAAATATTTTTTCTTGTTAAATGAAAATTGTCAGGGGGTTCATGGGCTCTGACCTTAAAAACAAAAGAGTCAGAGGACTTCATGTATATATATTACTCTATAGAAATCAGCTTGCATTCAATCGAAAACTCACAATTTGAGTCAAGTTAAAGAAAAAACTGAAAACTGGTAACAATGGCGAGAGAGCCAATTTGAGAGGTGGAAACACACAATTTCTTATTCAATAGCATGGTCTGACCTTTTATAGGCGATGTTAATACAAAAAATAAATCCTAATTTGATTGGTTGTGGTTGGATCTCTCTAATGAATCACGTGCTGCCATCTCAATGCCCAGTCAGCACTGACGAGTGGGGTCCACGCTGCATCTCTCTTGGATAGTTCCTTCAGTCAGATGTTTAGATGAACGCCCCACCAGGAGAGATCGATGTTTAGATGAAGAGGATGATGGAAAAGGGAAGGGCATTATTGGAAACAAATAAATTAGATAATATTTAATTATGAATAATTAAATCTATGGTTGAATAAAAAAAGAAAATTAGAGTTGAAGGATATATCAGATATAACAAAGAGATAAATAGAAAACTGAACAAGTTTTGAAGGATATACAGAAAATTAACCCAAAAATTGAGTAAAATTCAATAGAATGTATTGGATGAAAATGCTTGACATGTGGACTATTTACAATTCCCAAGTTATTGCTTATACCAGCTATGTTGTGTTTTCATACCATGTACTATTATTAATTCACTACATGAGAAACTTTTCTAAATGCTTTTAGCTCCTCATAAATTTAAATTTATAACTTTGACCATGAAACTTTACAATTTTTCATGTATTAATGCTTTACAACTATCCTCATAAAATAAACTTATACCAGTGGAATTATCCAATCCTCTCTGTTGTTCTCAAGTTTCTCTTCATTTTAAGTCACAAGGAAGATCTCCATAGTATCGTGGTACACAAAGTACTTGTTAAATCTCATCTCATTCAAAAAGATCTTGCAATTATGAATCGGGAAGGGATTAAAATAAACAAACAGAAAATTAAGCACGGAATACTTACCCAATCTCCACATGCTCCTTCCGAGTTTAAAAAAAAAAAAAAACCCTTAAAATAAAGGAAAAAGGCAACTACCAATCTACGAATCTGTTTTTTGTAAGCATGAAATTTGAGCTTCATTGATCTAACTTTGCTCAATCTTAGCCCCTTGACCAGTTGCAAATAATTTTCAAAACTAGATTGAATGATGATGTCAAACAGTATACAAAACACATTTTCCAATAGCCTCGGGGGCGAAACTAAACAAAGACCTATATCCCAGGCACCCGGAACACACAATTTAAGAATCCCCTTCTTTAAGTCACAAAATCTAACAAAAGGAACAACTGCTACAAACAATTTAAACTAAAGAGAAGGTACCATAACATATCATTCCCTCTAACACAATTGGAAATAAAATAATATAAGCCAACATTCTACAAAACTTAAGAACATATTCAAAATAGTTAAAGAAGTACTCCATCCAACCTTAATCAATCTTGACAGAAGAGTAGATCAGCCGTGTGAACCAGAAACATGCGAAAAACCCAATGGTACCAGTGAGAACAAAAAAGGCATAAGAGGCAATAAGCATGTATCCAAAATACAAAATTCCTGACACCAACTTTGTTATCTCCAATTTCGTGAAGAAATAGAATGTCGCATAGAGAAACAGGTAGAGAGCAGACGACCCGGCAGTCAGGTATGAGCGCCACCACCACAGATAATCCTCACTACACAGCTGGAAGTAGCATAGCACAACAGTAATCTCGGCACATGTAATTATCAGAATAACAAAAACCAGGAATAGGAAACCAAAGATGTAGTAGAACTGGTGGAGCCAGATTGAGGTGAGAATGAAGAACAACTCAATAAAAACAGCACCAAACGGTAAAATACCACCGATCAGAATCGAGAATACTGGGTTCATGTACCATGCTTGTTCAGGTATCTGCCTTGGGATCTTGTTGGTTTTCACTGGATCCTCCATAGCAGGCTTCTTGAACCCAATATAACTACCAGCAAAAACAAGTGGCACCGAGATGCCAAACCAGAGGAGCACCAAGGCAAACATGGTCGTGAATGGCACAGCACCAGATGACTTCTCACCCCAAATTAGTGCATTCAGCACAAAGAAAATTCCCGAAATGACCCCGGGGAACATAACCGCGGTCTTCAAGGTCACATTCTTCCACTCAGTTCCCTTGAACATCTTGTACAACCTAGAAGAGGCATACCCAGCAAATAACCCCATAAAAACCCAGAGGAGCACCATTGCGGTCATGAGACCACCCCTGTTGGAAGGAGAGAGGAAACCCAAGAGAGCAAAGATCATGGTGACGAGCACCATACAGAATAACTGGACGCCGGATCCCACATAGACGCACAGCAGATCAGAATACATAGGTGGGCGAAAGACGTCGCCATGGACAAGTTTCCAGCCAGTCTCCTCCTGGGCCTCTTCTTGGGTCTCAAGTTGGTTGTACTTGGAGATATCACGGTAGAGGGTTCGAAGCATGATCATGGCTACCATGCCAGAGAGGAAAAGTACAATCATGAGGGAGTTCACAATAGAGAACCAATGGATCTGGTCATCTGTCATTAGGAGATAGGTGTCCCAGCGAGAGGCCCACTTTATGTCGCTCTCCTGAAAAAGCAAGTAACAATTATTGTCAGTTCAGATTCATCTGATTTGACACAGGTTTATGCAAAACAGTAGAGATTTCACTTAGACACGTGGTTGGGTTGGACAACAGAACTTAATACTGTTCTTTGATGCACATATTTTGTTGGAGTCTGGCTAGTATAACATCAGTGTCATTTCAGCCTATATAACACCAACTCCAAAACATATCGAATCGGCTTTAAACGGTGAATCCAAACCGTTCAAATCGATCTACTTCATTAGTTGTGCGTTTACATGTAAAAATTATAATTTTTCAAATTTATTTAGGTTGAAATGACACTGATGTTATACTAAATGGGTGAGTTTTTAAGTTAATTTAATACATTCATTTTTCAACATTTTGGCCGCTTGATTTGATACTAAAAAAACTCAAAAATATAAAAAAAAAAAGTTGGATGTAAACGCATCACTCATAAAATAAATTGGTTTGAATGGTTTGGATTAGCAGTTTGAAGTCTATTCAATCAATTTTGAAGTTAGTGTCATATGACACCGATGTCATACTAGCCGGACTCATTTTGTTGCATGGTATAATGTTTAATACACCTGCTTAGTTGAGGTTTACTCGTGCAAACTCACTCCAAAGTGGTATATTAACCAATTCCATTTAAAACCTCATTTCATATATTAACCAGCTAATACATAATACCTAAGTGAGCTAGCTCGAGTAATTGTTACCACATGATGGTTTAACATATAAGCATACCTCAAAAACAACATCAAAGGTGAAGATAATGTCCTTGTTGGCCTCAACCTCCTGAGGAGTGTCAGAGTTTGTGACAAGACGCTTTGAATGGGGATCACATGTGGTCAAGCGTGTCTTGTTCCCATTCCACTCTCCTTCAAACTCATGTTTCACACTGTTATCCACAAAAGAAAATTCTCGCTTTATGTCAAGAATTTTGAAACTAAGAATGAAGCACAATAAGCACGTTTAACTCAAACAAAATTTATACAAGAAAGATAAAACTATCAATATGCCAATCCCTCTGCCCCATGAGAAACAGAAAATTTTAAAGAAAATCAATAGGGAATTAGCTCAAGAAAACATGAGAATAGCCTTGTACACCTCAATTCCATGGTGTGTAAATTGTACATCAAATGGTGCATAAATTGTCCTCGTCCAATCCCCATTCTCAATCAAATGGTACATACACTATCCTCCTTCCTCGTGAAAATGGCATTAAAAATGCAGGGCGAAAGATTCTTGTTTTCAGTGCTATTTGAATAAACTACGGAAGTACAGAGTTACTCGTCCTACATAGGTATGCTATCTAAATAATTTGTAAGGACATATCTTAAACTATTCTTTGAAAAAACATATGAGAGAGAGAGGGACCAACCTGAAGGGTTTCACCTCAAAGCCAACAATCCTAGCAAGGTCAGTCTCTAGATCTTTGTGGAACTTAACAAGAAATGACAAGTGATTATTGATGAAGTGCTTCTCTTCTTTGTTCTGCATTTATTCTGCCCAAGATTAGCTCATCCTTGCATGGTAATTCATGAAAGGGCAAATATTACTATGTAGTATTGCTTAACACTACAGATGAAGAAACCTGGTACCCTCATGTTATTTTCAATCAGCAATAGACCCCAGATTACAACTAAAGAGAGAATTCGTGTTTTGTTTGTTCAAAATTTCAAAGTAAATCCATCCAGTCACTAAAATTATCAGTTAAACTATGTAAGATGTGCACCGTATGTAAATTATTATTTCAGAAAAGTAAAATAAATAAATATTCATTCAAAGTTTCAAATCAGAATGTATTGAAACCAAATAATTCATCAATTAACACTATTGTATGCACATCAAATTCAAATAGTTAGAGATACAAAAGAAAAATCGAGAGATAAAGCTTACACCAGCATATTGGCCTTTGACACCAACATGAAATCCATGCTGATAAATAACACCCTCCTGATCTGGTCTCTTGAGTGGTACCACTAGAGGAAGATTGTCAAGTATCCTGTAATTTTTTATAAGTTCAGAAAGTATTAAGGATATCAAATTAAGATGTCAGCAAAAAGCCGCTGCAAGGTTGTATTGGACTGTACATGACCTGTACCTGTCAGGCGCAAACCATATAGATATTTTTTCTTTTTATTTCCTGCTCCGATGGTTCAATTAAAAAAACCAAAACCACATCAAATGAAAATCAAATAACCAATTGGTCAAAATGAAAAATTCATCCTGGTATCATACCGTTTATGTTGACATTCTATGCCTTCATGCAGTTTTTAATGTTCAAAATAAAAAACTTGACAGAAAATGATTGTTTGGAAAAAAAAAAAGAGTAAAGAGCCTCCTCCCCAAAATCCAAGGACTTCTAAACAATAATTTTTATTAGGTGGAAAATACTATAGCAACTAAACAAAATTAAGACCTTCAGACTTACATGTTGACTCGATACTCATCTTCTATCTTCTCCTTGAGTTCTTTGGCTTCCTTCTCATTAATAGTGATCTTGCAAACAATCTGACACATCTGAGCCTCCCTCATTTGGAACTGTTACCAAAATTAATAGAAAGAAGGCTTTCATGAGAACTAGTTTATTCGTTGAAGATAATCTATCAACATTTGGAAACCAAATAGAAATGGTCAGAAGAATTCAAGCCTTATCCTCCAAGAAATAATAATATAAAACAAATTTACAGTCAATGAACCCCTCAGATTTAGTCTTGTATTTTTGTCATTACTAAAATGTCATACTCATCATAACGATAATTCCATGGTTCATCAGTATCATAGCAAAAGTTTGCAGATATAAATTCTGTAAAATGATACCAACCACATAAGGAGAGTTCTCAATGCGGTCCCCACGAAGCACCTCACCAAGGTTTTCAGCACTATCGACTATTTTATCGGGTTTGCAATATGGCAGAGAATAGTATGAGTAAGGTAGCTGTGTCTTTGTCGATGTTAGTTTGTTCGCCTTCACTGACAGTGGATCTCTCTATAAAAACAAAAGCAAAATACAAATAGACGGGTATAAGACATGTGTATTACTTACCATTGAGGACATACATTTCATAGCCATCAATAATAACTTTAATTGAATGCGAACAAAATTAAGAACTAATAGTTCTGAGAATCACACTTTGGAAGATGCACTGTTGAATTTATTAACCTAGAAATATACAATTCATGATAATCAGCATTAGGAAGTGTACCAATGAACTCACAAGCTAGGGAAAGTGTTCACTTAAGCTAGGGCACCATTAATAGAAGCAGGAGCAAATTATCTTGAATGTTTTAAAATAGAAGCTGATCTCTAACACTAATTGATAAATAAATAGCGCAGATGAGAAGTCATGAGTTTTAAAACTCATCAGACACCTTGTGTTAAGCAGTTTACTCAATCACAATTCAAAAGTGAAGTCCTATTAGTTAAAAGTCGATGCTTGTAGACTATTATTTCAATCTTAATCCGTGCAAAATTTTTGCTAAGAGCTTATCAATTTGTTTGTCAACAAATCATAATAAGCCTAAATCTAATGAAAAAATCGCATTTTACAAATCAAGGTTAGAAAAGCCCGTCTAAGTGACTCCCTCTTTATACGCCAGCTAGCGTAGCTGGTTCTCCGATCAAAAGAGGATAGAATTGGTAACATGCATATAAAGAGACCGAGAAGTATAAATTACATAATACCTTTTGGAAATCAGCGGGAGCAACTCCAGGTAAGTAGAAGCAACTCGCCGGAGGTGCCATGATCGAGAGAAGCACGAGAACAGTGGCGATCCATGAGAAAGATCGCAGAGATCGAGAGATCTCCATAGAAGGAAACCTAGGTTTGAGGGCCGGGATGTGCAAGAGCAAGAGAGAGATCTGATAATGGAGCAGAGCAGCGACGACCGAGGGAGTAGGAGAGAAAATTAAGACAATTTTTTTTTATCTTATGCCCCTGAAGAAATCAACATTTGTGCAAAGCGTCCGCAGGAATTCGTATCCTGAGTTTATCTCAAATTTTGAATTGAGATCTAAACCGTTCGATTTAAATCCGCACGAATATTAAAGAGCTCCGTGCATTCCAGGCTTGGGCTGGAGTCTGGAGATGAGCCCTGTCCTGTACTGTAATGTCGGTGGTCGTGATTGAAGGTCGATTATTTGTTATATTTTCACTCAAACGCTTATTATTGTAATCTACATATATTTTCTAGTGATCCAAATCCAATGGCGAAGAACCTAAATTTTTATACAATTAATCCCTTATTTTTTATAAATATCCTTAAAAATTGTATAATTTCATTTTTATTTAGACAAATTAATAAAAATCCTCTTAATTAACATAAGCAATTGTTGAAATTTTGAAAGACAGATCGACTGCACTTAATTTTTATAGAAATCCTTAAGAAATAAAGTTTCAACTTAATAATACTAATTAATCAAATTTTACAAAAGAAATCATCTTAATCAACACCAGTTGGCGATGGATGTATTAACATTAAATAATATCTGAATATATATACTAAATATATCATTTGATGACTTGTCAAGAAAGTGACAAACCAACTTCTTCCTAAACACAACGTAATTAAAAAGGGAAGTTGCTAAAACAAGCTAAAGCCCCTCTATACAGTACACACTACCAACTGAGAGGGAAATTAATAAATCAGCTGTTATTCAAAAGGGATAACAGGACCCTATCATTCTGATTCCAACCGTTGAATTTTGCCGAGATTCGGGCACGAAAAACTTTTTTTCTTGAAATTGGTGTATGAAAAACTTTGAACGGTCGAGATAGAAATAACAGGATCCTGTGCTGTGATCCCTTTGGAACCGAATAACAGCAGATTTATATCCAACTAAGAGAGATGAATAGTCTCCTAGATAGCCTCAATTTCCGTATCAAATCCCACAAATTTGACAGGGACTACAATCCATGCATGCATGTTCTTGAGCATAACTTAATTTATATACCTATCAAACAAATTAATTATTAATAATATCTAACTATTAAAATTTTAATACTAACAGAACTCAAGTTTTTATATTGGTGAAAGAAACAAGTTTATTTTTTATAATATTGTTGATGTTGTCAAATGCATCTACAATTAAAATTGTTGATGGAACTTATAGAATGAGTCTCTAGTAAAATTTGGAGGATATGGCTGCATGGAGAGGAATTATTATCATCCCTCTTATCATTTCATAATAAGAAGGATATTTCACCTACTAATTCAAAAATAATAATAAAAATGATATATTTATGACCATTTTACACGAGAATCGCAATTATTGAAAAACAAATTTTAATTAGAAAAAGTAAAATTATATTATCTATATTTTACATAGGTCGTATCATTCACTATTTAAACTAGGACTGCACAAAAATTTTGTATTTTGTGATTCGATTTGAGTTCGATTCAAATAAAGTGCACAATTAATTTGATTCTAAATTAGTTCATTCTGAAACAAATTAAACTAGTTCCGTTCGAATCTTATTCAAATCAAACTCAAATTGGATATAATTTGTTCGAAATTAATTCGCAAATTATTTAGGTTCGAATATCAAACAATGCAACTAATGGATTCAACCATCAATATTTAATGGTGCAGGAACCGAGCTTATTTCAAAGCTCAAAATTATTAATATAATGGTAACTTAGAGCATCTACATCCCTGAAACTATTAGAGTTTCTAATATGACATGACAGTTTCTAATTCAGTTTCAGGTATGTGGAAGAGTTTATTATTTAGAAACTATGCAGGAAAGTTTCTTATTAAGAAACTGTTTATAAACTCTATGTTGGTCAAATGATTGGCTCAAATTGTTTCTCCTTTTTAATTTGTTGCTGACGTGGCTTAATAGAAACTCTAAAATGAGTTTCAGGGATGTGAGAGTTAGAAACTTTAAAGACCATAATTTTTAAAAAGTAATTAACAGTTATTTAGAAATCATTTTGAGTTTTAGGGATGTAGATGCTCTTATAATAAGAAAATGTTCCAGCAGCGTAACAAATTAACAATGGAATAAGTTTCATTTGACTAGATCCATGTTGTGATTTTAATCAATCCATTAACGTAAAAGGTAAGAGAATCTTGAGCTGACCCATAATCCATTAGTGTAAATTCGTGAAAGATAAAAGAGAATTGTGTGAATTTTGTTCCACGCGAAGAAAACTAATGCATAAACTACTGGTATAACTAGGGTTGTCAAAAAAAAATGTAGTTCATAATTCAATTGACTTTGATTCGTAAAATTTGTAGTTTGTTCTGAAACAAATCAAACCAATTCGGTTCTAATCTTATTCAAACTCAAACTCAAAATGAGATAAGTTCGATTTGGTTGGATTTGTTTGCAGCCCTAATTTAAATCGTGTCTAAACTATGAAAATATATACGTAATATTGTTTTCTTATTTTAATGACCTGTACATTGAAGCTATTCGAAAAAGTGGTAAAATTTAAAAACATTAATATTCAATTTATTGTGAATCTGTTCCCTCCAATTGAGTTGCCCAATAATAGATCCAGGTTGATGGTAACAATTTTTTTTACTAAAAGTTTCAACGGTAAAAAATTTGAAGCCCACAAATAAAATTTGATCTTGTCGCCTAGTAATTAAAGCAAAAAATATTTGAGACAGCCACATTACATCAGTGGTACTGCTTCCCCATAGGGTGCTTACAAATGGAAGCAAAAATATATATTTCCTTTGAAATATTTTGTTTATCAAGGTCTTGGAATTGAGAAGCAATTCAGGCATCCATTGGCCATTGCTCGCTTTTATATTGGTTTACAAGGTATGTACGTAGACTTTTTAAACCTTTGGGCTTTGAAAGCATAATTAATTAAGGCTAGCTCTTTTGAGATGGGAATGGTTGGCATTCTGTTCTGTAAACTTGAAACAAAGCCAGAATAAGAAAATTATATACCTCATACCTGCACAGACGTACAGTTTGATGGAAGCTCCATGAAACCATAATTCATTCACATATGAAATAGGTTCGTTTTGATAATGAGAATTATATTTTGAACACCTGAGAAATATATATAGTGTTTCTTGCTCCCTTTTGAGTTTTGAGGTCTTCTGTTCTGTTAGCTTCATTTGGTTTAAATAACAGTTTAGTTTATTTAGGCTTTCTGTTCAGAGTCCATGGGCCTCTTGCCTGTTAGCCTGTTGGGCCACTAGAGAATTGACAATCATGTTTGCCTGGCCCAATTAGTGATCATATATATATATATATTAACCCTGTTGCTGTTGCTGTTGCTGTTGCTGAATCATTTAGGCTTCAAAAGGTATGGTCGTATCGAAAGAGTGTGTATTATTCGGTTCCAAGTAAATAAAAATGCAATCCAAATAAATTCCCAGATCTAACATAATTTCACGTTTTCATTTTCCAAAGGAATAATATTCCATTCCTTTTGAAACTTTACTCACCATATATACGATGGGATCTCATTTTCTCTTCTAGGTGGCTTTAATGTTATAGAGAGAGAGAGTTCAACAAATGATTCCAAAGTTGTCAGCATCAATCTACTATTCTCTTTTCTCAAATCTCTATCTCATATTTTTTTATTGGCCCCACGTGAAAGTGGGATTCAAGTTCAACTCCTCTCCAATAACCACTTTCTCCCTAATAAATATATTTCCACATGACATGAAGCCTGTGCACAGATTAAAAATTCCATTTTCTGAATAGTGTTGATCTGTTAAAGGATCACACTTCAAAAACCAGTAATTTGACAATTGGGTTATAAAATTAAATTATTGACCCAGAAGCTGCGTGTTCAATAGTCAATAGTCAATAGCAGCATCTACTCATTCTTTCTTTTTAACTAACAATATTCATTCATTATTCTTAAAAAGAAAGACTAGTTGCTACCATTTTCATATCATTAATTACAAATTCGTTTTTAACCAAATTTTTCTGGTCTAATTGATTTGGTTGAGTCAAACAATGTGCTTTCTACAATTCACCTGCAAATCAACGCCTATATATGACCCTGGACCACAAAATTAATATTGTTTTCCTCTAAGAGATGAGAAAGCGATTCATCAACTAACCACAAATAATGTCCCTATCAACTAAACAACAAACAAATGATTTCCCAGGGATATGGAAATGTATATAACAATTTTTCTGTGGCAATTTGTCCAGTGTTCTTTGTATTGTACATAGCTCGCATAGCATTGCTTTCTTTCACGCTTTCTAGCCTTCGAATATCATTCAATCCGTACAAATTTAAACAGAGCCGAAATTAGCAAACCACAGCCATTGCCACTGGTACGAGATGGTACCAAAGTTCCCTAAAATCAACCAGTCCATTGGTCTCTTTAAATTCTAGTGCCAACCATGGCAGCATTTACGAAGACAGCAATCAAAGGGGAAGTTGTTGAACAAAGCAATTGTTGGGCAAATTACCCAGTTTTTATTTCTTTGATTTATGTACACAAATAACTTCCGGTTACAAGTAAATTAAAAAGCAAATGGTATGTATGTACAAATTTTCATCTTCAAGAAATAAGAAGAAGAAGCTCTTCATAATAAAACCGAGAGCAATGCTTTTGTGTTTCTCCTTTTTACACCACCTTCAATTATATATGTTCTACTAGAAGTAAATGGATTCGGGCCTGCCAGAAAAAACAAAGGCAGCTTCGCAACCCATCCACTCGTCTGACGAGTCGTCAGAGTATGTATATACCTCAGGAGTGTATGTATCATATACTTCTTCCTCCTTTTGCTGCACCGGTCTCCTCAATTCATCTAATATCATCTGCAATTTCATACAATCAAATATTAGTTATAGTTTTTCATTCATTAAATACAGCCTTTAAGTGCCTTATTTTCTATGCTGTGATAAGGAATTGAAAAGGCACCAACATTAATCTATATATAGATATATATATTATTACCTGATATGCTTGATTTATTCCCTGGAACTGAAGTGTGCACTGTTTTCCTTTACATACGTCTGGATGATACTGTCAATACAAAAAGGGAAAATTGTTAGATCAATCAAATTTATATAAAACCCAATGCGAAGCTCCTCATTTACCAATTCAGACAATCCTAAAAGAGAACTAGTCCAAAAGCAAAAGGGGGAGAAACAAACCTTTAATGCGAGCTTGCGGAATGCTTTCTTGACCTCCTCCTCAGTTGCGCCAGGTCTCAGACTCAGGGTCTTGTAGTTGTAGTAATTGTCTGTCGCTGTGGCTGAGGTGGCAGAGCACCTCACTCCTTTTCTACCGGCGGCGATCGCCGGTGATCTCAAGCCACACCTTGCCATTGATGAATAAGTGGCCATTTTTCTTCCTTCTTCCCAACCAAAATTACTTCTTATTTATAAGAAAAGGTATCCGATTTTTGTTAGCTTGCCTTTCAAATTTTTTGTTTCTTGGAGACAAATTGAAAATGGAGATGTGATATAGCTCAGATTTCTCCAGGGATGAATATTTATAGGAGAGCAAGGGGACACTTTACCGTATTTTATCTCCGTTACAGATAATGGAACTGTCCATTCATACTCAAAAAACGTGTTACGTTAGTGGCTTTTCTGAGGACAGGAAATGTCCAGTTTAATTAATTGGAGGAAAAGTTGATCTAATGCTTGCGTGGCACGTGTTTCAACGAGAGTAGGGGTGTCAATGATACCCTTTTAGCCGTTTATCCGACCTGAACCGTATTCGATAAGGTGGATATGGATAAGAATTTTTTTTCGTTAACTAAATGGGTAAAGGTACGGGTAAAAGCTATTTCGTACCCATTATCCTCTAGGGTAATTATATAAAATATAATAATATGATAATATTTGAGCAATAATTAATTAGTACTTTTATTATTTAGTATATAATTTTTGTTGTAAGAAAAATATTAAACATATTATTTTTATTTGTATGTTTTGTTCTTTAATTAAATAGTTAATTTTTTTCGAAAGATATATTTTTGTTTTTGAATTTTCTTGTTTTATAAAAAAATATAATTTAGTTGAAATTGATTGCACAATTATTTTTATTTTTATTTTTTATTAGTAATATTATTGTATATGTGCGAAATAAATGAGTTTTGATGTTCTATTTGTAAAATATAATAAAACTAATTATTATAGTCGTATTATCCGTTATTCACCCGCTACCGTTTCGTTACCCGATAATTTTAACGGGTAAGGGTAGGGTAGGGTAAGGTCAAATCTTAATGGGTAAGAGTAGGGTATGGGTAAGATCATTCTTAATGGGTATGGGTATGAAAATGCTCCCACCCTACCCATATCGTACCCATTGACACCCCTAAACGAGAGGTTCGTTCTTATCCAAACGTTATTTTTTGGTTTTCTTTGCACTGTTTAAAAGTACGCGGAAATGCTCTCCGTTTTCTATTGGGTTTTTTTTTTAATTTACTGTCGTTTTCGTTTTTCTAATTAGATTTTCGAGATAAAAGAAGATTCTGAATGTAAATTAAAAGACGGAATATTTGGAAACTTCCAAAAATCATTCTCGTTTGTTTATTATTATTATTGGATTTGGCTAATATGCTATGGGTTGTATAGAGGCCTCCCATGCTACGGCTCAATATTCAACTTTTTAAAATCCTAATGGTCGATCTGAACCGTTCATCTTGTTCTCCATATTAATATGTGTTTGGAGATCAAATTTTACATTTTTTGGAAATTTTTTACTATTTTTTTAGATTTATTGAATATCGCTGTTTTTATGGTCCAGATTTGTCTGAAAACAGCGATTTTCAATAAATCTAAAAAAATAGTAAAAAATTTCTAAAAAATGTAAAATTTCATCTCCAAATACATATTAATATGGAGAATAAGATAAACGGTTCTGATTGACTGTTTAGATTATGAAAAGTCGAATATTGAGCCGTAGCACGGAACGCCTCTATGCAACCCATAGCACCGTAGCCAAGTCCTATTATTATTATTATATTTTGTAGAAAATGTTTAACGCCATCAATGACGCATCATCATTTAATGATTTAAATTTTAACGACTGAACTGGATAAGACGGATGTGAAATCTTTATACGCACATTTTTATATATTGAGATTCATTTTATCAAGTTTTACACGTACATTTTCGTTCTTAATAATTAACAAATAATAAGTAATAACAACAAAAAATAGCATAAATATAAAGAGTCAATTCTTAAATTAAAACAGTCATTAAGGTCTTCAATTGTTTAATATTACTGTCAAAGACCGGTACGTATAAATATATTAATAAAGTTGTTTTAACATCATACATACAATTAATGCATCAACAATAAAAATAAAAAAATACATAACTAATGCACTACGTTAATATCTTTATCCCAATAACCCAAACTTTATTTTTTTTTTAGGAAAGACAAGCTATGAAACTTAAATACTAAAGTACATATTGGTTTACTCCATTTTAATTTGTTACGAACGAGATCGATGAACTTTAACTCCATAATTGATTAATTTCAAAATCTAAATCTTTGAAATAAATTTTTAAATTTATTTAATACAACGTTAAACAAATTAAAATTTCCAAATTTAAAATTCAAAAAGCAAAAGTCATCTTATTGGAGCCATTTTCATTGTTACAGTGCCCAGTGTTGAAATTATGAAACTTAAATAAATTAACGGAGACCTGCAATTATTTAAGTACATTTTATTTTCTAGCATTTATTGATTGCCTGATTATACACTAATTAAGAAGAACATTCATAAAGTACCACAAGTTTGAATTCATCAATATCTCATCTCATGCCAATTCAATATATTTTAAAAACTTTGAGAAATAGTCGTGTCAACAACGTTTTTTTTTTTTTTTTTTTCCAAATATAAAAAACAACACCAGAATAATCATTAGATTCACAGAAGTTTAAGCATGTTTGTCTATGTTAATATATGACTTGCTAATTTTGGTCCGTCCGAACTAGGAGTGGCAAGATCATAGCTTGCATCTGACTCATCGTTAGGAGACTGAGTTGTTAACGAGTCAGTTCGTGACTAGCTCAGTTCAGAATAAACAAATTTGGACTGAGTCTAGCTCGCACATGAACTAACGAGCTAGCTCCGTCCAGGTGTAAATTTGGTATGCATGAATTTGTTTTGTGAACTATATATGTTTGTACGAATTTGAGAATATGATATTTTTGTATGTATGAATTTAGTTTCGAACTCAATTTATAGTAGTTGATTTACTTAGTTACACTTGAATTAAGGGTTATGCTCAAGCTATGGAAATGAACATCTAATACAAACTATACTTTATTTGATGGGTTTTATTAAAAAAAAATTTAATGCATGTGTATGATAATGGCTCAATAAAGTTCAGTGAGCTAACAAGCCAGCTCGGTCCAACTCTGAGCTAGCTCGTGACGATGATTATGAGCTAAAATTTTAACTCGGAATCTTAATCTCAGCTCATCCAGCTCCCTCGGTAGCTATAACAAGCTGAATATAAGCTAGACTCAGCTCGTTACCATTCGTAATCCGAACTCATACGGGGGTTTAAAGAAAATATATATCAAATTAACTTTTCAGATAAATATATGTCATATTGTTGATTTAAAATAAAATGGAATTTAGCTCCTCTGCGGCATGAAATCCATGTAATTTGTCAAAAATCTGTTAATTTTTTTTTTATATATATATAATCTTACTATCAGAGTGTCTGAAACCTATTTAAACAGTTTAAAATGCAATTTATAAAAGCTTGATATTCGTTAACAGATTACCATTCCTTATTTTTTTGTTTTATATCTATTGGGATTTGGGACTGTCATTACAAAATAAGTATGCATTATCACAGTGTTAAAAGAATTATAAATTAATATCAACTAATAATCAACAGTATAATTAAATATCATCTCCCTATGATGAATGGATACTAACTACTAAGGAAAGAAGAAAAATATGAAATGAAATCTTAATTGATACAAAAGCAAAACTATGGGTCCTTTATTTTTTTTCTTACATTTCATAGATAAAGGTTGTGGCTTGCAAGGATGAATGTATTACTCTAGAATTGAGGTATTTTAGCTAGATTTTGTTTTTTGTTTTTTTTGTCTGGTGGATCACGTCAACGGTCAATTATTTTTGGGTTTTTGTGTTTTGAGCACTCGGCGAGCTTGTCCTTTTGCCACGTGTGTGGTGAATTTCCATAGATTACTTGTTGGCTGTTAATGGGTAGTTAGAAACTTTCAAATATAAAAGTAACCGTTTTACCGGTTGATTAAAGTTTTTTTTTTTTTTTTTTCTAATAACATCTGTAGTTGTAATAATACATCGATACAAATAAAATGTTATTCATTATACCTACAGCATGTAATTCAGACCTCATTTCTTGTCAAAAATCATAAAAACGAACAATTTACATACACGCAATGACGGACATACATAATACATATCGGAGCCATTTGACAAAATATATATATATATATATATATATATATATATATATATATATATATATATATATATATATATATATATATATATATATATAGAGTTAGGCTGGGTGCTATGGATAGCATAGTGGCCTCTATGCTACGGCTCAATATTCGAGTTTTCAAAATTCAAACGGTCGATCCGAACCGTTCATCTTATTCTCCATATTAATATCTGCTTGGAGACCAAATTTTATAATTTTCTGAATTTTTTTACTATTTATTAAGCCACTTTGAAAATCGCTAATCCAACGGTTTTACTGTTTTGTGCAGCCACCGTTGGATCAATAATTTTGTAAAATACTTAATAAATAGTAAAAAAATTCAGAAAAATGTAAAATTTGGTCTCCAAGCAGATATTAATATGGAGAATAAGATGAACGGTTCGGATCGACCGTTTGGATTTTGAAAACTCGAATATTGAGCCGTAGCATAGAGGCCACTATGCTATCCATAGCACCCAAGCCTAACTCTATATATATATATGTATATATATCAGTGTTTACGCGGTTACACGTTTAATTTGGGTTTGAAAACCAATTTTACTCGTGTTAATTTTGTATAAACCCTTCGGCTTATAATATTCATTACAAAATTATAGATGATATTTTCAACGTGGCCTACGTGTCAGTTGTCTTGTTCTGGTATTTAAACGCACTTCTAGTTCTAGATATCTGCTCCACACTTTTTAGATTTTTTGTGCCCCTTTCGGACAACGAGCCGTTTTCCTGTGTGCGTATCTTTTTTTTTTTATTTTAGTTCAGACCTATTTTGACCCGCTATGCATACCTCTGCAGGATAAGGCGAACAGAAAAAAATATATTTTACACGTGAGGGCCGGGGCTGGCAACGAGCCAGCTTGGTCTGAGCTAGACTAAGTTCATGGATCATTCGTTTTAACAACGAGCGAGACATAAGCGAATCAACATTTGGATTCAAACTTAAAAAGTGGCTTGTGACTTGCTTGTTTTGACAATGAGTATGCCGAATCAGCTCGTGAAAGCTCATAAGCCAAAGTCCAAATGTATTACATAATATATTATAAAGTCAACTACCATAAGTTAAATTTATAACTAAATTCATATATATTAAAATACTAAATCTTGAAATTCATACAAATATAGTTCATAAAATAAATTTATGCATACAAATTCATATTTGTACTGAGCTAGCTCGTTAGTTCGCGAGCGAGATAGGCCCCAGCTCAAATTTGTTAATTTTGAATCGAGTTAGTGATGAGCTAACTCATTAACAGCTCAGTCCACTAATGAACGAGTTATTAGCGAGCGAGTCACGATCGATCCACGAGCTTTTTTGCCAAGATGTGCATGTGTTAATTAAAAACAAAAGCAATTTTTTGCCACGAGCGAGTCAAATTCTCCTTCTTTTTTTATGAACAAGGGTTTTCTTCTTGATGATTCGAGCGGTTCCATCAATATAACCACTTAAAAACAAAAGCAAGATGTATTTTTTTAATTTTGGAAATATTTTGATTACCCAGGTCCTTGTATCAGGAAGCAATAACATGCAGCCATGGCTCAGAAAGCAAAAATACTAAGTAGCTTAGGCACATTATATTGATTAAACCTGAAGTAGAATATTTGAAGAGAGTGTCAAACGTCCCAGCTACTTAGTCCCAAACAGAAACAGAGAAGAACCCAAAACGGTTGAAAAAGAGAAACAGAAAAGTGCGACAATTATTGGAATTAAAACTAATATTAAAGGGAACAATGAACAGAGCTGAGGACCACTAAGTTGAGAAGAGGGGATAAATAAATAAATATATCCATGGTAATCAAAGCGCTTCTTGCACAGCCTCCTCATTCGGTCTCAAATTTCTTGTTTCTTGAAAGAAGTTGGTATTTGGGCTTTCATTCATAACTCATGGGCCTCTGTCCTATTGGACACCTAGAGTGATAGGATTTATTAGTGTGGCCCGGCCCAATTGTTACTTGTATAATCGCTGTTGAGGATATCTTCTGTGAAAGGGGAGCTATGAATGACCGTTTGATCTGCGTCGAAGTTCGTTCTGAGAATTAAAAATATAACGTGTTTTCTGATTCTAAATGGGCGTGCGAATCTCAACATAGATTGAATGGCTCAGACTGAATGATGGATCGAATTTGATCTGATGCCCATCGATCTAACCTAGCTCCTTTGCTTCCCTGTGGCTGTGGTACATTAATATGAGCTTCTTTCACTTCATTATTTTCCTAACCATTATTCAATTCCTGTGAGCTAGATTTAAACGCTTAATTTCTAGCCCAAAAACGCTTTATTCAATTTCAAGTATAGTATACACAATAATCTACCTTGCAAAATATATACACTGTATATATAGTTATATACCGTGGCTAATTCGTTTCATGCCTTGTATATAAAGATATAAAACAATGCAATCCTATTCCTACCAGGAGGTTACTTACTAATAGGATGATAGATAGGCTCTCGTTTTCTCTTAGGTGGATTTCATGTCATATAAAGAAAGTTCAACAAAAGATGCCAAAGGTTTAAGCATCTATCTATTAATCTCTTCTCTAAAAAACAACACATCTCTCTCATCTCATATTCTTATTGGTCCCAGGCGAAACTCTTAGTTGTCTTTACCTTTTCCAATTTTTCCATGAAGTATAATTTTTTTATAAATTAAAATTTTAATTCTTTCAAGAAAAAAAGTAAAGGAACCACACCATGACAAGGTTCCACCAGATGCAGGTCTCTGAGACTGCACCAATAATATGATTTTCAGTATTTTTCAGACGTTAAACCTCATCTTGACCACATATTAAGAAACTCACATTTTTACACGAAACATGTACACAGATCGACAAATTCACTTTCTAAATAGTGTTGGAATGTTGGATAGCACTTTATTTTTTTTAAAACCTTCGCAGAAGTTGTAAAGTCGTGAGCGGAAATCATACTCTCAACCTTTGAGTGTTACAATTCTATAACTTTTTTCTAGCCAACTGTGCTACCTCTCATTTAAAAAAAAGGTATGTTAACACTTGGGGTTATAAATGTTGTCAGATGTAACTTAAAAAGCATCTTTAAGTTGACCCAGAAAAAACTGCGTGCTCAATACCAGCATCTACTCAGCACTCCATAAACAAAAAATAGATAGTACTATCTCCACTTAAACTGGCACCTTTTTAACACTGTGATTTAGATATGCTCTAATCTAATCAACACTATGGTATTCTAAAGTTTTCAGCATCTATGATCTTCATGGCATCCTCTCATCTCATATTCTCATTGGTCCCAGGTGAAAGTGTTAGGTGTCTTCCCTTTTACACTTCATAAATACTACATTTTTAGAGGAAGACAATCAAGTGCTATGACCCTGGACCATACAATGATCTCCTATCCGAGATAAAGAAAACGATTTGTCAACTAATCCATAAATAATTTCAAAATTAATAAACCCTCGAACTAGTCTCTTTCATACCAGGGACAGGGACTAATCATTAACCAAGATACAAGATACAGACAGACATATAACAATTTCTCCGTGGAGGCAATTTATCCAGGATTCATTGTACTGTACCATAGGCCATACCCCATAGCTAGCTACCAAAGTTCCAATTGCATTCTTTTATCAAATCCTCAGGTTTTGGACTGTAATTCTGATACCAACACACAAAAAATATAGGTCTCTTGTTTTTCCTTTTCTTTCCTTTGGACTGTAATTCTATTTAATTCTTTTCCATCGTCATGTTTAATGCTCTTATTCTTTGTATTGTTAAGAGGGATTGAATTTAATCCCAAATCTAGCAGATGCCTCCTAGGCATATAACAGAATGGTGGTAGTAGTGGGTTTCCAGTTTCCACTGGTACCAAAGTTACCTAGAATCGTACCGGTACCGGTACCGGTAGATCTATTTGCATCCAGTGTGGCAGTAACATTCATGATAGTATGATACCATCAATATTGAGCACACCAATTAATGGTAAAATTAAAAACTAATCAAATGCTAAGAATTCTTGACCAAAGCAACTTTTTTTATTATATTTACAATTTTCCATCACTAAGAAAAAAGGAGCTCTTCATATGATACAACCAGAGCTACGCTTTTATCTTTCTCCATTATACACTTTTGAATCAATTTCTATTAAAAGTAAACGGATTCTTGTCTGCCGCTGGAAAAAGCAAAGGCGGCTTCGCAACCCATCCACTCCTCTGATGAATCCTCATAAATGTATGGATCATATACTGCTTCCTCCTTTTGCTGCACTGGTCTCCTCAATTCATCTAATATCATCTACAATTTCATAAAATCAACTATCAAATTATTATTTTTTCATTCAGTAACTAAAGATGGAATGGCTTGATTACACTTAACTGTTATTAGTAACTATAAATTATTCCATACAAATTATAATATGGAAAAGGAAGGTACTAATCTACAAATTACCTGATATGCTTGGTTTATCGCGTTGAACTGAGTACTGCACTGGCTTCCTTTGCATACGTCTGGATGATACTGTAAATCAATTTTTTTTTCAATAAGTCGCAGGGAAAAATAAATAGAAACTAAAAGGAAAAGAGAAGGGCTTTAGGAGAATTTTGCAAAAAGATCCAGCTTTCCTACGAAATCAAAATAATACCCTCGTTGTTATTTGGAAAAAACCTAACGCCAACTATTGGTCTAATCCAAATGCACAAGAGAAAAGAACCAATCTGAACTAACACAAAACCATACCTTTAAAGCGAGCTTGCGAAAAGCTCTCTTGACTTCCTTCTCAGTCGCACCAGGTCTAAGTCTCAGAGTCTTGTAGTTGTAGTAGTTATCTCCGGTGAGAGTGGCGGAGCACCTGACACTTCTTCTACCGGCGATCGCCGGGCCGCTCCTCACCATTGATGAAGAACCCATCAAACTCGTCATGTTTCTTCCTTTTTCTCAAACTAAAATTACTTCTCAATTGCAAAAGTATACGAACTCGAACTCGATTGAGCAAATGCAAATTTTTCAGGGCGGGCGCAGGTTATCAGCTTCTCTTCTAATTTTTTTCTCAGAGACGAATGAAATGGAGATGAGATGGGATGAATTTTCAACGAGGGATGAGAATTTATAGGACAACACGGGTTTAGGGATATCTATACTTTTTAGTATTTGACCTCCATTTAAAACAATGGAGGAGTCCATTTTCTCGAAATCGTCCTTATAGGATGAACTCTCCAGTAATTTGAAATGGAGAAAAAAGGAAAGGTGATTGGGTTATGGAAAATGTGAGAGAGTGGATCTAATGCTAGCGTGGCACGTGTTTCAACGAGAAGTTCGTTCTTATCCGGAGGTTATTTTTTGGTTCTTCTTGCTCCCTTTTTTTTTCTTTTCCGAAATTGAAGGATTCAAACTTACGCGGATAATTTTTTTTTTTGTATATATAGAAAAGCCCTGGTGTGTCATATCATATGGATAAATGGATAAGTTCAAAAAAGAATGTAAATAATGAAAACAAAGTGCTACATTCAAGGGAAACAGTTGGAATATATATATCCAGAAATTTAAGATTGGGTTTTGTTTTGTTTTTGAATTTCTCGGTGGATCGATGTCAGCTGCACCATTTTTGGGATGTTCGTCCTATCAAGTTAGCAACGCCAACGCAAGGTTCCGTTAAATCCAACGTGGATCCAACACACATGCCCACATGCGCCTTCTTCTTTCGCCACGTGTGTCGTCAATTTCCCATTGTTTAACTCATTCCTGCTAATTAACCGTTAAAAGTTAAAACACCTCCTAACTTGAATTAACTGTTTTACCGATCAGTTAAATTTCCTTTCAATTTGGATGATGAAGTTGTAATTCTCTTTATGTTGAGATTTGTGCTGTATTTTTAATCAAATACACTCTTTATAGATCTGACGGTTGTGAATGTTTATAAGGTCTTGTGGTAAGTGAATTAAGGACGTTGGAGGTGGTTCGATGGGTGTCCGATCAAACTCGATTCGATTTTCGATCAAAGTCATCTGATCTGTATTAAGATTTATATACACTTAATTAATCCAATTCGTACAAATTTTAAAATTGTTCACATGAATTTTGATGCGGATCAGACAGCTCCGACTGAATATTATAACATTTTTTTAGTCCGATGTTCATCGAACTAGCTCTGACCGGATATTATATGGCATTTTCAACACCTTCTCATCATTAATCCTCTTAAAATATTTGCTAAGAACCTGTTCAGTCGTTTATTGTGCGCGTGGGACAAACAAATTCACTTAGACTTCGCAAAAATCAGTCCACACGCACAATATTTCGGCTATTCAAAATTTTTTTATTTCTGTTTTCTTAAGATGGCCAAACAGATTCTAAAGAAGTGGAAATGAAGAAGTGAAACGGAACCCCTTTTTGTTATAATTGCGAGATCAATAAACGAAATTAAATTGTTTAAAACTATTAGTTAAGTTTTTCAATATAGGTAGGACACTGATATTGTCGGTATCTTAAATCTAAAAGAAAAAAGAAAAGAAAAAATTAATAAGACACTATTGTTCTTAACATTTCAAGAGTTCTGTTGTACGGTGGTGCTTGTTTAAATCATAGATTTTTCTTACAAAACTCAATTTTGATTATTTCATAATAATACAGTTAGGTTTGTAAAGAGAAATAGTTTTTGATTTAGTGACAAAGATAATATTTTGTGTAGAGAATCGCAAGTTCAAAATCTGCATGATCAAATTTCTTGCGTCGATATTAAATAGATTGATATTTTGGTTTCCAATCTTTACTTAAAAAAATTATGACTTCACAATTTTTTTTTTCATATAAATAGTTAAAAAAACTGAAGTTTCAGAGAAGATTCTTTTAATTTAACTAACATTTTTGCACAATCAATTTTTTTTTTTTTTTTTTTTTTTGCGAAATGTTGCTTTTTCATATCATAATTTATTCTCAGACTCTAAAAATTATAATTTTCTTTTTTGAAGCTTTCATCTCACATAAATAATCTTTATTAGTCTTACAAAAATATTATACATTTTTTTTTTCTAATTTATTATATCTACTTTATTTTTTTTTACTGCTAACACACCTGTTCGTTTTATTTGGATGAATATTTTAATATATATACCAGTTTTGGGCTTTTGGCTTAGCGAAGCGCATAAATTACGGAACTAAAACAACACTACATATGATATATTATTAGCGGGGTGAACCTACATATATATATATACATATACAGTGAGAATAAGGCAACTGCTCTATATATCATAAATTCTAAAAATAAGTTTTCAAAGCCCTACCATAAAAACAACAATATTAATTAATTAATTAAGAGTAAGAGGATATATATATATATACTTGATAAGAAAGCTCTTTCCCCAACGGTAATTAATGTTCTTCTACAATAGTCAAAACACGGCGCGTCAAATACTATGTCTATGAATTCTAAAATAGAGCAATCAATATCATATCATATCATATCATATCATAGATAATTTATTGGGATGTAATATCTCGCGCGATCAAGGTTAGGTTACATATACACATATTAAATTATTAATTAAAAAAGAGACATCTCACATCTCGCATCTCTATCAGTAATTCAGTATCAGGGAGCCTTTGTCTCCAAGCAAGAGTCACATCTCTTTTCAAAGGTAAGACACTAATCAAATAAATACTTGTACCAATTTTTCTAATATTATTCTATTAAATTTAAATAGGAAATTTAAGTACAAATTAATTATGCAAGGGCTGAGGTAGGTCATAGGTGACATGTGAAAGCTTATCATCTAGCTAGGAAATTAAATCAAACTTTGCAAAAAAAAAAAAAAACAACCCTATTAAATTTTAAATTTTATTGAAAAAAATATATTGTAGCAATATGTGGCGATTGAATGTTCGGGCAACCAGTTTGTATCTTTCGGCTGTTTTTTTATTAGAAAAAATAAACAAAAACAAATAAGACTCCAATTAAGCCTCACAGTGTTAATTGCGAAGGAAAAAGACGTATTATTTGTTCTAAAATATTGAGGGCTCTTTTGTCAACTTGTGAAAATTGAAAGAATTTTGAATTTTTGAGCTACTATTTATCTTATCACGGAAAAGTCAAAAGTCAAAATATGAATAAATGATAGCATCGTTGATGTTTGTAGATTCTTTTGAGTGCCAAACTTCCCTTCTTTTTCTAAGCAATTTCAATATTTCATTCATGAATCTTTTCTTCTTAGCAATCATGCAAAATATTGAAAGTAGAGACTATTAAAAAAAAAAGAAAAAACAAAGAGAGGAAATGGCTTGGCTTAATAATTGAAGAAAGGATCTACAGGTTCCACTAGAGATCCTTGATTTATATGGTTCTCTTGAGCACACGGTGATTAATTGTTTTCTCTCAGAGATTTGTATAATTTTATGCCATAAAGATTAGAGGCAGAGGGACATAAATCACATGGGGTCAAAAACCAGTTATTATTATATGGTTTTATTATATATTTTATAGTAAAATATTTTGGATATTATAAATTGACCTTTATATCTTTTTTTATGAAAAATTTATATAATTGGCTCCATTTTTTTTTTTTGAAGGAAAAAAAACAGATTATTGTACAATGTGCACAATTTGGGCTCTTGTAGTATTTTATCTTTATATATTTTTTATCCCAATTACTCTAATATCTGCTTCCACCTTTGATAAAGATGATGTGCAAGAACATAAAATCTACCGAATGTGAAAGAAATCACAAAATTCTAGATCTTTTTTTGAAAACCTTCGCAGAAGTTACGAAGTCGTGAGGGAGAATCAAACTCTCAACCTTTGGGTACAACAACTCTAGAATTTTTTCCTAGCCAATTGTGCTACCTCTCCTTTACAAAATTCTAGATCATTTGCTGATTGTAGTAATTATCACAATTTCTTACCCAAACGTTGCTTGCTATATTGTTGTTCACACATTATTATATTTGAATATTACTAGCATATCAAAAATATGACGAAATTTTATGTAATTTTTATCTCGATTCTTTTCTGTGCTTAGATGAAAAATAGTTCTTACCAATGACTTGACAATTATAAGCTTTATCAGCAACTAACAATTAACAAACACTAAATCTTCTCAAAAACCAACTTATTTTTGTTCCAATTTAGCGCTCACTTTAAACTTGCCAAAAATCTACACAATGCATTAACACACACACAAAAAAAAAATGCAGCGGGTTTCTTTGCACTTTAAAAAAAATGATAATTCGAAATTTTAAGTGCCAAGAATGGATTACGAAAATGAAACTTTTCAAAATCATTTTTAGTTCGCATAATGTGAGAAAAAATGTTGTACACAATACATCATGTTTTATTTGTGTTGTGGAGGGAGCGTTGTACAAGAATATTTCAAGAGCGTTCGAAAAATGTTGAAAAATTGGTTGAAGAAGTTAAAGCTCAATAATGGAACTACACAAATAGAAGAATGATGACATAATGAAAAGAAGCAGCTTGTTTAATTGATGTTTTAATTTTCATTCTTTCCTATTCTCAAAATTTTCTTTATTTGTATTTTATTTTATTTTATTTTTCTTATCTTTCCATTCATATGTAAATTAATTGTAGGGTTACCTCTCAAAACCCTGCTCAGACTCTGTAACCAATTGCGGTTAATAAAAATAGGAAGTAGATTCCTATTCTTACTTTAAAAAAGAAGAAGAAAGATACGCAGGTATTATTCATGATCAAAATAACGACTGGCTTTCATTTTTTGTGAACTTTCTAATTTTGAAATTTATTTACTTTTTACCTCTTTATTTATTTTTTTCTTTGCACTTTATCATATAAAAAATGCAGATTTTGTTTATGGGTGTATTCAATGAGTAATTTTCTGTGCAAATATATTTTTGAAAAAGAAATAGTATATTAACAAACTATTCTAAAAAATAAAATTCTGACACACCTTCTCAATTTTATGTGGATATATTTTTTTTTTCCTGTGTAACTGACTCTGACAATTGTAATTTTCATTTCCATAGAAACTCGATTTTATTATTTAGAATCGAATCAAATCGGGTCGGATCTTATTCTCATTGTCTAATGAATAAACAAGAAAAACCCTTCCATTTCTTGTAGCTTCTACCATGTTTTTAAGAAGAAAAAAAAAACAATAGAGATAATGATGACCTTTTTAGAAACTACAATGTAATAATGTCACTTTCTTTGATAGCTACATTAATTCTACAATGATTTGATGGAGATTCAGGAACCTTATCCACTTAAAATATATTTTCTTTGAACGAGGCGGCACCTCCCATTTCAAATAAAATATATAACAATAAGGCCAAAATTATCTACACAATTTAGAATTTGAGATTAGCACAAGCACATATATGTATGTCATACACTACAAATGACCTTTCAAATAAACACGGCTCAAATTAATTTGCAAAGCCATATTCAAATTGAAGCACTTAATTTCCTTCCATAAAATGTGCCCCTATGGCAAGTGTCTATTATTTTATGGCCAAATTAAATGAGACACGTTAATGCATGTTTATAAAATTTGAAGAAACTGAATTGTGGGGTCAACAAATTAAAGGATGTGATTTTAGAGGCCAAAGATGAGATGCAAGATCAATAAGCCAAATATAATAATATATATGTTGAGTGAGACTATGGTTTCGGATTAGTTCTACTATAAATTAATATATTTATATAAAAATGTAATTGTATACTAAATTTTATATTTTTATAAACTATTTTTTAAATAAGAAGAAAATCACTTGATCTAGTGATTTTCTATCTATCTAAATTTTTTTGTAAAAAATATAAATTTAATCTACAAATATATTTTTATATGATGATTATGTTAAACAGTTCATATCAACTTTTTAAACTTTAAAAATAAAAATATATTCTATAGTAAAGACTAATTCACATATTACTTATCCTCATTCTAATACATTTCTTAGAATTATATACACACCGGTTATCAATTAATAAATTAATAAATTAATGTGTAAACGCGTCTACAATTAACTTGAATACATGAAGGTTCTCGACACTTAAGACTACATATGCTTTAATA
Organism: Carex rostrata; assembly: GCF_964058835.1. Taxonomy (NCBI): domain Eukaryota; kingdom Viridiplantae; phylum Streptophyta; class Magnoliopsida; order Poales; family Cyperaceae; genus Carex; species Carex rostrata. The sequence goes on along the minus strand of NC_135925.1, from coordinate 13,787,824 downwards.
GTTCGACTACTAATTAATTAATATCAAGTTGCTGTTAGTGGTTAATTAAACACGCTTATTAAGGGACATGGCTACATGAATCCACCCCTTTCTAACCTAGAGCTTTCAGCGTGTCTGCAATTACTTCTCCTAGAATAGGATTTTATAAATATATTGAAAGAGCTGATTTAGCTTCATACAGTGCACTAGTCCTCAGGGGCGGAACTAGAATTTGAATATAGGGTGGGCTAAACATCAATTCAAAAAAAATATATAACACAAAATCTTTCACTATTTGAGTTTATAAAAAGATGCAATAAATAACTAGCATCAACAAAATACAAACCTCAATTAAAATTAAATTTCGTAGCTCTTCTTTAACTTTTTTTTGTTTTCTGAATTTCTTCATATGCTATTGGATTTCGCCCGCCCTCTTCAAAAATTGATTAATTTGTGTTTTTTTTTTGAGATGAGCTAGAAGAGCCAAAGAGATGCTCAATTGCTATGGGATTTCTTCTTTTAAGCATTCAATGACATTTCCTTTTTTTTATTTTCTCTATACGGTAAACTATCCAAATTCTAGCAAGAAGTCGACAAGTTACCTATTTTTTAATATTAATGGTACGCAAATCTAGGAGTCAAGATTGCAAATGGGAAATAAAAAAGACAGAATTTGCTCCTTAAATTTTATTTTTTGACCTGTAAGTTTATAATTATACATAGAATAGGCTGCTATGTACAAAAAAATGACATTTACTTCAACTTCTATATACTTGATTAAAAAAAAAAATTGAAAGGGTGGCTTAGCACCCCCTGAAGAGTATTATGTTCCGCCCCTGCTAGTCCTGTACTTTTTTCTCGTATTTATTGATTGTGCGCTGTATGAAGTTAAATTAGCTCTGTCAATATCTTTACCCTAAAAGAAGTGGCCATTCAGGTCAGAAAATTTAAAATTTTAGGCAAATAATATTTTATGTGACTATGATTATCTAATGTAAAACAACTCACTATCAAATTATGTGATAGAATTGTAATATAAAATAGAAAAGTAAAATAAATTTGGGACTGTTGATTTTTGAAACTATCCATTTGAAACGGAAGCAAACCGTTCAATACATAATGTATTGAATGGTTCTGGACGAATAGACAAGCGTTCAGTATGAAATAAATGATTCTGGTTAATAGCCGTTTAGAACGGATCAGTTTCGTTCGTTGCAGGTGTTTTAATACTATTAGATAGTGAGGTGTTTTACATTAGATAATCATAGGCACATAAAATACATATATATTAATTAAAGTTGCATTAGAAAATTTTAAGCTTTCTTTAAACAATTTTCTAACAAAGATAAGACGAATTTATTAATCCTACAAGGCTGAAATTTCTTACATAACACATTAAATCACTTTTTTTTATTGTCATTTCTGCCTAAATGTAGAAAAAGATGCCACTTTGTTTATTAAAGAAAATTGTTAAAGGAATTGTTGTTGTGGTATGCAATCTTTTAATTATATTGTTTGAGTAATTTGTAAAACATACAATTATTAAATTTAACGGGTTTTTTGTATGAGTAAATTTGCAGGTTCATTAACATTATAATTGCAATATTAATTTAAAGAACCGAAGAAATGAACAAGAAATTATGAAGACTATAGATAGAATTGTAATATCAAATAGAATAGTAAAGTAAATTTGAGATTGTTGATTTATGGAATTATCCGTTTGGAACGGAAGCAAACCGTTTAATATATAATGTATTGAATGATTCTGGACGGATAGACAAGCGTTCAGTATGAAATAAATGATTATGGTTAACAATTGTTTAGAACGAATATGTTTCGTTCATTCCAGGGAACATCCAAATAGTTTTCATTCCGAACGGATATCAACTGTATGAACGCTATTCAGGTAACACATAATTGGAATGAAATATACTATCTGCTCGGATTGGGCAGAAACGTTCTGAATAGTTAGTTCATAATTCAAAAACGAGAAAAATCCTAATTTCAAATAGTTTGTACTATCTGTTCTAACGAAACTTTACCGTACTAAACGGATTGGTTCAAGTACCTAGATCTGAAGCTCCATCTATAAATAGAGTTAATACCCCAACTTCAGATTCAAGTAGCCGCCTCTAATATTCAAAAAGTACTAATTATGTGTTATTGAGAGCTTTCATATCTGAGAGAGCTTAAACTTCAATACTCATTTGATAACCTCAAATCCACTTTACATCTACTTCTAAATCTAGTTAGAGTGTTTTGTTCGTTGTTCTATAGTGTGGAGATCTACTTTAATGCTCCCTTCGAATAGTTGTGTGACTTCTCGCTTGTAGGGCATTCAGGGCTCACTGGCTCAAGCGTTTGTGCTCACCACATAAACATAATTGTGTGACGATGCTCTTTGTTAGGACTCCAATTTCTGCTTCTAGGCTCACCTTGTACACGAGTTAGGCCGTGACTTTCCACGTGTGTTGGGCTCACGTGTTACGAGTTGTATCACTTCTTTTTGGGTAATAGAAAAGACGCACCGACCAGGTTTGCGCTACTCTGGAGATGTAGACATCTTAAGCCGAACTTCATTAACATCCCGCGTGTTAATCTCTCATACTCTTATCTATTTATATTTCTTTGTTTGATTGATTGCGGTTGTGTTGTTTATCAATTTTCACGAAAAACATTTAAGATTCTTTAAAACACCGTATTCCCACTAGATGTTGTTAGAAACAACAATTGTTATAAATAATTTTGAATTACGTTAAATTTACTAGTATCAGATAATTTTTTTTTTAAAGTATGAATAGCCTACTATATTACTAGCATGATAGCTAGATAGTTGTTACGTAATAAAGAGAACATCACATTTTTCAGATTAAAAAAGATTTTGGAGCTTACTTGAAATACAAAGAAACACTTCAAAATTTCATAGAAACTTATATTGAACGGTCTGGATCTAACCTAAGTATTGAACATCACCGGGTTAGGTACCCGACCTAATCTAATTCTTTTTTGAAGGGCACATGTGTAATTTTGTAATAGCGATGCTGCTGCTGTTAAATACCTCGTGTCATGATTGTCAATTTGGTCAGGTCTGAAAAATGTGAGGCAAGTCTGATGCGTACCAAACTAATTAAATTGAACTCCTCCTGCTCAGCATTCAGACCTTCACAGAAGGGAGACGAAGAACTGAGAAAAGCTAAAGGCGTACACCATGTGGCCCATTGGCTAGGGTTCATAAAGGAAATTTGTCTCTAGGCGCAAAGGAGAAATGGGTCAGTTTGCTAGGGTTCATGTCTCCAGGCGGAAGAGAGAAAAAGGTAGGGTTTGTCTCCAGGCGGAAGGGAGAAAAGGGTAGGGTTCGTGTCTCCAATGATCTATGTTGCTTCCTGTTTTTTCATTAAGGGTAGGGTTCGTGTCTCCAGTGATCTCAACATAGAATGAAAAAATAGGAAGCAGCATAGATCACTGGAGACACGAACCCTACCCTTTTCTCCCTTCCGCCTGGAGACGAACTCTATCCTTTTCTCCCTTCCGCCTGGAGACACGAACCCTAGCCAATTGACCCATTTCTCCCTTCCGCCTGGAGACAAATTTCCTTTATGAACCTTAGCCAATGGGCCACATGGTGTACGGCTTTCGCTCTTCTTAGTTCTTCTTCTCCCTTCTGTGCTGGTCTGAATGCTGAGCATGGAGGAGTTCAATAAACTAATGGAAGAAGGGGAGGACGTTGGCAAGGAGAAAGAGCTCAGAGAGGCGTTCAAGATGTACGAGATGGAAGGAGAGGGGTGCATCACCGCAAAGAGCTTGAAAAGAATGTTGAGTCGCCTCAGCTCATCACGAAACGTCGAGGAGTGCATGGTGATGATCCGCCAGTTTGACCTTGACAGGGCTGGAGTGCTTAGCTTCGAGGAGTTCAGGACTATGATGACGGCTTGAAACTATTGTTTAAGATGCATGTTTTGATGCTCAAGCAAAATTCTGTTTATATTGAGTGTATCTATTTTCTTTGTTTTTGTTTTTGTTTTTGGTTTGTAGTCCAATTGAATATATGTTTTACAAGGACAACTAATTGTACTTAACAATTAGAATTCCATTTTGAATTCAATATAAACATATTGATTATGATTGTTGTCCTCACAATTTTCATTGCTTTTGTACTTCTTTAATGTGTATTAAAGTGAGTCACGAATTAGTAGCAAGAACATTGAGAAAATTTGCAGTATCAGCCGTCTCTAATCCGAGCAATATAGCAGCCTGGCTTGGCAGTTAAGTACCAAGATTCTTCAAGTGCATAGTGAACAAATTCAAAAGATTAGCCAGCTTGTTTCTATTGTAGTGTTTACCTGGATTCTTTTAATGGACTATGACTTGATTAAGGCAATGAAAATTACATTTTAGCCAAAAGATTAGTCACACTTTCAAGTATTTGGTATTTGTATCACGTAGAGAGCTCAATTTATCAACAATAGAAAGAAGTTCAAAACTACACAAGCTACCCAATTTAGCATTACATGACCTCAAGAACCTAAATAAAATCATCTCTTACCCTTACAATCACATAGCAAAAGGCAAATACTTACAATTAGTACTCATTAAAATGTATAGCACCAACCTTCCAGACAAGATAAGTGGTGCCAAACATAACTGTGGTAATTAAAAGAAAAGAAACCACAACTGCAAGCACATCGGCACCAAAAGGGTTACTAATGGTCCATTTTCCCTGAGGCAACCCCCTTTTACTATCATCAAACAAGTTTGTCGGTGCTTCCGGGAGACGGGATCCCCTTTTCTTTCCTTTATCAGTCTCTCTGATAGCTTCCAAAACTTTACTTCCAAATTCAGATTTTGGGGGCTTAGGATTCGACTCAGCATACTTTGAGAGTACACGTGCAGCTCGTAACCTCTCACGCGCAGTTAAAGGAGGCCTCTTGCTGTCCATACTTGGAAGGGGATTTTTGTCATTGTTTTGTGGCTTTTCTTCTGTGTTTGCTTGCTCTGATATTTTTGGCTCGGTGACTGGTAAGCCATTTTCATCAGTTGTTGCCGAGATCATAGTGCATCTGTTCTTCTTTGGTGCATAAAAATAAATTGCATTTTGTTTATAGTGTCTAATACTAAGGCAGGATTGATTAGACCACGGTCCAGTTCTCGACAGGCTACCTAGCTTTACCTACAGCATATCAAATCAGAGTTAATTGTTAATAGTTTGTCATCCCTCAAATTAACGACAAAGTGAGTAACTACTCAAATTGAACCAAGTCATATTTGCAAAAATTCTTTTAACTTTGTTTATTTTATAGTTATTTAAATAATTAATTAAAGGGAAAGAAAGAATTAATAAAGTTGTCTTCCACTCACAATAAATTTAAATTATCTTCATCGAAATTGATCAACTCAGATGCCACAAAAATTGAAAACATTAAAGAAGTCATTTAAATTCACCAGAATTGATCAACTCAAAAGTTCCACACCATTCTTATATCAATGAGCCATCAATCTGTAGTCTTTTGATTATGATGCTAATAGATTATCACTATAGACAAGTATATTGTTTTACATATATATTGGGTTTTAATGTTATTTATATAATTTGGATAAGGACTTAGTCAGAGGCACACAACCAGCATCATGCATCCCATATGTGCATTTGTTCTGTAAATAAAAGCCAAATTTGACAGTAAAGATCACAACCCAATTTTTTTTTCTCTTCATGGTAAAACTTTACTTGGCATCTCTATCAAAAACCAGGTTGTTAAAATCTAATTTTCTATATGATAAAATCCCCAGTTAAAATTTGAATAATAAAGGATTTGTAAAGAGTACATATTATCTGTACTTCAGCAATAACCACATCAGAAAATATAAAATCTGGTTTAAATTTAAAAAAAAACAGAGAAAACAAAAACCAAAGTGTTTGCTTAGATTCTCCTACTGCACACTAAAATATTCGGAAACGTAAATTATTCTCAGGATTTAGCTTGCAGCGGTGATGTAAAACTGGTAAATACAAAAAAAAAAAAACACTTACATGGGGACTCAATCTCCCAAAGGGTGTTCATTGCAGTCACCATTTTTCCACCATTTGCCTTTCTTCACAGATAAACACAGAGAGCAAGTGAGAGGAAAGGAGGGGGGGTGGGGTTTAGAGTCAGAGGCAGAGAGGGAGGCGGCGATTTGATAGGCAGGAGGAGGGTAAGAGACAAAGAGGGAAGAGATGGATTGGCGAGAGGCAATAGATGAATTTCCCATGGAGAATCATTCCCCTTTCTCGTGTGAAAGAGAAGAGAGGAGGCAGAGGATCGGCTGTGGCCATTTCTATATTCATAATTTTACTTGAATGGTATAATTAGAAATACAGAAATACGTATTCTAAAATAGAATTTTTCAGATTATTTTTAATAAAAAAAGTATAAGAATTGTACAAGAATGACAAATTTCTAATTTAAGAGGTTTTATGGTAACATTTTTACAATTTTGAAGTTTGTAATGGCAGTCTCACAATTTTAAGGTTTTGTAGTGACAATCTCACACTTTTTCCTAGTTTTTATCTTGTCAAGTTGTGATCTAGATTAATAAAGTAAGATAAACTCAGTTTTAAAAGAAAAAGAAAGAAAGAAATGAAAAGGGATTTAGGAGAATTTTGCAAAAAGACCCAGTGTTCCTACGAAATCAAAATAATACCCTCGCTGTTATTTGGGAACTATTCATCTAATTCAGATGCACAAGAGAAAAGAGAAAAGGAGACAAAAACAAACCTTTAAAGCGAGCTTGCGAAAAGCTTTCTTGACTTCCTTCTCAGTCACACGAGGTCTAAGACTCAGGGTCTTGCAGTTGTAGTAGTTATCTCCGGTGAGGGTGGCGGAGCACCTGACACTTCTTCTACCGGCGATCGCCGGAGAGCTCAAGCCGCTCGTCGCCACTGATGAAGAACCCATCAAAGTCGTCATTTTTCTTGCTTTTTCTCAACGAAAATTACTTCTCAATTGCAAAAGTATCCAAACTCGATTGAGCGAATGGAAAGTTCTCTTTGCTCAGGCTATTAGCTTCTCTTCTAATCTTTTTCTCTGAGACGAATGAAAATGGAGATAAGATGGGATGAAATTTCTCTATAGGACGAAACGGATACGGCTATCTCAACTTTTCCTTTTTTATTCTCCATTTCAATCAATGGATGAGTCTGTTTTTATATAACTCGGCCTTTAAAAGGAACTATCCAGTTATAAGAAATGGAGAAATAGAAAGAAGAATGATTGGGCATTTGGATTTAGCAAATGGGAGAGAATGGATCTAATGCTAGCGTGGCACGTGTTTCAAGTTTCAACGAGAGGTTTATTATCCGGAGGTAGAGGATTAATTTTGCCCGCCTAAACCCTAAACCCTAAACCCGGACCGATCATACCCGTACCCGACTATACTCGTACTTGTGTACCCGTGTCCGTACCCGTTTACCCATTGTACCCTACCCGGGTACCCGTATCCGTTTACCCGTTGTACCCTATCCGGGTACCCGTACCCATTTAAATTCAAAATTTCAAAATTTTCAAAATTCTGTTTTTTAAATTCTGTTTTTTAATTTCTGTTTTTTTATTTCTGTTTTTTAAATTCTGTTTTTTTAATTTTGTTTTAATTTCTGTTTTTTAAATTCTTTTTTTTAATTTCTGTTTTTTGATTTTATATATTAGATTCATTTTTAATAGGTTAAAAAAATTGGTTTTTCAATTTATGTTTTTGAATATGTGAAGTAATTAGATTTGTTTTTAATAGGTTAGATTTTATTTTTGAAATTCGGATTTATTTTTAATAGGTTAAAAAAATATGTTAGATTTATTTTTGTGAATATGTTACATTAGATTTTATTTTAAAAATGTTAGATTTATTTTTAAATAGATTAGATTTATTTTTGAAAATGTTAGACCTATTTTTCAATATGTTAGATTTATGTTGAATATGTTAGATTTAATTTTGAATATGTTAGATTTATGTTGAATAGGTTAGATTTATTTTTAAAAATGTTAGATTTATTTTAAATAGGTTAGATTTTTAATTTATATTTTATTGTTTTAAAGTAATTGATTTAAGATATTTTTTATTTATATTTTATTTAACCTATTAAAAATAAATGAACGTTTACAAAATATATTTGATAAGCCAAAATTGTATCTATTTAAACCTAGGATTAGGTATGTAAATTAAGCCAAGTTTTGGTTAAATTAGTTTAAATTAGGTTTAATTAGGTTAGAAATGTCCAAAAGTTCAAGTTACTGCCCTAGTTATGTTTGTTTTACAGGTAATCAAGTGTTTGGACCTTAACGAAGCAAAACGGGTGAGTTAGCACGAAGAAATGAGCTTCTGCCAACATTTATTGCGGCCCGAAATGGAGTTATTGCGGCCCGCAACCAAACAAGTCAGAGCCTCTTCATTACAGCACAGTTATTGCGGCCCGCAACGCACTGTAGCAGTCAGCCAAAAATAGAGTCTGAACTTAAAACGGCCATAACTTTTGACTCGTAACTCCGACTTAGGCTTGTGACCACTTTTTGGAAAGCTAACGAGAAGATCTACAATCTGAGAATATAAAAGGAATGTATTGCGACCCGCAATGACTTTTATTGCGGCCCGCAAGGACCTCTTCAGAATTTTTCTGCGCAGTCTGTTAACTGCTACAGTACATTGCTGCCCGCAATGAATGTATTGCGGCCCGCAATTAGGTCGGTTCAGAGTCCGAATTTGTTATTTTTGGTTGGTTATTTCTAGGTTTTAGAGGGGGCTATAAATAGGAACCTGTAGAACAGATTGGGGGACGTTTTTTAGGCAAAATCTCTAGGGTTTTAACAAGGAAAAGCAAGGAAAAGTTAGAAGAGAGAAGAAGGAGGAAGAGATCATTGATCAATCGGTTTTATTTGTTTTCTTTCTTTCGGAACTCTTCTATTTTTCTTTGATTTGATTTGTATCTTAGCCATGACAGGCTAAGGACTCTTCTAGGGTAGATTAGGGTTGTACTTGAAACTTTTGTTATGATTTAGTTGGTTTTATTTTATATATTCTTGTTCTTTATTATGATCTATTCTTTATTTTAATTAATTGTGAGGACTTAATCGAAATCACATGAAACCCTAGGATTTGGTATTTGCAATTGAGAAATTTAATATTAGGTCCAGACCATAAGGAATAGGGTATTTGATAGGCTAAGTACCGAGAGGTGACGCTTGTCTTATACGGGTTTTACCTAATAGTTTAGAGAATTGTGCCAAGTACCGAAAGGTGAAAGATAGTTTTCTAGATTTATTGGGACAGTAAGAACTTAATGACTTTAGATTAGGGTAGCCAAGTACCGAGAGGTGACGTTTATTCTAATTAAAAGATGGTATTAATATAGAGATATCCCTTTGTACCTACAACACCCAATTGTGCCTTCATAACTAAAAGAACAAATTTAATAAACCAATTAGTCATAACACTAGTGGATAGGAACCCTAAGAAACCCTAATTTCTCATACTTGTTAAAAACTCAGATTTTGCTTTAAGACTTTTAGTTTAATTCAATTTAATCACAACCAAACCATCCTAAAAACAAACAAATTCCTTTTATTTTATTTTACTAAATTAAATTGATTAGGTTAGACTTGAAATTCCGACTTGTCCCTGTGGAGACGATCCCTAAGTACTCCTCGATAAGGTTGTACACTTGCAACCAAATTGAGTGCAATTTAGGATTTATTACTTGTATTGCATAATTCACATCAATATTATCAATTTAAAATGAACGTTTAGAAAATATATTATCAATTTCAAATGTAAACTAAAAATTTCAAGATATAAATAAATTATGAAACTATATAGTTAGAATGAGAATTTGAAAATAAAATAAAATGACTCGTGTAAAGAAATAAATAAACACATTTGTACTTAGCCGAATAAACATACAAATTTTCGCAATAATAATTTTTATATATAAGTTACAAATTTTATTTATTTAGGAATTATAAAGATGTGACTTGATAATTTTATGTATATATATATACACTATTTGATATTGAAGTATTGAACTATTCAGATTTTAAAAGTCGAATTATAAACACGTAATAATATTTATACGACACTGTTAAAAAAAAAAAAAACATCTATAACTTTGGCTACGAGTGTCGGATTCACGCGTTCTCCGACTTTTCGGAAAGAGGAGAACGAGACGGATCCAATTTTGCAATAATAATTAGAATAAGAATTTAAAAATAAAATAAAATGACTCGTGTAAAGAAATAAATAAATACATTTGTACTTAGCCGACTAAACATACAAATTTTTGGCAAGAATAATTTATATATATAAGCTACAAATTTTAATTATTTAGAAATTATAAAGATGTGCCTTGATAATTTTATGTATATATACACACACTATTTGATATTGAATTATTCATATTTTAAAAGTCGAATTATAAATACGTAATAACATTTATACGACACTGTTAAAAAAAACAACAAAAAAACATAAACAAAAAAACCGGAAAAAAACAGCAAATAAAATAAAAAAATAAAAAATACCCATACCCGCCCTACCCGTCAAGGGTACACGGGTACGGGTATAGGACGGGTAGGGTATGGTTTTTGAAAAATATACCCGACCATACCCGTATCCGAATACCCTTGTACCCGTCCTACCCGTACCCGAGACGTACCCGTACTTGTCCCGGGTATACCCGTACCCGCCCGACCATTAATACACTATCCGGAGGTTATTTTCTTGTCAGCTTTTTTCCGAAATTCAAGGTTCTTTCAACCGACATTTATATTTTTACCCAAATTTTAAAACATTTTAATAAAAATGACCAGATTTTTGAAAAAAATTTAAAAATATCCAAAGTGTGGAAAAATTCCGCACCCCGGAATAAAATTGTTTAGACCTTTCGATTAAATCCAGCACAGATCTTGAAGCACCCAATTAATCCCCGGAATAAATCCAGCACAGATCTGGATGCAGCATAATTTGAACGGTGGAGATTTTCCAAAGAATCAAGTGATACATTGATTGATATATATATATGGTGCGAATTGCACCTGACGGGAAGCAAACAGTTATAATTTTTTTAATTAACATTGTTATAAATTTTTCTTCTATATATGAGTTTCAAAGTTTAATGTTTCATATCATGTAAATATTCACAAATCATTCACCAATTCAGAACTCGAATCGAGACTTCGTAAAATTTCCATAATGTTGTACGAATATTTTCAAGTATTTATAATTCGATTTTAGAATCCGAAACATTAGATATCAATTAGTATGTATAAATATATATATATATATATAGAGAGAGAGAGAGAGAGATGGGCTATGGTGCATTGCAATGCATAGGCCATGGTGTGCATTGGACCATAAATCACCGATTCAAAGTCCAAATGACCGATCCAAACCGTTCATCTTGTTCTCCATATTAATATGTGCTTGGAGACCAAATTTTACATTTTTTTGGAATTTTTTTACTATTTATTAAGCCACTTTGAAAATCGCTGATCCAACGGTGACTGTTTGGAACAGTAAAATCAGAAGCCACCGTTGGATCAGCGATTTTCAAAGTGGCTTAATAAATAGTAAAAAAATTCCAAAAAATGTAAAATTTGGTCTCCAAGCACATATTAATATGGAGAACAAGATGAACGGTTTGGATCGGTCATTTGGACTTTGAATCGGTGATTTATGGTCCAATGCACACCATGGCCTATGCATTGCAATGCACCATAGCCCATATCTCTCTCTCTCTCTATATATATATATATATTTCAAGAGGAGGGTTCAAATGCCTCCATTTTTTGTGCCTCCATCATGCCTCCATTTTTAAAAACTTAAATAACTCAAAGTTTAAAACTTAAACGTCAAAATAAAACCGTTAGATGTGATCTATGTTATTTTCTCTATGTGTTCATAAAAAATTATCACATTTTGATTTTGTTTTTATATGAATCAATAAGTTGAAAAATCAACGTCTAGAAATTATGCACATTAGTATAAATTTTTACAAGCTCAAGATGACAACCAAAACAAAGTTGAAATGCTATAATTTTTTACATATGCATAGATAAAATGATGTAGTTCATATCCAACGGTTTTATTTTGAATTTTAAGATTTAAATTTTGAGTTATTAAAGTTTTTAAAAATGGAGGCATGATGGAGGCACAAAAAATGGAGGCATTTGAACCCTCCTCATATTTCAATGGCTAATTTGCTGCCGGCAGCATTTCTGCCGGCGGTGCTGCTGCCTTTTTTTTATTTTGTGATGTCCAAACAACAAATCCAAACCGTTAGATATTTAATCTATACTATAATCTACTTGGAGACCAAATTTTACATTTTTTGGAATTTTTTTACTATTTATTAAGCTGGTTTAAAAACCGCTGATTTCAATGTTGCAAAAATTTACTGAAATCACCAGTTTTCAAACCAGCTTAATAAATAGTAAAAAAATTCAAAAAAATATAAAATTTGGTCTCCAAGTAGATTATAATATAGATTAAACATCTAACGGTTTGGATTTGTTGTTTGGACATCACAAAAATAAAAAGGGCAGGAGCACCTCCGGCTAAAATGCTGCCGGCAGCAAATTAGCTGGACCATATATATATATATATATATATATATATATATATATAGGACTTGGCTACGGTGCTATGGGTAGCTAAGAGGCCTCCCGTGCTACGGCTCAATAATCGACTTTTCAAAATCCTAACGGTCGATCCGAACCGTTCATCTTGTTATCCATATTAATATGTGCTTGGAGACCAAATTTTACATTTTTTGGAAATTTTTTACTATTTTTTTAGATTTATTGAAAATCGCTGTTTTTCAGACAAATCTGGACCATAAAAAACAGCGATATTCAATAAATCTAAAAAAATAGTAAAAAATTTCCAAAAAATGTAAAATTTGGCCTCCAAACACATATTAATATGGAGAACAAGATAAACGGTTCGGATCGACCGTTAGAATTTTGAAAAGTCGAATAATGAGCCGTAGCACGGGAGGCCCCTTAGCTACCCATAGCATATTAGCCAAATCCTATATATATATATATATATATATATATATAGGGTCTGTCTAAATTGCTGCTGGCAGCATTTCGGCAGAGGTGCTGCCGGGGCTATATTTAGCCGTGTGATGTCCAAACAACAAATCCAAACCGTTAGATGTTTAATCTATATTATAATCTACTTGGAGACCAAATTTTACATTTTTTGGAATTTTTTTACTATATATTAAGCTGGTTTGAAAACCGCTGATTTCAGTAAATTTCTGCAGCATTGAAATCAGCGGTTTTCAAACCAGCTTAATATATAGTAAAAAAATTCCAAAAAATGTAAAATTTGGTCTCCAAGTAGATTATAATATAGATTAAACATCTAACGGTTTAGATTTGTCGTTTGAACATCAAAAAATAGAAAAAACAGTGGCAGCACCGCCGGCAGAAATGCTGCCGGCAGCAAATTAGCCACAGCCTATATATATATATATATATATATAGAGAGTATATATATATATATGTATATATATATAGAGAGAGAGAGAGAGATGAACGGTTTGCATCGGTCATTTGGATTTTGAATTTTAGATTTATGGTCCAATGCACAAACCCCTCCATGCATTGCAATGCACCATAGCCCATCTCTCTCTCTCTATATATATAAATATCAAATCAAATATCTATAATTCATAAATGAACGAAATTTGTAACTTTTATATAATCTTATTCGTACGAGAATTTTGTATATTTATTCTCCTAATTAGAACTCTTATTTATTTATTTCTCTACACGAATTATTTAATTTTCTATTCTAAATTTTACGAACTTGTAACGAATTTTCGATTTATTAATCTTGTAACGATTTTTTATAACTGTTTGCTTCCTGTCAGGTGCAATTCGCACCATATATATATATCAATCAATGAATCACTTGATTCTTTGGAAAATCTCCACCGTTCAAATTTTGCTGCATCCAGATCCGTGCTGGATTTATTCCGGGGATTAATTGGGTGCTTCAAGATCCATGCTGGATTTAATCGAAAGGTCTAAACAATTTTATTCCGGGGTGCGAAATTTTTCCGCACTCCCGAATTTTTATTCCGGGGTGCAGAATTTTTCCGCACTTTGAGTATTTTTAATTTTTTTTCAAAAATCTGGTTATTTTTATTAAAATATTTTAAAATTTGGATAAAAATAAAAATGTCGGTTCTTTCAACACCTGGATAATTCTTTCTTTTTCTTTTTTCTAAATTTTCCAGTCAATATGGGTCCATATTTTAACAGAGGTGTTTTAGCTTCATACAGCGCACGTACCGCATTCAGTGCTATTATGATTCAATAGTCCGTGCGCTGTATGTAGTCAAAAATGGTCTGTTAAAATATTTACTCGTCAGTATCGGAATAATACTTGGAGAAGAAAACTTCTGGATATTGTTACCTGACTGAATATTTAGAACTGTCTAAAATTAATTATTGATTTGTTTGTTTAATTATATTCAATATCATGTACTGTCAAATTTCATTTGTTATTACAGTATTATGTCTACTTGGATTATCGCCAAATACTATTTGCAATATAAGGGATGTAATTAAATGCAACAGCTAATAATTTTTTTTAACCCAAAAAAGAAATCCTTCAAATGAAATATTACACAAACAAAATTATAGTGTTGTTTAACATTAGATGCTAAAACTCGTATTGCCTTTTTTCTAAATACGATTTTATCAGTCTTATAGTTAAATTCACTTTTTGTAGAATAACTAGAATAGAAAATTCAAATATTTTTTCTTATTAAAATTTACTATTTCTAAAACAAATTAAAATTTAACAATTATAATAAGACAAACTATTTATTATTTCAACAAAATTCTTATTATATAATCGTTCATTAAAGGAGAAAAATTAATTAAAGAGGCGCAAAGCCGATTTTTTTTATTTATATAAAAAAAAATATAAATTTAAAAAACTAATCAAACCGCTCGTCAATTTCGAAAACTACCCAAACCGGAAAAAAAAATTCCGGTTTCAACACCAATTTCCGGAAAAAAAATTTCCGGTAAATGGATATTAAAACCGGAATAATTTTTTCCAGTTTTAGGGTTTTTTTTTTTGAAAAACCGGAATAATTTTTTCCGGTTTTAGGATTTTTTTTTTCGGATTTTATTTTTTTTATTTTTCAGTTTTTATAATTTATTTATTTTTTGTATTGCAGTATTACAAATATTTAATATTTTTTTTTAAATAGATGGAATACTATATAATTTGATTTATTCGAAAGACTACTACAAAAAAATCCGGATCAACATTTTTCATGTCGGATTTGAAAATGATTTGAAAATACTGATCGTTGAATGCCTACCATTGAACGAAAACTTAAACTGAATTTTTGAGGCACTAAACGACGTTTTTTTGAAATTCTGATGCCTCATTTTTTTCATACCTCATCATACCTCATATTTTATATTTTCGTTTTCAAAGTCCAAATTGTCGATCCGAACCGTTCATCAAAATATTTATACTAAAATATGCATGGAGATGAAATTTTATATTTTTTGGAATTTTTTAAGATAGGTACAAAATCACTGTTTTTGAACCGTTGAAAAAACAGTGATTTTCTACCCATCTTAAAAAATAGTAAAAATTTTTCAAAAATTATAAAATTTCATCCCTAACCATATTTTAGTATGGATATCATGTTGAACGGTTCGGATCGATAATTTAGACTTTGAATATGAAGAAAATGAAGATATAAAATATGAGGTATGATGAGGTATAAAAAAAATGACGCATTGGAACCCTCGTTTAGTGCCTCAAAAATTCAGTTTAAGTTTTCATTCAACGATCGGTATTTTCAAAGTTTTCAAAGTCCAAACAATCGACCCAAACCGTTCAACATGATGGATATTTTAAAATGTGCTTGCAGATCAAATTTTATATTTTTCTAAATTTTTTACTATTTATTAAGATGGGTACAAAAATTCAATGGTCTGAATATAGCGATTTTGTTAAATACTTAATAAATAGTAAAAAAATTCAAAAAAATATAAAATTTGATATGCAAGCACATTTTAACATATATATTATATTATATTATATTACATATACATATATTATATTATATTAATTTTTCTTACGGCCGTAAAAAATCCGGCATAAAAAATGTTGATCCGGATTATTTTTAGCAGTCTTTCAAATAAATCAAATTATATAGTATTCCATATATTTTAAAAAAATATATTAAATATTTGTAATACTTCAATACAAAAAATAAAAAAATTATAAAAACTGAAAAAAAAATAATAAAAAAAAAAATCCTAAAACCGGAAAAATTATTCCGGTTTTAATATCCATTTACCGAAATTTTTTTTTCTGATTTGAGTAGTTTTCGAAATTGACGAGAGGTTTGATTAGTTTTTTAAATTTATATTTTTTTTTTGATATAAATAAAAAAATCGGGGCGCAAAGAGCAGTTTTGTTGTACATAAGAGAGAATCTGCACAGTGCGTTAATTAAGCGGTTTTATTTTTGGAATGACTCAATGGAAGAGAGAGAAGATCAGCCTTAATTAAAGAAAAAGAATGTAGGGAGGGTAAAACAGGAATAAAGAGAAAAAAAACAATTCTACATTTGTGATCAGGTATGCAGCCTGATTCACATGTAATATTCTGCACGGGCAAGGGGGGTATGATCATATGAGGCCTGAGTGCATCTTGGTTTTGGTAACGGTTAGTTAATTATTTTTGTAAATGTGAATCATACGTTAAATATGAATAATGTAAAAAGAAAGTTAAATAATCAATGACCGACAATACTTATACTATTTGTTTATTTTTCTTAGATATAAATGAGAACTGGTGATAATACCAGTTGTTAACGTTGACCAGTGACGGAGCAACTCATTGTTATTTCAAAAGAAATAACAGGAACATGTTATTTTAATTTTAACTGTTCAAATTTTTCTACACAAGAATTTCAGCAAAGAAATTTTGGTATGTACAAATCTCAACGATATTAACAGTTGGAATCAGAATAATAAATTCATGTTATTCCTTAGATTTATTTTCATTGATTGATTGGTGAGTTCAAGCATTTTTTATGAAAGTGTTTGATTGGGGGTTTTGCGGATTACTCGCTTCGCAGCCTCTTCAGTCCGGATTTTTAGAGCCCCTATCAATTCTATCCAGGGACTAATAATTTTCTACTATTAGAGAGGAGCGTAATCCTAAATGGGAAATTAATATCTGTTATTATTCCCAATAACAGGAATCTATTATTACAATCTCGATGTTCAAAATTTTTCATCCAGTATATGAGTGCAGGTTCTGTCGCAACACATTACGAGTATCAGTTATGTCATGTGACTTATGTGTTATTTAAAAATAACATATCACGACACATTATCTAAATTAACTCAGTCAAATTATGTCACAATACCTGACTAATTTTTTAATATTGATCTTTAATTTAATTTATTTTTCAGTGTTTTTCTCTTTTTTTAATATTTTAAAAATATTTTAGGACTAACTTGAAAATATTAATTAAACATAGCTAATTATGTGATGCGATGTAACTAAAAGAGTAAAATATAATAATGTCACACAAATGATCACATTATCTGACTACAATTATGTGATCAAATATAACATAATTAGCCATGTTTAATTAATATTTTCAAGTTAGTCATAAAATAATTTAAAAATAGAAAAAAATAGAAAAACACTAGAAAATAAATTAAATTAAAGATCAATATTAAAATTTTAAAAAACGTACTATGGACTGACCTAAATCAAGGCTTCCCTTTCCTAATTGAATTATGATAACCATTGTCATGGCTCAATACCTCAAAGAGTGAGGCATTTATGTCGGAGAGTAATAATACTACAGATTTTGGACTGGGACATGGACAAAACACATGTCTACCAATGCTATGACAATGGTTATCATAATTCCATTAGAAAAGGGAAGCCTTGATTTAGGTCAGGCCATTCTATTTAATGAAAGGGTTCTCCCTCTTTTTAGAGCACACCCTAAGCAAAGAGTAACCCCTGAAGAAACAACAGGCATTCAAATTGGATTTTTGGATAGCCCACAGGGAGAAAGATGGAGATGCTAATAACACCCCCCCCCCACCTCATGACGGCAGTGCTTGCGCAAGCATTCTCTCTGCTTGATCATCTCCAAGCAGCATCATGAATAAAAATAGTTAATAGCCCCGCCGATCTATTTTATTTGTAGCTTTATTAAAAAAAATAGAGGCATTTGAACCCTCCTCTTTTATCTATGCATGTTTAAAAAATTATGGTAATTATAATTTCCTCCACCTATCCATCCCCCAACTAACTTTCTATTTTAACTATAACTACTATTTCTAACAACCTTTATTTCTTTCCTCTTTCTCCCTTTCTCTTCCATTTTTATTTTTCTCTTTTACCTCCATCTTCTTCTCCAACAATATGTTGAGTGAAAACCGAGCTAATTAAATGAGTTTGAACTGTCAAAACCCCAACAATATGTTGAGTGAGACTATGGTACTATGCATAGTTCGGACTAGTTCTACTATAGAATAATATCTTTATATGAAAATATAATTGCATACTAAATTTTATATTTCTATACAAATTTTTAACTACTTTTTAGATAGATAGATGATTTTCTATCTAAAAAAAGTTGTAAAAATTTGTAAGAAATATAAATTTAATCTACAAATACATTTTTGTAGGACGATCATGTTAAACAATTCATATTGACTTTTAAAATTTAATCTACAAATACATTTTAATCTATAATAGAGACTAATTCACATATTACACATCCTCATTCTAATATGTGTCTTAGAATTATATACACACCGACCATCAATTAATAAATTAATGTGTAAACGCGTCTACAATTAACTTGAATACACGAAGGTTCTCGACACTTAAGACTATACATATGCTTTAATAGTTGGACTACTAATTAATATCAAGTTGCTGTTAGTGGTTAATTAAACACGCTTATTAAGGGACATGGCTACATGAATCCCCCCCTTTCTAACCTAGAGCTTTCAGCGTGTCTGCAATTACTTCTCCTAGAATAGGATTTTATAAATATATTGAAAGAGCTGATTTAGCTTCATACAGTGCACTAGTCATGTATTTTTTCTTGTATTTATTGATTGTGCGCTGTATGAAGTTAAATTAGCTCTGTCAATATATTTACCTAAAAGAAGTGACCATTCAGGCCAGAAAATTTAAAACTATAGGCAATATATTTTCCCATAATATTTTATGTGCCTATGATTAAACATACAAATTGTGAAAGGCTGCAACTATGGCCGGAGGATTCCCACTCAAGTTGTTGCTGTGGTATGTTAATGAACAATTTGTATGATTAAACATACAATTTGTACCACAGGTTTATTAAAGAAAATTGTGAAAGGAATTGTTGCTGTGGTATGCAATCTTCTAATTATATTGTTTGATTAATTTGTAAAATATACAATCATTAAATTTAATGATTTTTTTATATGAGTGAATTTGCAGGTTCATTAACATTATGATTACAATATTAATTTAAAGAATTGAAGAAATGAACAAGAAATTATGAAGATTATAGATAGAATTGTAATATTAAATAGAAAAGTAAAGTAAATTTGATATTATTGATTTCTGGAACTATTCGTTTGGAACGGAAGCAAATCGTTAAGTACATAATATATTAAATGACTATGGTTAACAACTATTTCCGGATGGATAGACAAGCATTCAATATGGAATAAATGATTCTGGTTAACAACTGTTCATAACGGATCAGTTTTGTTCTTTCCAGAGAACATCCAAATAGTTTTCATTCCATATGGATGTCAACTGTATGAACGCTATTCAGGTAACAGATAATTGGGATGAAATATAACATCCATTCGGAACGGGCAGAAATATTATGAATAGTTAGTTCATAATTAAAAATGTGAAAATCCTAATTTCAAATAGTTTGTACTATTTGTTCGAACAAAACTTTACCGCACTGAACAGATTGGTTCAAATACCTAGATCTGAAGCTCCATCTATAAATAGAGTTAATACCCCAACTTCATATTCAAGCTAGCCACCTCTAATATTCAAAAAGTACTAATTATGTGTTCTTGAGAGCTTTCATCTTTGAGAGAGGTTAAACTTCAATACTCTTTTGATAATCTCAAATTCACTTAGCTAATCTACTTCTAAATCTAGTTAAAGTGTTTTGTTCATTGTTCTATAGTGTAGAGATTTACTTTAATGCTCCCTTCGAATAGCCGTGTGACTTCTCGCTTGTAGGGCATTAAGAGCTCACTGGCTCTAGCGTTTGTACTCACCATATAAACAAAGTTGTGTGACGATGCTCTTCGTTAGAACTCCAATTCCAAATTAAAGTGAACATGACATTTTCACATTAAAAAAAGATTTTGGAGCTTGAAGTACAAGGATACACTTCAAAATTTCATAGAAACTTATATGAACGGTCTGGATCTAACCTAAGAATTGAACATCACCGGGTTAGGTACCCGACCTAGCTAATCTAATTATTTTTTTGAAGGGCGCATGTGAAATTTTGTAATAGCGATGCTACTGATGTAAATACCGCTCTGAGTGATCGAATCTGCATTAATTCAAAAGAGCATCTTTTGAGTTAATGCATCTCGACTGCATGATTATAAATAGAGCTTATTTGATCTCTGCCTATAACATAGAGAAGTCTTTGATATTAGTTCCGATTTAATGTGCACAAATCTTAAAGCTAATTAAACGGTTCAGATATATTAAGTCAAAAATTCCTTCTTGAGTTAATACAGAGGATACGAATTCCTCCGCTCCAACTCCAAGATTTACAAACCCAAAAAATGTCAGAGTAGTTTAGAGTTTGAAATTTGGTGGATGGCTCCCACATAAATTAATATATCGAATTCGAATCTATTAAAATATATGCTTTTCCTTAAATCCCGTATGGGTATGGGTCAATTGGCATATTTATTTTTGCGAATACACGCCGACTAATTATTTTAATTTGCTAGTGCCAAGTCCATTATTTCTTTATTTCTTCGTTCCAGCAACGATGTTTTGAGGTTTGACTTTATCAAAGCATTTCTATCTCCGTACAATTGCATCATGATTTTTGTTTTTGCTAAACCAACAACGGACAGTTGCTCCGCTACCTCAACAAATAAAATGCTTCTATAACAAAACGCAAAATTAATAGATATGCAGCAGAAGCTCAGAATTTGTTCAGCAAATGCAAATTAAATTAAAGCTAAGAGTAGGTAAGGTTAATATTCAAATAAAATAAAATAAAAAAGTAATGATTGTTTTTTGTTATAGTACAATTATTAAAAAAATTGAAACCTACCACCACGGTTGCAAGTTGCAGAGCAAGAGTCTTTCCTAACCTACCACTATCAGAAATAGAGGCGGTGAGGGAGACTTTTTCGCGTGTACTCCAAAAATGTATATCAAAACATCATAAACTCTAACTAACTCAGCTTTTAATTTAATAATAATTAATTAATTAAACAAACTGCCCCTGGCCTAGGCTCATTAAGATATATGCGTAGGGATCATTCGGCAACACAAATATGATTAAGATATTAATGTTCAACTGTCTTAGGTTAGGAGGCTTAATTCAGAGAGGTAGAGGTGTCTTAAAGTTCAAGCAAGAGATTAAAATTTGAACAAAAGAAGGAAAATAAGACAAATATCTAATTTATGAATGTTTTCATTTATTTTTATTTATGTTTGAATTTCTAAAACAAAATGAGTCTGTGACGATTTTTTCATTTATAATTTAAAATGGACCAAAGTTTAAATAAAA
Organism: Carex rostrata; assembly: GCF_964058835.1. Lineage (NCBI taxonomy): Eukaryota > Viridiplantae > Streptophyta > Magnoliopsida > Poales > Cyperaceae > Carex > Carex rostrata. The sequence goes on along the minus strand of NC_135925.1, from coordinate 13,766,011 downwards.
TATTTCCATAATTTATAAAATCATTGCAATTCAATTTATTAGATTTATCATCTAAAGAACAAATAAACTGCACATAAATTTATTTATCCCTGGTCCATTGTATGGAGCATCACCACAACAAAAATATGGTTAATATTTTACAAGCTACAACATCCCTCTTTGGAAAAAAAAAACAAAAAAATGGAAAGCTGAAAAATTATCAATATTCAAGTTATTTCAAACCTTCAAAATTTATGTTTGGCTCATATTTGCCTGGATCTGTTTTTCTCCAAGAAATTGCCCAATAATAGCTCCAAATTGATGGTAACAATTTTTTTTACTATGCGGGCAAATATTTGAAGCCCACAAACAAAATTTGATCTTGTCGCCTAGTAATTAAAGCAAAGACTATTTTTGAGAGCCACCTAAATTTATTACTGCTCGATATCTTAATTACTGTGCAACTCATCCGTTAACAGAATTTCACCTTCTCCTTTTTTATGAACCTGAGGTTTAATTTCTTCTTGATATATGATTTGAGGTGTTCTATGATTCCATCACTAAGCACTTGCAAAAGAAAGCAAAATGTATTTCTTTTTGAAACATTTTTTTATAGCACTTGTAAAAGAAAGCAAAATGTATTTCTTTTTGAAACAATTTTTATAATTCTGGTCCTTATATCAGGAAGCAATTCCATGCATTCATGGCTCTCCTCTCTGACAGTATGGTCTACTAGCTAGGTATGTAACTTTCAACTTCTCCATGGTTTCTATGATTTCAACAAAGTTCGATCGATTCTCTTTTCTGATGAAATATTAGTTGCTGATCTGTGCTTTTTTGAAATGTCATGATTTGACATCTGTAAGAAATTGAAAGAATTATTGTAACAAGTTCTTAGTTCAAAATTTTGCAATTTAAATCACAATTGAACTTGTTCCTTTGTTCTTGCACAGAGTCCTTCAAGCGTAGAATTTAAAAATTACAATTATAATCGCTTTTGGGAATATATAGAAAAGTTCAACAAATGATTCCAAAGTTTTCAACATCTATCTATTTGTTCTCCTCTAAAAAAAAAGCATTTATCTCATGTCATATTCTTATAGGTCCCAGGCGAAAGTGTTAGTTGTCTACTTGTCTTCTCTTTTCCTATTCCTCCACAAATACAAATTTACACGAAGCCTGATGAACACAGATTGACAATTCCACTTTCTGAATAGACGAATAATGTCCATTCACTTTTGGGTTGTAAATGTTATCGAATATTCGAATGGCACTTGAACACATTTTAAATTGACACATAACTGCGTGCTCAATAGTAGTGTCTACACTCTTTGATATATAGAATTTTACAAACTTGGAGCATCTCTATTGTTGGCAAATGGCATCCATTCATTTGTTCTTTAACGAATACAATAGTTTTGGTATACTGGTACTAGTCAAATTAACAAATCAAATGTTTTTGGTCTCATTGGTTTGGTGGGGTCAAACAAAGTGCTTCCAATTTAGGGGCCCATTCAAGTTCTATGACCCTGGACCATATAATGATCTCTTATCCGTGATAAGATAACAATTTATCAACTAAGCCATATATAATTCCAAAATTAATAAACCCTCAAACTTGTCTTTCATACCAGGGACCCATTCCCATGGTAAAAGGAAGCTCCAAATTCTGAGCTTTTATTCAATCGGTATACGTTCACACAAAACCAAATATATCAACATCACTTGTATTTCTGGTGCAGTGCAGTGCATTGTTTTCAATTTGGCACAAACTCTAGAAATGTATTGGCTAGTATATGATCACAGTTAACAAATTTGCTCCAGCCACTGCCCGGTTTTCAAAAAAAAAAAGTTAACAAATTTGCTCAGGAATTGAAGATACGCTTTATTATATTGTTTTGCTTAGGATGGACAAATTTCTATCAATTCTGAAAACGTACCATCAAAAATAGGTATCCAGCAATCGGTTCCTCAAGCAGTTTTTCCTATTCCTTGCTTCTGGACTGTAATAATTCCATTTATCCTTTTACATAGTCATGTTTAATGCATATATATGTATTTTTAAGAGAGGGTTCGAACTTAACCCCATATATAACAGATGCATCCAAGGAATAGAATAGAATAGTGACAGTAGTGGGTTTCCACTGGTACCAAAGTTACCTAATATCGTACCGGTCTATTGGTTTCCATAACGCTGTAACAACTATGAGAACAACGCAATTAATGCTAAAAACTCTTTAGCCATGCAAATTGTTGGGAAAATAACCCATTTTTATTTCACTTTAAAACAGAAAAAAAAAACTACTAGAAATTACAAGTAAATTAAAATCAAATTATGTACAATTTCCCATCACTAAGAAAGACAAGAGGAGCTCATTATGATAAAACCAGAGCTACGCTTTTATCTTTCTCCTTTATAAACCTTTCAATTAAATTCTAATTAAAAGTAAATGGATTCTTGTCTGCCGCCAGAAAAAACAAAGGCGGCTTCGCAACCCATCCACTCGTCATCTGATGAATCCTCATAATTGTATGAATCATATACTGCTTCCTCCTTTTGCTGCACTGGTCTCCTCAATTCATCTAATATCATCTGCAATTTCATACAATCAAATATCTGATTAGTCTTTTTATTCATTAAAGATTGAATTGCTGATTACACTTTTAACTTTTAACTGTTATCAGTTATTACTAATTATAAACTGTTCCATTCAAATTATCTCAATCATAAGCTGTGCATTTAACCCAATATTTACCAATTTGTGTGCTGTAATATAGAAAAGGAAGGTACCAATCTAGAAATAAAATTACCTGATATGCTTGGTTTATACCGTTGAACTGAGTACTGCACTGGCTTCCTTTGCATACGTCTGGATGATACTGTAAATGATATATGAAAAATTGTTAAAAAAATATATATATCGAATATATTGTGAAGCAAAATCACGAGAAATAAATTAGTTTTTATCTTGTCAAGTTGTGATCCAGATTAATAGAGTAAGATGAACTCAGTTTTTAAAAGAAAAATAAAGAAATAAATAAATGAAGAGGGATCTAGGAGAATTTTGCAAAAAGACCCAGTTTTCCTACGAAATCAAAATAATACCCTCACTCTTATTTCGGAAAATCCTAACACGTGAACTATTCATCTAATTCAAATGCACAAGAGAAAAGAACAAATCAGAACTTAGACAAAAACAAACCTTTAAAGCGAGCTTGCGAAAAGCTTTCTTGACTTCCTTCTCAGTCGCACCAGGTCTAAGTCTCAGGGTCTTGTAGTTGTAGTAGTTATCTCCGGTGAGAGTGGCGGAGCACCTGACACTTCTTCTACCGGCGATCGCCGGAAACCTCAAGCCGCTCGTCGCCACTGATGAAGAACCCATCAAAGTCGTCATTTTTCTTGCTTTTTCTCAACGAAAATTACTTCTCAATTGCAAAAGTATCCGAACTCGATTGAGCGAATGGAAAGTTCTCTTTGCGCAGGTTATCAGCTTCTCTTATAATCTTTTTCTCTGAGATGAATGAAAATGGAGATAAGATGGGATGAAATTCCTCTAAAGGGGTGAGAATATATAGGACGAAACGGGTACGGGTATCTTAACTTTTTCCGTTTATGCTCTCCATTTTAATCAATGGATGCGTCCGTTTTTATGAAATTCGTCCTCTAACAGGATTTATCCAGTTACATGAAATGGAGAAATAGAAAGAAGAATGATTGGGTTTGGGAAATGGGAGAGAATGGATCTAATGCTAGCGTAGCACGTGATTCAAGTTTCGACGAGAGGTTCGGTCTTATCCGGAGGTTATTTTCTTGTTTCTTTTTGCTCAGCTTTTTTTTTTTCTTCCGAAATTGAAGGTTTTATCCATACGAATTCGCATCCTCTGAGATATCTCAAATTTTGCGTGACTTTTTGGAAAATCTCAACCGTGCAATATGTTCCGCGCGAATCTCAAAGCTCAAATAATACCGGCCTCCTATGCCACCCCCGAATAGGCACTGGACACGTCGGTCACGCAAAATATGAGATATCTCAGAGGATACGCACTCGGCACTCCTATCTACACGCGGATAATTCTTTCCTTTTTCTAAATATTCCAGTCACTATCGGAATAATACTTGGAGAAGAAAACTTCTGGATATTGTTACCTGACTCTGACTGAGTAATTTGAACTGTATTATTGATTTGTTTGTTTAATTATATTCAATATCATGTATTGTCATTACATTATTACGTCTACTTGGATTAATTTATTAAAAAAAAAAAATCCTTGGAATGAAATAATTATATATTGCACAAACAAAATTAACATTAGATCTAAAACTCATATTGCTTATCTTGATACAAAATGTTTATTTTAATAAACTTTCAATTAAACGATGAACCACCTTTAGCAAAAAAATAAAATAAAATGTCTCCATGAATTTAATTTCTTTCCTTAATATACCGTGTAGACGGATATAATGTAGCTTTAGTTTATATTTATTTTTGCATTTTTTTTTAATGGAAAATTCCGTCCGTTTCTAATGGATAAGTTCAAAAAGGAATGTAAAGAAAGAAAGAAAGAAAAAAAAAAAGCGCTAGATTGAAGGGAAATAGACAAATAGTGGAATATATCCAGAAATTTAAGATTGGATTTGTTTAAATTTCTTGGTGGATCCATGTCAGCTTGTACTATTTTTGGATCTAAATCCTCCTATTAAATTAGCAGCACTAGGAGCCGATAAATCCAACGTGGATCCAACGCGAGCGCGCCTTCTCTTTTCGCCACGTGTGTGGTCAATTTCCCATTGTTCGATTCAAGGCTATAGAGACCAAAAAAAAAAAAAAATCATGGCTGTTAATTAACAGTTAAAAAACCTTCTAACTTCAATTAACTGTTTTACCAGTCGGTTAAAGTTTCCTTTCAATTTAGATTGAAGAAATCTTGCAACATAAAAACATCGTTCGGATGTCAAGTTCAATGTGGTCCGTTCGGTAAATACATGGAGCAGTGAAAAAGTGGAAAAAAAAAAAAAAAAAAAAAAAAACTTTGTTAAGTAATTTCATCTTCATTATCTAAAACCCAAATAAAAGTGGAAAGGTGAAAGATTCGAACATTCTCTCACTGTGAAATTTAATTCTAAATTGGAGTTTATAAAATCTACTTAATTCTCACAAATATGATAAAATAAATCATAAATACCTCTAATACAATGCAATCCTACATATTTAAACCATTTCTCACTTTCAAATTCCTGTTAATCCATTGCATTTGCCTCACTAGACAGTGAGTTCATATTCCACTAGTTCTTGGTTGTGACAGGACCGCTTCCGCATACAATCACGATCGTGACAAGACTGTATCAGCCTACAATCACATATGTGACAGTACCACTTTCGCTTGCAGTCACATTAACAAAAGGTCTAGTTGAACACCAGACCCAATATATACATTCCGATATGCAAGCATATCAGCTCTTGTTCACTTTAGTTATCTATTTAAAACATAAATATACATTTTAATTAATGATGTTTGAATTCAATTTTCGTTTCCTAAAAACCTTTAATATTACATGTCATTCGTCCTAATTTACTATCTAAGCGAATTATCAAGATTTTGACTTGACTGTTTTCGATTAAATCTTATATAATAGATGTTATGAAAACTTTGACAATTTAATTTCGGCTTAAAATTGGGTATCTAACCTCTGTTTCGGTATTACGATGATGAAAGGAATAAATTAAAATAATATAAATGATTTTTACTTGTGTTACCTTAATCCTTATCCTAACCGAAATTTCTGATCAAACATAATAAAAATAATATCCAATTAATTATATGGTAAGTGTGAAATTCTAATATAGGAATATAATTTAATATTGAATAAAGTAGTATATACTATTTGCTGGAAAATAGTTTCAAATCTACAAGAATGTATAGTGGTGAGTAATTATAGAAATTAAGTATTTACTTCAAAATTTTAATACGAAGATCTATCTTTATATACCATCATGTATATCTATATATCAAAATGATTTCTTTATTTAATTTCATTCCAATAAACCAAACGGATCCGAAATAGTTAAAATACAACTAATAACTATTAGTGAGTTTAGACAATTAAACGATACTAAGTAAATACATATAATACAAGTAAACAATATTGTGCAAAAAAATACTGAGATAGTTGGTCTGTAAAATTTAGTTAGCGTTAAAATTAAATCCATTGTAAAAGTTTTTCCGTAACTTAGTTGTAGAATATATTTATATGATAAAAAAAAAAGGCGATGAAGTTGAGAGTTTATTATCCATAACAATAACATTAAGTAAGAGATACGAACACCCTTGTTCTTTTATTTGGTAACAGTTCTAAGTTCTTCTTTTATTAAGAACCTGTATTTGATTCAATGGCAAATGTATATGGCTCTCGTGTGAAATGTTATATGTTCGTAACTCACAAAATGAGAAAATCATCTGTAATATACATTTAGAGATTCAAAGGTGAAGCAACAGACAGATAACACAATAATTAAATATTTCTGCCAATATACATTTGAGAATTCATGGGGATTATGCTGCAAATTTTGAATGAAATAACAAGATTTTATAACACTTTTAATTGTGGTAATTCTCTCAATTTCTTACACAATCGTTACTCGCAGGTTTTTGTGTTTAAACTTTTTAAATATTACTAAGATATTGAAAACTGACGAAAATTTATTTAATTTTCATTATTTTCTTTGCTTAGACGAAAAAAAAGGGTAAATTTCGCCGTAGGTCACTAAAATTTGTTATTTGTCACGAATTGATCACTCAAATTTGATTTGTTCATTTTTAGTCACTCAACTTTGTTATTTGTCACAATCAAGTCCCTCTATACTTTTTCATCCAAAATACTAACGGAATATACTCATTCCGTTAGTATTTTGGATGTAATATACTCATTATGTTAATATTTTGGATGGAATAAGTATATTCTGTTAATTATTTGGATGGAATGGGAATATTCCGTTAAGATTTTGGATGTAAAAATATAGAGTGACTTGATTGGGACAAATAACAAAGTTTAGTGACCTAAAAGGAACAAATCAAACTTGAGTGACAAATTCGTGACAAATAGCAAAGTTTAGTGACCCCTGACGAAATTTACTCAAAAAAAAAATATAGAATCATTTCCTTTTACAATTTCTGGCAACAGGAGAGGTTGCTGATTTCATTACATCTTGAATCTAATCTGCATTTGATTGGATATATTGTACCTTCTCTGATGTGCATAAGAATTCAAAACAATATTTTTTAGTTTTATTTTATTTGTTTATTTGGTCTTACTATTACCTATGATTTGACAATTAGGAGCTTTAATTTGTCAGCAACTAACAAGTAACAAACACTAAAACCTTCTCAAGAAGCAACTTAATTTTGTTCTAATTAGCTCTCACTTTTTTTAACTTGCCAAATGTCTATATACTACATTTACAAAAACAAAAACAAAAAATGCAGCGGGTTAATTTGCATTTTTTTTTTTATTTGCAAGTCAAAAATTTTAAGTGCGAAGAATGGATTATGAAATTGAAAATTTACAAACCTAAAAACAATTGTGGACCATACAAATATATTCTACACAATACAACATGGTTAGATTCATGAATCAAAACAGTGATTCGCTTTAATTTTTTTTTTTACTTTATAATTTCGAAATTTATTTACGTTTGTCTATCTCTTCACTTATTTTTTTTTTCTTTTAACTTTATCATATAAAAATGCGGATTTTGTTCCGGGTGTATTCAATGAGCGATTTTATGTGCAAATATTTTTTGAAAAAAAAAAATGATCTTATCATCCGGTTTATTAAACATGAAACAGTATATTAACAAACTATTCTAAATAATAAAAACCGTGACACCTCTTCATAATTTGATGTGCACAATTCTTCTGGGGATTCTTTTTTCTGAATAACTGACAGTGACAGTTATAATTTTCACTTCCATAGAAACTCGATTTTATTATTTAGAATGGAAGCGTCTAATTGTCCATAGAAACTCGATTTTATTATTAGAGATGATTCGTCGTATTCTTCTTTCAAAAATGAAATCGAATATTGTAAAACAAACTATCGAATCATGTAAGTTCTTAAATAAAAAAATTTAAATCGACGACATAACGAAAACGATCTATATAATTTTGAATTCAAATATCAAATTCAAAATACAAATTCAAATCAAATATTGAAATCGACAACTAACCTGTCAGATCAGATCAAATCAGACTTAAAGTATTACCAGATCAGATCATGAGGATTCACGAGAAACAATGAATCGATAGCAATATAGCTTACCGAATAAATAGAGTACAGTAACGAAGTTTTGGTTAAAACTTGCGGCAGATTTCAAAGAAAAATTTGAATTATCATATAACAAGTTAATAATTAAAACTGAAAAAAAATCTTATATTAAACATTACAATTTAATGCGCACAAACTTAGAGGAAAACACGTGAATAATTATATTAAAATAAAGAAATCCATGTTAGAGCCGCTGAATAGTTTATTAAAATAAAGAAATTCATGTCGGAGAAAACATACCCTTCCGAAGCGATAATGTAATGCAAAAACAGCGTAGACAGAAGTCACCGCCCCGATCTGTAAAGAGCCATCAAATCTGAGTTCGGTACACTTTATTATCCCAAAATCTGAGTTTGATAGTTTGGAATAGTTGCGCGATTGAAGTTAAGAGTTTCGTCGACATTGTGAATTTTCAGAGTTCGAACGATTTGTAGATCCAGAAATTTCTGTCTCCGTAAAACGACAAAGAAATATCGGAAACAAATTGATCGGAGAAGGAAGGTTTTGAAAAGGATATTCAAAAAATGAAATAGAGACACGGAAGGAAGGTTAAATAGTTGGAGTAAGTGGTCAGTTAGAAGTAGGGACCGGTGTTCGTTAAAATTAGTTAAACACGGAGTGAATAGCGCTAGATAAAAAGCGTGGACAGATGGTAGACAAAAGACAGTGATAGAAACCTTTTCTCATTTAGAATCGAATCAAATTGGGTCGGATCTTATTCTCGTTGTCTAGAAATTGGCACTTCTAATAAATAAACAAAAATAGCCTTCCATGCCAAAATTATTCGAATGCAGGAAAAATCAGATGAAGTTATTGCAATTTCTTTCTAAACTGATTATTTAATTTGGACTCTGATAAATGCATCTCAAACAAAATCCCTGAGTGCGTTCTCCATATAGTTTAATAAAAAAACTTCAAATGTTATCTAACTTCCACTTCCAGCATTAATATTCAAATATTTAAAGTTCTGTTTATAATATTTGTAACATCCCGGTATGCATTTTTAGTTATTTTGTACTTATTTATAATATTAAAAAATTACAAGGTTTAAATGTTAAAACATAAAACTTAAAACTTAAAAGAAAAATATAAAAGCCAACGTGGCACTAAGGCCACGTGGCCTCCATGCATTCATCTCCTTAACACCCTTTTAATTTGTTTCCAACTTCATGTGACTCGGTTAAAAAATTAAAAACAGAGAAAGAAAGGAAAAGAAAAATAAAAGAGAAAGAGAGAAGAAAAATAAAAAAATAGAAATATTTTGATTGTATATTCGATTGGAATTTCGGCTACGTTGTGTTAATTCTGAACAAGTGTTGTATCTCGAATTGGATTCATGAATTGATCTCTATCAGGTAACCAGACTTCTCTATAATCTATGCTTTCGATTTGTATGGTTGATTGGGTACTGAATTGGGTAATCAGATTATGATGATATATTTAACTGGAATATAGGGTCTAGATCATGAAATTGTTTTTAATGGATTGGAATACTGAGAATCACTTATTTTAGGGATTCCAACTGGAATGGAACTGTTGTTTATTGAAAACCTAGACCCAACTGATATTATCAGTTAAATATGCATACGTATTCTGATTTTTAATTGTGTGGATTAATCCAATCCTATTGAAATGGTTGTTTACTGTAATTAAGCCAATTATAGAGAAGATGTGTCGTTAAATAACTGGTCACTCGGCTTTGTAGCTGACTTCATATTGTTTATGTTTTCTTTCTATTGTGACGTAGGTTGACAGGACGGCGGATGGATGTGAGGGTGCCGTTTTGTATCGTCGCGTGCCTGACCCGGCCACCGGGGCGTGACAGAATGGTATCAAAGCATTCGTTCCTCGGACTGTGTTTGGGTTCAAATTTTAATTGTTATCACTGTTCTGATTGAATTGAATTGCATCCTGATCTATCTGAAAATAGTTCGACAAGTATCTTGACTTATATCTTTTCTGATCCATATTAGTCTGATAATTTTTCTCATCCATCTGAATATACATTTGGAAATATTAATTCCTGAAATTTGATTGTCTGATATATTTGAATTTGATTGATTATTGATTCATAATATATGTTATTTGTGGTCCTGTTTGATTATCATTTGGTATATAGTCTATTTGACATGAATTTATATAAGTATAGAATTTTAATGTATAGATAAATGTACAGAAATAAGTTCATTTACTTCAAGTTGAATATTTTCTCCGATTGATTAATTTGTACCTGATACATTCGAGTTAATTATCGTCTGTTTTGTCCCGATTGATTTGAGTATCATTCGTTTGAATTTTGGGGACAAAATTCTTTTTGAGGGAGAGAATTTGTAACACCCGGTATGCATTTTTAATTATTTTGTAATATTAAAAAATTTACAAGGTTTAAATGTTGAAAGAAAAATATAAAAGCCAACGTGGCACTAAGGCCACGTGGCCTCCATGCATTCATCTCCTTAACACCCTTTTAATTTGTTTCCATCTTCATATGACTCGGTTAAAAAACTAAAGGCAGAGAAAGAAAGGAAAAGAAAGATAAAAGAGAAAGAGAGAAGAAAAATAAAAAAATAGAAATATTTTGATTGTATATTCGATTGGAATTCCGACTACGTCGTGTTGAAAAGTGTTGTATTTCGAATTGGATTCCTGAATTGATCGCCATCAGGTAATCAGACTTCTCTATAATCTGTGCTTTTGATTTGTATGGTTGATTGGGTACTGAATTGGGTAATCGGATTATGATGGTATATTTAACTGGAATATGGGGTCTAGATATTGAAATTGTTTTTAATGGATTGGAATACTGGGAATCACCTATTTTAGGGATTCCAACTGGAATGTAACTGTTGTTTATTGAAAACCTAGATCCAACTGATATTATCGGTTAAATATGCATAAGTATTCTGATTTTTAATTGTGCGGATTAATCCAATCCTATTGAAATGGTTGTTTACTGTAATTAAGCCAATTATAGAGAAGCTGCGTCGTTAAATAACTGGTTACTCGGCTTTGTAGCTGACTTCGTATTATTTCTGTTTTCTTTCTATTGCGACGTAGGTTGACAGGACGACGGATGGATGCGAGGGTGCCATTCTGTCTCGTCGGGTGCCCGGCCCGGCCGCCGGGGCGTGACAATATTTTAGAATGCTACTCGCAAGCATTTAAATCTCTATCTGCAAGCATTAAATTCTAAATCTATATAGTTTTAACTCCTAACTACTTTTATTTTCAAACCAAAAACGAAAAAATTCATTTCACCCACTTTTTTTTTAATTTTTTCTCCGATCATTTTCATCTATTTTCTCGACGATCTATGATGAATTTTGTGAATCTAAAAATATAAACATTTTTTATCCCATTTTCTCTTTCAAATGAGATCTATGAAGAATAACTTTTGAGTTATATTTGTGTTGTAATTTTTTTCTCACTTTAAATATCTGTGACTTTCAGTTTTTTTTTTATTTTACTTCAAAATAATTTAAACCTCTGTTTAGAAGCCTTCAAATCTTTTGTATAAACATCATGTACAAGCATATAAACCTCATTAATAACGCTTTAAATCTCTAGAATAAAATGTATAAACCTCATGTACAAAAAAATTTAAACCTCAATAATAACACTTCAAATCATATAAACCTCAATAGTAACACTGCATTTACAAAGTTCATGTACAAAGCATATAAAACTTATGTACAAAGCCTTAAAATTTTTAATGATTGTAGACTGAGATTTAAAATCTTGAAAATTTAAAATGCTCATGAGTTTTACTTTAAAAAAAACAAATGACTTTAAAATTATTCAAAAATATTTCTTCATAGATCTTATTTGAAAGATAAAATCGAATAGAAAACGTTTGTGATAGGCCTAAATTATATACATATTCGATCTGATTTTTATCACAAAATAATACCAAATATCTTGTATTTTCAATATAAAGTGAATATAATACACCTTGGATCAAGTTACTGCGTTTGTTTAGTTTTAATTTGTAGGAAATGAAGAAAAATGAAGAAAACCGAAGGAAACTGCTCATTGCGGACACACGGTTTGTGATATGGCCAAAATAAGTACTTAGATGGATTTATGGACGCGCGCCAATTTTAAAAAGATATAATAAGCTATACATCAAAATCCGTGCGGATGCACGGATATCGATGCGGACGCACGGATCGCGATGCAGCCGCACTCTGGTCGCACAGGAAAAGTCCGAGCCTAGTGCGGATCTCGATGCATCCGCAGTGCGGGTGGTTCAGACGCAGTGCGGACGCACTGTAGCACTGTAGCAGATGGTGAAGACGCAGTGCGGATGGGACTGTAGCAGTGCGGGTGGCCTGGCCGCACTGTAGCAGAACGCATAAGTGGAGCCTGAACTTAAAACGGCCATAACTTTTGATTCGTAACTCCGATTAAGGTTTGTGACCACTTTTTGAAAAGCTAGAGAGAATATCTACAACATGAAAAATCAAAATTCTCCCAGTGCGGATGAGATCACCCGCAGTGCGGCCCGCAGCACCCGCACTGGACCCGCAGAAGGCCAAAAATACACATTTTCAACATGGTTTCTATTTTTGACGCAACCTGGACACATTTTTACAGCTAAATATGGACAAGGCATCCTGGAAAAACAATCCAAATATAGCACCCACTGACTCCACTTCCTAGCCTCTAAATTGGACATGATCCTTGGCTATAAAAGAGGGGGTTTATTCTCCATTCAAGGCATCTCACACATTATCTCTTCCTCTTTCATTCTCTCTCTATACACAATACTTAGCGATAAATTCTGGAGAAAAGGAAAGCTTTCAAGCAAGGAGAAGAAGGGTTTCCTGAGCAAGAAGTCGGCAAGATAGAGGTTTTTGATTTGTTAAAGGGTGTAATTACTTCCTTTATTTCATTTCTTCTTACTTTGCCAATTTTTGTAATGGATCTCTCCATGAGGGAGTAGTTCTCTCTCTAGGGGTCTAGGTCAATGCATGAACTTGTTTGATTCTATTTTATTCGGTTATTTGTTTTTATTATGATTGTTTTATGGGATTTGATTGTTAATTTCTGTGATTTATCATTTGTGTTGATTACATAGTTTAGTACTTGAAATCGTGGTAGTCCCGCTTTGGAATCGGTTTGTTAAGCAAAAGATCCAAAGAAGTTAGGATGAGAGGAGAGTACCAAATTATGAACACAAATATCTTAGGTTTTAGGTTAGAAGCGACCGTACTTTGATACCTATAACCGGAACTATAGAAATTAAGGGTTAGGGTTTGGTGAAGAACGACCGTGAAGTCAAACCCCTACTTAGGACACCTATATTGATTAAGTAATTAGTCAATATAGGCTAACAAGAGCTTAATGGGTCTAGATAATTAGGGTGAAGAACGACCGTGAAGTCCGAAATTATCTAGGCACGTTATTAATTCACGACCGTGACCCTTTTTAACACTTTAGGTTAGAAACCTCATCAAATCATACATGAATTCAAACAAATACCGAATAAATAGAGTTAGCAAGGGATTGTAGACCAAAGACCCCTAGATATCTAAATCTTGAAAGCAAATCAATTCCTTTCTTTTACTTTTATTTACAATTATTGTTTCAAACTCCTTTCTTTTGGGTATTGAACCCAACCTTAGGAATTGTTAGAACAAAACCCCCCACAATTTACTTTTATTGCACTTTACTTTATTTTATTTTCTGAAATTTATTACTAAAGTTTAAACTAAGTTTTTATCGTACTCCCTGCGGTTCGACACCTCAAATACTACTTTGATAGAATTGTGCACTTGCAATTTAACTCAAACGTGTGTTAAAGGTTTAAAAAGTACATCATTGTACTGAAACTTTGCACCATACCCTTTGGACGCATCAGTTTGTATTTTTAGATTCATAAAATTCATTACGGATCGTCGAAAAAATAAATTAAAATGATCAAAGAAAAAATAAAACAAAGTGGGTGAAAAAAATCTTTCCTTTTTTGGTTTGAAGACAAAAGTAGTTGAGAGTTAAAACTATCTAGATATGTTTTCAGACAGAAGTTTATATGCTTGCGAGTAACATTTTAAAATGTTATAAACATAGCTTTAAATGTTGGGAGATGATATGAGTACCAGCACTCTCATCCCCCCATTATCCCCCCAATTTTATTTGTTCAATCTCGTCCACATTTCTCATGATCTATAAGGATTTTGCGAATCTAAAATCACGAACGTCTTCTACACAATTTTATCTTTCAAATGAGATCCATGATGACATACTTTCGAGCTCGTCATCACACAAGTATTTATACCTCGTCATTTAAGTATTTATACATAGTATTTTTCACATATGACACTGCTGACATTTAAAAGTATTAATATCAAGTATTACAAGTATTTATATCTATGCACTGAAGTATTTATACCTATGTGGTCAACTATTTTTGTTAGAGAAAGGTTGACGCAGGGACGATTAGGAAAATGTGATGCGGAGATGCGGGGTCCACGATTGGGGATAAATACTTACAAGTATAGGTATAAATACTTGTACGATGCGGTATAAATACTTGCACAATGAGGTATAAATACTTGTGTGACAATGAATCCGAAAGTACGTCATCATGGATCTCATTTGAAAGATAAAATTGCGTAGAATACATTCGTGGTTTTAGATTCGCAAAATTCCTCATAGAACATGAGAAATGTGGAAGATATTGAAAAAAAAACTCACCTCTAAAAACGTGTATGATTCTTCTCCCCATGTAGTTTGAGTGGTCTCTCCATATAGTTATACATGCAAGTATTAATATCTTAATTTGCAAGCATTAATTTATTATCTTCCAAGTATTTTATACTAGTGTTTTGAATAAATTTAATTAAATTAGTTAGTTAAGTTAGTTTATGGGAAGTTAAAATCTGTTTAAGAGATGGGGGTATAATGCGGGTACTGGAGTGTGGGGATTGAAATAATTATTCTTAAATGTTTGAATATTGGCGCTGGAAATGGAAGTTAGACAATATTGGAAGGTTTTTCTGTTAAACTACTTGAGGATGCGCTTGGGTATGATGGCTCAGGGGACCAGAACATTTCTCATTTAATTTATTATTTTATAGAAGGTATTGCAATTTCATTTGAAGTTTGAATAGTTCTTTGTTGACCATCTTTTTCAATAGTAAAGTTGTTATTTCTGATTATTGATAAAAAAAATTTATTAATTGCTACCGCCTCTCTACTTCTATTTCTTGATATTTCTAGTGTAAATTGTTGTTCGTTTTATCCATGTTGCAGCAATCCAAAGATAATAATTTCAGAAAAAAGCAATGGAGATAATGACGACCTTCTTAGAAACTATAATAATGTCACTTTCTTTGATAGCTACATTAATTATACAATGATTTGATGGAAATTCAGAAACCAAATCCACTTAAAATATAATTTTCTTTGAAAGAGGTGGCACCTCCCATTTCAAATAATATATAAAAACAAGACCAAAATTATCGACACAATTTAGAATTTGAGATTAGCATAAGCACATATATATATATATAAATTAAAAGCACTTAATTTCCTTCAATAAAATGTGCCCCTTTGGCAAGTGTGGATTATTTTATGGTACTGCCTATTTATATTTAGAAACTTGACGGAAATGAAATGAATTGAGGGGGTCAACGAATTAAATGATTTTAAGAACCCAAAGTTAGATAAAATCAATGAGCTAAATATAATACCCACCGGGCACCGGTCATATATTTTTAATATATTAATGTGTACACGAAGGTTCTCAACATTTGACTATATATACAGATCACACGCTTTAACGGTTCGACTAATATAAATTAATTAATTAATATCAAGTTGCTGTCTAGAGGTTAATTAAACACGCTTAAAAGGACATCTAAAGTTTTGTGCCCCAATCATGTTGCTGTCAAGTTTTGTGCCCCAATCATGTTCCACGTCTCTATCTCCGTTTACAATATTCAAACAGTCGATCCGAACCATTCATCTTGTTCTACATATTAAAATGTGTTTAGAGACCAAATTTTATATTTTTTGGAATTTTTTTACTATTTTTTTAGATAGGTACAAAATCACTGTTTTTGGATGATCCAGATGCAGTGATTTTTTACCTATCTAAAAAAATAGTAAAAAAATTCCAAAAAATATAAAATTTGGTCTCTAAGTACATTTTAATATGTAGAACAAGATGAACGGTTAGGATTGATTATTTGAACTTTGTAAATGAAGATAGAGACGTGGAGTATGATTGGAGCACAAAACCAATGGTGCATTTTAACCCTACTCTATATATATATATATATATATTGACATATGCCTATAAGTCATTTTTTCGTTTTCAAAATTCAAAAAGTTGATCTAAACCGTTAGATATGATCTCTATATTGAAATGTGCTTGGAGATAAAATTTTACATTTTTCTGAATTTTTTTACTATTTATTAAGCCACTTTGAAAATCGCTGATCCAACGGTGGCTTAACAAAATAGTAAAATCAGAAGCCACCGTTGAATCAGTAATTTTCAAAGCGGCTTAATAAATAGTAAAAAAAATTCAGAAAAATATAAAATTCGGTTTCCAAGCACATTTCAATATAGATATCACATCTAACGGTTTAGATCAATTTTTTAAATTTGAAAAACAAAAAAAAGACTTATAAGCATATACCCATATGTTTATGTAAGTAGCGTATCCAACCTGTGTGTGTGTGTGTGTGGCGTTGACCGAAGAAGCACTGTGGAACGTTTCATTTTCAAAGCGAATGGATCAAGTCTCATACAGTTTTTATCATGACATGAGGGTTGCATTTTGTGAAATTTTCCAAAGCGTGTTCATTTTCACAAAGAGCATCAAGTCTCCACATACTGACAAATTAATTATTCGGGTTCGATTTGACAAGATTAAAAATTCGTGATTCAGAAATAATTCGGATATACTTTGGGAATGATTCAGAATTATCCATATCAGAGATCTCAGTCCTGCAAGAGAGCAAACAAAAAGGTTATGGAAAAAAGTTCGCGAATAATTCGAAAAATTTGAAAAAAAATCGTAAAATTTACGAAACCGAATAATTCGGCATTCAGTTCGGCATCACAAAAAAATGAATTATTCGAGTTTAATTCGCTAATTTTGTGACTATGGTCCCTCTCCCCACCTACTATTTTTGTCATCATTTTTTTTTGTAAAATTTATAATAAAATTGAACAGGTTTTTGCGTTATGCAATAATTAAATTTGTATTATGCAACATCTAAGTGTATATTATGTAATGATTAGGTGTCTGTTTAGAGTGATCCAGTAATAAGTATGAAAATTTATATACAATAATTAAATGTGCATTTTAATCAAATGTACATTGTAAGTGCGTATTATTTAATATCAATTAATTAAAAAATGAGCGCAGTTTTTCATTTAGAAAGATTCATTTATTAATATCAATTTGAAAAAATATAAAGGAAAGAGACCGAATTTACTGTACTTCATGAGCTTCTTGATTTTTCTTTTACAGATAAATTATCTTGGACATTTTCAAATAGATTAATATATAATATCTATAGGAAAATATATTTTTTATTGATTTTTCTTTTACAGATAAATTATCTTGAACATTAAATACACCTTCCTGCTCCCGTATATATTTTTTTAGATGCTAACGATGAAATAAATCCGTAGAATTTTTGTACCAATAAAATAAATTGTTTGCAATCTAATAAGATTATTTTTTTAGATATTAAATCCTTTTAACGATATAATTTTCTGAAATGCTTGGAAAATCTAAGATAATCTGTCATATTGTGGTGCTTATTTTTGCGTTAATAATGTGGTACTAAAAAAAAAGATTCACATACTTCTTTATACTAATATTATTTTTTGAATTTCACTCAAAAAACTATATATTAATTTTAAATTAAATTAAATTTTGACAATGATAATTTCTATATAATTAAGAAGCTGAAAATCAAATACATTATAGACCTAAATCCATATTAAATTGTTATATAAATTATATTCTGATGCTTAATTTTTTTGTAATATATTAATTGATGGATCTGAAAAAGAAAATACATTATTTACAGAACTTGATACTGTTCTAATTTGTTTATGCTAAAATTCAAACAAAATAGCTTGCTAAATATATGACATGGATCTGTGATAGATACCCACATAATTAAATTATAATATTCCGTCGATAAATATTTCGATCCCTGTAACGAATTAAAGATCCCGATTTTTAGAAAGAAAAAAAAAACAAAAACAAAAAACGGTGAAAACATGTACATGCATCCATGCGCAGCATTTATAATCGTATTAATTACAACCACTTACAAATTAACAGATGAATGATATAAATGGCTGCAAAACCTGACAATTTATATACACAATCATACAAATATGTAATGCACCTTGACTGAGTCTATGGTACTATGCATATCACGGGTTGTTACCGTGTTACGGCTCTATATTCCAATTTTCAAATCCTAACGGTCGATCCGAACCGTTCATCTTGTTCTCCATATTAATATGTGTTTGGAGACCAAATTTTACATTTTTTGAAATTTTTTTAGATATTTAGAAAATCACTTGATCTGAAAATTCTGGACCATCCAAAAACAGTAATTTTCAATAAATATAAAAAAACAGTAAAAAAATTTCAAAAAATGTAAAATTTGGTCTCCAAACACATATTAATATGGAGAACAAGATGAACGGTTCGGATCGACCGTTAGGATTTGAAAACTGAAATATAGAGCCGTAGCACCGTAACAACCCATGATATGCATAGTACCATAGACTCAGTCATGCACCTTTGTTGTCCCACTTTCTCATTATTTTTTTGGAGATCAATTTTTCGTTTTTCAAACAAATCCTCGTTCCTTCCAGTTCCATGACATGACTGTCGGTCTGGCACGGCTTCAAAGAAATGTCATTTGTTTTTTTAGTTTGGTGAATGGCTCCCACATAAATTAATTTATCAAAGTTGAATCTACTAAAATATATGATTTTCCATGACATGACGGCTTCCTCTTGAAACGGCACGGCATGTGTATCAGTTATATTTTGTGACTATTCGCTTATCGTGATCATCTTTTAAAACTTGAGCACGACACGGCACGATACATAGCCACACGAGTCACGTGTAATCATGACTATTAAATATTGATTAAATGATGAATCTTTAATAAACTAACTTAAATTATGATTAAATGGTCACGCGATGTATGTTTGGGCACGGCGTGACTCACATGACATGACCATTCGCGTGCCGTAACCATTCCTTAATATTTTAATCACAACACGGTACGTGAAAAATTAACTTGATCACAGCACGACACAGGATCAAAGTTACAGCATGTTAGTCACAACACAGCGTGTTTTTTCCACACTATCAACAACAACAACAAAAAATGCTAAATACATGATCGGTTTTTTTTATTATTTGTTGACAATGTCAAAGTGCTCCATTTCTAATAACATTCAAAATTTCTTTATTTCTGAATACCTTTCTTTATAGCTGCATTCAGCATTTCTTAATTTCTGGAGATTTTATATTGTTATTTAAGTGCCCAAAAAAAGTTGCATTTGTGAAACCGGAATTATTTCATCATGATACATTTTATTTATTCAGTGGGGTCAATCATGTCCCTGATAATATAAATTAATAGATAGACAGAAGAAGCTCAGTAAATGCAAATTAATGCTAACAGTAGGAAAAGTTAATATTCAAATAAAAGAAGTAATTATTGCCTTCTTTATGTCATAGTTATTAAAAAATTGAAACTTTTTATTTTATTTTTTTATTTTAGGAAAACAAATTGAAACCTACCACCGCGGTTCCAAACGAACAGTCTGACTTAACCTACCACTATCGGAAATAGAGAATTCAGAAAATTACTTAAATTATCTGATCCGTATCCGTATCCATATCCATATCTGAAAAATTATAATAGATAAGAATACAGTAAGATTTTTAATTATTTGTAACTATCTAAAACTATCTGTATCCGACCATTTGCATCTCTAAACCACAATAAATGTTCTCTATGTTTTTAAATTCATTGCATATTCATACAAATTATTTATTAAACTACATATACATATATATTTTGATGAACAATATAACACTATAACATGATTAATGACTAATGTTTTGATAATATGATATATTTTTTGTAACCAACAAACTTATTTTGAAAAATATTAGATCTAATTTATGAATGAAAAATATATTTAGATATTATTTTTACTAGAATATACATCAGTAATTTATCTTTAATTATCTGAATTATATTCATATCCAATCCGTATCCGTCCGATATCCGATCCGTATTCGTACCCAAAACTATCCGTATTCGTACCCTTATCTGAAAAATTATAACGGATAAGGATACGATTTAACCACTATTCGATTTGTATCATACCGTTTACACCCCTAAACTGAGAACTAAGTATTTTTTTTTTTTTTTTTGAGAGAAAGAGAAGTAAGTATCATCAACCGCTTTCATGCGTGGACAATTTTGTTTTACAGATGCATATACACATTTATCAAAAGATATATTTTTGTGTAGTTTATAAAACTTATTGTTTATACTATACGATGCTATATGCCTATATATATATAGCAGAGACCGTCTTTTGTACTCATCATTTAATCAGTGTTGTAAATAACGGTATACGGTCGTCGGACGGACGGAGTACCGCCAAGCGATTAATCGGAATTATGCGGACAATTTAATGTTTTTATTAAGTTTATGTATATATATCATAACTTATTAAAAATAATTTATTTAACTCATTAAACTTATCAAATAAACTTAATTTAACTTAATTTCATTATTATAATATGACACTACACTTATTTTTTAACGCATAAGCACTTTACATGTGTCAGTAACACATTTATTTAATGAAAAAATAAATTCAAGAGTTAAACTTTTTTCAAATACTAATAACATATTATGTGAAAGAAATGAAACATTCTAACATAAAATCACTAAATTTAGTGTATAATAACAACTTAGTTTCATAAATGAATATGTCGTACTAATTGAAAAAATTACATCAATAATTAGTAAGAAAAAACATATATAAAAAATATTGAATATATGTTCAAGCACAAACAAAACTGCAATACATGATTTATAAAACTTATTATCACACACTATCACATTAAAAAAAAATCAATGTGAAAAAAAAATACTGAAATAAATTGGAATAAATGAGAATAATCGGCCGATTAATCGGGAAAAACGGCCGATTAAACGTTTTTCACCGCAAACATGACTCCGTTAAGGATATGCGTGATGGTTTAGCCACCGTCACCGATTAATCAGCTGTCACAGACGTTATTTACAACACTGCATTTAACTACCGTCTGCATATGGAATTGTGGTCGGTTTTCCAGTTCATATTTTAAAACGAGAAAAAAAGTTCAGACATGATTCATGATTATCGCATTGCTTTTGACCTCATTGTCATTGAACTTTTGCTGAAATAGAAAAAAAACAATTGTCCACACATGTGAACTCGTAGTCACGGATATCTTTTGCTACGCAAGTTTCATCCCATTTGCTTGTGAGCAGAAAGTAACGGAAAACTTGCCGAGAGTATTTTTCAAACCGAAACTGTATAATATCAGTAAATGGGGTTTATCTGTTTGCAGAAAATGCAACTAAATCTCTGTAAAATATCAGTAAGGCTGGGTTCAAAGTTCAAACTACAAATAACTAAATAACCATTTTGGTTGGTGTCTCCTCCAGTAGTTCGGAATTCATCAGAACTGGAAAATCTAGGCCGTTAATTTCAAGTTCCATCTTAACCTTCCAATCTAGAACAGAAATGGCCCGTATCTATAGATTGAATTCGGAAGTCGTCAGTTTCGGTACACGCGAAAATTTTCTTTAATTAATATTGAGGGACACCAAACTACAGAACTATTATTCATATCATATATTTATACTCGGAAGTCGGAACACGAGTTCCTATCAGCTTACATTGAAAACAAATGGCCGAACCCTAGTACTGGAACTTCAGTCACTTTATCGAATCAATAATAGGTTCTGATCCGAACCATCCAATTAAAATTGAATTGCCCACATTCGGCTGCGGCCCCTGCTAGCAGCAGCCCAAGCGAACCCAACAACATAATTAGAACTGGATTTGAGGCTCCTCAGTTGCCATAGACCTTTACTATTGTTCTATTAACATGTTACAAATCAATTTGCTAAAAAAAAAACAAACAATTGATTGCAAACAAAACTACTAGCACAACACCAATTTACATGCAGTCAAAGTGTAAGCTTATGCCATCAAGATAGCTTCATTTCTTTTGAGAACTGGCCTTGTGCTTTTCACTAACAAGATGAATGGTCATCATTACAGTTGTAGTACAGTTGTATTGGCACCTCTCGCACCACAGCCGATTGTTTTTCTCTACCACCTCATGCACCTCACGACCCACCTGAGATATTAAAAACCATTTAGAAGATCAATAGTATATGGCAATTTTCTGCTGGTCTTTCTTTTTCTTTTATTGAGCAAATGGTAGAAATTCCACAAACCTGCATTTTTTTAACTTTTCGCTCTTCTGCTGTTGGCATGGCAGCTAGACTGTCTGCATTATCCATCTCCACCTTCACAGCCGCAAGCCCGATTCCTGATGTTCTTTTCACAATCATGTCTGAATTTGCCTTCTTATTTATTTGCATTTTGGACCCTAATCTTTTGAGCGTATTTCGATGCCTTTTTCCATTAAGGTGGCCCAACCAGACATTGTCGCCTTTAACAGTGATTTGGCATAGAGTACAATTATACTTCTTTTTATCGATCTTTTGTTTTTTCGCTCTTCTCAGACCCACCCAGTCAGTGCTGCTGCTGGTAGTAGCAGCAGTAGGGACAGCAGAAATAGAGTCACATTTTCTCTTTGATCTACAGGCTTCAGCCTCCTTAAGTGGCTCCTGAAATGAGAAGGATTCAAAGTAACAGTTTCATGCCAAAATTATATATAACATCTGACTTAAAATCACTTGAATAATCTTAATGGCACTAGTACACGCAATTATGGATACGTCTAACCCTATCTCTACAGTTAACAGACTGAGTCAACATCCTCAATGTTGAAACATACCAATATGGTCTTAAGCTCTATTTAGCAATAAGGAAAAAGAAGGTCAAGACAAGCATGTATCAGAAAAGGTACTTATTGTCAAAGAAAGAAAAGCAGGAGTAATGTTGAGCAATATAGGGGAGTAGTCTTTCGTTTGTAGTTTTCAACCACCTTACTGAATATATTCACACAGTACTTAGGAATCAAAAAAAAAATTCAAAAGAAGGCAATAGAAACCAAAATATATCATGATCTTCAATCAGTTCAAAAATCAACATTAATGAGAAATCGAAACAAACATTCGACAGAGATCAAAACTAGCAAAAGTCGATAATATATGATAATAAAGAAACAATAAATGATTCAAGCTTAAATCAAAACCAGCATGATAAAAAAAAAAGAGGAAAGGTATATCATGATCTTCAATCAGTTCAAAAATCAACATTAATGAGAAATCAAAACAAACATTCGACAGAGATCAAAACTAGCAAAAGTCAATAATATATGATGATAAAGAAACAATAAATGATTCAGGCTTAAATCAAAATCAGCATCATAACAAAAAAAGAGGAAAGGTACAACTTCATAGGGGAATAGTTGTTGAATGCAAATAATTCAATACCATTAACTGCTTGACTGTGTGATGGGACCATACTTAAGTGATCAAAGTGAAAAGAAATGTAAGTCACTTAAAACTGCACCCTTGTCAATCTTAGGAACCGACACACAACTTGAATCTGACCCACTATATGTAACTGCAGGCCCCACTATTAAACCCCGCCATGACGAAGAAAAAGATGCCTATTATATCTTATTTGGAAAACTTTTAGTACATATCCAACTCTATTATTGATGACACCTACTAATAACGTATTTCTATATCTTCAGTTTACTTGTTAGTTATTACTCACTCTCCTAAGAACTAATACAAAAATGGCTAGACCATCCCTCACTAAATACAATTTTGATACAGAAAAAACAGTACGTCTGTCAACAGTGCTATTCCATTTTCTTGCAACTCTTATCAGCAAAGTGGAATAAGGCCAGTTAAACATCTCTAATTCAACCCCATCAGAATAGTCCAATTCCACCCCCCCACCCCAACAAATAGGGAATGGGATATCACAACCCGTTGTGAAGGGACCTACTGCAAAATTTCCACTCAACTTGTTCCGCATTGTTATATTCCATTCTATTCCAATTGTCCGTTCCATCATCATCACTAGACACTACTCTGTTCTATTCCAACTTTTATTATTCTATGCACCCAATTCCATCGTGCCAAACAGCATCAAGGTCTTTCTATAAAATATTCATTCTTGTAAACATGTTGTCTTGCCAGAGAATTTATTGTTGAATGTTTTCATGTATAAATATATCAGAGTTGTTTTGCCCAAACTCTCTATGAATTTAAAATTTTACCATACTATACAATACGGCTACAATACTTAGTACCAAGATATTGGTACTAAATTTGAACAAAGGACATTGAGACTAACATCGATATCATTATATCGGTTCGAACTGTCCAAATATTTGGACCTTGAAGTTCCAATAGCAATCCAAACCATCTAATAATCTAGACATCAAAATTTAGTGGAGTAAGAAAATTTACAGCATCCATCTAGTTAAAGATTGTCATAAATCAACAATTGGAAATAGAAAGTATTGCAAAAATGCAACACAGAACAAGCAAATGAGCAGGTCCACTTAAGAAGACATTATTGCTACATATCAGATTAGACAGAAGAAATTTTAGTGCGTTTATGCATTCTTACCATAATCGACAAATATTTGTTTTGTGCCATCAATAGCTTGCCTTTTCTCCTTTTTAATGGATGGATGGCAATTTTCAAAAAGTATAGAAATTGTAATCCCAGTAAATTTTGATGTCTAGAATGTAATGGACAGATAAAATCACTCGTTTGAACTTCATATGCAAGATATGGACAGTCAGTATCAACTCTTTGCTACCAGCCACAAGTACCAAAGACAGTAACAATTCCTTGGGAACCTCAGTATAATAGCCATTATCCTTGAATACAACTAAATAATCTAGCGGGGTGTATCAAAATGTTTTCCAAAAGAAATGTCATGTGACCACTTCTCAAAGGAATAATTTTGTCACTCTCAGTCCTTAATGAAAATGCTAGTCCCACAAATGTTCAATAGGTAACAATGAAACCAATTCTTGGCTTCTGATGATAAAAACATTCAATGCAGACAAGTGATCTTAGGAATTTCCATTTAGTTTTATTTACAACTCATTATCAATTTCATTTGCATGTTAAGAAGAAATCTAATTAAAAGTGTGGTACATGTCGAAATTTTACTTGACTAGCGGATAACGCATTAGCTTCTGACTAAAATAAAGATACTAACAAATTTTATGGATTCTTGATTTTGTTCGAAATAAACTTCAAAATTATAACAATTATGTGGATGCATCCTCTGTGAAAAAGAACAAGATCAGCAGTTATGGACTCTTGATCTTGTTCGAAATTAACTCCAAAATTATAAATATTATGCGGATGCATCCTTCGTGAAAAAGAACAATATCAATGGTTTGGATTTGATGTTAGGAATTTGGATACAGACTTTGAAATACATATGCAAAAGATAGATTGTATAATTGGTGGCAGCAAACCCCTCCTCTTATATCTATAATGGACCAAAAGAACTCTAAAAATGATTCGATCTCAATCTAATTTGTACTCAAGCAGCCTTAATCGACTGACTGAACTACTAGTCAAAACTATTGTTTGATTGGAACTTAGTAGCAATGAAACTTATTACTACTAAATCACCAAATCATACACAACCAGTCTAAAAATTTGCAGAATCTCTAACAGAGTTTGGGCAAGCTTGATTCCCAAACAGCCAAAGAACCCAGGATAAATATGAAGTAGAACCTAACTGTGTGTTTCACAAAGACAGTAAATTTTAGTTATTTTATTCTATGTGATAACTCCGCCTGTGCAGTTTCTACACAGCCTGCCCCAAGCCAGGAAAAAGGTGGAGGGTTCGTGATAGGCTTGGCGAGCCAGCGGTAAAAAAACAGCCTCTTTATGGAAATGAAACCCTCCCGAATTGGGCAGTAGTACTAGGATGGGTGACCTCCTGGGAAGTCCCTGTGTTGCTGAATCTGGTTGGGTTTCATTTCAAGCCTACCCCAACTTGTTTGGGAATAAAGGCTTACAATATATATTCTGCGTGATATCCAAAATTCCAAATATCTTTTTGATGCTGTATTAATGTTAATCAACACTAATCAAAGTCAGAGACATAACTACACTTGAATTGAGCAGTTAAGCTGAGTATTGCCACAAGTGACCAGTACTAAGCCCCAGGCAAACTGAATCAACATACAGTAACTGCATAAAGTAGCGACAACTGAGTCTAGATTGCATGCTTATGCTTCAATCAAGCCTCAGATATGCTCCGATTGTGCAACTAAATGATGTCGATATATTCATTACTCATTTTGCCCACACCAAACGTACTTATTCCTCCTTCAACGTTGCATCAGATTATACTTAATTGATGTCTTAGGACTCATTAGCAAATAGACGAACTACTAGTACATTCAGCTGAGTACAGAAGTAGCCCAACAGTACCAAATACCCGCAGAAAATTACCAAAAATAACATCACAATAATAAAAGAATAAAATAACCTCAATACAAAAAGGTAGAGATTTTGGAAACTCGCCTTTGAAGATTGAGAAAAGGCAATTTGTCCAACCTTATTTCCACTCTCTGGCTTTAGCACCTTGTTTCCATCCCCTTTCTTCTCAACGTTTTCTCCTCTAGAAGGGGCCATGATCTTGTCTTTAGACAAAGCTTCCTTTGGAAGAGGACCTTTAAAAAGAGCACGTTGTTCGACATTATTTCCACTCTCTGGCTTTAGAACCTTGTTTCCAGCCCCTTTTTTCTGTGTGTTTTTTCTATTAGGAGGGGGCTTGATCTTGTCTTCTAGAGAAGCTTTTGACCTTAGTTCCTCTTCATTCTTGGGGGATTGTACCTTGTCTATGAGCAAAGCTTGTGGCTGCCTTGTTTCCTCTTCAGTCACCTCCTTTATTTTGTGTGATATTTCATTAACATTTCTTTCAAACTTATTTCCCTTCTCTTTTGGTTGAACTGTCTGTTCATCCTTCTTCTTTTGAATCTTTTTTCCATTAGGTGGTTGGACCTTGTTTTCACTCACAGGTGGTTTTGACGTCAGTTCTGCTTCATTTATCTCCACTATTTTGTGTGGGACCCCTCTCACCCGGCGCCTCACCCCAAAGCGCTTGCGCTTAACCTGACCCCTTGGAGTTGTCGTGAAACAGCCATATGTATACCTAGGTTGTGCATACCTAGGTTGTGCATACCTAGGTTGTTCATACTGTACAGCCGGCCATGTTTCATGATAACCTGGATTGGGATGCCTAAGGCCATAGTAGCGCTCCATCATTAGTTCCCACCTCACTTCTTCTTCTATAATCTTTCTACGCACCTCTTCTCTCAATACCTCCTCCCGGATTCTCTCCCTTTCATATTCTCTCTCTAGAAAGGGATCTCTTCGTGGTCGATTGGGGAGAAACGGGTAGTGACTTGTTGTAGGTTCTTCACTCCGGGGTCTGTAGTCTAGCATTCTTGCTACAGAGAGATAAGGAAAGAGCTGAGTAGTGTCACTATAGATCTCCACCAAGAATCAAAAATTATAAATACATACCATTCAGATCTTGAGCATGCATACACAGTATTTGTCTGTTTGATCAGAGTTACAATAACAATACAGTGGAATATGATGTACAGTATCAATACTATCACTATGTGCTTGGTTCTGGTAAGACCATATGAATACAAGGCTGTTCAGGTATGCACAAGTGCAGAAGTGCTGAGCCAGTTAGTCTGGCAAAACTATATTGCTGGCCCATGCCAACTGTACCAACCAGCTGCAGTCCCCTATTCACGAATTTTGCCTTCTTGAGATTCCTAATGGGAAACAATCTCAATCAATCGAATGTTAACCCTCCAAACACCCTTCTCTAACTTCTACTCATGTCAGGACAAAGAAACTCAGACAGATTGCAATTTTGCGCGCATGTTTGGGTGATTGCGTGCTTAGATAAGGGTTTGGAGGGAGTAAGAGAAGGAGATAGAGAGCGATACCTCGAAAACCATGAGTGGAGAAATAGCCATGGTCTGAAGAAGGAGGAGGTAAGGGGGCATAGGCAGCATCATAAGTAGGCAGGAAATAACTGACGTAGTAAGGTGGCGGGGGAGGAAAAGGAGCGAAAGAAAATCGGGATGACGTGTGATAGAAGTGTGAACGAGGTACGCCGTCGAACGCTCGATCGCGGAACTCCATCGCGATCAATTGGAAGCTCGCCGGAGGTTAGCAATGGCGCGTCGGTGGATTTAGGGTTAGGTTAAAGAGAGGGAATTGGGAACTTGGGAAGGAGACCGAGGTTCGGAAAAGGGTCGGGAACGAGAATGTCAGGACTCAGGATCAAGATCGCAGGTTCAGATCGGTATCTTTTATTTAACTCGCTTTTTTAGCAAGTTCTTTTTAAGTTATGCTATTTATAATAAGAGGAGGGTTAAAATGCCGTGATTTTTATTTTTATTCATTTTTATAAATATTTTATTAAAAATAATCAGGTTTTAGAAAAATTTATAAAAATGCCCAAACTACACAGAATATTTGCGGTCTAGATTTAAAATTCCGAACCACACATAATATTTGTGGTTCGAATTTTTTTTTTTTTTGAATTGAGTGAAGTTTTGTACGAAAATTGAATGATACAGTCTTGATATCTCGTGATTTGTTGGAGATTTCGTACAAAACTTCATAGCCTTGTTCTATGATGTCAAGACTGTATGTTGGTCAATTTTCCACGATTTTTGGAGATATTTTGCTATGTTAACTAGGAGTGCAAAGTTGGACTTAGAATGCACTCTTTTAGCAGTTCGGGTAATTTTTGAGACCTGATATCTCACGATTTGTTTAGAGATTTCGTATGAAACTTCACATCCTTGTTCTATGATGTCAATACTGCATGTCGGTTAATTTTCACGATTTTTGGAGATGTTTTGCTATGTTAACCAGGGGTGCAAAGTTGGGCTCATAATGCACTCCTTTAGCAGTTCGGGCAATTTTTGAGACCTGATATCTCACAATCTGTTTGGATATTTCATATAAAACTTCACAGCCTTGTTATATGATGTCAAGAATGCATGTCGGTTAATTTTCACGATTTTTGGAGATGTTTAGTTATGTTAACCAGGGGTGCAAAGTTGCTACTATATGCAATATTTTAGCAGTTTGGTCAGTTTGCCTAACTCTGCACCTCTGGTTAACATAGCAAAATATCTCCAAAAATCGTGACAATTGACCGACATGCAGCCTTGACATCATAGAACAAGTCTATGAAGTTTGGTACGAAATCTCCAAACAAATTGTGAGATATCAGGTCTTAAAAAATGCCCGAACTGCTAAAGGAGTGCATTATGAGCCCAACTTTGCACCCCTGGTTAACATAGCAAAACATCTCCAAAAATCATGAAAATTGACCAACATGCAGTCTTGACATCATAGAACAAGACTGTGAAGTTTCGTATGAAATATCCAAACAAATCATGAGATATCAGGTCTCAAAAATTGCCCGAACTGCTAAAGGAGTGCATTCTAAGCCCAACTTTGCACCCCTGGTTAACATAGCAAAACATCTCCAAAAATCATGAAAATTGACCGACAACAGTCTTGACATCATAGAACAAGGCTGTGAAGTTTTGTACGAAATCTCCAAACAAATCATGAGATATCAAGACTGTATCGGTCAATTTTCGTACGAAACTTCACTCAATTCCAAAAACAAAACAAAAAATTCAGACCGTAAATATTATGTGCGGTTCCAAAAAAAAAATTTCGAACCGCAAATATTCTGTGCGGTTCGGAATTTTAAATCCGGACCGCAAATATTTTGTGCGGTTTGGGCATTTTTATAAATTTTTCTAAAACCTGATTATTTTTAATAAAATATTTTGTAGGGTTTTCGGATACCACTTTTGGGGTTTCGCGGTAACCAAAACCCTTTTAGGCTTAAGCTGCGGAAAGAACGTAAAACAAAATTTTTTACTTCTAACTCAAGCCGTGAATTAAAAGGGATATGCCGGAAAGACCAAAGCAGAGTTCCTTCTGAAGTCTTTCATTGCAAGGACCCTTTTAATCCTTTTTACAGATCTACTCCATGATTGATTTCTAAAACTTTAATCTACTTACAAATTAAATAGATTAATATAACATATTTATACCTTGTTTCCAAATCACAATTGGAATGCAGACCGAGCGAGTAGAGCCTCACCAGGGAAGGAGTCGACTCGGAGTATCACACGTGTGATACCTCTATCGGTAATCCACCAGGACTAACCGGAGAGCGGTTTATTTCTTCTGCCAGAAATACCGTAAACCGCGGAATTATGCAAAAACACTATTCACGGGAATAAGACGAAAACCCGTAATCACGAATTTTCGGTTGCTCAGTTTCATCAATATGCAAAACTGACATACCGCGAAATTCGGTAAAACACTATTCATCAACCCGTAAATATTCTCCACAACAACCCGCAAGATTATACGTCAACTACGTATAACTTTCTTTTCTCAACCGAAACACTATTTGGGAGAGAAACCGGGAAAGAGAGAAAATACCGATTCGTTTCTGCACGAAAAGATACATGTGAATGTGCATATGTATATATATGTGAATATATCTTTCTCTCTCTACCCCTCCACCCCTATTTATAGTGTTTAGATTTGGTTGCAAAAGACCAAAATGCCCTCCAAGTTCGGCCTATTTACAAGATATGCCATTGACACCTCATCCTTTTATATGTGAAATGACCAAAATACCCCTTCCACACCCTTCCACATCCTTCTCCATGCTTCTACACATGCAAGGTGGCATAGGTGTGAAATGACCATTTTGCCCTTGTGAATAGGATTGATGACATGTTATCTGGATAGGATCAATGACGTGTCATGCGGATAAGCTCGAATCTGAAAAGATCCGAATGCCCTCGGCCCGAACACAAATAATATTCGTATAATTATTCTGAACAATTATATATATATTTTTCTTTCGGTTATTTGTTTCGGTATCGATGACATGTCATCTGGATAGGATCGATGACATGTCATACGGATAAGGACGAATCTGAAAAGACTCGAATGCCCTCGGCCCGAACACAAATAATATTCGTATAATTATTCTGAATAATTATATATATTTTTCTTGCGGTTGTTGTTTCGGCAATTTATACAATGTGTCCTGCACATTTATAAATTAACCGGTTAACTTTTATACAACGTGTCATACACGTTTATAAATTAACCAATGTTTTTGCTTGTTATTTTTACATAACATTTATAATTTAATTATAACACGTATAATTAATTATAACCATCTTATCATTGATCATAACCAATTTATAATCAATCAAAATAAGATTCTCCGATTAACTCCTATATGGTGTGACCCAATAGGATCTGTGTTATGTTGGTAAATAGAGTTAAAACTGTTTTAACTTCTATAATCATGGGTGGCGTCTGGCAACACATCATGACCATCCAATTACACAGATGATGCTGTACTGTACAATATCATGATCCAGTAAACAATTTACTTGTGTCTGTTCTTCTGTCTCATAGCTATCAGATCAGTTTCAAGGTAGATGTGTGTCATCCTTACTAACTGAATCTTTTCTTGATCTTGAGCAGATTATCAAATATAATTACTCTTGTAATTATACCGCGCGCTGATAATCTTACTCTATCAAGGGGCCCAGTGATGCTATAACTCGTATAGAGATACGAGGGACAAGTAGCATTCTTGGCAGACTATCACTTCCTCAGCTAAGCTATATATATCGAAATGCTACCGTTATGACTGCTTTTTACGGACAGTGTTAGATAACACTCACACATATAGATTTCTTAGTGGGAACGATAAATACCTCATACTTTAGAACGTGACACTGAATGAGAAACATTAATGACACGAACACAATTCTATTTAATGTCTCATTCGGGGTCTGTCAAATACCATGTTCCTAGAACATGTATCTATGTGATTAAAATGACATCTCGTGTCAAATGGTTTGTAAAACTTAACCATCTTTTAATCCACATACTAACCTTATAGCGGTAATTAGTGTTCCTGCTATTTACCTTGGTTAGTGACCTTTTAAGATTAAGAGTATATATCATCTATATTATGGAGTTTCACAATTTCAATCATGAACTCGAAATGATCCATAAATTCAATAATACTCAAGGCAACAAAATGATATTAATCATCCAATTCATGAACAAAGCTTTATGATAAATTATCGTATTATTGACTTCTAGATTATTACAAACTAACATATTTATCAAAATGGGTAAAAATAAAAATCACAGGTTAAAATGCACCCTCTTTTGTGCTCCTAACGTGCACCCTCCTCTCATATTTTCTTTTTCAAAGTTCAAATAGTCGATTCGAACCTTACAACATGTTCTTCATATTAAAATGTGCTTGGAGACCAATTTTTACATTTTTTGAAAATTTTTTACTATTTTTTCAGAATTTTTGATTAAATTAAACAATAAAAAAAATTTAGCAAAATGATGATTTAAAAAAAATTCTGAAAAAATAGTAAATAGTTTCCAAAAAATGTAAAATTTGGTCTCCAAGCACATTTTAATATGAAGAACACGTTGGAAGGTTCGAATCGACTATTTGAACTTTAAAAACGAAGATATAAAAAAATGATGCACGTTAGAAGCACAAAAAGAGGATACATTTTAACCCTCCTCTTGTAATAAATATTAAATTATACTATTTTGTCACATACTGTATCAAGACCGAATTTTTATAATCAATTTACAATAGATATTAAATTTTGTCCCGAACAGTGCATCAGTGAATTGCTCGCTGCCGTCGAACATTCGCACCCGCTACAGAAAGCCGAACTCCTCCCGAGTGCGTATCCTCTGAGATACCTCATATTTTGCGTGACCGACGTGTCCGGTGCCTATTCGGGGATGGGGCAGGGGCCAGTATTATTTGAGATTTGAGATTCGTGCAGAACATATTTTGACGTCTGAGATTTTCCAAAAAGTCACGCAAAATTTGAGATATCTCAGGGGAGTTCCCGTTAAGCCGTTCCTCCTCCCTCCTTCCGACCGATTCGATACGCTTCTTTCTACTCGTTCCCTATAACCGAATCCAAAACCTTGGGCCCCTTCGACAAGAAGTTCCCTCGAGCTTCTCCTCTCCCTCTCTCTTTCTCCTTTTCCTTCTCCTTTCTCCTTTCTCCTTTCTCCTAGAGCGGAAAGGCCTCATTTCACTTATTTATCTCTGATCCAAAACCGAACTCGGGCGATAGACTTCAAAGTAGGTAGGGTTTGGCAAAAATGGCGGTAATAAGCGTTGCTACAAGGTACAAAATTACAGTCAAAGACGCGGGCATCCCGGGAGTCCTCAAAATGGTTCGCTGTCATTCCTCTCAATTTATTTATCCATCTAAATCCACTATTTAAATTGGAAACAATTTTGGTTTTATGGTATCGAAATATCGGGAAACTCCCCTTAAGTCTTTTAAGTATTAGAGAGTTGAAGAAGGGATGGAAAATGATTTTTTGATGAAGTTATGAAGAATGTAACTCAATAAATTGGGTTTAACATACCAGTACATAAAATATTATAACCTGTGGTTGTGATGCAAATTTCAGAACGAGGAGAGATTTGTCTTTCAGCCGAATGATCCAAGATCATTAATGAAACTGAACATTGAATTTCGAAATATTAAAGGTATGGATGTTCTTCTTCAAATTTATCAAGTATCTTGTGTGATACATTTACCATACACCCAAGAAACTAACATTGTTTTTTCATCACGTGGCATTCTGATCTTGTATTAGTTTGGTACCGGTTGAGTATCAGTTGAATTTTATCAACCTTTCCTTGTCACTTAACTTTTTTTCTTTTATATTGTTTGTTTATACTTTTAGATCAAAGCTTAAATGAGGTTTATATTTAATGCTGCATTCAGAAAACATATCTTTATAGTAATGTGGCTAGCTTCTTCATAAACACAAAAACTTGTATTTGATTTTATGGTTATTATGTATTATCAATTAGGCCACAAGTTCAGCAAAGATGGATCAAAACAAGCATTGCTAAATCTCACACAAGACTCTGAGAAGGTGAAAATTGTTCATCATTACTATTGATCAATCTGTTAGATATGATTTTGTTTACCAGAATTGACATTGCTAGATACTGCTATTGTACCTTTTTGGTCCAGCAGACCTTTTTCTCAAAGAGGATACCTTATTTGATTTGTTTTCAATTCTGGCAACCTTTTCAAATTATCTATGTAAGTGTTCGTAATGGTATATACAAATATAGCACTGCTGGTCCAGAAGTTCATTCTGTTATTTTTTTGGCTTGTTTGGTGTTCATTGCTCCATTTGAGGTTAATTGAGGCTTAATTGGGCCTTTCATCAAGGTTCAGACATATAGGGGCAAGGTGTGGCATGAATTGTGGGAGGTATGGCAATAATTTTTTTATTAATACTTTGAGTTAATTACATTTGTGTATGTAATTCTTACAGGGAACAGGCTATATATTCGAGTTTGATAATTTCACCGATAGAAATTCCTGTCGTGATTTTGTAGGTACTAATATCTAAATTTTCATCATTCTCATTATTTAGCTGACAACATTTTTTTATAATAAGGTAGCCAACTAACATAACAAAGGAAGACTTAAGTTAACAGAATTGAAAAAATTAATTGTTTATTGGATCAAAAAAGGGCCTGGACTTTTGGTACATTCAGTCATAAGAATATACAATGAAATGGTCTGGATGGTTTGAAGATTTTTACTTTGGCCACTAGATTCATATCCTTATGATTAGTTCTGCATTGAAAAATTAACAGGGAGAGTTTTAGGCAAACTTCAATCTGTGCCGGCTAGGCCAAATGACCAATCAGTGCCAGAAAAACCGGCTGGTCCCCCATTTGCTGAACAACTCAGCACTACTGAGATGGAGCGTAGGATAAAACTTTTAAGAGAGGATAGGTAAAATTCAGTACCATAACCTACTGGCATTGCATTAATAAAATAGCTTTCTTTTAAACAGATGTGATTTGTACCATTTGTGCCCCTGCGAAACAATAAATATTAAACATACTTTACTAAATAAATAAAAATTAATCAGCACTGCACCTTATACTGTTTTATGATTTGTCAAAAGATACTCACGTTATTGCCCTCCTCCTGTCCAATTCAGTTTATCTCTGCAAAAGTGAGGGGGAAAATATGATCTATTGGGGCATATTTTGAGAAAAGAGGGATAGGGTGATGGAGGTGATATTTTTCATGTTCTAGGAGTGTATAAGATGTTTCTTGTTTCGCAGGCATACACGATAATATGATGCTTGTAGGAACAAACATATAATTGTTCTGTTAAGGGCAAGAGAAGGGCACTTAGGCACTATTACATATATCATCAGCATATAACTGTAAAATCTATCACTTATCAGCTGAACTTGTACATCTGATTGATTAACACATCTGATCATCGCATATTAACCAGTGAGTTGCAGAGACTTCATAAGCAATTTGTCTTAAGTGGGGTCTTGACTGAGTCAGAGTTTTGGGCAACTAGGAAGGTAATATGTTTCTTGTTTAAAGGATATGCCTTTTTTTATCAGTTTTACAATCACTCAAACATGCGCTATGTAAATATTGGAAGTTAAATTTCGGAATATCGAAAGCCAGTTCTGTCGTCTTGTGCATATTATTGAAGGTGCTTTAAGATATATGGCATTTTTTTTTATTTTGGTTTTGTTTGTAACCGAATACATTTGCCGTTTCTTATTGTTTGTAGGCCTTACTCGGTGAAGACGGAAACCACACGACAAAACAACGGCCTGGGTTCAAGAGTGCCATGTTGGCAGATGTCAGACCTTCTGCTGATGGGCGGGTATTATTTTGTGTATTCTATCACTTTGTAATTTTGGTCCTAGCTCTTTCATAGAACAAAACTAAAGTAGTTATTGTAGTTTTGTTATCAAGTTTAAGTTTAATATTGCTATTTGTGCAGACAAACAAGGTCACATTCAGCCTTACACCAGAGATTATGCACCAGGTTTTTGCTCTTGTTTATTCATGTGACATATATCTTTAACAAATTTGTATTCCTGATAACTTCCTTGTCTTGTGTACCTAATAATTCTGGTTTGCATTTGGACAAATATCTAATAACCTGGCATAAAATTTCAAACAAATCCTTAATCCCCTGCTCTAATTTTTTTTTTAAAATTCCCAGATACCCTTAGTTTTTTCCTTGTCCATGTACAAAAAAGTGATCTTCTTTTCTTTCTATTTGGTTGGTTGGTGTTGTTTGTAATATCTTTTTAAATTCTGTTTGTGCGTTGGGCAGAGGTGGGTTGGGGAGGGGGGGGGGGGGGGGGGGGGGGGGGTTGGAATTTGGGAAAAGAGATACTCTAAGATTTCAACATTTCATTAGGTTATCCATGATACCTATGTATGGTAGGGAGTCCATGAAAATTTCCACTTCAGACTTATGGCCTTCTAGGTGATTTTTTGATGCCCTGCTGAGTATATATTGAAATTGATCTTTTTGTTGAGCATATGAGTGATATGTCTACTGCTATTCATTTTAGATTTTTGCTGAGAAGCCTGCTGTACACAGAGCATTTCTCAATCTCGTGCCATCGAAGGTACAAATCAAACGCAAGCTGTGCCAATTTTTATTAAATACTGTTCCTAGATTTCCATGTACTATTTTGACTATGCAACCGGTTTTTAGATGGCAGAAAAGGATTTCTGGACAAAATATTGCAGAGCAGAGTACCTGAATAGGACGAAAAATGCAGTTGTTGCAGCGGCTGAGGCTGCAGAGGATGAAGAATTAGCAGTTTTCTTGAAGCATGATGATATATTAGCCAATGAGGCACGTCGAAAGGTACCAGCAAGCAAATTTTCTTTCTTCTGTGTTTTGCTGTTATGCTTTGGTGTCTATTTGTTTAAGGTGCTATGTAGAGCTCTTCTGTTCGTTGATATTTACTGTTACTATGTTTTTCCCAAATACTAATTTAAATAAATTAGTAACGCATATCCTTACAAGGTACAACCCAATTGATTGGTGAAATCAAGAATTGCAATATGCCTCATGCTCAATTTTCTCTGAGCTAGCCCCAATTGTGAAACCTTATTCAATGTTGCATGAGTCGACCCTCATTCTGCAATTTTACTTCTATTAAAGTTACTTTAGACTCAGTTCCACCTGAATTTGTTTTATTATGCATTTTCTATTATTTTCTTCTTTTAGGAAACAATTTTACCTATTAGAGCCTATGTTACCATTTATTGGTAACATAGATTTTTTTTTTTTTTTGTATGAGGCAGCAATTTCACTCAATGTTGTCACTTTTTGCCATTAATTCTGCATATAAACATAACCATCCATCATAATAAAAAAAAAGTATTTGCCAGTTTTTGCAAACTGCTCGACATTTACTGTATTGGATAAACACTTGCATTTCTAATGTTTGACACTAAGAACGGTGTTTTTTTTTGTCATGTATTATTTTTATTTTTATTATTATTTTTGCAACTGATGCCCAACTGTAAAATAGAAGTTAATTAAATGAAAATACTGACGTTATCCTTGATTTTTCCATGTTGATTACCAGAACCTTTTCAACCATTACATATGAACTTAGGGACCCAACAGATAAATCTCCTGTATTTAATCTAGCTTCAACATTAACAAGACATTCTTTATGTCAAATTAGATGTCAGGTGCAGTTGTAACTACCTCACAGAAGTTGGGTGCCAAGCACTAGTATAAAAACTCTTGGTTGTTTTATGAGAAGTTACAAATTTTTGGGTGTCATTTGCAAAGAAAAGTTGTATATGCTCAACCAAAGTAGTACCAGAAGTCACTAATGCAATATTGGCACAACTCTATTGAATCATTTGCTCCCTTTTTATATATTTGTCTGTGCAGATCAGGCGGGTTGACCCGACTTTAGATATGGAAGCTGATGAAGGAGACGACTATATCCATCTACCGGTCTGTTTCCTATTCTTTTCATTTTTCATGTTTACCCATGAAAAATCCACAAATTTAAATACACCCACAGAAAAATGTGAAATATCATGGATACCTTTGGAAACAACAAAATATTAAAGGTACTGTGGCGCTAATACTGTACCTAGTTTGTTAATTTGTTTTTGAATGTACTTCAAAATCTTTCCTTTAACAACCACCCCCCCCCCCCCCCCCCCCCCCCCCCCCCCCCCCGCAACTGCCAGCATTAATTAATTGCATACCTGTTGGATATATCTTTCAATGTAAATGCCAGTATAATATCTTCCTTTGCTGGGTTTCATTCTACTTGCCTTCGTTTGTGCTTATTTGATGTTTATATGGCTGGATCAATGCCTTATTATATGGAGGAAATTATTGTCGGTTTTTTACTAGTGTGTATGTGTATTAATCAGCATGTATCAATTTAGGATCATGGGATTTTGCGAGATGGGCAGAAGGACACACCTGATACAGAGACTGAGGTGAGTAGGAGAACTCTCTCTCAAGACCTGAATCGGCATGCGGCTGTTGTTCTTGAGGGAAGAACATTAGGTAAGAAATTATTTCATCTCTCAGGTTAAATTGCAGTGATGATTTTACGAGAGACATTGCTTTAGGTAATTATTTGTTTAGAGAACCTTTGTATGGTTTTCTGTTGCAGATGTGGAACTAAGTGATACAAGGACTGTGGCCGAAGCACTTGCAAGGTCCAAAAAAGGTCAGAGAGAGGATTTATTGCTAGTTTCTTTTTTTGTTTACTAACTTCATTGAGATGAGTGCTTGGAGTGAGCTAAATATATGATTAAACTTCAGAACACTATTTGAGCTGAGAAAAATACTTAAACAAAGATACATGGTATCATATCATGGATCTAAGTGCATATTATCTATATTTTTCATAATGATATCTCATTATCCTTTTTTTTTCTCTCTAGAATTATCATCTAATGATAAATCGGAAGAGAACGTGAACCTTGAGAGGCAAGAGAGGGTTGCACGCATGACTGAGTTGGAGGACCTTCAGGGCTCACGCGAGCCCCCATATGCATCACTTTGCATTAAGGTACAATTTGTTCGCATCAGTTATGATCAAGTCTACTGTAAATCCATACAGTATGAAAATATCATGTTTACTTCTAAATATTAAAGCGGCATAAATACTGTGGAGACCCTGCAAAAAGTAAAAAACATTCAGTAGTAATCCTACGAAATGGCATGACAAGTACACTATCTACCTCTCTATACTAAAATATACTTTAGAAGATGCCTAAACCCCTACATGTTATTTATCTGTATGAGGTAAACTCTACTGTTCATGCTCCTTTCTTTTGAATGGTAGGATATTTCTAGTATTATGCCATTTGCTTCTCATATTAGTATCTTTACCAAAAGAAAACATCAGGAAGGAGACAATAAGAGAATTAGAGACCTATGACTATGCTTTTGCTTATGTCAGGACCCAAGAGAGTACTTTGACTCGCAGCAAGGCAATGCTTTAAGGGCTTTAGGTGGTACTGAGTTTGGTACTAATATCCTTGATTCCAGTTTAAGTAAAGAAGAGGCATATCGCTATTTGAAGGAACAGATATCCGAGGTGAAATCTCGAGGGTTAAAAAATCCAGTAATTCGACCTGACACTGCTCTTAAGGTACGCTGATATATAATCAAGGTCAATATATATGGTTATTTTCTGGGATCATTTTACAACTTAAACCTACAATTATTGAGCCATTAGACTAATTTGAAGAGAAACATATTATCTATTGGCAATTTTGGCCCTGCCTACAATTAATCCAACAGGTATGATATAGCACTTGATTGTATATAGACCTAAATTTGCTGGGTTTTGTTAAACTATGGGTTTAAACATATTTTGCTGTCTTGCAAGGGTTTTATTTGCTAATATTGTAAGACTGCTGGGTTTTATTTTACAATTTACTTTTTTTAATACCTGGTGATTCGACTTTCTATCCACACTCGATAGGCTACCATAAAAATTGAATGAGAAGGAAAACCTAACTGTACGCCCTTACCTGACTGGTATGAGCTAGGTTTTCAGTGGGTTGAGCCAACACCTCTCTAGCACAAGGTTTCAGCTGGGAAAGAACCCTCAGGAAAGCGCACTTGATAGAATACCTCACCGGACCAAAGATGAGCTTATGCAGGTAGGTATACTTAATTTCACTGTAATTCAGATTTTGTAGCCCAAAATTGCCTAAAGGAGGGTTATGGTAATCCACTCACAGATGAAAATTGCATAGGATGCAAAGGTATACAAAATCAAAAGTCTATTATAGTAGAAGTTTACTGTAGAGGATAGGGAATTGTGATGTACAAAGTCAAAACAGGGTATACGAGGCAAATAAAAAAACACAATTATCTCAGAATATTCATAGATTAGAGGCATAGCCCTTGAAATATTAAGGGAGATTGCAAACAACTGCACATGGAAAATGGCTAAACCAATGCAAAGCTTATTAATTAAATAGGCACACTGCATCAAAGAATTAGGAACATATATTTAAAATGGTTTCTGGGTCATTAGTATTTAAAGGGCAAAAAAGGTGGTTTTGTGATGAGCAATTGGTAAGTTTGTCTGGCTGAAAACTTTCCAAACGTGGAAAACTAATTCAGCATGAGTATAAATTGGGGCCTTATCTTATTGATTTGTAGAAATCAGTATAATGAAGGTTGCTAATTAAAATTAGAAAGATGTAAAAGATTGCCAAGCTATGAGTTGTTTCAAAAGGTACCAGATCATAAAATAGTGTGTTATATTAGAAAAAAAAAATTATGAAACAAGGTAATGTATATCGATAAAGGTACAATGTCAAATAGTATTGATATATACACCTCAAAAAGACTGACTTTGGTAAGAGGATTGTAATTAAAGGATT
Organism: Carex rostrata; assembly: GCF_964058835.1. Classification (NCBI taxonomy): domain Eukaryota; kingdom Viridiplantae; phylum Streptophyta; class Magnoliopsida; order Poales; family Cyperaceae; genus Carex; species Carex rostrata. Next base: position 13,724,569 of record NC_135925.1, on the reverse strand, counting down.
GTTTGTTTGTTTGTTTCAGCATTGGACATCAATTCAAGAGCTACTAAGGCATTTTTGGTCTTCCTATCCCATCACCACTGCTGGCCTCTATAATAAGGTCCGTTTTATTTTCTTGGCCCATTTTTCAATAAATTTGTCTACTTAACAAAAATGGTCTATAAATATTGCAATCTCTACAGTTTTTGTGCCCATCATGATTGTTTACTGAACGACAGTCCCATCAATTCAAACCACTTTAACATAAGCTCTGACTATAATGTTCATATATATATTACTCAGTCCTGAAGGTAGGGCGGAATGATATAGTTGAAATGTGAGGGACCATAATGGGGACTTGCAAATTTTGGGGACCAAGACAAGAATTGTCATACTTTAGTATAAATTTGCTACTCACAAAATGACACGGTATCTATGTGCCTTCAGGTCCAAAGGGTGAAGGATGCTATGGCGCAAATTTATCAGAAGTTGCAGGTATGTTACCTTCTCATGTCAAAAGCACATGTCTAGTTAAAGAGAAGAGGTAATTTCATGTCTACCTCCGTAAAAAGGGGCACATGTTCATGGCCAAGCAAGAATTGTGTTTCATATAGGAAGATGTAGAGAACTTGGTGATAACAATATCACTACTCACTAGTATCCCTAAACAAATTTGAAAAATATCAAACTCACCTATATTCCTCTACACAAATTTGAAAAACACTGCCCCCTCTTTCTGCATTTACTACTTACCTCAAAAGGTACCCAAATACCCCTCATTCCTCCCTGTTTGCGCCTCCAAAAAAGGGGTAATTTGAGCAACTTTAAAGGAACTAGGAGGGATTATTTTGATATCTTGCACAATTTAGAATGGTACATGAGATGGTTATTGTTTTGCAGATGGTATATTGCCGTACTGGATCACGTTTGTTTTCCCTTTTTAATAAATGTAATGTTGCTTTCTTACATTGTTGAATATATTTAATTTTTCAGGAGATAAAGGAATCTGCCAAGTCAGATTGCAGGCATCAGGTTTCCCTTCTTGTGCAGCCCATGCTCCAGGTAACTGATAATGCATGCATGCACCACACAGCACAGTTTGGTCACGGTGCCATGCATAATATAGACCTCTGGTACCTATGAGTCTATATTTCACTTCACAATTTCTTTAAAGCTGATTGTTTCTTAGTTTTTCTTTACTATTGTATGGTTTTATTGGTTAAATGAAGAAAAAAATGATGGCATTGAACAGTCTAGAATGATTTTTTATAGATTAATGGTGAAATGACCCTCAAATCATTTCAAAAGTTTAACATAAATAATGTAGGTCACGATAATCACATTAGCTAGATTGTTCATTGTTCACATATATATACTATCTTTGCATTTCTGGCTTGATATTGAATACCCTCATTTTTTTCCTTTGTTCGATAACATAGTAAAAATATTCTGAAAACTATGACACTGGTTTCCTACATGATTCCAATACAGAGATGACATTAAGCAGCTCGAATCAGCTGTTTGGACATTGTAAAGTGGAATACTCTGTAGCACACAAAACTCTTTACTATGCATAGCATTATAGCCAAACTAATATATGTGTCCCCGCATATTTGTGATTTCTGTTTGTAATTATTCCCCTGATGACTTCCAATTCTGTTTATCTAATCTACACGGTTTTTATGAAATTAGTTTTAGGACATGGCTTATTATTACACTAAAGTCTTAGGAGCCTGTCATATTTTATCATGGTTTCTTTTGCATAAATTTGTTCCTTTTCCTTCAGCACTATTTATTTTTGAATAGGAGAATAGATAAGGAACTGAAGTATTTCTACCTCTGTGCCTTCATAACCCACCGTACTAATATGTGTTTTATGTTTGTAATCTAAATGGAATTGATAGGCCTTGGATGCTGCCTTTGCACATTATGATCTAGAACATCAGAAAAGGACAACAAAGAGCGGTGCAAAACCAAATGGTTTTGTTAAATAGAACATCAGAAAAGAACAGCAAAGAGTGGTGCAAAACCAAATGATTTTGTTAAAAGAAAACTGGCAATTGTTTTTTTTTTGGCTTCTGCCATTTCTCTGATTAAAATAAATTTTGATGTATAATGCTGTATAGAATTCTCTAAAAATTTTGTTTGCTAGAACCAGATTGGAAGGGTTTGTATTCATTCCCTTTTAACTGCTCTGGCCGGGAATATATGCCTTTCCATTTGATAAGCTATTGCGAGGGGGGAGAATTATTTCCAGAGAATATCTTAGTCAAGAGACAAAATGGGTGCCATTTTTATTGCCTTTTTGTAATAGAAACTCGCAGCTGTTGTTGAGAAGTTTATTTGTAATAGAAACTCACGACAAAATGGGTGCCATTGTTGAGAAGTTTATCTGTTGAACTACTAGTCAAAATTTTAGATTAGTTGCCAGTACACTTCATAAAGAGTACTTCAGTAATTCTCGTGTAAAACTCACAGCTGTAGTTATCACGCCTGTTAACTATCTGTCAAGTTTTACATGAGAATGGAAGAAAGTTATCTGCATGTAATGGAAGGCAATGCCAAGTGTGGTGATTATTCCATTTCCATACATATGGACAGAATTTGATTGTTTTCCATTTGGTATCTATTATCAAATGACTTCGAAAGCAATTTTTCATCACCATCATCATCATCTTATGTTTTTGTATTTTTTTTTCATGCTAATGTTTACAAAACCATGAGAGTTGGCTATTGTGTTTCATGTTGGCCATGTTTTACTACACACTAATATCTTCCTTTTTAAAGTTCAAAAAATCAATTCAAACTGATCAACATGATCTCCATCTCAAAATGTGCTTGGAGAACAAATTTTACATCTTTTAGAATTTATTTATTATATTTTTGGATATGTAGAAATTTCTTAGATTCAGAATATTCTGAATCATAAAAAATACTGGGGTTTTCTACCTATTTAAAAAAATTGTAAAATTTGATCTCAAAAAATATTTTAATATGAGATCATGTTGAACTGTTTGGAACTTTACCTCTTTCTGAAAAATATAAAATTTAATATCCAAACATATTTTAATATGAAATCATGTTGAACTATTTAGACTTTGAAAGTGAATATATAAGCATGACATAAAACACAACCCTTACTTCAGCTTGTGCTCCACAAAATGTGTGAAATGAAAAGAGAAGCGAATTCACCTCATCTACACTTCAAATCGGAGGTGAACGAAATCACCAAATTTCTATACAGTTTACTCTCACAATTTTATTTTGGTTCTAGAGCAGGTAAACATGTAACTCGAGAGCTAAAGGTTTGTACAAGTATCAAAAGATTTAAAATTGTCTGCACAAATCACAACTAATATTCACAATTGAATGAACTTACAAAACAAAATGGCCATTAACATAATGTAATATATAACAAAACGGCAACAACAATCAAAGAGACCTCGGGTTGGCAATTCTCTTATATAGAACAGGAAAAAAAATGATCCCGCCCTTCCACAACAACATAACATACATCAGAATGCAGCAATTATCATTTTTTATATGTAAATGCGCAATGCAAAGAAATTAATTCAACAATCTGTAGTGACATTTAAAAGAACACAAACAATGATCACAAAGTGTTAAAACTGATTATGTACAAGACAGTTTTCAGATGGAAGCATTTCGCATGCACCCCTGCAAAACCTGAAATATAATGAGTACCCCTGTAAAGCACATGAAACATGACAGATTCCCTTGCACTAGTAAGGAAGCATATGATATTTTACTAGTTTTATACTGGCATCTTTGATATTTTGGTCTACTTGTGGGTTATTGATCATATCTCACATATTGCAGTATCATACATGAAAAAGTTCGAGGTTTTACAGGTGTAGAAATGAAATTCAACCTTTTCCTATTGCCTGCTTCAAGCTTCCTGTTTTTAAATTCTGCAAAAACCATACTCACCTGCACTGACCCAAAAGTAGAAGAAAAAGTCTTACTTCCAGTTTCTTAAAATAGCTGATCAGGATAGTAAAAAATATATATAATTCTTCAATTATTTGTCTATTGTAAGGATCTTTTTATACCAAGCTAACCATGTGACCACAATTACATTTTTTATCTGTGACTTGTGCCAGTATAAGGTACTTTCACTCAGTCAGTCCAGTAATAGCCCTACACCAGTGAAAGATATTATTTTTACCTGAGATATGGACATTTTTTTTTTTTTTGAAGTAGCAATTAATCATCAGGAAGAGACAAATTTGTTTTTGTTTGTTTGATACTTGATACCAGATCACAGATAAAAAATTTATGGCACTTTTTGGGTCTTTTCTAATATTAATGTGATAATGACCACACAAACAGAAGGGATGAAACAAAGATTAAACATCTCAAGTCTAAACAAGTCAAAGGAAGTAAACAAGTTCATTGTATATTAGAAAGGTGTACAAGATCAATAAAGATATACTGAAATTAAAACGTTACTTGATTAACTCCGGTGGGGCCGACAGGCCAGCATCAGAGGTTGACTTAGTGTCAGCATGCAGTTTCTTGAACTGAACCAAAATCATGGTCATGTTGTCACATCCTTCTCCCATTGTATTTGGTGCCAGACACCTATCTAGTACTTTTTCACACACTGCTGATAAACTACTCTCCTACATTTCAAAATTGAAAAGACTGTAAAACAATGCACATCAGTAAATGTTATAAGGTGCCGTGATTCTTAGCCTGATTATATAGTATTTTGATTGGCACATCATATTTTAAACTGCCCCTCAACTAATGAATATATATCCCCTGAGATATCTCAAACTTTGAGTTGATTTGCAAAAAATCCAGACCATTCAAATCCTTTCTGCAGACTCTCAAAGCACAAAAATAAAATTGGCCCGGCTTTAGATTAACTGAAAATTTGAGATATCTCAGAGCCTCCTAAACTTATGCATCAAAAGAAGCTAACTACATCTGGAATCTGGAACTCCAGATAACATTAATTAGTTAGGAGCAAACACTTATAATCCTGTTGGGCGATTTTTAAAAATTTGCAACAGGGCAACAATTAGCAGACATCAGATAAAGCCCAACTCATAAGTACTAACTTACACACTTTAGATTGGTTATTCTTTTATCATTAATTTATAATTTAAGGTTGAATTTCATGAAAGAGAAACCTCAGGATCTGCACCTGTGCAGACCACCGTAAGGTACCAGAACCAATCATGACAGTTTTGCATTTAGTCCCACACTGGCCTAATTAAGCTTCAATGTTATGAATGCAGTTAATTATGGTTTCCATTATGCAAATGAGGCTAGAATTAAGATTATGCTCCAATTAGGACTTCATTGCCATTTCACTTATTAAGCTGCTGATTTATCATTTACCCAAAAAATGCCACTGAAATGCTACTTGAAGCAGACATGTAACTCTCAATATCAAGTTCAAATTACATTGAAATTCACTAACATGACAAAAAATAGTAATGATTTCTTATTAAGAGAAGGGGGAAAATTACTAACTTTGTTAATATGCTCATGTACAAAATCTACAACTTGTTGGCTTGTCATGCAATCCCTGTGTATCATCAGAATAGTAATTTCAACGCCAAATTGAACACCATATATCAGCTTTATGTGATATGAAAAAATGCTAAGGTAGCCACACAGTAGTCCCTCTTTATTGTTGGAGAGGGGGAAGGGGAAATTTTTTTTTTTTTTTTGTATTCTTTTATGAGTTTGTGTCTTGCTGTCTTGGTCACGGGGGAGGAATATTATTACTTAGGCAAATTCTTTTAAGGTGCAGTGATTATTCTAAAACCTGTCATAATTAAGTAGAGAACACTTGATAAATGAAATGACCCATACCAAATACCATCACATGCTAAAACAATGAAATCGTCGTCATCACAAAGTTCTACCTGTTGAAATCCCCAAACATATATCAGCTTTCGGAAACAAAGTTTATATAAGCTCTAGCATAATAAAGAATCTGATATGCTTAATCTGTTGCACCTACAATGTTGACATCAGGATTGGCAGTTACAATTTGTTTCTCAGGAGGTAACGACTTGTTTTGCTTTAATTCCATGTCTCCTATGAAACACAGAAACATGTTATTCTTTGATACTGTACCAAGTAAGTACTTTCAAGTATGCATAAAATGGATGCTTCACCAATCATGGCAAATATACTCTACTAATAACTAACATAAATAGCAAAAATGCTCAAGCAAATCAGTACTGCAAAAAAAAAAAAGAATCATTTCAAAATATATAAATATAAAAGTATAAAACCTATAGCTCTAGAAAGGTTGAGACTTCCATTAACCCTGCCTGAATGTATGAAACCTCCAGCTTTTAGTATTCTTTCTCTCTCTGCCTCCAGCTCTGGCTTATGGTCTCTCGATAGATTATATGCCTATCATTATGCATAACAGAAATAAGGAACAATATATTGAACATGATGTCTGAGATTAATCCAGAAGTTGAACCATGTTTATTGTAAGACAGATGATTTCAATGTAAAAAATTGGCGGTACTTGATCATCCATATCACATTTAGAAAGAAAAGGATTAGTATAAGAACATCTCCAATGGCTATAGAAGGATACAAGTGGGGAAAAGGGAATAACTCCTATTTTTGTAAGAGTGGTGATAAAAGTTATCCATTTATCCTCACTTTTTATACTCCAACAGAGCATAAGCATGAGAATGCTGGTGTTCAAAATATTTTTCCTTCTGGTATAGCCATACATATAAAGCTTTATCAGTCACTAAAGGGTTAGAAGAGCTTAAATAAAATAAATTAGGGTGATTTACTCTTTCTTATTTCTTATCCTTGGTTTTATGGTGAGATGTTATCAATAATTCATATTAGTCCAAAAACTGTGTTAGTTGACATATGCAAAATTTAGTCTTTGATTTATGGAAAGAAAAAAATAGCAGCTAGTCATCTATGCACTGAGAACCTCCAGAATAAAACAAAAGAGAAAACATCACATCCATATAAAGGTCCAGTAACCATTTATTTAGATACTTGTCATGCCTATAGCGATTTTAAACTGCTTTTATATCAGAATACCATCCATCACAAATATTAACTATTCAAATCAAAACTTATTTAGCCATTTTAGGGAGCTTATTTAGCACTATTTGATTATCTTTCAAGGATTAAACTCTGCGACTTACTTTGGATAAGAAGAATATATATTCTTTCAAAATTCATTTTCAAGCCCATCCGAAAAAGATTTTAATTCATTCTAGTGTTATAAAAAACTGGTCCTCCAATAACAGCCATTGTACGTCCAGGACCAAAATAGTAGATTAAATTTGATATATAGAGAAGTCAGGTTACAGAGTTTTTACCGAGTCTGCTTTGTTTGCCTATTATATGTTCATTCTCATGGACTAGGTTTATGCGACACATAGAATTAAGATGCCAAATCTGTAACCTGACTTCTCTATATGTCAACTGCCCCCTTAACATCCAGTTAGGGGCTTGACTAAAAAAGTTGCAATAACTGCCCCCTTAACATGTAGAGACTACAAAGAAACACTAGTTTGATAAATGATGTACCTGACCCTTCCGAGAGATGACGCAACGGGAATCTCCGGCATTTGCAACAACAAGTTGCTTATTTCTTATAATTGCTACACAAGCTGTGCATCCAGACGTGGGCCCCGTGAAATCGGAGTGAGGTCCCTGGAAAACAAGTCTTTTGCTGTAAGTCTCATATTAACAAAAGTATCTTAGAATCTCAAGACAAAATAACCAAGTCAGTCAATATCTTTTCAGATGAATATTCATGATTGCACCAAAAACACACGGCACAAAAACTTCAAAGCTAAACTCATCTAAAGAGAAAAAAAATAACAGGTCAATAAAAGTATGTAACATGCAAAAAGGCATATGCTTTTTTCAGAAAATGTTAACACATATAAAAAGATTCATATTAGAAAAAAGTAGGGGTGCAAACGGATCAGATATTATCTGCCCGAAAATAAATACGGTTATCAGATATCTGAATATCCGTGCAGATTCAAATATGGTTTCAAATTTTAATTATCCGTATCCAAATAATAGATATATACCATATGGTTAATATATATTATGAAAAAAATTATGTTATTCACCCATAAAATTAGGTAAATATTATGAACTTTGGTATTTTTTAATAATATTTATATATTTTTTTAATAAATAATAGTAGTGAAAAACCGATATCCAATCCATATCCGAAAAATAAAAGCGGATACGGATATGGTTTTACCACTATCCGACTCGTTTGCACCCCTAGAAAAAAGGGTATATAAATGATATGTGGAGTAGTATTTTCTTTGTTTTGTTTCTTGGAAGGAAATTACCACACCTCTTCAGAAGTCCAATTATCAACTACATTAGCCGAGTTGGAGCCTCTAGGAGACCAAATCAAGCCTTCAACCATCCCCGCAAATTTATTTATGTTGTCACCTAAGGCGGCAAGCTCTCTCCAGCCTCTCTGCCCTTGCATCATTTCATCCATTCTAAAAAATGAACAGTTACCATTCATGCCATTTTTTATAAAGAGATGCGATAAAGGTCTTCATGCATGTATGCATGTACACCATTTTCTGAGCCTTATAAACTTCAGAAGTTTATGTAAGCAAGATTTCTTAAAAATAAATTTTACATCAGGAAATATTAGCTAATACAATTTTAATATTAAAATTACACTCCATAAGAGCTTCGTACAAGTCAATATCTACCCCTAAAATCCAAGAACTGCCTTTTCTCAAAAAAAAAAAAATTGGAATAGCTTCTTCCAATCCAAAAGATTATCTTTTTTTTTTTAAAATACAGCACTGATGAAGCATGGAAACCTTTCTGGATACTATAATGGGGACAAACATAAAGACATGGATAATTCCTTTTCTGTTTTTACTTCATGGTATTTCATTACGAAAAAACACTCGAAAGGTTTTTCTTTATTTGTAGTACCTGAAGAAGGATTTGTGCACGGCAGTACCTAAGTCTCCTGCTGCGTATGCTTCACTCTTAAGTACTTCAGTATGGAGGTACTTTGCACAAAATTTTGCAACAACTCTCCCTGATATGGCCACATAACAGCAAAAGATATTCACATGCATGTCCATAAGAAATAAAAAGTTAAAAGCAACTAGAGCTGGTCAAACATTAAAAGAACGCACATGTTGTTGAGCATAATAAAATTTTAAAACAAATTGAAAAGTATATTAGACAAACATAAAAACTACCTCCATGGCCATCAAAAACTCCAAAGAATGATGTGCATTCATCAAGATCAGGCAATGCCGTATGCTGTTCAGAATAACAGACATAAAACAAGAGCACTTAATGCTATACTTTTATTATGGGGATAATAACACGTGTTCACAAATCTCATGATAACGTAAAGTAGTTCCAAAGAGAAAGAAACAAAAATATCATTTACACCTTGAAATTAGAAATTATCTCCAATGACCTATAAAGCTATTCCTCAAAATTTGCCTATTTGTTAAGCCAAAGTACCTAAAACCAACTCGATTTCTCTCATTCTAGATGAAATACCACAAAAGAGGATGTCTTGGGTATGTTTGAAGAATACTCTCAGGTAAAGGGGGGGCAGAGTTTATTGTTTATAAGGACAATTACAGTAATTCCGATAATTTCTGCATGGCTGCCACTGCTGCTGCTTTATTTTTAAAATAAGAAAAACTAACAGCATCTTCCATAGTGGTACGCCATCCTTGCATAGAAGAAAGGCCATATTTCAGTCGACCATTCTCTCCATTTTCTGAAAACTTTTCGGTTTTTGGTGTGCTAAGATATACTCCCATCTTCTCTTTAACTGATCAACCTAACACCATTGAAAACACCTTAGAAAAGAAGTAAATAATATAATAGCAGGAGACCAGAAATAAGTGACAATTGACAACATACCAACGAGTGAGTATAGAGTCAGTGAAGATGGCTGACAACAAGATGCTCATTCCAAGCAATATCTTACAAAATATATACTGTCCAGAAACAACAGTAATAAAGGTTGAGATAACAATTAAAAGGGTGAAAACAATAGGTAAATACAGAAAGAAAAACTAGCAAATTTCTGCATCAGACGAATTTTGATAACAAAAAAGATCAAGACTAGCAACATTATAAAACCAATTGCAGAGAGTATGCAAATTATAGACCCATATTTAAGTTCTTCAATGGACTCGTTTAACAACAATCAAGCCGCAAACTGCCGACTTAGTAACAACAACTCAGCACAACTCTGGTTTTCGTTTTGTTTTGTTTTCAATTTTATTATTGGGATAATGTATTATGTACCAACTACCAACCATACATAAAAATTGACATTTCTCAACCACCTCCCATAAATTATGTAATCATCTCCAATACACAAATATTTTAAGCATAATGACAAAAGAGCCTACCAAAGGACTAATAAAGGGTCAAGCTTCAGTTCATGCAGCAAAGACAAGCAGGGTAGTCAATTGAAAAGTTTGATATTTGGAAATGTTTGTGGAACCTCTCAGGGGTATATTACAAAATACAGGCCACCAGTGTAATTATATTATTTGAGAACTAAAACCTAATTCAAGGCTACACAATTATGAAGTGCCAAACTTCACTTTATGCAGTGAAGACAAAGCACTTTGTCAGTTCAAAATCTTCAAATTTGGGTATTCTTTGTGGAAACTCTCAGGACTGACCACAAAATACAGGGCTCATGATGTATATTAAGAGTGCCACAACAGTTAAAAGAGTATAATCTTCTCATCACAAAAAAAAAGCATCAATAACAAAAATATAAATAAAACAAACACTTTGAACAAGGATTGCATCAATACCTAGCATTAACTAGAAAACCATTTGAAATTAGAACCATCAAGCGCAAGGCGCTTACAATAAAAGACCCTAGATGAAGCAATGTAAAGTACAAATTCGATTAAATATGTCTACGAGGAAATCATTGAAGTTATACAAGTACAGCTTCAGTCAAAATGATCTTAAGAGAGAGAATCAATGAAGACTACACGTGCTAATGGAAGGATGGCAAGCAAAACACGCGGTAGAGCAATCAATACAGACACACCTTCAATTCTAATTATCTAGATTTAACCAAACTTACGCGCATTTATCAATAAAGGAACAATTAGCCACGAGGAGAAAATCGCATATTTCAGGCTCGATTTTCAATCACTACTTGAAACTGATATAGTACCTGATACAGTAACCAATGACAAATTAAATTCAGTACCTTATACAATAACAGTTCAAAACCAGAAAATGAATCCGAGCGAGATCAATCGTCTTCAGACAAAGACAGAGAATGAGGCGAGATCCAGCGAGCTTAAGAGGGAGAGGCGGAGAGAAGTTCAGCACCGAGTGATTGATTAATTATATTATGGGTTATCCGTATCCTGCACTTCGCAACAATTTGAGCCAAGATTCTGACAAATGGGTCCTCAACACCTATATTCACCTTTAAAACGAACAGTTTAGCCCTTTTGTCAGACTATGAGACACACATTTTCCGGATCCGTACGATACAGGGAATCCCCTAGAAAATGTTGGCCTTTTACGATTCGAAAAGATCAGGATTCCACGAGTGCGTATCCTCTGAGATATCTCATATTTTGCGTGACCGACGTGTTCGGTGCCTATTCGGGGATAGAGAAGGGGCCCAGTATTATTTGAGCTTTGAGATTCGTGAGTAACGTCTTTGAACGGTTGTGATTTTCCAAAATGTCACTCATAAGTCATAATATGAGATATCTGAGAGAATGCGAATTCGGATTCCACAATGAGATCCTCTACCACTCTATGGATTGTGTACAGAGCTGATTGGATTAATAAATCGCTAACAGTCGTTAGGATTCGTTCTTAGAGGATCTAACGGTGCGCAGCGCTGCAGCCTGCAGAGGATTAACAGGCGAAGTTTATTCTTCCTGTACCTCTAAAATTAACAGGTAAAATCCATCAACTTTTTTCTCGTATGTGCTGGAAACAAGATGGTTTAAACGAGAACTCAGAAAACTATCGAGGATTAATTAACCCAAGTTGAATTAATCTGTTTTATCCACGCTTTGCCCAGTAAATAATTATGAAATCTGAAATTATTTAATTAGCTATAATTAAGAGATTATATATTACCATGTGAAAACGTCTAATTGTCCACAGTTTTTGTCCACTATTTGTCCACAACTTTGACTTGCACGAATACTGTAAAACTACTTCTACATGTTGTATAATAATACAATATATCACATAAAATATCAACCATCTAGTATTCAAAGTAATCCCAAGATTGTTAGAAACAAATTGCAACTTGTACAACAGGACAAAAAAAATGTACTTTGAAGTGTACTTTCAGAAATTACTGTTATAGGAAGTTATTGGTTGTTAGTGTTAGTTATTGGCAGTTATTTAAGGCAAAATTAAATTTTTCAAATAATTTTTTTTCTTTATTTAATGAACACACAAATAAATCATCAAAATAATGAATACTGTAAAATTGACCACTTTAACTATAAAAATAAAATGTACAAACTATAAAATTGCAGTCGTGCAAAATTCACAGATGAAAACGATAAAATAAAATGTTAAAAAATATCAATTTTCAATACTGTAAAAATATCAAGTTAAACTGTGAAAACAAAACGTAAAAACTATAAATTTTCAACAATGTAAAATTAGCAGATGAAAATGATTAAATAAAATTTAAAAAATATCAATTTTCAATACTGTAAAATTGTCAACTTAAATTGTGAAAATAAAAAGTAAAAACTATAAAATTTCAATAATATAAAATAAGCAAATGAAAACGATAAAACAAAATGTAAGCAATACAAAATTTCAATATTATAAAACTGTCAACTTAAACTATAAAAACAAATATACAAACTATAAAATTTCAATATTGTAAAAATGTAAAACAAATTTATGTATAATGTTAACTATAAAAATAACAATTGCAAACTGTAATACATCATTGTTCAACAAAGATGAATACTGTAAAATCACAAGATGCATATTGTAAAATCACAAGGTGAATACTGTAAAATTAATATTCTAGATCGCCTCGCTCTCATCTCTCCTCCATATCGCCTCTCTCAGATCGTCTCCTCATATGTCCTCCATATCGTCACTCTCTCATCTCTCTCCTCCATATTGTAAAAACCATTTGAACAATCTGCAAAATCAATCAAACAAAATAACTGATGTATCATATAAAATTAACTGATGTATCCTATATACCTTGAAAATCAATCGAGCAAAATAACTGATGTATCCTATAAAATTAACTAATGTATACTATATAGGTGATAAAAACAATCCTGTAAAATAACTTATCTAATCAATGAAATTAACAGATGTATCTTATGTATGTGCAAAATAAATCATGTAAAATAACTGATATAACTAATATAGTTAACTGATGTTTCCTATAAAATAATAGATGTATCTTATAACATTGATAGATGTATCCTACACAATTAACTTATTTATCCTATGTAACTGCAAAAATTCTATAAACTTTCTAATAAAACCAATAAAATTAGTAAGTACATCATGTAAAGTTAAAAATCATACGGACCTCTCTGCAGCACCATAAACTACAATCAAGGGAATGAAAGTAAATTTTCACTTGAGAGCTAAATTTAAGCTTAATTATCAAGGGAATGATCAGGCAATGTCAAATTATATACAAAAATTTACATCTTTACCACCATAAACTACAATCCTGTAGGACCATAGTATTCGATGTACATTAATTGATAACTCGAATTGTTTGCACATCAGAAAAATAGAATGAACTAATACAGTAAAGGTCAATTAAAAGCTAATACTAAACCAGAGAATGAACACCTTGATCAAAACCTCAAAACCATGAGACAAGCTCAAATGTTGCAAATTGTACCTCTTCTCTTAATTTACTATTAGGCCACAGAAATCGAGAGAAGTTCATAAGATTAAGAATAGATGCAGCGCCCATTATGTAGGGGTTTCTAGATACCACTTTTGGGGTTTCGCGGTAACCAAAACCCCTTTTAGGCTTAAGGTGCGGAATGACCGTAGAACAAAAATTTCTACGGCCAACTTAATCTCAGGATTAAACGGGGTATGTCAGGAAACTTTCCAAGGCGGTCCACCTTCAGTATTCCTTTGGCATCAAAACCCAATTTAATCCTTTTACAGATCTACTCCATGATTGATTTCTAAAACTTTAATCTACTTACCAATTAAATAGATTAATATAACATATTTATACCTTGTTTCCAAATCACAGTTGGAATGCAGACCGAGCGAGTAGAGCCTCACCAGGGAAGGAATCGACTCGGAGTATCACACGTGTGATACCTCTATCGGTTATCCACCAGGACTAACCAGAGAGCGGTTTGTTTCTTCTGCCAGAAATACCGTAAACCGCGAAATTCTGCAAAAACACTATTCACAGGGAAAAGACGAAAACCCGTAAACACGAATTTTCGGTTGCTCAGTTTCATCAATATGCAAAACTGACATACCGCTAAATTCGATAAAACACTATTCATCGATCCCGTAAATATACTCCACAACAACCCGCAAGATTATACGTCAAGTACGTATAACTTTCTTTTCTCAACCGAAACACTATTTGGGAGAGAAACCGAGAAAGAGAGAAAATACCGATTCGTTTCTGCACGAAAAGATACATGTGAATGTGCATATGTATATGTTTTTCTCTCTACCCCTCCACCCCTATTTATAGTGTTTAGATTCGGTTGCAAAAGACCAAAATGCCCTCCAAGTTCGGCCTATTTACAAGATATGCCATTGACACCTCATCCTTTTATATGTGAAATGACCAAAATACCCCTTCCACACCCTTCCACATTCTTCTCCATGCTTCTACACATGCAAGGTGGCATAGGTGTGAAATGACCATTTTGCCCTTGTGGATAGGATTGATGACATGTCATCTGGATAGGATCAATGACGTGTCATGCGGATAAGGTCGAATCTGAAAAGACCTGAATGCCCTCGGCCCGAACACAAATAATATTCGTATAATTATTCTGAACAATTATATATATATTTTTCTTTCGGTTATTTGTTTCGGTGTCGATGACGTGTCATCTGGATAGGATCGATGACATGTCATGCGGATAAGGACGAATCTGAAAAGATCCGAATGCCCTCGGCCCGAACACAAATAATATTCGTATAATTATTCTGAATAATTATATATATTTTTCTTGCGGTTGTTGTTTCGGTAATTTATACAATGTGTCCTGCACATTTATAAATTAACCGGTTAACTTTTATACAACGTGTCATACACGTTTATAAATTAACCAATGTTTTTGCTTGTTATTTTTACATAACATTTATAATTTAATTATAACATGTATAATTAATTATAACCATCTTATCATTGATCATAACCAATTTATAATCAATCAAAATAAGATTATCCGATTAACTCCTATATGGTGTGACCCAATAGGATCTGTGTTATGTTGGTAAATAGAGTTAAAACCGTTTTAACTTCTATAATCATGGGTGGCGTATGGCAACACATCATGACCATCCAATTACACAGATGATGCTGTACTGTACAATATCACGATCCAGTAAACAATTTACTTGTGTCTGTTCTTCTGTCTCATAGCTATCAGATCAGTTTCAAGGTAGATGTGTGTCATCCTTGCTAACTGAATCTTTTCTTGATCTTGAGCAGATTATCAAATATAATTACTCTTGTAATTATACCGCTAGCAGATAATCTTACTCTATCAAGGGGCCCAGTGATGCTATAGCTCGTATAGAGATACGAGGGACAAATAGTATTCTTGGTAAACTATCACTTCCTCAGCTAAGCTATACATATGGAAAAGCTACCGTTATGACTGCTTTTTACGGACAGCGGTGGATAACAATCACACATACATATTTCTCAGTGGGAACGATAAATACCTCATACTGTAGAACGTGACACTGAATGAAAACATAAATGACACGAACACAATTCTATTTAATGTTTCATTCGGGGTCTGTCAAATACCATGTTTCTAGAACATGTATCTATGTGATTAAAATGACATCTCGTGTCAGGTGGTTTGTAAAACTTAACCATCTTTTAATCCACATACTAACCTTATAGCGGTAATTAGTGTTCCTGCTAATTACCTTGGTCAGTGACCTTTTAAGAGTATATATCATCTATATTATGGAGTTTCACAATTTCAGTCATGAACTCGAAATGATCCATAAATTCAATAATACTCAAGGCAACAAAATGATATATAAATAAACATTCAATTCATGAACAAAGCTTTATGATAATTTATCGTATTATTGACTTCTAGATTATTACAAACTAACACATTACACTCTTTGAGGACAATGAATTGATATGTCTGCAATATACACAAATTACATATGTCATTTAGTAGTATGGTAATGGTGATATATTTTCAAATATACCATGTTCATTCTTCTTAGACTTTTGTTCAACACAGCATTGGACATCTCCAGTTTCTGTCTCATTCAAGCGAGAAATCTTCCGCCCAATGCTCTCTCTCTTCTCTCATGCTTATTCCATACTGCACTAAAAAACTACTTAAATAAAAGCAAGGTACTGTTTTGCAAAGGAAATTACATGCAAAAAATAGATGTCACACTAATATATGATTTGATGGTACCTCATTAGTTCATTTTTGTTCTTTGCTCCATGAATTTTATTCCTATATGAGACCGAAATTTTTAAATATACCATGGTTAAAAAAAAGATAAACCCAAACACCCTTTTTTTGAAAAATTTCGAATTTTGACACGGCCGCATCCCGAGGGAGCGGCCACCCTGTTTTCAGTTCAAAGTCACATGAGAAAAAAGCAAAAAAGCAAAAAAAGCAAAAAAAAAAAAAATGGGCCGCTGCCCCTAGATGCGGCCCGCAGAAAAGTGGCCGCATCTAGGCGATGCGGTCATGTCAAAATTCGAAAATTTTCAAAACCGGGGTGTTTGGGTTTATCTTTTTTGGGATGATGGTATATTTAAAAATTTCGGTATATGAGATATTAACCATCAAAACATTAATTCTAAGTTCCTCAGAAGTAAAAAATCATTTATACACCAACAAATTTTTTACAACTGAAAAGAAGAAAAATAAATAAATAACCTAATGGCCAACGGGCTTGCTATTATGCAAGATAAGAGAAAAAGGGTAGAAGAAGTCTCTCTTCTCCTTCAATGTTCTCAAGCTGCCCGAGCCATGTGAACTTGCACAATTAGGTGGACTATCCAGATTTAGTGTTGCAATAAGTAAAGTTCAGTCAAAGAACTATGGAAATAAACATTGCATTACTCCAAGTATGAATCTATAATATTCAACACCAATTTAATGCAAGAACCGATGAGATAGATTAAAGAGAAAGGACAGCCTTATCCTGGTGATTGGTCATTTCTAGGGGGTCGAGGTAGTCCCATCGATCATCTTCAATCTCATAAACAAATTGTGTAATACTAATTCAACTTAATTGCGAGATTATACTTCATAAACATGCTCTTTGATCCCAAGAGAGATGGAATCCATCGACCTGACAACCCACCATTCAAATCCTACACAACAAAAAATGATACCATCACAAATCAAACCATGCACATAACTTGTTTGACGAAATGCCAAAGCAAAAAACCGCACACTAACCTGATAAGTAATGGAGTTGTATTGGATTTGACCTCATACTCTAACAAGAAGACAATACAAATCATTAAGTTACCATCGGGGATGTGTAATCTACAGAGCTAGTGAAAATCAAGAGAAGGTACCAATGTCGTGGAGGCAGTAGTAGGTGGAGTCAGGGAGGCAGATAAAATGAACAGAAATGGATCTACTCGCTGCCATAGATGCTATCCTCTCCATTTCTTCTCCTTTACCTTCGCCATCTAAACTCATCTCTTTCGCTCTTGCTTGCTCCAGTAGTAGACCTTTGCTGTATCCAGTTCACACCAATGAGGTGTCAAATCGTTCTTCTCTGAGCAAGTTAATGTCGTTGTCAAGGGCCCCTTCGTCCCTCTCTTCCTCTTGCTCCATTATCGAGCGAGTTAGCATCGATTCTTCATTGATTCTCCATATTCGATCTTGCAATGGTATTTTAGAGGTAGAAGTAAAGGTGGATGTGATTATTTGATGATCGGAAGAGAGATTTTGAAGAGAGTTTCGGTCAAGATCATATCTGAATGCAAAAGAAACGGGGCAAAAGCTAAAAATCAATGAATAAGAATCAGAATTATGGTGAGAGAATGGAACGGGGAGAGATCGAAAATTTGTAAAAAGGAAATCATGATGTTGAAGAAGGAAGGTTTATTTAAGGAAATCGTGCTGGTGGGGACCAGCTACCGTGAAAACTTGTTAGAAAATGGATCAGGTCGTTGGAGTTTGACAGTTAAAGTCAGTTGAACCGGAATCGAATAAGGCTATGAACAGATGGTGAACAAAATATAATGGACATCAACCTTTTCTCTTACCATATTACAAATTAAACCGGATCCTTTTCAAGATAACTTCGCTCTAGAAACATATTATCAGAAATTTTAATATTGAATTCTACGATGGCGACACAAAATAACATAGCTATCATCTCTACCAATAATTTCTTCATGTAACTGTTACATTGTACGTTGAGCACAATAAATAGTGGCTGATATCTTATCTTATGGCTGGTTTTCTAACTAAACCATTTCTTTTTGAGGAAATATATATATAATAGCTATATATCTCTACCAACCATTTCTTCATAAATTTGCTAATGATGCATGATGTGGTAAGTTCCAACAGCCATGCATAATTAAAAATACAAATTGGTCCATTGAATTACGTGATGAAAATCAGCGGCGGGAGGCAGATTTCTTATTTTAGTTAAGAAGTATCGATTGGATAGGAACGACCCCACACGCTCTCGCCTTCTTCGTCACAGAAGAAAACTTCAATACAATTCAACTCTGCAAATTAGCTGGCGTTTGACTTGCTGCTTACCGACTTGCTGTCGGTTTCTTCTTTTGAAAATTTA
Organism: Carex rostrata; assembly: GCF_964058835.1. NCBI lineage: Eukaryota > Viridiplantae > Streptophyta > Magnoliopsida > Poales > Cyperaceae > Carex > Carex rostrata. Next base: position 13,705,549 of record NC_135925.1, on the reverse strand, counting down.
ATGTAGAACCACTGGTTATTTAAGCCTGGAATCACATTAATTTTAACATGGGCTTTTCTGGGCCAGCTGTTAGCTTCTAAAGTATGGAAATATGAAGCCCACACAAAATTCGGACCTATACATCTTGGGTTCGAACTTCCAACAATTTGGAAAGATCGAGCACAGATGTCAGTTATGTTATGTTTTAATTGAATTAGGTATCCATTTTATGGACCTACACAGAACTTAAAAGTAGTGTGTGCAATAGATCTACACAAATATTAAAGCAGACGTACACAAATATTAAAGCGACATACACTGTTCTTAAAGTAGATCGAACAAAAACAGAAGTCATCTAACTCAAATTTGAATCTGATAGACATCGTACGCACCTTGTTTACCCTTCTTTAAAGGCTAAAAGCCTAAAACTAAAAGACAATATATATTTGACTTAGAGTCTAATGAGTGTCGGACGCACTCAAATAAGGCTAAAAATAACAGACAACAAACATAAAAAAAAAAAAAAAAAAAAACAAATACGCATTTAACATTTGACATTAGACTACAAATACACATTTAAAAAAAAAAAAGAGAGACATTTTTAAATATTTAAAGAGAAATTTGTATATATCCCCATCAAAACTTCTCTTTTTAGATATATCCCCATCACAACTCTAAATTTAGTTATATCCCCATTAAAACTTAATTGTTTTATTTATATCCCCATTTTTTCATTTGACCTCTTAAAATTTAAAATAAATATTAATAAAATATTTAAAAGACTATTTTACCCTTCATCAAAATTACAGCACTAATTCCTTTTCTTTTTCTCTGCCTTTCTTTCCCTCCCACTAAAACTTCCTTTTGTTTTCTGTTTTCCTTGAGCATTTTCCAAATCTCAAAGACTTCTTTGTAGGCTCTCCAATAGAGGAGGCAAGATTTGCACATAAATTTGCCAATGTCTGACAATCTGTGTAAAAGATGCAGCTCTGGATTCCCATGGCTCTTGCTTGTGTCACAGCCGCTTTCAATGCTTGAGCTTCTACCTGCAGTGGGCAACAAGCCTGAGATGTCGATGATTCATATACCAGCAGTTCGTTCTTCCTCTTTATGACATAGCCTATCCCACCGTGCCACATGTCACTCCATGATCCATCCGAATATGCCACATGCTCTTCTTCAAGATCCAATTAGGGATCTGGATCCTGTCTTCTATTGATCAATTTGGTGTTTGCTAGCATAGTTTCTGATGAGATCTTGTTGAGGTAGAAATTAAAATCTCAAAAGATGGCTGCTTTGCTCCGTATGCCATGCCAATTCTGCACCTCCACAAAGACCATATCACATTGGCCATTAAGATTTAAATATCACATACTTAAATCTAATTTATAAGATTTTAATATCATCTAAAGAATAGTATGTTATCTAGCTTAACATTTAATCAAGTGGTAAAAAACATTCAACTTATCTATATTGGTACAGTTTATAGATAACATACTGGTACAATTGAATCATGTTAAGAAGATAAACATGAGGTCACCAAATAATATTTATCCGTTGTGGTTGGTTTATTAAAGCCATTTTTTGTTTCTTTTCCATTTTTTATTTTCATACTTTATAGTTCTTGATAGACATACTGATAAATCGAGGGTAAATTGGTTTTAATTAAGGAATAACTGAGGCACAGTTAAGCTATGCCAGTCATATCCATGTACTGTATCAATATGTCTATATCATAAAAACTAATTTCACACAACTAATTTCATATAAGTGAGATTTCCAATTAGCTTAATGACAATTTTTTTTTAATCCAGCCTATAATACTAATTGCAACGGTTAATACAACACCCATGATTGCAATTGATCAAAGAATGTAAGAATTGAACAAAGAACAAACAAAATCAATTTGATTAAATCTCAAAAAAATGATACAAATGGCACAAATGCCAAGTCTTAGGTGGAAATCATACAATCCCTTCATAATTCGCTAATTGACTCCACAATTACATTCCTTATTTACATATGATCCAAACACAACAAAAATCACTAAATTTGGTTTGATATATCTCTCTGACCGACCAGCTTCGCGTCTTCATCTTCTTCAATGTGATCTTTAACTGGGTCTTCTTTTTGCGAGCTTACTAGTTGCTACAATCTCTGACTGGTTGAAATCGATAGTAGTGCTATATCTCAAGTAACAATACTATATGAAAAGTCTCCACATGGGATTTAAGAATGGTGTAAAGGGAGAGGTTAGTTGGAAAAAAAGAAAACAAAAGGAAGTTTTAACGGGAAGAGCCTTATGACAGAGAAGGGCAAAACAGTCTTTTAGATATTTTATTAATATTTATCTTAAATTTTAAGAGGTCAAATGAAGAGATGGGGATATAAATAAAATAATTAAGTTTTGATGGGGATATAACTAAATTTAGAGTTGTGATGGGGATATATCTAAAAAGAGAAGTTTTGATGGGGATATATACAAATTTCTCATATTTAAATAACATTTCATGAGAAGGTTAAATTATATTAAAAAAAACATTTTTTTAATAAACATGATTAAAAAGATTTAAATATGTGATTATGTACCTTTTGACTTGATTTTAGATTTGCCTATACTTAAAAAATAAGAAAGAACTTCAATTGAACGTATTTACCTCTGAATATGCTTATTAAAAAGAGACACGCAGGTTTTATCAACAACAACAATAAAAATAAAAATAAAAAATAAAAAACAGAGAGACATGTAGGTAGGGTAGGGTTCGTAAGAGAAATAAATAAATAAAAAAGGATAAGAGAGAGAGAGAGTAGTATCAAAGATAAATACGGCATATATAATATTTAAATATTTTAATTGAATGAAATTATGGTCTGACTTAAGATCTACTCTCCAACCACTCAAATAGGGAAACAAGTCATCAGAATCATTTAATGTGACTAGCAATGGAGCTAGAAACTATCGATCAGCTAGCACCTTCCTCCTTTCCTCTTTTGCCTATAAATAAGGTACAAGTACAATGCTTCCTAAGCTAAGTGTGCAAGAGAAGAGAGAAAGTAATTAATATTTAATATTGCTAACAATGGCATCCAAGGCAATGGTTTTGTTTGGGGTTCTCTTGGTTGTTGCTCTTTTCGTCACCTCTGAGGTGGCAGCTCAACAGACCCGTGAGTTTTACCTTTAATTATTATTTTATAATGGATTTCAAGTCTAATTAATACTATCTCGTTAGTTACTACAAGTAACAATGCTGTACAAATTGATTAGGATAGAGGTAATTAAAAATAAAAAACTTAAGTAGGGGTTTTGGTACTATATTTTGGCCTGTACACTTGTCTTAATTAGCAAATAGTGGCCACTATTTGACAAAATATGTTAGAATTAGTTGTTTCGACAGAGACAATTAGTAACGACTTCGTGGCGCCACATGCATCCAGTCATAAATATATATTTGTCATTGATATATATATACAAAACCAATATAAGCACATTTGATTTAATTAACTTCTGAATTATTCGTACAAAAATGATTTGGACCATTTAATTAATTAACAAATTTAATTTGTATTAATTGGAAATGGGAAATGCAGAGGCAACCAAGGAGAACAAGGCGGGAACACAAGACTACCGTGGAGGCGGCCCAGGTTACAATGGTGGTTACGGCCCAGGAAATGGCAACGGCGGCCCAGGTTACAATGGTGGTTACGGTCCAGGAAATGGCCACGGCGGCCCAGGTTACAATGGTGGTTATGGCCCGGGAAATGGCCATGGTGGTGGTGGTGGCCCGTACTGCCGCTGGGGATGCTGCCGTCGCGGATATCATAACGGTTGTTCATGCTGCATGCACCCGGATCAGATCCGCGACCCAATGTACATCCCCGAAGTTCAGAACTAATTAATCAATCATCCTATCAATTCTCAGTTATAATTCTCTAAAACCATCTCTACTAGCTAGCTAGCTAGGTGTAACAAAGACCCTGTTTTAGAGAAGTGTAACACAGAAATTGGTAGAATGGATGGTTACTTGGTGTTTAGTCGTTGTGTTTAATTTGTGTCATGTAACTCATGTTTTGTGTTTGAGAAATAAATAAATAATAAGAAGGGGGTTAAATTAAAAACATGTATCATGCATCTATGCATGCATGCATTGTGGTGAGTTTAATTTATCTAATGTTTTCTTTTCTCAGTGCATGCTTTCCTGCTTGTTTTCAGCTTCCAATAATAAATAATTAAGCATGGCTACATGTATAGTAACTCGCACTCGCTCCTTTCTCCTCAAAATATTATCTCGCTTCATTATAATGCTCACCTCTTTGAAGATAAGTACCAAAAATGACCAAAATATCCTTCAATATTGTTTGTACTATTATTATTTATATTTATATGTTTTTTAGTTTTTGAAACAAAAATAAAATATTGTATTTGAAATTGTAGATATGGTTCAACTTATCCAAAACATATCAAACGTCTAACTTTTCTATGTTTTTGTATTAAACGCACCGTCAAATCCAGCTTCAATTAGATGCTAGTTTTCAAAATTGAAGATATATTTTTTTTCGAAGAGAGACGGAGTTCGTACCCAAATTGTTTTTAGAAAAAAAAAAAAAAAACGATCCTGAATTCCTGATACTCTCTGTCTTAATTTGGAGCCTTGATCCTTAGTCCTTACCGTAGTAACCGACTAGCCGTACAATTACCCCTCTTTAGACTTTAGAGGTACACACGTAGCCATACAGCAAAGCGGATCCAGCTTTAGAAAAAACAAGTGAGACCCACTTGTAAGTGACTAATAGCACCGATATTTATGGACAGACTGAGAAATTTCTTAAAACTGCTGCTCAAAATTTGCATAACCAAATATGTGGCGAGTTAGGAACATTAACTAATGACCTTTTACATGGAGTGTTATAAAGAAATATTCACAGAGAGTACTTACCTCAATTCAAGGCCAAAGTGCGAGTTTGCTATTTAATTTAATGCCCAGCCCTCCGTTCTGTTCCTCACTTTATCATCCCCAAATCTAAAAAGTCGACGCCAGAGTTGAGAAAAAGGGGTTTAGATTTTAAGATCAAGAGAGAGAAAATGTGTACCGACAATACGGCGAGGTGCCTCGAGATCCTTCTCGCTCTCGTCCTTCCTCCCCTCGGCGTTTTCTTTCGCAAGGGCTTGTGCAGTGTATGATTTCTCATCTTTTATTGCTTTTATTTTTAATTTACGAAATACTTGATGCTTCTCGATCTTCAATCTGTAGTTGAGTGTGTATGGGGGTTGTTTGTGGATCAATTAAATATAATTAAGCATGAAGTCCGATCCTTGTCTTACAGTCTTGGATTATTGTTTTTTATACAAGTATGTTTAAAAGCCCCCATTTTTGCAAAACATTCAATCAATTCTTTCAAGTTTTGTAAATTTGTACAAGAGAATAATATATTTGCATATTATGGAGAGGTGTCTATTGGCATGCAAGTATACAACATACATTTTGGCGTTCTTTGAGGACTGAATATTAAATTGTAGGAAGTGAAGGACTAGAATGACTTATTTCTCTTTTTGTGATTTTTTTTTCCTCAATTAAAGGATGTTTTGTATAATTTTTCAGCTAGAATTCTGGATCTGTTTGCTTCTGACGATCTTAGGCTACGTGCCCGGGATGATCTACGCCGTCTGGATCATCGTCAAGGTTAATCCTGACGGCGAAAGCAGAGATATTTACGAGCCTCTCGCCTGAGATATCATTCTCACATTTTGCAAGCTTATGGTATTTCTAATGTTTCGATCAAACATGTTGGTGTTTGATTAGAGGGTTGCGTTTAATTGGTGCATATGTAATCTCTTTGTTTTGGTATGAAAGACAGTATTTGTGTGTTTCCTTTGATTTTGGAAGTATGAATTATGTGAAATTGTTGGCTTTTCTGATGTTTCGATTAAACATGTTGGTGCATATGTAAAGACTGATCTCGTTGTTTTGATATGGAAACAGTGTTTGTGTGTTTCCTTTTCTTTTTCTTTTTTTGAAAGTATGAATTATGAAGAAATTGTTGCCAGGATTAAGATTACTCTCGTGAAAAAGAGTGAAGAAAAGAGCTAAAGAATATCTAAAAGCCTTCTAATTGGTAAAATAGTTCATTTTTATACATGTGACGTGCACAAATATAAGGGTAAACACGTTGTATATGCGATCAAAAGTACAAAAAATGTTATTATTTATATGCATCAGGAGTCAGGACACAAAATAAATCATTTACATTTAGAAACCGATTAATTAGACAATTAAACATTTTTTGTTATCCAAGCTGTATATGTATATATTTTTAATAAAGAATACCATGAGATCTTTATAATTTTAAAATGAGTTTTATAAAAAAAAAATAGATAAGTTTTGTGAGTTTTTTAAATTTTAAAAGAAAAATATTATATTAATAAATTTAGAGAGAAATTGATGATTTTATTTTTATTTTTTAAGGAATATATATAAAATCATCTTAACTTTTTATATGTCATTAATGCTGCTATATATATAGAGAGAGACTAATGTGCATTTGTATGCATATGACCCGATATGCATACGGTCTAAATTTGAAATTTTAAAATTCAAAACGTCGATCCGAATCGTTCATCTTGTTCTCCATATTAATATGTGCTTGGAGACCAAATTTTGCATTTTTCTGAATTGTTTTACTATTTATTAAGTCACTTTGAAAATTATTGATCCAACGGTGGCTTAACAAAATAGTAAAATCAGCAGCCACTATTGGATCAATAATTTTTAAAGTGGCTTAATAAATAGTAAAAAAATTCAGAAAAATGTAAAATTTGATCTCCAAGCGCATATTAATATGGAGAATAAGATGAACAGTTCAGATCGACTTTTTAGATTTTAAAATTTCAAATTTGGACCGTATGCATATCGGCCCATATGCTACCGAATGCATATTAGTCACTCTCTCTCTCTCTCTCTCTCTCTATATATATATATATATATATATATATATATATATATATATATATATCAAAACATTTGTTTCTAGGCCGTTGAACAAACGCTTCGGTTTTTACATTTTCAAAGTCCAAGTAGTCGATCCAAAGTCCAAACTGTCAACATTCAATATATATTAAAATGTGTTTGGAAACCAAATTTTATATTTTTTGGAATTTTTTTTATATTAAAACAGTTTTAAAATCGTGGCTTTGAAATACTTTATTTTGGTCATTCATGTCTAATGTGGCCTCTGCGGTAAGCCCGGAACAGTTGACAGACTGACTGAGTTTTTTCTTTATTATTTATTTTCGGTTTACCTCTTCGTCTGGAACAGTTGCCAGACTGACTGAGTTTTTTATTTTATTTTTTTAATGTTCGGTTTATCTCTTCGTCTGGAACAGTTGCCAGACTGAGTAAGTTTTTATATATTTTTTAATTTCGGTTTACCTCTTCGGGTTAGTGTCAACGGCAATTTTGCTAGTTCTATTTACTGAGCTCCCTGCGCAATTTTATTCTAATATTGTGAGTCGTGCCTCAAAGCAAATCATTTTTTATGATAATGATGTGTACTGGATTTCGAATTTGCATCTCCAACGTGGAGGCATGACATGTGGTTTAAATTAATTTTTTTTTTTTGAAAAGTAGTGGTAATACCACCAATTTTATTGAAATCAAACATACTTGATATAGTACCCAAATTAGGTACCATAACCAAATATGTAAAGGTCTACAACAATAACGTGTTCATAGCAAAAGATAGAAAACATACAAAAAACAACCAACAAGATAATAGAAATTACACAAAACAATAACAGACCACTAAGTAAACAAAAAAAAAAAGCTAAACAATTAGCAGAAGAAAAGACTACTAATCATAATCCAGTAAGTCTTCATCCGTCAATTCTTCTCCAGACATTTGACCTGGAGGGCTGCCAGTTCCAGAAACCTGGGTTGACTCACCTTCCTCCTCCAGTATCTGATCTGGGAGGTCCTTAACATCATATGGAAGCATTAGACTTAATTTCAAATATGAGTTTTCATATCTAGATTTACACCAAAAAATAGCTAAAGAAATTATCTTAAAACCTAATGATTTAGCGGAAATGGGAGTAGTATCATTATTAAAGATAACTCTATTTCTTTCTAACCATACAATCCATAAGATAGCTCCTCTTAGCAATTCTACAAGTAATCTATCTTTTAAGGGAATAGAAGCATCAAGTAACCACAGATCATCTAAAGAATTACAATTAAAGGTAAAAGAATTGTAGGATGCAATCCAATTCCAGATCAATCGTACATAAGAACAATGTAGAAATAAATGTTCAGTACTCTCATGTTGGTCACAAAATGCACAGGTAAGATCTTCTGGCCAACCTTTATTTGCTAAGTTAACCTTTGTTAGAATTTTATCTCGTCGGACCAGCCAAATAAATATTTTGATTTTTAAAGGGATGTGAGATTTCCAAATAGTATCATATTCAGAATTTGGTATACCACCATACTCTAACCATTTATAAAAAGAATGAACAGTGAAGTGATCATCTTGTGACCATCTCCATATCAATCTATCATCTAAATTAGGAGACAAAGTAAAATGTTGAAATCTAAATTGCAAAGCATTCCATTCTACTAAGTAAATACCCGTGAGTTGTCTCTTAAAAAACAATTGTAAGGAGTTATCAAAAGCATCTGCCACAGAAATAAACCTATTATAAACAATTGAAAACAAATTTGGGTATAGATGTTGCAAGGCATGTTCAGTAAACCATCTATCGAGCCAAAAAGCAGTTGTTTTGCCATTTCCTATTTCTTTATTTAGACCTAAATTAATTACAACATGATCTTTTAGAATAGATTTCCAAAAAGGGGAACATACAGAAGGGGCAGTTCTGACACCGTATTTACAGTGAAGAAGATCTTTCCTTATACCCGTAACAGAATTGTCATGGAATCTTATCCACCACTTGGCTAGAAGAGCCTTATTCATATTTTTCAAATCTAAGATACCGAGACCACCTCGATCCTTACCCTTACATACTATATTTCATGCTACCAGAGAATATTTTTTCCTAGTAGAATTACCCCCATGCCATAAAAATTTCCTTCTAATCTTATCTATTTTATGTCTAATTTTTGCGGGTAATCTATAAATAGACAACCAATATAGAGGAATAGCCGACAAAACTGAATTTAAAAGGGTAACTCGACCCCCTAAAGATAATAAAGACCATTTCCAACTTTGAAGTCTCTTTTCAATTTTATCAATTAAAATTTGCCAATCTATATCTGTAAGAGACTTATTATTTATTGGGACACCTAAATAAGTAAGTGGAAGATTAGCTACTTTACATCCTAATACAGAAGATAAATCACATTCCGATACAGATAAATTGAGAGGATACATCTCACTTTTCTCAAAATTTATCTTAAGACCTGAAACATTTTCAAAAGCTAAAAGAAGCCATTTAATATAATTCAAGACGTCCTTATCAGCTTTAAGGAACAACAAAGTGTCATCTGCAAAGTGTAAATTCAAAATATTACCAAAATTCGGGAAGTTTCCTAAACCCTCAATATATCTCCCGACTTTTGCCCTATGTAAAATTTTATTCAAAACATCCGTAACTAGAATAAAGAGGAAAGGTGATAGTGGGTCACCCTGTCTAACCCCCCTTTTACAAGAAAAATAAGGACCTAAAGTACCATTTAAGTTAACACATGTTCTACTACGTACCCTCTAAAGTTAATCTCACCCATGTAATAAAACGTTGTCCAAAGCCCCTAGCATGCATTACTTCTAAAAGAAAATCTCAATTAACATGATCAAAAGCTTTCTCAAAATCTAGTTTAAACAAAACACCCTTTTGTTTTTGAATCTTAACTTGATGCAAAACCTCATGTGTACTAACTACATTATCAAGGATGAACCTTCTCTTAATGTACGCGATCTGAGATGGATCAATAATAGAATCCATAACTAAGGCTAATCTATCGGTATAAATTAATATAATAGTATTGAATTATTGGTAGGTATAATTAAGGTTTCCATTTTATTTTTGATTTGGAAGCGTGATATGGATCGGGTATCTGCTTTTGATTTATTTATTCAAATTAGCTTGGCATTTACGGCATTACCACATGAAGAATGTTTTGCTCCTTTGCAAATTCATGGAGCCGTTGCTTCTCTCCCTTTCGAGTTAATAAATATATATGGATATAAGATCCCATGGTGGACAAATTAAAATGTACATAATTGAATAAAAAAAAGAGGTGATACTGATACAGCGGACAGTTGACAAAATTGAATTAAAATTTGGTGATTTTGCCAGGATGTAATGGTGCTTGTTCCAGCTGCTATGGTAGGTTGACCCTGAAAATTAAGTTCAAACACTTGACAGGAATTAGGAATATGCTTACAGAATTATCGTTGTATGCAAAAAAAAAAGAGACAGTACTCAACAACCGGTTTTTTACACAAGTGATGTCTGACAGCAGCATTGTAAAAGAAATGGGAATAAATTGAATTTCAAATAATAAAGAAATGGGTAGTTTCTCATTCTCAAGTCTGAACACATTTGGTTCTCTGAATGAATGTAGTCCGGTCACTTCAAAAAGGAGAAAGATCAAAGATGGGTATGTTTGTTTTGTATTATTCCGGAGAATATAATTTGTTTGTCTTTCTCATTTCGATAAAGACATTTTGAGTGTTGCAGGGGTTATGAAAGAAATCTCTCCGATATTTACAGTGCTAGGAATGCAAATGGATTATATATTAGACGAATATGGATACGGGTCAGATATAAAATAGATATGGATATCCACTTAAATAACATTTTTTTTTCATAATATATATTAAATATATTTACTATTTGAATACGGATAATTAAAATTTAAAATCATATCTGTATTCGCACGGATATTAGAATATCGGATATCTGTATCTAATTTTCAAATACGAATGAATAATATCTGACCCGTTTGCACACAACAAAACCCCTTTAGTTCTCACACAAGGCTGTAACTATCACCATCACTATCAAGTATCAACACTTGTGTCAACAGACTTATTTTATTTCACACCTGAGTTATGGTCTCAAAGCTCAGATGTTACTTTAAAAAAATATTAATTAGCTTAGATGTTACTTAATTATGTTAATGGGCATATATTACTTCAAATCCTGAATTATAGTTGGTCTTAATTAGCTGCATGCCCCACAATTAAGGATATTAAAACAGCTGTACATATTCGTTTCGTTTCTCACAAAAAGTTCTGTGCTGCTACTCTGAGCTGAGCGTTTGTCATAGTTTCCCTTAACATCTATCTCTTTGAAAATTCTGGACAGGAAATCAGGTTGACACTACCAAGAAAAACAATTAACCAAGGTACTTGAATGTTTACACTTTACACTTACACACAAAAAAAATCTAATTCACTTCACATGTGGGTTTCTATCTCCACACTGAAACGTAGGCGGGGTGGGTGGGGGGGGGGGGGGGGGAAGCATAATCATACAGTTTACAAAATAATTAGTCTTAAATCTTAATACTAAACATGCACGAGCAATAGTAGTTAACAACTACAGACACATCTTAAATATATTACAAGTTGTAATTATTTTAGATGATCTTTATCTCAATGGATACTGGATGCTGGATCATCCAAGCTTCTAAGTAGAGGCAAGTCGCTTGAGGTGCTGAAAAGCTTTCTGTTTTATCCAGCACCGATCGTATGGTAAAAAAGCTAGAATATTGTGATCATAACTGCAACAAATCGAAATAAAATATTTGATTGCTAAATTGCAGGAAATCAAAAGTTCAGAACACACATTGCCTATTATATTATAGGTATCTAAAACATCTCAGTTTCATGCATAAAGAAGTTCATTTTGATGAGCATCGAAAGCTTGGACATCAACATATTTTTGGCCTGTCAATTTTTGGGGCTCATACTAGAATAACCCAAAATTATGCAATATTTTGATGCATGTGGTGCACGAGATGTGTAATATCTACCTACGGAAGTTTGGTATTGAAAACTTATAAGTTTGTGGTGGTTTAATGAGTGTGAGGAGCAGGGCAAACTTGTGGTGGTCTTTTGTGCATTATGTTTAATGCAACAACACCTGACAGATTCTGTCATCGTATTTAAAAAAAAAAAAAAAGATATATAAGATTGTTTGAAGAGATTAAATTACATGACCACTGGTTTGGCACCAAAATCTATAGTATTAGGCCTCTTCAAACAATTATGTTCTCGGGAATTAATATCCCGGTACCTTCCCAAATTAATTTCCAAATTACACTTATCACCATTTTTAATATATGACTACCGAGTTACGATGCCTCAATAGAATAATTATCATACCAGTAAGGTCCATTACCAGCATGTACTACAGCATCTGTATACCCTTATTTTTATTTTTATTTTTTTGTATACTGGCACTATATCTTAACTGAATTAATTATGCACTGGGACAAAAACAAGGAAATATAAGGAGAAATGATGCATAATCGAACCTTAAACATGCAATCTCTGGAAAAGAACAAAAAAAAAACAAGAAGAAAGAATACACAAATAAGCCTTAAGTATGCAAATTTTGGACATAAAAATCCCCCAATGAACAATAATGGAATTGGAGCATATTGTTACATGCTACCGGAATCAGACAGCATTTGATTCATTGAAGGGGGGAAAAATGGAGTGAGAGATACATACACGAGTGCACTGAGATCTGCTAGACCATCAATGAAATTGAAGAGATCGGTTATATCATAAGTGATATGCTGAATGGTTGGATTTATTTCTCTTATTTTTCTCTCATAGAAGCTACACAGCCCTGTCCAATTTAGCAGATTTTCATTCGTTAATCAGAAATTAAATTATGCGAAACTAATTCTATCAAGGATTGCAATTTCAGATAAAACTCTTCCAAGGATTAGAATGAAAAAAATGTCCTGCACTTGAAGGTATTGTATCTACACTATAGCTGATTACTGGTATCGAAAATTCCACTATCACTTCTTCTTTTTTCTTCTGTGATTTTTGTCAATAGTTTAAGCTATGATCAAAAGAACTTCTAAGAATAATACCATGGTACAAGTACTAAAATTATATAGCATTAATTGGTACAGTAAAGGTACCTACAGTGCTTGCCACACATGTCAGTGGGTATATGTATATGGTACTGTATATACTTAGAAGGGACCAACCTTCAATGCAATTTATTAGCTTTTCAGATAAATAGAAGAGTGCAATTATAAAATCAAGTACCATCAATCGCTTTTCCGATGGAATCATAATCCAGGAAGGTTCTAGAAGCCCGGCTTTGTGTTGTTTGCATCAGAATTATTGTGTGCCTATTTGTCTGAGAAGCAAAACTAGTTAAATTAGCTTGGTACCTAGCTTCAAATTAAAGAAGAAACAAAATTGAGCACATCGCATAATAGTAAATTTTCTTCTTTTTTTTGTTGATAAAAATGGGGTACAAACTACAAACAAAAATGTTGGAAGTAGGTACCAAACAGCTGGTACCTAGCTCATATTATATTTGTCTATATAAGCAGACAAAAATTTCACCCTAACAGGATAAGCTAATATAAGCAACAGAAAGCACCTTCCTAAGTCCTAACAGTATTATATTGAAAATGATCAAGTACATCAAAAGCCTTGAATACAACAAAATTAAAATCAGTTCATGCTGAGTTTAGCTATCAATCTTCAATTGAATCATGTCCAGACTAGCTAATTTAATGTCTTGATCATGTCAAATTCGGGTCGGATCTGATTTTGAGTCAACCAGGTTTCAGGTCCAGCATTGCACTGCTGTAGACTTTTCAAAGTATATAAAATGTCTGGCGGGGTATGGCAGGTCGTGTTGGATCATACCGGTTTCATCAAGAATTGTTTATAAACCAGTTCAAAAACACATTAAACGAATTTAATCTAAAATAGGTAACAACTGCATATAAAATTAAAAAAGAAAAAAAAAACTGAGAATAAAAATGACCTGTTTTGGAACTTCAAATAATATAACGGGAATTATTGCTTTTCTACTGAATAATAAATTTACCTTCTTATGACTTCCAGACAATTATTTTTTTCTGAAATTTGGAAAATGTTGAAGTATAGTTCAAAAAAACAAAAAAAACAAAGGGTTTGTTCTCTTCGTATGTTACTCCAGATTTGCAAATTTCTCAAAACAAGATAATTAGTTCTCTTGTTTTCTATAAAAAAAAAAAAAAAAAAAAAAGGATCCACCTTCTCAAAAGAAAGCAGAGCAAGCGTAACATACAGGTTGGAATTCTAGAAACTAACAAAACGACGATTGAACAAGGGAAGTAAACTCAAACTCACCATTGCTGGAGAAGCCAAAAGCCCAGAGAGAGAGAGAGAGAGAGACAGACAGACAGAGAGAAGCCTCTGATGAAGAGGAGAAGAAAACAGAGAAAGGTATTGACCTTGACTCAAGCAACTAGCTCAAACGATATCCAACGACTGGTTCATAGCGGGTCTAAACACCGCCTCCATGATTTCCCCTTAGTTTCCGATACCAACCCAAAAAAAAAAAAAAAAAAAAAAAAAAAAAAAAAAAAAAAAAAAAAATCTTGGAGTTTAGCTGTGCTGACGCCTCTCGAAGGACGTCAGTAAATTAATCAGTCCTGATGCGTTCAATCATTTTATTATTTGCTTTTAGTTTTAGTGTCGTCTCCTTTCTGCTTCGGTACTGGAGACATCTGAGTACCAATTTTTATTGAGGGAGCTACGGTTCTTTAGGAAGTACAGCTGCTTTGTTTGCAGTTTATATTTTACGATTTCAAGATTTAAGAGGTTAGTTCAAATCAATGAATATGAAGTTGGTATTAAAATATATTTGAAAAATAAATTTAGTAATGAGGTTAAAAGAAGGGGCGAACAGTAGCGGGGTGATCCGAATCCGAAACATGTGTTCTGTACACACCTTTTAGTGTGGGTCTCCAAGTAGAAGACTGGTCAGACAATTTTTTTGACTTGGCAACAAGAGACAAGTCATCTACAATGAAAGAAATATATTCTCCGCGAGCTGAATAATCTCTCCAATAAAAGCACCCCAGAAGCTTCCAACATGGAGTGTGCTCCTTTGTCATATCAATATCATCCATGCATGCACAATCGATATTTCTAACATTAATTAGGAATTACTGATTGGATGGATTCCTTAATCGTGTACATTTTAAAATTATGCATAGTTAAGTTTGTCTTGGCTTTTAATTCTCTGGAGGTGGTCGATTGAAGGTGGATGCTAACATGAGTGAACTAAAACAGACGAGGAATAAAACCAGTGCCAGTGCTTAAATAATCATTAACCATATCCAGATATACTTAATTTTAAGTTAATTAATTTTCTTTGAAGATTTTTGAAGAATGTTTCTTTCTTTATTCGAAAATGTTGCTGTCGTTAAAACTCCGAAATCCGAATATATAAAAATAGAAGATAGGAGAACTTATGATCAATCATCATCTTACAACTCATTTTATTCCTTCTTTCTTTATTCGAAAATGTTGTTGTCGCCTAAAAGCGGTTCGTTCAGAATTTGCAAACCAATTAGGAATTAGCACATGGCATATCATCTCTGCAAACACGTTCACAATTTTTGCAGCTTTCTTTATAAATTGGGATCGAGTGACATCAGGTTACACTTGTACTCTTGTACATTATCAGGCCCTGTTCGACCAACTAATAGGAATGGATGTAGACATAAAAAAAAAGTAAAAATTTGAACAAATTTTTACTGTTTTTGTAAAAAAAAAAAAATTAAATTAAATTTTTTTCTTCTCACACGAACAGTAATGCAATCAAACACGCCCTCAAGCTGACAAGTTCACAATTTCCTATATAGAGACTGACGCTTCAAACAACAAAACTACAAATACTAAGTGCTTACAATACCCGATTTTTTTTTAAATGCCATAATAAAAAAATAAACAAAAACACCATTGTTCTGGGGGAATTCGAGTTTTACCCAGACTGCACAGCCAATCCGCGGCCCCATTTAGGGCATGTTCGGTTGCCAGTCGAGAACGGAAATGGGTTTGGGATCGAATTCAATTTGAATGGCCGAAACACTATTTCCGTGGGAAAAAAATTTCACTCTTAGTGAATTTTTTTTTCCATAGAAACAGTAAAAGCCAAACATGACCTTAACGGGGACCACACAGCCAGTCTACGGTCCAACAAATTTTTTTTTGAGTATCTGTAACATTTATTGAAAAAAAACAAAATAAGTTTCGCTCAAACTTTGAGATATCTCAATCTCAGACGAATTATTTGCTTTAAAAAGGCTCAATTTGAATTCTCATGCACACGGTTTCAAGTAAAAGATGAAAAAGAAAAAAAATTAATATACATTTTTGAGAACACGCGAATTTTGGTTCTTCTCATAGGCACGAATTTCAAAAAAAATGGATCATAGATTGAATCTGCGGATTTCAGTGAAAGGTCGCAGACTGATAATGCGGTCTCTATTAAATGAGGCCACAAATTGACTGTGCAATCTGGATATTCGTGGAATTCTCTAAAACGGAGGTGTTTTCGGCCTACAATACGATCCATGTTGAAATTAAATTATAGTCCGTCTGAATGACTCT
Organism: Carex rostrata; assembly: GCF_964058835.1. Lineage (NCBI taxonomy): Eukaryota > Viridiplantae > Streptophyta > Magnoliopsida > Poales > Cyperaceae > Carex > Carex rostrata. Next base: position 13,688,965 of record NC_135925.1, on the reverse strand, counting down.
TAACAGTTAACACCATTAAAAGAGGAGGGCACGCTGCCTGTTGCCATTAGCTGGAGACGAAAAATATCTCCTAGTATTACACTTTGAACTGGTAAGCCATCTATGATTTATATACTTAAAACTCTTATATTGTTTGTTTATTCCTTCCATCTTCCAAAGAAAATGGAGGACAGTTGCCGCTATATTTGTGAATTTTGGATCTGCTAAATTTGAGATTGGATCCTGTCTGTCAAATGTTCAATCAGAATCTACACGAATATTAAAGGAGTTATGTGAATTCTAACTCAAGACGGATTGGTCCGGATCTAAACTCAAATTTTGAGTTACTTTAGGGGTACCCATTTTTGTGTCGAGGTAGAATTTCACATTTGACTTAATCCTTAAGTATTACAGTAGATCTAGAGTGTCCATAAACAGCAAACAAATCAATACCTTTGATTTTGATTTATTTCTTCTTTAATGCTCCGAATCTCAACATTTGTGCTATGCCTGTGTGCTTCGTTTCCAGCTTGCGTAGTTGCGTCGAGTCTTTTTTACATTTTTTAACACCTTGTTTAGATGGAGAGTAGAGGAAGGAAGTAGAGGTGAAGAATAGAATAGAATGGAATATATAATAGAAAGGAAGATTAACATATTTAATTTCTTCGTGTTTGGATGATTAATGAGAACAAATAAATTTAATTTTCATTTTCATCTTATTTTTTGTTTGGTTAATTAAAATTTATAAGGTTAATGAGAAATTTAGTGATTGTTGCATGTTTGTAAAAAAAAATTTGTATGAGAATTATATTGGTAAGATATAGAGTTGGACTATGTTATTTTTACTAAAAGTATTTGCAACAAAATTTCTCTCTCCATTACATCTCAAATTGGGAGAGAAACCAATTATATTAATTACAATGATACAAGGTTGAACTTTTCACCTCTTGTACCCTTCACCTCCGACATAATTTTGTCAACGAAACACAATTCGACGGAAAGTTATCTTTTCTTTCAATTCTCTCCCTTCCTCTACTCTCCATCCAAACAATGTGTAAGTGTAACTTGTATATGCTTTATTAGGATTAGATTACACTTATGGCATGCTTGATTGTATCTATTATGTACTAGTATCATGTTGTTCTAAATGAATTTGATTACGGGCTTACTCTTCAAATAAAACAAAAAATGTTCTCCAGAGAGGGCTTCCGTGTTGTTATGGGCTTATTTGTGGCCCATGTCCCTTTTCCAACTTTACAAAGATCCTATTTTGTAATAAACAAAATCAATGACTATTATCCTACACACTATATTTGTACAGTACAAAAGTCCCTAGTGTAAACAATGCATCTAATTTAAACAGTACAAAGATACAAAAGAAGAAAAGAGGAAAGAATATCATATTAGATTGACACTTGTATCTCTGAACTAATTTGTACAATTCTGATATATTCTAAGAGTCCAGCAATTGCACACTTCTTTATTTCTATATATGTGCACAGATGAGATTCAAATGCACCTCACGCACCAACCAAAAAATATGAATCATGTCTCAGGTAGAACTGTATCTCGCCAATTGGTCAATAGCCATATCATGTCAGTGGAAAGTGGTTGGCTCCACATGGTCTATTTCTTCATGTTCTGTCTGTTTCATGCAATTTCCAGATTTCGGAAAGTGGATTTGCTTGCAAGTTGTGGCAGATCGAAAGAGATTTACCATGTGTCTGTTACTTAGTTGAAAAAGTAAGGAGAGCTGAGCACATGTCGCAAGTCAAAGTCGCCTCTTTCTGGTAGAGGAGGGAATTCTAATGTAGGATAGGATTCCTCAAATTCCTTCAACAACTGTAAGAGTGAAAAGAAAGAAAAGAAATAAATAAGATACAACTTGGATAATATAAATACAATACGACAACATGAGAAATATTGTCAACCCCCTTTTCTTCCTAGTTCGTGCCAACAGTTACAAATTTACTCCTAGGTCTATATAGCTAAATGGATAAAAGAGAGAGAGAGAGAGAGGAGGGACACTTTGGTGTATCTTCAATAACTAAGTGCAGTGATATTACCCTACATTAATAAGAGAGTTGTATAAGAAAGAAGCATACATTTTCTAGAATGGGAATTTCGTAGAGTTCGACAAACTTCTCCCGTAAGATTCTGTTCATGGTGTCGACATCACATGCATGCGTCCAGAAGGAATCGTGGACCCCAGCGAAAGTCAAGCCGGCACTTCGGCACGCCGTGGCAGTCATCATCATGTGTGAGCTGTCCAGTGAGTGTACGAAATTCGGTGGGAACGCTGTCCTTTGCTTTTGTTTAGAAACCTGTAAATGATCTTGCGCAAATTACTGGAAAGAAATACAATATATCCAAAGATTATGACATTAGGAACTTCTAATAGCATGTACATGACACAATTGTAGTCTCTTAGTCAGGGAGAATTATTAATCCTACAGGTCTTCCTGCCTATATCACAAATTGTTATTGTTCAACTCGCATATATTTACATGCATGAGGCGAGGGTTAAATACTTAATTTCAGAATTCTGTTTGGCTAAGATTTTAGTTTAGCTTAGTGGGGGCATGACTGTATATGCATGGATGGACTAGGTATTATTCCTGTCAAGTAAAAACAGTAGGTAAGTGCTGTACAGTTTGGTATTATGGACCTTTATAGAAAATTAAGAGGAAAATTTTTGGTACTAGAGATGCAAATGCTCAAATTTTATCATTGTTACCTTGTCGCCTTCACCCCTGATTGCCATTCTCTGGAGTGACGTATAGAACTATAATAGAAAAAAAATTAGTTGGTTTGCATTTGCTTTAAATGCTGGCAAACATATTTAATTGATTGCAAAAAAAACTAATCTCTAACAACTAATAGAGGATACCAACAATAAATAGAGGGTAGATAAAATGAACAGTGACCAAAACATTTTCAACTCAATAGAGTCAACCATTAGTAATACTGTAATAGCATACACTATTGGTCATGTCATCAAATAATGATATTCAATTTTGAGTAAATACAGTGAAATATTGGTTCCATTTGCAGAAAACAATTTATTGAAGTACTACACGAAACTCTCAAAAGAACTCAAGAGAGAATTAGAGGAGAAGAAACTTACACGAATTTGCTTGATGGTTCGATATGGCTGCACAACTGGTAAACCAAGTGGTGTTGTCCATCTCACTGGTTTATTCTCTACAGTTATTACCTATTGTTAAAAAAAAAAAAAAAAAACTCGAGTGTCATGCAAAGCACTATATTAATATCTAACAGTGTAACTTTGTGAAAATGTTACAGATAGACGCAGGGCACCTTAGCACATTTTGCGAGCCAACTCATGATTTCGCGTGCCGCTTGAAACATCTCACCCAGAGCCTTCATTGTTAACTTCATCCAAAAATCAGTAAACCTTTATTAAATATTTTCAAAAAATATATATATATCTGGAATAATGCACCAGGCTGATCCCCTCCCCTAGTCTGCTTTTAAACTTTTCATCAGATAATAACATCCCCTCAAAATCATCACTAATAAATAAGGCAGCTATTATAAGGCAACTGTTGGAAATGAGGAAGATCCACTCAGGATTGCTTTCAGGAAACAAATAAGAGTGATGACAGCTCAACAAACAACAAAAATCAGACATCCATAAGCCACCTCTCCCCCTAATTCAGTGAAAACACACTGCTAACTGCTATAGTTGCATAGGGGGGTAGTCAATAGTATTAAAAAGATCAACAATGAAGTTTTAGAAGATATATTTTTAATTTCTGAAGCATCTCACGTGATAGTACCTTGCTAGCATAACAGGAAGCCTTATAAAGTACTCTGTCGTCATCAATCAAACCTCTCTCCCGTAGCCTCCTTCGTATCTGTTGTCTTGCACCAATATATGTGACTCCATAAACTGAAGTCATGACTGTCTGTTTGACTAGCTTTCTATCCACCTAGAAAAGGCCGGTACATTATTAGAATTATAGATAACACCCACATGCCAAAGATGGGCCAATCTAATGTTCAAGCAGGCCTACATTATATTGTGTATAAGACTAGAGAGTAGTGGTAATCTTGAATCCTACAAAAGATACATTCAAGTAAAATAAAATAACAAAAACCTGATCAACTAAGATCTTGGCCAAAGAAGCCGATGGCCATGTGGCAGGATCCTTCATGGAGTCTTTTTTTATTGTATCCAACACCCTTCCAGTTATTGTCAAAAATTAACAAATGAAAGTCAGTATGATTATATTTTTATTTCAACAATAACATCTCAAAACTAGAAGCTATCATTGTAGTTTAAATTCCTTTTGTTAAACAACAAAGCTTCACAAAATTATCTATGTAAATGGATCAAACTGAACAACAGGTACAATATCATTACGAAAATTCATTACTCAATTGCAATTGATACCAAAAGTTCCAGTCATCTGAACTAGAACTTCTTTTTTAATTTTTCATTTGCTCTATTCATTAACTGTAGTTGTTACTAATCTTTTTTTTCTTTTTGGAGAGAAGAGGGGGCCTTACCTGGCGGCTACTCCTGAGTAAACATCCGTTGGTTTCTCTCCAGTAACTAAGTTAACTGTCGCTGCTTCTGGCTGCAATTAGCAGTATGTTTATCAACACGTGCCAAAAGATAAACTGTTAAGGAAATGTAAACAAACCCAGATAAATCAACCAAAGAATATATTCAGTGAAGAGAGAAGCAGCTTACAGCATGTCTTCCTAAAGCGGCATAATGCTGGAGGCCATTACATGAACCATCCTAATAAGAAACCACAAATATTTAATAAGGCATTCAGTTTTACTTTGTTTGCAAATTAACCTCACCATTTGTCTTTATCACACCCACCATGGCCCACACTTATAGGGTTATCACAAACCAACTAAACCGTGGGATGAGGGTTAAATAAATGCAAGATTGCACTAAAAAATGGAAAGAAAAAGGAGATTCCAGACCAAGACAGATGCAGCATAGGTTCAATGCAGCATGCAAGGGTATCTATATGTAAAAGCATGAATCCTGTTAGCAGCTAATTAGGTTAGACTAGTGTGAATACATGCAGGTTGCTGTTGTTTCTGCTCTATACATCTTGAATTCTCTCTATACTAAAGAAATGGATTTGTTAGATTAGGAGGCCTGAAAGTGTTTACAACCATGTATCATATTTTATCTTGTACATGTTAAGAGTATATTTTTTTTCTTGGAGATCAATTCCTCCTTTCATTTATATTGTCAGTTTGTCACAGTTTTCATTCTTTCTTTATTTACAGTGTCAAAATCCCTTCATATATTTTTAATAAGAAAGAGGCTCATTGTTAAGTGGGGTAAAATTGAATATATTATACAAACAGTTTACGGTAGTCCAAAGCCTGAACTCTTGTTGGTTGGCGATTATTGGCATATAACCCAAAATATCAAAGGTACTACTTTCAAATATAAGACATTTTGGGTACTGTGCACATGTACATTAAGTTGATGGGTATAATTTGCGAAAGATCTACAATATTACCTGATGAATAGGGAGGTGTGAAACATAAGTATGAGGTGAATCACTTCTCAAAGCACCAGCAAGCTCAATGCAAGCAGCCAGGCATTGAAATGGATCCTCGGCTTTCATCCACCACCTCTCACCGTGTATCGGATTTGCAGCCGAGTCGAACACTTCCCGTAAGTGCACCTCAACAAAGTCTAGTCGCATGTCGTACGATAATTTCTGTACTCCTCCCCCAAACAGGTTTGCAAGGTGTATCTTAAGCCATTTCAAGCCAGATTTACCTAAATACAAAAATAAGTTGTAGATAATATAGGCAAACTTCAAAAAATGGAAGAGCGAGTACTAATCAAAACTCAACAATGACAAATTCTTAGACAAGCGAGTACTAATCAAAATTCAAAAAAATCAACAAAATCAGAAGACCCAAAAGGCGTAATATGAGTTTGCAGTGATAACATAATGGAAGAGTGTTGTATTAGCCGCCTTGCATCGGTGCCAAGCAGGACAATTCTGGTAAAGCCGCACAGTTGCAGGTGGATTACACAATGTTAGGCCCAACATAGAGGATAAAAATAATGAAGATCAATCCAAAGGGCAAAATTAAGAAATTTCAATCCTAATGTGATGTAACCCAAAAATTGTTTCAACTACTACTTCTGTAAGAGGTCGTATACCAAATAAATCCTAAATTATACAATCCTACAGTTTTAAGTTGTAACATGTACCCAGGGGTTTTCCCTCGGAGAATTCTAGAAGGCCACGGCAGAGGTCAGATCCAAGATGCGTCAGGTGAGAGTGCATGGGGTAGGCACGGCCTCTGAAGTCAAGATTGTGTGGATAATAGAACGCCTCCTCACGGCACATCTTACGTGCAACCTGTTTTGCACCGAAGTTCACCAAAGTTTATATTTCATATATGATGAAAGGAATCAACTATTTGGAGGAAAAAGTTTGGTTATCTGATGAATGTTGGCCAAATGTATTATTATCTTGAAAACATCGGAAAATGTCAACTTTTTAAATGTTCCAAGATAAAATCAAAGGCATGTACCCTCTTACCCGTTCATTAGCTCCACAAAAATGAGTAAGAAAAGAGGATTATTTTGGGTCAGTCTAGAGAACTTAGCAGAAGGAGAGAGATACACATAACATCTTCCGGGTCTTAGGGAGAAATATAAGATGTTTATAGTATTTGTATTGGTTTAAATCTTGATGCATTGCAACAGCATAGGGCATCTTTGGATTTACTCCAAAAAATGTAGTTAGATACCTATATGCAGAAAAAATCAGTGTTCGACTATTCAGCTGCATACTAAGGCTTAGTTGGACCTCGAATTTCTTTCTATTTTTTTAAAGGCAAACAGAGATTTTATTAACAATAATAAATATGAACGGTAGGGATTAAGATTCTTCTTTAAGCTGAAAGAATCTTGAATTCTAAATCTTCATGTTTGACCAAAAAAGAAAGCAATATTTAAGCATGGTGAATCAGGGAACACCCTTGGTACCCTTGCAGGCCAAGTGTCATGTCATTCAGTGAAGTCTGGTCAAGCTGCACAAATGCGTAAAACAACTTAATAGATGGAAACATCGCTAAAAACCAAGAGAGAAGGGAAGTTACAGTAAGTATAAGCTCAGTATCACATCGTAAAGCGTGCATCTCACTGTTGGCCTTTTTTGTTTTTCTGTTGGCCCATTTCCATCTCTTGATTTCTTCTAGATCGTTTGTCAGAGTCTTTTCTGGTAATGGAATCTACGAGAGAAAGGAGGGGGCAGGGACATGAGTAATGAATGTCATGCAAATAAATAAAGAAGAATGTCGTGCAAATAAATAAAGAAGAATGTCATGCAAATCCCAGAAACATAAGAGATCTACATGTGACTCAATACAACAAACATATTGTCTGCACTTCCTCCAAATTTACTTCAATGTATTTCCAAATTACCACTCTGCCACTTCTTATTTCAAAGTTTACAAGCAAATAGCATAATCTCATTAGCTTTTGAAATGCTGTTACCAGCCAAATTTCTCTTGACAGCAGAATATAATATGATATTCTTGTAATTTCTTAAGCGGTATAAATGATATTACCAAACATAATTGATATACACAAGATTTTTTATGCAAGAACTACATACATCTTGCTTATTTACCAAACCGGCAATGTTTCCACCACTACTCCAAAGGCTCTCTACGATATCTAGTATCCTTCTGTTTACTCTCCATTTTGTGCTCCCTAGCACATCCAATGCCTACAAAAGATGACAGCAAGACATAAATAAAAAAAGTACAGATGAACGAAATATGTGTTTATAGGAAAGAACAAGAAAATACAACAGTAGAGATGTTGCCTCCTCTTTTTGTTAGAAGTTTGGGAGTCCGATTTCAACAAAGAAAGATATGAAGCACACTACAGCTCTCTACAATGTCTTTCCCAACTTCTGACATTAATTATGTCAGCAGAATTTTGCACTGCCCCAAAACCACTTTGGTTTCCCCATATTTACCATCTAAACTCACTGCTCTATCCTAAGATTCTGATGTGTAATTCTTTCAAAATAATTCAGCGCAGCATAGAAGTATGAATTTTCATGTTCAAAGTATAGATAACCCATAAATTGACAGAAATTAATTTGGACTGCTAAGATTACAAGTGCCTATTATGCAGTCCACCTACACATACAATGCAAAAATTTATCAAAAATTTTGAATTGTGCAAAATTGCGTCAGAAATAACCTTGAAAACTTTATCAAGCTGGTTTTTTGGAGCAACTTTTAGTGCAATTAGCTGATCCTTCGAGCCTCGTGTTCGCATGGCATAAGATGGGAAGGAGATGTACGCGCCCTCATTGTACCTGGATATGATAAAAAAGAGAATTGATATATGCATATTCAACAACAAAATAACCATTTGTTCCGCAATATTAAAAAAATTAACCTTTTGTACAACTATTATTTGACTTAAGCCAAATGGATTACGTAAAAGTTCAAGTCAAGCATTACTTGCAGCTCATACCCAGTTGATAAACAAAATTTAAGTCGAAAACAATTATCAATTTTTCCTAAAAGGATGAAAGCCACTCCAAAACTTGCTTTGTCAGAACTTGAAACCTAATCTGCTATTTGCTTGATTTTAATGCAGTATTTGCATTGTAGTAGTCTAACACGTAAATGTACTATATAAACAAGAAAGATAGATTACGTTCAAATGTTTGGCATACTTTTTGTTTCTAAATTGGATTACTCCGTTGTTGTGTACATCCGCTTCAAGTAAGATAGATAAACATGACCAAGAGGAGAAATAAATTGCGTATGGCACTTATATATAGATCATACCGTTTCCAAGTTTTTGGTGGGATCAACATCGGGAGATGTGGAATCACTGTGTGCCTAACCTGCAGGAATAAAACTTAAATTAAAGAAAAAGAAATTTCCATGCAAATTCATCAACTCCCATAATTTAGTGCAGCATGGTGGTAAAATAGAATTTCATCAAGCCATAATCACCAACTTCCAGCACAAGAAACGATTATCACTCCCATTATTATTGTACTGGAGACTGAATTGTTTACCATGATTAAGGCACAATATAACAGTAGGGTGGCCAATCGCTTGCTATATTAGGTCCAAATTTGAGTATTTCTAAATCTACACAAACAAACACACCCTCGAATATTGATTATACTGGTATAATATGTTGATCAAATTTGCATAATTAATCCAATTTACCAGCTAAAACACACAAAAACACCCAAAATACCAAAAAGTCATAATCAGGAACTATACCCAAATAAAACCAAGAACCATAGAATCAGTTCAGAAAAGCAAAAGGCTTACACCGGTACAGTCAAGCCCCTCATATACCAACGAGTTGCACTCTAGCATGCCTTGACTATATCTTACCCTCCTAGAATTAAAATAGAGAATGGTGAGCAACACAGATATAACCTTTTAGTTTTTGAACCATTTTAGTTATGATGCAGACGCGATCACACAAAGTAGGAAGGCATAAAAGAGCAATCACATTGGCCAAATACCACAGCTTTGATCAGTGTGGATCAGCAATGTGCCACCTAATGAGGGTGGCATGGACTGGTTCAAGCAGGTGATCTAATGAGACCAAGTCCAGCCCAATTAAACCCTAGATGCTATAACTAAACGTCAACTTAAGCCAATTTTGCCTCGATTAATTCTATATCGTGCAATATAACAAATTTACTTCGAAATTGTCTAGCTAATTAGTGCAGAGATAATAAAAACAAAGCATAAAAAAATAAGAAAACAAATATAATTTCTCATCCAATACAAGAAAGAAAAAATCATAATAGCCATACCCAGAAGCTTTTGCGATGTAATGCCTAAATGCAGGTCGAATTTCAAATGAAGCAGCACTATCTTGGTTCACTGGTGGTTGTATATATGCTGATTCAATTAACAAATCTATTAATCTGGTCCCCAGCTGCACAAGAAAAAGGGGGTTAGTAACATTTCTAGCTTCAAGTATACACATCATTATTTCAAAACATCACTTCAGAACAAATAACTCAGGTTGTTCAGAAAAAAAAAATTAGAAAAGAATCAAACTGATAATTCTAGTGTAATTTCGGGGTACCCTTTTGTCCAACACTCTTCCATATATTATTTTTTATATTTGGATTAGATTCTTTTAGTTGGAAAATTAACCTTATGGTCTTTAACTGCACGACTAAGGTTTAATTGAGGTATACTTCAAGCTGTTTAGGAAATTTTGCTAAATCAGGGCAGAGAGCACCTAAGCATATAGGGGGCCGTTCAGCAACAAAAGTAGGATTAAATCTTAATCCGTGCTAAGGAGCTCATGTTTGGTTGCCTTAATTCGTAGTAGATGCTAAGGAAGCTTAATCCAGAGGTAGAGGTTCCTTAAGGTCCAGGCAGGGATTGGGATTAAGATTTCGGGCAAAGGAGGTTAAAGGAGGGGTTCTTAATCCTTACAAAGGAATCGATGTTCAGAAGGATTAAGCGACTAAGGAAGCTAAAGGAGGTAAAAGGAAGCTTAAGGAGGCTTAATCCTCCCTTGCCGAACAGCACCATAAAGTGCCACTTCGGTGGGAGCAGTACCTATATGCAAAATTGATGCTAATGTTTGAGCTGTTGACCTAGACAAAAATAAAAAAACAAGGTACATAGTAGTATACCTGTGCTTGGATTTCCTTTGACCAGGGCTTTACCTCAAGCTCATCCCTAATTAGCTTTTGGACCTCACAAATTTTTCTCGCCTTGATCATGGCAGAAATCCTGTTCTTGCGTGTCAGGAATTCTTTCCTCAGTATCTTGCTATCCTTCTTTTCCTCTTCATGTGCTGGGCTTTCTGAATTTTTAATGTTTTTCAGATATGCCTGAACCTTAGCCTGTAGGCAGGATAATGTAAGACCAAAAATTGCTTGAATCTTGGTGTTTACCAATCGAGCTGCACACACTGATAAATAAGTATGATGCCGGTATCTATTACATACCAATATGTCTGTTGTTATTGCACTTTATTATGTCCATTTATCATAAAATTAAATGGGGTTGAAGCATAATGCCAGGCATTTTTTAGTTTTTCAGAAAGAGAAAGAGATTCTCCTGCAAACATCACTTTATCATATTTAATAATAATACCCAGCATTTCTCATGTTTGCAAGCAGCAAACATGACCCAATTTTGGAATTTGCAAGATAAATGCAAATGACAGCAAATGTCAAGTCAAAAAAGTTACAAAATTGCCTAATTTCTTCCTATAAACTTAGTCAGATGTCCATTATATATAAAATTTTATCATATGAACTTGCAATCCAGCATCAAAAGGAAGGAAAAGTAAGGTTATTTCTGGATATATTTTTTCAGTCACACCATTTTAAACGCTGGCAACATTTGCATATCTCAAACTCTGTTGGGGGTAGTCGACATTACGACAAGATACCAGGTGTTAGAAGTGATGGAAGCTAGAAAAGATCATGCTAAGCTAAAAATAATTACCTCGTGCTCAATGGCCGCACCAATTTTGAGCGCCGCCTGGACCAAAGGTACCGACCTTTCAAGATTGTGTGGCAGTAATAACTCCATTACCTTACTCATCACTATCACTGCCATTTTGTCTGATGGCAACACATCTGTAAAATAGATACTAGGTATAAATAAAGGGACATGTTTGTCTGCACTACCACAAGACAGAAAAATCACATTCATCCATGCACCTCGAACATAGTTTCTTCGAAACATGCTAAAAGAGCTCTCTCTGTTGCTCTTTTGTTGCCAGGAAAAATGCCAAAAAGGAAGGTTTGTCTGAGCTTCCTTTTTACATTTTTTCCTTTTTCTCCTAAGAGTTCAAAGGAACAATTACAGGGAGCAGTTTCACATGCTTAAAAAAGGGATTTCCAGCATGTACTTATCCATATATAGGATATACATGGCATTTTGAGGTTTTGGAAGGATAAAGGTGAGATTTAACTATACATGATAGAAGTAAAATTATTGAAATAAGAATGAAGAATGGTTGAACAGGCACTCCTCTTTTGACTACTGGTTTGTCTACAATCAATTGACTTTTTGTATTTTATTTGTGTTGGTTTTATTCAATTGCATTGCCAGTCAGATTGAGGGTCATGCATCGTTGCTGCTTAGCTTAGTCGGCTGCAGCTTGGTTGAGTTTAAGAGGGCCCTGCTCGGGTTTATTGAAACTGAATTATGCTTAATTGAGGCAAAGAAGGGTTTCATTTACCCTAGCATTGCACAACCTAGGATCCATATTGTTTAATTGAGGCTTAAGCTAGTCTAATTGGAGCAAAATAAAATTAACGGTGGCTTGACTGATTTGGTCGAAGCATAAATGATTGGATTCGGGTTTTGTAGCTAAGTGTGAAATTTATATAAACTGGGTATGACATAACAATTGCTGGATCAAATTAAATTGAATTTCAATGAAGTTCTAATTCTGACCTATATAATACCCATATGCTTTCTTCCTGTTCTTACTCATTTGCTCCTGCTTGTCTCTCTCAATAGCATCTCTCAATTGCTCAAACCAGCTGAGACAAAGAGACTTGACAAATGGCAAATTTGGTGCCATTTTTTTCTCCAGCATAGTCTTCTCCAGTTCCTTGTACTCCCTCAGCGCCTCCGCATACGCCTGTGTCTCGGCCTCTATCTGCCTTTTCCTTAAGCTTTCGTAGTCCTCTTTAACCTTTATAATGGAGTTCAGGTTCGGTTTGGCTGGTTGAAAGTTAGGCGATATCCAGTGAATCAACGGTAGATCCATTATATCAGCTGAGAAATCTAGGTTTTGAGTAGCTTCCTGGGTTGGTGGCGGATACAGTAGGAGGGACGACCGAAGCGGTGACCGGAGGATTACGGAGGTCCTGCGTTTAGGATTGAGTTTGACTGGAGAGGGTTTGGGGAGATGCCATAAAGGGGCAGAGAGCAAGGAGGTGGTGGTCGACATTGGGAACTCCGCCATTAAAGAATGGAGAGGGTTTAGAGGTCTGACTCTGAGAGGGTAGGTTTTCAAGTGGATAGAGGGCTTAAAGCCTTAAACCCCTGGCCCTTATATGATACTTCTATTCTCACGTGCAAATTTTACCAACTTTTTACGTAGAATGCTTGTGCCGTTATAATTGGCTGGTTCCTGCTCTGAGTCGGGATTCGTGATAATAATTAAAAAGGAAATTTTAAAAATATATAAAATTTCATAAAAAAAAAATGAAATTAACAACTTAATACTACGAGTTAATTTGTTTGTTTGTTTAAAAAAAAAATGAACTATTTGGGACTGAATTGAACAGGTCCAAACTTAATCGAGAATGCAACAATACGAACATGTCCTCGAATTTTTAGACCCGATGATAAACCATCAAATATTGAATGGATCGGACCGAAAATTTGAGTCAAATGATCGGGTCTAGGGCTTCAAACAGGCCCGACTTCTACGCCCGTTACCATCCTGTTGAGAGATTTTAGTCTCCATTTCAGTCTTTGAAATATTTTTTTAACTAACTGTGTTACAATTCCATTTTGATTTTAGTCTCCATTTCAATCTTTGAAATAGAAATAGAAAAACAACATTTTTTCTCGATAAATCTGACATTTATCTGTTGGATCATAATCCAACGTTGAGCATATATGTAATATAATTATGAATTGTTTACTGTCATATATGATTGTTATAATTAAAGTTATCTAATATGAAATTAAGATATTAGACAATCTATGTATTCAATATGATGTGGTCCATAAATGTGTAAAAACAATTTAGGCAAATATCAAATCATTGATGGACTGATTCTGAGATTTGTAAATACAAAAACTGTTTTCATAACTCTGTGTGGACGCACTGAGCTACAGTGCGGACGCACTCAGTACTTAGCCATTTTTTTGGAATTTCAAGACAACATAAGAAAAAGTCCGAGCCTAGTGCAGACGCACTCAATACTTAGGCGATTTTCTGAAGTTCAGCGCAGAAAAGTCCAAGCCTAGTGCGGACGCACTCGCGGTGCCAGATGTGTAAAACTATATAAGGTTGGGTCCCCAAGGCATAAGGTAACCAACTCAACTTATAATTATGAAGAGAGGTTATTTTATATAGAATTTTAAGTGTTTTCTCCCTTCTTCCACCATCAAAAAATTGAGAGGAGAAATCCATTAGAGATTTAGAGATGATTTCTCAAGAGCAAATATTGTTGTTTTGAAAGACTTAATCCACGATTCAACCAAAAGGGCGGGAGGGAAATCTTGGCACCAAGAGTCTTGTCTCGCGCTCACGGAGACGGTTGTTGCTCCACCATAGGCTTTGGATATTCCATGGCAAACAGCATTGAATTAGGTATTGTATTCCGCACTAAAGATTATATTTTGAGTCTCTTTGGCACAGGACGATCCTTAGGTTAAGGTGGGGATTATTTCTTTTTCCCCGGGATATAAGTGTTTGACCCTTAGATGAGATGTAAGTGTTTGATCTCTAAATAAGACGTAATTGTTTGACCTTTATGATTCCCAACATTGTCTCCATGACTTCAACCGTCGTTTTATAATTTTATATATTTTTAGAAATAAGAAGTTAACACTTTTTTACCATAATACATAAAAAAAATTATATGATAAAATTTGAACTGCGTACATATATTTTGTAGAGTTCGTTGTTAATATACTTCTCAATACTATCAAACGAGTGGAACTACGGTGTTTTTAAGTTCGCCAAGTATTTTTGTGAACTCAACTCTAAAATCTATTGAATTGGCTTCAAACGATGAATTCAAACTGTTGAAATTTGTGAACTTTCTAATTTTGAGACTCTATACAAAATTAACAGAGTTCTTTTGATAAGATAGAAAATAGATCAACACACCCCCTTCTCCATTACAGATAGTTCTTGATGTCTGATTTTCATATAAACTGAGAGAATGTCACGACGCCATTTGCATAATTTCTCAAATTAAGTACAGTGTGTCTCCAAATAGTTTATCTATGTATGACTAGGAGGGAAGAAAAATAATTTTGGAGTGTTGGAGTAATGAGAGAAGATTATCCATGAATACAAGGAACGCTGTTGTTCATAATCAATGGGTGTATGTATACACAATTACACATAAAAGAACAAATTGGTTGATCATATTTTCGATAGAAAAAAGGTTCGCGATAGATAAAATGAGAAGAAAAAAATAGTGTTTTTTTATGCATATATTGCGTGTTTAGAAAGTTTAGACGGAGATAGGGACGATTAATTACTTAGCTCTGAGAAGAAAAAAATGATAAAACGGTGAATTATAATTTTGAAAGAAAATATTTACTAGTTACATAGCCACGTCTTTAGAGCTGGAGAAATACAAGTAAGAAAATTTTAAAAGGATATTTTGTACCAACTTTTTTCCGAATTTTTATTGCTGTAAAAAAAATACGAAATTTGAAAATCTACGCTCCATTCTGTCCAGACCGCAAATTATTTTGCGAAAAATCAACTCATTTTCGCAAAATAATTTTGCGATTTTGAAATTCCTATATCCGCAAAATCATTTTGTGGTTTTAGAATGGGTAGAAAATTATTTTATTTATTTACTCAGAAGTGACTTTTGAATCGGGTTCGATAACTCAAATTCAAAATATTTTTATTTTTTTTAATAACGCAAAAAAAAAAAAAAAAATTCTTACAGCCGTAAAAAAATCCGGTCTGAAAAATGTTGATCTGGATTATTTGTCGCAATCTTTCTAATAAATCAAATTATATAGTATTCCATCTATTTTCAAAGAAATATATAAAATATTTATAATATTTCAAAACAAAATTTATTTGCATACGATTCATGATAAAAATTGATTGATCATAACAACAATACGCAGCTTACAATACTGGACTGATAAAAATAGTATATTATAATCCGCGGTACAAAAGAAAATAAATATTTTGAGAGATTATTTCCATTCACAGATCAAGTAAAGCGCAGAGTATATTCGTATTGTTGATATGCAAGTGAACAAATTCGGAGAGCGCCATGAAATATGTTCGATACTTGTTTTCTTTAGCAGAGATTATAAAAACGGTACTATTAATTCTTCTGTGTTTTTACTGGCCAATTTAAATTCTTTATTGTCAAATATTTATTATTTTATTGTCTCGTTCGAATTCTTTTGTGCTCGAATCGTTTTTTTTATCGGTTTAAACATTGAGTGAGACTATGGTACTATGTATAATGCGGATTGATATATGTATTATGAATTAATATTTTTGTTTTTAAAATTCTAACGGTTGATTTAAACCGTTCAACGTGATATAAATATGTACTTACAAAATAAATTTTACATTTTTTTTTACTATTTTTTAGATGGATAGAAAATCTTTATTTTTTTATAGTTTCATAAATTTCATATCAAGTGATTTTCACCTATCTAAAAAAAAAGTAAAAATATAAATTTTAGTCCACAAGTACATATTCATATGGCGATAATGTTAAACAATTTAAATCGACTATTAGGACTTTCAAACTAAATTTTTTAATCCATAACACGAACCAATATACACTATGCATAATACAGTAACTAAGGATTGCAAAGAATCAAACCAAATCAAACTTACCCTACTTTTGAGTTTGAATAAGATTGGAACCGAACTGGTTTGATTTGTTTTAGAACAAACTTCAATCGAAGGAGTTAATTGCAAACTTTTTTTCGAATCAAAGTCGATCGAATCATGAACTACGAGTTTTTGGCAGTCCTACCGTCCTTAGTTATTTTTTGAAAATTGGATAACTTAAACTAAGCACTGCATTGGATCTCATTTAATCTTATCAGGTACCTATTTGTACCTATTTGAAATGAAACCTTGATTTTGCATTGAGTTACTGGCGTTGCTCTAATTTGAACGGTACATATTAATTTGAGATTCGAACCTAAATAGTCCGCGAACGAATTATATCCAGTTTGAATTTGAACAAGATTCGAACTAAACTTATTTGATTTGTTTCAAAACAAAATTCAATCCACCAAATTAATTGCAACATTTTTTTTGAATCGAAATCAATCAAATCACAAACTATGAACTTTTTTGACAGCCCTACCGTAGCCTCGCTCTTAAACATTTGAGTTCTTGCGTATGTTATTTTTCACGAGAACACAACTATTATTTTTTTTTTCCCTTTTTTCGAGAAAAACGCGCAGGCAAGGTTTGGCGATAACTCAAACTATTCAATTTGCATGGTTTCAGTGCATAGTTTAATCGCTTCGGTTCAGATGTCTTTGTTTAAATGCTCGAGTTACGACGAAGTCCGCACACTTTCTCCTGTACCGCAGTCCGCACGAGTTATAAATAGGAGTGCAAATCTACTGGAATCCATAGGTATTTCAGGACCCTGAAATTCTCAATCCAACCATCTACATATTTCGTGATTTGTGTATAAAATTCTGTCTACTTTGAGATTCGTGTATGAAAAAATTTAAATGGTTGGATTTGGAATTTCATGGTCCCTGAAATCCTTTGTGGATTTCAGCAGATTTCAATTCTATAAATAGACACTGTACGATTCTAGCTGAGCCCGAGCGATTGGAATTCGTGTTTCATTAAAGAATGATCTACATTTAAATTTGTTATAGTCTGATACTGAACTGGATCTGAATTATTGCTCGGCTTTTAGATTTAGATTATTTTATTGCATCGTCAAAACACATCAATATTCAATTTGTGTGTTGTACGAGAATTAATTTTTAATTTAGTAATTAAAGATAACACACTCTTTGCAGATTCAAAATTTGAAAAAAGAATTATTTTATGAATATATAAAATTGGTAAGCTTGCCTTTCATCTTTTATCTTGAACAATTTAAGTGACTATGTATGAATTTTTATTTAAAAATAAAGAGTTGTCCTCCATTTTTTTTTCAGAAAACTGTGTTTTATTTTTCAAAATATATATAAAAGTTTATGTGAATTTATCGAATATTACCAGAGAAATTGCATCTGAGACTGTGTAAAGTAGAGATTCATGTCTTTTAAGATGTATTGACCAATTTAAAGAAGAGTAATAGGAGTACCTTCTTAGAAGTACTGACTAATTTAAAAAGTTTTTTTTTCAGGAAAAGAGTTCATATATATATATATATATATATATATATATATATATATTTATTGTCTTTATTTTTAAAATTAAAATAACTTAAAATTTAATATTTAAATGTGAAAATGAAACTAAAATAACTTAAAATTTAATGTTTAAATCTCAAAATGAAATCGTTAGGTATGCTGTATATTATTTTTATGCACACATAAAATACCAAATTTTTTATAAATATACAAAAAAATAATTAAATTTAAAAAACTAACCAAAGTTGCGCCGGATTTTGAAGTCTACCCAAACGGTTTCATTTTTTCTTTCATTTTTCAGATTTTTTTATTTAAATATAAATATTTGTAATTTATTTATTTTTTGTATTGAATATTAGAAATATTTAATATATTTATTTGAAAATAGATGGAATACTATATAATTTGATTTATTAGAAAAACTGCTACGAATAACCCGGATCAACATTTTTCATGCCGGATTTTTTGCGGCCGTAAGAAAAATCAATATATTTCTTCATGTGTTATTGAAAAAAAATAAAAATGTTTGGATTCTCAATTATTGAGCCCGGTTCAAAAGTCATTTCTAAGTAAATACAAAAAATATTGTCATTCTTTTAGTACATTTAATTTCTAAAAAAATGTGTCTATTTTTGAAAAAAAACAAAATTTTTAAGTTATTTAACGATTGTTATTAAAAAGAATTATCAAAATAGATACAAGTTTTTATAAATTAAAGGTACTAGAAGGATCACAATATTTTCTGTATTATCTAGAAATGACTTTTAAACCGAAATCAATAACTCAGAATCCAAGTATTTTTATTTTTTTCCAATAATTAATAAACAAATATATTAATTTTTCTTACAGCCGCAAAAAATCCGCCATGAAAAATGTTGATCAGGGTTATTTGTAGCAGTCTTTCTAATAAATCAAATTATATAGTATGCCACCTATTTTCAAAGAAATATATTAAATATTTATAATATTTCAATACAAAAAATAAATAAATTATAAATATTTTTATTTAAATAAATAAATCTGAAAAATAAAAAAAATTTAAACCCGAATTTTTATTTTTTTATAATTGCTGGTTTTGGAATTCCAAAACCGCAATTTTTTTTTGCGGTTTGAGTAAATTTCGAAATCCTACACAACTTTGGTTAGTTTTTGAAATTTAATTA
Source organism: Carex rostrata (assembly GCF_964058835.1). NCBI lineage: Eukaryota > Viridiplantae > Streptophyta > Magnoliopsida > Poales > Cyperaceae > Carex > Carex rostrata. Next base: position 13,669,736 of record NC_135925.1, on the reverse strand, counting down.
TTTTTTTGAATATTTATAAAAAAATGCTGATAATTATCTCTGCACTCCCATCCCCGCATTTATCCTCTCATTAACTTCGATAACTACCATGGGGTACCATAAAAACTGCAGCACTGATTTTTTTTCTAAAGTATTAATACCTACGTACAAAAATATTTATCCCCAAGAACGAAAGTATTTATACCAATAAGGTAAATAATTTTTACATAAATAATTATTTCCAAACAAATTTCAAACTACGTGGGGGACTATGCATGTTTTTAGAGGTGGGTTTTTTTTTATCTCATTTCAATCTCGTCCATATTTCTGACGATCTATGATGATTTTTATGAATCTAAAACCACGAACGTCTTGTATGTAATTTTCTCTTTCAAATGATATCTATGATGATATGCTTTCGGGCACGTCGTTACACATGTATTTATACTTCACCGTGCAAGTATTTATACATATACTTGTAAACAAGGTTCTAAATAGCGCACTACAGCGTTTTCAAACCATAAAAGCTATGACGCTATCAGCGCTACAACGCACTATAGCGGTGCTATTTGGGCATAGCGCTGTTTTTTTAATCAGTCCGCTATGACGCAATAAACGCTATTTAAACCTTTGCCTGTAAATATTTTTTACATATGACAGTGACTGACATATGAAAGTGTTAATATTAAGTATTACAAGTATTTATACTTCTACACTAGAGTATTTATACATATGTAGAAAACTACTTGAATAAGCACCTTGTATACGTTTATCACGATAAATATTTTTTGTATGGATAAATAATTTGTGGGGACCGTAGTACAACCTTTGATTTAAAAAATGAACCCTCTAATTTTAGAAGTGTTTAAATAATTAGTGGGAACCATAGTACAACCTCTAAATAATTATTACATTCCTTATTTAACCTGTACCCTTTAATTTTAGAAGTGTTTAAATAATTAGTGGGGACCATAATGTAACCTTCATAAATTATAGTTGTGGGAATGAAGGGGAGATAGAAGTGTGAGGATGAATATAATTATTCTTATAAAAAATGGGCATAAAATATCATTATATTTTAATTTCATTTTGATTAGTACCGAGATTGTAAAAACACACCGATATGGATAAATTCTAGACGTTAGTATTTTCAACTCATCGATTCATATAAAACCAAAATAAAAAAGTGATAATTTTTTATGTGATTAGAAAAAATTACAAGATCACTTCTAACAATTATATTTTGATATATGAATTTTAAAATTTTATTATTAGAAAATTACAGTCATATTACGGTTAAAATAAAATGAAGGAATTTTGGGCATTCTTCTTCGTTCTTCCCAATAGCGGCGAGATCGGGGGAACAGCAATTAAAGTATCCGTAAATCAGCTACGTTTCATCAATTTTAATTTAATAAAGGCTTCGTCCTACGCGACTGCGAGCCTCATGCCCACCGGGACCCACAACGGATCTGCGTTAACGCACCGTATGAGTTAATTTTTGGGTCGTCTGATCACGTCCACGTCTATAACACGCGGATCCATTAATATTAACACCGATTTAAATCGGACGGTCTAGATCTTAACTCAAATTTTGAGTTATCTCAGAGGATATGAATTCACCAACAACGATATTCAAGCTAAAAGTGTCGGAACGAGGAAACAAAAGTAACCGGGTCCCCTGAATAGACAGATCGCTACACCACAGATTTTTACTCGAAACAGAGGATCCAGGCCCTACTAAAGAAGTCCAAATCCGAACCGAAGTAAACTGCACGGGGCCCTTGATATTCATGCCAAAGCAGATCGGACGGTCCGTATATAAACTCAAAATCTCTGTTACCTCAGGTGATATGAATTCCTTGAATGTTGTCTGTACAATTAATCGTACCGTCTTCGAACGCGAGCGAGGTAGAAACCCTAGCTCTCTCTCTCTTCCCAACTCCGCTCTGTACCTCCAATCCTCCGTCTCTACCACTGCACGCTCTGCGATTTTCTGGACCGGTTAATTTCTTGGCCTTATCTAACCACCCAAGCTCCGCGAGGCACGCTCCATACCTTACGGTACGGTACTGGCACAGTAATTTTCTTCTTGCTGCTTAGTTGGTACTACTTACGATCAGCATTTAGATGAGATTATAAAGCAAAATTAGGCTTATTAAGGCTCCGATTTGAAGTTTTGATCAAACTAAACTTCATGACTGAAAGAAGGGAGTCTTTCCGTATCTCGTCAGTATTACCGTGTACATTGCTGGTAACATAAAATTACAAACCTGCCAGCAAAAACATGAAGAATAACTTGTTACCTGAAATAGAAGACTATACATTCATAATTTTCATTTTCATTTTTGCTTCTTTCATACTTTTTTTTTTTTTAATTTTGCTTCTTCAGAGGCCTTTTGGAAATCTGAATGAGATGAGTTCAAAAAAGTCCTTTCTCAGACACAGGGAAGCTGAGGAGGCTAGAAAGAAGGTATGAACTGTCCACTATCTTCTCTCTCCCCTCCCTCTTTTTCTTCATGCTTGTTTGTGTAAGGATCACAAATTCACAATGATCCTTTGAAGATATGAGTTGTCGACAAGGTGTAGTAGCTGGTGTTTATAATTTGTGACTGCATCTGTGAAAGTTGTTATAGGAAGCCTAAAGAAGAGCAAACCAGCTCTTAATAGAAAGCACACAACTAGATTCAATTAGAAAAACTCAGTATTGGCCATGCAAAATACAAACAGAGGGCAGGAGCTTTTTTTACAAGTACTGCTGTTAATCATCATTGGTACAACTGGGTACCTGGTAAGGATTGCAATTTGGACCTGTTCTTGCTGGTGCTTGACCGTTTTTTGGCTAAACCTTAATGTTTGTTCCAACTTTAGTCCTCATATATTCACAAGATTAATCTAGTAAAGAACGGTCGGCAATTTTGAATCCGACAGTTAGGGCCCAAGTGCAATTTTGTACATTCTGTTACGTAACAATACCTGACCCAACTGATGTAATAGGTATGTCCGGTGTTGGTGGTATATTTAAATTATTATTTTTTTCTGATGCAAATTCATTGTAAATTTTCAAAGAGGGAAGAGGACGAAGCAGCCCGTGTGTATGCTGAGTTTGTCGAGTCGTTTAAGAGTGATGGCACACCTGGATCGAAGGCCTTTGTTAGAGGAGGGTTTATCGACCCAAATAGGAAGCACGAGAATGATTCACAAGGTTAAATTTTGGATTTAGTTTCTTCAAGTGAATGGTAGAAATGATGCTTCAAGATTTACACTATTATATTTTGGCCCTTTCAATATTAAGAGCTTCACAATTTGCTCTTTTTTCAATGTCTATTTTTAATAGATTGAAAATATGACTTCTTTGAAGGGTTTTATCCAATGACCGCACAAAAATGTCTTTTGTACTAAAAAAAATGAGCAAGTCAAGTTGCAGAAAAAGAATCCTTGTACAGGAAAAAGGATTTTTCCTGGTAGTTGACATCGCCAAAAAGCTATGGAAACCGCATTTTAAAATAGAGGTCACAATACAATTTCTTGGAAATTGGAAGCGATAATCCAACGTAACCTTAATTTTATTGTAATCCAAGTGTTTCATATTTTATATAATGCATTGCTTATTTATTTGATTTTTTTGTGCACATTAATTTAAATTAAAAATGGGCCAATGGCAGGTTCACAATCCAAAGAAGGGATGTCTCTTTCAAAGAAGGGAAGTAGGTAAATGAAAATGCACTTGTGTTGAAAAATGGTGCATGTAGTGGTATTGGTTTTACCGGCACAATTAGTCACTAGCAACAAATAGATGACGTAACCTTTGTGCTACTGTGTGTAGATATCGAGTGTTATTTTGTGGTACTGAGCTATGTTTTTCTTCTACAAATATCTAGCTGTTATTTTTTCTTCTGAAGGATTCTTATTTAACAGTTGAGAGTTTCTTCCTTTTTCCTTGTATTGAATATAAATTACAAGGATTAGTGTATCATTCGCAGCTTTTTTTTATGCTATTGTCTTCAAAATGGTGGTAATGTACTGACGAATACATAATATATTTTAAACCTTGTACCAAAGATTTTTCTAAATTTCCCCTCAAGTCAATAAAAAATATGGTGCAAAGATTAACACACCATTCCATGCGTCTAAGAGAGTTCATTTACTGATATTATGCTTACTAGTTCTGGTTAAGGTTCTACATCATTCTTTTGTATGGAGTTTGTACATCATTTTGTCAATAAGATCAATATACATCTGTTGTTATTTTATGTATTTCTGATATTCAGGTACGTGCCATCATTCTTGCCTCCATCATCACAACTGAAAGAACCAGAGAGAAAGGTAAAGATAAATTAGTTTTTACCGTCTTCACTCTTCAAGGATTTTAATCTTGGCTTATTGTAGATATCATTGCATGTTATATTTTGTGTCCTTTTTTAATTTCTCCTCTGCAAAGGTTCTTTTAAAGTTAACAGCAGCATCAAGTGTTAACAGCACATTGAAAAAGACGGAACAAAGCATAATTGAAAAAAGAAGCAATATGGGTCGCTTCTGGGCCTGATTTGGTTTGTACTGAGTTCTGAAATCATCATCCTTGACTATATACGATATATAGTATTATACTATCTTGGTTATTGTAAATTTCTCTCTCAACTTGTTTATGCAGAACAATTATGTAGAATTATACTTGCAAGAAAAATCAACTTACAAAACAAGAATGTGTTTAATCATTAAATCAGGCAGAAACTGCATCGTTCTGCATTTTTGGTTGTTTCCTCATTGTATTGTAATGATAAGGTTTTAATAATCGCAGAGAGATGAGGAGAAGCCAAAGGAGAAGGAAAAAGGAAAGACAAGAGCCATAGACAAGTTTCTGGAGGAGCTCAAATACGAGCAAGAGATGAGAGAAAAGCGCAACCAGGAGCGAGAAGCTCGCAACAACAACTCCGCCTCCTCTGCTGTAAGTTCTTTTCACTTGACAACTTCTTCAGGGTTTCCCTTTTTTCTTTTGGTGGGGAGGGGGGGGGGGTTGAAGTTCTTGAGCCATTTATAATCTGTGCAGAATTGCAGAGAAAATCAACAGATCACAGAAAATACTGTAAAGCAGATAAATATAATTGAACCAAAAAAAAGTCCAAACTGAGGTGTGCAACTAGTTTGTGCTACTTGGTTAAGTTATGTCCTTTTAGAATGAACTTCATTTGTCCTATTTGGTTAATTTTGTTCTTTTTAGAATGAATTTTGCATCTAACCTTGGTGATATTGATCATGGTGGTTAAACATTAACACTTACAAGTCGGTTTTAAAGCACCATGCAATCACTGAGCTAGCCAAGACAAGAGAGAGGAACAATGAAACTATCAAGTAGAAACAGAACCGCACGCACATGATTTATTTACTTCTTTTTTTTTTGCAGTCCTCTAGCCATTTTGACGAGACACCAGATTATTTTGACCTGAAGTATGGGTCATTTGATGATGGAGACCCTCAAACGACGAATTTATATGTTGGGAACCTCTCGCCAAAGGTTCTTAATTGTGTTTTTTATTTTTTGTTCGTTCGTAACTTCATACTTCTGGGGAGCGCACAGACAAGATTGGGATAAAGAGTGCTCAATTGCATTCTGTTATTGCTCCTTGCATATTCTTGTTCAGTGGTTATTTTGAATACATTGCACTCATTGCTTTGGATAAACAGAAACCTCAAGATTAGGTTGTCTTTTTGTTAGGAATAAAGCAGCTTAGGAGTAATTTTGGGCAAACGCAAATATGTTTGCAGAGAGAAATAAAGTTTGATTAGGAATTTTCATCAAATAAAAAGTTCGATTAGGAACAGTTGTCATCATTGCTGAAATGTTTGTCTTCGGTACGAGCAAGAAGTAATGAGGTCATACTCAATTGTTTTTCCTTTTAATTTTTCAGGTAGATGAAAATTTTCTGTTAAGAACCTTTGGCAGATTTGGGCCTATAGCTAGTGTCAAGATCATGTGGCCCCGTACTGAAGAGGAAAGGAGAAGGCAAAGGAATTGTGGCTTTGTTGCCTTTATGAACAGAGCCGATGGCCAGGCTGCCAAGGACGAGATGCAAGGTTTGTTTTTTTTGCCCCCCACCCTTTATTTGGGTGAGAAAATAACTTGCACTTTTTTTTTTCCCTGTTTTTTCTGCTCTCAAGTCAATACATTGCTTAGGGGTGAAATCAGAGCGGATAGTGGTAAAACCATATCCATACCCCTTTTTAATTTTCCAGATACGGATATTAGACGAATATGGATATGGATCGGATCGGGTATTTATTAAAAAAACTAGTCAAGTGCCCGTGCGTTGCAACGGGGATCGAAATATTAAAAAAAGAAACAAAATTAAAAAAAGAAGATGAAATGGGCTAAATCCATGTAAATTTGATGGCCTAAATCAAATGGAATTGATTGCCGCCTAAATCAAATCAATTACAAAAGATTGGATCAGCCCAATTAAAATTGCTACATGGGCCGAAGTGAATAACAATGAAAGAAAGAAAAAATCACGGCAACCTAGTTCTAATTAAAGGAGGTGAATTTGGACAAAATAAACTAATAGCCCATGCCAAACCAAAGTAAAGAATTGGGCTGGCCTGTGACTAACGCAGAAAACAAAATTGAAATGAAGCTCTCATTCAAACTGACGTGAGGCCCCCACATCCCTTCAACCAACCAGCATTCAGCTCAAATCAAATATCGCCGAATTTGAATGATATGCTCCCAGCGACTCAAGCTCTCTCCCTTTAAACGCGGCTCATGAAAGACCACTTGCAGGACAGCCTCACGGCTCATTCTACACCATACCCACAACATCTCAAGCCTCGGGAAGAAGCGCGCACAACAACAGAGAGAAAAACGCGTCTTCTCTTGATTCTAAATGAAACAATTTTTATGTATCTTTTCGTGTGGCGAGTATGTTTTAAACTAAATTTCAATTTTTACCCGGTTGATAACATGAAACAAATACATAATATCTAAATTTGTGACTAACGGCTGAGATTTTGATATACTTTTGATGAGAGGCTGAGATTTACTCAATCAACAGCTGAGATCCTCTCTGGACAGATAGATGCTTGGATCCTAAAAATTTCAACGCTCTATTATAGTAGTCTTGATATTAAAATAATATTAAAAAAATACTGAAGTTCATATTACATATCTAATTACAATGGTGAATGACATAATTTTTTCATAATATATATTAAACTATATGGTATGTATCTATTATTCGGATATGGATAATAGAAACGTAAAACCATATTTGTATCCATATCCACACGGATATTCGGATATCAAACAACAACAACAACCAAGCCTTTAGTCCCAAACAAGTTGGGTTAGGCTAGAAATGAAATCCAATCATATATGGGATTTCCACGTCTAATTTTTCGAATACATATTGTACGGATCAGATATGATCCACACCGTTTTGACCCCTGTCATTGCTAGATTGTATTTAAACTGCAAGTTGTTTTTCAAATTTGTTTGAAAAGAATAAGTTAAGAAGTCCAAGAACTTTCTTATTTTGTTTCCAAGGTTACAAATGCTACAGTTTGGACTACGTGTGACTACAGTATAGGATCGGTGCATACAGGCTTTTGTCCTCTTAGGTTTTGGTTACATGATTGATGCAAAATTTGAGGTTTAATTGCATGTAATATCTCTAATACTCCTTTCATTTTGTCCCTCAGGTGTAATAGTGTATGATTATGAATTGAAAATTGGGTGGGGAAAGTCTGTGGCTCTACCCTCTCAAGCACTTCCTGCACCTCCACCTGGGCACATGGCGATTAGAAACCAAGAGGTCGAAATTTACACATTTAATCCTTCACTCTCAGATTTTGCTCATGCATTAGTTGAATATATTTAATATTTTATTGCAGGGTAATACTGTGATCTTATCTGGCCCTGGGGGCCCACCCATTGTCGCGCCAGCGGCAACACCAAACTCAGAGCTGGTAAGTGCGTATTTACTCTTTTTTATGCTTTCTTTGTTAGAAGCACTTGCATTCAAAGAACTTCTACTGTCCGGGTGCTGCTAAAGCTGAGGATTCCTAACTTCTATTCCTATTGTCTAAACGACACATATCTTCTTCGTATGACCCTAATATATGGTCATGAGTCTTCCTTTTTCCCCACTGTTTTTCCCCTGACTGGGGGACTTACTTCCCATGTTAGATTATTAGGCCTTCAACTTGCTCTTTTAATAATAGGCAAAAATACTTACTATCAATGTATATTAAAAATTAAAGAGGTTGCAATTTGAATGAAGAGTAAAAAGAACAATATAAGTACTAGCACACATGAAACCCTTGAAAAGAAGTATAAAAAGTGCCTGATTACCTCGACAATCTTTGGCTGGACCCTTGTTGGAGAAATGGCCTGTCACATCTTTTGACTCATTGACTGTTCAGAAGCCAGATTTTCTTTGCACCTTATAAATCTGCCACAGATGGAGTGGCTACAGAAACAGCTGTTGACCCAGGAGAACCCTTTGACCTGCCTTACTGTGGCCCTATGGCTCACTACAAGCCATGAGAGAGAGAGAGAGAGGGAGGGAGGGAAAATGACCAGCCGGAGCCTTCTCTGTAAAGGCGATAGGGGGAGGGGGAGGGGGAGGGGAGCTCTGGAAATAACAAATGCCTGCATGTCCTCCGACTTGTAGCCCTGTTCAATTTTTATTTTTTTTGTTATCGAGTTGTTAATCAAGTTGAACTGTTCCTTTGGATTTTGGTAGCGTTGCACACACTTCTCTTTTTTTGGCATAGAGTTGTATAGAGGTTTTTTGTTGCTGGCTGGCACTGGCATTTAGTTTGAACTGTAGCGGTACTGGACACTTGTTAGATTTGTTAATTCATTATTGGCAGCCGTGGCCAATCTTTCAAAAAGGCAAAAAGGGAAGGGAGGGAGGGAGACACTATTCGGGAACTGATATTTACAGTAATTTTGAAAACCATTATCAAATTTGATTGGATTTTACATTAAAAACAAGAGTGATCCATTAAGTAGTCTTAATTAGGGCATTGTTTATTTGGGCTATGGAGCAAACCTACACTACAGATCTTTAATTTCATTTATATAACCAAGTGATGTAAATAGCTAGATAAAGTCTACTTCTACATTCTTGTCAATACCTTGAGTGAGGACTGAGGATACCTACAGATGATTATCCTCCTTAATTTGTTCTTTCATCCAAATTATTTGTAGACCTTGTTGTTCTTTGCTAGCAAAAATAGCTCATAATGTATGAAATTCCAAATTACAGTAGTTTGAGAGATTAATTTGGAGTTGGATGCATTCTCTGTCTTTCTCTTTGAATAATGACAAACTAAAGCCTGCAATTTAGCATTTGTGAAATGAATTTTTTGTATCATATAAAGTGTATTGTTGTAAGTGATTACAGCAACTAGGGAGTAGCTTTTGAATTTTCTTGGAGGAACTTAAAAATGTCTCTCTGATTATTTATTAAAGATACCAGCAACATTTTAAAAGAGATTTTCTAGAAATGAGTTTTTATGTCAAGTTGGGAACTTCTCTTTTGGTTTGAATGTAGGTGCTCACACCGAACATCCCTGACATAGTGGTGGTTCCGCCAGAAGATGACCGGCATCGCCATGTCATTGACACCATGGCCTTACACGTGCTTGATGGGGGTTGTGCATTTGAGCAAGCTGTGATGGAGAGAGGTCGTGGCAATCCCCTATTCAGCTTTCTATTTGACCTCAAGTCAAAAGAACACACCTACTACGTCTGGCGGTTATATTCTTTTGCTCAGGTTTGTATTCTCTTCTCAGTGCAGACCGGTGCTTCAGGACAATCTGATGTACATCAATCTATTTTTGGTTCTATCTTTGTTCTCTTCTTTCTTTAGTATTTGGCCAAGATTTTTTGTAAGGTTGTGCACAAAACTACTTAAATCACCCTAGGGTGCTGGTCTACCATACTGACAGTGTGGTGGTCAGATGCTGTATTAGTATATAATTGATTTTAGGTCTGTGCCCTACACTAACTTCCAATATATGGGAATGTAGCTTATTTTAATTTCAAGTTCCTTTTTAATTAATGCTCGATAGCCTCTCTGCAGGGCGATACTTTGCAAAGGTGGAGAACGGAGCCTTTTATAATGATTACTGGGAGCGGAAGGTGCCTTTTCATGCAGTTCCAAGATTATGTATTGTATTAAAGCTCAAATTAGTAGTCATGAAACAACTTATCACATATTGCAATATCTTTGGTCATCTTGTCAATAGGTGGATGCCACCAGCTCTCTCTTCTACGAAGAGCCCTGAGCACACGAAAGAAATCAGTACGGTGACTTCAGCCAGTAGAAGCAGGGTGAGCAACCAGACCATGAATAATATGTTCCTCTTGGCTTTATAGTGAAGTTGTTTTGATTATCATGTAGTTTTTTTTGTAAAAATAAGATTCTATACTAATCTTATATTATAAAGGAAATTTTTGTTAAAGTTGAATAATTTACCTGTGTTATTTGATTAATTAAATATAATCAAGTCATAAGATAACTAAAATTAAAAACGGAGATTCCTACTTTTGGCCCTGAGTGATGTTTTTGAGGTGTCTTACCTTGTAGATACTAAAATTTTAAATATGGCAACAACTTGATCTCAAAATTGACTATTTGTCTATTTGTTTAGCGTGTTGAATTAGAGCGTACATTGACAGATTCTCAACGAGATGAATTTGAGGATATGCTTCGTTCATTGACACTAGAAAGGAGCCAAATAAAAGCAGCCATGGGTTTTTCACTAGACAATGCTGATGCAGCTGGAGAGGTACACTTCCTTTTTCTTTTTTTTATGAAATCAAAGATTTTTGTTGTCGAACACAATAGTTAAGCTTTGAGGTATGTACTGATACAAAGGATTATACATTCTTGATAATTCCAAAAATCCCTGCATTGTTGGGAAAGATGAAAACAATACTATTAATGGACAACTAAGAACGACGTTGCAAAAATGCCCTGCATTCATAAAATTTATGGTGGTTCTGCGAGATGCTGTGCTCCATAAGAAATTGTTAAACTTGGAGAGGACATCCAAGGTACCTTGGTCATTTTGTCAAATTCACTCAAATAAAATGGTGAGGGAGGTTCTGTCAACACTCATATAGGAATAGGATGGGTCAATGCTATTATGAGTTTTTCAAATTCTAATTATCATATGAATGCCAGATAGTGGAGGTTTTGATGGAATCACTTACGCTAAAGGAGACCCCCATACCAACGAAGGTGGCAAGACTGATGCTGGTGTCAGACATCCTGCACAACAGCAGTGCACCTGTGAAGAACGCCTCTGCATTCCGAACGAAATTTGAGGCAGCCCTGCCTGATATTATGGAGAGCTTCAATGATTTATACCGTAGTGTCACCGGCCGCATCACTGCTGAAGCCCTCAAGGTAACTCTTCTCTCTCTCTCTCTCAGAAAGCCTTGGAAGCGGCTGCCAATTACTCCCTCCCTCCCTCTTTCTCGCTGATGTTTTAAACTCCATCATCCTGCAGTTCTTTATTTTTTTTTTGTGGGGGTGGTGGGGACTTTTGGGATCTGAGTTGAGCTGTCTGATTTTAGTCAGTACCATTGTAATCTATGGTAGGGTAACTTTTGGCAGCATAATGGGGGACTTTTGGGATCTGAGCCGAGCTGTCTGATTTTAGTCATATGGACTTTTGAGCACCTTTGTAATCTATGGTGGGGGAACTTTTGGCAACAGAATGGGGTTCTATTTGTCTCTTTTGAGGTTGGATCCTGCCATATTACTTCCATGAGATTTTGCCTCAGTTGACAGAGCTGCAAGTTTTTGTCATATTTATAATTTTAACTCAACTTCCATTGTAACCAGTTATACCATTAGTTTAATTATTTAAATAATCATTTTTAAATGAGTATGTTGAGGAAGAAGGTTAGTTCTATATTTTGGCATAAATCCCAACCTTCCTCCAAAACACTGGAAACTTTACTGTTTGGGTACAGACTGTTGGAAGTTACGTCAGCATTAGTAGAACAGCACTCATTCATTGGATTTAGTAGTTAGTGCAGTTTGTTATAGCTAACAAGTTTGGAAGAAACTGAATGAAATAATCATATCAATGTATCATTTTATTTTCAATTGCTAAATGCAGGAGAGAGTGCTAAAAGTACTACAAGTATGGGGTGACTGGTTCCTCTTCTCTGATGCATTCCTAAATGGGTTACGGGCCACCTTCCTCAGGCCGAACAACTCAGGTGTCGTCCTGTATCACTCTTTATGTGGGGATGCACCGGAGATAGATAAGAAAGGTGGCCCCGGAGATCTATCAGATGACTCCAAGTTGTCCCAAGATGGTGCCTTGGCCATGGGCCAAGCTGCGGCCCGTAAAGAACTCCTTGACCTCCCATTGGCCGAGCTGGAGAGGCGTTGCCGCCACAATGGCCTCTCTTTGGCTGGTGGAAGAGAGATGATGGTTGCTCGGCTCCTTAACCTAGAGGAAGCAGAGAGAGACAACAATGCTGCTGAGATGAAGTATGAGTATGGTAAAACTGTGAAAGAGGTTGCTCCGGAGGCTGAATATGATGAGGAGGAGGTTGAGGAGGTGGTAACAGGTAAGAGAGAGAGTGCAGACCCAGTACCCGTATTGACCGTGTCAAAGTGGGCCCGGGATGATGACGTTGAGGATGTAGGCGAGGGGGAGGAGAGAAAGGTGGAGGGAGTTTCGGGTATTATAGAATATTCTTCTGAAAGTGAAATTGCAGATGAGGAGGGTGGTGAGCTGGAAGTGGCCAAAGAGAGTTCAGTTCAGATGCAACAGGAGAATGCTATCAACGAGGAACAGAGGTTATTTTCTCAATCAACTGTTTGCCTTTGACCGGACAGTGGTGTACCAGCCAGTCTGATCAGCACCAGACGTTGCCAGCTAATGATCATAAAAATATTTATTGTGCCACTATTATATGGAACTTCAAATATGCTTAGGATATACATGTAAAAAAGGATTTTCAACCAGATAGCTAAAATGAGGCCATGACCATGGTGTAGTTGTTGCCTATGAGTATGGAATCACTGGCATTGATTATCAGTTCCCAACCTGATTGTGATCCTTATGGTACCTAATAATGGGATCGCAATCCTCTATGCTGACAATAAATTATTGTATTTTACCCTTCTATGAATGGCAACAAAATCATATTCTATTAATCATAGTTCATAGTTCAAGCAAAGAAAATGATATATATATATATATATATATAATTATATATATGTTGGTTATTTAATATACCAGTTAATATATTAAAGAATGGTTTGGTTTGACAGACAGAAGTTGAGGCGACTTGAAGTAGCTGTCATGGAGTACCGTGAATCTCTTGAAGAGAGAGGAATGAGAAATACTGATGACATAGAAAAGAAGGTGGCAACTCATCGCCAGCGTCTTGAATCTGAATTTGGCTTGTCCCAATCGAATGATGGGAAAAGAAACAGCCACTTGTCAGGTAATCACTGAATCTACCAGGTTTTGACCTAAATTGTATGGTCTGTCCAGATATCGCTTACCTGGTACTGCACAAGTACTAACAGGGCATTTTCTTGTCCTGCCTGAATGAATACTTGAGAACAGACCACTGGAAAATAATTCCCATGCCGTTGGTGCAATGCCAGAACGGACTGAACGTGAATTGTTTTTTTCAGTTAGTGAATAAACAAATTTCTTTTTGTTGTGTAGAGAAAACATCAACTGAGTCGAAAGAGAGATCAAAGTCAGGTGAGAAAGCCGAAGAATCTTCTAGAAAAAGGCCACGCAGCAGGAGTAGAAGCCCCCGTCACAGGTCATCAGAGAGAGACAGGGTAAGGGACCGGGATTATCACAGAGACAGGGAAAGGGATAGAGATAGGGGAACATCACGTGAGAAGAGTGGGAGTAGGGAGAGAGACGACCGTAGAGACAGGGACCGAGATAGAGATAGGAGGAGAAGATAGGTATTAAAGCAAATATCTATGTTGGGTTGAAATGTTGGAGAGAACCTATCAATGCTGGGAACACAGCAAGTTTGTGCAATTTATTTTGTTAAATGTTTTAGTAAAAAATTGTAGAACAGATTTGTTGGATAGTTTAGTGCCGTCGAGTTTTTATTGTTTATTCTATTTATTCATTGTCATTATGTTTAAATTTTCTTTCTTTGGCTGAGTTTTTGTTGCAGTTGCTGACAGGCTTGGATGAAGGGTTGCTGTACTGTTCACTCTGTACTAGTAGTTGAATGGTCCTAGTTAACCTTAGTAAATTTAGTGATGGGGGAGTATCTACAGCTCTGTAGCAAATTTTGTAGGGAAAAAATGCCTCGTGCTTTTCTTTGTCCACAACTGATGGGATTAAGAATATTATTACCACATTGAACGTAAAATGATATATAATCTTGTATTTATGGTGTTGTGATAAAGGCTAATCAAGGAGCGTTAGTAATATTTTTAAATGTTAGCATTGGAAGACTAACAGCGAGGTCCCTTCTAACAGATTTTGCAAAGTATAGTTGAACAAATGTTCTAAACTATAGACTGAGAATTTGCTTTGTATTTGATATTTTGATGCTAAGCTTTGTTTGTATACCTGTTAGCGGGGCGGTGACTCCGTGACTGAGATGTCTTTTGATGGAAATATTGTGGTCTGGTACAAGTGTTTGGTGGCTTGGTACCGCCAGGAACTTCATGCTAATGCTTCCAATGTATTCATGTGAGGTATGTTGTCAGAATGGGACCGGATATTTATCTGGTAAAATTTCATTTCGTGTTAACGGTCCATTATATCGGATTGGTGAGTCAATCGGTTCATCTGTGATTTTTCAAATACCTCTATATTTATGAGATAGAATGATTTATGTAAAATAATCATACTTCAACGTGGTATCAGTTCAAATTTGCATCTATAATGCAGTATAAAATCGAACTTACATTTTTTCAAAATCGTGTCACTCAAATTAAATAATAATTGTAATTCTCAACATATTATATTCAAAATGCATAAAATACGGCATGTAAAACATCTAAGTACCTCACACGAAATAAAAGTTGAGTGATTAATAACCAAAAAATGTCACCCTATTGCTTGGTGCTTTAGTATATAATAGCATATGTGCGGCATGCTAGGCCAGTTTGAAGGATTAGAACGTGTTATCACTAAACCCTCAAATAGCGGCAGAAATTCAACTAGAACTTGCGTGACAGAGAAAGCGGCTTTGGCTCTGATAAAGATTCTACCACTTATTCATTACCGACAGTGGCGGACCTAAAGCCATTCAAAAGGTAGCTAAGTCATTCTATAATTTTAAAATTTTAATTGTGTGTACTCAGATTTAATTAAATTTTATTTTTTTAGAACATTTTATATAGAGCTTGAATTCAATTTCCACCAACCACAATTTGTGCATTTTAAGTTTTAGCCCCCTCTATCAAGATTTTATAGTTCCGCCCCTGATAACCGGCACCTACTTCTAACTAACTAAGACTATTTAGATAGCAGTTATTGATTCACAATGCATTTTATCATTTCGAGCATGCACCACTACTCCATTCTTACATACACCGGTTAATGGAACCATAGATTAGCAAGGCACAGTGTTCTTTACCATAAGCAAATAATATTGTTTTGTCATTATATCATGCCATTTACCATATAAATATACAAACTAATTATGCAATTTTCATGTGTGTTTATCTATAACTATCTTACACGAGATTGAAATTTTGGCTGGAGCAATTAATCAAACACCTTAAGAGCATCACAAGATATTATCCTTCCAACTGCTACTTACAAACATAGTTTCACCAATTAGATAGGCACTTACAAATTGAGCCTTTGGTTTGTATTAAAAAAGGTTGAATTTGATTGGTTTCTCTTGGTCATTTTGCTTCAAAGCCGAAGCTAAAGGTGTTGAGTACTTGACCTGCTTTGTGGGTTCGTAATAAAAAAATCGAAGACTAAAACATCATGCAATTTCTCATAAATCAATAAATCTCTTATCTATAAATGCAATCGGATGATTAGAGTGGAGTAGGCTTGATGGATGTTGGACCTATTTTTGGGATTCGATGAGCTCCAAAACCTTTCGATCCACTTTAAGATCTGTGCACACAAACATTGTAGCGAATGTGCACGAATATTAAAGCATAACGCACAGATCTTAAAACAGATTGGACAGTCTTGAAGCGCATCAGACCTACCCCGCTCTAAGGGACGATAGGTACGCACCGAAATCATCGAGAGGCAATATAGATTTAAACTGTGTATTTCGGACTAAATGGTGTGGATTGGATTTCACCAGTAGCTATTTAGAACTTGATAATTGCTCAAACTAGTTTTAGCAAGGATTAGATAACCTTCTAATTTCAAATGGAGAGTCGAAATTATTGAACATTGGTGCGGTGTAAACTAAAGCGAGCATTTTATTATGTTTTGGTTTCGATTTTGAAAGCTGTAGTGAAATTTGGTTGGTGTACAACCCCATTCCAAATCGTTCTCTTCTTGGCTCTTGCAGTTCAACTGTTCAAGTTATCCGCTTAAATAAAAATAATAATTAAATCTGTATATGTCGTTAATAAATGCCAGCTAACGATTTACTGGTATGGAGAGGAATTGTGAAATTTATAAGACCCTTTTTTTTTTTAATTTGAAATTATATCATTTGAAGGGCCTTTTGAAAGTTCAGAGGAATCAACTCACTAAGGGCCCGTTCGGCTCCCTACTGTTCACCGTGGAAAAAAAAATTTGCTCAGAGCTAAGTTTTTATTCCCACGGTGAACAGTAAAATTCAGTTCAAAATTTTTGATTCCCACATCCATTCTTATTCCCTACTGGGCTGCCGAACGGGCCCTAAACGTTACTGGTATGGAGAGGAATCAAATGAATGGTAACAGGAGCATTGTTTTATGGAAGGAGATTGCTATATTGAGGACATCTTTTCTAATTTTGAGAGTTAAGAGAATTTTTTTTTCTTTTCTATTATGTACAACCTGATAGCTTCTATTAGGTTTTTAAAAAAAAAAGAGAGTTAAGAGATTTTTTTTCTTTAAATATCTATTTTGTCCTTCCACTCTCTCTCTAAGCTAATTAATAAAAGAACTAATAATAGAAATAAAGTAAAGTTACCTTTTCTTTCCCATAGTGATTGACACATGGAATGAATTACACTTTCTTCTTCATACGTATTCTTACCATTTCTGTTGTTCATATAGATGGATCTGATTAACAAGGAAGAATACGGTGCCATTGATAATGTACTAGATAGGGTATGCAATTGAATTTTTCTTTGAATTGACATTCATCAAAGACCACGACTATTTGAAATTTAATTTGATTTTTAGTTATGCAAATTTTATTCAATTAATTATCAAAATCACTAGTACAAACAAAATTAATTTGTGTCAGGTCTATTTCGTTAGTTTTATTATTAAATTTTGATTAGAGATATTTAACCGTAAGTTCTTAATAAATAATGGTCAATGCTTGAAGTCATAGTGAGTTATTACTTACAAAAGTAGGCTTGAGTTGTTGCATCAGATTTGTTTTGTTGGATCATTATTTTTCTGTCAAATTAAAATTCGACATTCATTTTCGTACTTATGACGAACACTGTTATTTAGTGTTAATTTTACACTTGTTTTCATGTAAGCAACTTATTATCCACTACTTAAAATGACAAGTAACATATTTTTAAAATCTAAGAGGTGTGCGTGCCTGTACCATTGTTTTTGTTCATGCTGTTTTACTTGTTTACAAAAAAATTAAGTATATTAATAATTAGATCTAAATATTTTTTTCTCAGTTCTACACAGTAGAATGATATTAAATTATAACATCAACCAAATCTTGCAATCTTTTTTGCCCATTATCTTTTCTAATAATTCTCTTGTAAGAACCTCAACAAAATCCTGAACACTTACAAGCCGTATGATTTCGATTATGTTTTGTGCACCGCTTGAGCTATAGTTTTAACTAAGTTGAATGTGTTGGAAATGTCTCTTATCTCACCTTTATGCAATTAGTTTTACTTCTAAGGTTATATTTGTAAGTTTCCATATTTAAAGTCTGTAAGACTTCTCTCAACTAAACTGAATCGACAGAGAGTTATTCTATTAAGCGAAAATAGTGTCTCTTTGTATTCCTTTCTCTCCTCCCAGTTTTAACATAATGATTGTTTAAAAGATGTTTATTAAAGTGTAACATTCTCATCACTTAATTTGTGTTATGGAGAGAGCGATGCTCTAGAACATTCGCATAAAATATCAAAGAATTGAGCAAACAGTAAGAGGAAATGGAAAACCATAAAAAATTTACATGACCGATCAAGGTTACTGGCAGTCAAAATAGTCCTGGTACCTCTAGTATGGTTTCTGGTACATAACTCTGTGTTAGCAGGTTGCTGGTACTGTTGTAGTTTCAGAACAAACAAAAACAATCAGGAATTATAAGAATCTGTATGAAGAAGAAAGTATTAATTTATGGAAATTCCATGCGCCAATCACTAACGGGAAGAAATGGTAACTTTTTTTATTTCCTTTATTAGTTCTTTTATTAATTGGGTTAGAGAGAGGGGGTGAAAGGACAAAATTGGTATTTAGAGAAAAAAATTCTCTTGGCTCTCAAAATTAGAAAAGACGCCCTTAATATAGCACTCCCCTTTATGGAATCAATATGATGTCATTAAATTATACACGGATAAACTAGCATTCAGGATTTGAGGGGAGACCTGGAAAGGATAGGATATGATAGGATCGAATTTTATATTGGTGAAGCCTCGCGAGGCCCGTTTATTTAAGGGGGAATTTCATGTATACCCCTCAAAAACATCAAAATTATGTATTCCCCCCTCTAAACTTTGAAATTATGTATTCCCCTTATAAACTTCAAAAACTCACAAATTTACTCATTTTATTATCATTTATATTAAAACTCATCCTAAATTTATAAAATGCCCATTTTACCTTTATTAAAAGCATACAACGCCCTATCAGACTCAAATTTGAATTTGAAGGGTTCCTTTACCGTCCGATCCATGTGTATCACATTAAGATAAGCACGCATCGCTTCAACTTTCGTTCGTGTTCGCTTCAAGATTTGTGCTAATCTAGCGTGCACATATCTTAAAGCAATTATGATCTGTGCACATCGCATTAAGATATGTACACGTTGCTTCACTATTTGTGTGTTTGCTTCAAAATTCGTGTTGATCTAGCGTGCACAAATCTTAAAGAAGTTCGAACTGTAGAGTACTCTTTAGATTCAAATTTGAGTCAGATGGCCATTTTATATTTTTAATAAGAGGGTATAATAGATATTTTTTAAATTTAGAATGAGTTTTAATATAAAAAATAATAAAATGGGTAAATATGTGAGTTTTTAAGTTTAGAGGGGAAAATATGTAATTTCAAAATTTAGAGGGGGACATACGTAATTTTGAAGTTTCTGAGAGGTATACTTGAAATTCCCCCTTTATTTAATTGTTTTGTAATCATATATATTGGAATTGGCTAGCATGCTATCGGTAGCTACGGTTCATTTATGCTACGGTATTTTCAAACATCTGATCAGCTTTAATTGTCGTGCAGAGATGATGAGGTGCTGATTCTAAGTTAACGGAGACAGAACATTTCAAACTGTTCTCTCTGTCTTATGTCTTCAATCTTGCCCAAAATCTTCTCCATCCGGCCGAAAATTTCCCTAACCCTCATTAGGGTTTTGTCCCGCCTCCTCCCCGCCCGTCTCCTCTACAATCATTGCGCCCTATTTTCCTCCTCTCGCTATCTGTCCTCTCTCTACTGGTGTTATTCTCATCTCGCACGCTGCCCTCTCTCCCCTGGTGTTGAGAGAGTTGTGTCTCTCACTTGCTACCGTGTTAGGCTCGACTCACTCCGGTGACCGTCTTTCCTCCGCCTTACAAGGAATTAAAAATTACTTGTAAGTCTCTCTCTATCCCTCTCTTGCTATCTCTGTACTTAAAAATTCTATACTTAAAAAAAAATTCAGAATCGAAAAATGTATCTGAGCCTAGAAATTGAATATATTGCGCACATTTCAGAATTGATTGGATTTCACACACGTAATCGCATATTTGGATCTGATAGAAAATTCTCACCGCATACTTGGTCTCGAGGGCTTTTCTTTTGAAAATTATAGAAAGACTTATAAAAATTTGTTCACTCTTGAGTTTAGGCTCTTACTGAAACATAATACTAATAGTTAAAAAAAAAACATCAGCTTAAAAGGTTTGGTGATGCATTATATAGCTTCATACAAGGTTTATTTTATTTTATTTTGTAAATAGGTTGAGAGATGAAGCAAGATGGCGGTTGATGACCTCAGTAATATTTGTGGAGAACTAAAGGTGATGGTCTCAGACATGGGATCAGAGATTGACAGGTATGTTTTTTTTATGTAATTTGTTCTCAACACCACATATGAAAAATCTAAAATCGATTAATGAATTGTGTAGGCTGTTTAAATGTGGGAGAATTGACAAAATTTCAAGTTATTGCCCTTACTTTGTCACACTTTAGCAAGCTACTGTTTTCTCTAACATTATTCTCTTCAAGCATTAAGTGTACAGTTAGCCACCATCACTCCTCTGAATATATATAGGAGTAGACAAGTAAAATAAATAAATAACAAACTAAAACAAAAAATATTACTTAGATCATAATTTTCTACCTGTATATGTAAAAATAGTAGGTACATGTACCACATCAGTCACAGGGATAGTAATCTCACAAACCTGTATGGTACCTTAGGTATATGTAGAAATGTGCATGCAGCAATCTTAGAATAACTGCAAATCATAGTGGAAACTAACTATAATAGAAAAAATGTATACATCATTAGCACACTCTATCTAAGAACATAACATGTAGTTCACAAAAACAGTTGTACTAGTCCCATTACTACTTGTACCAGTTGAAAACAGAAAATAAAAAATCCATGGAATACTTGTACCAGTCCCATTATTTATTCAATATCTCTCAACTGCATGCATACTAGAAGAATAAAATCATGATATCAACAGTTTCATTGATGCTTCTTATCTGTGACAGTATACTTGTTGCTGTACCAGATGTAGTTTTTTTTTTTTGGTTTCTTTTCATCTTATTACCCTTTATTTTGAAATCCAAGTGAACTTCAGAGCGAACTACCATTAATACAAATCCCCTTAATAGGTACAGGAATAAAAGTGAGACTGGTACAAATCAATATGACTGTTAGGTTGGTAACCTTGGAGACGTTTACCTTTAGCATACCAACAGAGGGAGATTCAACAATCTCAATTGCAATCTCAGGCACCTTGAAGGACTTGAGCCTTAGCCTCGTTGCCAGAAATTAGAAAGAAAAAGACATGGGAAGAAATTGAAAGTTCACATTTAGCAATTTCAAGAAAAAAAACTATGCTTAGCCACTTTTTACATTGCTTCTTGAACTGTTTTGTTATTATTATCCTTTGCTCTATTTACTTACTTTCAAATTTATTTTGCAGCCCGACGAACTACTATCAAGTATCAACTTCTTGTTGTTCACCAAGCTATGTTGCGCCAGAGGTTGTATATAATGACAGTTTAATTATTCAATTACTTCGCTACGTTGTAAGAACTATTCTTTATTTTCTTATATCTTTATTGCATTTTCAGCTTTTTTCGGCCGTTTGCAGTAGCTGCTTGGGAATCTTGTTAGCACGAGACAGTAATAGGGTCATTTTGGAGTCTGATTTCTAGGGTCATTAGACATAAAACGATCATAATTACTTAGTGCTTGATGTATATTTTGTTGTGTTGATGTGATGATATTATTACTTTAATTTGTGCTTGATGTATATTTTTGCTTGTTAGATTCAATAATTACTTAAAATCATTAAAAATTCCAATAAATTAGAAATTTTGGTCAGTGATGCTTGGCACATTGTGTTCTATCTGTGGGTGTATTTTGGGGAGACCATTCCAAGTACAATTTCATATGGAGACCATTCGAAAGTAGTGATTTTCAGTTGTTATAAATATTTCTCTTGCTCGTATTGCTCAATTGTGTCCCTGAAAGGGTTTTAAGTGTTTTGTTGACTCATATGAGCATGACAGATTTTGTTATAAAAATTTAATAAAGAAGACAATTTTAATATTAGGCATTGTTAAAAACATACAAGAAGCAAGTATTGTTTAAAACATACACATGATTAGATATCATCACCAGTTCCTTGCATTGATCAAAATTTTGTACAAGTTCATACTAAAGTGACCAAACTACTAAAGAGCATCAAATTCATTTCAAAAATACCAGTTCAGCAAAAGACTATAAGATACAAATTTGATCATACAAGAACCAAATTTAATTATAAACTATTTGTTCATGTTCATACAAGCCTAAATATTCAAAACAATTAACTATACCATAAATATGATTCCAAAAAAAAGCATAATCACATATCTCTTCTATCAGGGAAGAAAAGACAACCTGACAAGCATAAAGGAAATATGCAAATAACACCGTTGTTTTTCAAATATTACAGCCTCTAGATTAATACAGTCATTAATTCATGTTTGTTTGCTGCAGTAGCAATATTGATAACTACTGCTTAGTCGCATTAGCCATTTCATATTAATAAGAGTCAACTGACAATATAATGTTACACCCATCTCAACAAAATAAAAATAAGGCGCTACAAACAATGCACAAGTAAGAGCAATCAAAGTAATACATCAACATAAATAAAAATAAAAATAAGAGTCATTAATTCATATTATCAACTATTGTCATAGATCTCGGTCCATATCACAATTTTGCACATAGACCCTACTGTTATCTATTTTTTAACCAAAAGATCCATATAAGTCATCTTGTTATATATGCCCGCCTCGCTCTACCATCAATCCAAACAATGTTCTTTACAACTCCATCACTATCCGGCTCTATGGCAAAGAAAAACTCTGAGTCCTCCTCTTGTTTTTTATTAAAATGAGCCAAGGTCGTTTCCACATCTATACCCACCAACCTCCTATTTTCCTCAACTATTTGATTATTGACATCCTTCTTTGAAAAATAAAGTTTACCAATCCCACCAGCATTTTCTCCTAAGTAATGTCAAATTTGTGAGATTGGACATTCAATGCTCGCATCTGTCTTATAATTGCCTTCTTCTCTAAGGTCATGCCTTTTAGGGATCTCAGATTTCTTCTTTTTGATGGGCTATCAATCAAAACATGATTATGTACGGCATTAAATGTGGACACTTTCCAAACTCCATTCTTAAATCGTCTAAACCTAATGAAAGCCATACAACCACTCCTCGTATTTGGGATTTCCTTTTGAGGTGTCCCCATGTTATCTGCTTGCTTCTGTCGATCTGACAACCCTTGTTTTGAGCACACCATCCTAATTGAAGAAATCCCAGCTTTCGTCTTGGCACTAGTTTGTACCCGGACACTAAATTCGAGTCTACCACCATATGAGTTGTAAAACTTCTTAGCCTCAATTTCACTAGCAAACTCCATGCCAACAAACGGTTCGACATTCTCACTTTCTCCCATTCGTCACCTATAACATCATCTTCCTCAATCTCTTCATTCCTTTCATCACCTATAACATCATCTTCATTGATTATATCACCTCCAAACCAGTCTTCCTCAAACTCACCTTCCTCCACAATGGCCATCGGAAGCCCACCTTTCTCGTTGCTCATGTTACCTAGTCAAGTAAATACAAACATAAGAAAAATGACTTGTACCAATTTAGTCAAATAATCCCATAAAACTTGAGATGCTTTGTTTTGAACCAGTGGTCAGAATCCATTGGCATTGGTTATACTCATAATAAATGTTGTCACCTAGTTAATGACCAATTTAGAACAAAAATTCACCTGGTATCATTTATAAGTTTAAATCTTGAAGATGACAGAACCAATCTTTGTACTTGTGTTTATATCAAAATTATCCCTTTTAAAGTAATCAAAATTTTTTTTTAATGAAACTATAGGACAGATTTGGTCTGACTAAAAATTCAGAAACCAGTTTAAATTATCTAAAAGAGTCAACTGACTAATTTGATACAAACCAGAGTTTAAAGACTAATTTGATCAAAGCCTAAATTTTTCCAGAGCCGGTTGCAATTTTTTTGTAAGTATCATAACTTGCTCTATCTTCTATTTTGCCAATACTGGTGCATAACATATTGTCTTTAGGGTTATGTGCAAGCATAAATAGAGAGAGAGAGAGAGATACCTGATATGTGGAGAGGGCAGATTGAAAGGAGAGGAGAACTGCATCCACGGAGAGAGGGCAACACAAGAGGAGAAAAACCCAGCGACAGTAGCAAAGGAGACGTGGCAACGTGAGAGAAGTGCTAAACCCTAGCGAATCTCCATGGGGGAGGAATGCAAGATGGGAGGGAGTGGGGCGGAAAAAGAAAAAAACCCTACCGGGAGAGAGAAGGTCGGGACGGAGAGGAAATAAGAGAGAGAGAGAGCGATTAAAATTTTCTGTCTCCGTTAATTCAATTCAGCGCTCCATCTCTTTGCACGAAATTTAAAGCAATCATGTGGTAGAAAAAATACCGATAGCATGCTAGCCAATTCCTATATATATATATTATACATCAATCAAATCAAAGGTGTATCGATACAATAATTAAGCGTGCATTTTAGAGTGGTCTCAAAAATGAGTAGGGAAGTTCAAAATATCAAAGGATGCTACACAATAGTTAAGTGTACCGTGTAATAATTGAGTGTGCATTATAAAATAATAAAGTTTGTATTTTGAGGGTTCATATAATGAGTTCGGACTTTGGAAGAATATTGTATATGCTGAATTCAAATCTGCTGAAATTCCAAAGAGAATTTCAGAATCCCTGCAATCCCTCTCTTCTCTCTCTCATCAATAGTCTCTCTCCTCTGACTATTGATGAGAGAGAAAGAAGAGAGAGGAGAGAGATTGGAGGAGAGAGGGATTGCAGAGACCTAAATTTCCTTTGGAATTTCAGCAGATCCGGATCTTTATATGCTACCAACTTCCGTTAAAAATACATTGTAGGTGTCAATACTTGTTTAATATATAAATTGGCGTGTGCATCATGCAATACACAAATGTGCTTCAACAACAGAAGCGTGCATGACCATGACACCGTGTTCAAATGGGCATTCTAAAATTAATGTATCAAAATCTGAGTTGGATTGTATCATATATTAATATATGGGTGTTTATCAGCCCGTATTATTTTTCCATTTACGAGTCAATAATTATATTTAGAACAATTATTTCAATCTCCCCAATTTCAGTACCCGTACCCACAACAACAACAACAGATGAAGGTTGTACTATAATTCATACTAATTATATAGTCTTCTTTCTCAATTTCCATATTCGTATCCGCATCACCTTTCATAGGTATAAATATATATATTTTTTTTTGAAAAATAGTGACATTACCACCGATTTCATAGAAATCAAGCATACCTGATATGGTACCTAAAATAGGTACCAAAATCAAATATGAAAATATAAGATATTAATACTTTCAAAATAAAGTATTAATACTGATAAAATAAAATATTAATACTTGCATTCAGGGGCGGAGTCAGACATTCGAACTATGGGGGTCAAATATATATAGAGATCAATTTTACATTCGAACTATGAGGATCAATTATATACAATTTTTCTACGTAGAATAGGAATCAATTTTACAATATTGTGACATTTTATACTAAATTGTATATAAATTTTGCAAAAATCTAAAAAAATTGAAAAAAATGGGGTCAATTGACCCCCATTAATTATTTATAACTCTGCCATTGCTTGCATTCGTAACTTGATATGATCATTCATTTTTTCAGCTTTTCAATCGTCCCTACATTAACCTTCCTCTAATGAAGTAGTAGGTACCCCGTATTCCCGCATCAACCTTCTCTAATCGTTTCTACGTTAATTTTTCTCTAACAAAAATAATTGACCTCATAGGTATAAATCCTTTAGTGCATAATTACAGGTACTTGCAATACTTTATATTAATACTTTCAGATGTAATTCAACATCATATGTAAAAAGTACTTGCAAGTATAGTTATAAATACTTACGTGACGACGTTCCTAACAATTATGGCAGTTAAGGTGCACGTACTAGAGTGCGGATACTCATATTAGCTTCCTTATATTTATTGTTATTAATTTAAAAATAAACTTTATTAGAAAAAAAACCTTGATTAACATTTTATTATTCTTAGTTTGAAAAACGTCTAATTATCAAATCATGTCAGCTAAATTTTTACAAACGCATGTCAAATTTATAATTCGCAAAGACTAAAGAGAGTGAAGCTTGTAACTTTCTGATCACTCGTGCCACATCGTGAAGACTTAATTTTATCCGTTCAATCATATTTTTCTCTTTTCATTTATTTTGATCAATGCTTTTGTTTTTTCTTACGTCTCTCTTCGTTTTAAAGATAACGGGATTTCTTTGATCAATGCTTGTTTCGTCTTAGGATTTACCTCTCTACCTAATCCTTCTTCATTGCTCCTCCTCTAATATAAAAGGCTTGAATCGTTATGATATCTCTCCTCTTCGGGGTTTTCTCTGAAGTAGGAAAAATTCATGCTTCTCTTGACCAATCCAGTTGCTAAAATTACATTTTAATCTCTGTGTTGCTTTGATATTTCTCAAAATCAGCAACCTCTAGTCCTATTTTCTGCCTATCGAAGACACAAACTTATTGTATTACAAGATCTAATCATTTTTTGTGAATTTGACTTTTTTTTAGAGTAAGGTGGCAAGTAGCCATCTTAAGAATTTTCATTGATAACAAAATTATTTATAAATTCCTACCAATTGTTGCATTTAGCGCGCTTTTCTTAGACAATAATGCAAAAATTTCTATATACGAGGTAATTTCCTTTACAAAGTAAATAAATTGGTGAAACCTATTCTCGCTCGGTGGCTTAAGCCAATTTCGCGGTTTCTACTTTTCCGTCTGATGGGTAAAAAAAGAGAAAAATAAAGAAAGCAAAGAAGAAAGGACAAGCAAATAAATCCCAAATTAAGATAAAAAAATAAAAAAGATTCAAGGGCTTTTGTTTTTAGTTATTCTGAAATTAGATTCGGATGAGAAATTCATTTGAACGATTGAAATATAAGAAGTAATCTGGTGTCACCAAAAAAAAAATGCAAATAAATCTCTCCTCTTGTCAAAATTATCAACATATAATTAATTTTTATTTGCACATGTCACACCAATTGAGTAATTGACTGTTTCATTTCATTAAACAAAACAAGTCTAAATTTATATCTGTATAAGTTAAGAAAAAATATTTTGGTGAGGCATTATCCCTCTCCTATTTATGAACCGTGGGATCCTACCGACAGACAGACAGATCCATCTTCTTTCTTTCTCCTTCAATTAACGAAACATAGTCGAGTCACGTCACGCTATCCCCAAGTCTCTCTCTCTCTCTCTCTCTCTCTCTCTTCCGATCATCAATCAATCACCTCCCTCTTACGGCTTTTACCTTCTTCGAAGAATCGAATCAGTAAACAAAACAAACAAAAAACAAAATCAAATCCGAGGAATCAGTTAGTCAAAACAAAGTAACAAACTATAGGAAGAATCGGCGTAACTCGGACGGTAGGTCTCTTCCGATTTAAGGTTTCTTCCCCCAAAAGAATCGCCCAATAATCGGATCCTGGGTTGTCAATAGATAGATTTGTCCAAACTATGGTAGCAACGCAACAATGGTGCGACTATTGCTTGTTCTGGTAGAAGGTCGTAAGTTTTAAGTAAGGTACTTCAGAAACAATAGAATAAGGGGGCTTGGGCCCCCGCTGGCCACCCCCCTCGCTCCTTCTCTCGCTGGGGGGATATAGGAAGCTCAAGCTCTTACGATTTCAATAGCTTTTTTAATTTTTGATCAAATAGCGAAAGTACTACCTACCCAATTGTATTTATCTTTTTAAGAGTAGAGAGATAGAGATGAGTGCTGGTTCAACTCTGACGTCTGGTGAAGACCCGGCCAATCCCGGTGTCTCACTCGGCAGGAAGCTATTGGCCCACGTGGCAGAGAACGGTAACAGCTTTGAGTTTGAATGTGATGGGTCGACCACTGTCGAAGCCATTGGGCTCTCCATCCAGACCCTAACAGGCATCCCTCTCTCTGATCAACTCTTCCTTTATGGTTACAATTCTTTAGACCTAACACAACCTCTCTCCGCCTACAAATTACCCCAAGATGACAGTGAGGTATTCCTGTACAACAAGTCTCGCCTCCATGCTGACTCCCCCTTACCAGGTCCTGAAATAATAGATATACCCATTAACCCTGTCCTGCCGCCGCCTAGTGTGACACCTCCTCTAGAGACCAATTCTAGTGACCCAGCTCTGAAGGCACTGGTATCATATGAGCACAAGTTCAGGTACCACTTTCAGATATCGAACTCAATTTACGGTTGTACCAAGGTTAAGTTTGAGGTGTGCAAGAGGTTTGTCAGGGAGATACAGGTTCAGGAGCGTGCCTTGGAGACTGGACGTGGAACTCTGGAAGTCACTTTCCGGAAGCTCCTTTTTCGGTATAATGAGTTCATTAAGTGCTTCTCAAGGCAACACAAGGCACATGCCGAAATTTTAGTTAACTTTGAAAGGGATTTGGAGAGGTTAAGACGAGTCAAGTTGCCTACATATTTACAAAGGGAAGGTAGGAGGTGTTTGGTTGATTTAGTGAAGGAAAATGAGTTACGGAAGTGGGCTGAGGCATGTGCAGTCTCACATCGTCAGTTTGAGGGAAAGGTCTTCCAGCTGAAGTCGAATTTTGGTGAATTGAAGAGAAGAGTCGAGAACCTGTTTGAGGCCATGATTGCGAATTCGGCAAAAGATTTGGACATGTCTGTAAAAGAGCACCAGAGGCTGGTCAATGATCAGAGGAGCATCATGCAAGTTCTCAGGTAGTTTCTCGATTCCATTTTTCTACTCTGAGGTAATCTGGTTATTCAACATGCACCTCCTCGATCTCCTAATTCTAAATTGAGCTGTAATTGAGGTGTCATTGCACAAATGAGAGTAAGTCGAGGTGACGTTTTTCAAGTAGCGGGACTCTTCGTGTTCAATTATGTAAAAGATTTAGTTTAAGGGTTATACTTTGTGATTGATGAGTATTTGTTAAATTTGGTCCTTGCAATTTCTTTTTGGTACTTGCGACCATATTCTCAGCTTGAGATGATTTGGCTGGGTGGCAGCCAAAATAGTCCCATATTTTTAACTTGTAAATGCCTCTCAATCTGTTCTTCTTCTTTGTTGCTGTCTGCTAGCATTTATTGTCCTCTGTGTGTGTGTGTGTTGTGTACTTGACTACTCCAAAGGTGTCTCTACAAAAGATCAATAGTAGCATTTTTAAGTCCTTTGTTCATCAGTTGGATTTGCACTAGTAATGAATAAGTATCACAACGCTCCCACATAATCATAAAAGAACATTATTGGTTTACAGTCCATGCAAGCTAATCAATTTGTTCTCTTCTTTCAGCAAAGATGTGGACACAGCAAAGAAGCGAGTAGATGAATGCTCAAGACCCAACCTGTCAGCCTCACTGCGGCCTCACGATGCCGTATCAGCTGTGGGACGCATATATGAGGAGCATGAGAAAACCCACCTCCCCAACATGTATTCCTTTGACGAGGCTGTTTCTTCCTTCCTTGAAAAATGCAAAGCAAACAAAAACAGGATGAACCACTTAGTGCATGTGAGCATGCAGAGGGTCAAATCGGCACAATTCTCTATCAAAGACACCATGAATGAGCTGCATGCTTTTCAAGAGGTGATGGGGCATCAAGATAGAGATTTTGAAAATTTGAAGCTGGTAAATGGTATTGGGCACGCATATCGGGCATGCCTTGCTGAGGTGGTACGACGACGGTCCAATTTCAAGCTTTATATGGGTTTGGCAGGACAGGTGGCAGAGAGACTAGCTACTGAGAGAGATACTGAGATAAGAAGGCGGGACGGATTTTTGAGGACCTGGGGCCGGTATGTACCACATGACATGATGGCACAGATGGGATTGTTTGATACACCTAGCCAATGTAATGTTAACATTTCTCCCTTTGATGGGGACTTGTTGAAGATTGACTTGCCTGATGTGGAGCGTCTCGCCCCATTATCTCTTGTTGGCTCAGGTCTTGGAACTTTGAGCAATATCATGAAAACTGATGAGCTGTCAGAGATAGATGATTCGGATTCAGTGACTATTGAGGGCACAAGTAGGGTCGAGGTTGAGAATGCAAAATTGAAAGCAGAGCTTGCTTCAGCTATTGCGATAATATGTGGATTGAATGCAGAGGTGGGTTTTTTCGAAACTTCGGAAAATGGGGATCAATTTGAGAAAATGCTCAAGGAGATGAAGGAGAAAACAGACGAAGCACTTGCTTTAAAGGATGGATATGCTAACCATCTTGAATCTATGCTTAACTCAAAGCAGGAGCAATGCAACTCTTATGAGAAAAGGATAAAAGAGCTTGAGAATAAACTATCAGAACGTTATGTGCAAGGTCAGAGAGACACCGGCTTCAAGGCCCTTGAACAGATGGATGAATCTTCTTCAGCCACGTCGGCATTCATGGAGAAAATAACAGCTCCAGGGAGACAGCCTAGCAAAACTATATTGGAGGGAGGAGATGAGAACATGATAGATCTTATTTCGGGTTCAAATACCAACAACCCATCGACAGGATCAACACGAAACTCAATGGATGCCTCAATGAACCAGACCGGGGATGCTGAGAAGGAAGAGCGGTTGGAGATGAGGGATGATGCAGCAGCTGCAGGTGAAGCAGGTATAGACCAGCACCAGGTACGAGAGGAGGAGGCTGTGATGGAGCTAAAAAGAGATATAGAGGAAAAGATGAACCTTCTGGAAGAGGCCCAGGAGAAAATCAGGGTTTTTTCAGAGGATGTCAAGTCTCTTAGGGTAGAGCTTGAGCACAGCCGCAATTTACTTGATGAATCTCAGGTAATGAATGTATGTTTTTTTCTTTCTTTGTGCAAACTGCCTATATTTTATTTTCTATTGTGTGAATGGAATGATGACCTCACCTTATGCAAGAACATGATTCTCCATTTATATTTTTTATCAATGAAAGTGGAAAATAGTATAATTCTCCTTTAGCCTAATACTTGGTACCATCAATTGAAATGGTTTCTTATCCAGTAAAATGGTAATTCACATAAAATAATGACCTACATAGTATGGTATCAGCTGGAATATATATATATATATATATAGAGGAGGGTTCTATATATGTTTTGCCTATTTTGACCTACTTAGTATCTATTCGAAATGTCAAAGACAAATGTAATGAAATATTCCAGTATTTGACTGCACTGCTCGGAGCACTATGACTTGTGTGATCAAACAGACTCTTATGCCAAATGCTGTTGGGATTTTATAAAAGCAAACAACAAAATGTCAGACTGGCACTTTTACAGGAATGCATTCTGCAATCAAGTAGAGTACCAACATTCATTGTTGGTTGAACCAATTATTCATTGAAATATGACATTTTCAGATGAACTGTGCTCACCTGGAGAACTGCCTGCATGAGGCAAGAGAGGAGGCACGCATCAACAAATGTGCAGCAGAAAGAAGAGCTGCTGAGTATGAAGCACTACGGTCTTCTGCTCTGAAGATACACAGCCTCTTTGAGAGGCTGCGGGGTTGCATCACTGCCCCTGGTGTGCCTGGCTTCGCCGATTCTCTTCGCTCCTTATCCCTCTCTTTGGCCAGGTATGGGCCCGCCCTTATTATGTGTGAGAATGTGTGTGTGTGTGCCTGAGAGAGAGAGAGATGGTGATTGTTTTCTTTTCTGTATTTTTGTCCCTTTTCATTTTTCTTTGTGGGGGAACCATTAATATGGTTTTAGTTTTGGTTGGCAAGTTCTGCTGCAGTTTTATCTGACCTCTCAAATTTCAAATTTTGGTTTGAATTGTTTATATTCTTCTGAATTATGAATGTGCACTTTTGATTTGTATTGAAAAGAAAGAGAAAGCTGCAACTTGTATAGCTGGTGAAAGGGTGCTTCATTGAAACTCCCATTTCGTGAAGTGCCTTTTATTTTCGTTTAAGTTTGTATTAAACATACAATGATCATGTCAAGTTGAAAATGATCAAACAATTGTCATACTCTATATCAGTACATATTATTGAGGTAGTCGATTGCAAATAACTAAAAAGGGGAAGGTTGAGTTTTTTTTCTTCAGGTATGTTTTTGTTTATTTTGTCTATATTATCACTACTTTAATGAGCTTTTGTCCCTCTTAATCGATGCAGTTCGTCTAAGAAAGATGAAGGAGACGAGTTTCATCAGTGCATTAAGGTGCTTTCTGACAAAGTTGGATTCATCTCGCGTCAGAGTGCTGATCTGCTAGAACAGTGCTCTCGGATGGAAACTACACAGAGCCATCTTGTGAGAGAATTAGAAGAAAAGAGGGAGCTGATTCGCAATCTCTATGCTAAGCTTCAGCTTGAGAAGCAGGTAGGTACCAGCTGGTTTGAGTTACAATTTCTTTTTTATATAAATAAAAAAAATAAATAAAGTTGGAATGGTTGCCAAGCTTGTCATGTACAAACATACTTACAACTTCTCGACTCTATACTGATACTGTTGCTTACAGGTATCAAGATATGGTATGACCTTACAGAAAATTTCTGTCAAATTTTAATTACATTTCAACTGCCTAATTGTTTTACAAACAAAAGATTTAGTTCTCTACTGATAATATAATGCGCCCGACTTCCTTTCTTTTTTATTAATATGCCAGGCAAGCAAGGATAAGATATCCTTTGGCCGACTTGATGTCCATGAGCTGGCAGCCTTTGTGCGCAACTCTAGTGGTAAATATGAGGCGGTAAACCGTAACAACTCGAATTACTACCTCTCTGATGAGTCAGTTGCTCTTTTCACTGAACAGCACTCAACCCAGCCGGCCCACATAATTGGTCAAATTGTGCACATAGAGAGGTGTGTGGTGCAGTCTGACATGTCTGGGTCCCGGTCCGGATCTGGGTCCCGGTTTGGGTTAAACCCATATAACCTCCCGGTGGGTTCTGAATATTCCGTGGTGACAATTGCTTTGCTTCCTGACACCATTCGTTCAAGTGCTTCCTGATCCTGCCATGTGTCAAGCTTCGTATGGCTGTTGAAATGAAGGGAGAGAATTCTCTGTAAATATTCTGATATAAACTATATAATATATTATAAGAATTATGGATACAGAAACTTTTCTCTTGTGTTGTTTTCAGTAGGTAACCAATGGCGATCATGTAAATATGTTAATCTTAATGTTTGGTAAAAGACTGTTCTTTCAAGATCTTTGTTCTGGGTCTAGCTCTTTCGCTTTGAAATTGGTAGTGGTAGCTTGTTAGTGAAGAGGCCTTGAGATTGGCCCATGGATGAATTGTCAATTTTTTTCGAGTTCACTTATGAAATAATGCAATTCACGCATGCCTATCGAATGTAAATTTTATGGGATGTTGATCTTTAAGTAATGCTCACATGAAATAATGCAAATACTGTAAATTTGTCGTCTACTATGATTTTTTTCTCTGTCGTCCTGTTTCTCGTTTCCTTTTTAGCAGGAACACCATTTTATTTACACCAATAAAATACCTCTAATTACTTTCTTTTACGAAAAATTGTTATTTCATGAAATCAAAAACCCAAAGTTGGATCTTGGGCTGTTAGCACTAGAATTCAATTTTAGTTTGCCGCTTTTGTTCTGTGAAATTTATTTAATTTGGAAAAATTACCTCTTATCCATATGCGGTTATGACCTTATCAGAAATGAATAGTGCGATGTAGATTGGATCATGCTCGATACGCTCTGTTGATTTCCTATACCATCCATGCTGAACAGTGTCTCCTGTAATTCTTCCTAAAAGTCCTTCCATCTTTTTGTGAATCCCTGTAAAAGAAAAAAGAAAGAGGATGACCCTACTACTGTGAACATTGTAAGAGAATTTGGTATGCATTGTTAATTAGTAATTACCTAATGCCATACATGATACATAAACACCATCGATGTTCGCAAACAATATTAGCGGTACGAGAAACTTGTGGAGATAGTTTGGAGCAAGAACAAATAATAATTTTGTTTCAGGCAATCACAGATTATCAAAAACTTAAAACTTCCAAAAAATGTTTCAGGCATTCAGAGCAAGTTCTGCCGTGAACAAGCAAAACTGATTTTAAAAGTTCAAAGTTAATTTGGTACAGGCAGATTAAACTCTATTCCATGTGATAGAACTTATTTATTGAGATATTATTTTTCCAAATAATTATAGCAAAGAACGGAATAGTAAAATTTGATATCCTTATAGCAAATCATCAGCAGAACCTTCTTAGATCATACTTTAATGATCTAAATGAAGGGACAATATAAAAAGATATAGAAAATTGGGGGCAAACCTGATTGCTTTCAAGCCTTCAACTCAGGTTGATAATGAATAAAAATGAGTTCAAGATCAACAAAAACTTCACCTTAGCACACTCCTTTTGACCTTTGTGGAGTCTAAATATATATAGTAGCCTGTAGCCTACATTGCTGGCGCAGGTTAAAACCTATTAGAAATTGAACCTTGCTTGCTAGAGGTGCTTCATTGAATTTGTTGGAAACATATCTTTAGCATTAAATATTAATGCTTTGGGACAGCAGTTACAACATATATATATATAGAGAGAGAGATGGGCTATGGTGCATTGCAATGCATGGAGGAGTTTGTGCATTGGACCATAAATCTAAAATTCAAAATCCAAATGGTCGATCCAAACCGTTCATCTTGTTCTCCATATTAATATGTGCTTGGAGACCAAATTTTATATTTTTCTGAATTTTTTTACTATTTATTAAGTATTTTACAAAATTGTTGATCCAACGGTGGCTTAACAAAACAGTAAAATCAGCAGCCACCGTTGGATCAACAATTTTGTAAAATACTTAATAAATAGTAAAAAAATTCAGAAAAATATAAAATTTGGTCTCCAAGCACATATTAATATGGAGAACAAGATGAACGGTTTGGATCGACCATTTGGATTTTGAATTTTAGATTTATGATCCAATGCACAAACCCATCCATGCATTGCAATGCACCATAGCCCATCTCTCTCTCTCTCTCTCTCTCTCTCTCTCTCTCTCTATATATATATATATATATAGAGGAGGGATCGAATGACACCCTTTTTTGGTGACATCGAATAACATCGTGCATTTTCAAAGTTTTCAAAGTCCAAACAGTCGATCCAAACCGTTCAACATAATAGATATGTTAAAATGTGCTTGCAGGTCAAATTTTACATTTTTTGAAATTTTTTTACTATTTATTAAGTATTTAACAAAATCGCTATATTCAGACCGTTGAATTTTTGTACCCATCTTAATAAATAGTAAAAAAATTCAGAAAAATGTAAAATTTGATCTGCAAGCACATTTTAACATATCCATCAACTTGAACGGTTTGAATCGACTGTTTGAACTTTAAAAATGCACGGTGTCATCCGATGTCACCAAAAAAGAATGTCATCCGATCCCTCATATATATATGTTATTGTTTCAGTATATCTTTGGCATTTAATGCTTTGGGTCAACAGTTAGTACGCATATGTTTTAGTATATCTTCGGCTTTTAATGCTTCAAGGCATATATTAATTTCAGTATATCTTTGAAATTTAATGCTTTGAGTCATCAGTTATCTTATATATTTGGCATTAATGCTTTTCGATCAACAGTATTTACAGGGCATATATTTCAGTATATATTTGCCATTAAGTTTTATATTTCTGGCCAACAAAGTACATAGCATTTGTTGTTGTATTTCATTGGCACAAAACTAAAACAAATCAGGATGACAGTTCCTCCTTTTCTTTGTTCTGTGCATAAATGTTGTCATAGCACATGAACTAAAATAGTTAGATGGATTTCCTGATAGAGCACAGGATTTAAGGCCCCAAATCACTCAAAGGGAGAAAGTATATGTGGCCCAAAATTGTGGTAAAAGCGGGCCTAGACGATAGCAACGAGGCCCAATCAGTGTAACAAAGTCTACCATGGTACGAACAGACAATTCGTGCATTCCACGTTTCCAATATTTATTAAGGATAATTTATGTTATTTTTATTACTAATAAAGAAACGAAAGTAAACGACCACATCTTGACTCGATCGATCCCGGACTCTTATCGGATCCAAACGGAGGTATCTATCCAGATCCAAATCGACTCTAATATTCCGATTGGGAATAAATCAGATGAATTGATAATATCATACAATAGCAAAACTAAAAGTAATGAACGAAAAAGGACGCGAGAATTTCGTTGGCGAGAAAAATCAATTCAGTATTAGAAATATCTTAAATATAACCTAGAGGTAATAGACGTGTATATCTCGTAATGATAATTCTCATTATTCTATCTATCTAATATTATGGAAATCTCAGATCGATTTTTGATAGTTGAGGCATTATGGATCTAATCATGACAGTGGAGGTCTTACTGTCAATGTGACAATGTCAGAAGAGGAGGCGTCCGGGGATCAGTTTTCGGAGATAGTTCGAGAGGATTTTGGGTTTGACAGCCTCCTTAGTCTAATGTCTAGCGTCGCCTGGGGTGAAGATGGTGATTCTGTTGATTGGAACTTGTTAGACTATTGATAGGGCTAAATCATGTACTTTTTGTGTTTGTCTTTATAATTGTTCTATCGCTTGTAACTAAAACAAATGTATTATTGAGTAATGACTAAAAAATTAATACTTATTTTGGGTACCACTACTTTGTTATTTTAATTTCTAATAAAAATCGGTGGTGCAACCACTAATTTTAAAAAATAAAATAAAAAAATAGATGTTTTATATCAAAAAATATGTACTAGAGCGTGAGAGAAAATAACAAATAATTTTCAAAAACATTAATTCTATGATTGTGAATCATGCTCCATGATTTTCGTTTTTAAAAAATTAATTACTTTAACTGGTAAACAAAAAGCAATTGATAACCCAATACTCCTAATTATTAATAAATATCCCAATTAATATGATGGAATCATAATATTAGTACATACTGATTGATGTAATGACTGTCACAAACTGCATAATATAATTAATTAGCTATACTTAATTTGAGGTATGTATTACACGATTTGTCAGAACCAAGAAGGAATGCTGAATTGGAAAACGCTCCGATAATTTGCCAAAGAAACATAATATAACTGAAGAGATTATCGGGTTATCGGGTGATAGCGTTACCGGGTAAAAAGAATACCAAGTTCCAAGTTCCTTCTACCTCAAGGTTTTTAAGTCGGTCTATGATTGGACAGCGACCGAGACCGGACACATCATCTTCTTTCTCCTTGGCTTGGCATGCAAGACATCCCCACAATTCCTTCGTAATATAAACCCTCTCCTCTCCTATCATAAACCTCTCACACAAACAACCACACACGATCCTTCTTCTTCTTCTCTATTTTATTACACGCACACGCACACTCACACTCACACTCACACTAGCACAACGAATGGCCGTCACCTCAAACATCCTTGTGGGCCCGCCGGAGGCTCACCTTGAAACCACGGCCAACACCTCAATTAATAATTCAAACTGCACTAAGACCATTCCAATCTCAGAACCCGATACTGGCTCAGAACCAATGAAAGGCCTGACAGAAAACTGCTCTGCTACCTACTTGGCATCTGGAGATCCCTGCCTTGACTTCTTCTTTCAAATTGTGCCGGGGACCACAGCCGACAGAGTCACCTCCCTTCTCTCTGCAGCGTGGGCCACCGATCCATCAGCTGCCCTCCGACTCATGTGTAATCTAAGGGGAGTGCGTGGGTCCGGGAAGTCAGACCGCGAGGGGTTCTATTCCTCGGCGCTCTGGCTCCACTCTCAGCATCCGAAAACCCTGGCATTGAATTCAGGGCCCATATCTGAATTTGGATATTTGAAAGATATGCCGGAGTTACTGCACCGGATTATCAATGGAGGATCCACACGAACCAGGCCCCGTAAAATTCGTGCCAAGCCCGGCAGGTTTAACAGGCGCCGCTTTGTTGCCCGTCCCAATAGGAGGTCAAAGGCGGACAGATTGGCACAAAAGAATGAGTTATCAACAGAGGAGCGAATTGCGGCTGATTTGGAAAAGGGAAGGGTGTTATCAGAAAAGGCAGCCGAGCTTCGCCGTAGCCGCCGTGCCGAGGCAGCTAAGCGTGCCCTGGAGCAGTACAACAAGGACCCGAACTACCGCCTCCTACACGATTGCACCGCTGATTTGTTCGCCTCTCTACTATCCAAAGATCTCCAGCGATTTAACTCTGGCAAGGAAAACTGCCACCTGTCATTGGCCGCAAAATGGTGCCCCACTCTCGACTCGCCATATGATCGATCGACACTGCTCTGTGAGGCAATTGCACGCCGTCTCTTCCCAAAGGACTCTGATGCGGAATTCGCTAGCCTGTCAGATGAGCACTATGCCTACCGTGCCCGCGAGAGATTGAGAAAAGTCGTGCTTGTGCCCCTTCGCCGTGCCTTACAGCTCCCCGAGGTGTATATTGGAAAAGGTGACTGGGGCTCCATCCCATACAACCGGGTGGCCTCGGTAGCAATGAAAAACTACAAGGAATTCTTCCTCAAGTACGATAAAGAAAGGTTCGAGAGTTTTCTAGGTGACATCAAGGAAGGGAAGGCGAAGATTGCGGCTGGCGCACTGTTGCCACATGAGATATTGCAATCGGATGATGAGGTGGCAGATCTCCAGTGGGACCGCATGGTGAATGACCTATTGGCAAAGGGGAAATTGAGTAATTCTATTGCAGTGTGTGACGTGTCGGGGAGTATGTACGGCACACCGATGGAAGTCTGTGTGGCACTTGGTTTGCTGGTGTCTGAATTAAGTGAAGAGCCATGGCACGGCAGGGTTATCACATTTAGTGAAAACCCACAACTGCACCTGATACGTGGTGGGACCATCAAAGAAAAGATGAACTTTGTCAACCGGATGGATTGGGGGATGAACACCAATTTTCAAAAGGTGTTTGACAAGATGCTAGAGGTGGCGGTGCAGGGCCAGCTGCCAACTGAAAAGATGGTCAAACGAGTGTTTGTTTTTAGTGACATGGAGTTTGACGAGGCATCTGCCAATCCATGGGAGACAGATTACGAGGTGATTAAGCGAAAGTATGAAGAAAATGGGTATGGTGAGGCAGTGCCAGAGGTGGTGTTTTGGAACTTGAGGGATTCACTGTCGGTGCCAGTGACAGCTAGCGAGAAAGGGGTTGCATTGGTTAGTGGTTTCTCGAAGAATATGTTGAAGTTGTTTTTGGAGGGAGGTGGAATAATTAGCCCGAGAGCTGTTATGGAGAAGGCCATCTCCGGCAAGGAGTACGAGAAGTTGGCGGTATTTGATTGAATCTGGAATGGGGTTGTGGTTCTAATTTTCAGATTTCAGGGGTTCCGATTGAGAAAACTGGCAAGTGATCTGACATATAATCTGAAAAGGGGCTCAAATTGCTACTGGCATTCTCAACTTATAAAGGGGAAAATATATTGAAAAAAAAAAAGGGTTGGGAAATGAGAAACAGTCTTCAGCATTTTCTTTTTGTTCTTGTTAATACAAAGCTTAAATGTTGCTCTCATCTTTTAATTTTGTTTTATTTGTTTTTAGTTAGTGGCATAGCTCTTATGCTTGTTTTTACTTTTTTTTGTCAAACTCCAAAGAAAGATGAACATATTTTCAATGAAATTGTCTAGGTAGGACAACACAATCCCAGGTTGTTCCATCTCAAGCAAATACAAGTACAAAATTAGGCCAGCAAGATGCTAACTTCTTTACACCATTTTATATCCCAGAAAAGCATTTATATCCCAGAAAAGCAATTATCTTAAATCAAACCAATGATCTTCACAGGGTGCAACAAAGTTTCGAGTCAATGGCAGCTAAACATATGCAGAATGCTTGATAGCCCGTTAATGGATATCTGCAAAGATAAGATGTCTGTTAATAAATTATAACATTTCCCAAATAGAACTTGCAAAATTTGGTTGTTGTTGTTGTTGTTGTTATTGTTCCTAATTAGAACTACTTAATCATCTTATGAAGCAACAAAGCTGCCATACCTGAAATCCATAATATATTTTGATTTTCCGATCCTTCCAAGCTGCAGGATTGTTTGCTTGCTTTTTTCCTGTTTCATTATAACGTTAATATTCTTCAAAGAATAATTTATTCAGTAATAAATCAATTACAGCTTGACATGGCAGTGGTTAAAAAGAAAAGAAAGAAGAACAGATATGCCATGAATAATATTTGCACTAGTTTCAGAAGAGATTCAGCTTGAACCAAATATTGTCAATCACACTGGATGATACCATAGTGTCAATTATCAAACTTCCATGAATTCTGGTAAAGAATGGCACAGATTTGCATGTTATGTAGGGGAAGGTGACAAAGAGAGAAATTACCTCCATGGTCATTTGAAAATTCTTAACTGATGTTTGCACTCTTTGGCCAGTTCTTCCTGATCTCTCTCTGTAGTCTAATTCGTAACGCTTTGTTACCTGTATAATTAAAGGCAACAATACCACTTAAGGATAACCATAGTCTTCTATTCCTATTTCAGAAGATGTTGGACAGCACCTTTTGGGTTACTTTTCAAATGTGATTGCCAAAATCAGAAATATCCAATTCGCCAAGAAGTTTGATTGAGCCTTAATTTCAACAATTAATGATTGATTCAGGCAAAATTTAGTATAAATTGTAGCTTTATTTGTATAATGGTGATGAATTGAGACTTATTTGAGCTTAATGTTGTCTCTTGGTTGCCAGGGAAAGTGGAAACAAAATTCCAGGTGGCATTAAATAGATATAAAATCTTACACTGTTGTAGAAGGGAACTCTTGAGACAAGCTGATCGGCAGTTCTTTTCTTCATATCCCAGTCTTTAGTCAGCCCATTTACATGTTGAATCTGCTATTGAAACAGGATCAAAATTGTGTTTGAATATTAGTAAGTTATATTTGTTAGATCAATAATCAAAGCTAAATATAATATATGCTGAACTTTAAGCCTGGGCACGGGCCTAGACTTGCTTATGCCTGTTTGGGTTTCCTCATTATTGCACTTTTCACAATAAATTTTAATTGCCATAGCAAAAATCTTACACCATGGCACTTAGCCAGTATTATTCCAGAAACCATTTGCTTGAACAACTAGTAACTTACTATAATGTATCTAGAATTTAATTTTATATTTCATTTTGAAAAAAGGTAGATTTACTAACGTGGTTTGTAGATGTACTTTTGAGTTGTGTCGACTGCAATTGCCTTGGAATCAATGCCCTTATGCTTCTAAACCTCCCCGTAAATGTGGTTATTGTAGGTACAAACCTGTCAAAAAAGTCATTTTTAAATTTTTTTTTAACATATTAAGAACAAGAAATTTCATGTTCTGTATATCATACAAGAAATTTCATGTTCTGTATATCATACAAGAAGTTTAAAACAAAAGTTGAAAGAATGAACTCACATAACAACACCAAGAAGCTTTTTATTCTCAGTTTTTGAAGTATCAAGTCTTTTCCCCTGAAAAACATAATAATAAATAGGTTAAATTTAAAGTTTACCACCGGAGACTGCTATGAACTTATACTGGTACGGTTTAGAAACTATGGACATGCCTGTCAGCCTGTCAGGTATAGAATTGCATGGAAGTAAACAAGATTTTAATACACACAACAGGTCAGCAGTTATGGGAGTTATATGGGATAATTGCACATACATGTTTGATTTTGATACACTGTATAAAGCAGTCAAATCAGTTAAATCCATACTGGTACAGACTAAATCACTAAATACCTTACTGCAAGTGAACAGCACAAGACTGAGTAGATAGCAATTAGTTATACCTGATTGAATATTTTGTACTTGGATCCAACGAGATTAGCTGAGATTGTTCCCAAAAATCCCTCGTCAGAGGTGACAAAAATACCCTTCGGATTCTGAGCCACAATAAACTCAGATCGTCCTCGTCTCCTCCTGTGTCGAGCAATAGCTAATTTTCTATCTTGTCTGCCCTGGCCTTCCTGTTTACATACAGGAAACAAATTAATATTAATTTTGAATTAAACAAAATACTGCACCGCCTTTTTTTAATTACTCTATGGAGGCCACTCAAACTGACTTAATGGCTATATCCAGTTACACCAGTATCTCTTATATTTATTCTAATACTGGTCAAGATTGAGGTTATTGGTAGACATTCAGATTCACAGTTACATTATCTTTTATTAATTTAAACAACCAGGGTTAAATGGTACAAATACACACCAACAGTGCACCAGAAACTCACATTGGTGTACAGAGAATAGACCGAAATACCCCTTTCTCCTTCAACTGTCTCCTTGGCTATTATACAAGTGCACCTCCCCACATCCAATGGAAGAGGCCTAGACAACAATGCCCTGAGAGAATAATAAAAATACAAACAAGTGTCAGCAATCATCAATTATGTTTTTTTATTGTTGCATTGCATGTTTTGCCAAAATTTTCAGTGATGCTGTTGAATTTTGTTCTAGGTATGTATACCTGATTACCTGTTAGGAAGTGTAGACCATGACGAAGCAGGCGCAGATTCTGAATCCGAAAACTCCCAGATATCTGATGAGTGGGGTACCCGGTCTGATAGTTTTAAACCCGGATCCGCTTCGTTAAGCTTCATGCACATCTGGAGAGAGGAAGATTTTAATGGCCCTTTGTTCAATGGGTTTTTGGGTGAATAAGGCTGTGGTTTCCTGCCTTTGAGAGAACCTGAACCTGGAGCAGGTTTTGGAACCGGGTTTTCTTTCTCGGCTGAATCGGTTTCGGGTTTGGCATTTGTACCCGGATCGAGGCATTTGGGAATATTGGTATTTAGAGGAAGTAAAGGGACTCTCTTTAAATCAGACATTAATGGTGGGTTTCGGGTGAGAAGGAAAGAAAAGGATAAGAATTTGAGAGTGGTGCAACTGGGTTCGGTTTTATTGTTTGAAGGGAGAAAGAGTTTTAACTGAGGAAGAAAGGGTTTTAAAATTTGAAAAATGGAAAATCTAGGGGACTGTGTCGGAAGCTCAACGGTCATCACTTGGGTTTTTGGATTTTATTACAGAAAAATATTCAGGTCGGTATGGTGGTGGAAGTGTGGAACTGGGAACTTGGAAATTAAAAAAAAGTTGTCATGATTTTCTGTGGCTGTTTCCATGCATGCAAAAATACTAGAATCTGTAGCAAAATAAATCAATAATAACTATAAGAAATACTAAATTACTAATGTATGAACTATGAATGCATCTACATTCTATAGTAAATAATTTTTAGAAGTTCACTACAACTTGCAAATGGTTTAAATCTTGAATTGACACGGGATCGTATGTTTCATCAATCAAATGGTTTCTGAAGTTGGTGTGATTAGACTAATAGTCTTTGTTAACTTGTGAGTTTGCATTTTGGAGTATAAAATTCAAACTTTATTGGTTTAAATCTTGAATTCACATGGAATCGTCTCGAAACCGGAAACAAAAGACACGTATATCGAATTATTCACCAGCACAGGAGAACCGGATTCAGGGAGTTCAGCTTTTGAATTGCGGTCTGGTGTCCTGACGAGAACAAAACTTTTGAATGACTCGCACAAACCGCCGAAGCGCGTCGGAGTTCAGATCCAGTAAAGTAACCCAATATTGGGTTTTAGATCGAGACCGTCCAATTTAAATCCGTAACAATTCTTGTGAAGTGGAGCGCACATATTCCGAGTAACAAATTCGAATTTCAAAACAATCTCAAGCGACGAATTCGAATCAGACAGTCTCGATCTAAAACCAAAAGTTGGGTTACTTTAAGATCCGGAACTTTCTCTCCTGGAGTTCGGTGACTTTGTCACCAGTAAAGTGCGCCTAAGGTACAGCACAACAATTTTGGAATCTATGATTTTGATGAAAAGCGCACAGCTTCAATTTTTAGTGCTTGTGGTTTAGGGAAGAACAAATAAATAATGAATCAACCAATGATGCAGGAATCGTGAAGGCGAAGCATCACAGGAACGTCAACGAGACTGGGGTCTACACATTTCTCTGCTTTCTGTGTACGGCGCCATTTAGAGCTTTAGAACTAGCTGTTGTTCCCTAGTTATGTGCAGTGTCCAGATTTTCTACGGCGTTCTCAGTGTTTAACAATAAATACTGGACAGGCACTTTAATGCGCATTCAATAAAATTAGCTAGTAAAAAATATTTGAGGTAAATTGATTGCAAGGCTCATTTCATGCAGTGTCTCGTATCGCGGCCATTTTTATTAATACCCAAAAAACAAAACTTAATTTTAAAAATAACCATCAGTTCTGGTTTTTTTCAAAAATAACCAAACTGCCAGAACTACGGGCGGTTTCCTTGGGGACCAAACCGCCAGAACTACGGGCGGTCTCCCTGGGGACCAAACCGCCCCTCCCACGGGCGGTCTCCTTTTTTTTTTTTTTTTATATTTATAGAGAGACATCTGAGTATTTTGATTTAAATAATGTTGTGAAAAAAAAGTTTTCTTGTTTAGAGTGTATGCCAAACAATTAAGACATTTAATAAATTTATGAAGTGATGTCGTTACTCTTTATAACTTTGACTTTATTTGTCAGTTAGATATCACAAGTCTAAATATAACACTAATGAAGGACTTGGCCTTTATTCAAAAATTTCCAAGCTCTGACAGCTTGTTGATCTTTTTCCGGTTTTTATAATATATGTATAATATACACATATACACATATACACATATATACATATACACATATACACATATACACATATACACATATACATATATACATACATACATACATACATACATACATATATATATATACATATAC
This sequence comes from Carex rostrata, assembly GCF_964058835.1. NCBI lineage: Eukaryota > Viridiplantae > Streptophyta > Magnoliopsida > Poales > Cyperaceae > Carex > Carex rostrata. The sequence continues at coordinate 13,624,845 of NC_135925.1, read as the reverse complement.
ATATACATATGCATATACACATATACATATACACATATACATATATACATATTTCATCAAAAAAAAAAAAAAATATATACATATACATATATACAATTTTTTTTTTATAAACTCATTTTTTTATAATATATGTATATATGTATATATAAATATATACATATACAAATCAAATTAAAACATATTAGTTACAACTTAATTATAACAAATCGAATTAAAACATATCAGATTATAACTAAGCAAGTTTTAAAACAAAGCAATTCCATATACTAGCAAATTATAACTAATTAGTTACAACATAATTATAACAAATCGAAATAAGTTCACACTAGCAAAATAGCAGGTGCAGGTGCGACATTACTTGTAGAGCCTTGGCAACTAGATGATTGGCTCGGAGGAGGGGGGGGGGGTTGTGTTCTACCAGTTGCTTCAGCAACAACTCTGGCATTTTCTCTTTCGTTGTGCTCGTTTATGGCATCTGAACATAAGAACACAATTCAGTTAGTAATATAATAAGATCATAAATGAATTTCGTACAATGCTACATACCTGCCCTGCGCCTGTCAGAAACAGAACGGCGAGCCTGATTTCCCGACAGTCGCCTGCCACTTATTTCGTCCATGGTCATTATAATACGCTTGTGTCTCCTCCTCCCCTTTCTTATCCATCCTTCTGAAGGGAGTATTCTATCACCGACATATGCAGGCCACTCATGCTAATCGGGATAAGAATGGAAAGATCCACCCCAAGTGGAAGCAAGGTAATCGGTACGGTATATGTCAGCAACATAGTGATCCTCACAGTAGTTCTTCACTCGGCATACCGCCATCACGTGACTGCAGGATATGTGACTTAGCTGGGGTCCTTGGCATGTACAGGTTACCGCCCTGGCATCTCCGAATTTAACCACGTACTTGCAAGCCTTCTTGACAAACGCCATAGTGCCATCTGGTTTACGGCTGGTAGGAACGTACTCATTTGGATTTTGCACTTCGAATTCTGTTCCATCATTACCCATCGGGATCACGGTCATAGTTGCACCTTTGTCCCTGTGTCGTCTTAGTTTCTCCTCCACGCTTGTTGAAAATGACTGGTTCATCCTTATTAATTCTGCGGCCTTAGCACGCCGTTCCTGAAACCAGGCATTTAACTTGTAGAATGTGTCCTCTACAACTGCAGCCACAGGCAACATCCGGCTCTGCTTGAATACTGCATTCAGCGACTCGGATCCGTTGGTGGTCATAATTCCCCAACGCCAACCTCCATCACGGGATTGATATATTTTCTCGTATGCTGGATCTTCGTTGACATCTCGGGGATTATTTTTGCCCATCTTTATTAAGTAGAGATTTGCCTTTGGCATGTACTACATAAAAAATAAGGAAATAGAATAATGTAAGTAAACAATTGTACTAAAAAAAATTATTTTCTTAAAGTACAATAATATATGTAAACAATTGAAATACATGTACCTTTGCAAAACTGCTAGTCATCTCTACCACCCTTCTCGGCTTTTTCTTTCTACAATTCCATCTAAATGTATCAGTAACCCACTTGTCGCCCCCGGTTGCCTTGGAAAGGTTCTCCGCAATGTGTTGCATACACAACCTGTGCACACACTGGCCAGTACGGGTTGACCAACCGTAATCTTCACGATCAAAAACATATTTTATTCCTTTGTACTGATCTGATATCACACAGAAAAACTTCCCTTCCCCAATCACCCGTCTTCTTAAAAACTGCATAAAGAATCCCCAATTCTCACCATCCTCTTTATGAACAATTGCAAACGCCAAAGGCAATAGCTGGTTCTCAGCATCATATGCACATGCTATCAGTAGCCTCCCCTCATAACGGCCAGACATGAAGCATGCATCAATGCTTATAACGGGTCTGATGTATGGCACAGCTTGAATACAAGCACCAAAAGCCCATGCTATGCCCTTGAATTGTTGAGCTCCCTCTATTAGTACTTCATCTTTATCAAAAAAAGGGCCATGCCATCGCTCATATACGGTGCCGACATTTGTACTTGCCATGGCCTGGAGCAATGGTGCCAGATAGCCATATGAATCCTTCCAACTACCGAATATTCTGCAAACCGCAAGTTCACGACCTCTCCACAGCCTGTTGTATTTTGGGATTACATATTTGTATTTGTGTCTGACGGTCATAGCCACCGCCTTGATGCTCATCGATGGATCCAACTTAATGTCCTCCTCAATTGCATCGGCAATTAATGATGCCGTCAGCTGCGCATGGTCTGTCCTTGTGGACGCAGACTTGCATGTGTGAGGTGGTTCACACTTCTTAATCATCCATGCTTCCCTTGAACCCGCAGGGGCTGCATAAAGGCGGAACTCGCACCGCGGGTGAGTTTTACATAGCACAACTAACCTTGTTCGCTCTCTTTTTTGTATTTGACATTCCCAGTTGCCGTGAACATGGGTCTCATTGATTTTCTTTACAAGTTCGTCTATGTTGATATAAAGTTGCCCTGCGGCAAGTTCTTTATTGTATTGAACACGAGGACCAAAAAAACTAATGTCTGCCTCTTCGAAAGCTGTGGTATCGTTGAATATGGTGACTGGATGCTTATTCCCCCGATCTCTAATCGGGAATTTTTCTGCCCTGGATAAACCTGGTACATTTGCATCACCATATGATAAGTCATCAGATTCCCAAACCCCTTGGTATTCATCTCCCGTTTCCATTTCCCTTTCTGGTATGACATCAATAGCATCAACATCAATATCAATATCAGTTCGATTAACGGGTACCGGTCCTGACTCTGGCATAGTTGGAAATCTAGGGATTATGGGTGTCTGTCTGGGTGGTGGTGGTAACACTTCAGTATTTTCTGGGGAGTTGTGGTAACCCTGGTTGTCATAAGGGGAGTGGTGGTGGTACTCCTGGTTGTCATAAGGGGAGTGGTGGTGGTACTCCTGGTTGTCATAAGGGGAGTGGTGGTGGTATCCCTGGTTGTCATAACCCGAATTGTCATAACCTGAAGGCCCAACCCCAGCCGCACTTGAAGGTCCAGCCCTAGTCCGGGGAACCCTCTTCAAATATATTTCCATTATCGGGACCCCACTAGCCGCAAATTGAGTGTACACAACTCTCCACAAATTTGCATCTGTTATTGGAAACTTCACAAAGTAAGGTCTACCCCCCACCCCAGGTGAGTTGTCAATCCGTGTAGCCAATTCTATTTCATACCTATTGGGGTTTACAGCAGTCTTTTCGTATATTAGCTGCTTCAGTTCCTGAAATGTGGTATTTTCATTAACCTCGAAGGCAAATGCGGCATCTTTCGTGTACTGCACGCCATCTTCACCCCTTTGTAGCCTGCCGCCCACATACAGTGCAACTAACATCTTTTCCTTAACAACCTACATTTAAAAAAATTATTTCATAAGGATTAAAGTTTTGTATAGTAATTATAACGGGTACAGTAATCAATGGCAAATTAGAAAATAAAAAAAAATAAAAAAATTACATATTGCTACAGTAATTTATGTTGCTACAGTTACAGTAATTGCAACAGTAAATTTGTAATTGTAACAGTAAATTTGCTACAATTACAGTAATTAAAAAAATTGCAACAGTTACAGTAAATTTGTATAGTAAATGAAATAGTTACACACAGTAATTAATAATTAGCAAAAAATTAACAAGAAACTAAAAAAAAACCTGTTGCTACAGTAAAATCGCCTTTCAATCGCCCAACAATTGCCAGAGCTCTCTCTCTCAAACAGTAAAATCGCAGCACAGTAAAATTTTGGTTTACATAATGGTTGGAGTGGGCAAGAGAGAGAAAAAATCGGGTTAAATACCTATAGAGGACCGCCCGTGGGGGGGGGGGGGGGGGGGGGGGCGGTTTGGTCCCATAGGAAACCGCCCGTGGGGGGGGGGGGGCAGTTTGGTCCCATAGGAGACCGCCCGTAGTTCTGGCGGTTTGGTCCCCAGGGAAACCACCCGTAGTTCTGGCGGTTTGGTTATTTTTGAAAAAACCCAGAATTGATGGTTATTTTTAAAATTAAGTTTTGATTTTTGGGTATTAATAAAAATGGCCGCTCGTATCGTATGGGAGAATATATGGGGAATTTGATAAAATAATTCTCTTTCGAAAAAAAAATCAAACAAAATATCATTTCTCAATTTTTTTTTAACAAAATAACTTTTTGAAAATTTCTTGACAAAATAATTCTCTAAACCCACCATATATAACTTTTTTCTTCTCCCAATTTACTATAATTTTTTTAGTTACCTCTTCTCCATCCTTCAAAATTCTAATCTATTCCTCTTGATTAAACTAAAAATTGAAAAAGATACTACACCTGCAAAACAAACATCACGTTGTCATTTTTTTAATTCCACATTTTTGTATTGTAAAATAGTGTCTCGAACAGCGAGAAAAAAATGCTCAAGTTCGGAATCAATTCGGATTCAACTTGCTAATAACTCGAGTTGAAACTGATTCGAGTCAAAACTGACTCGAGTTTACTGACTCGGTTGATTTATGAGTCGAATCCAAATTACTCCCAACTTGGTTCGGAATCAACTCGGTTGGACTCACACCAAACTCTAATCCATATATTTCTAATTTTTGCGTCCCCAAATGACTAAACCTTATATGTTTAGTAATTTTTAATTATGTACTATTTTGGTTTTTTCATAATTTTTAATTATGTATTAGCTATTGTCTCATTATGTACTTTAATTATGTATTATTTTGGTGAGCTATGTAATATTTTTTTTCTTAGAATTAAATTAGATTGTCTCACTATATACTAAATTATGGGTCACGAGTTGACTCGAGTTGCTCGCAAGTTGATTCCAAAATTGGAGTTTCTGACTCGGAACTGAATTAGCAACTCAGACTCAACTCGGCTCATGAATTCGCGAGTTGAATCCAAGTTGTCCTCAACTCGGCTCATGAGCAGCCCTGATTGTGCCCGTGCATTGCAACAGGTACATATTATAAGATTGAATAAAATATAGAGAGACTTTTTTGTTTGATATTAAAAAAAAATTAAGAAAAAATATATTTAAATAAAAATTAAAGACACAAATACAAAAAAAATGAAAATTCAAATAAAAAATAACAATAAAAGAAACAATAACAAATGAAAAAAAAAAGATCAAATATAACATGAAAAAAAATTCTTGAAGTATCATTGCTATTTAATATCTAATTTTCTCTATAAGCAAGACATGTTATTAAACGATTTAGAGGAAAAATGATCTATAAAGAAACAAAATTAAGAAATATATGATTCAATTATTAAAATAAGGATTTTTTTCCACATATATATTCTTGATGAAAATTATTTTAACAATGAAATACATATCATTTCTCTACACAAAAGTTTTAGATATTCTTTATTTTCTTTCCAAATCGAAAAGATATGATTGTTTCCATCAGCATAAGATATGTTGTTCATCTATTTATAAAGATACAGTAGTCCTAAACAAAATCCGAAAAGATATGATTATTTTTAATTTAATTGCAGAAATCATAGATGTAAAGAGAAATAAGGAAACAGATCGTTAGAAATTTATTCAATTTTATTGTGACAAGCCATGTAGCAGTCTATGTGGGAAGTATGTTTTTAACTAAATTTAGACTTCTACACATAATATAGATGTATTTAATCAAAAGAGACAGATTATATGATTGGTGGGTTGATATTCAATTCGAAAATTTATATTTCAATCTCAGCCGTTGGAGGATCAGGACAACTACGTGCATAATATAAGAATGGAGATAGAACCATGTTCAATTGAAAAATAATTGCATTAATTGAAAAAAAATATTACTTTCAAACAAAATGCAGTTCTTTAGAAGCATTTTCATCCATGGTATCAAGGTTTTAAATAGCAATTCTCGTGTCATAGCGAAAAGGCTAAAAAAAAAAACCTATAGCGAAAGCTATCCTACATAGTATTTTTTGTTCAAAAAATTATATTTTAGATTTCTATTAATTATCAATATTATCTAAAGTCTTACAGAGCAATAAGTAACATAAAATTGATTAAGGAATTAGAATATTCATATCAAACCAGTACAAAGTCTTTTAAAAAAATCATAAGAATCATGGAATAAACTATATATTTTTTTCTATTTAAAAGCAAAATCAATTTGGACCTTGAAAAAATAGATTTTTAAAATTAATTTTCAGTGCGAGCATTTATAAAAAAGCCTATGTAGCATAGCATGTGCTATAACGCGTAGTGTGTAGCGCAGATAGCGAACCACTATAGCGTTCGTAGCTGAAATACAACACTTTTATCCTATAGAGCAGCATTTAAGGTCCGAAAACGCTATCACCGCTATTGCATTGCTATAGCGCGCTATTTAGAACACTGCCTGATATTATTAGAGTTTCTAATTTTAGGTGGCAGTTTTTATTTCGATTTCACAAATGTTCGAGCTTCTTATTTAGAAACAATGCATGGAAATTTCTTAAACAATCCATTAAATTGACAAATTATGAGCAAAGTTTGAAATCGGTACAAAAATCTGGAACCCAAAATTATTTTCCAAAATTTTCAATTTTGTCTCTTTTTCCAAAAAAATATAGAATCCAAAACATTTTTAGTGGTTTCAAGTTTTTCAATTTTAATTTTTTCACAAATCTGGAACCATGTTCAATTGAAAAATAATTGCATTAAGTGAAAAATCTTACCACTTGCAAACAAAATGCAGTTCTCTAAAAGCATCTCCATATATGATATTATTAGAGTTTCTATTTCGATTTCACGAATGTACAAGAGTTTCTTATTTAAAACCAATGCATGGAAGTTTCTTGTTAAGAAATCGTTTATAAACTTCACGATAACAAAATCATTGGCCGAAGTTTCTTTTTCCTGCATGAAAGTTTTTAAAATCGATGGTGTTGCCCTAATAGAAACTCTAATTTCAATTTTAGAGACGTGGAGGTTTATAAATTAAGAGAGACTTAATTTCTATTTAGTAGTTAACAGTTATTTAGAAATCAGTTAGAGTTGTTGAGATGTAGATGCTCTAAGAACCACTGTAAAATCTAGAATCCAAAATTGCAATTCGATTGTAATTTTTGTAAAATTTGGAACAAAAAAAAAGATTATAATAGAATGCGGTGCTTATTTTACAACTGTAGCAACTTTTTCAATTTTTAGTAAAGATCTCTAATTGGAGTGTTGTATTAGGGTTACAACTGTCCTCTTCTTTTGACATCTGGAAACACTACTAGAGAGTTGCAAAGACCTTCAATTCGAGTGTTTTATTAGGGTTGCAACTACCCTTTTCCCATTCCATTTTGGAGACACTACTTGAGTGCTGCAAAGACTTTCAATTCGAGTGTTGTATTAGGGTTGTAATTAACCACTTATATTATCATCTGGAGACAATACTAGAGTGCTGCAAACACCTTCAATGTGAGTGTTGTATTAGGGATGCAACCACTATTTTCCCTTGCCATTTGAAGAAACTACTAGAGTTCAACAAACACCTCCAATTGGAGTGTTGTATTAGGTTTGCTACCACCCACTTTTCTAGCTATCTAGAGACACTACTAGAGTGCTTCAAACACCTTCAATTAAAGTGTTGTATGATGGTTGCAACTACCCTCTTCTCTTGCCATCTGGAGACAATATTGGAGTGCTGCAAACACCTTCAATGTGAGTGTTGTAATAGGGATGCAACCACTATTTTCCCTTGCCATTTGGAGACACTACTAGAGTTTAACAAACACCCTCAATTGGAGTGTTGTATTAGGGCTGCTACCACCCACTTCTCTAGTCATCTGGAGACACTACTAGAGTGCTTCAAAAACTTTCAATTGGAGTGTTGTATGATGGTTGCAACCACCCTCTTCTCTTTTCATCTGGAGGAACTACTAGAGTGCTGCAAAAACCTTCAATTGAGTGTTGTATTAGGGTTGCAACCACCCTCTTCTATTTTCATCAGGGGACACTACTAGTGTGCAACAAATATCTCTAATTAGGGTTACAACTACCCTCTTCTTTTGCCAACTGGAGACACTACTAGAGTGCTGCAAAGACCTTCAATTCGAGTATTGTATTAGGGTTGCAACTACACTTTTTCCTTGTCATTTGGAGACACTACTAGAGTACTACAAAGATTTCCATTGGAGTGTTATATTAGTGTAGCAAAAGATTTTAATTGGAGTGTTGTATTAGGGTTGTAATCACCCTCTTCTCTTAGAATCTGGAGACAATACTAGAGTGCTGCAAACACCTTCAATGTGAGTGTTGTATTAGGAATGCAACCACTATTTTTCCTTGCCATTTGGAGACACTACTAGAGTTCAACAAAGACCTTCAATCGGAGTGTTGTATTAGGGTTGCTACCACCCACTTGTCTAGCCATCTGGAGACACTACTAGAGTGCTTCAAACACCTTCAATTTGAGTGTTATATGATGGTTGCAACCACCCACTTCTCTTGCCATCTGGAGGCACTACTAGAGTACTACAAACACCTTCAATTGGAGTGTTTTATTAGGGTTGCAACCACCCTCTTCTCTTTCCATCAAGGGACACTACTAGTGTGCAGCAAAGATATCTAATTGGAGTGTTGTATTAGAGTTACAACTATCATCTTCTTTTGCCATTTGGAGACACAACTAGAGTGCTGCAAAGACCTTCAATTCGAGTATTGTATTAGGGTTGCAACAACCATTTTCCCTGGCCATTTGGAGACACGACTAGAGTGCTACAAGGACCTTCAATTGGAGTGTTATATTAGTGTAGCAAAAGATTTCAATTGGAGCGTTGTATTAGGGTTGCAACCACATTCTTCTCTTGCCATTAGGAGACAATACTAGAGTGCTGCAAAACACCTTCAATGTAAGTGTCGTATTAGGGATGCAACCATTATTTTACCTTGCCATTTGGAGACACTACTAGAGTTTAACAAAGTCCTTCAATTAGAGTGTTGTATTAGGGTTGCAACCACCCACTTCTCTAGCCATCTGGAGACACTACTAGAGTGCTTCAAATACCTTCAATTGGTGTGTTGTATGATAGTTGCAACCACCCTCTTCCCTTGCTATCTAGAGGCCTTACTAGAGTGTTACAAACACCTTCAATTAGAGTGTTGTATTAGAGTTGCAACCACCCTTTTCTCTTTTCATTAGGGGACACTATTAGTATGCAGCAAAGATCTCTAATTTGAGTGTTGTATTAGGGTTACAACTACTTTCTTCTTTTGCCATCTGGAGACACTACTAGAGTGTTGCAAAGACCTTCAATTCGAGTGTTGTATTAGGGTTGCAACTACCATTTTCCTTTGCCATTTGGAGATACTACTAGAGCGCTACAAATACCTTCCATTGGAGTGTTATATTAGTGTAGAAAAATATTTCAATTGGAGTGTTGTATTAGGGTTGCAACCACCCTCTTCTCTTGCTATGTGAAGACAATAGTAAAGTGCTGCAAACACCTTCAATGTGAGTATTGTATTAGGGATGCGACCACTATTCTCCCTTGTCATTTGGAGACACTACTAGAGTTCAACAAAGACCTTCAATTAGAGTGTTGTATTAGGGTTGCTACCACCCACTTCTCTAGCCATCTGAAGACACTACTAGAGTGCTTCAAACACCTTCAATTGGAGTGTTCTACGATGGTTGCAACCACCATCTTCTCTTGCCATTTGGAGGCACTACTAGAGTAGTGCAAACACTTTCAATTGGAGTGTTGCATTAAGGTTGAAACCACCTTCTTCTCTTTCCATCAGGGGACACTATCAGTGTGCAGCAAGGATCTCTAATTGGAGTGTTGTATTACAGTTACAACTACCCACTTCTTTTGACATCTGAAAACACTACTTGAGAGCTACAAATACCTTCAATTCGAGTGTTGTATTAGGGTTGCAACTACCTTTTGCCCATTCCATTTGGTGACACTACTTGAGTGTTGCAAAAACTTTCAATTGGAGTTTGTATTAGGGTTGCAACCAACCTCTTCTCTTGCCATCTGGATTCAATACTAGAGTGCTGCAAACACCTTCAATGTGAGTGTTGTATTAGGGATGCAACCATTATTTTCCCTTGCCATTTGGAGACACTACTAGAGTTCAACAAAGACCTTCAATTGAAGGTGTTTGGAGCACTCAAGTAGTGTCTCCAGATGGCAAGATAAAATGACATTTACAATCCTAATACAACACTCTAGTAGTGTCACCAAATAGCAAGATAATAGGGCATTTACAACCCTAATACAACACTCCAATTGAAGGTGTTTGGAGCACTCTAGTAGTGTCTCCAAATTGCAAGATAATAAGACCATTTACAACCCTAATACAACACTCGAATTGAAGATGATTGGAGCACTGTATAGTGTCTCCAGAAGGCAAGATAAAAGGGCATTTACAATCCTAATACAACACTCCAATTGAAGGTGTTTGGACCACTCTAGTAGTGTCTCCAGATGGCAAAATAATAGGGCATTTAAAACCCCAATACAACACTCCAATTGATGGTGTTTGGAGCACTCTAGTAGTGTCTCTATATGACAAGATAATAGGGCATTTACAAGCTTAATACAACACTCCAATTGAAAGTGTTTGGAGCACTGTAGTAGTGTCTCCAGATGGCAAAACAATATAGCATTTACGACCCTAATACAACAATCCAATTGAAGGTGTTTGGAGCACTCCAGTAGTGTCTCCACATAGCAAGATAAAAGGACGTTTACAACCCTAATACAACACTCCAATTGAAGGTGTCACTTGAGTAGTGTCTCCAGATGGCAAGATAAAAGGGCATTTACAACCTAAGACAACACTCAAATTGATAGTGTTTGGAGCACTCTAGTAGTGTCTCCATATGGTAAGATAATAGGGCATTAACAACCCTAATACAATACTCCAATTGAAGGTGTTTGGAGCACTCGAGTAGTGTTTCTATATGGCAACATAATAGGGCATTTACAAACCTAAGACAACACTCCAATTGAAGGTGTTTGGAGCACTCTAGTACTGTCTCTAGATGGCAAGATAATGGAGCATTAACAACCCTAATCCGACACTTCAATTGAAAGTATTTGGAGCACTCTAGTAGTTTCTCCAAATGACAAGATAATTTGGCATTTACAAACCTAATATAACACTCCAATTGAAGGTGTTTCAAACACTCTAGTAGTGTGTCCAGATGGCAAGATAATAGGGTATTTACAACACTAATACAACACTTCAATTAAAGATGTTTGGAGCCCTCTAGTAGTGTCTCCAGATAGGAAGATAAAATGGTGTTTACAACGCTAAGACAACACTTGAATTGATGGTGTTTGGAGCAAACTAGTAGTGTCTCTATATGGCAAGATAATAGGGCATTTACAACCCTAATACAACACTTCAATTGGAGGTGTTTGGAGCACTCTAGTATTGTCTCCAGACGACAAGATAATAGGGAATTTACAACCCTAATAAAACACTCCAATTGAAGGCGTTTGGAGCACTCGAGTAGTGTCTCCAGATGGCAAGATAAAAGGGCACTTACAACCCTAATACAACACTCAAATTGATGGTGTTTGGATAACTCTAGTAGTGTCTCTATATGCCAAGATAATAGGGCATTTACAACCCTAATACAACATCCCAATTGAAAGTGTATGCAGCACTCGAGTAGTGTCTCGAGATGGAAAGATAATATGGCGTTTATAACCCTAATACAACACTCCAATTGAAGGTGTTTGGAGCACTCTAGTACTGTCTCTAGATAGCAAGATAATGGGGCATTAACAACCCTAATCCGACACTCCAATTGAAAGTGTTTGGGGCACTCTAGTAGTGTCTCCAAATGGCAAGATAATAGGGCATTTATAAACCTAATATAACACTCCAATTGAAGGTGTTTCGAGTATTCTAGTAGTGTCTCCAGATGGAAAGATAATAAGGCAATTGCAACACTAATACAACACTCCAATTGAGGGTGTTTGGACCACTCTAGTAGTGTCTCCATATGGCAAGATAAAAGGGCGTTCACAACCTAAGACAACATTCCAATTGATGGTGTTTGGTGCACTCTAGTAGTGTCTCTATATGGCAAGATAATAGGGCATTTACAACCCTAATAAAACACTCCAATTGAAGGTGTTTGGAGCACTCGAGTAGTGTCTCTAGATGGCAAGATAAGAGGGCATTTACAACACTACTACAACACTCCAATTGAAGGTGTTTGGAGCACTCTAGTAGTGTCTCCAGATAGGAAGATAAAAGGGCGTTTATAACGTTAAGACAACACTCCAATTGATGTTGTTTGGAGCACTCTAGTAGTGTCTCTATTTGACAAGATAATAGGGCATTTACAACACATATACGACACTCCAATTGAAAGTGTTTGGAGCACACTTGTAGTGTCTCTAGGTGGCAAGATAATAGGGCATTTACAACCCTAATACAACAATCCAATTGAAGGTGTTTGGAGCACTCGAGTAGTGTCCCCAGAAGGCAAGATAATAGGGCACTTGCAACGCTAATAGAAGAATCCAATTGATAGTGTTTGGAGCAATCTACTAGTATCTCTATATGTCAAGGTAAAAGAGCATTTACAACTCTAATACAACAGTCCAATTGAAGGTGTTTGGAGCATCTAGTTATGTCTCTAGATGGAAAGATTATAGGGCATTTACAACCCTAATACAACCCTCAATTGAAGGTGTTTGGCGAAATCTACTAGGGTCTCAAGATGGCAACATAATAGGGCATTTACAACATTACTACAACACTCCAATTGAAGGTGTTTCGAGCACTCTAGTAGTCTCCCTAGATGGAAAGATTATAGGGCATTTACAACACTAATACAACAATTCCAATTGAAGTTGTTTGAACCACTCAAGTACTGTCTCCAGATAGCAAGATAATGGGGCATTTACAACTCTAATTCAACACTATAATTGAAGGTGTTCGGAGCACTCTAGCAGTGTTTCTATATGGCAAGTTAATAGGGCATTTACAACCCAAATACAACACTTCAATTAAAGGTGTTTGGAGCCCTCTAGTAGTGTCTCCAGATAGGAAGATAAAATGGTGTTTACAACGCTAAGACAACACTCCTATTGAAGTTGTTTGGAGCACTCGAGTAGTGTCTCCAGATAGCAAGATAAAAGGGCGTTTACAACCCTAATACAACACTTCAATTGATGGTGTTTGGAGCACTCTAGTAGTGTCTCTATATGGCAAGAAAATAGGGCATTAACAACCCTAATACAACACTCCAATTGAAGGTGTTTGGTGCACTCGAGTAGTGTCTCCAGAAGGCAAGATAATAGGGCACTTGCAACGCTAATATAGCAATTCAATTGATGGTGTTTGGAGCACCTTAGTAGTGTCTCTATATGGAAAGATAATAGGGCATTTACAACCCGAATACAACATTCCAATTGAAGGTGTTTGGAGCACTCGAGTAGTGTCTCTAGATGGAAAGATAATATGGCATTTACAACACTCAAATTGAAGGTTTTTGGAGCAATCTAGTAGTGTCCCCATATAGGAAGATAAAAGGGCGTTTATAACGTTAAGAGAACACTCCAATTGATCGTGTTTGGAGCACACTAGGGCATTTACAACCCAAATAGGGCAAGTTAGTGTGTCTCTATATGGCAAGTTAATAGGGCATTTACAACCCAAATACAACACTTCAATTGGAGGTGTTTGGACCACTCTAGTATTGTCTCCAGATGACCATATAATAGGGCATTTACAACCCTAATACAACACTCCTATTGAAGTTGTTTGGAGCACTCGAGTAGTGTCTCTCTAGATAGGAAGATAAAAGGGCGTTTACAACCCTAATACAACACTTCAATTGATGGTGTTTGGAGCATCCATGTAGTGTCTCTATATGGCAAGATAATAGGGCATTAACAACCCTAATACAACACTCCAATTGAAGGTGTTTGGAGCACTCGAGTTGTGTCTCTATATGGCAAGATAATAGGGCATTTACAACCCTAATACAACAATCCAATTGAAGGTGTTTGGAGCACTCGAGTAGTGTCTCTAGATGGCAAGAGAATATGGCGTTTATAACTCTAATACAACACTCCAATTGAAGGTGTTTGGAGTACTCTAGTAGTGTCTCTATATGGCAAGATAATAGGGCATTTACAACTTAAATACAACACTTCAATTGTAGGTGTTTGGAGCACTTGAGTAGTGTCTCCAGATGGCAACATAATTGGGCATTTACAACACTACTACAACACTCTAATTGAAGGTGTTTGGAGCACTCTAGTAATGCCTCCAGATGGCAATATAATAGGGCATTTACATCTCTAATACTACAATCCAATCGAAGGTGTTTGGAGCACTCGAGTAATGTCTCCAGATGACAAGATAATAGGGTATTTACAACCCTAATACAAGACTTTAATTGAAGGTGTTTCGAGCACACTAGTAGTGTCTCTATATGGCAACATATAAGGCATTTACAACCCTAACACAACACTACAATTGAAGGTGTTTGGAGCATTGTAGTAGTGTCTCCAGATGGCAAGATAATAGGGCATTTACAACCCTAACACAACACTCCAGTTACAGGTGTTTAGAGCACTCGAGTAGTGTCTCCAGATGGCAAGATAAAAGTGCGTTTATATCCCCATTACAAAATTCCAATTGATGGTGTTTGGAGCACTCTAGTAGTGTCTCTATATGACAAGATAATAGGGCATTTACAAGCCTAATACAACACTCCAATTGAAAGTGTTTGGAGCCCTCGAGTAGTGTCCCCAGATGGCCAGATAATAGACAATTTACAACCCTAATACAATACCCCAATTGATGGTGTTGGGAGCACTCCAGTAGTGCCTCCAGATAGCAAGATAATGGGGGCATTTACAACCCTACTAAACACTCCAAATGATGGTGTTTGAAGCACTCTAGTAGTGTTTCTATTTGACAAGATAATAGGGCATTTACAACACATATACAACACTCCAATTGAAAGTGTTTGGAGTACACTAGTAGTGTCTCTAGGTGGCAAGATAATAGGGTATTTACAACCCTAATACAACAATCCAATTGAAGGTGTTTCGAGCACTGTAGTAGTGTCTCCAAATTGAAAGATAATAGGGCATTTACAACACTAATACAACCCACCCATTGAAGGTGTTTGGCGCACTCTAGTAGTGTCTCAAGATGGCAACATATTTGGGCATTTACAACTCTAATTGAAGGTGTTCAGAGCACACCAGTAGTGTCCCTTTATGGCAAGTTAATAGGGCATTTACAACACATATACAACACTCCAATTAAAGGTGTTTCCCTTTATGGCAAGTTAATAGGGCATTTACAACACATATACAACACTTCAATTGAAGGTGTTTGGAGCGCTCTTGTAGTGTCTCCAGATGGCAAGATAATAGGGCATTTACAACCCTAATACAACAATCCAATTGAATGTCTTTGGAAAACTATAGTATTATCCCCAGAAGACAAGATAATAGGGCATTTACAACTCTAATACAACCCTCCAATTGAAGGTGTTTCGAGCACTCTAGTAGTGTCTCCAGATGAAAATATAATAGGGCATTTACAACCCTAATACATCAATAAAATTGAATGTCTTTGGAGCACTCGAGTAGTGTCTCCCGATGGCGAGATGAATGGGCGTTTACAACCCTAATACAACATTCCAATTGGTTGTGTTAGGACACTACTTGTGTGCTCCAAACACCTTCAATTGGAGTGTTGAATTAGAGTTGAAAATGCCCTATTATATGGCAAGATAATATGGCATTTACAACCCTAATACAACACTCCAATTGAAGGTGTTTGGAGCACTTGAGTACTCTCCAGATAGCAAGATAATGGGGCATTTTCAACTCTAATTCAACACTCCAATTGAAGGTGTTTGGAGCACACAAGTAGTGTCCCTATATGGCAAGATAATAAGGCATTTACAACCCAAATTCAACACTTCAATTGGAGGTGTTTGGCGCACTCTAGTAGTGTCTCAAGATGGCAACATAAGAGGGCATTTAGAACACTACTACAACTTTCCAATTGAAGGTGTTTGGAGCACTCTAGTAATGCATCCAGATGGCAAGATAATAGGGCATTTACAGCCCTAATACAACAATCCAATTGAAGGTGTTTGGAGCACTCGAGTAGTGACCCTAGATGGCAAGATAAAAGGGAGTTTACTACCTAAGACAACACTCCAATTGATGGTGTTTGGAGCACTATAGTAGTGTCTCTATATGGCAAGATAATATGGCATTTACAACCCTAACACAACACTTGAATTGAATGTGTTTGGAGCACTGTAGTAGTGTCTCCAGATGGCTAGATAATAGGGCATTTACAACCCTAATACAACACTCCACTTGAAGGTGTTTGGAGCACTCGACTAGTATCTCCATATGGCAAGATAAAAGGGCGTTTACATCCCCAATACAACACTCCAATTGATGGTGTTTTGAGCACTCTAGTAGTGTCTCTATATGACAAGCTAATAGGGCATTGACAACCCTAATACAACTCTCCAATGGAAGGTGTTCGGAGTACTCCAGCAGTGCCCCCAGATGGCATGATAATAGGCCATTTACAACCCTAATCCCACACTTCAACTGAAAGTGTTTGGAGCACTCTAGTAGTTTCTCCAAATGGCAAGATAATAGGGCATTTACAACACCAATACAACACTCCAATTGAAGGTGTTTGGGGCACTTTAGTAGTGTCTCCAGATAGCAAGATAATGGGGGCATTTACAACCCTAAGACAACACTCTGATTGATGGTGTTTGGAACACTATAGTAGTGTCTCTATTTGACAAGATAATAGGGTATTTACAACACAAATACAACACTCCAATTGAAAGTGTTTGGTGCACACTAATAGTGTCTCTAGGTAGCAAGATAATAGGGCATTTACAACCCTCATACAATAATCGAATTGAAGGAGTTTCGAGCACTTGAGTAGTGTCTTCAGATGGCAAGATAATATGGCACTTACAACCCTAATATAACAATCCAATTGATGGTGTTTGGAGCACTCTAGTAGTGTCTAAATATGTCCAAGATAATAGGGCATTTACAACCCTAATACAACACTCCAATTGAAGGTGTTTGGAGGACTCTTGTAGTGTTTCCAGATGGCAAGGTAATAGAGCATTTACAACCCTAATACAACCCTTCAATTGAAGGTGTTTGGCGCACTCTAGTAGTGTCTCTAGATGGCAAGATAAGAGGGCATTTACAACACTACTACAACACTCCAATTGAAGGTGTTTGGAGCACTCTAGTAGTGTCTCCAGATAGGAAGATAAAAGGGCGTTTATAACGTTAAGACAACACTCCAATTGATGTTGTTTGGAGCACTCTAGTAGTGTCTCTATTTGACAAGATAATAGGGCATTTACAACACATATACGACACTCCAATTGAAAGTGTTTGGAGCACACTTGTAGTGTCTCTAGGTGGCAAGATAATAGGGCATTTACAACCCTAATACAACAATCCAATTGAAGGTGTTTGGAGCACTCGAGTAGTGTCCCCAGAAGGCAAGATAATAGGGCACTTGCAACGCTAATAGAAGAATCCAATTGATAGTGTTTGGAGCAATCTACTAGTATCTCTATATGTCAAGGTAAAAGAGCATTTACAACTCTAATACAACAGTCCAATTGAAGGTGTTTGGAGCATCTAGTTATGTCTCTAGATGGAAAGATTATAGGGCATTTACAACCCTAATACAACCCTCAATTGAAGGTGTTTGGCGAAATCTACTAGGGTCTCAAGATGGCAACATAATAGGGCATTTACAACATTACTACAACACTCCAATTGAAGGTGTTTCGAGCACTCTAGTAGTCTCCCTAGATGGAAAGATTATAGGGCATTTACAACACTAATACAACAATTCCAATTGAAGTTGTTTGAACCACTCAAGTACTGTCTCCAGATAGCAAGATAATGGGGCATTTACAACTCTAATTCAACACTATAATTGAAGGTGTTCGGAGCACTCTAGCAGTGTTTCTATATGGCAAGTTAATAGGGCATTTACAACCCAAATACAACACTTCAATTAAAGGTGTTTGGAGCCCTCTAGTAGTGTCTCCAGATAGGAAGATAAAATGGTGTTTACAACGCTAAGACAACACTCCTATTGAAGTTGTTTGGAGCACTCGAGTAGTGTCTCCAGATAGCAAGATAAAAGGGCGTTTACAACCCTAATACAACACTTCAATTGATGGTGTTTGGAGCACTCTAGTAGTGTCTCTATATGGCAAGAAAATAGGGCATTAACAACCCTAATACAACACTCCAATTGAAGGTGTTTGGTGCACTCGAGTAGTGTCTCCAGAAGGCAAGATAATAGGGCACTTGCAACGCTAATATAGCAATTCAATTGATGGTGTTTGGAGCACCTTAGTAGTGTCTCTATATGGAAAGATAATAGGGCATTTACAACCCGAATACAACATTCCAATTGAAGGTGTTTGGAGCACTCGAGTAGTGTCTCTAGATGGAAAGATAATATGGCATTTACAACACTCAAATTGAAGGTTTTTGGAGCAATCTAGTAGTGTCCCCATATAGGAAGATAAAAGGGCGTTTATAACGTTAAGAGAACACTCCAATTGATCGTGTTTGGAGCACACTAGGGCATTTACAACCCAAATAGGGCAAGTTAGTGTGTCTCTATATGGCAAGTTAATAGGGCATTTACAACCCAAATACAACACTTCAATTGGAGGTGTTTGGACCACTCTAGTATTGTCTCCAGATGACCATATAATAGGGCATTTACAACCCTAATACAACACTCCTATTGAAGTTGTTTGGAGCACTCGAGTAGTGTCTCTCTAGATAGGAAGATAAAAGGGCGTTTACAACCCTAATACAACACTTCAATTGATGGTGTTTGGAGCATCCATGTAGTGTCTCTATATGGCAAGATAATAGGGCATTAACAACCCTAATACAACACTCCAATTGAAGGTGTTTGGAGCACTCGAGTTGTGTCTCTATATGGCAAGATAATAGGGCATTTACAACCCTAATACAACAATCCAATTGAAGGTGTTTGGAGCACTCGAGTAGTGTCTCTAGATGGCAAGAGAATATGGCGTTTATAACTCTAATACAACACTCCAATTGAAGGTGTTTGGAGTACTCTAGTAGTGTCTCTATATGGCAAGATAATAGGGCATTTACAACTTAAATACAACACTTCAATTGTAGGTGTTTGGAGCACTTGAGTAGTGTCTCCAGATGGCAACATAATTGGGCATTTACAACACTACTACAACACTCTAATTGAAGGTGTTTGGAGCACTCTAGTAATGCCTCCAGATGGCAATATAATAGGGCATTTACATCTCTAATACTACAATCCAATCGAAGGTGTTTGGAGCACTCGAGTAATGTCTCCAGATGACAAGATAATAGGGTATTTACAACCCTAATACAAGACTTTAATTGAAGGTGTTTCGAGCACACTAGTAGTGTCTCTATATGGCAACATATAAGGCATTTACAACCCTAACACAACACTACAATTGAAGGTGTTTGGAGCATTGTAGTAGTGTCTCCAGATGGCAAGATAATAGGGCATTTACAACCCTAACACAACACTCCAGTTACAGGTGTTTAGAGCACTCGAGTAGTGTCTCCAGATGGCAAGATAAAAGTGCGTTTATATCCCCATTACAAAATTCCAATTGATGGTGTTTGGAGCACTCTAGTAGTGTCTCTATATGACAAGATAATAGGGCATTTACAAGCCTAATACAACACTCCAATTGAAAGTGTTTGGAGCCCTCGAGTAGTGTCCCCAGATGGCCAGATAATAGACAATTTACAACCCTAATACAATACCCCAATTGATGGTGTTGGGAGCACTCCAGTAGTGCCTCCAGATAGCAAGATAATGGGGGCATTTACAACCCTACTAAACACTCCAAATGATGGTGTTTGAAGCACTCTAGTAGTGTTTCTATTTGACAAGATAATAGGGCATTTACAACACATATACAACACTCCAATTGAAAGTGTTTGGAGTACACTAGTAGTGTCTCTAGGTGGCAAGATAATAGGGTATTTACAACCCTAATACAACAATCCAATTGAAGGTGTTTCGAGCACTGTAGTAGTGTCTCCAAATTGAAAGATAATAGGGCATTTACAACACTAATACAACCCACCCATTGAAGGTGTTTGGCGCACTCTAGTAGTGTCTCAAGATGGCAACATATTTGGGCATTTACAACTCTAATTGAAGGTGTTCAGAGCACACCAGTAGTGTCCCTTTATGGCAAGTTAATAGGGCATTTACAACACATATACAACACTCCAATTAAAGGTGTTTCCCTTTATGGCAAGTTAATAGGGCATTTACAACACATATACAACACTTCAATTGAAGGTGTTTGGAGCGCTCTTGTAGTGTCTCCAGATGGCAAGATAATAGGGCATTTACAACCCTAATACAACAATCCAATTGAATGTCTTTGGAAAACTATAGTATTATCCCCAGAAGACAAGATAATAGGGCATTTACAACTCTAATACAACCCTCCAATTGAAGGTGTTTCGAGCACTCTAGTAGTGTCTCCAGATGAAAATATAATAGGGCATTTACAACCCTAATACATCAATAAAATTGAATGTCTTTGGAGCACTCGAGTAGTGTCTCCCGATGGCGAGATGAATGGGCGTTTACAACCCTAATACAACATTCCAATTGGTTGTGTTAGGACACTACTTGTGTGCTCCAAACACCTTCAATTGGAGTGTTGAATTAGAGTTGAAAATGCCCTATTATATGGCAAGATAATATGGCATTTACAACCCTAATACAACACTCCAATTGAAGGTGTTTGGAGCACTTGAGTACTCTCCAGATAGCAAGATAATGGGGCATTTTCAACTCTAATTCAACACTCCAATTGAAGGTGTTTGGAGCACACAAGTAGTGTCCCTATATGGCAAGATAATAAGGCATTTACAACCCAAATTCAACACTTCAATTGGAGGTGTTTGGCGCACTCTAGTAGTGTCTCAAGATGGCAACATAAGAGGGCATTTAGAACACTACTACAACTTTCCAATTGAAGGTGTTTGGAGCACTCTAGTAATGCATCCAGATGGCAAGATAATAGGGCATTTACAGCCCTAATACAACAATCCAATTGAAGGTGTTTGGAGCACTCGAGTAGTGACCCTAGATGGCAAGATAAAAGGGAGTTTACTACCTAAGACAACACTCCAATTGATGGTGTTTGGAGCACTATAGTAGTGTCTCTATATGGCAAGATAATATGGCATTTACAACCCTAACACAACACTTGAATTGAATGTGTTTGGAGCACTGTAGTAGTGTCTCCAGATGGCTAGATAATAGGGCATTTACAACCCTAATACAACACTCCACTTGAAGGTGTTTGGAGCACTCGACTAGTATCTCCATATGGCAAGATAAAAGGGCGTTTACATCCCCAATACAACACTCCAATTGATGGTGTTTTGAGCACTCTAGTAGTGTCTCTATATGACAAGCTAATAGGGCATTGACAACCCTAATACAACTCTCCAATGGAAGGTGTTCGGAGTACTCCAGCAGTGCCCCCAGATGGCATGATAATAGGCCATTTACAACCCTAATCCCACACTTCAACTGAAAGTGTTTGGAGCACTCTAGTAGTTTCTCCAAATGGCAAGATAATAGGGCATTTACAACACCAATACAACACTCCAATTGAAGGTGTTTGGGGCACTTTAGTAGTGTCTCCAGATAGCAAGATAATGGGGGCATTTACAACCCTAAGACAACACTCTGATTGATGGTGTTTGGAACACTATAGTAGTGTCTCTATTTGACAAGATAATAGGGTATTTACAACACAAATACAACACTCCAATTGAAAGTGTTTGGTGCACACTAATAGTGTCTCTAGGTAGCAAGATAATAGGGCATTTACAACCCTCATACAATAATCGAATTGAAGGAGTTTCGAGCACTTGAGTAGTGTCTTCAGATGGCAAGATAATATGGCACTTACAACCCTAATATAACAATCCAATTGATGGTGTTTGGAGCACTCTAGTAGTGTCTAAATATGTCCAAGATAATAGGGCATTTACAACCCTAATACAACACTCCAATTGAAGGTGTTTGGAGGACTCTTGTAGTGTTTCCAGATGGCAAGGTAATAGAGCATTTACAACCCTAATACAACCCTTCAATTGAAGGTGTTTGGCGCACTCTAGTAGTGTCTCAAGATGACAACATAATAGGGCCTTTACAACACTACTACAACACTCCAATTAAAGTTGTTTCGAGCACTCTAGTAGTGTCTCCAGATGCAAAGATAATAGGACATTTACAACACTAATACAACAATCCAATTGAAGTTGTTTGAACCACTCAAGTAGTGTCTCCAGATAGCAAGATAATGGGGCATTTACAACTCTAATTCAACACTCTAATTGAAGGTATTCGGAGCACCCTAATAGTGTCCCTATATGGCAAATTAATAGGGCATTTACATCCCAAATACATCACTTCAATTGGAGGTGTTTGGAGCACTCTAGTATTGTCTCCATATGACCATATAATAGGCAATTTACAACCCCAATACCACCCTCCAATTGAATGTCTTTGGAGCATTCTAGTAGTGTCTCCAGATGGCAAGATAAAAGGGTGTTTACAACACTAATACAACACTCCAATTGAATGTATTTGGAGCACTCTAGTACTGTCCCTAGATGGCAAGATAATAAGTCATTTATAACCCTAATACAACACTCCAATTGCAGTTGTTTGGAGCACTCTAGTAGTGTTTCAAGATGGCAACATAATAGGGCATTTACTACACTAAAACAACACTAAAGCAACACTCAAATTGAGAGGTGTTCGGAGCACACTAGTAGTGTCTCCAGATGAAAAGATAATAGAGCATTTACAACCCTAATACAATACTCCAATTGGAGGTGTTTGGAGCACTCGAGTAGTGTCTCCAGATGGCAAGATTAAAGGGCCTTTACAATACTCGAATTGAAGGTGTTTGGAGCACTCGAGTGGTGTCTCCAGATGGCATGATAATAGGGCGTTCACAACCCTAACACAACACTCGAATTGAAGGTGTTTGGAGCACTCTAGTAGTGTCCCTAGATGGCAAGATAATGGGCATTGACAACCCCAATCCCACACTTCAACTGAAAGTGTTTGGAGCACTCTAGTAGTTTCTCCAAATGGCAAGATAATAGGGCATTTACAACACCAATACAACACTCCAATTGAAGGTGTTTGGGGCACTTTAGTAGTGTCTCCAGATAGCAAGATAATGGGGGCATTTACAACCCTAAGACAACACTCTGATTGATGGTGTTTGGAACACTATAGTAGTGTCTCTATTTGACAAGATAATAGGGTATTTACAACACAAATACAACACTCCAATTGAAAGTGTTTGGTGCACACTAATAGTGTCTCTAGGTAGCAAGATAATAGGGCATTTACATCCCTCATACAATAATCGAATTGAAGGAGTTTCGAGCACTCGAGTAGTGTCTTCAGATGGCAAGATAATATGGCACTTACAACCCTAATATAACAATCCAATTGATGGTGTTTGGAGCACTCTAGTAGTGTCTAAATATGGCCAAGATAATAGGGCATTTACAACCCTAATACAACACTCCAATTGAAGGTGTTTGGAGGACTCTTGTAGTGTTTCCAGATGGCAAGGTAATAGAGCATTTACAACCCTAATACAACACTCCAATTGAAGGTGTTTCTAGATGGCAAGATTATTTACAACACTAATACAACACTCCAATTGAAGGTGTTTGGAGCCCTCTATTAGTGTCTCCAGATAGGAAGATAAAAAGGCGTTTACAACCCTAAGGCAACACTCCAATTGATGGTGTTTGGAGCACTCCAGTAGTGTCTCTATATTGCAAGATAATAGGGCGTTTACAACCCTAATACTACACTCTAATTGAAGGTGTTTGCAGCACTCGAGTAGTGTCTCGAGATGGAAAGATAATATGGCGTTTATAACCCTAATATAACACTCCAATTGAAGGTGTTTGGAGCACTCTACTAGTGTCTCCATATGGCAAGATAATAGGGCATTTACAACCTAAATACAACACTTCAATTGGAGGTGTTTGGAGCACTCTAGTTTTGTCTCCAGACGACAAGATAATAGGGCATTTACAACCCTAATACAACACTCCAATTGAACGCGTTTGGAGCACTCGAGTAATGTCTACAGATGGCAAGATAAAAGAGCATTTACAACCCTAATACAACACTCCAATTGATGGTGTTAGGAGTCCTCTAGTAGTGTCTCCAGATAGGAAGATAAAAGGGCATTTACAACGCTAAGACAACACTCCAATTAATGGTGTTTGGAGCACACTATTAGTGTCTCTATATGGCAAGATAATAGGCCGTTTACTACACTAATACAATACTCCAATTGAAAGTGTTTACAGCACTCGAGTAGTTTGTCCAGATGGTAAGATAAAAGGGCGTTTACAACCCTAATTCAATACTCCAATTGAAGGTGTTTTGAGCACTCTAGTAGTGTCTCCAAATGGCAAGATAATGGGGCATTTACCACACTAATACAATACTCTAATTTAAGGTGTTTGGAGCACTCGAGTAGTTTATCCAGATGGTAAGATAAAAGGGCGTTTACAACCCTAATACAACATTCCAATTGATGGTGTTTGGAGCACAGAGTAGTGTCTCTATATGGCTTGATAATAGGGCATTAACAATCCTAATACAACACTCTAATTGAAGGTGTTTGGAGCACTTGAGTAGTGTCTCTATATGGCAAGATAAAGGGCATTTTCAACCCTAATACAACACTCCATTTGAAGGTGTTTGGAGCACTCCAGTAGTGTCTCCATATGTAAAGATAATACGACATTTACAACACTAATACAATACTCTAATTGAAGTTGTCTGAAGCACTCAAGTAGTGTCTCAAGATAGCATGATAATGGGGCATTTACAACTCTAATTCAACACTTTAATTGATGGTGTTCGGAGCACTCAGTAGTGTCTCTATATGGCAAGATAATAGGGCATTTACAACCCGAATACAACACTCCAATTGAAGGTGTTTGGAGCACTCGAGTAGTGTCCCCAGATGACAATATGAAAGGGCGTTTACAGTAAGATACAACACTCCAATTGATGGTGTTTGGAGCACACTAGTAGTGTCTCTATGTAGCAAGATAATAGGGTGTTTACAACCCTAATACAACTCTCCAATTGATGGTGTTTGGAGCACTCGAGTAGTGTCTCCAGATGGAAAGATAATAGTCAATTTACAACCTTAATACAACACACTAATTGATGGTGTTTGGAGCACTCTAGTAGTGTCTCTATATGGCAAGATAATAGGGCATTTACAACACCAATACAATACTCCAACTGAAGGTGTTTGGGGTACTCTTGTAGTGTCTCTATATGGCAAGATAATGGGGCATTTACCACACTAATACAATACTCCAATTGAAAGTGTTTGCAGCACTCGAGTAGTTTGTCCAGATGGTAAGATAAAAGGGCGTTTACAACCCTAATACAACACTCCAATTGATGGTGTTTGGAGCACTCTAGTAGTGTCTCTATATCGCAAGATAATAGGGCATTTACAATACAAATACAACACTCCAATTGATGGTGTTTGGAGCACTCTAGTAGTGTCTCCAGATGACAAGATAATAGGGCATTTACAACCCTAATACAACACTCCAATTGAAGATGTTTGGAGTACTCGAGTACTGTCTCTAGATAGCAAGATAATGGAGCATTTACAACCCTAACACAACACTCCAATTGAAGGTGTTTGGAGCACTCTAGTAGTATCTCCAGATGGCAAGATAATATGGCATTTACAACTCTTAAAAGCAAGCATGTGGTATTAAATGAATAATGTATCACAATCTTTTCTACCGATTTACCTGCCAAATTGAAAGATCTGTTGGTCCCAAAGGCACCTAGAGGGGGGTGAATAGGGCATTTTTAAATTTTAATCTAAGTTATAAAGGTCGAGTGTGTTTTAAAGTTATTCTTGGCGGAAACTTAGAATAAGTTTGTCCTAAACTAAAAGTATAAAATAAATAAAGTAAAGAGTAGATTTTAGAGACACTTCGCACGGGAGTTGTTTACGGAGTTTGACACTATTGCCCGCGACCTTCAAGATGGCACGCCTTTCTTTACCCAATGAGAAAGGATTACAAAATGGAATCGGTGAGCCCTTACAATCTTCTGAGAAGTCACACGGCCCTAACAAGGAGCACTAAAAGCTCAAAGAAAGACAATCTGATTCACGAGGACTCAAGGATTGCTGGGTGAGCACAAAGGCACGAAGTAGTAATTGGTTTGATCATGCAGGATCACTCTAGTAGTTGTTTAATTGATTGAATAAGCTTAAGATTGATTGTGAGTATTGAAGTTTAAGCACACAAGCAACAATGGATTTCTCTAGATCTGTAAATACGAAATATTGAAGTTGGGGGCGGCTAGAATGTCAATCCAAACCTTGGTATAGCTTCTATTTATATAGTTGTTAAAAAGGAAGTAAGTGGTGCTGACCGTTGCAACGATACATGGATCGTTACAACTGTAAGGTAGTTTGAATAGGTTTGTATCTGTAACGATCAAGGACCGTTATAACAGTCTCCACAACGTAAGTCTCTATCTCGACTTTCGGTTGTAGCCGCTTTATTCTGATTTAATCCGGCGCAGTCATTTCTGCAAATTTATTTATTCTGTTACAATGGTCCCTGGACCGTTGCAACGGTAAACCTCACTTAGGTCAGTCTCAAGCTTATTTTACCAATTTCACATATTGATTGTCCTTCATCTTGAGTTATATTTTTTCTATCCATTCTCTTGTTCTTCATGACCACATCCTTGATGTTATATTGCAGTTCATTGATTCATCATTGATATGTATTTATTGTATCTTCAATTGTCATGAACTGGCACATGTCTCAAGAAGGAAAATTGTAAAATGCAATTATGTATGTTTTGCAAATCTAGTCAAACGAGCAAGTCGAGGGCTCCAAAAGCCAACAAGATCCAGGTAGTTTCTCGATACCTTGCTCTATAGATACAACTAAGATTGAAAATGTAATGTGTAATTTAGGGGCAAGTGTATGTCTCATGCCTAAATCAGTTTATGACAAACTTAAGTCTAGTAATTTAGAACCAACTGATATGACACTAACTCTTGCTGATGGGACGACAAGATCGCCACTTTGTATCTTGAAAAATGTGGTTGTGAAAATTGGTAAGATTAAGATTCATGCCAATTTTGTTGTCATTGAAACGGATGCTCATTCGGCCATTCTCTTAGGTCGAGCTTTCTTAGCAACGGCGGGTGCAAACATCAAAGTCAAAGAGGGGGGCTTTCTTTCTCCGTTGGGAAGAAAGAAAAAAAAATCATTTTCATAAGTCATTAATACCTCCTAACAAAAATTCAGTTTGCATGGTAGAAATTTCACAGGTTAATGGAGAATTTGTGCAAGAGAAGTCAGTGGCAACATCTGAAACAGACAAACATCAAGAAATCGACAAGACAAAACAAGCTTGGCTCCCAAAAACAAAAACCATGAAATTGATGGAAAAGTTCAAAAACAGGAGCAAGAGGAAGTTTAACAAAACCAAAAAACAAGAAAATCAACACAAAAAAGAGCAACAGGGACCACCCTCCCGATCATCCACCCGAGCAATAAGGCGCTCTCGCCACCACCACAACTTTCATGTCTTATAAGTTTTCATGTTTTCTTCTATTTTTCTTTCTTATGAGGATGGTAGCATTGAGGACAATGCTTTGTTTAAGCTTAGATGGAGGATATTAGAAAAATTATATCTGCATTTAAGTCATGTTTAATTTTTACATTGCATTTTTAGTGAAAAATTGGTGAATTTTTTTAATTTCAAGGATGTGGCGGAAATTTTTGGGTTTATTTTCAAAATTTTGCAAATTGGAAATAGTTGCACAAATAATGAAGTATTTAAAAGAGGGAATGCTTGAGTTTCTAAACAAATGAAAATTTGAATTTATTTAGATTTTAAAGGACTTTTTGGGCGAACATATGCTTTTGGGTTAAATTAGGGTATATTTGAAATTTATCCACAAAAGGGATCTAAAAAAAAGTTTCACGGTATCTCTAGGTATGATTGAATACTTTTAGATATGTGTAATCACGGTGAATGCAAAAAAAAGTGAATAAGGGAGGACGTAAAAAGAGTACGGGCTCCTACAAAAGAATGGAAGTCAATAGGCTCACGAGTCCTCCCAAAATTTTATTTTTGCATAAAAAGTTACATCGCACCAACACATGTACCCGGTGAGGTTCTAGCCCAAACTTGTTCCAAACTTGGGGGTGATATGTTTGAAAAATAAATGTCATTTTATTCGAATTATCAAGATTTGACGAAAAGTAGTAGTTTGTCTTCAAAGGAATTTAAGATTTCAAGAAAATTCAAAATAGTAGTATTTGAGAAACACAAGCATTTTTAATCGTGAAAAACAAGAATTGATTTGTGTTATAAAATAAGGTCTGCAAAATTGACAAAATATTTTCACAAATTTCACGTGAGTCCTTGACATTAGATTTTTTGCAAATTTTTCATCATGTAAGATCATCAAGGAACTTTGGTTAGTCTAGAGACTGGACCTATATCTAAGTTTAGATTTTTGCTTGAGGACAAGTAAGGTTTAAGCTTGGGGGATTTTGATAAGCCTCAATTATATATACTTTTGGTTAGGGTTTTACCTCTAAAATTGTGCCAAATTCATTTTATTTTATCTTAGTTTAGTGTTAAAATATGCCAAAAATCAAGTTACTGCCAAAGTCTATTTAAATTACAAGAAATAGAGCAAATTGTAGATGTTCTCGCAAGCTTTCCGAAAAGCAGTAGAACACTAACAATAGAGTTACGGGTGATGATTTATGCTCGTTTGAAGTTCGATTCACAAAAATTCCAGAAAGTTCTGCGGCCTTGTCTGGCCGCACAGAATCGCAAGAGCCAACACATGGTTCATATTTTGGCCATATTTTGGTCATGCGAACTCCGATTTGGATGAAACAAAACTTGACTGAACCAGAACAAAGAGATCTACAACTTTCATGAAGGAAACAAATCCAAATTCAGGAAACAGAAATTTACCCGTTTAATTTCTATTCACAAAAATGCCGGAATCAAAGCTAGTGCAGGCCGCACAGATTTTATGAAGGTCGCACACTAGTAGTGTCTCCATATCACAAGATGACAAGAGAAGGTATTTGCAGCACACTAGTAGGGTCTCCAGATGACAAGAGAAGGGGGTGGTTGCAACTCTCAAACAACACACCAATTGAAGGTGTTTGAAACACTCTAGAAGTGTCTCCAAATGGCCAGAGAAGTGAGTGGTAGCAACTCGAATACAACTATCCAAGTGAAGGTTTTTGTTGCACTCTAGTAGTGTCTCCAAATGGCAACATAAATGGTGGTTGCAACCCTAATACAACACTCATATTGAAGGTGTTTGCAACACTCTAGTAGTGTCTCCATATGGCAAGAGAATAGGATGGTTGCAACCCTAATACAACACTCCAATTGAATGCCTTTGCAACACATTAGTAGTGTCTCTAGATGGCAAGAGGAGTGGGTGGTCGCAACCCTAATACAACACTCCAATTGAAGGACTCTACAGCACTCAAGTTGTGTCTCCGAATGACAAGGCAAAAGGGTAGTTGCATCCTTAATATGACACTTGAATTGAAGGTCTTTGCAGTACACTAGAAGTGTCCTCTGATGACAAAAGAAGAGGGTGGTTGCAAACCTAATACAACACTCCAATTGAATGTTTTTGCAACACTCTAGTAGTGTTTCCATATGGCAATAGAAGAGGGTAGTTGCAACCCCAATACAACACTCCAATTGAAAGTCTTTGCAGCACACTAGTAGTGTCTCCATATCGCAAGAGAATAAGGTGGTTGCAACCCTAATACAACACTCCAATTGAAGACTTTTGCAACACACTAGTAGTGTCTCTAGATGACAAGAGAAGTGGATGGTCGCAACCCTAATACAACACTCCAATTGAAGGACTTTGCAGTACTCAAGTTGTGTCTACAAGTTAATTTAACTAACGTGTCTATAAGTTATTCTTGGCGGAAACTAGAGTAATGCTACGCTACTTTGCAAATTAAAACCCCTCTTTTAATTCGCATTTGTGACCATTGGATCTCCTTCAAAATTCGTGTAAACTAAATCAGATCAGATCTCAAATTTTCAAAACTGGAGACGTCCAGGTGAGAGGGGTTTTAATTTGAGTTTCCAGAATTCAGAACTGGAGCCTCCAATAGAGATAATGTTCACCCCTCGACTCAGCCCATCCCTAAGCCCCTGACGACTCCTTTCTCTCACGCCAAAACCTAAAGCACCTAAAGAGAGAGAGAAAGAGCAGTGGCACCATGTCTTCGATCAAAGGTGACTGACCAACGACGGACCAGCGACACCATCTCCCCGATCTCCTCTCCAACGACAGTGGCAGAGGCGACTGACCAACGACACCATCTCCCTACTCTCTTGGTGCCACCTCAGATCCTTTTTTTAGTTTGAATTCAAAGCTATTAGAGGTTGCAACAGGTAAAATTTGAAATATAGTTTGAATTCAAGGCTATTAGAGGTCAAGCCGATAGCTTACCAAAATTTTGAGAAATATGACCAGTATTTGAATTTAACCTACTCATCTTTCAAGAAAAACAAGAAGAGGTTCCATCATTTAAAGTTTTGTTGCTTGATATATCTCATATGTAGTGCAGATTAGATTGATCTCATTTCAAAAACAGTTTGGTTTATAAGTTCATGAAGTAAGATTAAGGTTTATGTTCATCTTTGACACGAATACATCTTTGACGCGTGCACCTACAACCCCAACTTAACTCACCTACATGGTAAGTTAAGATTTTAATCTAATTTTCATAAATCAATCCAGTAACAATAAAATAAATTTAATCTTTCAGGAAGAATTACATATTTAAGCCTAGTTCTTCAGCTCGTGCAAAGCGTATGCAAGCCAAAAAAAATAACTGTACCAGCTATTTGATTAGAACTGCACCAGATATTCATTGTAAATTCTGGTAGATAACAATTTAATAAGGGAAAATTGTGAAAATGCCACTGCAAAACCTTGAAATTGGGAGAATGCCACTCCAAACTTGGAAATTGATAAAATGCCATCCCAAACTTGATTTATTTGTGAAAATGTCATTTATACGGTATTGAACTTTTTAATGCCTAAAATACCCCTTAATCAAAAATCAAAAATCACGAACCCTACCTCCTCCTTTGCCTGTGACACGCTCTCCCCCATTTTTCTCTTGGTCACCGAGTTCGAGCTCGGGTGCCCCTCGCCTCCTCCTATTACTTCATAAGTAGCCCCCTTTCGCCATCGCTATCCCTGTCGCTCTCTTTTCCTGGCGTCAGTGACCCCCCTTTCACTGGTGTGGCCCGTTCTCTCATTCTCCTTACCTTAAGACAAGCCAAGGCAGGTCTCTCTCTCGACTTTAAGCTCTCTTTGATTTGGAACTATTTGATTACGAGCTTTGTATGATTCACATTGATTTGCAAACAGGTTGGTACCAAGGCCTATTACAGTGCCACAGTGCCAGTAATAATTTCCAAAAATTATTAGGTACTTTGATTTAGGCAAATCATTACTATGCTACCTTTAAATTTTTAATCTAGGTACCACATTTCTAAATTGCAGAATTATTCATTCAACTTGATATATGTCTCAGTTGATGCCAGTAAGAACTAACTATTTTTCTTTTTTGCAAATTAGAGCCAGTAATTTGACATATTCTCATTTGGAACAACCATTACATTAAGGCAACTTAAAAGATGTATTCCATTTTGTCCATTGTATGTTGGCATTTTTACCCCGATCTGTAATTGGGCTTTGTTATAGAAAATTCTGCAATTCGGTCAATTCAATTACTTCATGGTTGTTAGGTTTAAGTTGCAAATATGGAAAATGCAGAGTACTACTTTCTATGATAGAAACTTGAGTCTTATTATGTCAAAGAGCACTTTAAAGATCTGGTAACAAGAATTATAAGTAATTTTTAATCATTTTGCCTTTTGTTTGACAAATTTCAGAATTGCAGCAAGAAAGGAACTTGTGATGTTTTTTAGTAGATGAAATGGACGGTAGCTTAGAATCTTTTCCATGCACTCCATGCCAACCAACACCATTTGTTGCACCTATTAATCAGAGCCAAGTGGAGAGCTCTCAGGGGTGTAACACTTCATCCCAACCAGCACCATCTATTGCACTTGGTAGTCAGGGAGGGGCATCTCATACCAGTCAGATTGCAGGGCAACCTGATCAATTTGACGATCCTGATCCTGATGAATATGTGGGTGTTAATGATGAAGATATTTATTGTGACGGTGAGGAGGCTATACATGAGGAGCACATTGGTCCAGATTCTATTTTGGAGAATGAGGAGGCAACTATAGATGATGTCGTTGACAGTGAATGGGCCATTGTGTTTGACCCTGAAAACCCTAAA
This sequence comes from Carex rostrata, assembly GCF_964058835.1. Classification (NCBI taxonomy): domain Eukaryota; kingdom Viridiplantae; phylum Streptophyta; class Magnoliopsida; order Poales; family Cyperaceae; genus Carex; species Carex rostrata. The sequence goes on along the minus strand of NC_135925.1, from coordinate 13,592,290 downwards.
ATAGCGGTTGGTGAATTATTTCCCAATGTACATGCCTTTAAGAAGTCGTTGAGGCATTTTGCAATAAAAATGAGTTTGAAGTTTTTACGGTGAAGTCGGACAAGACCATAGGAAAATGCAAAGATCCTAGTTGTCCTTGGAGAATTCATGCTTCTAGACTTCAAGATAACAAAACCTTCAAGGTATGCAACAATTACAATTACCTTCAAGGAAGACTTACTGTTTCTAAATTTGCAGCATTCTCTGCTTATTTATTTATTGGTTTTTTATTGGTTCTCTTTATTGTGTTTGTCATGTGCAGCCCATAGCAGACCATATCAGCCCCTATATTTTCTTATTCTTATAGACCATATTATTTTTGCTATAAGACCCATTTACAATTTATACATCTCCTATTCGCTGACAAGTTTGAATTTTGTAATTACAGGTGAAGGTATTACCACATAATCATTCTTGCTCATCCACTACCATGGTTGACGGAAAAATGGCTTCTAGTTCTTGGGTATCAGACAGAATAGGAGATTGGTTAAGAAAGAATCCCTCGGTTGGAGCCAAGGAAGTAAAGAATAAGTTAGAAGATGAATTTCATGTCAAGGTGTCCTATGACAAGGCTTGGTTGGGAAGAAAAGCTGCTCTTGATCAAATCCACGGGTCGTGGGAGGAAAGTTTTCAATTGATGTTCAATTTTAAGGGTGAGTTGGAGAAAAGATGTCCTGGGAGTATTGTTGAGATAGATTGCAAAAGGGTTGGTAATAAGATGGTGTTTAGCAAGATATTTGTGGCTCTGAAACCATGTATCGATGGGTTTCTACATGGATGTAGACCATATTTGGGTGTTGATTCAACACATTTGACGGGCAAGTATAAGGGTCAATTGGCGGCTGCTGCAGGTGTTGATGGGCACAATTGGTTGTACCCAGTTGCATATGGAGTTTTTGACTTGGAAACAACTGAAAATTGGGGATGGTTCATGGCTCAGCTGAAAAGGGCAATTGGAACCCCACCGGGTTTGGCAATATCTTCAGATGCAGGAAAGGGACTTGAAAGTGTTATTGCAAGCGTATTCCCCGAGTCTGAGCATAGGGAATGCATGAGACATTTGATGCCAAACTTTAAAATAAAATTCCATGGTGATATCTTTGCTACTCACATGTGGCCCGCAGCAAAGGCGTACACCATAGAGAAGAGCGAATACCACTTGAGTATGATTAATGAAGCAGCACCAGCAGCTATTGAATTTCTCGGAAAGAATCACAAGCACCTTTGGTGTAGGAGTAAGTTCTCTGAGCTAACAAAGTGTGAGTATGTGAATAATAACATATCGGAGAGTTTCAATAGTTGGATCAAAGAGTATAAGGGTTTACATATCGTTGATCTCGTTGATCAGATTAGGCAATTGATAATGGTAACATTTGACAAAAGGAGAACAATATGAACTAAATTTGAAGGTGTTATTCTTCCAAATGTTATCCAACAATTGAATGCAAAGAGTAGGAACATAGTTAAGGTCAAAATTAGTCGAGGTGGTAATAACTACGCAGAGGTGAGTGGAATGGACTTAGAAGGCAAGCCATGGAGGCATGCGGTAGAACTGGATAGACAAGAGTGTACATGTAGAGAGTGGCAAGCCATGCATGCATGCCATTGCATTCATTTGCACACTTAGAGGAGCATGTATGGAGGATTATGTGCACGAGTATTTCTCAATTGCTAAATTTAGAGTTGCATACGAGGGTGTGATTAGACCTATGACTGACAAGTCGCAATGGGTAACTATTGATCCTGGATTCAAAGTAAAGGCACCTCCAATGAAAAGACCACCCGGTAGGCCTAGAAAGGAGAGGATTCCTGGTTGTTTGGAGTTGAGGACAAAAAGACAAAAATCTAAACGATGCAATCAATTTGGCCATCAACAAAGGACATGCAAAGCTGGTATTTCAGAGGATCCTGAAACTACTACAAATAAGAGGTAAAGTCCCTAAAACTGCTCTCTGTCCTGTGAAGCCCCTCAAAATGCTTTGTCATTTCTTTGTCCCTCAAAACTGCTCTCTGCTCTCTATCTTGTTAAACCCGATTATTGTTGGCAGTCAACACATGATAATTTGGTTTGGGTTGGCCGAGTTTCCTTTTTGCCTTAACTATATCATTTTGCCAGATTATGATGTTAAAATTATTTTTGATAGTCAATCATTTCTTTTTTTTAATACAATGCTCAAATGAATTATAAAGAATTTTGGTAATATCAATTGATATTAAAGGAACTTCTTCTATTTTCAAATTTTCCCTTATCGGATCTGAACTCAAAATTTCTACTCTCAACCACATCACTTTTTTGTTGTGTGGTACTGGTTTGCAAGACCTTGTACCAGTGTTATATATTTTGTGTATAAATCATTTTGGATTTAGTTATCCCATTAATTCTAATTCTATTTGCAGGAAAAGAAGATCAAGCAATGCTTAGCGGAAGATGCATCTAGTTGTCTTCATTAAAGTTACACCTAAAAGGTATACTAGAATGTTACATTTATGAAAGCACTTGTTTTGAAATGAAATAAAGAACAGGGACTGATCTGAATTTTTACCAAATTTTTGATAGGATGTTTTGAGAAGGCTATTTTGAAGGTTTCTGGGAAGGCTGTTTCGTAATATTTTGCAAGATTGTAATTGTCACACCCCCGGACAACCCGCCGCGCATTTATGCGCTAGGCGTTAAGCACATCACATACATCATCAATAAAAAAAGAACATTCAACAAGCCACTTTATTTAAAAGTAAATGGAGTTCACAAACAAACAGAAAAGGGACAATATGTCAGACATGGCTAGTCAAACAGTCACTGCCATGTCCACACAATATATTGTTCATACAAATATAAAATAAACAGATAGTGGCTATCTTAACAACTTCCGCTAATTTCCTCACCCGCGGCCTTCCTCCATGCCTTCTTCTTTGTTTCCTGGAACCCACATAACAGGTGGTACGGTGAGAGATCGAACTAACTCTCAGTGCGGGATTTAGTTCCAGCCCGGTGCTTTTACAAATCAATGCATTTAATTCCCCAAATAACATAAAAAGAAGGTTTTTGAAATTTTCCCCATGTCCCTATTCATTTCGGATATGCAAATCACTTTAAAATCACCAGTTTTTATTCCCGCCCCTTTCTAACTCATTTCCAAAGGTTTTAAAATTCCACACTCTGGGAATCCATGCCCGTACATGAAAACCCGGCGAATCGCCACGCAAGGACGACCCGATTATCACACTCTAGATGGGCCATTTCGGGGACCCATCCGGCGAACCGCCGTGAATTTGGCGACCCGTTCTGTTATGTTCTGTTCTGTTCTGTTCTGTCCTGTTCACACACTGGGCTGCCACACATGGACAGCCCGCTTTTCAAAAACACATGCAGAGCCGCCTCACACGGACGGCCCCAATTTAAAACGATTCATTCAAGTTCCCCATTCTCAAATTCACAATTCAATTCCTATCAATTCAATTTCATGCATCAAGAGTTCCTATCATGCAATTCTACACAAATTCAAACGATTGTTCGACATTCACAACATGCAGTTTATCCACCAGATTAAGAAAAAGGACTACTTACCTCAATCCATGCATTTTTTGTATTATTTGTAAAAAGACCAGGAACCCGCACCTGTTGTCGTGGAATAGCTCACTCCTGCCTCTACGTTACTTCTTACTTCAGAATTCGGACCTAGATCATATTCATATAACATGGTTTCTAAATTAATATTTATACATGTTTTCTATGTAGACAAGTCTATTGCTAAACTAATTTTTGTTAAGCATAAGATCCGTAAATTATTCATAATATTTTAAACAGAAATATATTTTGTTCTACTATACGATCTGACAAATAATGGAATTGTATATTTTTGTCTAAATATCATTCATTAGATTCCAAACAGAAATACTTATATCTATTTTTCATCAGGAATAAGATCAATTTATTTATAAGTTTTTAGAAGGGACCATTTTGAAATAAAAATTACTTTAGGGTTATCGGTGAATAAATTCCTAGGGTTATCGGTGAAAATTTATCCTTTTAATAAAATAATTGATGGTACTAAAAAATATAAGTATAAATCCGTTAATAATCTCTGTTATCAAACTTCATAGTATAAATCCATTTAATTAAAATAACTCCATATCTGAACTATATGAACGAAGACATATATGTGTGTGTATGTATATAGGTAGCTAGTGTGAAATACATCTTTTTCTTTTTTTTTATTCGCTTGCCGAATCCAAAAGAATGAAAATAGACAAAATACAAATCGAAGAAACATTAAGAAATGTTTTGATTATCGTTTAACCAAATAATTTATACAATTCCATAATTTCTGACAATTGATACCATTATAGATTATGATTTAGAAATTTTATCAGATTAATAAATCTAAGGAATCTTATCAAATACCTAATTTTCAGAAACAATACAGTTTTCAAGAAGTTTTATCACATCAATAAATATACGAAAGTATTGACTCTACTTACTAAACACTAATTATTTAATAAAAGATTGAAATACCTTTATTTGAACGTCTTGGGTCTCTCATGGGAGTTATGAAGGAAAGAGGAACAAAAAAATGTAGAACTCTTTTCTATTAACTTCTGTGGAGATGGCGGGGAGAGAGAAAGATAGAGCACATAGTAATATAAATAGTTTTCTTATTAGTCTTCTGTGAAGAAAGCGAAGAGAGAGAGACGGTAGATGGTGGTTATATCATGTGAAGAGTCAGATAATTGAGACGGTTATCCTGTAATATAAATACAGATCATCTATGAAGAGTCGCTACTAAATTATTCCGTTTAAAATACTCACATATTTATTAATCCTAATATAGATATCTCACTGCTGACTATATATATATGTATTAATTTATACAAACATCAATCATAATATATCCATTTTATTCAAGGTGCCTATTTTGCATTTTTATTAAATTAAACTATTTAAATAAGAAAAGAAGGAAGGTATCTAAATTAATTTCATCGTACATTGATATAGTACTTCCACTACTTCGTGTTATATTTATTAGCAAACCGAATTTTAAATTTAGTCGTACTTAATTTTATTTCTTAATTCACGTGGCATTACATCATTCACACCTTAAAAAGAATTTTATCCGCAAAATTCAAATATTAATTAATTGTAGTTATTTTCAATTACATGACGTTACATAATTTAAATATCATTTTTTTATGAGATTTTCAATTAGATCGTACGTACCTAAAATTACATGATGTTACATTCTTCCCCTCTTCAAAAAGAATTTTGTCCCCAAAATTCAAACATAACAAATCTTTTACATAAACTAAATAATTTTAAATTATACTATAAACTTAAGTAATTATTAATAAAATATATATACATTTTTTTTTCAAGATGTCACATTCTTTCCTCCTTCAAAAATAATTTTATTCTCAAAATTCAAACTTTATATTGTAATTACTTATACTAATTGTAACTAAATGTAACATCCTTCCCCCCTTCAAAAAGAAATTTTGTCCTCAAAATTTAAACATAAATTTATAAATATTTTTACTGCGCTTTCGCTGCGCAACTCTGATTCAATTATCAAATTATTATTTAAAAATAATATTAATAAAATAATAAATAAATAATATGAGATGTTGACAAGAAAGTTTATGAAAGTCAAATAATATCATATTAGATATATATATTAATATAGTGGATAATTAACCACTTCAAAGAAATTGACAAATTCAAAAGAATATTCTACTAGGTGGTGAAGAATTTTAAAGACTAGATGATTTAATCAAAGAAACCAAGTTAGAAAATAATAGTTAATAATAACTTATAAATCTCAACGAAATTAATTTCAATTGATAGGGAAGGCTTACTTCAATCAAGGTTAACTTTATAGATATCGAATCATATCATACTAGTTTGGATCAAATGCAGATATAATGAAATTATATATACATTATCGTATATGGGAGATATGATTGTCTTTTGGGTCAGTTGACATCATCACCAATGAGTTTTTAGGACAATAGGGAATCATGAGGAATACTCTTCAAATTCCATATATATATATTTTTCTAAATATAACTTTTGTATCGTAACAATTTTTATGATGACATATTGTAAGTATAATTGAGATCGTATTTCATAAATTCTAAAGACAAGACCTTAACGCGTTCTCTCTTAGTGGTTATTTATTGATATTGTATGTGCTTGGCTCTGATACCAACTTAGTTGTCACACCCCCGGACAACCCGCCGCGCATTTATGCGCTAGGCGTTAAGCACATCACATACATCATCAATAAAAAAAGAACATTCAACAAGCCACTTTATTTAAAAGTAAATGGAGTTCACAAACAAACAGAAAAGGGACAATATGTCAGACATGGCTAGTCAAACAGTCACTGCCATGTCCACACAATATATTGTTCATACAAATATAAAATAAACAGATAGTGGCTATCTTAACAACTTCCGCTAATTTCCTCACCCGCGGCCTTCCTCCATGCCTTCTTCTTCGTTTCCTGGAACCCACATAACAGGTGGTACGGTGAGAGATCGAACTAACTCTCAGTGCGGGATTTAGTTCCAGCCCGGTGCTTTTACAAATCAATGCATTTAATTCCCCAAATAACATAAAAAGAAGGTTTTTGAAATTTTCCCCATGTCCCTATTCATTTCGGATATGCAAATCACTTTAAAATCACCAGTTTTTATTCCCGCCCCTTTCTAACTCATTTCCAAAGGTTTTAAAATTCCACACTCTGGGAATCCATGCCCGTACATGAAAACCCGGCGAATCGCCACGCAAGGACGACCCGATTATCACACTCTAGATGGGCCATTTCGGGGACCCATCCGGCGAACCGCCGTGAATTTGGCGACCCGTTCTGTTCTGTTCTGTTCTGTTCTGTTCTGTCCTGTTCACACACTGGGCTGCCACACATGGACAGCCCGCTTTTCAAAAACACATGCAGAGCCGCCTCACACGGACGGCCCCAATTTAAAACGATTCATTCAAGTTCCCCATTCTCAAATTCACAATTCAATTCCTATCAATTCAATTTCATGCATCAAGAGTTCCTATCATGCAATTCTACACAAATTCAAACGATTGTTCGACATTCACAACATGCAGTTTATCCACCAGATTAAGAAAAAGGACTACTTACCTCAATCCATGCATTTTTTGTATTATTTGTAAAAAGACCAGGAACCCGCACCTGTTGTCGTGGAATAGCTCACTCCTGCCTCTACGTTACTTCTTACTTCAGAATTCGGACCTAGATCATATTCATATAACATGGTTTCTAAATTAATATTTATACATGTTTTCTATGTAGACAAGTCTATTGCTAAACTAATTTTTGTTAAGCATAAGATCCGTAAATTATTCATAATATTTTAAACAGAAATATATTTTGTTCTACTATACGATCTGACAAATAATGGAATTGTATATTTTTGTCTAAATATCATTCATTAGATTCCAAACAGAAATACTTATATCTATTTTTCATCAGGAATAAGATCAATTTATTTATAAGTTTTTAGAAGGGACCATTTTGAAATAAAAATTACTTTAGGGTTATCGGTGAATAAATTCCTAGGGTTATCGGTGAAAATTTATCCTTTTAATAAAATAATTGATGGTACTAAAAAATATAGGTATAAATCCGTTAATAATCTCTGTTATCAAACTTCATAGTATAAATCCATTTAATTAAAATAACTCCATATCTGAACTATATGAACGAAGACATATATGTGTGTGTATGTATATAGGTAGCTAGTGTGAAATACATCTTTTTCTTTTTTTTTATTCGCTTGCCGAATCCAAAAGAATGAAAATAGACAAAATACAAATCGAAGAAACATTAAGAAATGTTTTGATTATCGTTTAACCAAATAATTTATACAATTCCATAATTTCTGACAATTGATACCATTATAGATTATGATTTAGAAATTTTATCAGATTAATAAATCTAAGGAATCTTATCAAATACCTAATTTTCAGAAACAATACAGTTTTCAAGAAGTTTTATCACATCAATAAATATACGAAAGTATTGACTCTACTTACTAAACACTAATTATTTAATAAAAGATTGAAATACCTTTATTTGAACGTCTTGGGTCTCTCATGGGAGTTATGAAGGAAAGAGGAACAAAAAAATGTAGAACTCTTTTCTATTAACTTCTGTGGAGATGGCGGGGAGAGAGAAAGATAGAGCACATAGTAATATAAATAGTTTTCTTATTAGTCTTCTGTGAAGAAAGCGAAGAGAGAGAGACGGTAGATGGTGGTTATATCATGTGAAGAGTCAGATAATTGAGACGGTTATCCTGTAATATAAATACAGATCATCTATGAAGAGTCGCTACTAAATTATTCCGTTTAAAATACTCACATATTTATTAATCCTAATATAGATATCTCACTGCTGACTATATATATATGTATTAATTTATACAAACATCAATCATAATATATCCATTTTATTCAAGGTGCCTATTTTGCATTTTTATTAAATTAAACTATTTAAATAAGAAAAGAAGGAAGGTATCTAAATTAATTTCATCGTACATTGATATAGTACTTCCACTACTTCATGTTATATTTATTAGCAAACCGAATTTTAAATTTAGTCGTACTTAATTTTATTTCTTAATTCACGTGGCATTACATCATTCACACCTTAAAAAGAATTTTATCCGCAAAATTCAAATATTAATTAATTGTAGTTATTTTCAATTACATGACGTTACATAATTTAAATATCATTTTTTATGAGATTTTCAATTAGATCGTACGTACCTAAAATTACATGATGTTACATTCTTCCCCTCTTCAAAAAGAATTTTGTCCCCAAAATTCAAACATAACAAATCTTTTACATAAACTAAATAATTTTAAATTATACTATAAACTTAAGTAATTATTAATAAAATATATATACATTTTTTTTTCAAGATGTCACATTCTTTCCTCCTTCAAAAATAATTTTATTCTCAAAATTCAAACTTTATATTGTAATTACTTATACTAATTGTAACTAAATGTAACAGTAATTTTTGGCAAGATTGTAATTTATGCAAAATTGTAATATTTGGGAGTCATTTTGCAAGATTGTTATATTTGGTACTATGTAGCTGTGATTTCTGTTTAAGAGAGTGGTTTTTTTTGTTTGGGAATTATGAATATTACATGTTGGATGATATGATTAAGAGAGTGATTTTTTTTGTACCCAATATTCTAATTTATTTGTTAAGTAATTAATGAAAATGTTTGTGTTTGCAACTAGCACTGGAGAAAGAGTAAAAATGTTAGTAATGTCGATGGCATAGACATTCTAAACAGTATTATCTGCAAATCAACACAATTTAGAATTGCCTTTTCATGGCAATTCAACACAATCCTTTGCCGTTAATCAACACAATTTTTGAATTATACACCCTTTCATGGCAATCATGGCAACATGACCAAAATTTTGAATGCCAGCAAAAGCATAAGCTAGTATCTTGATTTCTTGAATAATTTGACTGGATCAAAATTTACCCCAACCATGCTGGTTAAGCAGTTGAATTGGCAACAGGAAACCTTACAGACCAATAAGCATCCATACTAGATGCTATTTAACACAAAAAAAATAAAAATAAAAAAGTTCCAACTATCAAATATTCACTAACAGTTCCATCAGCAGAACAAGTTATCATGCTACTGTCAACTATTCATAATAATAATCTTGTCAAAGAACAAAAATACTAGTCATAATCAAGCCATAATTAACTGTAGGCTTTGACATACATAATCAACTATTCATAAATACATTTCTACACTACTTGCATATATTGCAATTAAAATACTACTCATCACAACAACATTTACAACAAGAAAAAATATTATCTTCTCCGCTAATGCAACAATTTGGGAGTTTTGTTTCTTCAATTTTCTAATCTCATCATCAAATCGAGCGACAACTCCGGCATGCTCGAGATCACTTCGCATGCCCACACCTCCAATGCCACGAAGATATGCCTCGTAGTCCTCTTCCCACATCCAGAACCTGCAAGAAAATGTCTTCTACAAAATAAATAGCACTAAAAAATTTAGCAAACTCAATCTTGATAACTATGTTAAGGTTTTTCACATATAATAATTTTGCAACATAATACCGTAAAACCTAGAGATCATTTGTCAAAAATTCAGTACCTTTTTGTAGTTTACGCATTTGTAGAATACCCTCTGTGGATTTGATGTGGTGCCGCTCACAAATCTCTTCACATCAATCCCGCAATTCGAGCATTGCACGATTGGCAACAGACTGTCACTCTGCTGGGCGGCGGTGGACGAAATCGATTGTGTAGAGTTCCCAAAGGAGGACTGATTTGAGCGATGCATGTTGATTTATCAAGTCTATTGAAAAGCATATAGCATTAACAGAGAACTTTAAGACTAAACAATAATTGCCCTTTTCATGGTCATCTTTGTACATTTAGAATTTTTGCCTATGTACATTTATAATTTACAATAATTGCCATGTCAATGGTCATCTCTGTAAATTTGCTTGAGTCAGATAGCAAATGTAAATGGCATTTTCACAATGAGTGCAAATTCATTTCCGATTGAGTCAGATAGCATATGTAAATTTGCTTGAGTCAGATAGCATATCCAAAATATGTAAATTTGCTCAGTCTAAAATTGCAAATTTTCCAAACAAAGAATATTAAAATGAGATTAATTGAACAAAAGACCATGGATAATTACGGCTGGATTTGCCATGAAAATTCTAAATTAGCCTAGATGTGTACTTTAAAACCAATCAGACAAAATCACCTACGATAGAGAGGGAGAGAGAGACTTACATGGTGCTCTTTGGATTCCTTGCAAGACGGAGGAGAGACGACCACTGGCACAGGCGGAGGAGAGACGACACTGGCACAGGCGGAGGTGAGGCAAACGCGAGACTGATGCAGTGGTTCGAACGTTGATCCAGGCGGAGATGAGGGGTTTGGCGACGATAGAGGCATTTTTTAACTGGAGATAGCGGTGGCAACGATAGAGGCATTTTCTAACAGGAGGAATGCAGTGGTAAAATAAAGGGAACATTGTATAGAGGGTAAAATTGGAATTACAGAAGTATGTACATCAAAATAGTATAACAATACCGTATAAATGGCATTTTCACAAATAAATCAAGTTTAGGATGACATTTTATCAATTTCCAAGTTTGGAGTGGCATTTTCCCAATTTCAAGGTTTTGCAGTGGCATTTTCATAATTTTCCCATTTAAGAATATAGAACAGTATGGGTAGAGACTAGTTTGCACATGCTAGTATATATGTGGCATTATAGTATATTCATTGTAACTCCCTAGTCCCATAACCAAACAAAATATAATGAAATGCCCTTATCTAATACTGCCAAGTTTTATTTGTAGGAAATGTCAAACCCTTATCTCTCTCTCTCTCTTTCTCTCTCTCTTGTAGGTCAGCTTGTGGCCTTCTTTTTGTAGCCAATTTACTCTTTTTTTTAGGGGATACTGTAAATGTATATTTGTTGAAGGGGATACTCTCAGTGCTCCTTTGAGGGGATATTAGATATTTGTAGTCATCAAAAATTCTAAACAAAATAGCAGCAAATGACGGTTAATGAAGATTTGTTGAAGCATTCAAGGAAACTTTGATTAGACAAGTTTAGTTGATCTTTCTGTTATTTATATGCCATGTTATTCATGGTCTTTTTTATGTATCCCATTATTAAGAAAAATTGTGTGGTAGATTTGTTATTTCACTATTTATATGTGATTCTACTGCTTCTACAATTTGTACATATTTTGTATATGAACATAATTTCAATGTCTCTTTTATAATGAACTATACAAAAATTTTAAGCATTCCATGTAAATGAATCTCAGCAATATGCAACAAAAAAAAAATTGAATCAAGCACAGTAATACAAAAAATAACAAGATAACATAATTTCTGAAAATAAATCCCAGCAAATACAGTAGTGCATACATAATTTTTTAAGACAACAATTTCTACAACAAACAAGATAACATCCTGCAACAAAGATGCAACAAAGAAGCACAGTAATACTGAATTCTTAAATATCAAAATAAATAGTATTAACTAGCCTTAACAACAAGAAAGTCTTAGTAACTAGTCAAAACAACTTAACTAGCCTTAGCAACAAGAAAGTCTTAACTACCCCTGCTACTCTTTTTTTTCTTGTAACAATGTTCTATTACTCGGTACCTTCATACCAGTAACTAAAATAATTATAAAATCACAAAATATTAAATCTCATCAAGCCATCAAGTCAAAAATATATATATAAGCACAAAATAGAAAACTATAAAACATATGTTTCTTTCTTCAACAAGTCCTCTTTTTCTTTGAAATCCAATCCTTTAATTGTTCTTCGTGGTCCATGAAAACATCACAACCGAAGGCTTATGGCATCTCTTGCAAGAAGGGTTTGATGAAGAGCGACAATTTTAACTACTCATTTTGCCTACACAAACAAAATTAAGAAGGGTTAGATATTAAGCAAAAAAAAACTAAAAAAGCTAAACCATACCACAAAGTAGTGATATCAATCATCTGTTTTTTGGAAAATAAATTTAAGTAGTTTAATGTAAATAAATATTGCCAGTTGAACACAGAGTAATCATAATTAGTACATGATACCACAGAAAAGTAACTCAAACACATTTTTTGTTTCTTAAATTGATTCTCGACTTTGGATATTATATTATGCAACAGTGCGGTGCGGGCTTTGAATGATTTTGTAATTTTACTGTGTACCAGTATACTTTTTCTTTATTTTGAGTTCATGATCCGAACTCCTATATATGGAACAATTAAGAATTCAGTAGCTTGTTTGCATTTTAAATTTCATCTAGCGGGTATTGATCTGGCAGTTGTACCAGTGATAGTTAGTACATGAAAAGTCCATTTTACCAAGTACATGAATTGATCTGGCATTTTAAATTTCATCAAGCGAGTATTAATTCAAGTACATGAAAAGTCCATTTTACCAAAAAAAACAGAAGCCTCGTTGATTTCCCGTTCGAATCAAGGGTTTCCTCTTCTGATCTGAGTGGCACCAAGAGAGTAGGGAGATGGTGCCATTGGTCGATCGCCTCTGTCGCTGTCGTTGGAGAGGAGATCGGGGAGATGGTGTCGCTGGTCCGTCGTTGGTCAGTCACCTCTGATCGGAGACATGGTGCCACCGCTCTTTCTCTCTCTCTCTTTAGGTGCTTTAGGTTTTGGCGTGAGAGAAAGGAGTCGTTAGGGGCTCAGGACTGGGCTGAGTTGGGGGTGAACATTGTCTCTATTGGAGGCTCCAGTTATGAATTTTGGAAACTCAAATTAAAACCCCTCTCACCTGGACATCTCCAGTTCCAAAAATTTGAGATCTGATCTGATTTAGTTTACACGAATTTTGAAGGAGATCCAATGGTCACAAACACGAATTAAAAGAGGGGTTTTAATTTGCAAAGTAGCGTAACATTACTCATATATATATATATATATATAGAGAGAGAGAGAGAGATAGAGTAACTAATGTGATTTTAGCAGCATTTCAGCTAAAGTGCGGCCATTTTATTGATTGTTGGATGAACTTTAAATTTGTGCAGAGATCATCAAGAAAATAACGTGACTAGCTGGGTTTTTGAAAATAACGCTGAAAGGCTCTCCTCTCTCTCTCTTTCTCTCTCTCTCTCGCGCGCGCGCGCGCGTTCTCCCCGTCGTCTCTCTCTTCTAAAAACTAAGCAACCCTCTCATCACTCTCTCGGCCCGACCTCCATCTCATGATTCAGTCGCGCCACGCCGGTGGTTCGCCATATCTCCGCGGCGCGGCTCTTTCGAAGAAAATCACCGCTGGTTGCGCCTCTTCTAAATCTCTTTCCGACCATCTCGCCTCTCCCTACCGTATCCAGGTAGTCTCTCTCTCAATCTTCTCGTTCCCTTGTTTGGTTGATATTTATTTGTCCTATTTAGTTGATTTGTGTAATTTTCATTAATTTGCACAAATTGGAATCCCAAGTTCATAAACTATTTCACCAATGTCAAGTTTTCATTTAACTTCATCACCTTTTCAAACCTTTCAAAGTTCTTTTCTGGTTTAATTTGGTCACGGCTGGAACAAGAAAAATTAGGGTTGCCATTAATTTTTCTTAATTCTTGTTCCCAAATATCTTATTTTCAGATCCTTCAAGATGTAGGTTTACCCACGAGACTTCTTTTGTGAGGCATCATATCAGTTGGTGGAACTCCATCAGATTTTTCTTTTACTGTGTAAGAAACATTCATATGTTGATGTGTAAGAAATCTTCTTTATGCAGTTTTTCACATCTGTCAGAAAGGCTGATTACTTGGCCATGTGCCATGGTTTTATCATTGTATGAGCGCAACAAAATTTCAAATTTGCAAGATTGTTCCTATTTTCTGGAAATTATTTTATGTAGGCCTATGTTTCATTAAAGAACAATTTTCCTTGTTTTGATGGTACCATCTCTGTACATTTTGTATTTCTATATATGAATTAGTTTATATACCTTTATAATTATCGTCTAATTTCAATGAAGAACTGTGTTGGAAACCTCGTGGTCGTACCAATTCGGTGCTAAAATGTTCTTATTTCTGTTTAATTTTGTGTTGAAAAGGCCATGGAAAGAGGTAGGTTTTGAGCCTTAATTGGGGATGACTTTTCGTAGTCGACAAGCGGCATACGATTTTTACAATGTGTACGGATACATACTCGGATTTAGTATTCGTAAGAATAGTTGTTACAAGACTACTAAAGGTGAGATTACTTCATTGCGATTGGTTTGCTCCAAGCAAGGATTCAAAAGAGTCAAAAAGTACAAATGGATGGTTCAAGAGAGATAGGTGTTGCGTCACACGAAAGAACTCCTGAAAAGCAAGTGTTGGACTAGAGGTGTGGTTGCAAGGCTACATGTCATGTGAAATTGCATGAGGATGGGGTTTGGAGGATAACAGGCTTACATAAAGATCATAACCATCCGTTTGTTAGAAACACACCCTCAAAGAAGCGACACCTTCGATCTCACAAACAAATATCCATGGAAGACAGGGCAGATATTGAGCTGCTAAACAAACATAACATTCCCGCTGCACAAATAAGAGAGATTCTTGAGTCGAAGGTCGGAGGTAAAGTTAATCTTCGTTATAGCAAGAAGGATATGAGTAACCACATTACTAGTGGGAAAAGAAATCTAGTCAGCGTGGATGTGAATGCTATGGTAGACTACTTTATGCGAAGGAAGCAAGAGGATGAAGGTTTCTTTTTTTGACATAGAACCAGATGATAACAATGCTGCCAAGAACATATTTTGGGTAGATGGTCAGTCTAGGAGAGTATATGAAGAGTTTGGTGATATTGTCGTATTTGATACAACCTACAATACCAACAAATATAGCATGCCTATGGCTCCATTTATTGGTGTGAACCATCATCGACAATCAATATTTTTTTGTTATGCCCTCATTAGGGATGAGAAGAAAACAACTTTTTCTTAGTTATTCAAAAAATGGTTGGAAGCAATGGGTGAGAAGAAGCCACAAGTTATATTTACCGATCAATGTCCAGCAATGAAGGCAGCAATTGAGATGGTGTTTGGTGATGGAACGTGTGGAGATGGTACCACTTCTTCCTTCACATTACATTTTAAAAAGATGGATCCGTGAAGCTAATGCAAATATAAAGAGAGGTATAAGCGACCACAAAATTGATAAAGAGAGGGAGTCGATGCTGCTTCATGCTGCAACACAGAGGGTGCAAAAACTTGCTAAGGAGGTTGTCAAGACTTCAGCTACATATGACATATTTGATGCGACAATTACCAAGCTCGAAGAGGAGATAACAGAAATTAATCAAGAAATCAACAAAGAGACCAGTAATGTAGTTTGTACCTCAAATGAAGCACGATTAGCTCATAAGTTCAGTGATCCGCCGGTTTCACAATGCAAAGGAAAAAGGAAACCCCAATGAATGAAGCCTCTAGCTGAAGTAAAAGATGCCAAGAAGATGCGAACTTGTTCGTATTGCCATAAAAAGGAAGATCACAACATGCGAGTGTGTCCAAAGGTATAGTTTACTTGTTAATAATTTGTGGCCAATATTTGCTAAAACGAATTTATTTAATGGTTTCACACTTAAATCTATTTGCATATGAAGAAGGATAGAGAACGAGCTTCCAAGGCACATGAACATGAAGAAGTAAGTGAAGATAATATTCAAGACAGTAGTGAGTACAAGACTAAAGATGATGATGAAAATAATATTCAAGATGGTAGTGAGTACGAGACTGAAGAGGACAACTTGTTTTGAAAGGGGTATAGAATGGAATAGTAATATTTTGGTATATTAAAGGATAGTTATATTTTTGGTATAGAAAGGGATAGTAATATTTTTCTATAAAAAGGGATAGTTATATTTTGGTATAGAAAGATATATAATGAGATTAAGCGAGCATTAAGGGCTATGTTACCAGTGATGGTATTTTTTTGTTTACTGGTACTTTTAGTTTACTACTATTGAAATGCTTGTTATTGCTTTTGTTATCTCGGTATGTTGAAGGATACTATTAAAATGCTTGTTATTGCGTGGTGTCTGGAATATATGCTTGTTGTAATAGTGCCAAATATAATATTTTAGTCTATATGCTTGTTATTGCATGCTTTTTGTTTAATTTTATATTCTAAATTAGTAATGTATACTGGTTTTAGTCTATATGTTTTCAAATTGTGCTTGGATAATTGGAATTTTTTTGCAGCTTATTCATTTTTTCTTATCAAAAATTAATATGTTTACTAACAAAGGCTTGTACACTACTATATTTATAACATTTCTAAATAATGAAGTTGTAATTACAACAAACAACCATAATGCACGAATCCAATTTCATTACACAATCACAACAAAATAACAAGTGTACGACGATTCACAATCATAAATTAATAACAACAAGAAAAGTGCAACAAAGTAACTATGAAAATCCAACAAAGTAATTGAATAACAGAGATCACTTCTATAAATGAAGTATTGAATTATTATATACCGGTCCATCAACATTATAAATCTTTCGTCTTTTTGAACTAGCAGGACTCATGCCATCACTCCCAGCCTGAAGAAAATTAGAAAAAAAAATTGAAATGAGATGGTAAAGGAAACATGATGTCCTTTCATAATTCATTCTTAGAGAAAATGAAGATGCCAAATACAAATTACTCTCCATAGAGTCCAGTCTGGACAATTGATACAAGAGTGTCAAAAAAATAGAATAAACTACTTACCTAGAGATGTATTTTGTACAGCTTTTCTTCTTCTCCTCCTTTCCACCATCTTTGTACACTGCACAATACAAATGTACTAGTAATCAGTGCATAAGTGCATATAGACTTTTAAAACCCAGTTCATATGAAATTAAAACCATCTCAAGTCAGTACATGGAAAATAATGAAAATGATGTATTTCTTGTAGTGGGAGGAGCATCTCTGAACTCTGAAAATTTACCCCTTGAGATACTTTCTTTGTTAAAATCAGTTCTCTCATATAACTTTTGTAATGAAAATCTTCCTGGAAGTAAAAGCATCATGATCAATAGAAACCTCAAATGGAACATTCAACCTCTATAATGATCAATAAGGAAAAGTTCCTTGCACGCCCCTGAATAAAAGAATAGCAATATTCATCCTTTCGGACCCAACTTCTTTAAGAAAAAGATTAAGGAATATATGGAAATAGCAATAAGGTTACCAAAGAGAAACCAAGTCTCAAGCACAGAGATGAATAAGAAGTACCAACCAAAGATGCAACTAAAGTCAAATGTAACAAAATTTGATTTACCTTGTATCTGAGAAAGCTCCTCTTCTGACCTGCACTGGAACCACAAAAAAATTACTGCAGGTCATTAAACTAGACCTTTGTTCCACAGTTTGCAAAATAAAATTCATGCGTACATATCAGAGAGTGAGAGAGAGAGAGAACACTTGCCTTGATTGACGGAGAGAGACCTGCCTTCAAATTATGAGGTACTTGCAATGGAAGCTTATGGCGTTTTTTTCAGATTTTACCTCAAGGTGCATGTATGCCTTGAATTAACCTAATTTAGCCCCCTTTATTAATCAAAAATTGTGCAAATGTGACTCAGTTAAGCACTAAGTCTACAATTATGCCTCAATTTAGTCAAATTTCAACAACAGTGACTAACAATTATGACCATGCTCACTTAATGCTAATATAAGAACAAGCTTCACTTAAATTGAAGCTCAAAACTATGTTACTTGTTCAGTTAAGCATGAATAAATCAAATCATTCACTCATTTTACCACCTAAGTATTCAATTAATTCAAAAATGACAGGGAACATGTCTACTTTAGCTTCTTCATTTTAGTTTTTCTTGTGCGTGTGCAGAAATAAGGAGAAAATGAGACGACTATTATAAATTAAGTAGAATAAGAAGGTTTCTTACACAGTAAAAGAAAAATCTGATGGAGTTCCACCAACTGATATGATGCCTCACAAAAGAAGTCTCGTGGGTAAACCTACATCTTGAAGGATCTGAAAACAAGATATTTGGGAACAAGAATTAAGAAAAATTAATGGCAACCCTAATTTTTCTTGTTCCAGCCGTGACCAAATTAAACCAGAAAAGAACTTTGAAAGGTTTGAAAAGGTGATGAAGTTAAATGAAAACTTGACATTGGTGAAATTGTTTTATGAACTTGAGATTCCAATTTGTGCAAATTAATGAAAATAATACAAATCAACTAAATAGGGCAAATAAATATCAACCAAACAAGGGAACAAGAAGATTGAGAGAGAGACTACCTGGATACGGTAGGGAGAGGCGAGATGGTCGGAAAGAGATTTAGGAGAGGCGCAGCCAGCGATGATTTGCTTTGAAAGAGCCGCACTGTGGATATGTGGCGAACCACTGGCGCGGCGCGACTGAAATTGTGAGAAGGAGGTCGGGCCGAGAGAGCGACGAGAGGGTTACTTGGTTTTTAGGGAGAGGAAGACAACGGGGAGAACGTGCACGCAAGAGAGAGAAAGAGAGAGAGGAGAGTCTTTCAGCGTTATTTTCTAAAACACAGCTAGTCATGTTATTTTCTTGATGATCTCTGCACAAATCTAAAGTTCATCCAACGATCAAGAAAGTGGCCGCACTTCAGCTGAAATGATGTTAAAATTACATTGGTCACACTCTCTCTCTCTCTCTATATATATATATATAGAGAGAGAGAGAGAGAGAGAGATGGGCTACGGTGAGTTGCGAAGTAAAATGCGTTTCTACTTCACGCCGTATTTTTATTTTGAAAGTCCAAACGACCGATCCGAACCGTTAGATGTTCAATCTATATTGAAATGTGCTTGGAGACCAAATTTTACATTTTTTGAAATTTTTTTACTATTTATTAAGCATTTTTGAAAATTGTTGTTTTGCTGTGAACAGTAAAAAACAGTAAAATTTTCTGGACCATCAAATCAGCGACTTTCAAAATTGCTTAACAAATAGTAAAAAAATTCCAAAAAATGTAAAATTTGGTCTCCAAGCACATTTCAATATGGAGAACAAGATGAACGGTTCGGATTGACGTTTTCAACTTTAAAATCGCAAAATATGAGCGTGAAGTAAAATAGTCGCTTTACTTCGTAATTCACCGTAGCCCATCTCATATATATATATATATATATATATATATATATATGAGGAGATGGGCTATGGTGCATTGCAATGCATGGAGGGGTTTGTGCATTGGACCATAAATCTAAAATTCAAAATTTAAATGACCGATCTAAACCGTTCAACTTGTTCTCCATATTAATATGTGCTTGGAGATCAAATTTTACATTTTTCTGAATTTTTTTACTATTTATTAAGTATTTTACAAAATTGTTGATCCAACGGTGGCTTAACAAAATAGTAAAATCAGCAGCCACCGTTGGATCAACAATTTTGTAAAATACTTAATAAATAGTAAAAAAATTCAGAAAAATGTAAAATTTGGTCTCCAAGCACATATTAATATGGAGAACAAGATGAACGGTTTGGATCGGCCATTTGGATTTTGAATTTTAGATTTTAGATTTATGGTCCAATGCACAAACCCCTCCATGCATTGCAATGCACCATAGCCCATCTCTATATATGAGATGGGCTACGGTGAGTTGCGAAGTAAAACTCGTTTCTACTTCACGTCGTATTTTTATTTTGAAAGTCCAAACGACCGATCCGAACCATTAGATGTTTAATTCATATTGAAATGTGCTTGGAGACCAAATTTTATATTTTTTGGAATTTTTTTACTATTTATTAATCATTTTTGAAAATTGCTGTTTTGCTGTGAACAGTAAAAAAAACAGTAAAATTTTCTGGACCATCAGATCAGCGACTTTCAAAATTGCTTAATAAATAGTAAACAAATTCCAAAAAATGTAAAATTTGGTCTCCAAGCACATTTCAATATGGAGAACAAGATGAACGGTTCGGATCGACATTTTGAACTTTAAAATCGCAAAATATGAGCGTGAAGTAAAATAGTCGCTTAACTTCGCAACTCACCGTAGCCCATCTCATATATATATATATATAGGCTGTGGCTAATTTACTGCCGGTAGCATTTCTGCTGGCGATGCTGCCGCCTTTTTTATTTTGTGATGCCCAAACAACAAATCCAAACCGTTAGATGTTTAATCTATACTATAATCTACTTGGAGACCAAATTTTACATTTTTTGGAAATTTTTTACTATTTATTAAGCTGGTTTGAAAACCACTGATTTCAATGCTGCAGAAATTTACTGAAATCAGCAGTTTTCAAACCAACTTAATAAATAGTAAAAAAATTCCAAAAAATATAAAATTTGGTCTCCAAGTAGATTATAATATAGATTAAACATCTAACGGTTTGAATTTGTTGTTTGGACATCAAAAAAATAAAAAAGGGCGGCAACACCTCCGGCTAAAATGCTGCCGACAGCAAATTAGCCGGACCCTATATATAAATAGCATTTATCGCGTCATAGCATAAAGCCTACGAAAAAAGCTATAGCGAATAGCGTCGCTATAGCGAAAGCTATGCTACACAACGTTTTTTATTTTTATGAAAATTATATTATATATTTGTACTAAATATCAACATTATCTCGTCTCTTAGAATAATAATTAAAATCAAATTGATTAAAAAATTATAATATTCATATTGAACCAATACAAAGTTCAAATTGCGACTCAAAATATCCATAGTAATACTAATATCATAAACTATCGATCTTTTTCTATTCAAAATATCTTTCGCATCATAACATAATTTATCTTTTTTCTATTTAAATTTCAAAATAACTTAGAAATTGAAAAGAAAAAAAAAGAAAATCCATACTTCTAGTAAAATAAACAGATGGTCCTTGAAGAAATTCTTGTTAATCCCTAAAATATCCAGAATTTACCAATTATTTATTTCATTTATCATCAGTTAAAAAAAACAAAGGGCAAAATGAAAAATTTATTATAGTGAACCTGAATTTGATATAATGTAATATTCATCAAAATTAAACAATATCTCCACCTTCTGTTTATTTTAAAGCCCATATAAATTGAAAAGAAAAAAAAAACAACTCATGTTGCATAGCGCGCGCTATTTGCGCTACACGATATACGCAATAGTGGACCGTTATTACCTCTATAGCGTCCGTAGCTCAAATAGCGCGTTTTGATGCCATAGCTTAGCGTTTAAGGTCCAAAAATGCTATAGCGCTCTATTTAAAACACTGATATATATATAGCAAGGCTATCATGCTTTGCAAATTAAAGTGATTGTTTTAATTTGCACTCATATCTTTAGTTTTGAAGTCCAAATAGCCGATCCAAACTGTTAGATGTTTAATCTATATTAAAACGTACTTGGAGACCAAATTTTATATTTTTTGAAATTTTTTTACTATTTATTAAGATGGTTTGAAAATCATTATTTTTTAATGGTGTAGAATTTTAATAAAAATAGCAACTTTCAAATCATCTTGTGTTAGTTGTCTTTAATGTTCTACTGGTTGTCTTTCACGTTCTACTGGTTGTCTTTCATCTACTATTGGTTATATTTCATTTTCTTATAGTTGTTTTTCATCTTGTACTGGTTGTCTTTCATGTTCTATTGGTGTATTATAACATAAAATACAACTATAAAAAAATAAAATATAACCAACAGTTAGGGGTGTTCATTGGTTCGGTTCGGTTGAAACCGAACTAAACTTGGCAAACCAAAGTTATAATTCAATTTTAAAAATAGAACCGAACCGAACCAAATTAGCATTGCAACCGAACCGAACTAAAGTTTTATTTCGATTTGTTCAGTTCAAACCGAAATATATTAAAAAAAATTTAAACAGTTGATTTATAATAAATCAAAGTATATTAAGAAATAAACCAGAGTATTAAGAAATAAACTAAGATATTTAGAAATAAACCTAAGTATTTAAAGCAATTGATTAAGAAATAAACCGGGGGTGGTTCGCATCAAATTCATATTATATAAAAGTTCGGTCGGTTCGGTTATTTCAGTTTTAAAAAATTTCAAACAGAATCGAAGTTATAATTCGGTTTTAAAAAACAAACCGAACCGAACCATTAAACTAAAAAAATGAACTGTTTGAACTGAACTAATTCAGTTTGGTTCAAAACCGAATAAATCGGACCCAATGAACACCCCTAACTGCAAGGATTATAGAAACCAAAGAGAGGAACTGACATGTCAGCATTGAGATTTTGGATTTGAAGGTAATGTTGTAAGAGTGAGTAAATTGCTCATAACTCGTGAGCCGCTCATAACTCGCTCATTAAAAACTCACTTAAACTCGCTCATTTATCAACTCACTTAAACTCGCTCATTTACTTAATGAGCGAGCATGAGCATGCCCCAACTCGCTCATAACTCACTCATTAAGAATTTGCCACATCTAATCCCTGCCACATTCAATCCCAAATAAATTTCTGTAGCATTAAATCAATGAACTAAATTTATGCAACATTAAATCATCCTTGCGGCCTTACCTCATTAAATCCCGATGTCATATTCATACATTCATATTTTTGTAAAGTCAGCAGAACAAAGTCGATAGCAACTGATGCTACTGTGGAGAATGTAATATGTTGATTATATTTTTGTTAGTTTTTGTTGGATTTTTATTCTATTTTATTTAAATGAATTATGACAATTTATTAAATTTTGGTACTCATAACTCGTGAGCCGCTCATAACTCATTCATTTTGAACTCGCTCATTTAATAACTCGCTTAAACTCGTTCATTTACATAATGAGCCGAGCATGAACATACAATAACTCGCTCATACTTGCTCATTAATCACCCCTTGGTCTGTATTAGGGTTTAAGAGAGGTTCTGCAGTTTTAGCTAGAGAGAGAGAGAGAGAAAGAAGGGAGAAAAGGCGAGCGAAATCTGCAATCACGACGAATAGATTTGGAGATGGATGGCGCGAATAGATTTGGGGCTTTACAGGATTTAGAAAAAAGTCGGAGCTCTGGACATCAACAATGGCGTTGATTATTGGCCCAGCCCGACATCGATTATTGTTTTTCAGAAAATGGCTAAGCTGCATCCCGATTTCATTTTCGCATTAAATTATCCTATCCTATATTTCAACTTGAATTTTTTTAATCCAAAAGGTTGGGACTTGGGAGAGAGCCTTGTTCGGTGGAACTTGCAGCGTTGTGAGAGAGAGGGACAGAGAAGTGAATATGGCTTTTTGGGCCTTGGACAGAGGAGAGCTAGGCCCAATTGGAATCGAAGTATTAATTGACCGTCAGTCAAAAAAGTAACTTTCAACGGGATATTGAAGTATAGCCGTATAGGTGTTCTATTCAAATTGAAAAGATTGTTTTTGTTTTAGGTATGAACTTTGAACTGTCTCTGTACGAAATAAATTCTTGAAGGAAAGAAGCATGTTCAACTTGGTAAGAGGAAAATTATAAAAAGGAGATTATGCTGTCGTGCAAGTAAACACAAACACTTTCTAGTGCTTACTAGCCGTGAAAAAAAAAAAAAAAAAAACCAGTAAGCAGCAGCTTGAGTTGGACATTGAAAGAAACAGTCTAAGATCTGAGATTTATGATTCGCTTCATCGATCCCATGTGCTTCCCTCCGTGCAGACCTAGGTTAATGGGTTTCTGAATTGAATCTGTCGTTTAGCTGTAGAGACATGGACAAAAGAATCTTATTTAGCTGTACAACATTTCCTTTGTCCCTTTCAACCTTTGTCACCAGATAAATTTGTCATAACTGTACAACAATAAAATCGTTAAATGTAATTTTCTGACCTATTTAGCTGTGCAGCATTCGATTTGGTATACCCATTTTATTTGACAAAATAAGCAATGTGAGAATTACATTGTGGGCTGGGATTCTTTATGAATCAAAACTATTAAATAAAGTAAAAATATATATATATCATAATTATTATAGAAATGATAGATGTATTACATAGATTTATATTATTCGATATTTTTTGTCGAACTTGTGAATTTAACAATCCTTGAAAACACTTTTTTTTAATAAAACAATATCTAAAAAAGTTTCATTTCAAATTTAAACTTGTGATTATTGTGAAAATTGCTTAATGAATAAAGCTAGCATGCTAGCTATAACATATAGTGACATGCCATGCTATCCCTTCAAAAACATATTGAATATGTTTCAACGTTGAATTCAAACTGTTAAAACCAATATATACTTCACGAATGATGCATTCACATGCAAAAATTATAAAATTCTAAATTAATTTAGTACAAAATCAAGCGGTTAAAAAATAAAAAGTTATAAGTTAATTTCTCTACTGGTTGATTTTATACTAAATGAATGCAAAAATTTATAAATATTATATGTAAATGCATTAATCTTTA
Source organism: Carex rostrata (assembly GCF_964058835.1). Classification (NCBI taxonomy): domain Eukaryota; kingdom Viridiplantae; phylum Streptophyta; class Magnoliopsida; order Poales; family Cyperaceae; genus Carex; species Carex rostrata. The sequence continues at coordinate 13,567,325 of NC_135925.1, read as the reverse complement.
AGTATATCATTTCAGTAGTTTAAATTTGTCGTTTAAAATTAATTCAATAGATTTTTCAAAAAAAGTAATACAACATGTTACTATGCTACATATAGCACGCTGGCCTTTTATATTTGAGTTCTTATTAACAAAAATATTAATGTGAGAAGATAGTTAGATGTGCGTTCATGTCAATAATGTCTTCATTTGTTCGATAAAATACAAGTTGAACCAACTCAAAAATTTCAATACAAGATAGTCTTATTTATTATTAAAAAAAAGGATTAATTTTCCTGCATTTGGTTTTAATTTATTCTCTCGTCAATTATTTAATTTTATTTGCGAACAACGCGGCAATTTGTCAATTCATAGCCACCTGTAATACATTTTGGGTTTATATGTGTCGACCAGCTTTATTCATTTAATAAAACTAAATGAATTTTCTCTTGGTTGAGATTTTGGGTCGCATGACATTCATATTCATGCCTTCTTTATTTTATTTGTTTATGTAAAACAATGTCTCATTCATTTTGAATTTCTCATTTGGTACACCTCGGCTCTAGCAGAAAGAAATTAATATGCGAATATATATTTGGTAAACCTTGCCTATATTGGGTTTCAATTAATATGCAACGGGATATTCTGGCATTTTGCATGTTTAATTTTTTTATTTTTTTAAAAAAAAAACAAGTCGAGTTGAGCATGAATTGTGTCAAGTCCTAAAATCTTACTCTTCGTTTTCAAATTTTAAATCTGATCCGTCTGGCTCTTGTCAACGGCACTAAAAATTGAGATATTATCAGTCCTATCTGATTTTAAATCATTCAAATGATTTCAAATAAATATAAAATTACCTCAAAAATATAGAGCTGTTAATTTATAATTATTTTAATTTTTTATATTTTTAATTGTCTTTCGTAATTTAAGTTACATCATATATAAACTGTATGTGATTACTTAAAACAAATATATATTAGTAGTGATGTAAAAACGGTCTTAACGGCTGATTAAACAACCATGTAATCATTAATGGCGGCAAACCATTACAAATACACTTAACGAATGCCTGTTTGCAGATGAAAACGATTAATTGGCCGTTTTACCATTTAATCGTCCGTTTATTCCAGTTTATATCTGTTTATTTCTGTTTATTCCCGTTTATTTCCAGTGAATATTTATTTTCACATTGTTTTTTTTTTCTCTTATAGTGTGTGATAATAATGTTTATAAATTCTATAATGTAGCCTTATTTGTGCTTGGATGTACATCCGATATTTTTTATATATGTTTTTTCTTCTTACTTACTTTGAAATTGATTAATTATTCTATTGTTTATATATCATATATTTTTCTTACTTACTGATGTAATTTTTTCAATTAATACGACGTGTTCATTTATGAAATTAAGTTGTCATCATAAGCTAAATTTAGTGATTTTATGTTGGAATGTTTCATGTCTTTCAAATAATATGTTATTAGTATTTGAAAAAACTTAATTCTCAAATTTATTTTTTCATTAAATAAATGTGCTGCTTACATATCTAAAATGCTTATGTGTTAAGAAGAAATAAGCGTAATGTCATGTTATAATAATAAAATTAAGTTAAATTAAGTTTATTTGATAACTTTAATGAGTTAAATAAATTAGTTTTAATAAATTATAATGTGTGTGTGTATATATATATTAATTTAATAAAAACGTTAAATTGTCCAGTCGCATACCGATTAATCGCTTGACGGTACTCCGTCCGTCCAACGACTGCATACTATTATTCACAACACTGATTAGAAGTCTAACCTCAGGGGTTACTAAAATGTTGAACTTTTTGAGTCATCACACGAGGTGCCGTACAGAAAAGTCCACAGTAACATCGACGAACTCACCTAATTCCAAGATTCTCGCGTTCAAACGCCCCTTTCCTTCGTCTCATACTCTCATTATAAATCTAACCCAGAATCAATCAAGATCAGAAAATGCTTGCGAGATAAGGATAGTTCGATAGATACATTATACATACCTTCGTCCATTCATACAGAGATCAACAGAGATTTGATAATACTCCGATCAAATCAATCTCCAATCTCCATCAATGGGATCATTAACGAAACCGTCGATTCCCCGACGGAGGCGATCAGATGCCACGGCCAAGCACGAAGCAGGAACAGAGAAGAACAAGGAGCCTGATAAGATCGGGGGGAAGAGGAGGCTCAGGCTGGTGAAGTACGAGGAGCTACCAGGTTTTTTGCAAGACAATGAGTTCATTAAAGATCACTACCGGTCGGAGTGGCCGGTGCACGAGGCGCTGCTCAGCGCCTTCTCCTGGCACAACGAGACTCTCAACGTCTGGACGTGAGTTCTACGCACAATTTTTGTTTTCCTTTTCTGATTTATTAATAGGTTGAGAAAATGTATGTGGTTAGAGATGATGGATGAATGCTGTTTGAATGGCTTACCTACGTTTTTTTCAAAGTCAGACGGACGCGGTTTGAATTATGCTGCCAGAAATTTTGGAATGGGGAGAGTTTTTACAATTGTTCTTAAATGGGGGTGTTAAAACTTAAAACAGAAGTAGGTGTTCAAAAGGACTAAAGGAGGAGAAAATCGAGCATTTCATTTTTATACTTTGGAATAGCGTGTGTTCTATTAGAAAGTAATTGCAACGAAAATTTGAGACTTTTCTTAAAATAATCACATTCATGCAGTACAAGGCAGGTTATTTTGCATCATGCATTTAGTACTTTGTTTCCGGAATTAAAAAAACTAAGAATATTGATTGAAAAACAGAACAACACATCTCGTTCGGAAATTAATAACGATATTGGATAATTCATTTACCATTCTATCATCTTTGTAATTAATTTCCATTTTTTGTTATTTTTTGTGCAAACAGACACTTGGGAGGATTTTTATTCTTTTTATGGCTAGCGGTGGCACGATGGAGCGAAGCGATAGAAGAAGTCAAGGCTGTGATAATGCCTGGTATCTCGAGGTACTAAGCTATACATGACATTATTTTTTAAATATCAATTAATTTGTCAACAAAATATTGATTAATTGAACTAATACCAGAAGTAATATCATTTCAAGCTGAGTTTCGCTGAATTCCCTTTTTGTTTGGTTTTTTCAGCTTTGTAGTGAAGTCCTTCAATGGGTCCACGAGTAGGAATCACACGGTAAGTTTTTTTTTTTTTTTAATGTTTTTTTATTGTATCTTTTACATTTTTTTTTGAAAGATGTGGGTGAATCCACCGATTTCCATTCAACAAGAAATCATACAAATCATTCGGTTTAGGTACCACCATTTTGGTACCACATATGCACAGACAAAATAGAAAAGTACCTACACAGACATGCTTTTACCTAAACAGACCCAAAATAGTAACATATACAACAAGTCTCACTCAAAATACAAAAAACACTAAATGAAAATAGTCATAGTAGTTCCCAATAAAACATATATCTTAACTTTTTACTATTTTTATAGTAAAAGTTAATCAATGTGTACATATCTTTTTATTACAAGTAGTTCGTCCTCATTTCGTGCATCGTAGGTTCTTGTACAAGTTGAGTATTTCTGATGTAGGAATTTAAATTATCAACTACCCATTGAATAGCATAAAGATGACAAAAACATACAAATTTAGATTTCTATATTACAACAAAATGAATTCCTACCATACACCACTAATGTTCTTGCTGTCGGATATTTGGATCATGCCATCTGCGTGATCTTAAATAAAAAATTCTTTAAATGTTTTTTTTTTTTCATTCTAAAACGAGTATATGACAGAAGAAGAAATAAATAAAAGTCAAACTTTACTATTTACACGTTGGGGTGCGTACCTGATATTGTAAATTTGCAACGCATCAGTCGTGTATCTATGACCAGCCCAACAGGATTATATGTCGCATAATTTCTATACGATTTGTGTAGCAACTCGTTAAAGTACGAGCTTCCCAATTAAACGGCAAAAGAATCCAGTAATTAAGTTATTCATCAATTATTTTTGAAAGAAATTATATGTAGGGAAATATAATAAGCATTAAAAATTGTCAGCTATATATTATGCGATATGATCAGTTGACCGAGTCAAAACAAAGACGACAGAAGACTTGTCTTTTTCACAAAATCTCAGTTCTAAGGCTTGATCAATTGCATATCTAAAATTTGATCGGACGGTGAAGAAGGAACCATTCATCTGCGTTATTATATTAAACTGGAGAGGTTTTCGTCCTTGGTCCAGCAAGAAGGCAAGAACCATATCCACATGCTTCCGTCGTGTAATAATTAATGCTAGTCTGCAAGACAACAAAAGACATGCTGAAACGACAAAAGAAAATTAAAAGCTTTGCTTTCATTTGGTCCTTTTTTATCGGAATGACTAATAAGGAGCGCTGTAAAGGTCTAATTCCCATTCCCTAACCTGACTGGGTGTCTGGGTCCGGATCCCTAAAAGTAATCTAATTTTTATATTTTGGATCGGACCGTCTAATTTGAATCTTTTTTTCTTTCGAGATTGCTTTGCAATTCGAATTCATATCTCAGATGTGATAAATTATATGGATTTGAATCGGATGGTCCCGATTTAAAACTCAAAGATTGAGTTACTTCGCTGTATCTGAATTTCCTGTGGGTAAAATTGAAACGGACAGTATCGTTCTTTTAACTTGGCACGAATCCTAAAGCATAAATAATACTGCCCCGCGCTATCCTGAATAGGCACCGACTGAGAGAGTAAATCTGGCCCGTCTGTTTCAATTGTCTTGAGGGAGGATGCGGATTCGTAAAGGTCGACGGTAGACTTAGAAATTTCCTGATGCTTCCGCTAGGTAATACGAAGAACGAAAATATTATTGCTTGTTTTTAGTCTTCATCAAACAGATACGAATTTTTCAGTTATTTAAATTTAATAACATTTTTTGTATTATAAAACAATTGAGTATTGTATTGGCTATGGTATCTGATTTGGCAATTGCCTGTTGAGAGTAAAGCCAGCAGAACTGTAGAGGACTTTACAAATTATATTCCATGCAATTCAAGGAGTCCGAAAAAATGTACTTGCTAAAAATAACGTTGTTTACTTGACAGGCTTTACCACTTTCCACGCAATCAATCTCCAGCGAGACTCTCAAAGCCTCTGTCAGTTCAGCCGTGCCTCAATGGCCAGTGCTAGTCTTCTTACTAGGTGCAATGAGCTGCTTATCAATCAGCTCCATCTCTCACCTCCTAGCTTGCCACTCGCGTCGGGTCAACCTCCTCTGCTGGCGCATGGACTACTCTGGCATCAGTCTCATGATCGTTGCCTCCTTCGTACCGCCTGTCTACTACGCCTTCATGTGCAACCCGACACTTCAAATAATCTACCTCTCATCTATCTCAATCCTTGGTGTCTTCACTGCTCTCTCACTCCTTGCCCCTTCTCTCTCCTCCCCTCAGTATCGACCGCTCCGTGCAACCCTGTTCTTGTGCATGGGGTTTTCAGGCATGGTTCCTGCTGCGCACGCACTGTGGATCAACTGGGACCACCCCACAGTCCACATGGCACTTGGTCTGGAGCTGCTTATGGCAGCAGCATATGCCACAGGAGCAGCAATTTATGCTAACAGAGTGCCCGAGAAATGGCAGCCGGGGGTGTTCGATCTGGTGGGCCACAGCCACCAGATATTTCATGTGTTTGTGCTTGCTGGTGCACTGATCCATTATATCGCTACAACTGTGCTCTTGCACTGGCGTGAGAATGGTGGGGCCGCAGCATCATGCAGTCTCCCAATAGTTCCAATGTAGTAATATTTTTTGTTCTGTGACTATTTTTCATGAGGAGGATTCAAATGCCTCCATTTTTTGTGCCTCCATCATGTCTCTATTTTTAAAAACTTTAATAACTCAAAATTTAAACCTTAAAATTCAAAACAAAACCGTTGGATATGAACTACATCATTTTATCTATGCACATATAAAAAATTATGACATTTCAATTTTGTTTTGATTGTATCTTGAGCTTGTAAAAATGTATACAAATATGAATAATTTCTAGACATTGATTTTTCAACTTGTTGATTCATATAAAAGCAAAATCAAAATGTAATAATTTTTTATGGACACATAGAGAAAATAACATAGATTATATCTAACGGTTTTATTTTGACGTTTGAGTTTTAAATTTTGAGTTATTTAAGTTTTTAAAAATGGAGGCACAATGGAGGCACAAAAAATGGAGGCATTTGAACCCTCCTCATTTTTCATTTATTAAAAAGAATCATTATTCTGTGGATGTTCTCCCCGGGTGGATCTCCTAAATTTATTCTCGGTGGCACGATTGGGAGGCTCAAATTATAAAATAAAAAATAAAAAAAATCCTAAAGAAACTAAAGGAAAAAGTTCTTATAAATTATAGCTTCTAAGCAGAATCCTTCACACTAAAGCTTCAGCTGTCCATAATCTATTCTGACAAGATAAAAATGCAAAGGTGACTTTGGATGGCACTATAAGGATCACTAAATTAAACCCTGTTACATAGCCTCTCCTTGAAGAAAAAAAACAATTATGAATAAATAACATGTAAATTTTCGAGCAGCTCCACCAAAATATTCCTCTGCCTAAAAAAATGACAAAAAGAAAGCAAGTCTGTTAGATGCATTTTGGTTTGTATGCCCAGCAATGGAAGTTAACTGTCAAGAGGCCTGAATCACTGCCCAAAAATATAAAGCAAAATCTTTCTAACACATCCCCATAGTTCAGGGCTTCTGAATTTTTTTATCCAAATGTCTATTACAGAAGGCATTTAACAAATGCAAGTAGCATAAACCTTATGTTTGTTATTGCAAATACAGGAAAACTTAAGTGTTATACTAGTGATATGATGATGCAAAGAAAACTGAGTGTTATCTATAACAAAAAAAAAAAAACACCTAAGAAACAGAAGCAAATATTACTTGGATAGAAGCATACTCTCACTAATCCTCATCGGCTGCATGTTCTAACAGATAATTTGCGGCCAATTGCTCATTTCTGTCACATGCCAAGAATGCCTCGAGCACGCGGGCCCGGTCAAAGCCCATTGATTCCAGCTGTCATAATCATATCCAAACAAATTTCGATAAGTTAAATTCTGCCAAAGTTGTACCAATTTGAGAGTATTACATACTGAAAACATGTTAGCACTAGTACTAGCATTATCTCACTTCAACACAAAAGTCAACAATAAAATAAACCTAAATATTGGAACAAATATTTAAAGATAAAAAGGAATAAAGAAACATGCATAGTACAAGCACTATAGTGGTTTGGTACCAAAATGTAGATAAAATGTAAGGAAAGGAAAATAATAGTAAACATACTCTAGCAATAGCCTCTTGCTCTTCAGGGGTTACATTTATAGAATGTGGCATCTCCTCCTCACCCAAATCAAATTGCTCCCTGAATTTATATGTGGTACAATTATTTTAGAACAATTAATAATACAAGAAAAAAAAAATTGAGGATGCAATTAAGGAAAAAACAAAACAGATCTCAAAGTTTGCTCTGCTTCATATTATTCTAGTGTACTGTGTTTGATATAGTATTGTCCATTTGTATAGCCAGGTACCGGCATGACTAGTTAAAACTGCATTGATGGGTTATATTTAACTGGTGGTTTGAAACTTACCCCTCACCGCCTTCACCGGGTTCATTTAACAGCTGAAGAAACTCAGCATGATTCTCCTGAATCATTCTAAGGAGCTGAGGATTCTGTTTGCTCAATTCTTGGAGCATTGGCTGCACCAAGTAGGAGAAAACAATTTAATTACAACAAGATTAATATCAATATAAGCATATATAATATTAAATTAAAAGAGGCAATATCTGACAAACCTGTAGAATTTGAGGATTTGCTTGGACCATCTCACGTAATGCTTGAAACTGCACCCAATAATCATTTAACACAAGTTAACAAAGGTATTAAATATTGTGCTGCACCTAACTTTGGGTTTCTTTGAACCAATATTAAATCATCAGTCTACTTAATTAAGGATCAATGTGACACTCAACTTTGCAAACATTAAAGATAAAACTGAGATGTGCATATTAAGTATTGGAATTCAAGAACAATAACAAGTGATGTATTCGAGTACACTAAATAAAAATAGATATAATATTTGCTATTGACCTGTTGATTATTCCTAAGAAACTCCAGAGTGCCCGCGTTACCACCTCCATCGGCTGGAGAACCACCCTTTTAGATGGACAATGAAAACAAAATAGCCATATTACATACAAGTAATGGCAGTAAGGCAAAATGGAAGGAAAAAAAAAAAAAGCAAACAAGAAGAGAAAATAATCAACTAATAATTTTACATACTTGAGGAAACATGTTAAGAGGCGCTGTATTTGGGAGTCCAGAAAGAGCCGATGCAGTGCTGTCAGGACTGTGGGCCCCCTGACCAGTTGGGACCGGTATGTCAGCTGTTGCTGGAATTCCCTAAAAGAACAAAAGGGATAAAATATTAAGTATCGAAAGCATTAATCACTTTGCAGGAGGGATTTAAGATCAATGGTCGTCGATCTTTTGTTTCATTAGACAACAAGCTATTGTGAATTCAGCTTTCCTAAAGTGGAGCATCAAGTTTCATGTCACAAGCAGAACAGAATCAATGAAATAATTAAGAGCTAAACAAAGCCTAGTGGATCAGTTGCACAATTGTGGATCAACCATTGATCCAGAGTTAAACAGTAGCAAATAAGTCCTAGTTCATAATTTGGAGGCTAATTAAGACTTAACTGAGTAGAATTAGAACCTTAATGGATATAAAAATGAAATGGTATTGGGCTCACGCATCTACACAATTACAATAAGCAAGCCTTATACACCGCATATATAACAGTTATTGGGTTTCGGTACAGTTAAACTGTAACCTGATTCCAAAATGTAGAAAAAAAAATTCAGTATTTCCCTTACAGAATAAAGGTACTCGACTGCACGCTCAGGGTTGTTATAGGCTGCACGAAGGGCCCGCAAGACAGTATCTCTATCCCAGCTGCCACCTCCCATCTCCATCAAATGACTCACCATTGGGTCAAGTTCACTACCTGCCACTACATTTGATGCAGCTTGACCATAAACATCTGAAGAAACCCTGTTTAAAGTTGTTCAATGTAGTTGAGCTTTTTGGGGAGGGAAGAAACGAATAGTTTACTGAGGCTTGTTTACTGCTTAAGGCCACCAATTGAGAGAATCGACTACTGCTGAACTCAATTCAATTTATAATTTAGTTTTTTTATCTTTTTATCATTCAATTTCACTCTTAATTTTAAAAACACCGAGCTCACCAACAATGCTCAAAAGTTCACAGATCTACAAATTATTGATGCTAACAAAAAAATGTTAGCAAATGTAAAAGACAACATGATAGATCTGAAATTTAATTGCTATAATGTACAAATAAAGTCAAGGAAGGTACACAGTAGCAGCTCCCTCAGGTTGTGGGGAAGGATTAGATGCTGCCCTGAAATAAATGGATATAAATAAAATGATGAGAAATAATAAAATGCTGCAAGTTAAAAAATATAAATTTATGGATTATGCACTTACGGGGCTTGAGGAGGTGCAGCCTCTTGAGGAACAGGTGGTTTTGTTGCAGGAGTCACTGAGGTCTAAAAATATAATTTATCGTTTTTATTAAAAATTAGTGGAGTTAGTATCTATAAATCCTCAGCATTACAAAGTAAACTGGCATGGCATCTTACCTGACCAGATGATCCACTTGAAGCTGAGGCTTTACTCTGTTTCAAGATGTATAAAAAAACAAAAATTAAATAGGAGATCTTTACAAAAAAAAAAAAAAACTTTTTTTGTGCATAACTCTCTAAAGTCAAATCGTCACCTATACCCTCGCAACACGTGTAAGAAAATTACATATGCCTCTCATCTGTAATTTTCTCAAAGATAACGCACAAACCTTATATAGTTAAAGATAAAGAACAAAATTGACTATTGGGTTGTCTAGAATATTTTTCAGGTTTTTGCAAAGATACACTGTTTCTTTGGGATTTCTATTTCTTTCAGCAGAACAATAATTGATATTTGAGCCTTAGAAAGTATCCATATAGCAAAGCCACATTAAAGAACTTAGGTTTGATATGAACTAAACTGTTTTGAATGCATTAATGTACCTTACTAAGCATGACGACAAGAAAACCATCCTCACTAACTTTGTTCTCTTCGAGGGTACTTTCGTCCTTTAACACCTTACCGTTGTGGATAAGAAGCTGCTGGCCCCATGGGTAGTTATCCTTCCCTTGCACATCCTCAATGTTCTTCTTTACCGCCATTATCTGACATTTAAGTTTCATCTAGTTACTAATATGAATCAAACATAAAAACAATTGCATCAGGTATACCCAGAAAGCACCCAAAATATCATGTTTAAAGCACATACTTTTCCTTTACTTTTCTTATGAAATAGTCCATATTAGTCTAACTTTATTTTAGAAAGGAGGTAATTTGAGTATTTCTAGAAGCAATGGGATATGCAATTTGGATCAAGCGAATATGGATGGCTCTGAGTTAGGTTAAGTCTTCAATTAATATCCACTTGGATATGCAGTAAAGTTTAAGCAGAGAGGTACTTACATTACCTAATTACTATGTAAACCAACAATCAAATTGATATAATTATTTTGAAGTTTTGGTTAAACCATACATACCAGAATACCAATTAATTATTTTAAAGAAAAAAATATATATATATATATTTGACACTGTTATAGCACTATTTTGAACTACCACAATGTACAGGAAAACCTGTTGCTATTTAGGAAGGTAGGGAGGTTCTCTCATTAAACACCCAAACCCCATCCAATCCATACGCACAGAGGAAACCCAATAGTTGGAAAAAGAGACTGAGATTGAGATTACTGTGTCGGATGGCTGAACCCGGATCTCGAAATGGGTTCCCTTAAGCGTCTTCACTGTGAGCTTCATGGCGTCTTCGATCGATGGGTCTCTCTTCTCTATTGTCTTGGAGGAGACGAAGGTACACGCAAAGGGAAAAACCCTAGAGAGAGAGCGCGAGGGAAAGGTATATTCGATTACCGAAAGGAAACGGAATCAATCATTTGGGAGATGTGGCTTGACGCTTGAGACATGTAACCTGGTTGCGTTGAGTCTTGGGCTTGTCAGGACTCAGGAGTCAGGACTCGGTTGTACGTGTCAGGTTTTGACAAAATTGTCAAGTAGTCCCTCAATTTTTTATATATTTTTTTATCATGACAATACACAGACAATAGTACAGTACAAAGCTCCGATGTGAGGTTGACAGTTCAGACTTCAGACGGAGACGGCCGGATTTAGTCTTATTAATGGTCAATGGTTGTGCATGGTTGTGGAGTAAATTTTTTAATTTATTTTTAAGGAGTTAAATAAAAAGTAAATTTCAAAGAGTAAGATTGTGTTATTTGAGTTAATCTGAATTAAGTTATTATATTTATCTAGGTGGAGTAACTTACTTCACATGTGGGTCCTGTGGTTAAGTAACATCATGTTACAATTTTCTTTCTCTTCATTAACTTATTCCATCAAACTCTAACTAAACATGATTATTTTAATCTACTTTAGTTTGAAGTAAGATTGAAAACAATGACTTTTTGTAATGATAAATTGATAATAATGACTTCAATCTTACAATTATTTTTGTTAGTCATTGTTTAGTCTAGTCTTCAATCTTACAATTATTAAGCTTTAATATTGTTAGTCATTGTTTTTCTATTTATATCTATAGATGACAATATCAGATATTTTTAAAGTGTTCCACAATTTATGTCATCGCGAATACAGAAAAATATATGCGCTAGTTAACATGTTGATAATTTAAATTATTAATTATTTGACAAGACTTATTAACTTGAACTGTGTAATGATAATAAATAGTCTTCAGTGATAATGCATCATCTTCAATAATAAGTACAACATGTATAAAAAATATATATATAATAATATAATAAAATAACGAAATTTTAACCCTTTTACATAAATAAAATCATTTATACCGTAATGATATGGATCCAAGTTCTATCCAAACCAACCTGGCTGCTCGATTCAAGAGGACCAGAACATACCAAGTGAGAGCAAATGACTTAAAATTGTAAGAGGATGAAATGTGTTATCTTACTTGTGATCCCAAGTGCATAACATGCGAGTAAGAAATTTTGCACTTCTTTGATCTTATCAATCAAAGCTAATTACACATTTGGATTGTGCTAGTATTAGTATAAAAATAGGATAATTAAAATTAGTAGATGAGAATAATTAGAAAATAGTAATTTTCAAATTAGTACAAAATAATGTTAATATAATGTTATTCGGATTAGTGGAAATATTTTATGGATTATAAATTTGAATTGGTATGGTATTTTCATTTTCTTTTGTTCTCTTTCTTCACACACGAGAATAGTCGTTGTTCCATTATTTACAAGGGTAGATCTACACTATGCTAAGGGGCCAGGAGCTAAGCCACCCCATGATTTTGAAATTAAATTGATTTTTTATTTCTTTGAAATTTTTATATAGTTCAGCTCACTCATAAAATGTTAGATGTATGTTTCTAGTTTAGTGATTAAGACTCTATTTTATTCTTGAAAGGTCTTGGGTTCAAATTCTACTAACAAAAAATTAATAATTATGTATTTTAAATTTCAGCCCTCCAAGCTAAATTTTCTAGTTCTGCCGCTGTTTACAAGAACATCGGATTAGTGTTGTTCTCAACTATTATGAATAGCAAATTTGTTGTTCATATTGCCACCAATCAAAAATAGTTGTGCTATTTCGAATAGTTGTTATTCTCAACGCATCCAATGTACCTATTTAAACGAAGAAAATATATATTTTTAGGGTTTTAAACGAAGAAAAATATATATTTTTAGCACAATCGGTGTATTACGCAGATTTATCTTCCTAAAGATATCCTATTCGACATTTTTATCTTCTTCATAGTACAATCGAGAGAATCACAGGAGTTAAAGCGCAGCGATTGGAAAAATGGGGTCAAGGTGCAAGTGGGTTTTGGCTGTTATCTGGGCAAGGATTCGAAGCATTCTTAAACCGCCGCGATGCCGATACAAGGTGGCTGGATATGACTCGCAGAATTATGCGAGAAATTTCGATGATGGAACATGGAGAGAAGAGGAACATTTAATCGAAATTAGATTGGTTCGTGAGTTCAGATTTCAACAAAGAAGTGATTGGGAGGAAAGAAGTCAATGAATTATATAGGTTTGTGTGGGAAACAAATAGACTTGAAATATTTGATTTGTAGAGAGTAGAGACAGTGTTGTTAGAATTATATGATTTTGATTTTTCTAACTTTTCTTATCAGTGTTGTTGGAATATTTGATTTGCAGAGACAGTGTTGTTGGAATATTTGATCTTATATATTAGTATATTTTAAATGGTGCTAAGCTATTTTATAATTTTAAAATTTTAATCATGTATATTAAAATTTAATTTTATTTTAAAAATTTTAAGCATTTTATATAGTTCAGTTCTCTTCAATAAATATCAAATATTTGCTTGTTGTCTAGTAGCTAAAACTATATTTTGTAGTTAAGATAGTATGAATTTAGATCCCCTCACCACATTTTGCAACTTAGGTTTAGCCCTCCATCATAAATTTCTAATTCCGCCCCTTTTTTTCAGATATTAACAGAGTTGTTCAATCCTACACGAACAAAAAGGAAGCCAAGTATAACAAATGTTAGAAAATTATATATCATGTGATATAAATGTGTACTGTGATAAGAATCACGAGAAATGTATGATCACAGCATGTGTACACTTGGTCACGACATATTAGTCACGTGTATAACTATTTTTTCAAACTTTATATTAGTTCAAGTGAAAAAAAAATCAAAAAGTCAAAAATAAGAAAAAAAAATGTAAATAACTGTAAAATAAAGAAATAACGTTGAAAAAAAATTATGTATTAAAAATTAAATTTATTGTTTAAAATTTGAATTGTTATTTAAAATAAATAACAACATTTTTTTTTGTTATATTGATCACATGCAGTGATACTTGATCACATTTTGTGATGTGTTATAACTAGATCAGTTCGTGCATGTGTTGTGTCGTCTCTTTTTTGAAAAATAGTTACAATACGCAAATAATCACAACGTGGCTTTTTTATATCCATGAATCAACCGAATGTGATCTAAGACCATTTAGAATTTCTTTATTCCAATTTAAAAGATAAATATCCAATTGATGCACTATGTTTTATCATGATCATGTATTTAAGACTTTTACAAATTACAACGTATATAAACAGTAGGCATAACGGTGAGAAATACATAATAGCGTATTGGTCAATTTATGTTCTCTATATGTGAATGTTCTCGCTTTCATTTGTCATCAATCGAGTGCGTATCCTCTGAGATATCTCATATATATTTTGCGTGAATTCAGCTAGTATAACATTAGTGAATTTGACAAGGGGATCCCATCTCCCCAATGTTATTTGTTATAGCGGTGGACGTGCTACAAATGATGGTAGGTGGGTAACGTGGGTTAAATAGAATGCTCACAGCACCAATCTCTTCAAAATTGGAGGAGTCGGTATTGGCATTGCAATACGCAGATGACACAGTATTTATTTGTAATGCGGACCAACAATCTTTGATTCACTTCAAACTCATGTTGAGACTGTTCTCAGGAATATCGGGCTTGCAAATTAACTTCTCAAAAAGCATGATGGTCCCATTCAACATGACAGATGTTCAGATAAGGGAAGCTGTCATGATCTTGGGATATAAAAGAGAGAAGTTACCAATCCTTTACTTGGGAATGCCTCTTTCAATTACAACACCTAAAAGGAGTGACTTCTTGCCTCTAATCAAAAAATTCAAAAAAAGATTACAAGGATGGAAGTCTAAAATTCTGACTAAAGGTGGATGGGTTCAATTGGCGAGATCAGTCCTTTCAGCATTACCAATTTACTACATGGCAAGCTATAAACTGCCATGTTGGGTTATGAGAGGATTGATAATATTAGACGAGGATTTATTTGGGAGAAATACACGGGTAACACCAAGGGATTATCATTAATCAATTGGAAGGTGATATGTGTACCAAGAGAATGGGGATGTATGGGCTTGTCAGACATACAACTCCAGAACATCTCCCTCTTGTTGCGGTGGTGATGGCGCCCAAATACTCAACCGATGGCTCTCTGGACCGATACTGTGCTCAGAATCAGAGTCTCATTCCAAGGGGGGAGGTACAGATGGAATTCAGGAGGCTCCTATTTCTATAAGGGGCTGATCAGACTTCTACCCCTATTTAATTGGTCCTGCATAATACAGGGTACATCGCTGCAATGGAGATGGCACAGTGGGGGTTCATATTCTGCCAAGTCAATTTACCAGGTCATCAAGACTGGTGGTAAAACAAGATGGATGTTTCTGGAAGTTTGGCAGGCCAAGATACCAACAACGGTAAGGATCTTCCTATATCTTGTCACACCTCGAGACAACCTGCCACGTATTTCTACGTAAGGCGTATTTACATCACATACATTATCAATAACAAAATCAAACAAGCCACTTAATTGAATATCAAAACGAGTTTATAACATAGAAATGATCAAAACGGACATGGCTAGTAAACCAACTACTGTCATGCCTGTTCAATGTATCAATTTTTCAAGTACAAAAGTAAAAAACAAATCGTGGCTATCTGTATTCTTCTGCTTGACCTCACTCGAGCCCTTCTTCTTCATTACCTGGAACCCACATAAAAGTGGAACGGGTGAGAGATCGAACCTTCTCTCAGTGCATGATTTAGTTCCAGCCCGGGGATTTGTAAAATCATTATTTTACTAAACTACTTTAATCATTCAACAATAATAAAGATATATCCTACTATGCAATTCTATCATGAATGCAACATTTATAAATTTAAAAACCATCCTACTAATCCAATATGCATATTTGACAATCATAATGTAACTATACTATCCTCATGCAATTATGCTTATGAATGTACCATACATCATAACATAAAACCATTTCCACTTTCATAACCAATAACTCACTGACCATCACTTTGCTTGTGATGCGTTAATTCACTGACCACCACTTTGCTTGTGATGCGTTAGTTCACTGACCATCCATCAACTGTGGATACGTTATTTTATCTTAATTCACTGACCACCACTTTCCTTGTGATGTGTTAATTCACTGACCACCACTTTGCTTGTGATGCATTAATTCACTGACCGCCCATCAACTGTGGATGCGTTATCTTGCACTTTTACCCTGCTAGCAGTTATCATTGACCATCACTTTGTTTGTGATGCGTTAATTCACTGACCATCCATCAACCATGGATGCGTTATCTTATCTTAATTCACTGACCACCACTTTGTTTGTGATGCGTTAATTCACTGACCATCCATCAACCGTGGATGCATTATCTTATCTTAATTTACTGACCACCACTTTGTTTGTGATGCGTTAATTCACTGACCATCCATCAACCGTGAATGCGTCATCTTATCATTTATTCCTTGAGTTTTTGGGTCTAGGAGAGGATGGGGCTCGGATCTGAGGTGGAGGCTGCTGTGACGGCTTGGGGGTAGAGAAGAAGGGGTCTCGGTTTGGGGAAGGTGGCTGCGGTGGTGGCCGAGGATAGGGGTGTTCAAACGGTCGGTTCAGTTTAAACCGAACTAAAATAACCAAACCGAACTTAAAACTGAAGTTTGAAAATCCAACCGAACTGACCGAACTAAAATAGCAAATCGAATTAAAACCGAACCATTTAAACCGATTTAAACTTCGGTTTGATCGGTTGAACCGAATTTTCTCAAAAATCAAAACTCAATATACCTATACATTCATAATTTTAGTTTGATCGGTTGAACCGAGAATTAATGAACCAAAATAATACTCGAAGTCTAGACCTATCAATAAAATCGGTCGGTTCAGTTTAATCGGTTTTGAGAAATCAAAACCGAACTATTTAAACCGATCTAAGTCACAAAATCAACCGAACCGAACCGAACCAATTCAACCGAACAATCAAATCATTTAAACCGAATCTTACCGATTCGGTTCAAAATCAAATAAACCGAACCATTTGAACACCCCTAGCCAAGGAGGTGGCGGCCTAGAGGTTGAGGAAGGCGCGGGTGATTGCGGCAGCCTAACGGCCGAAAGAGAGAAAGAGGGAGTGGCAGCTAGGGCAAGGGAAAAGAGAGAGGGGGGCTTTATATAGGGTAGGGTTAGGTTTAGAAGAGGATTTGTGATCTTTGGGCTTGGGTTTAGTGGGCCACCATATTGTAAATTCGGATTTGGGTCCATGATATAATTTTGTTTTAATGTTTGTCTTCAAAGATTGAAATAACTGAAATTATAGGTTAGAAATTTGGAAAAAGTTAAAACATAAGAGTCATAGGTTTTTCTGTTACAGTTCTAACGCAACTGGTTTCATCTTAATCGGAATTTCCAGTGAAGAAGAATTAAGAAAATAGTCGACAGGGGTCTGCAGTTCCAGAACAGCATTGTTTACTGACTTTGGAAATCTATGGAGAATTTTACGTTCAGAATTTGGGATAAGTTTCTAAACGAATGTTGTAGATCTTGAGGTTAGGTTTTCAGGTATTAAATTTCATTTAGATCCGAATTGAATGATAAATGATTAGAATACTAACAGCTGTTTGTCTGAAATTTAGAAGTCTCCTAAATTTTATTCTATTGTGCTTATGAAATTTTAATTTGACTATAAAATTTTATTACCTAAATTACGCGGCGTTACATATCTATTCCTACAAGATAGAATTCTGACGAGAGAGGTGCTGCAACAACGGAACATACCATGCCAGCAACAGTGTCCTCTATGTCCTGATTGCCCCTTGGAGACGACCCAACTCCTATTGTTCGAGTGCAGCTATGCTAGAGCAGTTTGGAGGAAGGTGGCGTCAACGGTGGGGATAAATCTCCTCATAATCTGACGAGAGACAACAACCACCTGATGTGACTCTATGGCATTTCTAAAAAATCAAGGGGATCAAGGCTTATCCGCCATTTGGTTCATGTGTGTATGTTGGAATCTGTGGTTACAAAGGAATAATTTCATATTTAGGGGGTTACTGGTACCACCGGAGTTACTGGCATATCAGGTAATTCAACCGGGCTGGCTGTGGTATAGATTATGTTGAGGGGGGATTAGACTGGGATTAATTTCCAATAGTTAGAGGGATTATTTTGTAAAGTTTTATCACCTGATGTTGTGTGGAGACTGTACGGACTTTATTCTATTTAATAAAATTTCAGGTTGGCAGCCGCTGCTAACCACTCACAAAAAAAAATATTAGTGTCATTTCAGTCTATGTAATACTAACTCTAAAATCTATTGAATGGACTTCAAACATTGAATCAAAACCGTTCAAACCGATATACTTCATTAGTTGTGTGTTATATGCAAAATTTATAATTTTCAAATTTATTTAGTATCAAGTCAAGCGGTCAAGTGTGTGAGTTTTAACGTTAATTTTAATGCATTCATTTTTCAACATTTTTACCGCTTGATTTGACACTAAAATAACTCGAAAATATAAAAAAAAATTACATGCAAACGCATCACTCGTAATGTAAATCTGGTTTGAACGGTTTGGATTAGTCATTTGAAGTCTATTCAATCAATTTTGAAGTTAGTGTCATATAACACCGATGTCATACTAGTCGAACTCATTTTGCGTGACTGACGTGTCTGGTGACTATTCGAGATAGCGCAAGAGCTAGTGTTATTTGAACTTTGAGATTCATGTAGAATGTATTTGGACAGTTGAGTTTTTTTAGTAAGTCACGTAAAATATACCGAAATTTTTATTAATATACCACTGTAAAAAAAAAACCACAAATTATGGGAAATTCGAAAAATATCAGGGCCTCCAATTCAATATGCGACTTCATTCTTGGAGGGGTGCAGATTAAATTGGAGGCCCCCCAAAAATCTTAATATCAGTATATTACAGTGCATTTTTGGATTTTTGGAGGGTCTCCAATTTAATATGCGTTCCTCTAAGAATGAAATCCCATATTGAATTGAAGGCTATGGTATTTTTCAAATTTTCTAATTTCAATGATGTTTTTTTTTTAAATGGTATTAATAAGAATTTCGGCAAAATACGAGATATCTCATGCGAATTCCCATCGATCGATGCGCAATCGTAAGCTGGTTTTTTAATTGACGCTAAGTACTATAGATTGCTGTAAATAATACAAGCACAATTTAATAATCAACGAAATAAGAGAGGAACTGTCAAAAAAAAAAGAGATTAATAAATTCTGTCAATTTATTAAAGACTTGTTAATTATTTGTATCAGATATATATGATCAAGAGGAGAGCGCTCAAAGGGCTCTTTGCAGGAAAATTAAAACCGAGCTCCACGGCCCGCTCAATTTCCAAGGAATAAAATTTAAAGCCCCAAATTTCATCCATCAATTTACTCAAAACTTGCCTATGGAAATTACGTACGAATGTGCAATAATTTTTTTATTAGTTTCCAATCAAACAGTATATACATGTGCGCATCTTTTAATTTTTTTTTTTTATAAATTACGAACTTAGTCTATCTTGAAAAGATGCAAGTTTAATTTAAAAAATATCTTCTGAAAATATTAATGTTCTAGTTTATTATTCATTAATTTTTCAGATATCGAACCAGATGCATACTAGAGTATGAATGGGGTCCAATGACTTTTATTTTATTTTATTTGCAAAATTTGTACGTTCATACATAATTTTTATATAATTTAGACTAAAATACTATGAATATAATTCATATTAAAATTGATCTCTAAATTTAATGAAAATGACAACAAATATAAAAAAAGAATAATTATACTAATCCCCTCACCCCTGTCCCCCCTATTTCCCTGCACCCTCTCTCCTCAATATTAACTTCCTTAACAACCATTTATCCTCCCATTTATTCCGCTAATAATTTTTATTTATCCCCGCATTAAATTAGACTGTCATTTAATAACAACCTCTGCATTAATTATGCTGTCATCTAATAACAATTCCCGCATTAATTATACTGTCTTAAAATAACAATTCATGCATTAATTGTACTCTCCTTTAATAACAATTCCCGCTAACATATAAAATATTTATCCATGTAATATCTTCATTCTATTATTAAGCACGTTTGGTGTCCGATCCGCCAACGACTACGATTAAAAGCTCAAATTTTAGATTTAATCTCAGCTCTCCAATCACATAATCTATCTTCTTTTGATTAAATGCATCTAAATTGGGTATAGAAGTATAAATTTAACTAAAAATATACTCGCCACACGTACCGTCACACAAAAAATTATATTGTCAGATTTAATTTTAATTGTAATGCACTGTTTCCTTATTTATTTATTTCCCTATTTCTCTCTCTAATTTTACGACTTCATCTATATAATTTATGTTTCTTTCTTTCCCTATATATTTCTCTCTCCAATCAAAACACCTTCCGATGGCAATGAAAATCAAGATTTTGTTCACTTCCTTATTTGTATTTTTTTGGTTTCTATAGATACTAATACGAGATTAAATCCATAATATGTGAGTAGAAGGAGAAACCCTAAAGATTTATTAAGAGGGGTGATGGCTGCCGTTGAAAAACTCGAAGCATCGATCTATGATTTCAATATACGAACGATCAATCTATTGACAAAGAAGGCTCTAGAGGTACACATATCAGATCATTCAACTGAAAGAGAGGCAAAGAAGGCTCTAGAGGTAAGTGAAACTCATATAATAATATTGTTTGTTTAGTATAAATTAACAATTTGTGTTAACACTGTCAAATTAGTGTAACTAATCTACAAAAGCTGAAGAAATATAAAATTAGTCTAACAAAGTGATGTGGGTACTGGGTACACATCATCTTTTAAAGTTATCCATGAGAACCATCGTACCTATGCATCAGCTGCTGATATAATCATTTTTGTGAATCACTGCACATGCTAACTAAATTGCCAAAAAAAGTTAACTGGATAGAATTGTATTTAATTATTTGCTTTCATAGTTTGATATGCAAGAGAGTGTATGGTGAGACTTGGAGGAAGAAAAGATTCCCGCAGCATCTGCCACGAGAACCAACTGGCTGGATTCCTTGAAGAAGTACGACCCCTGTGTTTGTCGACATCGACAGATCTCATTCCGACATGTACGTCATGGTGGTCCCCAGGTTTTAAGTTTCCCTAACTGCTTAATTTTTGTGGAATTGTAATATGCTGACGTCATTGTAAGTTGACATCTTGATTTTGTTAGGTTTCTAAAGTTAGTTAATGATACATTGGATGACCTAATCGCAGTATTTGCAAGGTGAGATGCTCTCATTTTACATGTTAAGTTTGTATGAGTAACTTGTATGCGGGGTTTTCATTCTTTGAGTTTCTGTAAAAAAAATGAGTAACTCGCATGATTAATATGTTATGATATTTTTATTAGCACAAATGTTGTCTACTATTGCAGCAAAGCAGAGAGCATAATCGATAAAGTTAAAAGAAATGCAAAAAGATAATATGATATTAACTCAAAATGAGATGTACATAAAGAAAACCCCACATCTTGCATCATAATCAAGTTTGTGCAACCTATAATCTGATATCTAAATCTGCCTTGTTTTATCTTTCTTTTAAACATTGGCATGGGCAAAGCCAAAGCTTGTCAAAATACTGTACGTACTGGTACACTCCTACCAAACTGGTTACCAGAAACAGAAAGTGAATATGCATACTTTTAGATCTCCTGGGCTGTGAATGGACAAACACATGAATTGGTTGGTATTTGTTTCACACATCAAGGGACTGTAGTAGAAATGGTGTCTAAAAAAGTTCAAGCAATTAGTTCTATGTTGTGCTCTGGTTTTAATAGGTGAGATGATCAGTATTAGGGAGTGCCAACTTAGACTTATCTTTTTCTACACTTAGATCATTTAATTCTTTTTCATTTGTCTTTTAATTTTTCTCAGCATTGTATAATATAAATTAATATTTATTTGTCTTTAATAATTAATTTTTTTTGTTCGAATCATTGTATTTATATACTGCAGTTCTGGTAATTGATTATTTAATTATTTCTGAGATGCTGCATCATTGTATTCATATAATCTATTTAGTTGTTGTAATTTTTATCATTTTAGATAAGTTTATTGTTGTTGTAATTTTTAGTTGTATGAATTATTTTAATCGTCTTTGTTTGCTGTAATTTTTAGTTATCAACTGTCTTTATAAACTATTTAATGATCTTTGTTTGTTGTAATTTTTAATTATCAACTGTCAAGTTTAATTATTTACACTAATTTTATTTATCATAATTTGCATTTATGTATTTTATAGAATAGGATTTGCTCATGTGTTAATATTCAATATTTTATTTATTTTTATTTGTTACTATAATTTGTGAAACTCAACAACATTTTATTGAGTTTTGAGTTTTGGTTGATGTACTATAATATAATCGCATAAGAGTCATTTTTTTACTATTTTTTATTTTAATAATTGTTCACTTGCCATATTTTAATTATTGAACTGTTGAACACATTTAGAATAAGATTAGAAGAGTGATCATTTTTTAATTCCATAATCATCTTTTCTTCCCCTATTCCTTATCGTGCTGAACAGATCCTATATATGTAAATTCTTAGTTTCCTATTTGACAATATTGAATTAGAAAAAATAGAACGATTTTTTTTTCGAGTTCTCTTATAATATTGTCCCCGTTGCAACGCACGGGCACGATACTAGTAAAGTATTTATTCATGTAAGATAAAATACTTATCCATATAACATAAATTATTTATCATTATGCATGAGAAGTATTTATCATTGATGTTTTACTAAAAGTTGCAGCTATGTCTAAGAAGTATTTATCCATTAACATAAAATATTTATCCATATAACATAAAATATTTATCATTATGTCTGAGAAGTATTTATTATTGATGTTTTACTGAAAATTGTAATTATATCTGAGAAATATTTATTCATGTAACATAAAATACTTATCCATGTAATATAAAATATTTATCATTATGCTTGAGAAATATTTATCATTGATATTTTACTAAAAGTTGTAGTTGTATCTGAGAAGTATATTATTGATGTTTTGCTGAAAGTTTCAATTATGTTTGAGAAGTATTTATCCATGTAACATAAAATATTTATCATTATGTCTGAGAATTATTTGTCATTGGGTGAGGGGATTGTTTATTTAATGGTCTCCAGTTGTGCGAGGACAATCCAAAAAAAAAAGGAAATTTTGTGCGGAGATAACTGACAAGTATTTATGAGGGGATTATTTATTTAATGGTCCCCAGTTGTGCGGAGATGATTCAAAAAAAAGAAATTATGTGCGGGGACAATTAATGGATTGATTTATTCTTTCATAAATAGAGATCATTACATAGGGATTAATATTTTGCAAATTCAAGATAAATACTTTGATAATTCAAGTTAAATACTAACAGTTTATCAAACGCTTATTAATGACTGAGCGGTCCTCTTATGATATTTTTGACAGTTTGTGCGGGATTTTTTACAGAGATAGACCTGCGGAGATTGTTATTATGATCATAAAAAAAAAACAACCGACCCACTGTACCGAATCTTTCGTACAGTACAGTGGGCAATTTGGTGACGGTTAGTGTAATGTGTGCAGAAAGGTGTACCAAATCTTTGATTCGGTATATCCCCTGAACTGTTAGTTTTGTAAAAACTAAGGAGTGAGGTAATCATAATCTTTTATTATTATTTTTTAATCGTGATTCGTGAATTGTGATTTTCTTACGGGACATGTAACTATGTAAGAAAAGAAAAACATCTTTTATTATTATTTGTCTAATTGCGATTTATTTAAAAAAAAAAAATTCAATTTTTAACGCTCGTTCACCAAAGTGCAGCGTACTAGTGTTCTATGTGTGCTTCTCCGTTTACACCGCACCCGTGGACCACGCTGTCACAACCAATTAGAACTCTACACGTCACGAATAATAGTACCTTTCCATCACTCGCCTCGTAAAATTCCCGTCCACGCCGTTTACCTCTCCGCACCATATCTTCCTTGATTCATCCAATTATTTACGAGCTCGTATCCTCTCCATTAGCTCAAAAAAGAATCTTTTGAGTTAATGCATATCGACCGTCCAATATACTTTAAGATCCGTGTGAATTATATCCACACTAATATTAAAGAGTCTCTGAATTATAGGTTGTGACCGGATTGACTTCGTTTAAAATCAGACGGAGAAGATGCGTTAAAACTCAAAAGATTCTCTTTTGAATTAATGCAGACGATGCGGACTCATTATTTAGTATTTACAGCGCAATTATTTTGGGCTGTTACCTGAAACGGAGCATCTCTCTGGCTCGTGGGCTCCATCGATTTAATAACACTTACTCTGCCACGGTGGGGACCACACGATAGACCGTGTTAAGGCAAATGCTTTCGTTTTGTTTGGGGAGGTAGAATTGATTCCGATCACAGCCTAGCTCTCTCCGTCCGACTCTCCCTTCAGATCCGATCCCGATCTCTCTCTCATCCCCCGTTTCTGGCGACCATCGCCACCTTCTCTCTCTCCTCTCCACCAAATCCAGCTTCATCGCCACCTCTTTTTTTCTCCTTTCTCCGCTAAATCCATGGCGTCGCCTCCTCCTGCTCCAATGCGACCGCCTCCAAATTACATTCCCAATCCCAACCCCAACCAAAATCCTAATCTTTCTGGCTCTTTCCAAAACCTCCAGATCTCCGGTCAAGTGGGCGCGCCACCTCCAGCAACTGCCACATCAGGCCCGATCTCCCGCCCTGGTCCGCCTCCTGCCGCCTTGTCACGGAGTTCCTTCCCAAGCAACGGTGCCCCCGTGGGCCCACCTAATGGACCTCCTTCTATGATCCGAGCGCCTCTGGCCCAATCGTTTCGGGGTCCTACACCCGGTAGTCCTCCGCCTAATCAGTCATTTAACGCCCCTCCTGGACGACCTACTTCAGCTTCCTATATGGCAAACCAGAATCTGAATCCAGTGTCAGCACAGCCAAATCCCATGATTGGTCTACCAACACCCCAGCCGAATTCTATGATGGGCACCACTGCATCTCAGCCCTTTGCTTCAACACCGTTAGTTTCGGCTCCCCAGAGGCAGGTTGCGAGTCCCTTTCCTGGAAGTTTGAATCAGAACCCTATGGGATCCCGACCTTTACCAGGACTACCTGGTTCGCAACCTTACTCTGGACCACCGGCACCGGCATCACAGTCTGTCCGTGGGCCCACACAGTTGTTTCCAGGTCAGCAGCCTTTTATGGGTCAACCGCCAATGGGCCAACCGTCTGTGGGTCAGCCGCCAATGGGGCTACAGCCTATGAGTCAACCATCTATGGCACCACCATTCATGGGTGCTCCGCCTATGGGCGCACCAGCGGGTTCTGCTGCTTCACCATTTGGTGCTCATGCATGGCAAACTCAGCAAAGGCCGGTGGGTTTTGCTTCAGATTGAATTCTCAAATACCATTCCTTGATAAACTACTCTACGTAGAGTCCTCTTATTTTTGATGCTATTATCCTTATCTGGGACTGGGTTATGCTTGCGCCACCTTTAACTTAATTTTCTTGTTTGATTTATGAACTTTTAGGGAGGCATGTCAGGTGTCATACCACCAGTTAGGATGGGGCCTGCTGCAATGGGGCAACAGCCCATGACCCCACCCCATGCAGGTGCGGTCATGGGCTACTCGCCTCATGCAGGTGCCCAGGTTGGTACTCCGTCAAAGATTGACCCGAATCAGATCCCTCGGCCTGTACCTTCATCTTCTTCACAAGCATATTTTGAGACTCGCCAAGGAACTGTAGTCAACCCACCCCCGGTATGTCTCAGAATCTGCTCAGCTAAATTTGTCCTTTGAAATGTGATTCCTGGGAATTTTGGTAGCTGTGCTGGTACTATATGTCCAAAGATTTTATCCTCGTAGCATTGTTTACTCAGGTGCTGTTGTGGATGGTTACCTGGCAGTTTGTAGTATGTAGGTAGTCTTGCCAAGAAGTGTAGGGTTGACTGGTAATTGGTATTGGTGTAGTACCAGTTTTATTTTCCTTTTTTCGCAACATCTTGATGTTTGAGGCTCAATCAATATTTGAACAGCCTCATTCAATAATTAAGCACATATAGAAAATAATTAAAGAGCAGATGAAGCCAGCTAGTATATACTAATTTATGTTTGAACTTAAGATGTACCTAAATCAGTTTTTGTCATGTTGGCTTCATTCCAATACTGAGTTGTACCTTTACTATGATCATAAAATACATAATTGTCTTTTCGTAGTGTTCTTTTTCGTCCTTATGAATTGAGGCAATACATTTGTATGATATATATGTCTTTTTAAGAAAGATACAAACTGTCTTTTCAAGGAAGGTACAAACTGACTTTTGTTGTTTTCATGCTTTGCCTTTCTGATACTGTGTGTGCATCAGCCTGCCACAAGTGATTTTGTTGTCAGGGATACCGGCAACTGTAGTCCTCGTCTGATGAGATGCACTTTGAATCAGGTATATCTCTTTCAATTAAATATAAGTTTTCTTGCATTTCCTATTTACATGCACTAATGCTGCATTAAAATTTGACAGATACCATGCAATGGGGATATTTTGACACAATCCTGCATGCCTTTGGCTTTAATGGTGCAACCATTTGCGCTCCCACACCCATCAGAAGAGCCTATCCAGGTAATTACAAAACAACTCCCTAAGCGCTGCCCCCCTCTTGCAAGGCTTGTGCTATTAATTTATTCCCTTTTGTTTTAAATGCAGCTGGTAGACTTTGGGGAAATAGGTCCTGTCAGGTGCATAAGGTGCAAAGCATACATCAATCCTTTCATGAGATTTATTGACCAAGGCCGTCGCTTTGTTTGTAACTTATGTGGTGAGCAACAGCATTTAATCCTGTTCTTATGAACTAGGTTTCTGTAATGGACCCAACAAACTGTTATACGCTGTTAACACATTGCAGGATTCAGTAATGATACGCCAAGGGACTACATATGCAATCTAGGACCCGACACGAGGCGGCGAGATGCAGATGAAAGGCCTGAATTGTGCAGAGGGACAGTTGAATTTGTAGCTACAAAAGAATTCATGGTTTGTTTGGATAGTATTACTTCTATTCCTACTCTCATCTATTTTAGCTAGTGTATGAATATTTATCTTGACATAGGTACGCGAGCCGATGCCAGCAGTGTATTTCTTCTTAGTAGATGTCTCGATGAACGCGGTAGGCACTGGCGCAGCTGCTGCTGCTTGCAGTGCAATTAGCCAGGCTATTTCTGATATTCCTGTAAGCTTCTCATCTTCTCTTTGTGTTTAAGATAGTGCTTGTTTCACACACGCACACATACACAAGCTCTTGTTTGGTCCATTTGTAGTACATTTTGGAAATGATAACACTCAGGGAAAAGAAGAATGCATGTGTATACTTAACCAGATCAAGGTCAAAAGTGTCAGCTGTAATTTGTAAGCAATTTAGTGATTTGGATACGATGTGTGCATTTATTTTTTTTCTTTCTTTCCCCTTTCTGAATTTGTAGGAAGGCCCTCGAACAATGGTGGGGATTGCAACTTTCGACTCCACTATTCATTTCTACAACCTTAAGCGTTCTCAGCAACAGGTGTGGTTATTTCCTGTTAATGTTCATTTGTTATTCTTTGCCTTGAAGTTTTGAGCTTTAATGCTGAGAGCTTTTGATAGTCTGTAAAATAAGTGAAGGATCAAATGTTTTTTCATTTTTCTTTTTGTAGCCCGTGATGCTCATAGTACCTGATGTGGAAGATGTTTACACACCTCTTCAAACTGATCTCATTGTTCCACTTGGCGAGGTTTGGATCTATATAAACTCATTTTCTTCCTAGTGTGCTTCGTGCTACACTTGGAGACATACTCAACACTTCCATGTGAACTTGAAGAAATATCTGAATTTGTTTTCTATTTGCATTTATTTTCTTGGTTTAGTGTCGCGAGGCCTTGGAGCAGTTGTTAGAAAGTATTCCAAGCATGTACCAAACCAACAAAATTGCCGAGTCTGCTTTTGGGGCTGCTATTAAGGTACTTATTTTATAATATTTTTTGTAAGAAGGCTTCGATTTTGTTTCTTTTCCCATTTGTTTTTTTCTGTTAAGATGCTTTGAGGCACAACTTGTTAAATATTTAAATAGTTCAAGGTGCAAACATGCTGATCTGAAGAAATTAATATTAAGTTATGATATTCCTTGTTATATCTTGTGATAAATTTTCAGGCAGGGTTTTTGGCTTTGAAGCCCACTGGGGGAAAGCTTCTTGTATTTCAATCTGGTATGTTTCTTACAAACTAAATGAACTGTAATATTCTATTATACTTGCTAAATTAGTATATTGTTATCTTCTGAATCTGCATATGCGTCCTTTTTTCTTTTAATTGCATTGGTGCAATTTCAAAGTAACAATTAACAAGATTTTATCTGCAGTGTTGCCATCAGTTGGAATTGGGTCTTTGTCTTCGAGAGAAGCTGAAGGAAGGATTAATGTGTCTGCTGCTGACAAGGTATAAGCTGTTAACTTGTTTAGTGAGTACATTTCATACGTACATTAGAAATTATAGCAGGTTCTGATTTCCACTGATATTGAAGTTCATTTAACTATTATTATGATACCTGTTGGAAAATGATTTAATTGATGACTAAAAATTAAATAAAATATTTCTGACTTTGCTAGAACTCTCACCATTTTGATAAAATAAGATACTTCCAGAACTGAAAATGCAGTTATTCAAAGCATTGGCAGATATACAAAATCCCGTAGAAAGTACCCAACTCTAGGCCCTGGACTAGGTTCTTACTCTTTTTTTTTTAATTTACCAATCTTGTCCATGCTTTCTTTGGCGGTTCGCACATCCATTTTCTATACTCCTAAATACTTCTGTCAGACAGATGTCACATTCTTAATAACCATTCCGTCCCTGCAACCTTGTCTCACAGCATGTCAGAGAGTTCATGCGTAGTTCTAAATAACCACTCTGGCCCTGCAACCTTGTTAAAAAGCTCACAATGTCACGATCTTAACAGATCCATGAGTCTCCTTATTTTATTTCAAACCTCCAAGTGGTGGATTGGTATTCTGAGTAGTATCTTATTTGTGTAGCTACAGCAACCACATTCTTCGTCTATGCTCCATTGAATCATTGATCCATTCAATTTATTTTATTACATATTCAAACCAGTTTCACTGGAATTCTTAAGTTTGGGTGCTTCTCTCCTAAACTCGTAACAATATTAAAGAGTTTGCATCAGTTCCTTTCAGAATTTTCCTTTTTATCTTCAAAGCACATGCTATTTCTTTCCCACCTTGAACACCACATTGATCTGGTCAAATTTACTGATACTTTGTTCTTACCTCAACAGTAAGCTAATATCTGGTCCACATTTCTGCATCTCTTCACTTTCTAGTCCCAATATCCCGGTAGGAGGCTAAGATCTGGCTTTTCTGGGGTTAATGTCAACATACAAGATTACTTTATATAGATTAAGATAAGAACAAATGATTTCAATTTCAGTTTCTTCATTACAAGGACTAAGACGGTTTATTGGCATAATTGAACTTTTGGGGTTTGTTATTTGTTATTAAGTTATTTAAATACATTCATGTTATAAGCAACGATAATATAAGTGAACCCATCATGAAATAATTCAATTTGGTCATTTAATGCTTGAGATAATGAATATATCTTGCACCATTCGTGGTGATTTATTGGCTTCAGGAACCGCATAAGTTACTCCAGCCAGCTGACAAGACTCTCAAAACAATGGCAGTGGAATTTGCAGAATATCAGGTGAGAATAGAATGGAGCTGTCTTAGTCCTTCAGAACAACAACTGTAGGTTTGATTTATCTTGAAAAGACTTGCATGTTTTTCTTTTTTCAATGTACAGGTTTGTGTAGATGTGTTCCTCACGACTCAAACTTATGTTGATATTGCTTCGATCTCTGTTGTACCAAGAACTACTGGTGGCCAGGTAAGCAAAATAATTGATCTGGTTGCATACGTTTCGTGAATTTATTTTTTGGAAAGTACTTTCGGATGATGTGTTAATGATTGCAAAATTGTGTAGAAAGAATGGGACAAAATAGCAGTATTTGGTTTTGGTTATTGGACAGTTGCTTATGGAAGTTGTTGTTTTTATTTACAGATTTATTACTACTACCCATTTTCGGCTGTTGCTGATCCTGCCAAGCTTTATAATGACCTTAGATGGAATCTCAGTAGGCCTCAAGGTTTTGAGGCTGTCATGCGTGTTAGATGTGGCCAGGTTAGTCTTGATATGATATTTTAGAAATCTAGTTCACTAATGCTTTTCTTGATCAGTTGGGTTGAGATCATGCTTAAATAAGTAAGGTTTTAGCTATGCATAACCAGAAAAACAGTTCCATTAAGTTAACTTGAAAACACTGTTTGCAGTGTATGTCAAATTTCTTAGTACAATCAAACAAGAGCCCAATTTCAATGCTATTTGGTTTTCTAATGTCCTTATTCCGGTTAGAAACAATTATTTTTTCATTGATTCCTTTTCTTTTATTAAATTATAAACAGGGTCTTCAAGTTCAAGAATACTCTGGCAATTTCTGCAAGCGTGTTCCTACTGATATCGACCTCCCTGCGGTGAGTTTAGTGTCCTTAAATTTCATCATACTGAAAAAACCTTCTTTTGTGGGTACTAGTAAGTTTTGTCTCTTAAAGAAGCATCTTTTATGCAGATCGACTCAGATAAGACAATAATGGTCACTTTTAAGCATGATGATAAGTTCCAAGAAGGCGCAGAATGCGGGTTTCAGGTATACTTTTATTAAGTCACAACTAGTTTTTGGTTATAATAAAGTTTCTAATTGAGCCCTTGGATTTCTTTGATCTTGACTTTTAGAAGAAAAATAGTGTTTTTGTCAATTTGCACTTAAACATCTAGTACAGGTATTGACACAATTTCCTGTTTTTGTCATGTTAAAAGAAGGGCATTTGATTTTAACACAAATTGCAAATAGGGGTCAATGGCATGAATAATGAACATGAGAGGCATGTGAGAGCTAGAATTATGATTAGAATAATGAGAGAATCAAATTGAGCTACAGAACTGTCGTTAAATATGTGTATTCATATTACAATTGTAAGCTAGCTCGAATTAAGTGACCAAACTGTACCTAGAGTTGCAAAATAGTAACATTTATAATCTTCTGATGAACAGTATATTATCATTTTTTAATTCTTGAAATGCTTCTTTTTTAGTGTGCTGTCCTTTACACCACGGTGCATGGACAAAGAAGAATAAGGGTTATAAACCTATCTCTCCCATGCACAACTGTGCTTGGCAACCTCTTCAGGTCGGCTGACTTGGATTCACAGTTCTCCTGCTTTCTCAAACAAGGTACTAAAATCTTCTATCAGTCCTTTCCCAAAAATCCTTTCAGAGCTAAGACATATTTACTTGCCGTTATCTGGATAACATATTTTAGGAGGAATGGTGGATATTGTTTTCAAGTTTAATACACTATTGAATATTGCTTTATAACCGGCTTTGGAGATGAATTTAGTTTGTTTCATTAAATAAAAAAAAACACTAAACTATTAACATTTCTTTGGACAGCTGCAAATGGAATTCCAACAGCTCCACTTACGCAAGTCAGAGAGCAGATTGTGAACCACTGTATAAATATACTGGGGTCATACCGCAAATTCTGTGCTTCTATTTCTTCTTCAGGACAGCTGATTCTACCAGAGGCACTTAAGCTTTTACCTTTGTATACCTTAGGTTAGTACAATCATGTCTCTTTGTTCTCTGTCTTTCTCTTTTTTTTAGAAAAAGCAGCATAACTGCCGGTTTCATCGAATGAAACCAAGTCTTACAGATCTGAAGTTAAATAGATAAAAGATTGTACTGGTAATAAAATATTGTAGCGAGTATTCTGTACAAACTTTTTCTTTATTAATATAATTGTTGGTGGGTAACCTACCCATTAACCTTAAAAAAAAGAAAGATAAAAGATTGTACTGGTAATACTATCTATCCTTCAACAGGTACATATAACCCTCTGAGCTGTCTAACCAAAGTTTGAGTTTTTAAAAAATCAGTTTCCACTTTTAAAAGCATAACAAAACGCACCCACTACTGGTACACTTAATGGACCATATTAAACACAAAAAAGTGAGAAACAAAACTTAACAACAGCTGCTAATATAACACATTTAACAGCTGTGTTTTTGTAACCTACCAGGCCCCATCTCTGTTTTGTGAATTATAAAATATAATATCGATCTGGTACACTTAACATACCATATTAAACGCATAAACTTAGAAACAAAATGTGACCGCAACTGTTAATATAATATATTTAACAGCTGTGTTTTTGCAAGTTATCAGTACCTACCTCTTTTTTTTTTTTTTTAAATTGTTTTTTATTATTTTTGCTTGGTTCATGAATTATAAAAGATAACATTGATCAAGCTTTCTAATTGACCTGAATAAAACATCATGGTTTGGGTAGCTTTTATCAGTTACCATTTGACAATACACAGCTTGTTCATTGCTTTGTTTGATATGGTACTATTATCAAACAAAGAGTGATGAAGAGTGTTGGCCAGTCATGTTTGATATGGTACCATTATCAACTTGGAAAATTTCTCCTTGACTGTTTATAATCTACTTGTGCATTGCTTTGTTTATCATTCGAACCTTTTTGTAATTTCAGCATTGATAAAGAGTGTTGGCTTGAGAAATGATGGGCGGTTGGATGACCGGTCTTATTGGGCCAGCCACGCGACTTTGATTTCTACCTCACTTGCTGTCCCTTTGGTTTATCCAAGACTGATCCCCATTCATGACCTCACTTCTAAGGTAAACTCACCACTTCATAGTTCTGTCAATAAGTTATGCTGAAATGTCATTTAGATGCCTGATTTATCATTTTTTTTTTCAGGAGGAAGAAGATTCCATTTTGCCTCCTGTGATTGCTCTTTCTAGTGAACATTTGACTGATGAAGGGGTTTTTCTCTTAGAAAATGGTGAAGACGCTTTGATTTATGTTGGAGGAATGGTAAATCCTGAGATTCTTCACAAGTTATTTGGTTCACCTTCTTTGGAAGGTGTGCCAAGCCAGGTAATTTTTTCATGCATTTATTGTTGCAAAAGTAAGAACAACTTTTGGTATTTGCAAAAGGACGCTTTTTTCAAAGGAAGGAATGAGTCATTGAATAATTTTTGTTGCTAAGTATTTTTTTCGGATTATACAATTGTTTAATTATGCTAGCTAAGTGGTTTGGGATGTGTCCTATGGAAAAATGAAACTAAGACAACAGTGATGGAAGGAAATAGGAGAATTATTATTTAGAAAAGACGTCACTTTTGTTGAATAAAGATTGATTTTATGCTGGTTTTCTTTAATCTGGGTAGTTGTCATTTTCATGACATTTTAATGAATCAGGTCGTGTGTTCTTTTATTAGATTGGAATCTCGTCTAATTTTGTGTTTGCATGATGTTTAACTGGATTGCACTCTTATTCTTGCAGCTTGTATTACAGCAATTTGACAATGATTTATCGAAGAAATTAAATGAAGTTGTTAATGAAATAAGGCGACAGAGATGTTCATACCTAAGGTATTATCCACCCTTCCTAATTAGATTTTCTCATCTTCATTCGCCACATTCTTTATTGTACATGTCAATTATTGATTATTTGAAATTTGATGTAGGCTTCGGTTGTGCAAAAAAGGCGAACCATCAGGTCAGTTAAACAAATCCCTATATAATTATCCCTATTCTAAAGCAAGTGAAATAGAAACTTATCCCAACCCCACTGATTTGTATGTGAAAATTGTAATTTATGTTGGTTTTTACCAAGATGGTTTCATACTATATCAAACCCGAGTATCATTACAATTGAATGCCATTGAAAAAAAAAAAAATAGCCATGGCTTCACTACTTGGTGCAGTTTTAATTGAAACCCATATCTGAGGATCTTTTATATGATTTGAACATCAGTAATGACCATAAAAATCAATACTGTTTGTTTTGTTAATCATTTCAACTTGTGTTTAATGCGTTGTAGGAATGCTCTTCCATTCTTACATGGTAGAGGACAAGTCCCCTGGAAGCCTTTCGTATGTAGAGTTCCTCGTACATGTACATCGGCAAATACAAATCCAAACTAAATCAAATTAAATATCAGAGAGTCAGGGAGAAAGAGAGAGTCTCCTGCTGTTAATATGGAACTATGAAGCTTATATAAGCAGACTCCTTTTTGAATGCTATATATGTGATTGGAGATTGATTTTAAGGAAGACAAAATACAAAGCCTCTGTGTGGGTTATTTTGATAAGTGCGACTCTTAGGTGATAATACTGTCATCAGGTCTAGATTATTTTTGGAAATAGATCATACATGTTATGTTTTGTTCATTGGTATTTATTTATTTTTCTTGTGAACGAGAGAGGTTTTGTGATTTTTGATACCCATGGATGAGTATAATAGAATAATCCTAGCGTAGGCTGATAGCCATGTCCTTATCTTCGACTTATTTCATTTGTCAAATGTTGCATGACTTTTTATTTGATTTTGGAAAGAATGTCTTATGCATTCGTTTAGACTGGTGATTTCTCTTTATTAGGAATTTCGCGTGATCTTACCATATCCACACGGGTTCAAATTAGGAATTTCGCTTGTTCTGCGAAAATATATCATTGTGTTAAGCTATTTTTTTTCCCGTAAAGAATTCGTCGTTTTGCTTAACCCAAAAGATTTCCTTTCCACAAAAGTTTTTATTATTAGTCACATATTTTACAAGGACATTCATCTACTAATTCGTATGTTAGAAATAAAAACACATTTTGTTGGCTCATCGGCTAATAGTACAAACAAAACTATAGCTTACCGTTGCCACGTAGGATAATTGATACACACACACACACGCGATAATTTATTATATATGCATATAATCATATAATTTTGGTTGTTATGAATAAACTGATGTATATAATATTTTATATAATTTTTTATTTTGTAATTTATGACAATTGATTTATCCAACAAATTATATAGTTTAGGGTTTCTCCTGGATTGCACCCATCGTTCAGAATTTAAGTTAAACTTGTAATGATGCATACAATTTAGCTAGCCTTACTAATTTATATAAACAAGTAAATGAAAATAATAATAATTCAACATACGAAGAAACGAATATGTAAATTGAGTGAGACTATGCTACTATGCATAGCACATATTAACTCATACTATGAACTCAAATCTTTAGTTTGAAAGTCCTACCGGTGGATCCAAATTGTTCAACATAGTCTCTATATAAATATGTACTTGTAAACTAAATTTTACATTTTTATTTTTAAGAATTTAATTACTACATTTTTTATGGATAAAAAGTTCACTTGATATGGAAATTGTAGACCATCCAAAAACAACAATTTTCTACCCATCTAAAAGATAGTAAAAAGTTCTAAAAAATGTAAAATTTAGTTTATAAGTACATATTCATATGAAGACCATGTTGAACAGCTCGACCGTTATATTTTGAAAATAAAAATATTGATCCATAATACGGACAATCCGCACTATGCATAGTACCATAGCGTCAGTTATGTAAATTACACAAAAGGTCTTTAGAGTATCAATAATATATTATTCTATATTATTTTGGTCCTTGAGAAGTTTTATTCAATTCCAAATCACTTTTCCAAGCTTCCAAATCCATATCCAGTTATTAATAAATGCTTTGACTCAGATAACTTTATTCCAACTACAAAAAGAGATAATAATCGATAAATACCGCAAGAAGTATAGATAAAAAGTACAACAAGAATAATCCTCCAGGAGGAAAGCACCAAAATGCCCAAAACACCCCTTGAGGATCAAAATTCATAACAACACTGTGGATCTCGGCTTCTATCATTACTGCTTGACCACATTTCTCAACTTACCACTTGTATGTTTCAATGTCCAGCCCATGGAAGCGAGCCTGGAGCTGTCCATTAATTTGCGAGGGTTTCCATCAGGCTTGGTTTTGTCCCGAACAAGGTCTCCTTGGAAACCGACCACCTCCTTGACCAACTCCACTAGGCACTAGCTCCTTTATATACTGTCACCTCAATGCCACTCGAAAAAATTTATGAATTTTGGGTTATATTTTAAATTCTACATGGAGTGATCATGTGGTCAACAGGGGACCAGACCTGCTAATTGTCAAACATTAGTTTTGCACATGCAAGGAATGAAATTTCATGGACATGGTAGCCAACAAATCATCTGATTAGATCTATATCCTCCATTCCCCGTGTTATACCAGAAGATGCAATACTGTGCATACTGACAGATTGCAATTTTAAAAATACAATATTAACTGAGGGGCAAAACAATCAATAAGACTCATGCATAATCAAGGGTGGTGTTAATTATTGGAGTCGGAAAACTTCTTGTGCAACATATTTTCCTATTCCGAGCAACCATTTGGTAGGTGGCATATTGCGAAAGAAAGCTAAACAATATAAAAATTTAACTGCTGGTACAAATAGGCTCAATTACTACTGGAATAATAAATAAATCATCTCACGTACTTGATGTAATTAATTCCACACAACTCATTATTTATCAATTGAGTCTTTCCAAGGATTAGGACTAATTCCAACGGTGTCAGTGAAGCCAAGGGAAGCTAGGCGGCAGTGCACGGCCCAACCCACCAGACCGAGATGCTCCGCAACGAAAACCTTCCCTGATTTGTCAGAGAGGAATGATCCCGTCAAGAAATCTATCGGCGAGGTGTCAGGGGAAGTCAGACACACCGAGAGCGAGAGAGAGAGAGAGAGAGAGAGAGAGACGGGGTTTATGGTTTGGTTTAGGGGTTAATACCTCAATCGAGAGAGCCCATTGAATATTACAAAAAGGAAAATATTACCCAAGCTGGGGTTTATGGTTTAGATCTGGAGCGTCTGATCAGAATCGGGCCAAGCTGGCCCAAAATTGAATGCACATGTCTCCTTTAATATTCGTGCTAAAGCTGATTGTACGGTTCGGATCTAAACTCTAATTTCGGATTTAACTCTCAGTTAAATACTAATTTCCTTTTATAGGCCTTTCCTCGGAAACGCTGCTTTCTATTTTTAACTCAGTTCTCCATTTTTAGAAACGCTACTTCTATTTTTAGAAACCTTTTCTTTATAACCCCCCCAACTTCTTTCTCTTCTCTGATTCTTTCGAGTTCTCCTTCTCTCTCATTCTTCCGGAAACCAAGATAGTTTTTTTTTTTTTAAGAAAAACATGGTCAAGAGAATTGGGATTTTCATCGACATTCCAGATGGAAAGAGGAGCAGAATCGAAGCGGAGGAACATGTAAGTAATTTTGATTAATAATTGAATTTGTAAGATTTTAAGAAGATTACTTTTTTGAAAAACGGTTGGTTTCGTCTTTTCCATTTTTTTTGTTTTCTAAATCTTTTTTCTGACGGAAAATAAAAACTTGCCAAATCAGAATTGACATTCGAGATATATTTTATGAATTGACATTCGAGCTATCAATCTATTACTGATTTTTGTAATTAATTAATTGGCGTTTGTCGGAGATTAGCACCAATTTGTTTTCCTCTCTTTCGAATAGAAACCCGTGATCTTTGCATATTCTTTCTGAAAATGGTTTGCAGGAAATACGAAATTTGAAATTATAAATTTCTTGCATTTTCTTATGTTCAATAATAACAAAAAGGTCTCAGATTTTGTTCCGAGTTCAAATTGCTAAAGAAAAAGATTTTTTTTCTATACACCCTGGTTGAACAAATAAGCTTATGATCTTACTACAATTCCACATGGCTGTCTCCTCATCCACCAAGTTCCTCACTTTGAAACCTCTTTGAACGAGAACGACCGATGCTGCATCGCACTGTTACTCCATGGCTCCCCCATTACAGCACACATCCTTCCATCTCCAATTAGTATATTACAAAATTGGGTAAACAACATTAACTGTTTCCTTAATTACAACCTTATTAAATACTAATATCTCTGTAATATGCTCTGCAGCTGAGTTGTCTGGAGACGGTGTCAGATCTAAAGCAAAAACTAGAAGAAGCAAAGGCCGAAGCTGAATTTTACAAGTTTAGGTGTGAAATCAAGGAGGAGGAGCTAGAAGAACTTCGACGGAGTGAAAAGCAAAAGGTAGAAGAAGCAGAGACAGACGCTGAATTTTACATGTTTAAGTGTGCTGCGAAGGATGAGGATGTAGAAGCAGCAAAGGGTGACGCTGAATATTACAAGTTTAAGTGTGATGCGAAGGATGAGGAGCTAGAGGAGCTTCGACAGAGCGAAAAGCAAAAAGTAGAAGAAGCGAAGGCTGACACTGAATATTACAAGTTCAAGTGTGATGCGAAGGATGAGGAGCTAGAGGAGCTTCGACAGAGCCAAAAAGAGCTACTTGACGAACTAAAGAGAGCCGAGACAAGAGCAAAGCTGCACCAGCGATTGATTGAAGAGCTCCAAATCTTGCTTGACTTGGATGAGCCAAGGAGGCATGCTCCGGCTGCAGGGGCTGTTGGAGAGGCATTCGGCAATTCGGATGAGATTGCGTGTGACCCCGAAATATGGCACCCGTATGGGTCTTTGTGCAGTAGTTGCCGTGACAAAGAGGCTTGCGTGGTTGAACAAATTGTATGTGTAGCCCTGTATTAGTTTATTACAAAATTGGGTAAACAACATTAACTGTTTCCTTAATTACAGCCTTACTAAATACTAATATCTCTGTAATATGCTCTGCAGCTGATTTGTCTGGAGACGGTGTCAGACCTAAAGCAAAACCTAGAAGCAGCGAAGGGTGACACTGAATATTACAAGTTCAGGTCTGATGCGAAGGATGAGGAGCTAGATGAGCTTCGACAGAGCCAAAAAGAGCTACTTGACGAACTAAAGAGAGCCGAGACAAGAGCAAAGCTGCACCAGCGATTGATTGAAGAGCTCCAAATCTTGCTTGACGAGGATGAGCCAAGGAGGCATGCCCCGGCTGCAGGGGCTGTTGGAGAGGCATTCAGCAATTTGGATGAGATTACGTGTGACCCTGAAACATGGCACCCGACAACCGTGTGCAGTCGTTGCCGTGACGAAGAGGCTTGCGTGGTCGTGCTCCCCTGCAACCATCTCTGCCTCTGCGTGGTCTGCGAATTGGAGACTGACAGGTGTCCCGATTGCCGCGCCACAAAGTCAGGAAGTGTTCTGGCTTGATGTGTCAGTGTTGTATGTTTAGTCTGATGTCTTCTCAGTAACTTAAACTGATGTGAAGAAGAGAAAGGGTTTTCCTCTTCTTATTGTTTTCCTTTGTTTTCTGGTCAATATGGCAATTTTTATGTTATTAATTGGTAGGTGATGGTTGGGTTAATTAGTACTCTGATATTACGTTGCTGAATTTTGGGTGATATTGTGTTGTGCACTGATTTTACATTATATATGAATTATGAATTTATGATGTTTTGACTTCTGAAAAGATTATTTTGGTGACGTAAGATCATAATTGAAATGCATTTAATATATTTTGAAGAAGATAAAAAGCACACGCACACAATGCACATCAAAATAAGCTCTATAATAAAGTACTTACAGGTGGCAACATAAGATCTTTGGGTTTGCTTGAATGGTTGATTTTGGACACAGTTTTGTTGTGCTAAGTTTCTGTTACTTGTACTGGTATTAGATATAGGTTGATGGTTAGTTGCTGTGGCATACATGTGTCAGTGTCTCTCAGGATTTTGTGAAATTTAAGTGTGAACTTAGTTGTAGATCATGAGAAAACATGAAAAAAAAATGCCTTGGTTGTACATCATGAGAAAGCATGAAAAATACTTAGTTGTATAGCTACCTTTATACCAAACTTGGGATGAATATTTTTTGTGTAAGCCTCACCTGTACCAGCAACTGGATGTGTACTGGTACAGTACTCAGTTTGCCAAGATGGGTCTGAAACTTTCCATAAGCTCCAGGGTTTGACTTGTAAATACGTATTAAGCCTTGTTGGGGGGACTAGACTACAAATTTACAGTTTAAATAGGTCAGGCTGGGCAGTTTTTATTAAATTTGTTCTGGGCAAAAATAAAGGTTGCAATCATTGTTGTCAGTTCTGTTTTCTTTTCTCATTTTTTCTTCTTTGAGTCTGAAATCAGTGTATATGTTAGTGTTCTTTGTTTTCACACCTCCTAGTTCTGGTGAGTGGAACTGGCA
Source organism: Carex rostrata (assembly GCF_964058835.1). Classification (NCBI taxonomy): domain Eukaryota; kingdom Viridiplantae; phylum Streptophyta; class Magnoliopsida; order Poales; family Cyperaceae; genus Carex; species Carex rostrata. Next base: position 13,527,055 of record NC_135925.1, on the reverse strand, counting down.
ACCGGCATCAAGGAGCATGAACCAGTCCATAATACCTATGCATATCATATCATTATATTGTGGTTTGTTATGTACCTCTGTGTGTGTATGGTCTAGTAATAGAAACGCATATCATTATACCACTTTTCATGAAATTGAAACTTATCCCAACCCCACTGATGTGTATGTGAAAATTGTAATTTATGTGGGTTATTTTGATAAGTGTGACTCTTAGGTCATTTTTGAAATAGATCATGTTTATTGGTAATTTATTTATTGTTTCTTGCGAACGAGAGAGGTTTTGTGATTTTTTATACCGATGGATAAGTATAATAAAGTAATCCTAGCTTAGGCTGATAGCCATCTGTCCAAATCTTTGACTTATTTCATTTTTGAAATGTTGAATGACTCGTTTTTATTCGATTTGGGAAGAATGCATGTCTTACGCATTAGCTTAGACAGGTATTTTATCTTTATTAGGAATTTCGTTTGTTCTTACCATAACCATACGTTAGTGTTCATCGTTAGTAATGAGAAACATTTAAAGATCAATAATTACCCAAAGATCAATAAACTAGTCAATCCGTGCTAAATTGCGCCCATCGTTTCACACTTTTCAGTTAAACTAGTCAATCCGTGCTAAATTGCACCCATCGTTTCAGACTTTTCAGTTAAACTAGTCAATCCGTGCTAAATTGCACCCATCGTTTCACACTTTTCAGTTAAACTAGTCAATCCGTGCTAGTTTATATAAACAAGTAAATAAAAACAATAATAATTCAACACACGAAGAAATGAATATGTAAATTACAAAGTCTTTAGAGCATCAATCATTTATTATTTTGATCCTTACAAATTTTATATAATTCCAAATCACTTCTCAAACTTTCCAAATCCAGTAAAATTCATATGTAAATGCTTTGACTTAGATAACTTTATTCCAACTACAAAAAGAGAGAATAATTGATAAATACCTCAAGAAGTACAGATGAGAAGTACAACAAGAATAATCCACCAGGAGGGAAGCTCCAAAATTAATAAAAACACACGACCTCCGGTTCTATCATTAGTGCTTGACCACGTTCTCAACGTACCACTTGTATGTTTCAACAAGCCCGTCCCTTAGTGGAACTTTCGGGGTCCAGCCCAGGGAAGCGAGCCTGGAGCTGTCCATTAATTTGCGAGGGGTTCCATCAGGCTTGGTTTTGTCCCAAACAAGCTCTCCTTGGAAACCAACCACTTCCTTGACCAACTCCGCTAGCTCCTTTATTGTCACCTCAATGCCACTCCCCACATTAACATGCTCTAGCCCAGAGTAACTGTAAAATCCCACAAGTTGATCAAAATAAATTATGAATTTTGGGTTATATTACCATGCAGCGCTAATTGTCAAACATCAGTTTTGCACATGCCAGGAAAGAAATTTCATGGACATGTAGCCAACAAATCATCTGATTAGATCTATATCCTCCATTCCCCATGTTATCCCAAAAGATGCAATACTGTGCATACTGACAAATTGTAATTTTACAATACAATATTAACCGACGAGCAAAAAAATCAATAAGACTCATGCATAATTGGTACTTGAATGATGTTACTATTTTGGAGGGCTTTAAACTCTTTGTTTGTATAGCTACCTCCAACAACATAAAACAATCCGATAACATTACCATGCATACCAGTAAAATAATAGCACTAAATATAGAGACATATACCTGTCCATCAAGAACACACAAGCATCGGCGAGGTCGTCTACATGGAGAAACTCCCTTAGAGGTGAGCCGGTGCCCCACACCACCACCTCCTTTGCACCATTCACCTTTGCCTCATGAAACCGTCTGATAAGTGCTGGCAGCACATGTGAGTTCTCAGGGTGGAAGTTATCCCTTGGTCCGTAAAGGTTTGTCGGCATGGCTGAGATAGCATCAAGCCCGTGCTGGAGCCGGTATGCCTGGCACATTTTGATACCTGCAATTTTGGCTACTGCATACCTGGAATCATAAAGGGCAGTGTTAATATTTTGTAGTGCTCATTGGAGTCGGAAAACTTCTCTTAAAAACATATTTTCCTATTCCAAGCCCCCATTTGTTAGGTAGCAATTGCGAAAGAAAGCTAAACAATAAAAAAAATTTAACTGCTGGTCCACATAGCTCAATTACTACTGGAAGAAAAATCATCTCAAGTACTTGATGTAATTAATTCCACACAACTCATAATTTATCAATTGGGCCTTTCCAAGGGTTACGACTGATTCCATCTGTAATCGTTTGGCAAACTCAAAGAATACTTTATGATACTTGAGCAAAGCCACTACAAGAAAAATTATAAAATTGAATCCAAAGGGTCATACACCACAGATAAAAACAGACTCCAACCAAAATGAATATTTGTTCTCCTTGGATTATTTTCCATACCAAACTAAAAATATCATAAGACCATCAGAAAACCACGATTTCAACCCACTATAGATATCTGTAATTCAACAAAATATTATTGCCTCAGTTGCCTGGTATACTTTCAGTGCTGAGTTTCAGTATAACAATGTATTTTGCTAGGTTGTAACTTTTCATGGTTTTGCCACTTTTTCATTTTGCATAGTCAATAGAAAACCTCAGTGTTCATTGGGGGGGGGGGGGGGGGGGGGCTTGAGTGGGTCTGAGTGGAGCATTACCATTCATTGGTGGGCTCGAGTGGGCCTGTGAGGAGTGCCTCCTCGGTAATTGGTTGTGGGGCCATCTTCGGGTAGATGCATGAGGAGCCTAGGAAGAGGAGCTTTTTCACAGAGCCACATTTTAGAGCTGCATCAATAATGTTTGTTTGAATTTGGAGGTTGCATGCAATGAAATCGGCTGGATATGTAGAGTTTGCATGGATGCCTCCAACCTTTGAAACAGATTGAACAGAAATGACAATGAAATTACCAATAATCTTTAATTGGAGGTTTATAGCATTTTAATTTGGGGTGTCTAGCATTTTTTTAATTACAGCACATTACACTAGGTTGGTCAAAACCAAGTTGTCCTACTTTTTCCGAGCATACAAAATTTCAATTAGTACACAAGCAACCAACTTTTTTAAAGGATTACTTCTTGAATAATGGATAGTTTTTCTAAACATCCATTAGGTCAAGTTCATTAATGAAAAATTGGAAAATTTTGGATATCCGGACGGCTCAGCTACTACATGTACCAAATGATTCATTTTTATCTAATTCAAATAAGCTATACTCTGGTTCTAATTTTAACAGTTAAGCACAGACCTTTGCGGCAGCGACAATGACATAGCGGGGCCGCTCAGAGGAAAAGAAGTCTTCGACAGCAGCCTGACGTGTCAGGTCCAGCTCTGTTCGAGATTTGACGACGATGTCAGTGAAGCCAAGGGAGGCTAGGCGGCGGTGCACGGCCGATCCCACCAGACCGAGATGCCCCGCGACGAAAATTTTTCCTGATTTGTCAGAGAGGAATGTTCCCGTCGAGAAATCTGCAAGTTGTCAGGGGAAGTCAGACAGAGCGAGAGTGAGAGAGAGAGAGAGAGACGGGGTTTATGGTTTAGGGGTTAATACCTGAATCGAGAGAGCCCATTGAAGAAGAGAGAGAAAGAGAGAGAGAGAGATCTCGGTGTGGAAGTGGTGGAACTGGTTGCGTTTACTTTTTTGGCTTATATGAAGGTACAGTGGGAAGATTTGTCAGAAGAACCCTCGACTAGCTGATAAATTGTTGACTGAGGGGCTCTGTTCTCTACTTCTCTTTATCACTATTTATTAGAGCGATGAATTTGACACAAAGACATCTGCAACTTTTTCCGTTGCAAAGTATAAATATTTTACAATTGCATAATGTGATCATTAAGTGTCAGGGTTGTAAAATCTAGTTTTGTTCATGCATATGAAAAGCCACTGTGTTTTACATGTGCGGTATGCTCGTATATGCATATTTGTATGTAAAAGTACATATGCAGTTTTACAATACTTTGTTAAAGAAATATAGATAAAATAAAACTAATTTATATCTAAAAACTTGTTTAGTCCAGTGATTTGTGTTCTTTACCATAATATAAAGATTATAGATTTTAATTTTCTCTGCAAAATAATTTTTAGATTTTTTTCAAATCTACATAAAATGTATATGTACTCGTATATTTAAAACTGCATGAACTTGATTGTATGAGATTTTATATGTAGAAAATCACTGACTAGGTATATATGGCCGCATATGTGAGTCAGACGGCTACATTTTACAACAGAGATAAGTGCTAAATTATTAAAATAAGATATAAATAAAAGACTGATAGATTATGTCATGATATTCCAATATATATAGGGTCCGGCTAATTTGCTGCCGGCGGTGCTGCCGCCTTTTTATTATTTTGTGATGTCCAAACAATAAATCCAAACCGTTAGATGTTTAATCTATATTGTAATCTACTTGGAGACCAAATTTTACATTTTTTGGAATTTTTTTACTATTTATTAAGCTAGTTTGAAAATCGCTATTTTCAGTAAATTTCTGCAGCATTGAAATAAGCGGTTTTCAAACCAGCTTAATAAATAGTAAAAAAATTCCAAAAAATGTAAAATTTGGTCTCCAAGTAGATTATAATATAGATTAAACATCTAACGGTTTGGATTTGTTGTTTGGACATCACAAAATAAAAAAAAAGGCGGCAGCACCGCCGGCAGCAAATTAGCCATAGCCTATATATATATATATATATATAGATAGGCTACGGTGAGCCATGAAGTAAAATGAGATCGTGCTTCATGACACTATATTTTTATTTTGAAAATCCAAACGACCGAATTCGAACCGCTCAACATGATCTCCATATTGAAATGTGCTTGGAGACCAAATTTTACATTTTTTTGGAATTTTTTTACTATATTAAGCAATTTTGAAAATTGCTGATCCGGTAGTCCTGAAATTTTTATTGTTTTTACTGTTCACAGCAAAACAACAATTTTCAAATTGCTTAATAAATAGTAAAAAAATTCCAAAAAATGTAAAATTTGGTCTCCAAGCACATTTCAATATGGAGATCACATCTAATGGTTCGGATCGATCGTTTGGACTTTCAAAATGAAAATACGGCGTGGAGTACAAACGCGTTTTACTCCATGACTCACCGTAGCTCATCTCTCTCTCTTTATATATATAGAGTCCGGCTAATGTCATAACGATATAATTTCAGCCTAAGTTATAACGAGTCAGTTTTTGAGATTTCAAAATCCGAACAATCGATCCGAACCGCTCAACATGATCTTCATATTCAAATGTGCTTGGAGTTCAAATTTTATATTTTTTGAGATATTTTTTACAATTTTTTAAGATAGATACAAAATCATTGTTTTCAGATCATTCTCGGCCATTCAAAATAGTGATTTTGTACCTATTTTAAAAAATAGTAAAAAAATCTCAAAAACTATAAAATTTGGTCTCCTAGCACATTTGAATATGGAGATCGTGATGAGCGGTTCGGATCAACTATTCGGATTTTGAAATCTCAAAAACTGACTCGTTATAACTTAGACTGAAATTATAACGTTATGACATTAGCCGGACTCTCTCTCTCTATATATATAAAAGGAGAGGTTAAATGCTTCAATTTCTCGTGCTAAAAAGAAGTTATTCACTTTTTAGTTTTTATACTATCGAGATGTTTTTTCTAGCAATACTAAGAAAAATGTAGAACTTAGATGACAACATAAAATCCTCAAATTGATCTGAATTATTTTGATTCCATTATATTATATCATAATAAATAGTAGCATAAGTTATGAACTAATCAATACGTTATAATATTTGTTATGATTGGAACAACCGTTGTTTAAAGTTAAATATAAACAAATGTTAAAATGGTGTAAAATGATTTTCATAATTTCTCTCAAAAAATATGGTGTAAAATGTTGACCTATGCATTACTTTAAGATCTCAAGGCTTAAAAGAATTACATTAGAGATGAAAAAAATTACATTAGAGATAATTGAAGGACATATGCGCAATTCGACATAAACTTACAAAGGTACGTGCGTATATTAAATACTATATTAAGGGCTGATGCTAATTTTTTTTCTTAATTTCAGTTTTGCCCTCAATTAATAACTTCTTATTTTGAAATCATCAAATTGTGCTCTCCCTTAATCAGTCAAAATTAATTGCCACGAAACATGGTCCATGTTGCTATATATATCTAAAGCAACAAAATATGTAAGTACATCATACACCAAATACGATTAAAACCAAATTTAAAGAAATGTATTTGATTTTTGAGAAGTTTAAAATGTACTATTGGTTTTGTGCTCCAATTATATCCCACGTCTCTATTTTCGTTTACAAAGTTCAAACAATCGATTCGAACCGCTCAACATGATATACATACTAAAATGTGCTTAAAGACCAAATTTTATATTTTTTGGAATTTTTTTAGATAGGTACAAAATCACTGCATCTGAACCATCCAAAAGCAGTGATTTTGTACCTATCTAAAAAATTAGTAAATTTTTTTAAAAAATATATAAAATATGGTCTCTAAGCACATTTTAATATGTATATCATGTTGAGCGGTTCTGATCGATTGTTTGAACTTTGTAAACAGAGATAGAGACGTGGGGTTGATTGGAGCACAAAACCAATGGTGCATTTTAACCCTCTTCTTGATTTTTTTTTAAACAATTATTGCAATCAAACTTAGATTTTTCACCTTGAGTGCACCTCTAGAAAGGAATAAAATGTTAAAGTATCTTTGAAGAAAGTTATCATTAAGGAATAATTTTTGTTATTTAATAATTTATAGGCACCGTGTAACTTATTTTCCAACAAAAAACCATAAAAAATTAAATACTGTTGAAATTCTCTAATTTGTGTTACTACATAGATTCTCTTGAAAAGTTGGTCTCGATTTTCATATGCTCTACAGAACATACCATGTTAATCCTTGGCAAATTAATTTTCTTGCTTGATTCTAGAATTTTGCTATAAATTCATCACTAGTATATTGGGATATGTTTTTTTTTTTTTTTCATAAAATATGAGACCAGTGCTTATCTAGTAATTGTGAAGAAAGTACTTCCTTTACTACGACAATTTATTTAGACCGACTCAGAGAGAGCACAATTTGTCGGAGTCAAATAAGTATTATTTGAGGACAAAATTGAGATTTGGAAAAATAAATAAAAAATAAGTGCGCCCCACTTACGAAGCTGGCTTCATCGAGATCGGAGACTAGAGTTGACAATGGAGATAGTTTATAATAGAGAGCATCTCTTAGCTCAGCAAATAAAGCAAGCATTCAATGAGTGCATCCCACGTTGACAATGGAGAGGAGAGTAAATGAAGCGCATTTCTTTATTCGCAAATAAAGCAAACAATGAGTACATCCCAAGAAAATTCGTTGACAAATAATTAAAACTGGATATTTGGGCTTTAGTAGGAGAACTTTCTGATCAAAGCCCAGCCCAGCCCATTAGCTGCTATTGACCCTTTTGTCCTTGCACTGGCTCGGCCTGGATCAAGGAGTCCATTATCCATATCCGGTATGGTAACAGAATATTTATGTTTGTACTGGGATCGTCCAATCAGAATCCAGGCCGATCCGATCCGATATGGATGCACAGGATCTCTTTAATATTCGTGTGAATTCTGATGTTTGTAAATAACGACACGTGTATTGATTAAAAAACTAATTTCTCGGGATATACACCCAGAGAAGGAAAGAGACGCAGTGGTTGGGAAAAATGACTGGGAGCCAAGCGCTCACTTCTGTGTGTACCAAATCCAGTCGCTCCTTCTCTCTGCTCCCACCTTTTATATCCTCCTCCAATCCCCACCGTCGAATCTCTCCCCAGATTCGCACGATAACGGTCAGGATGTCTTCTTCCCACCCTGCCTCTTCCTCCGCCTCTACCGCCTCCTCCGCCATCGATTTTCTCACTCTCTGCCACCGCCTCAAGGTCTCTCTCTCTCTCCCTTCGTTGTCTCTTAAGTAGCAGTGTATTTGTCGTTGATTGAATAATTCCTGATAAAGTTCGATTGTCGAATGAGGAAATGAGAGGAACTATCGAAAATATTCCAGAGCAACTGTAGGATATATTAGGTATGATATGAAGGTTGGAGCATACATTCTCTGGAAAGTATGGGACTTACTAGTTTTACTGAGAAATAGAGCACGATCCAGGATATATAAATGAACAAAAAAAATATATCATTACCGAATCTTAGTGCATTTTGGTACTGCGTAGGATAATTAAAGGACCTGTTTTGATCTTCTCTAGCACATGATATTGATCTCATACAGACGACGAAAAGAACAGGTTGGGTTAATAGAGGTGTGAAGGGGCCAGAATCAATTGCTGACCACATGTACCGCATGGGTGTCATGGCTCTTGTAGCTCCTGACATTCCTGGAATCGACCGTGACAGGTTTTTTTTTTCTTTGTTTTTATTTCTTTTCCAAGAGAAATATTTGTCACTTCTGAGAGATTCATCTATACTTGTAAAACTTCTGATTTGTTCATCTTTTGATTGTTTCATATGTGATTAGGTGCATCAAGATGGCTTTGGTGCATGACATTGCTGAAGGTCAGTCCTCTTTTTTGAGCTTTTTATCAATGATTAATTTGCTGGTTTAATTTTGCTCAATTCTTTTGACTTTAGTGGTGTTAATTAGGTATTTGGGGCCATTTTGTGTAAACTTGAGAAAGCTTTCATAAAAAAGAAGGAAGATCTAAGTCGATGCTTAGTTTATAATGGTTGATTAGTTGATTTACATACAGCTAATTGGGCTTTAAATTCCACATGTATATAGCCTATAATTCAGACTGGTTATCACATACAGCTGAAATTCAGTTGAAGTATCAATTTGTGTGATGCCCATTATTTGCAATTGATCAGGGGTTACACTCTTTTGCTAAATCTTACAATTCGAGATGCATATGATTTAATAAATGCAGCTATTGTGGGTGATATCACTCCTGCTGATGGTGTGCCCAAATCGGAAAAAAGCCGCATGGAGAGAGAAGCACTTGACCATATGTGTACATTGCTTGGTGAACCTTCTAGAGGTATATTATATAATATACAAATGTCTGAAATGGTCAGTGTTAGTTAAACCTAGTTATAGGTGCATGATGAGTAGGAAAAGTGGAAATTGAATGGCACATAGAGGACGCTATAGAAAATGGAGCAATGTTTAAAAATCCAATGAAAAGCTTTGCAAATACTGTGACATGCTGCTCAATGATGTTGTCGCATATAATTATCTATGATTGTTTCCGTAATTATTATTTCTTGTATTAATAATCTGATAATAATTTGTATCACTGAAGGTTTTTGTTAATTCATTTCAAATTCTCTTGTAGCCAAAGAAATACACGAGCTATGGATGGAATACGAAGAGAATTCTTCTCCTGAAGCTAAGATTGTCAAGGATTTTGACAAGGTATGTTTTTCTTCATTTGTTCAATCAGTTATTTTTTCATTCTGAAATTGTCAGGCACCTACTAGAATCTTTGTCAGAATTTTAATTAGAACTGGTAATCTGAAAGTTTGGTGCTTAAAGTTGAGCACAAGTAAGCCTCAATAAGACTCACAGTTCAGCATATCTACCACAATTTTACTAGAATTTCCTCAGTTGACCTGATGTTGAGAAATTGTGCCCACAGTTTTAGCAATTTTACTAGAATTTTACTAGAATTTCCTCAGTTGACCACAATTTTAGCAATTTTGCTTTCATCTGCAATTTAAGCAAACAAGGCACTGAAAAATGTAAGACTCGGTATTTGAGAAGAACTATAAGAACTTGGGACCTTTTGGCAGCATAGGTTGTGAAAGTAGATACCAGCAGAGCATGGCAGTTTTTATTAAACATCTCTAATATTTAATTATAGTTGGTGGAAATCTTTGCAATCATCATCATGGTTATTTGCCCTATAAGAGTTACTTATTTATGAATAAGTGATATTCGAATCTGGGTATGATTATATGTCAATGGTGTCATCTATATTTTATGAATTGTTTGGATTTAATCTGAACTTAGAGGAATTTCCAGGTCGAGATGATTCTTCAAGCGCTGGAATATGAAAATGGTAATCCTTTACTTAGCTTTACTGATATCTTCATCAATCCGTGTTGTTCTTTAGTTCCTGCTGGAACAATTGTTTCTGTGTTCAGCATTAAATGGGGAATCCAGGATCTTTAAATTAAAATGTGGCACACAGGGGTTCTGCAAATCAACTTTATTGAACATATTATGATCTTTTTTTCCCAGAACAAGGGCATGACCTGGAAGAATTTTTCCAATCAACAGCAGGTACAGGCATTTCTATACATCAGCATTTGAGTCTTAATACAAAGTTTGAAGCATCATAAAAAAAAAAAAAAAAAACACAAACTGAATGTAACACAGAAATTCTTCTGTTACCTGTGATCCTTAATTTGAAAGCAGAGTGATTTGTTTGTCTATATGTTATCTTCAGGAAAATTTCAGACAGATGTAGGGAAGGCTTGGGCAGCTGAGGTTGTTTCGCGAAGAAAGCAAAATAAACACTGACGAATTCTTAAAATTCTTTTATTTTCACATTTTTAGTTCCATTTTTTTTTTCCAACATTTTGTCTAACCAAATTTGTCATGCTTCATACATCTAGGTGTTAGCTGTTGGGTTAAAAAAAAGGGTTGCCTTTAGCATTTCTATTTGGCACTGTTTATTTGTTGTTTTTGTTGGGAAACGTGTAGAACTTAATGCTGAGATTGTTTTTCTGTTTTGGGAAGCCTATTTAGGTGCACTGAGAGGTGTAATAAGCTTCTATTTTTGCGATTTATCAGTTCATGATGTATTGTTGCCTTGTTATTTTTCGATGTTCCTTTCTAGGTGATCTTACGACCTTTATCAGCACTGCAACTTTGATTTATGAATTCAAATTGAGATTAAATCCAATAATTTGTCAATTTTTAGTACAAAGAGTGGTTGTCGACAATATTTAGGAAAAATGTACTCAAACATTAGTAAATCTTCAGTAAAATAAGGATTAATAGCCTCTGGACTAATGCGCCGTTTGAGTTTAGATCTGGACCTTTAGTTACATATTAGCACAAATCTTAAAGGAATCCTGTACATTACAGGCGTGAGTTGCGTTCAGATCTGAACCTTTAGTTACATATTAGCACCAATCTTAAAGGGATCATATACATTAATACTTCAAATTAAAAAAATCGCTGTACCTATTTAAATTAGAGAGGTGTTAATGATTGCCTCCAAAATTGTATCTATTTCTCGTCCTGTGTAAGATTTTCTCTGTTTATTTTTTTTATTTAAAATTCAAATAGGTTTCACTCTTCAAATGTGTAAGGTTCGTTCTCTTTCGATGAGAAAAACTATGAATCATGTACTGTACTAGACAAAATCTTTCGTTCATGATCTTGCCAAGTTCTTTATTTTTAAACAATACAAGTGAATTTTTTAAAACATATATATTACAATATTGCAGAAAAAACATTTTGTTTCTCCACCAAACTATAAAATGACTTGCATTGGTAGAGAAAAGAATATTGAAAAAGAAATATTTAGCAGCAGATTTTGGGGTTTATGTGTGCACAAAATTTCCATCTTGCAGCAATACCTACTTTTTCGCTACCGATATTAATAATTCACTTTAGCAAAAAATAAATAAATAAACAAATCCTAAAAACAGAAGAGATAAAACGTGGCATTGGCATTTGGCATTGCTCCTTAAAGTAGTTAATTGAGTAGAACAAATCATCAAAACCATAAGAAAAAAAAATATTACTATTCAATATTGACAAAATTGCTAAGGATCATACTACAAAAGTAAATAAATATTCAGAGGTAACCTTAGCTGAGTCAAGTGTATACCAGTACTGGTCCAATGCTATTTTCACAGGAATTGTAAGGTAGAGCTGTTGTATTCTCTCCTGCTCACAGCATCTTTAAAATTCTGTGAAACTGAGACCATTGCAGTAGGCGATGGTAGATGAGCTTCACTGTTTTTACTTTCTACGATAAATTAAAAATGACATAACACTACACCTGTTCCGATTTATGCGCTTTGTCAAATTGAATGCCAAATAATTTTGGTCATTGTTTTGGTGGAAGCCATTCTTATTTTGAGCGGCTGCAGAACTCTATAAAGATAGAGTTATTTCTCAAAAAAAGCCCCTGTGTTTCTCATAATTCAACTTAAAAAACAACTGCACATTTTCAGGGCCAAATATTAAAATAGCTTTGCATTCCAACACAAACAAACTCAAAGAGACAACAATACATCAAAATATATTGCTAAAAGGTTCCAAAATTTCAGCATGTAAGTGCCAAAAAGGTTCCAAAAGTAACATCATACATTCGGTACTAATTAAAATAATTTGACGCCAAGATTGTGCCAAGATTGACATAAAACTAATAAATTTTACTGAACATGTGCAAAGCAGATCTTATTTTATCACTATTTACCAGAATGCAATAATTAGAAGAAAAACCCATGGTACATGCCAGAAAACTTGTTTGTTAAAAAAAAAAAAACAGCTGCATGTTTACCATAAAATGCTACAAATAATGTTAAGTTTAAGCATCTCACATCGTTACAGTAATAAATGTTTTAATCAGCAATAACAGGCGAACATTTGCAATTTATTCATTGTTGAGATGGCACGTGGCATGGTGGTGAGTATCCCAGTGCACAACCTGGCAGGCATGGGAGCAGTAAAACTCATTGTTGCAGCAGCACCTGTAGAACTCGTTGCTCCTTGTCTCCCTCCTGCCACATAGACATGAGCAGAGTTTTAGACCGTCTGATTCCCTCTTGATCTTCACGTCAGATAATTGCCACCACTCAATTAGGAATAAATTCGCTGGGTGTGCTTGCCTACCAAGGTGTTCAACCAATTCCATCTCGTTCTTCTCTCCAATCTCATCGTCTTCATCAACCAACAGGCTTTGAACCCAGTCAGGCGGGTGAGGGCCGTGAGGCATATTGGCACACCTCCAGAGGCAGTGGCCGATTTCAATTACGGCATCTGCGTGACCGAGCATGGACGACTTGGCACAAAGTGTTGCTGGATTTATTCCTAGGAATTGAATCACTGCAAGAGAGTAGAGTGCCTCGGGATGGGATGCTTCTGCAGCTCGTGCCAAGAGGTCAGCCCCAAGCAATAGAACTCAATCTGATTATACGATGGTAAAACGTTGTTACTTGTATCACAAAAAAATTAAATTAAAATTAGTGTTAAGTTTCCTTGTATTGGACTAAACTGAATTTGGTTGAAGAATGACTAAAACTAAGTATGGTATATTGGTATGTATTTGTAGCCTTTTACCTTTCAAAAAGGTATGTGCATTACCAGCATGGTACCAATTTTGAACCCTCTCCTTCCTGTCCCCACCTGGCCCAACTAATGTTCATGCCTGTATTGATCGAGTTCTCCCTTATCCCTTATCCAATTTGAGGTATGGTTTTTGTGCATTGGTTGAATTAGAAATCAAAATCAAAATCATTTTCGTTTGAAATTTTACGGAATACTTATAATTAACTCTTGAATCTTTGGCTTGAGATGTGCAACATTCACTGGTGATTGTTCCATGTTATTTAATCTTTGTCGCAAGGAGGAATTAGAATTGATTATTGTGAAAGTTTTTCTTTTTCCCATGTTCTAACGAACACCTGTTATCTTTAATTTTCAATGAGTTCTTTTCATTCGGGAATCAACAAATTGATGTGAAGACTGAAGAACCAAAACCTTCAATTCCCATAAAATTTCCCTATGCTGAAAAGACCCGCGAGTTCAGCACGCGGAAATTCAGTCGATGGAACTCTCTTGGCTCTCGTTCTCCTCTTCCACTTTCCAGTCAGAGCTCGCAAGGGATTCCGACGAGTAATTAATTAGTAATTACGGAATGAAAGGGAAGTCTATATTTGGCGCCGGCGGTAATCCCAGATTTCAACCTATTATGCACAACAGTCCTTTGAAATATCATCTTTAACCATTTAATTCATAAGTTTTTTTTTTTGTTTTTTTTTATTTGAAGAGAAGCCCGTAGGCGCCATAAGGTTTATTTGTTTCGAACTTTTAAATTTGAAGGAATTTCATTATACCCCTCAAAAATTTAAAATTACATGTTCTCCCTCTAAAATTCATAATATCGTATTTACCCTTCTCCTCAAACTCGCAAATTACTCATTTTAATGTCTTTTCTATTAAAAATCATTTTAAATTTATAAAGCATCCATTTTAATAAATTTAAGAAAAAACAATAGTCTTCTAATTGTTCATTTTTCAAAGACAAATGAGTCATTTTTCTATTTTTGACGAATAAATAATGACATTTAAGTATATACTCGTGTAAGTGTCATAAGTAAATAGCCGAGCATTGATTTAGTTTCATCTGGGCATGAGATTTTGATGTTGTATTAAGAGTAAAGCATAATTTTTGTGACTAAACTATAATAAGATTTCCATATTGTGTGAAGGATGGAGCCTATTTTTTGTGACAAAACTATTATATATACTGCTGTTCAACTTATTATATGGTTGCTTATATAAATAATTAAATATATATATGTTGCAAGAATTCCAATCATTTTACAAAGCTTTGTAAGTAGCCATTGTTTCCAACAAAGATCAAACAAATGAATATTTAAAACAACAATTTTTTTTCATTGAGCGACTACGGTGATAATATTTTCCATTTTTAAAGTTGCAAAAAATTAAATATTAGAGGAAATCAAGACACCAAGACAGGATGCGCATATCATTAATCTCTCGGAGTCATTAGTTTGGTCTTCGAGGAGGTGATACTCAGCACCGAATTATTATTATTATTATTTTTTGTCAGGAATAGGGGTGCCAAATATTACGGTAAGAGTCGGATTTATATCCGTACCCGTTATAAATTATCCTTATGCATATTCTATTATTATCTGTTACGAATAATTTTATTTTTCATCTAAAGGGGTCACTAATGCAGGTACCATTCCGAGAATATAAAGAACCTTTCATTGATAAAAAATAAAGGCAGTCGCGCGAAGAGTTTGCATGGATTGAAATTGCATGGCATGAGGCATTCCTTGGGACTACGGGATCCATCCCTTTCTTCATCTTCTTGAGCTTGATTAATTGCAAAAGCAAAACAATCGCCAATCATTTCATCTCAAAATATTTTTTTAGTATGACTTAATTGAATAACACAATGGTTAGTTATGCTCAGTAAGAAATTAACCACAATAAGAAATATAAGACATTTAACTCAAAATGAGACAAGATTAATTGAAGCCAAATCACATATCAATTAGAGAGACAAGAATTCACCTAATGAAAATAAAATGCAATGGAATGGAATGAGTAATCTGTGAGTTTTTAAAATTTAAAAGGGTAAAAACGTATAAAAAATTTAGAGGATGAAGTACGTAATTTTGAAGTTTTTTAGGGATATACATGAAATTCCTCCTTCAAATTTTATTTAGTATGCAGTCAAGTTGTCAAATATTAATGAAAAATAAAATGCATTATAAATAAGTTATAAATCTTTATAACTAATTTTGTGAGGCTTTAGAAATTCAGTGGATGAATCTCCTTTTCATGTAATATCATAATAAATCATAAATCATGGATCCTTTCTCCTTATGATTTTTTTTATCCTTTCTTTTCGTATAAAATGGAAACTGTCAAGATAAAATATATATATATATATATATATATATATATATAGATAGAGAGAGAGAGAGATGGGCTATGGTGCATTGCAATGTATTGAGGAGTTTGTGCATTGGACTATAAATCTAAAATTCAAAATCCAAATGACCGATCCAAACCGTTCATCTTGTTCTCCATATTAATATGTGCTTGGAGACCAAATTTTACATTTTTCTGAATTTTTTTACTATTTATTAAGTATTTTACAAAATTATTGATCCAACAGTGGCTTAACAATATATATATATATCACTGCAATCTGTTAGATTTAACGTTTTTGTCTTCTCTGAACCTAAATTTAAAAACTAATATTTGAATCTATTAAGCAAACTCTTTCTAAAACAAAAAGATACCATGGCCTAGATAATTGAAAAGAAAGAGAGTCATAGTTACAATGGCAAGAAAATAATATTACAATTAGAAACTAAGACAGCTTGCTTAGTGCTTATCTACATCTCAACTTCTGTACTCAATTAATTTGTTCTAATATCTTAACTCCCGTGGCTGAAACTCAATCAAACCCTTTTCGATATCTAACTTTGGTTAGTGCATTACATAAATGGGTTACCAAATGGATTTTTGGTGCTGTCATGGCTAATTTCTTGTCCTTGCACTTGCAACATGGCATCTTTTCCATTACCGGTTTCAGTATCAAGTGGTACATTGCGAGGAATCATTTCAGAACTGCGCCAGAAGAATTGGTTGTCATGTCCCATTTCTGTGCCAATTGGTACATCATTGCTAGGTACTCTTTCCCCAGTACCAGGCAGAGAGAACGAGTTCTCATGTCCTGATTCAAGACCAATTGGTGCAATATTGCTAGTTATTGCTTCAGAATTAGACCAGAAGAACAGGTCGTCGTGTCCCCCATTAGTTTCAAGCTCCGTATTGCTAGATGATATTTCATTACTAGGCACACAAGTTGGGTCATCAGAAAACAAAACCATCTCAAATGGGTTTGCTGGGGCCACCTGATCAGAGCTAATTGGGAAACCCAATTCAGTGTTTGTTGGCCCCTGTGCAGCAGAATTTTCATACAAACTGTCTAGCATCAATTTATTGAATCCATCAGCCTACAAAAAGAAAAACGAATATATTAATAACTTTTTCATTCAGAATGCGACATTATGGATGGGTATTGACCAAAGATGCTTAGCCACTTTCAATATTATTTTCTTTAGCAACCATTGGTAAGTCCTAGTGTTTGAGGCAAATTCTCGCAAAGATAATATTGTTGGTTTCAACCTCAGTGGGAAAAAAGACTGGCACCAAAAGATGCAAGTTTCAGGCCTCTAAAAAGTAAATAAATAAAAGGAAGGAAGGAAATAAAAATAGTACTAACGCAGCCCGAAAATTTATAAGATATACAATAAGAAAAGTGAAGTTCTGTCAAAAAAGAAAACAAAAATGTGTGCTGCATCAAGAAAAGTAATACTATATAAAATAGAAATACCCCACAGAAAAGGTATATCTGCAATTATACCAAGTCAAACGGAAAAGAAAGGTAAAACAACAGTTGCTAATAGAGACATTTTCTTGTTTAAAATTTCTCAAGTTTTATTATTTCCATTCCTTTTTTTTTTTTAAATCTGTCATTAGTAATAAAAATTGAGCTTGCCAATTTATTCTCGGGAAGAGGACTTTGATTTGAACTCGATGTGGCAATAAGTGCCAATTCCCAGTCTGCCATCGCATATGTTGGATTAGAAGAAGAACAGGAATTATTTGTCGAAGTTTCTACATGCAAAAAGCAAACATTAGTTAAATTGATATAATATTTAGTAGAGGAGGGTTGCCTCCATTTTTTTGTGCCTCTACCGTGCCTCCATTTTTAAAAATGCTAAAAAATCAAAATTTAAATCATAAATGTCAAAATAAAACCATTAGATGTGATCTATGTTCTTTTCTCTCTGTGTACACAAAAAAAATATCACATTTTAATTTTGTTTTGGTTGTCATCAAGAACTTGTAAAAAATGTACTAATGTGGATAATTTCTAGAAGTTGATTTTTCAACTTATTGATTTATATAAAAACAAAATTGAAAAGTGATAATTTTTTTATGAGCATATAGAGAAAATAACATAGATCACATCTTTTATTTGTGATTTAAATTTTGAGTTATTAAAGTTCTTAAAAATGACGGCATGATAGTAATGCTTTTACCATGATAGTAATCCTTCATCTGATTACATTGAAGGACTGTTTCAGTTTTTACACATTACTTTTACCAGCTATGTTGATATTTTTATAATTATTTCAGAATTGACTTGACTAAAAACAGTTGAAAGTAATGCTGTTGCGAATATTTTGAAAATAAACATAAGATTGTCTGTTTTCGAGTATAATTGAAAATAATTTGTAGAAAACTGGAAATCACTTCCTTTAATTTCTAATGTCAAAGAACAAAATAAGGAAAGAAAAATCAAATTAAGAAGATTACCATTAGAAATCAAAGCATCTGCCAAGGGGTTTGTCTCCTCTACTTGATGTGCAGTTGAATCATGCGTGATGTTGTCCAAACACTGTTACACCAATAAGATAAAAAAAAATCTTTAATGAAGAGATCAGAATATGCAGTGAAGCTAGCTGTAATCTCACAAAAGGGTTAGTTGGGTGTCATGCACATTTCAATATCATATCAGCTTGTCATCATGCCAGCAAGTCCTGCACTCAACTGGAATTGTAATTCCAATGCTACAATGAACTTACCAGTAGGTCAGCAACTGAGTTAGAAGGTGCAGGTTGAACTGTAGTTTTAGCAGAGTGAGTTTCTGGTAAGATCACTTCACGTGAACTCAAGTTTGTTGCAACAGGCGTTTCTGGCTCTTTATTATTCTTATATTGTATTGCCAAAGATTCTCTTCCATTTTCAAGCTACAAGTATAACAATTGAATAATGTAAAGATAAGGTTGATTATCATCAGATATTGTTTGTTCGAAGAATTGGGTGAAACTAAGATAACTTCACTTTTGCACTGGACAGTGTGCATCCAGCATGGTAATGCTTGGTGCATATACGATAACAACATACATACCTATTTCTCTCTTGAAAAATAATTATTTATTTTTGTAGGACCTTTACCATATTATGACGAGGCACATTTTTTATGTATTCTTCCATTGCTCCAAGGAATGATTCAGGAGGCTGCAATAACATAATCCAATACGAGTGAAGATGTAAACAACATTTTGCATATGTTTCCTTTGAAATCAAGATTTCTACTAATAACATGTAGCTAGCCATATGTTTGATTCCCCTTGTCGTCATTTTTCCTTTCTTTCACCCACACTTTTCTATAAGCACTTGGGAGTTGGGACAAATTAACAGACTACTTGCTATTTGATGAGGGTATGTCGTGATTAGAATTTTACTGTCAATATATGCATACAGTGAAGTAATTGAAAAAGAAAAACAAGTACCTGCTCAACTTTTTTGAAGTCATTGACTCGGCCAAGATTAAGTTTTCTACAAGTCTTGTAAAAGTCTGTTAGACTCCCACCCTATGAAAAAACCTTGTTATTATATTTCTTCGAATAATTAATCATCCAATAAAGGCAAAGTATAAAAGCTTTAAAGACTGCATATGCCTCTAAGAGATGGAAACTACACATCAGAACCTTTCTCTTCCCATTAACTTCAAAAAATGACAAAACCAACCTCAGTACATTAATTACTTTGTAGATGAATGGCTACAAATTCTGAATTTTAGTAAAAAAAAAACTGACAAAGGTATTCTGAATTTTGAGTATTTATAAGGGTACATTTGTCATAGAAGCAAAACATCAAATTCATTGCCAGAGGTGAAATATTACCTGCAGAACAGCCTTACTATAGATATCAAGTGCTCTGATTGCATCATGTCGTTGCATATCAAAGAACTGCAAATTTAATTTTTTTTTTTTTTAAGGTTAGTGGCTTTGACTATTTAAAATATATTAGCAAGAAGTTTACTAGTTCTCATTGTCTCTCAGGAAATTGAAACATAGTAGGTTCTTCTAGTTTTTTCATGGTTAGTTTGATACTGAGTTGGTTTAAAAGATTACAGAACAAGTACTAAGCTTGGCTTAGTTGAGTACCTTGTCTGCCAAATTAGCAGTTCCTGTTCTGATTGCAGCATAGATTTTTATACTTTCTTGTGCAACCTGTAAGTTAATTAAAAAAAGCTTTCTTAAAGGGATGCTGTCTTTTATGCCCTAAAAAAATGAACATAATATTTTCTTTCAAAGTGAGATGCACATCTAAAACCTGATTATAGTACATAATATACCTTTTCACATCCACATTTATGTAGAGATGACCAGTTTTGCATGAAAGCTAGATTGGTCATTCCTTTTTGAAGTAAATTGAGAGGAGAGCCAAAGAGGGAAGTAATTAATACATTTGTAGGGTTATATCTGATAATTCCTATCTTTGTAAGGCCCTGCAGATTTTTGTTGTTTACAGGGATACTTTGAGAATATGTAGAAGTGTGAAGGTGAGACAATTTGCAAAGGATTATATGGAGGGTCCACTGTTAAACCATTTTTATAGAAAAAACTTTTGTAAAGAAAAAATTTACAAATAAATGAACTCACCATAGAGACTGCAAATCGAATCATTTGGTTATGAACCGCTAAACCTTCTGGCTGGAAATGAAGGAATCAACGTTATTAAATTGTGATTTTTCTCCTATGTCTCTAGGGCAAATTAAAATATGATGTATCCCTTGTGAAAAAAATTAGATCCTCATATGCCCTCTCAAAAGAAGTGTTTTTTCCCTTATGGAAATGCCCTTTCATAGTTTCATTAGAAATGTCAGGATTACAGATTTTACTTTCCTCATTTGTGTACTAATTATTATCAAGAAAGGAGGGTGAATTTCGGCACTTTCTTAAGTGAGGACAATAGAGGAAATGTTCCAGCTTTGTTGCACTAGTATTTGATATTACCTAAGCTCCATAGACTACAGAGTAGGAATGTTGTTTTCTTTTGAGGGCATGTTGTTTTCCATTAATTATGTCTGAGATAAAATTTCTCATCTCTAGAAAAAGTTTTTTGCAGATTGAACCCAATATTTTTTTCCATGTTTACAAGACAATATCCAATAATATTTGCAATAACAAAGAAATGCTACATAAAAATTAACTTAATAAAAAATTACTAAATTGTCCTTGGTCTTTCATCATGAGTCTCACCTCTCTAACACATTCATTTCTTGCAATGTGTCAATTATCTTTGTTTATTTATCTTAAATTGATCTTAAGAAATAAGTGACTTATTGGAATCAGGGGCAACATTGTAAATGTCCAATGGATACATCTTTCCATCATATTGCAATTAAGGGTCAGTGTAATTTGTATATATATAAAATTATGAGTACTCCTACGGAAGCACGTGAACCCTCTTCATTGCACAATGCTTGGTATAACTTGCAAAAACACAATGGAAGTGAGTGGTGTTGAAATAGCATACCTGGCAACCGACAAGACGAAAAAGAAGATTTTGCAAAGCCGGTAGCTGCTCAAGCAACTCATTCGTTTCAAGCTCTGTGACTCTCTACAATCCAAATGAAATTCTAGGGTTACTATGAAATAAGAACTAGCAGCCATTATCGAAATCAGTTTTATCTTTGAGGATATTCCACTGGATCTGAGAAAGGGGGGTGGGGGCTTGTAGAAAAAGGAAGCCAAAAGCTTACATTGGGCTCCGATTCAATATCATATTTTAGCATTTTAGAGCACTCAAGTCGTTCTTCCAGAAACAAAGCGTATGTCCGAACCCATGCTGAATAATCCCATGCTTCAATTTCACAAAAAAAAAAAACGGGGGGGGGGGGGGGGGAAACTTAGTATGAGAGATATTATATATTATACTTCTGTACCATGGATTACTCCAACAGAAGGCTAATTTGTATTGACCTGGATCACATTTGTACTGTACTGGAATGTGATGGTAGGTACAACAACCAGTTACACTGCCAGCAAGTTTAAATCCTGAGATGATATAATATCAGTCAGGAGTCCTTTTTGAATATTCTTTTACTGGATTTTATATCATTACGTCAGCATCTGACTGTAAAAGGTAGAAGACAATTATAGTGCTGTACATATAAAAGGGACTAAACACTAATGAGAGGGTTTTTTATTTTTTATTTTTGGCCCATCATCTTACTATACCTTACAAGCATGTCTACTGGTATGTATATGCCAATGCCAGAGCTGACCAGCATAGTACATATCACTAAATTGGATGATAAAATAATAGTTAATTGAAAAGGGAGATCAGGTACCTGTGGGGCTAGAGTCATCCTTGAAATGTGATAAATTAAGCATTTGAGCTCTAGTACGACGGTATTTCAAGAGCTCTTCTCGAAACGATCGGTCAGTCTCCCTCAATGCACGGTGAATTACAACTAAGGTTTTCAAAGCCACCTAGGTTAGTAAAAAATGTATGGATGAGAGGTAATCAAGAAAATTACTGCCTCTTGCTTCAGCAACTTGTTGGACCAAAATTTCCTGTTGTTTGGCTGCTTAGTTTCAAACAATAAGGATAAGGCATCAGTTTTTTTCTTTTTTGGTGGCCTTCTTCGATTAACATAGGGTCAAATTACGCTTATTTGCATAATTTATAGTTAATTCAGATTGGTTGCATAATTGAGGCTGAGGGTTATCGGAGGCGGTAAATTTCAGGCTAATCAGAGATAGATAGGTGCATAGATTTTTTTATTGATGGTAATTAATTCTAGATTGGTTAAATTTAACTGTAAGGTTAATCAGGCTTAAGTTTATGGTGCTGCAATTGCAATCCCCTCTCAATGAAATCACCAAAATAAATCATAATTAACCACAGGCTTTACAGAAGAGAAAAAGTACAAATTTAAGTAAACTTACCGCCCAGCTACTTGTCCTAGCAAGCCTTTTTACAAGATTGTGTATGCAATATGCTACATCGGCACGGGGTCTTGAGGACGAAATTGCTTGAAAAATAGCTGTTCATGAGAGAAACAGTTGTATATTTTTAACCATGCATTTTAAGAAAGGATTGGTCCTATTTGTAAGAATTGTAACTCATTGCCTTGAGGGGGAAATGATAATGGAGGGGTGGGGTTGATACTAACTTCTTACGTGTTTCTCCTTGGGCAATAGCTCAAAATGGTTGGTCGCTTTTACAATGGCAACATCCAAATCCTATTAGTGTATTAAGAAATTAGAAGTAAACAAGAAATCATGCTGGTTAATGAATTGCTCAAAGATAACAAAAGAAAAGAGAAGTGCAAGGTTTAAACTCACAAGGATTTGGAGATATTAGTGAGTGTACAATGTAGGAGATACATAGGAATACAAGAGTGGTACGTAGGTGATGATTAGTGGAGATGTTTAGATATATACCATAATCAAGTCTATAAATAGACTCAATGTAATTATAATCAAGGACACAAGATCAATACAATATTCATTCTCTCTTTCCTAAAACTATTAGTAAGCTCACCCTGGCTTTATAAAAGATATTTTACTTGACAACATATAATAACCATAACCAAAATCAAAAGCAAATGAATAATTAAATTAAAAGGTTCTAACTTTAAAAAAATATAACAACAATTGAAGATTAACAAACCTTGTACTCACTATTTACTTTCACTAATCCGACTGCAGTGGAGTCTTTTAGAACTCCAAGGGCTCTTCTGATACTCTGCTGAGGATTTGTGCCTACTACAATATTCATTTTCTGATTTCAAAAGCATAGCTTAGTGTCAAGAAACTAGTGTCATTCCATAATAAATACACACTTCCAATGGGCTTTCAAGCCCT
Organism: Carex rostrata; assembly: GCF_964058835.1. Lineage (NCBI taxonomy): Eukaryota > Viridiplantae > Streptophyta > Magnoliopsida > Poales > Cyperaceae > Carex > Carex rostrata. The sequence continues at coordinate 13,503,587 of NC_135925.1, read as the reverse complement.
TTTTAAAAAATAAAAATAATAATAATAAGAGTAGAACTAGGGTGTTCTTAAGTTTACCAAACCCCTTCGTGAAGTTAACTCTAAAACCTATTGGATTGGTTTCAAACAACAAATCCAAACCGTTCAAACCCATCTACCTTACGAGTGATGCGTCTACATGTGAAAATTTTAAATTTTCGAATTAATTTTGTATACAGTCAAGTGGTCAAAAAACGTTTAGAAAATGAATGCATTAGAATTATTTATAAACCTTCTAATTTTGACCGCTTAAGTTATACTAACTTAATTTTTTTTGGATAAAAGGCATTAAGCCCGTTTCATATTAATGAAACCAAAAGTATACTAAATTAATTTGAAAGTTTAAAATGTTTGCATGTAGACGCATCACTCGTAAATTAGATGGGTTTCAATGGTTTGGATTCATCATTTGAAGCCAATCCAATAGGTTTTAGAGTTGAGTTCACAAAGGGACTTGGTGAACTTAAGAACACCCTAGTTCTAGTCATAATAATAAGTAATATATAAACACTTCTAGATTGTTACGAACATAAAATTGCATCATGTTTATACCTGATTTAGGCCAATACTTGCTTGCCTGTATGGTCTTTGCATCTGATACATTATAAAAATCACAAAAAAAAAAATAGCAAATAGATAAATAGAAGATGAACTATGAATAATTAAACTTCTTTGTGCCTGACATTATGCCCACAAGTTATTAAGAAGCTTCATGCATCCCAAATGTTAAAACCCAAGTACATTATTTTCCTAGTTAAAAAATGCTGTCGTAAAAGTAAAAAGGGGTTTGAGTGTAATGATTGAGAAGCTGAGGGGGGCGTGAGCACAATAAAGCTTAATCCAAATGTGAAATGTTAGATTGTCTAATAAAATTAGATGATTGCCAATATCAACTAAGAAAATAAAATATTTTGAATGCCAATTCAAAGAAAAGAGATATATTATAAATGGAAGCAAAAACACACCCGAAATCTTGAAAACTAAACAATAAATTATTCATTATAGAAAAAACCTGGCAAAATTTAGGGCTTTGGAATTAAGACCTTCACGCCTCGCCTTTAGTGGGAGAAAGAGAAGAGGAGGAAGGAATGGGAGGAAGAGAGAAGAAATTGGCGAAATGGCGATCGAGCTGATTAACCATTCTAGAATCTAGAATCAGCCACCTGATTTGCAAAAGTTATTCTTTGTTTGCGCCCATCTGGTGTTTTGCGTGTAACAAACCAATGATAATTGGGTCCCACATATGAGATGAATTTTCCTTCATTTGAAGAATGAGTGATTCGCTGCAGGTATAGATATTCAGATTCGTGAAACACCGGAACGGGAATCTATTTATATACAGGATATATTTGGCGCGCATGAACGGAGCGACCCTCCAAGCAGCAAACAAGCTGGCCGGCCATTTTTATTAATATCCTTCAAAAAAAAACTTAATTTTAAAAATAACCCTACATTTAATTTTTTATTAAAAATGCCCCAACCGCCAGGACATGGGGCGGCCCAAAACACAAGCGGAGCGCCCGTGGTTGGGGCGCCCCATGGCCTTTGATTTTTTTTTTTTTTTTTTTGAGATCTTAGTATTTTGATTTGAATAATTTTGTGAAATTTTTATTTTATTTTATTTAGAGTGTATGCCAAAAAATAAAATATTTGATATATTTACGAAGTGATGTCGTAAATTTTTATAACTTTGATTTTTTTATTTTTATTTTTTTGGTGAACTTTGATTTTATTTGTCAGTTGGATATCACAAGTCTAAATATAACACTAATAAAGACTTGGCCTTTATTATGGTTTTTATAATATATGTATAATATACACACACACACATACACACACACATACACATATACACACACACACACACACACACACACACACACACACACACATACATATACATATACATATACATATACAGATATACATACACATATACACATACACGTACACATATATATATACATATACATATACATATACACATATACATATACATATATACATATACATATACATATACATATACATATACATATACAAAGCTACATATATACACATACTATTTTAATCGCTCTAAACTACTATTTTGAATAAATGGCAAGTCCTTAATTAGTGTTATATTTAGACTTGTGATATCCAACTAACAAATAATATTAGTATATATATACACATACAACATGCAACATATATACATATTGTCTTTTGTACACATGCAATCCCATGTGATAAAACATAACATATACTCCTCTGGATCCAATACAATGTTTGTATAAAAGTTATGTCTTTACCACTTAGTAACCATGTGATCAAGGTTTGGCCCAAAATTCAGTGAAGTTGGGCTCAAATTGCCAAAATGATTGGTTATGATCTAGTTTGGACCGAAATTTCATACAAACTAAGGCGTATTAGATCCAACATATCAAAATAAGAGCATGCATGTGATCCATGACATGATGTCTCTTGGTTAAAGATCTCCAACATATTGCATCTCCAAATGATATTCATCAACATATATGTGCATACATAATAAAAAATAAAAATTCTCAGTTAAAATTTTCGTTCAAAATTATAAGAAAATATTTATACATAAAATTAATTGAATCTGTATAACTTTTATACGAACCACTGAAAATCAATTTTGTAAAAAAAAAATTATTGCATATTATATGAATTTACGACATCACTTCATAAATATATCCAAATGTTTTATTTTTAGGCATACACACTAAACAAGAAAACTTTTTCTTCACAAAATTATTTAAATCAAAATACTAGTATATGTGTATGTGTATATGTGTGTATGTGTATATGTGTATATTACACATATATTATAAAAACCATAATAAAGGCCAAGTCTTTATTAGTGTTATATTTAGACTTGTGATATCCAACTGACAAATAAAATCAAAGTTCACCAAAAAAAAAAAAAAAAATCAAAGTTATAAAAATTTACGACATCACTTCGTAAATATATCAAATATTTTATTTTTTGGCATACACTCTAAATAAAAAAAACTTTTTTTTTCACAAAATTATTCAAATCAAAAATACTAAAATCTCAAAAAAAAAAAAAAAAAAAAAATCAAAGGTCATGGGGCGCCCCAGCCACGGGCGCTCCGCTTGTGTTTTGGGCCGCCCCATGTCCTGGCGGTTGGGGCATTTTTAATAAAAAATTAAATGTAGAGTTATTTTTAAAATTAAGTTTTTTTTTAAGGATAAATGGCCGCAAGCTGGCGTTTTACCATTTTCTGGAACAATTGTTTTAGAAAAAAGAAATAAATTAGCTGCTGACCGCATATACTTTCTAAAATAAATTAGCTTTAAAAAAAAAGTCTAGTTTAGACTTTATAATGATAATTGATTTGATATTATAAATCTTAAAGTTCAATGGGGTGTTACTGTAGCGAGGAACAGTAACACCCCGGCTCCCCGTTGTCTGATGCTAAATAGATGCTTCAGATTAAATTTGCTGATGTCATCTAGCGTCATTTCTCATCAATTTATTTTCCCCTCCTATCTAACGGTTGATCTCGACTTAAACTCTCTCTCCCTATCTCCCTCATTTCGACAGATGTCTCTCCTCCGCTCCTCACGTCGACACCTGTTCGTTTCCTCCTCTTGTCTGCCTTCCACCGAGTAAATCTTCACCTCCTCTTTTCTTCGTTCCTTTCCACACCGTTCCAAACCTCCCTTTCTCCCCTCCCATCCTTACACTCTCCGCCTCTCTGCCACTTCCTCCGCTTTTCTGTCCCACACCCTTAACGTCCAAAACAAACCGATTACCCTTAATACTCCAAAGGAAAGAAAAACAATGGAGCGCAAGTGGAACGGGGGCAGCTATGGCACTTGAGGCAAAACCTTCTAATGTAAATCAAAGTGTTCGCTAAATTTCTTACAATTTACGGTGATATGTCTTTCTTTTTACCAATTTTTGTCCATTCGTTGTTCATCTCTATCTTACCTTTATCGACACTTACTCAGAGAAGCTTTCTCTTTTTAAGGCATACTGAAGGGAAAAGGCAAAGGGGCTTCTAGAGATATAGAATTAGGAATAATTTATGTAAAGTTGGTGGTGGGGGCTCCCTTACTGGTATCAGGTTGGTGCCAATTTGGGACTGTTCAGGTTGAGTACCTACATTTATCAAAATTTCTGACTTCATGGTGATCCAAGTACCATATAAGATGCAGCAATAAATGAGCCTTAGAATATATTTCCCTTTTCTGATCTCATTGTAATCGCAAAGCAGATTAAGCGTGAAATTTCAACAATGAAGTTGATCAAGCATCCAATGTTATTCACATGTATGAAGTTGGTTGGGCATTTTGTAAGTTCTTCATCATTTACTTATTTAAATATCTCTATTATAGCCTCATAATTTTTCTTTCTCTTTATTTGGGTTGTGCTTGGGCTTCATAGGTGACGGCTAGCAAGACCAAGATTACATAGTCATGGAACTCGTCACTGTTGTTGAACTCCTTGACACAATTGTAAGATATTACTCTAAACCTGTTTTCCACATTCAATATTGGATATCAAACAACCTGGATAACTGGTTGTTTTTTGTATTAGCATCCATGCAAGCATGTGCTGATTAGCATAGTTATCCTTGTAATATAATATAGTTTATTTAGTCAGAAATTTAATAGCTATTGTGTGTAATTTTTACTCCATTTCATGTCCAAAGGGAAGTTGGAGGATGAGGCCAGGTAGTACTTCCAACAACTGATAACTGTTGTGGATTACTGCCATAGCAGAGGCCTATATCATTGAGATTTCAAGGTGAATGATATAAGTAAATCAGATGCTTAGTTTTTTATGAATAGGAGCATTATGATTTGTTTCTTTTGTTTTAGTATTTAGGTGGATTCCTTATATTTCCTTCTATTTGTTCAATAGCATGAAAATCTTTTGCTTGATGCAAGGGGTGTTCTCGAGGTCTCAGATTTTGGACTTAATGCACTCCATCATCAGCAATTTGAAGATGACAAAGCTCTACCATAGCAAAGACAAAATCATGACTGTAACCTGTGTTGGGATTGGGGAACACCTCTTCACAAAGAATGTCACACCATCCATCGCTATTGAAAAGGTAAATGTGTAGCTGAGGGTTGAAAATAGATAGCCACACTACAGTTTCTATTTTTTTCCCATGTATTTTTTTGATAGCTTATCTTGTATTTCTTCTTCATAGTACTATTGAGAGTAAGTGAAGGCTAAATATGCAGCTGAGAATAAAGATAAGAATGTTTAGTTGGGAGTAATTTCACAAGTAAGGGATAATTGTGGCAAAATTGTATTATCTTGGGTTAGTTGTTCAACTTGATCTAAAATTGGAATCTTACGTGCTCAATCCAGGATACTTAAGGCTAAATTTTGTTGTACTGAGTCAAATAGTGTTATTAAATTCCAAACCGGAGAGCTATATGATCTTAGGCTTAATAAATAAGCTTACTTGGAATTGCATAATTAATGTAATTATGCATTGATACTAAATTTACCATTAGTTGGAGCATAGTTGTAGAATCGACAGGAAAAATTTAGGTTGAGTTGGACAATTACGCTTAGTCCATTGATCTATTCAGCATTTCAAACGTAGACGATGGCTCCAGTAGGTTTAATTCCATAACCTAATATTATTTGTATTCTTTGGGTTGAATTCTGACCAAACTAAATAAATCAGGGAAATTCAGACCCAAAAAATAACTGGAAAATATTTTGGGTTTTATTTCTTTCCGTGTCTTACTCAGTGTTGTTGACTGTTGACTTGCAAGCATGCCAAATTGTTAATGTAAACAAATTTAAGTAAGAATGTTATGTAAGTTGAATATTTTTATTTTATGATGTGCTTTTATTTTTGGCAGATTGTGGTTTCATTTTTCGGCAGCATATATTATCACTAAATTTGTATGCTATCTATTATACAGTGTGAGTTGATTGCAACGCAAATTATTTTGTTCAGGATCGTAGTTGCTTAGAAGATCGATGGGTTTTTTCTTACGCAGTTGTGGATCAAAGGAATGCTACTACTTGGGTAAACTTCTTTTTGTTCGACTAATCCACAAAGAATGATTCAAATTTCCACTGTGCATGCTTCCAATTGTCATATCAGGTATGCATGATCTGATTTCTGGTATGACACAAAGGAACGCTAGAAGGAGATAATGTCCATGGAAATACAATAGACGCATTGTCAATATTGCAAATCGAATCACAATCTAAATAGATAAATCTTTGAATGTTATAAGGAGTGCATGCTTTCATTTTTCTGATTAGGTATGCATGATCTGATTTCTGGTACGAAATTTAATGGTTTGATACCGTTCAAACATTTAGTTCTAGGATAAAAACTTCTTTACTTGAGCGACCAAGACAGAACCGTTGGGATTAACAATGCATCTCATATAAGCGAGTTAGCACCCATACAGTATGCTTCTTTTACCATTCAAATTTGAGTTACACCTATAGTTTTGGCATTAAAAATTGACTGTTCTTTCTTTTTTGTTTTTATTAAGAAAACAAAAACAATTCTGTATTGTAAATTATGATGCAGATGACAGAAGGCATAATAGTTTCATGTGGAACAAGGCATCGTTTGCTTTGATGAGGCCGGCAATGAATTCTTCATGGGAAGGCTTATCATCATCAGATTTGAAGTTCTCAAACTCAAATGGGAAAGAAGTTTGGATGAAGCTGACAAATGGTAAATGTTTAGTAGGTGGTCAGATGCTTCATCTAGGATGTCAAAATGGAAGTCCATAACACTAATCTAAATCCTTGACTCTCAGCCATGATGTAGATGGGCTCTTGGAGCGTACCACTGGAAAGCTTATCTTTCATTTTATTTTATTTTACTTTTGAGATGATGGTTATATTATGGATTTTGGATCAGTAGTTCTATTTTGTTTTAGGTGACGATTAGAAAATGGATGTTGAATCAGTTGGCATAGTGTTCTGGTTTGTATTATATCTAGTAGAAAATAATTAAACTTGATGATCAAAATCCCAAATTGAAAGAAGTGAAGCTAAATTCCCAAATTGAAAGAAGTGAAGCTAACAGAAAATAATCAAGTCATTGCAGTATGGGACAAGAATACCCTATATATACCAACGTACACGCAAAAAGAATATACAACAAGATTTATTTCCATATTTACTTAATCAATGCAGTTGCTGAAAAAAAAATATGCCGAACGAGGAAACTAAAAAGGCCACTTACAAAAATCAATAACAAGAATGACAGTTGCGGCGGAGCCGCAATAAGGTTACTAGTTATTATAAGTTTTTTAATATAAAGATATCGACGAGCAATTTTTTTTTTATATATACGGATGGTTATGCCACCGATTTTTATTGAAACAAGAAACCAATCAACGGTACAAAGTCATACAAAAAGAAAACAACCAAAATATCTTAAAATCTAATTACTTACCTAACCATTAACCCGATTTTTTTAGTTACTATTTAAAAATAATAAAATATTTCATAAAAAATAATAAAAATTCATTAGCGTGACATATCAAAACTGCCGCCCCATAATGATGCAGAGTCTGCTCTAAAATATGAGAATTTTAAAATATCATGATAATTAAATTTTTATTTTTTTTAAATGCTAACTAAAAAAAAAGTTGGATCATTAACCAGTAATTATTATATTTTTTTACCAAAAATAACATTAGTTATATATGAAGTTTACAAACCAACCACATAAGTGATTAACAAAATATATCTACTCAATGGCCCAGGGTACCCAGGGCGATGGCTCTGGGCCCTAAATTTTCAAAGGGCCCGAAAAAAAAAAGTTTATATGTGTTAAAAACTTAAAATCGCAGAACAACAAGATTAATATTCTATTTACGGACAGCTGACTGGACAAAAAAATATTCCCAATTTTTTCTTTTCTTCACCAAAAGGAAAGGCTCAATCATTCTTTTTTTTTTATTTTTTTTATTTTAATATTTGTTTAAAGTTTCTTCATTTTGACAACCTACCAATTCTTCAACAGTAACAACCAACATGATTCAAAAAATTAAAAACCTAAAAAATTGAAAATCTAGTTCCGCCCTTTTTTTCTCTGTAAATCAATAAACAAGTAAACGAGGGAGAAAGAAATTAATAAATCTTGCTCTTCTCATGAGCAGTGGCAGCAACACAGCGCGGCGCGTCAGCGGCAGCGACACTGCACGGCGCGCGCGGCAACGACATTGAGCGGCACGACAGCAACAACGGCAGCGATAGCGACACAACGCGACGTGACAGCGGCAGTGACTGAACTGGGTGAGGCAAGGTGGCGGACCGCTGCTGGGCTGCTCTGCCTCATTACCTAGGTTTTATCGTTCTATTACTTTGTTTTATCTTTTAATTTAAAACAATGTTTCCTAAAAAATATGCATCAAGTAGCGAAAAAAGAAAAGGAGAGGGAGAAGAAAATTTTGTCCCCCATATTTTATATGATCTATTGACATATTAATAAAAAAAATATTTATATTAAGATCGCAAATTTTTCTGTCACCCCGGACCCCAAAATCTTCAGGACCGACCCTGTATCTACTAGTTAACTATATATATGTGAATAAGTAATGTAACTATATATGAATAAGATGTGCATTTTTATAGTTGTTGTCCATAACGAAAATGTAAATAGTTATCCTTCTTTCTCTTTCTTCTTCATCCTTTCCTTCTTCTTTCTTCTTTTTGAGTGGTGATTATTCTAATCCGATTTGATTTAATGTCTTTTCGGTTGAGTGGTGACTGTCCCGGTCTGATTTGATTCATTGCCATGTTCCTCCTCTCTAAGTGGTGATTGTTCCGGTCCGGTTTGATTCAGTACCTCTTGGTTATGCATTCCTCTGGGCGGCATCAATTTTGGAAAGAAGAAAACATTTCGTCTTCAAGGAAGGATTTGATACAGCGTAGTCCGTTAGTCATACAAATTGAAAAAATTACTGCTGTGTTTACATTTCCATAATATAAATTCAAAAGGCCCACCTACTTGCTAATCGGGCGAGAACAAACTAATTCACATTCTTTGACTTTACATATCTATTATTTCCTGATATAACAAATTATATAATTTTACAAGTAATTCAATATGTGTTTTCATGCTTCTTGAATTTAAAAAAAAAATATTGTATAATAACTACTTTGTAAATCGTGAGATAAATACAATTACTCAAAGATTTTTAACCTAAAATAACAAACAAAAAATATCCCAAAAAAAGTACTACTAACATCACAATTCACAGCGAATAACATTGGTATGTTGGGGCTCGCCTAATACACTGCGAGGGTATAATTTGTAAATGTAGCATCTAACCTCTATTATTTCTAGCAGTCTGAAATAGAGATGGAGAGAGAAAAAATTTAAGTGGGACATAATTTTAAGTTATTTTGAATAATAGGTATATTTTTAAATATTTTTCAGAGAAAAATAGATATATAAATATATTTGAAAAAAAATTAAGAATAGACAAAAAAACTTATAATTTTCAAAAGCTTAAATATAGAGAAAAGGTAATATCCCTATACTATAATCCCCAGAAAACCCCTCCAATGAATTGGACCACTTCTAACTCGTTTCTAAAAAAAACAGTTTACATAGTTATGTTTACAGGGTTCAAAGAAAGAGTTTACAATTTTTAACGAAATAGTTTACAGAGGTTAAAGTTGTTCCGAGTTAGCTGCTAGTATTGAAAAGTCGTTAGAGAACTACAAGTGGTCCTGGTCAAAGTATTACAAGTGGTTGAAGTGGTCCTGGTCAAAGTAGTTAGTTAGACTAGGAATTTATTGGGGACCACACTATAATGAAAATCGCTAATTTTGCATAATTTATTGTATTAGTTTATATGATTGAGTATTGAAGTATACATAATTAATAGAAGAGGTTTACAGACACTTTTCAAGTTTGAAAAGTCGTTAGAGAATTTCTACAAGTGGGATCAGCATATGCGTATGCAGTCCAGAACCACATAAAATCCGGCTATGCGGTTTCAGTATGCGGATTTTATAGGTTTCAGTATTCACCAAAACCAAACCCATATAAAATCGGATCCGGGCTGCCCAGTTGATGCGGACTGCCCAGTTAAGTAATGTTGCAAGTTGTTCCCATCTATTAATAGGCTCTAGAGCGCTTTATTTTTCTTGTTTCAGAGAGTTGGGACTAAAGTATTCATTGATTATAAGTGTATCGGATGCGCTTTTTTCTTTCTTTCACGTGGCTGTGCTTGTGTTGCTTTTTTGCTTAGTGACGTCAGGCCCAAGAGGACACATATTAGTATTTTGGGCCAACCAATGCAATTTTATTTGATTTAATAAAGTTTTGGGCCAAACTTCAAAATACCCCACTAATAATTTTGAGTGTTTTTCACATAAAGCTAATAGAGCACTTCACTCAAATAAAATACTTCAAGGATTTTGTATAATTTTCACATTTGCAGGCTTATATATTTTTGTATTTTCTATTATATCTATAATATTATGAGATATTATGTTATATTTTATTTTATCACTCTTTTTAATCCGCATATATAAATCTGCATATGCGGCCGTATACCGTATATGCGGTATGCGGTGGCCTTCCGCATACCGCATAGAAACCGCATTTTATAACATTGGTTCCAAGTAATCATGATCAAAGCAAGTAGACTAGGTATTTATTGGGAACCACACTGTAATAAAAAATTGCTAGTTTTTATAATTCATTGAATCAGATTACATGATTGATTGAGTAACGAAGTTTACGGGATCATTTGAATAGGTTTAGAGACATATTTTGAAAATCAATTAGTTATTCATAAAACTATTAAAAAAGTAAAGGTTTATATCATCATTCAATTACCGACCAAATAATTCACAACTTAATACTAAATTTGATATATTATTTTTATTTAAAATAATAAAAAACACGTCCATGACTTGGTTTAGGGTTTAGAGTTTATCAAATTATAATGGGTGGACACAGATCGGATATGTCAAGTTCCGTATAATACAATTCATAATTAGACTACAATAATTTTCAATCCATTAATTATTAACTAACTGCAAGCTAAGTCCAACAATAAGAAAATAGTACATTATTCCTGTTATAACATTACTAGTACAATAATTTATAGAGGAGGTTTCAAATGTCTTTATTTTTTGTGCCTCTATCATGTCTTTATTTTTAAAAACTTTAATAACTTAAATTTTAAATATTAAAATTCAAAATAAAATCGTTGGATATGAACTACATCATTTTATCTATGCACGTGTAAAAATTATGGCATTTCAACTTTATTTTGATTGTCATCTTGAGCTTGTAAAAATGTATACTAATGTGGATAATTTCTATATGTTGATTTTTTGACTTATTGATTTACATAAAAGCAAAATCCAAATGTGATAATTTTTTTATGGACACATAGAGAAAATAACATAGATCACATCTAATGGTTTTATTTTAAAGTTTTAAAAATAAAGACATGATGGAGGCACAAAAAATAGAGGCATTTGAACCCTCTAATTTATAAACAAGTTATCTTAAGAAATATAATGTTCAAGCAGGCTTTTAACTCCAGCTTCTTTATGTATATCCAAAATTCGGGTTTAGTTTATGTTCAAAGGGCTTTGGACAATAATTTATCCAAAGTCAGTTGTAAATTATTTGATTTGTGTTAAAATTTATACAGATGATTTAGATTTACAGAGTCATTCAGAGTTATTAAGTTTTAAATATGTTGGCACGAATCTTAAAGCAAATAAAATGATAATGCTCGGCTTTGGATGAGATTTTGTCCAAAGCCCTTTGGACAAAATCTGATTCCCCAAAATTCAGTCATATATCGAGTTAATTGAATAAGTTGGTTAGAAGAAAAAGTCTTAGAATTTTGGTTATTCAAAGATCAAAAGTTCGAACTACACTCACGATTTTACAGTCTTTGTAGAGATTATCAAAAAAAAAAAAAATTGTAATCTTCTAAATGAATCAATCAGACCAGTAGAATTTGTGTTTTAAACCCCAATCCAATCCAGACTCTTTGATCATGTATTCAAACCAATTCGATTCAATCGTGCAATGCACGTGCCAGATTCAAACTCAAGAAAGGAGGTATGAGGCTATCCCTTGAAGATTCGTGCTAGTACCTAACAAACGGACCAGATTGAAACTAAAAAAACGAGGTACCTTAGGTGATATGAATTCCATAATAAGGATTATATTGCAAGTTGACTCATGGTAGTTGAGGCAATTCCATAAGGTTTTGTTAAGCTGTCCTCTTTTATGTGCATTGATTACCAATTTCATCCTTTATTTTTAACTAATTAATTATTAAAACTCAATGATGTGAACATCTAGATATATTTTCGTAACACTAAAGCATAAATCAATCACGCGAGCTGTTCCCTTTTGTTTTCACTTTACTTCCCTCCCTCCCTACTCTCTTAGTTCAATCTTTATACTCATTTTGTTCTTTATTCTACCCGATAAAATCCCTTTTGTTCATTTTCAATCTCGTTTGATCAAATTTACGGAAAATGAACTATGGTTTGAATCTATAAATATATATTAGAAAATTTAACAAATCCGTTGTAGTCTAGCTGGTTAGGATACTCGGCTCTCACCCGAGAGACCCGGGTTCGAGTCCCGGCAACGGAATTTAATTTTGCCATCACAAATTAACTTTGCTGACATCATTGAGTTTCTCCTTTGTCCGTTGCTTGCGAGCTCCGCTTCCTCTTTTAAGCGCGCCCTTTTTTGGCCTTTTCCTCCTCCAATCAAAAGGCACCGCAGAACAAACGACAACAGGCGCCCCTTGAATAAACCATTTCACCGACATGTAGGACCGCACTTCTTATGTTCTACAATACCAGGCGCAGCGTATCCATCATCTCACCCTCTCCTTTCCACCGCATTGTAACCGCACTATGATATCATAAACCTATTCTAGGTGTGCGCTTGACTGTTTTATCGGTCCCACTCTTCTTGTTCTACAAGAACAGGTCGAAGGAGACTCTCGGCCCAAACTTTTCCATCCTATTACTTCAATCGGCCCCGACTAATTAAACCCGTAGTAAGGCATTACGTGTCACTGACATTAGGTCTCAATATCTGAGATCTATACAAGACCTTGTGCATCTGGTTAATCTTCATCTTTTCTCCGTAGACCTGCCATGTCATCATGATTTTCACTGACACGTAGGTCCCGTTTTGTTCTCACTTGTAAATAACGTCCAGTATAATGACCTTTTCCCCCTCATTGATTTCATTTTCCTTTTCCTCTGTTTTCCTTCAAGTAACTCCAGATGGGGAATAAGTTGTGTGGCATCCGGCGACATTTGGTGGAGGATAGGCTGACGAGGCCGCCGCAACGGCTGATCAGACAGCCATCTGACGTGGACTACGGGAGGATACGCCACCTCATCAGGTCCCGCAAGCTTGCACCTTTTTTTGATGCAAGTGAAGATCAGGGATCTGGCAAAAATCTAGAGGAGTGTCCCATCTGCTTCATGGTACTTTCTTTCTTCTGGATCTTCTTTTCCTTTTATGGAAGATGAAAAATATTACGTATGGAATTAATTAAGTTCTTTGTACTAGTTTTGTTTGTTTTTATATGAAAAAGGTAATAGTTTATTTTTTTTTGTTTATGTTTTCTAGTACTACCCAAGCTTGAACCGTTCGAGGTGTTGTGCAAAGGGGATTTGCACAGGTAAGTAGCTTTTTTTTAACCCGGAACTTTATTTAATTTCTCCAATTGCACATAATTTTCTGATACTTATTTAATTAATTAATTAATTTATTCATTTTTCAGAATGTTTCTTGCAAATGATGCCTTCTGATGCTTCTAAACCTGTGCAGTATCCTTTTTTATGTTTCCTCCTAACTCCTATCATACCAGGCTGTCTAAATATTCATTGGTACCAATTGCATGTATTGGTATGACAACTATTGTACCAGGAAAGAAAAAAAGAAGAAGAGGTATTAATTGTACCATTACCTTTGCTGAATCAAAAGGCCAAAACATGAACTCCAAAATCAAAGAAAAGATAAAAGATCTCTAATAACGAAGGATTAGGTGCAGAGTAGATATACATATATATGGTTTACCTTAATTGCTCCTTTAGCTGCCCATTTTGCAAAGCTGCTTCATATGGAGTTTTTTACCGTGGTGCCAAGACAACCGAGGAGAGACACCGTGAACTGGAGGTTACCTTTGTTAATATAACCCTGAATTGCTATTTCTTTCATCGTCTGAAATTTACTGATTTATTTTGAAAGTTGGAAATTATTAATTGATTTCAAACCTTGACTATTATGCGTTTTTTTTTTTTTTTTTTTGCCTGAATGACATTTGTTATGTTGTGGCCCAAATTGCTTTTGGGCCCTTGGGCCAATTATGAACTCAGTTGTGCAGCAAATAAATGTGCAGATTATATTTTTCTCTACAAGACCGGTGCTTTTTGCTATATATGGTGTGATTTATACTTTTAATGGTTGGTATATGAACAGGAAGAACAAAAGGTAACTGAGGCTAGGATGAGAATACAGTATGAATTCGACATATCAAACCAATTGTTGTACAAACCGAATAATACTGCTTCCTTGCCTAGCGGTAATTTCTTAATCTTTCCTATTGGCACCTCAGCATTTTACAACATGTATCTGTACCTATATATAGAACAGAAGTCATTGAAGACCCAAATGGTCACAATCTCTGGAAAAAAAATTGAAAAGAAAAGACTAAAGGTTTTTGAATAGTTTGTTGTTGATATTCTAAGTGGAATTTTATCAAAATTCTAGGAATGGATAGTTTGGATAACAATACAAGCACCTTGTATTTAGAAAATAGAAGGGGAGACTGCAGTTTAAATACTTCTTGCAACAGTTTCAGGTATAATCAAAACAATAATAATAATTATTATTTTTACAATATTTGGAAAAATAATAGGATGAATTCAAAAAAAAAATCTCATGTTTTGCAACTTTTTTAATATATTAGGAAAGAGTTGTACATTGATTTGGAAGATTTGTTGGTGTCTGAAGCAATATGGCAATTCTTCCAGGTACGATAAGGTTAAACACCCCATATACACACAGACGCTGGTTGTAACCCAATACTCTCTTTTATTGGTACAACATATATTGAATAGAAATATAAAGAATTTATAGTCAGTTATGGCATTGACAAGTGTGTAAAACTATATATGCATGATTTGTCAATTAACCATGCATTCTGAGACCACCTTGCTCAATTTTCTCTGCCAGGAGCTTAGTTCTCTTAGGTGTTTTATGGATGATATTTGAGGCCAAAACCATCCAATATTACATGGATTTGGTACCAAGCGTAAACTTTCAGATCGCTCCCCCCAATCTTATTAATTTGCTACATTTTTTTTTCCTTGTAGGATTCTGATCCTTGTTTTGGCAATACAAGTCCTGAAACAGATGCACATGAAGAAAATGAATTTACAAGAGAATCGGTGGAAAAGGATCATATTTTGAATCTATGGCTAGCACTTTTTGCCTAACTGGAAGTTTTATATAACCATCCAAACGCTTGGTCCAGCTATATAGATAATCACAGCAATGGTTTTTCTCATCTTTTTTTCTTTCTTCTTTTCTATTTAGGGGTGCATGTGTGCAAATTGTATTGAAATGTACCCCAGAAAACTCTGAAATGTCTCAAGCTAGATATATAACTGTATGAATGATAATTTCGTAGTTTTATTGGGTTGTGGAGCTTATATCTTGTTTTGTACAGCCTTGTGTTCATTTCCAGGTTTTGTAAGGTCCATGTTGTTTCTTAATTTATTTAATAAAGAAGATCTAGAAAGGGCTTATGGTGTTATTTAATCATTTACTTGAGTTTTGTTGGGATATTTAATAAAATCAATTTTAATTATGAAAACACATTTCCAACTATCTTTACAAGAAACTTTTAATAAAATCAATTTAATACAAAGTGAGTCCCATAATTATGCAAAAACAATTGTACAGTTAGATTGTTAGGCAGTTAGCTGATATTATTTGACAATTTTTTGTTCTCCTATTTAATTATTAGTAAAGTCCCTGGGCATGATTATGAAGCTCCTGTACCGTTTCTGGTACTATTATCAAATTGTTCTAAATTAATTTTGTGAAAATGGTCTGAATTACTGTGTTGCGCAGGATGCTTTTTTTTGTCAAATCATTTTGATTAGCAATCTTTTAGTAAAGCAAGATACTGAACTATTGCCAAATCTCTAACTTTTGACCAATACTAGGCTGAGATGACCAAAACAGTACCTAGCTTATAAAGCATTTTCACTATTGATTCAGGAATATCAATCTTTGATTTTTATAATATTTCATCAGTATAATGAATAGTACCCAGTAAATTAAACTAAAGAGATCAATTGCCAGCATGAGTTCGTTTGTCACCATCAGGCTTAGGGGAACATTTATGCATAGAACATTCTAGTTACATGTACAAATAATACCTACGATGAACTGATTAAAAAATATCAGATCGGAATAATAAGTGAAAGTGTGAAACCAATGGTTAGGCTCCATATCAGATCGGAATAATAGTGAAACCAATGGTTAGGCTCCAAATGATTAGGTTCATACTTAACTAAAAATACAACACTCGCCGTGCAGCTAATTGTGTAGCATGTGGTACATTTGTACCATACTATGTGCATGTATGTGGCTCATAATGGTTGATGTTTTGCAAAATTAACTGCTACACCAATCGCCACATGAAAAAGGCCATACAGGTTCTGGTTTTCTACAGAGTATCCAGTCCTACAACGCTTGTACACTGCATATGTATAGCCAAATGGGGGACATTGTATTAAGCTTTTTTAAGCACCAGCATGTGTATCCCATTAGCAACATACACATCAAGAAATAATTAATTAATATTTGCTAACACTTATATATAGGACACTAATAGTTGCTTAGCAACACGCATAAAATTAACAATCATGTATAAGATGGCAAGCTCCAAACCACTCGTGTTTGCACTTCTAGTGCTATCTGTTTCACTAAGTTTAGCTAAGGGTAGATCCATTAGGAAAAATTTGGATCTAGGTGTTAATGTAGGTTTGAATGGCGGTGTTGGTCTTGGTTTAGGTGGTGGTTCAGGGGTCGGACTTGGATTAGGTGGTGGTTCAGGTATTGGACTTGGGCTAGGTGGTTCGGGTTCGGGTTCTGGCACAGCATTTGCCTCTAGCTCGGGTCGTGGCAAGGGGTCGAGTTATGGTTCAGGTTCTGCTTACGGGTCTAGCACTGGTTCGTATGGTGGATCAACTAGGGGTTCAGCCTCAGGATATGGTGCCGGTACAGATACTGCATATGGCTTAGGCTCTAGTAGCGGGTCTAGAGGTGGCACGGGTTGTGATAATGGTTCAGGGCAGCATGCAACGACTGGAAATGGTGGAGGGTCTAACACTGGATCTGGCGGTGCTTCATCAGGTAATGGGTCGGGTTATGGTTCTGGATACGGCTCTGGATCATCTTTTGGCTCAGGCTCAGGATTTGGTTCGGGGACATCATCTGGTGTTGACAGGGGACCTTATGCAGGATCCGGTGCAGGATCATCTTCCAATATCGGGTCGAGCTCTGGGTCAGGATTAGGATCCGGCTCATCTTCTGGTTCGAATAGCGGTTCATCCTCTTATTCCGGATCGACAAGTGACACCTCAGGTACTTCTGGTTCATACACTGGGTCAGGTGGGGGCTCATTTTCTAATGCCGGCTCTAGTGCTGGTTCAAGTGCAGACTCATCGTCCGGTTCTGCTACAAATTCAAATTCTGGATCAAATACTGGCTCATCCTCTTATTCAGGCTCTAATTCTGGTGCTGGTAGTGGATCTTATGCTGGGTTTAATGGAGGATCAAACTCTGGTACCACTACCGCAAATAGCGACGCCTCTGCTAGTTCTGGTGCAACCGCTTCATATGGTGCTAATGGTGCATCCTATGGTGCTACTGGTGAGAATTTGTATTATACTCTCTAACAAAGTACTGTACAATGTTGCATTTTGACTCAGATCTATAGTGAGCATGCAATTTGGTTTTCAGGATCTTATAGTTCATCAAATAGCGGCACAAACTCGGCATCTGGTTCAGGCTCCGGTGCAAATGCAAGATCTGGATCAAACACGGGCGCATACTCCGGTGCAAACTCTGATTCTCAAGCAAATTCAGGCGCATCCTCCGGTGCAAGCTCTGGCTCTCAATCAAACTCAGGCACATCCTCCGGTGCAAACTTTGGTTCTCAAGCAAACTCAGGTGCATCCTCCGGTGCAAACTTTGGTTCTCAAGCAAACTCAGGTGCATCCTCCGGTGCAAACTATGGCTCTCAAGCAAACTCGGGCGCAAGCTCCGGTGCAAACTCTGGCTCACTTGGTGCCACTGGTGCATGGTCGAATTCGAATTCTGGATCAAGTACTGTTAGTGCATCGTCAAACTCAGGTTTAGGTTCAACCGCTAACTCGGGTTCTAGCTCCGGTGCTTGGTCAGGATCGAGTGCCGGTTCTGGTGCAGGATCAAATACTTATACTGGCTCTTTGTCGGGATCAAGTTCTTGGTCGGGTTCTAGTTCGAGTTCTGGGTCAAGTTACAATGCAGGTGGCAGCACAGGTTTCGGTAGTGGATCCGGGTTTGGTTTTGGTTCGGGAGAAGGCCATGCAGGAGTCGGACCAGGTCAAGGCTACTGGATTGGGTCCAAGGGAGGCCATAATTAGTACTTGCAATTATGCTTTATTTTCTCAATAATGGACCTACCATCCAACAAATGTGTGTAGCAATTATTTGATGCCTTTTACCAATTCAAGGGAATTGGAATGAAGTTGATCAAATGTTCTATTATCAGTCTTGTATTTCAGAGGCCACAAAATTATATTATCTACATCATTGCTATTATTAGAGTTATAATTTGATGTGACAGTTTTTAATTCAGTTTTAAAAATATGAAAAAAAAATTATTTAAAAACTATGCAGTAAATTTTTTTATTAAGAAAACTTTTTATAAACTCTATGCTGATCAAATAATTAGCTCAAATTGTTTTTACTTTTTAGTTTGTTACTGACATCACTTGCTAGAAACTCTAAAATGGTTAATAGTTATTTAGAAACTCATTTGAGTTGCTATGATGTAGATGCTCTAATGCACTTCTATTTTATCAAAATAAATTTGCTACAAATTCTAATTAATTAACCACTTATAATTAATTATACTTCTGTCCAATAAAAATCAAGATAACATATTATTCGATTAAAGATAACATTAACTCCTTTTGTGAATTATACTTTTTGAATTTATTGATTTGATTTACTTCGCATAATTCAAATTGTTCATTTTGATCTACTCACAATCCAAATATCGAGATTTCAAACTTTGAATTTTGAAGTTTCTTTTAAATCAGATTTACAGGTTAAAAACATATTATTTTCACGTATTCAATTTTGAATAACTTCTGGCCTTTGATCTCATTTAAAACAGATTTGAAAAATAAAAAATTGAAATTAAATAGTTATTGAGGAGGGTTCAAATGCCTTCATCATGTCTCTATTTTTAAAAAAAATTATAGTTCAAAACCTAAAACTTAAAAGTCAAAATAAAACCGTTGGATATGATATATGTTATTTTCTCTATGTGCTCATAAAAAATATCATATTTTAATGAGGAGGGTTCAAATGCCTCCATTTTTTGTGCCTCCATTTTTTAAAACTTAAATAACTCAGAGTTTAAAATTTAAACATCAAAATTAAGCCGTTAGATGTGATCTATGTTATTTTCTCTATATGCCCATAAAAAATTGTCACATTTTGATTTTGCTTTTATATGAATCAATAAGTTGGAAAATTAACGTCTATAAATTATCCACATTAGTATACATTTTTACAAGCTCAAGATGACAACCAAAACAAAGTTGAAATGCCATAATTTTTTACACGTGCATAGATAAAATGATGTACTTCATATCCAACGGTTTTGTTTTGAATTTTAAGATTTAAATTTTAAGTTATTAAAGTTTTCAAAAATGGAGGCATGATGGAGGCATTTGAACCCTCCTCTATTTTAATTTTATTTTTATGTGAATCAATAAGTTGAAAAATCAACGTCACTAAATTATCCACATTAGTACATTTTTTACAAGCTCTTGATGACAATCAAAATAAAGTTGGAATGTCATAAATTTTTACACGTGCATAGATAAAATGATGTAGTATCTAACAGTTTTAATTTGACTCTTAAGTTTTAGATTTTGAGTTATTAAAGCTTTTAAAAATGGAGGCATGATGGAGGCACAAAAAATAAAGGCATTTTAACCCTCCTCAGTTAATTCGGGAAGTTGATTTAGATTGATTGTTTGACATGATCGTTTGTAAAAATAATTTTTTCTATTTGAATTGAAAGCTAATGCTGTAACTTTTTTATTGCAATTATAGTTTTACCAATGTAATTTTGTATTTACGAAAATATATTCAACAAAATTTAATTAAATTTGTCTACAAAAATTTAATAAAAGTAAAACTTCCGTACACAATTAATAAAATAATAATTTAAAATTGTTTGAAAAATAAAAGTAATAAAATATTTTGAATTACTTTTGTTGAGATAAAACTTGAGAAAGCAAAACTAATTTAAAAGATGAAAGTAAAGAAAATAATAGTATCTACTAATATGTAAACAAAAATGAATGACATAACTAATTAATTTCATTATTTATTTCCTTTATTTCCACCAATCAGCATCTTTACAATCACAATTATTCAGCACTATTTGTTTCCTTTCCCGGACAGCACAGTCCAAAAAAATCAAAGTTTTTATTGATATCCAAATCTGTCTAATCTAGGCCATGTTCGACCTCCAATTGAGAATGGACATGGGCACATGAATTGAACTAAAAAGTACTGTTCTCGTAGGAAAAAAAAATTCATTTCATTTTTTTTTCTCACGAGAACAGTAGCGCAGCCGAACAGGGCCTAAATTCGGACATCTAAATTCGGATTAATTCCAAATCTATCTAATCTGAAGAATAATTCTCTAGATTCAAGTCTTCTTTTCGAATAATTATTTTCCGGATCCAAAAACATCTCAGTTAATGCGGATCCGAAGAATCATTCTCCGTAAAGAAGTTTTCGGCTATAAATGCCCATTCCGCAGCCCCTCCTCTCACAACTCACAATTATAAAATTCTAATTTTTTTCTCTCTTCTTTGTCTAATTGTCTGATAGAGCGGCTCTTCACTCAGGTATTTCTTTTGTAATTTAATATTTTATTAAATAAATTAGTTTAGAATTATAAAATAGTTTAAAAATTGGTTTAGAATAATTAAATAGTGTAGAAATTATTTAGAATATTGTCCAAATTATTTAAAATAGTGTCTAAAATGGTTTATAAAATTTCAAAATAGTGACCAAATAATTTAGAATATTGTCCAAAATAGTTTATAAAATTACAAATTTGTTTAGAATAGTAACCAAATAATTTAGAATATTGTCCAAAATGGTTTATAAAATTATAAATTTGTTTAGAATAATGGACAAATAATTTAAAAAATTCCAAAATAGTTTAGAATAGTGATCGAATAATTTAGAAAATTCCAAATTGATTTAGAATAGTGATTGATTAATTAGAATATTGTCCAAAATAATTTAGAAAGTTACAAATTCGTTTAAAATAGTGACTAAATAATTTTGGGTTTAGGAAATTGTTTAGAAAATTCCAAATAGACCGAATAAACTAATACTTACATTAGTACAATTTTTGTTGTATTATTCATATAAATTATGATTAATGGTTGCATGTGTACATTTTTGTTCTGTTGTACATTTTTATAATCTATCAAAGTGAGGGACTTTTTTGCTCGTATCATTTAGGTCTCAACCCAGTAAGAATTCTTTATTTATATAAAAATAATAAACTGATAGAGAGAATGTGAATTTTTTTTATTTAAAATTTATGTCACGTGAACTGTTGTATCCTGACTAGCAAAGATTTAAAACAGTGTTTATGATGTTTATCGTATCATAGCAGAACGGTTAAAAAATCATATTGTGTCGTTATAGTACGCTATAGCGTTAATAGCGCCATAATTCTTATGATCTGAAAACACTATAACATGCTATTTAGAATCCTATTCACTAGTAATGTCATGATTTGAATTATACGTCATGTCGTGTTGTATGATGATTAAGTTAAGTTTTTGGGTGTAATGTAGTATCGAGATTAGTCACATCATAATTTAAGTAACGTATTGTGTCGCGATCAAAATTGCAAAAAAAATAATTATGATACATTTTTCACATTGTGATCACGAGTGATCATGAGGTAATCCAATATGATTGGTTACATTTAGTCGCGATTGATCATTTTCAATGAATGGACACAATATGTGACACGTAAATTAAGGCACATTATTGATATACGCTCGGTGCTATATCTTTGATGGAGCTATGCTGTGTCGTGATATGTTAAAATCATGTCGTGATATGTTAAAATCATGACGTGATTTTTTTACATTCTTAAATTCATACATTTTATTATTCTACATATCAAAATCTTATAGTATACCAAATTTTATTATCTTTAAATTTTGTTTATAATTAATTTTCTCGTATTTTTAAAATGAATGTAAAATTATAAAATATCAAATTAAAATGTTTTCACGTCAAATCGGAATTGTTTTTCAGAAATCCAAAAAGACAGTAAAAGAATAAAAAAGAAAGAAAGTAAAACTTGGATACATCATACATACAATTTTTGTGTGTGTATTACACATTAAATAGTTTGAATTGATCATTCATACAAAAAAAAAAATTGAGAACATTATATATATATATAGAGAGAGAGAGAGTAAAGCTAGGGTGTGATGTGCTCACCAAGAGAGTTTGGTGAGCACAACTCCAAAAGTTCATCGGATTGACTTCAAACGCAAAATCCAAACCGTTGAAATCCATGTGCTTCATGAGTGATACATGTGCATGCAAAATTTTGAAAGTTTTGAGTTTATGTGCTACACGGTCAAGCGGTCAAAGAAATAATAAAAATTGACTATATAAAATAACTTATAAATTAACTTAATAAAATGTTCATTTCTTTGACCGCTTGACCGTGTAGCAAATAAACTCGAAACATTCAAAATTTTGTATGCACATGCATCACTCATGAAGCACATGGATTTCAACAGTTTGGATTCGGCATTTGAAGTCGATCCGATGAACTTTTGGAGTTGTGCTCACCAAACTCTCTTGGTGAGCACATCACACCCTAGCTTTACTCATATATATATATGTTTTAACAATTGCTTTGACTTCTATTCCTTTGTTTCATGCCTGAACCCACATGAAAGTGTATCTAATTTTTCATGATAATTGCCCTCTTTGATTTATTTTAGGCTAAAATAAATAAGCATTTAAGCCCATGTTTGGTTGTGGCCTAAAGTTAAGGAGGCTTAAATTGGTTATTCCAACTTAAGTCGGTCTAAATTATTCATGTTTGGTTGAGGTCTAAAGTTAAATTAGAGCTCAAACTATTCCTTGTTTAGTTAGAGTTGGTGGAGGAATAAAGTTTTGAAAGTTTAAATTGGTTAATTATTTATAATAAGATATTAATTATATAATATTAATATATTAATAATAACTGTAATATATTATATAGT
This sequence comes from Carex rostrata, assembly GCF_964058835.1. NCBI lineage: Eukaryota > Viridiplantae > Streptophyta > Magnoliopsida > Poales > Cyperaceae > Carex > Carex rostrata. Next base: position 13,479,940 of record NC_135925.1, on the reverse strand, counting down.
ATTATAAAATTTATTAATATATTAATAATATAAAAAATTAATTATATATTAATAATAATTATTAATAATAAAATACTAATTATATAATTATAAATTAATAATAATTATTAATAAAAAGATACTAATTATATTATCTTATTAAAATAATTATTTAATATATTAACAATATAAAATATTAATTATATATTAATAATAAGATACTAATTATATAATATTAATATATTAATAACAACTGATATTGCTATATCCGACCTATTGTTTTGACCAATTTCAGTACCAAAACACGAACTTTGAGCCATTAAATAACATCTATTATAATGATTATGCGTAGAATTGGTACTGCTGTGCTTTCATTCTTAACTTGTAGGAAAATTGGTGAAATCAAGCGAATTGCTGAAGTTAAGAGACCTTGATGCGACCCTCATCAGACTTGACGCGAGGCGCATCAACCACTCAGAGCCGCACCAGCAGGTCGCAGCACCACTGCATGCGAGGCGCATCCATCACACTCCGATGCGGGTCGCAACAGTGGTGATGCGGGTCGCATCGCGAGCTTCCAGAGCAGACAGCAAAGGCCCAATAAGGGCCCAGAATTGAAGCAACTGTTTTGAAAGGTCTATAAATAGACCACCTCTGTCACCAGAGAGGGAGTTCCGAATTTGAAGATTCAAATCCTCAAGAATTGGAGTGTTGATCAAGAAAGAAGGGAAGATCCTTGCTAGATTGCTACATTGGGTTCTATCATGATCTCTTCTCTTCTCTCTTCTTTTATGATGTTGTTTGAGTAGATCTTTCTTGTTTCTAGGGTTGATGTAGTCTAAAGCTTTGATTGTATGAATTGCATTTGAATTTGAGTTGTTCATGTGATCAATTGATTGAGTATTATTCTTTCATTGCTTGACTTTGATTGTTTGAATCTTGATTGTCTATTGTTGAATGTCTCTTGCATCTCTTCTAATTTCTTGACTTGATCCTTCTTGCAATTTAATCAAGCACATAAGGTAGGTTAGAAATCTGAAAAGATAGATCAATTGAACCGAAAGGTGAGATTTCCATTTATTGAGAGATAGTGGATACCTTTAGCAAACCGATCAATTGACTTAGATTGAACACGAATAAACGAGAGTTGAAAGTTGTAGATCTAAGAAGGTGAAATTGCAATTCCTTACTAGGTTTCTAGTGCTAATAAACGAGAGTTGAGGCTCAGGAATCGTGGGTAGGGTCAGTAGAACCTTGCACAATCGAATAACTCAGAAACAGGTGCAATGCTGCATTCACTCGAGGGCCATGCGAGTCGCATGGGAGACCATGCGGGTCGCATCACTAGGGTCGCATCAGAGATGATGCGAGTCGAGTGAGGGTCCAGAGAGGCAAAGCTGAGGATGAAATCTGAAACCCTGGAAACATCCTTTTAAACTTGACTGAAACAAACATTTATTTTCTTTTGCAATCTTTTGTTATTGAATTGAGAAATTGAAACGAATTCAAACCAAACTTTTCACTTCTAGTACCTAACTCAGATTTGTAGGAATTTAGAATCGAATTAAACCGTCCCTCAGGATTGATACCTTATTATACTATACGGATAGGGTTGTACACTTGCAACCTTAGATGAGAGTAGATTCAAGGTTTAAACTAGTACAGCTAGCTGTACCTGAGACTTTGTAGCATACCTTTGTAAGAGAACAACAACTATAATATATTATAATATAAAGAGTAGAACTAGGGTGTTCTTAAGCTCACCAAAGTGTTTGGTGAGCTTAACTCCAAAACCCATCAAATCGGTTTCAAATGACAAATTCAAACCGTTGAAATCTGCCTACCTTACGAGTGATGCATCTACATGTGAAAATTTTAAACATTCGAATTAATTTAGTATAAAGTCAAGCGGTCAAAAAACGTTCAAAAAATGAATGCACTAAAATTAATTTATTAACCTTCTAATTTTGACCGATTGACTTTATACTAAATTAATTCAAATGTTTAAAATTTTCACATGTAGACGCATCACTCATAAGGTAGGCGGGTTCCAACGGTTCATATTCGTCATTTGAAACCGATTTGATGGATTTTGAAGTTAAGCTCACCAAACACTTTGGTGAGCTTAAGAACACCCTAGTTCTACTCTTATTATAATAATGATTTACTATATTAACAATATTAATTATTAATTACATAATTATAAATTAATAATAATTATTAATAATAAGATACTAAGTATATAATATTAATATATTAATAACAACTATTGTAATATTATTATAATTATTATTTAATATATTAACAATATAACATATTAATTATATAATTACATATTAATAATAATTATGAATAAGAAAATATTATTTTATAATATTAATATATTATAATATTATTATAATAATTATTTAATATATTAACAATGTAGGATATTAATTACATAATTATATATTAATAATAAGATACTAATTATATAATATTAATATATTTATAATAACTATAAAATATAATAATATTATTATAATAATTATTTAATATATTAACAATATGACATATTTATTATATAGTTATATATCGTTAATAAGATACTAATTACACAATATTAATATATTAATAATAACTATAATATATTACAATATTATATAATAATTATTTAATATATTAACAATAAAACATAATAATTATATAATTATTTATTAATAATAATTATTAATAAAAGAATATTAATTATATAATATTTTATAATAATTATTTAATATATTAACAATATAAGATATTAATTATATAATTATATACTAACAATAATTATTAATAATAATATACTAATTATATTAAATCACAGTGTGAGATGGTATAATTTAGACTGATCTAAAAATTAACTTATGTCATTTTAGTTCAGCTCAATTAAAATACATTTGATGAAATAAAGACTCATAAACTCATCATTCCACCACGTAGTCCATGTTAATTCTTGCGTAAATCGAGCCGTTAGCTAGAACACGTGGCAACAAAAATTTTAATTTAATAAATATCTCCTATTGCCCTTAATGAGGGACAATTTACTTATTTCTACCTGCTCTAGGCTATCTGATGTGCCCCCATACTATTGATCAGCTTCCTTTGGTACGTCCTTTAGTAATTTGAAAGCGTGCAAAAATAAAATCACTGTCCGTGCCTCGATGAAGTATTCTGCACTTTTCAAATTCGAACTCAATCAAACCAACCATTTAAATTCTTATACAAGTAGACTCTGAAAAGTCTCACGGTCTTACCCAGAATGACAAAAATGTCTCCAAGAAAGCTGATGTTTTAAAATTATAGTAGTACTGTAGCGGGTCGGAGAGTTAAGCTAAATAAGACCCGCTTCATATAGAAATGAACGGAAGAAGCAATTGCCAAGATAAAAAAGAACGGAAAGTTGATTGACTTTTCCTTTTCTGAAATATCCATATCAAATACGCATCCTCTGCAATAGCTGAATCGCATTACCTGCAATTAGTAAATAATAAACATGGCTTCTGTTATGATTTTACAGCATATTGAAAAAAAAAATGTAATGTAAAATCCCATGCAGTGTCTATCCATCGAATGCTTTTCCTGCTGATAATTTTTCCGACTTATAATTGCTATATACAAAATAATTCAATTTGTAAAACCAACATAATATCAACAAAATAATTCTACTTGTAAAATAATTTTCCTACTTGTAATTACAAAACTGTTATATATTATCTGAACATATCAACATAATATTTTTTGAAAAATTTAGATATATGTCCATCAAAAAATTTGAATTAGTTATTTCTTCCGAAGACGGGTAAAATTTTCCTTATAATTTTTTATTGATATTAATTTTTATTTTTATGCGATTAAATTAAGAAATGGATATATTGCTAAATTAAAATATAAATAGATAGGAAAATAACCCATTTTGAATTATTTAGAAATATCTAAATCAAGTTGTGATATCTAAATTTATCTTCTTCTTTTTCTAAACATTGTGTGATTTTTTATTTCTGGACTTTTTCTCAAATTTTGGGCGTCAACAAAAAATTTCACCTTCCTGCAATGAATGAGACAAGACAAATTTTTGAGTGTATATATGAAATTCTCCCTACTTACAATATCTTCATCTTCTCCGATATACCCCTCTCTCTCTCTCTCTCTGTCTCTCTCCAGCTCCACCAGTTCGACAATGGTGAAATTCAGCAACAGCCTGGTGGGTTTTCTAAACCTCCTAATCCTGCTCCTCTCGATTCCCGTTCTAGGCGGAGGGATCTGGCTGAGTCACCGCGCCTCTACCGACTGCGAGAAGTTCCTCCAAAAGCCAGTAATCGCTCTGGGGGTATTCCTGCTGGTGGTGTCTCTTGCGGGACTCGTTGGCGCGTGGTGCCGCCAGTCGTGCCTCCTCTGGGTCTACCTACTCGTCATGTTCGTTCTCATCCTTCTCCTCTTTTGTTTCACCATCTTCGCCTTCGTCGTCACCAACAAGGGCGTCGGCCAGGTCGTCTCTGGTCGCGGGTCAGTCTTTCCTGCTTCTAATCTCTTTCAATTTTGCATTTGCATTGGGTTTTTGGAGATTACAATTTGATTCATAACTATGTTTGGTAAAATGTGAAATTATTTTCTTGCTTTCTAGTTTCTTTTGCACTGAAAATTGGCTTTGTGGATATAATCCTCCTTGTTTGTAACTGCATTGTGTCTATTGATATTTGCAGAGTTCTGTATTGTATTAGACACTTAACCATTTTTTATTTGTCTTTTGTGTGACAGATATAAGGAGTATAAACTTGGAGATTATTCAAATTGGTTGCAAAATAGGGTAAATAACAACAAAAACTGGAGAAAGATAAAGAGTTGCTTGCAAGATGGGAAGGTCTGTAAGAGCTTGCAAGAAAAAAATCAGACATTTGGTCAATTCATCACAACCAATCTTTCACCAATTCAGGTACTTTTAACTTTTGCTTCCTCAATTGGTAAAGTGCTGCTATTCTTTTTTTACTTTAAGCGGCTTTTAGGTTTTGATGTCATGGCCTTGATTAAACAGAAACATACGTCTCATTGCTTCAATTTGGAAATTAAACAACGTTAGAGCAAAAAGGAAAAATTCTTGGTTGAATTTTGTTCCATATGTGTGTTGCTGTTTAATTATAGAATTATCAGAACACATTCCTTTTTACCAAATACATTGCTTCTTTTTACGCAATGTTTCTGCCGTCCGGTGATTTTACTTTTTTTATGGAATAAGACTTTCTCATTGTGAATCTCAATCTCAAATTCTTGAATTATTTATTATTAAACATTGATTAATTAGTTTGCTTCTATTGGTTACTTGTTTAATTAAGTATAGTCTGATTTATGAGTGATTTTGTTAACCTAACAGCAAGGCTTTTCAAAACTTAGTTGACCTGCCTCCACTATAATTTTAAGTTGGTTTCTCTTTTAGGATTTCTATGGTCATCTTACTCAACCACATTATTGTTATTCTATTCAAGAGTTGTGGCATGCCTGTTCATATTTGATCTTTTCTTAAACTGGCCCTTGGTCTTTAAGTTTTTTTTTTTATTAGATGACATGTTCACCTTAACTTTCAGCTATCAGTGTTCTTCAAGGAAAAGTTTTATGTCTGACCCCAAAAATAAAAAGCAAAAAATCATGGTTGGTACCCCTTTCAAGAGCAAGAATCTATGAAGGATGCTCAATTAATATTGTACACGTTATCCTGCCATGTCAATTTTTTTCCATCAAATCTCCCTACTCTTGTTCATGAATTTTTTTTAGAAACCATAAATAAAAAAACAGATTTTACCAAACCAACTTGATTGCTTTGGTTTTTACAAAGACCATAAAAACCAAGATGCGAAGTTTTTTTTTTTTTGGGAACAAAATTGCCATTTCAGTCTGAGCCATTTTCACAGATTTCGAAAAAAATGATGTTGTAAAACTTGTGAAAATACCTCGGACTGAATTGTCATTTCAGTCTCGAAATGACATTTCAGTTCTTATGGTTTTTTGTAAAAAAAAAAGTAATCATGTCGGTTTCATATTTTTTTTTTTAATTATGGTTTATAAAAAAAATTCCTTGTTCATCCCTCAGTTAGGTGAAAGAAATTGGTATGGTAGCAGTAGTAGATTGAGCATGGTAATCTTTTCCACAAAAATGGTGAAGTGGGGAGGAAGTGAACTTTTTTTTTTTTCCTTTTTGGTAAATATAGTCATATTGACATAAACCAAGCTATGTTTTGAGCAGTTACTAGCAATACTATTTTCATTTTGAAAAAGTTGCCTTATGTGGTAACTGGTGATATTATATGATCTATCAATTACTGTACCTACTCGCTACATACCCACCTTGTCTTTACAAAACGAGAAAATATAAAACCAAAACATAAAGAGCAATTACTGCTGGACTGCTAGTCCCGTGGTACCAGTATCATGGACATAATCCTTGGTTTATCAAGTCAGAAAATAGTTTTCAGATTATACATTATTCCTCATTGGATTAATTATTTTTCCAAAAAGAAATAAATCACAGTGAATTAATTCATATAATAATATTTTTTTTTTCTCAAATAACAGTCAGGCTGTTGCAAGCCACCAAGCGATTGTAACTTCTCGTACCAGAGTGAAACAGTGTGGGTCAAGCCAGCTGTCGACAACTCAACCAATCCTGACTGCAACACCTGGTCGAACGACCAAAATGCCCTCTGCTATGATTGCATGTCATGCAAAGCCGGTGTGCTTGCCAACATAAAATCTGATTGGAAGAAGGTTGCCGTGGTAAATATTGTTTTCCTGATTTTCTTAATTGTGGTTTATACAATCGGTTGTTGTGCATTTAGGAATAACAGGCGTGATAATTCATATCCTGGCTGGAAATGAGAGAGAAAAGTAACATCTCACACCCATGGTACTTGTGGAAATGCTTCATGTTTCTTGGTTTTTTATGTGAATTGACTAGCAGAAGTGTTTAAGGTTGGTTAGATTTTTTTTTTCTTGCAACTTATGGTTTTTTTGGTTCAATTTAACCATGTATATCCTGGTTTGACATCTCTAGCTTGGCGTGGTGTTACCTTCGGATAAATGTTAAAGGTTTGGAAGTACAAGTAAAATGCTGTGCTATTTAAATTCATGCGTTGTGTGGTTATGCTAATTTAATTTCACACAGGAAAAACACAAATTAGTGAATCCTTCTGGTTTTTAAGCCAACAGGAGAGAAAAGTTGCATTTTGCACCTTTGTTTTGAAAAACTGTATTAGATAAAAGATATTGGATGGTCATGTGATAAATTAGTTTTATATGATTTCTTCGTTTAGGGTTTCAAATTTTACTCTTTCATTATTCTTATTCAGTTGACCTCGAAATGTATCATCTCTTGACATTGTCAAAATCATTATCTCAATATAATTTTTATTATTTGCAGTCTTAATTGAGTTCTATTGGAGTCTATTAATTATTTCCACTTGACAACTCACTTAAAATTTTGCTATTCATTTAATTTGAAGGATCCAAGATCCAACTGTCTCTGCTTTCGGAAGATTTAATAATAAAATCCTCAATATACAAACAGAATGAAATCTTTAAATTTCATACACATCAATTGTCTGATTGTGCATCTCGAGAAGCATCAAGTGTCTCCTTCAAAAAAAAGAGAAGCATCAAGTGGTTTGATAAATTCAAATGATGACTTCTTTTTGTTGTCCTTTGTATTATTGATGTCTCTTTCTTTATTTAAAAAGTGAAAACTTTTAAACCTTCTTGGGTCCTTGGGCCTCATCTTTTCTTTAATTTAGTCTTTCAAGACTTCAAGTGTCCGCTCAAATGACAAGAATTAATTAGGACTAAATAATTTAACTTGAATCAATTTCACTCAGTCCAATTTTTTGTATTATAACAGAAGATCTTTTATTATTTTCTTTCTTTCATTTTTCTGGGGTTATTGATTCTTTTTTAACTTTCCCACTGAAAACCGATTTCTGGGTTTGTATAAATTATTAGAATAGAATAGCAAGGTTAGCAGCTAACTCGAAGTTCGGAATATGCGCTAACTCAACAAATTAATGAAATAGTGGAATAGCGAGCTAACCTCTGCTAACTTAAGAGTTCGAAACAACTACTTTTTCATCCAAATGCGGAATAGCAATCTAATTTTTTCACTAACCCATACTTCTTACTATTCCTTCGCCATTGTAAATTACAACTATAAGGTTTCTCTTACAAAGACAGTGCACAAAAGCATAAAACAGGATTCAATCTCAGGGTCAGCATTAATGCTGGTATCTGCTGCTTAAAATTGACACTAGTTCTTAGTGCCTAGTTGATTAAGCTGGAGGCAGAAAATAGTAAATATAAATAACATCATGCATGTTACTGGTATGATGCTAAAGTTCACCTCATAGCACCCACACACTAGTAATTATTTTATACATTATTAACATAATCTTCAATAAACCCTCTTACTTTTAAGTTTAACACACCAGCCCTTGCTCACTTTGAATGTAGCCAGTCTAATCCTTCTACTACACCCAAAAAATGATTGCAATGAACTTGATTTGCAGTTATCTCTTCCTTAATTAAAAGCTGATTAAGCTGGTGTTAGCCCATGCTTTAGTGCAGCATTCCAAGCAACATCAATTTGATCTACATCAATTGCACCGACCTCATGATGTGTCCATCCTTCTAAGAGATGTACAATACCTCCGGCATGACATGCATGAACTACACCTCGGTCCGATGTGTACTGAAATGTATGACAGACAGAATTATTTAATCGACCAAGCAGTATTAAACAAAATTTAAGGAAAATACAGGCTTTTCTTGAAGTCCTGCCTTTTGATTATTTAAATAATGTTATATTTCTAGTAAGTTGTTGTGTAAAATAATGGCAGCATATATGCAACGCACTTGCGAATTGGAGAGGCTGAACCAACAATCCTAAGTCAATTTTAGCTCTTGCTCAGATCAATATGAGCATTTTTTAAGTGCATTTATGCATACTAGAAACGATGAAAAAAAAGGTGTTCATACAAGATGAAGATATTTTTTTTTTCCTTTGCAACAGTATTAGCTGTTATACAAGAAGATAGCAGAGTCAATCTTTTTCATTTTTCTAAGACATTTCTATAATATCTCACTTAATTTGAACAACAACATTGTTTGTTTTATGCTTTTTCATAAAATTATCAACAATTTTGAGGTCTTCCGCTTGAAATCCTACGGGTGTACCTATAATATTCTGATTTCATAGATGCATGAAGATTGATAAAAGTTAGAAGATGTATTTACCTCACAGGAACCTAGCCCTTGTACATCTTTGGGTAGTCTCATTGCGGCTAAGTTACCATACGTGCAGTCTCGTCTAAATCTGATAACTTGAGGTACAACAAACTGATGAAAATGTGTTCCAGGTGGGGCCCATCGCTGCTCTCTCTGTGTCAGCCATTTCCCTACTATCCATGTCTTTAACAAACAATCATATTAACATATATTAGTCACTTTACAATACTTAATATTTCTTTCTCAAGAGTTGTTGATTGATATGTACTGACAGAATTTCTAAACATGTTATATCTGATTTTTTAATATCACATTAACAGAGAACCAGTCTTTGGTTTAGTGATAAAGGCAATGCTCTCCGTGTGGAAAGGAGCAATCCTTTGTGAATATTAAATAGTTGCTCAAAAAATATCATATTAACAATGCAGCTTACTTTCATATGAAAAAAAAAAAAAAAAAATGCAGCGTACAGTATTAGTTGTGGTATTTCCTCAATGAAATATCTTACCGGACAATTTTGCGCAGCTTGGTACTTGGTCACCTGTATAAGATAGTTTTGGAATTCCTGAGGTGCCTCCTTTTTTATGTCTCTAAACCTTTGTGTGGATTGTGTTAGCATCTGCACGCAAAACAAAACACAAAAGTATGGTTAGAACAATACCATGAGACTAACCATTACTGTGTTTTTGTTAAATTTTCTTTTCCTGGCTTACCATGACTCTGATCTTCTTCCTACAAAGGTAAAGTGAAATAGCACGTCCAAGCTTAGATGTGGCGCCGGTAAGAAACACTTCCTTCACATTGGTTTGAATTTCTCTCAGAATAACTGCAGCAGTAAGTGTGTTTCCATGCACTACTCTCACTCTCAAATCAGGGTGCTTGTCTACAAAGAGTGTCCCACCACCATTTAACGCCTCGTTCTACATCACAAGGTAGAAATATTCACACAAGTTTGTTGGCATTTCTTGCTAATGTGTTGTCTTTTTTCAATCTAAATATACAAGCTTAAATTTACATTCTGGTGTACATATACATTACTGTTAAACATTGTGGATTTATGCACACACACAACTACATATACAGGAGGCGTGTTAATCAGTGTTAAGAAAATCATAAATAGACTTAACTTATCGGTACACTAAATAAGAATGAGTTTTTATGCTGTAATTTTTGTATGAAGATACAGAAACAAAACTAATGCATACATAAGAGACTTGTTGAACTGAAGAACACCCTAGTTCTACTCCATATACAATGAACACAAAGCATAAAATGGCCCCCGCAAAACAGAGAGAATTAAAAGGTAGGCCACCTCAACAATAATTTTGGTACCTAGGATGGTAATTTGTACACTTGTAGGGTCAAAAGAAGACAGAACTGAGGTATGGTACTCTGTTTCCCTACTGACTCTAAAAAAAAATTCAAATGATTTCCATTAATTTTCCAGCCTATGCATTTTCCAGTAGCATTATGGGTGCAAAACCAGTGAATTTGACATTGACCATATCAACCCCTTCCTCTGCCATGCTGCAACCAATTAATTAATACCTCCACATGGGTAAATGATTTGTTTCTCCCAATATAATACACAAATAAAAATAACCTTCCTTGGATAATTGGTAACGGCTATTTTGAAATAATGCTTTCAGCATTTGTTGTGCTTCTGCATGACAGCACCTCTTTATGGTAAAAACCTATAGTTAATTCTCATTTAATCCTGGCACATGAGTGCCATATTGTATTTATTCATAAAAGTTCTAACCTTGTTTAGTGCAGCTAGGCTAATAACCTTTACTCCGATCTTATCGGCCCGAAGTATTGCAAGCTCAATCTGATGGTTGATTCCATCTTTTGCAAATGGCAAGAAGTACTGCAAACAAGGCTATTATGATTACAATATATACTGGTAACAATTTATTCACATAGCTTCATTTTTTTTTTTTTTTTGAAAGCATTGTTCTGAGAAACAAGATATAAAAAATTTGAACTATAATATGAAAATAGATACGAACATGAAAACCATATCTCGGGACAGTCCAAGTTTGGTGAAGTCGGCCGCGCAGGCAGTAAAAGCTAACTGTGTAAGTCTTTGATAAACACCACTGGAGAACCATGAAGTAAAAAGCAAGGGGCAAAAGAGGAAGCAGGATAAAATGAATGGTGTATGGTTTTGCGGTGACTGAACGAAATGCGAATGCCACATGCATCGATTGCATCAGGTCTACTACATGTGCCAGAAATACAAAATCTGGTACTTGATCATTCTTCCCTGTATAGTGTATACACAAAAGCAAACAGATTAGTGTTTGAATTCAGGAAGCAACATGACAATAGCGTTTTACATGCTTGGATTTTGTACTTCTATTGAAAGATGAAGATCAACATGTACAATACATGTGCAAGAATATTCTTCCAAAATTTGAAATTATATTTTGTACAGATAATACTCTATCAAATTTTCCATAACAAAATATTTATTTTTTGAAGTCTAATAAATAGTTGACCCTTAAAAAAAAAAAAAGTCTTCAAGTAGTTCAGCTTTTATCCAATCGTAGGTACTTATAAATGAAAAAGAAAAACATAAATGCCATGTATCCATGAATTCAATACTTGCAGCATGCATGCCAGCATTGAACTTGAAACTAGACTGATCAGGAGAGAGGAGATGCATTTAAAATTTCCAGCTAATGACACATGCTTTGAATAGGAGATTTGATGTGTGGTTGTCATTTTTGTACGAAAACTTTTTGTACAAACTTGATAGCTAGCGAGATCTGCGTATACCTAAGTACTGATAGAGATAGAAGAACAATGGCATGTACGTACGTCTATTGAATTCTGTTTGGATCTGGACCAATCAGAATCAGCACGACTATTAAAGTAGCCCCTAATCAGGCAGCCGTGCGAAACAGAAATATTGGATTCCATGTCTTGACGTCGTGCCAAAGTTACAATTTCATTGGACAAATTTTATAAGTGATAATGGAATGGTAAATCTAACTAATTAATAGATCCGTTTTGTTTTTGTAATGGCTCATTTTTTGTTGCATTCGCATTGAATGTCAATGATTTTTTTTTTTTTTTTTTACAATTTTCCTCTCTAAAAGAACCTAATAGTTTATGGAATTGGAGCCGTTCGATATGCATCAAAATTCATACAAATAACTTTAAAATTTGTATGAATTAAGTTTGCATGAATCATAAATTCATAATGCAAATCGAACAAACTCCAATCAAACATTATACCAAACCCTACTTCATAGTTCATACAATTATTGTACTATATAAATCTAATAAATTGCCATAAATATATCCTTAGGTACACTTCAATAGATTATATTTGCTAGATCAATATAATATATGATAAAATTTAAGTCTGTGCCTAGGCTTGCCTATACCTAGGTGACAGTTGACCGCATGTGATTGATGTTAAAAAAATATATTTTTTGTTTTCTTCATTGTACTTACTATTTTATCTAGTGTAAATTATTATTTTGTTAAATGAAAAATAATAATTATGAAACGAATAGAATGCAAATATTATTTACAGACTTTCATGCAAATTAAGCTTAATTAAATAATAATATCTAAATTATTTTGTTCATGAATAATTAATGATAAGTGGAAGATTAATTGCAAAGTGTACCTGAGCTAATTTCCCTTTGCAGTTCCCATGAATTGGGATTGATTGTTCCTCCAATTGCATCAAAAAGTGGCATGAAAAGGCAGAAATTTGAATCTTTCTTTATATGGTGTAAGCTATAATATCTGCATGTACAAGTTAGGTGATGGGTCATTTATTGCATGCAACATCTGTACTTCTGCCATTATATTACATTAGAGAAATCAGAACTCAGAAGAGTTATGATCCTACAATTTTTTTAAAATAAACTATGAAGATATAAGAAGGAAGCATGTGCTGCCTGATGTGCACTTACGATGGTGTATAAATAAGGTATCTAAGCAGGGGGTACGTGTCAAAGAGTTGATGATCAAACACTTCTACATTGCTGTACCCCATGCACCGCAAATAGTCGAAAAGGAGGATGTGGCTGTACACCAGGCCTATGGACCCATATCCCATTATAAATGCACCAAACAGAGGTGTTACCATGGCCACAGCTTGGACCAGGTGCTCCAATGGTGTGGCAAATCCAGCTGAAAATTACCAACAGAAAAACATATACTGTTTTCAAAAAAAGAAACATATATTATTATTATTATAAATAGTTGGATTTTTTTTTTTTGTGAGTAAATATATATATAGTTGGAGATCTACACACACAAAAGGTATGTAACAAGTTAGGTATATAAATGGGAGTAAAACTAGGGTGTTCTAAGTTTATCAAGTCTTTTGGTGAATTTAAGTCTAAAATCTATCGAATCGGCATCAAACGACAAATTTAAACCGTTGAAACCCGCATACCTTACGAGTGATGTGTCTACATGTAAAAGAAATTAATTTTGCATAGAGTCAAATAGTCAAAAAAGTTTCAAAAAATGAATGTATTAAAATTAATTTATTAACCTTCTAATTTTGACTGCTTGACTTGATACTAAATTAATTCGAATGTTTAAAATTTTCATATGTAGACGCATCACTCGTAAGGTGGGCGGATTTTAACCGTTCGAATTCTTTCATTTGAAACTGATTCACTAAGAGACTTGATTTTAGAATAGTATACGACAACATAGTATGAATCGGTACTTAATTAATGCTTATCATTGTATACGGCATATATGCATTATTGAGGACATCCACAGGGTACAAGATGGGATGTTGTAACAATTAATGTCTAGACAAAAACAAGGCATTAAATGGATACATCATTAATGTAAGGTTGTATGAATTGAAAAAAAATCTCCTTAATTTACTCTTCTCATTAATCTACATATCTGTGAAAAGTTGTACCAAATCTGTGGTAATTTTTACCGGTTTTGATTAATGGCAATAAAACAATCAGCTCAGCCAAAATTTAACCGGTATTAATTTTAAAGAGTGATAAAAACACCCATATTTAATTAATTCTAATTAAAATTGAGAGATTGTGACAAGAAGGTCAGCCAAGTTTTAGTCGTGACAAATTGATTTGGAAAAGAAAACTTTGACCGTTTCGTTTTGACTTTGATGAATTATGGATGGTTAAATTTTTTTATCAAATGGAGAATAAGGAATATGAAATTAATAAAATAAGAATAATTCCAAGCTGATACCGGTGCAGTGCAGTGCTTTTATTGCCCAACATCCAAACCGGTGCTTTTATATATATCACCGGTCCGGCAAAATTAATACCGATTACATTTTCACTGAAACCGTTTGTTTTGTTGTCGAAAAAGTTAATCAAAATCGGTGAAAATATCACAGATTTTATTTGTTTTTGAAATTAATTTATTTTTTTGGATATTAATAAAAAATTTGGAAAATTGTAGGTAGCGAATTAAGTAAGGTTATGTCTAGGCCGGTCCTAAAGATTTTGGAATCTGAGCGGGAGAAAATTTTGAGTCATTTATATATACAATTTTTTTATGAGACTGGCTAATACACTTCTATAAGTACTTCAACACCATATGCATATTAGGTTATTTTTGCATTTTCAAAGTCCAAACAGTCAATCGAAACCGTTCAATATGATATCAATCAAGGTTCTAAATAGCGATTATAGCGGCATAGCGGGGAGACCAAAAAAAAAAGCTATTGCGAATAGCGTAGCTATAGCGGAAGCTATCACACATAGCGATTTTCCCTTTTCAAACTTTATATTCTATATTTCTACTAATTATCAACATAATCAATATTAGAGAATTGATGTAACAACTAAATGACAACTAATCTAAGTCTATACTTTTTATCAATTACGCAAATAAGAAGAAAAAAAATTCAAAAAGTAACATTATTTAATAGTTTATACTTCATGGTATTACATATTATAATAGACAAAGAGCAATTAATTTTATAAGGTAAATGAAGTCAATATACATATTTAAACATTTTATAATTATAATAATGATCAAAATCAGCTTTCAATTAAAATGAACGATAATAATTTTACAAATGAATACTATAAAAAGAGTAATCAAAATGAAGAATTAGTATTTGAATATTTCTCGATATAGAATGATAGAATAAATCACAAATAAAAATAGAAGCATATAGTTTGGTTTAGTATACTTATCGTAGAAGACCATGTAGCATTAGAAATAAGAATAAAAGTACAGAAGTCCATATAAATTGCAAAAAAAAAAACATGTAGCATAGCGGTAGCTATAGCGGGTCTCATATAGCGGTAATAGCGGCCAGCTATTATAGCTATAGCGGTCGTAGCTGAGTTAGCGCAATTTTATCTCATAGCTTAGCGTTTATGGTCTGGAAAAGCTATAGCGTAGCTATAGCGCTGCTATAGCGTAGCTATAGCGCTGCTATAGCTAGCTATTTAGAACCCTGATATCAATATTAAAACGTGCTTGGAGACCAAATTTTACGTTTTTTGGAATTTTTTTACTATTTTTTAAGATAGGTAGAAAATCCATTGATTCAGAAGATTCTGAACCATAAAAAACAATGATATTCTACCTACCTTAAAAAATAGTAAAAAAATATAAAATTTGGTCTTCAAGCACGTTTTAATATGGATATCATGTTGAACGGTTTGGATTGACTATTTGGACTTTTAAAAAGCAAAAAGGACTTATAAGCATATGTTGTTGAAATACATATGAAAGCGATTAGCCGGTCTGATTTTTTATTGATATGCCAATATATCATATCTATTTATAGAAAAATTTGAACCCTTTATATATACAAAATTTGACCTCTAATATTTTATTTATTTTTAATATATACAAAAAAAATTATATATATATATAGACAAATTTTTTTTTGGGCCTCTTGGATCTCGGGGGTCTGGGGCGGTTGCCCTGGCTACCCAGCACCTAGGGCCGGGCATGGTTATGTCCAAATTGTTCTAACATAAATGTAATAATATTATAAATTAAAAGAAACTGCTTATTTAATTAATTAAAAAGAGAATAAAAGAATTAAAAAGAAAATACAATTACATGCTTTCATATCTAGAACTAATTGTTGGCATATATGTACATGTGGAGCATTTTTTTTATTGGGCTAGCATTTGATAGGGTTGTGAAGAAAAAAAAAACCCATTCAGGTATTCAGTAAAAAATAATGAATGCATACCGGTGTAAGGTTGCGGTACCGGAGAGGAATGATGCAGGGAATGGTACCGAGAGAATAGACTGGGTTTATGAAGCCATCTGTGGGCACAATAAAAGAATGACTCTGAAAAGCCCACGTGGATCGTCAGTGCAATTATGAATCCTCTCCAGTCCATATACACCACTGGTGCCTCCATTAGTGATTGTAAAGTGCTTATGGCTGCTGTTGCTAACATAGCTTGCATTATCAAAAAATTGTCCCTGGACAAATATATATGGTGAAAAAAATTAACAGACCTAATTAATTACTTATTCGTGATATCTATAATTCATCATTCATTCGTTATTGCAGTATATTATCACAAGATAAAATAATTTTTTTTATAAACCATAATTAGAAAAAAGATTTTTATGAAACCAACACGATTATTTTATTTATTTTTTTATAAAAACCATAAGAACCGAAATGCCTTTTATTTCAGTCCCATCCGTTTTCACAGATTTCGAGAAAAAAATACGTTAAAAATTTGTAAAAATACTTGGAACTGAATTGCCATTTCGGTCCCAAAAAAAAAAATTTGAGACCGAAATGGCATTTCGGTTCTTATGTTTTTTTAAAAAAAAATAAAATAAAAGTAATCATGTTAGTTTCATAATATTTTTTTTAATTATGGTTTATAAAAAAATCTCCAAGATAAAAGAGTAATTGAAACTGGGGACTTTCTTTTTCAGCACATGCATGTTACTTTCCAACTTAATAGGAAGGGCTGCTATTACTGACATCTGATCAAGATACATGTTAACTGGTACTTTATAACATTTTATTGGTACTTCTAAAAGTACTATATATACTTCTATTTTATATTTCTGAATTTACTATATTTTTATTATATATTATTACGTCAAAATTACATTATTATATGAATCTGTCCTGACTCCAATTAAAAAAATTAACCTTGTTCACAATAATTTTCTTTAATTTCTCACTCTTACTTTACCATTAAATGTTGGGTCATATTCTTCACCTTGCCACCTTCCCCTTATTCATCTTTGCATTTATTTTTTTTAATCAAGACATGTACATGTTGGGTCCTTAAATCACTCAAGTTCCTGTGCAATATTGTACTGGATTTCAAACATGGTCTATTTTTTTTTTGGAGGAGACATGGTCTATTAATAGTAAAGCAACTAAGTACAGAAAAAGTTTATGAAGATATGGGAAAATTCTTCCACCATATTGTGCAAAAAAGAAGGATATTACAGGAAAGAGACAACATAAGATTTTTTTTTTTTCTTTCCGAAAAAGTGGGGGGAAAAAACCACTGGATCATTGAAACCAAAGAATAATATTCTGGTACGTACACCACCACTGGTACAAATACAAAGGACTATAGATAAAAGTTCAAAACCAAAAAAATATGTATATATATATGTGTGTACTTTACTTAATGAGGTGCTAGATGCAATTAAATGTTTGGTTATGTTCTGTACTTGTGTTATTTTTTTGCAACAAAAAAATATTTCAGTAAAATTTTGACTTACCAGTCCCACTCGTTGTCAATTTGTTTAAAAGTAACGCCATCTTTTACGACACGGCGCCGGCGATTAAAGAACAACATGTTACTATAAGAGAACCATAGTTGGTGAACCAAACCTCTAAGAACAAACAGAACAAAAAGATGGATCCACCATGAATCTATTATTCTCCCTGCTCTCATTGCTTCCATTGCCTTCGCCACCATTGGCCCATACAGTGCATACTGCATTTTTGTAAAAGACCCAGAAAATTATAATAATTGCATTTCTGCTATTTTATTTTATCATAAATAAATACAAGTAATGAGAGAAAGAGAGAGACTTTGAGTGAACCCAAGTTCGCCCATGGCCAAGAGGACAGGAAGTTTCCAGCCATTTTTCCCATCATTGCCAGAGAGAGAGAGAGAGAGAGAGAGAGAGAATATTGGTTTAGGTCCAGGTTCTCTTGTACAAACTAAATGAAACACTCTTGTCTCTTAAATATAAGCAAGAAATCATACTTTTTGGGTGGGGAAGGGGGAGGGCGTACGGTTGCAAACGGATTGGATAATATCTATCCGGATCCCGATTCAAAAATTAGATATAGTACGTCTTATAGATATCCGAATATCATACATATATTTTAATTATATGTATCTGGTCCACTATACGATCTGTATCCGATCCGTTTGCACTTCGTGGAACAACCCCGTATTTACTATGGGACAGCGTCATAACTGACTCATGCTTGTTTTTGTTTTTTTTTTGTTTTTATCTACAACAGACTCGGTAACGGTAACGGTAACGGTCACAGATGATGCATTGTTTTCACTTTTCGGTGGTGAATCGACCTGTCTTAAAGTCTAAAAAAGAGAAGAAGGCCTCAATTGGTAAATAAAATCTTAGCATTCCAATTTATTTTATGATCTTGAACAAGGCCAAGGAATTGCAGTAAATTAAGTTCACTAGCCCCAGCATTGGGTTTGGATTACAAAGTGAGAATAGATCTGGGCAATTCAGGCTACTAATGGATAGTTTAGCTTTAAGTAGATTTTAGATTTACTTTTTTAATACCATTAGTTTGATACTTTATAAATTATAATGAATAATTTCTGGTTTCTTTAATGTAGTCGGTGGAATATATATCTCATTTTTATCTAATATGTATATATATTATATATGGTCCACAAACCATAGACATGTTATTCATAAATTAATGGCTTACTTGTAATGTGGTTAAACTTTATGTTTTAAGATTTAGTGCATTAAAAGCTATTTAAGATTTAGCGCTCCCATTAATTATTGATGATGTATCTATATTTATTCGTTGGATCATTTGCCAAAAATCTAAATGGTGATGTTAGATCACGCTCCGTATCTTTTTAGAATTTTCAAAATTAAAATTCTTGTATCTATTGCAACATGGTACGTAGCTCCCAATCATGCATTCATGACATATGTATATATATATAGAGTTAGGCTGGGGTGCTATGGATAGCATAGTGGCCTCTATGCTACGGCTCAATATTCGAGTTTTCAAAATCCAAACGGTCGATCCGAACCGTTCATCTTATTCTCCATATTAATATCTGCTTGGAAACCAAATTTTACATTTTTCTGAATTTTTTTACTATTTATTAAGTATTTTACAAAATTGTTGATCCAACGGTGGCTGCACAAAACAGTAAAACCGTTGGATTAGCGATTTTCAAAGTGGCTTAATAAATAGTAAAAAAATTCAGAAAATTATAAAATTTGGTCTCCAAGCAGATATTAATATGGAGAATAAGATGAACGGTTCGGATCGACCGTTTGGATTTTGAAAACTCGAATATTGAGCCGTAGCTTAGAGGCCACTATGCATTCTTGTATCTATTGCAACACAGTACGTAGCTCCCAATCATGCATTCATGAGTCATGACATGTGTGTGTGTGTCAGTGTGTGTATTTTCAATCATGCATTCTTGTATCTAGTTTACTAAAGATGTCTTGTCCCGGTCATGAGTGTGAAATTCACCAAATCATTCCGTTATGAGTGATGTTGATGTAGATATTAGATTTGCAAAAAGTTTTCCTTCTACAAAATTAAACAGGGCAAGATTCATATATATATAGGAAGCTAGAGTAAAAATATTTTAAGATCATACATAATTTTATATTTATAAATATATTTTTCTAATGCATTTTTTTCCTTTTTTGTTTTGAGGTAAAAAAAGTTGATTGGGTGTAATAATTTGATTTTTAATACACCACTTAATAATATAGGTTTGATAAATTTTAAAGTTAATTTTTTTTTGCATTAAGTAAACTTAAATTCACACTAATTTTAGAAAATGTGAACCTAATTAATGATCATGGGAATGGTAATGAATTTTTGTCCTTGCGATCCGACATTGAGCGGCATTGATATTTAAGAACCTCGTACATTATATTATATAGCTCAATTCGGAAATTAACTCAAATGGTGCGTCAATGCAGAGGATATGGATTATTTACA
This sequence comes from Carex rostrata, assembly GCF_964058835.1. NCBI lineage: Eukaryota > Viridiplantae > Streptophyta > Magnoliopsida > Poales > Cyperaceae > Carex > Carex rostrata. The sequence continues at coordinate 13,459,503 of NC_135925.1, read as the reverse complement.
GATTCGGTAAATTTAATTTGTTGCTTTTTTTTGTAGCACGGTGTTTTTGACCGTATGATTTTAATTAATCTCCTAATCTTGATCAAAATTGATGAGGAGCCCATACTGAAAATCTCATATTGATCAAAATTTAATCTACCTTTAAGTACGACGGATTGAATTAGAAAAACATGTCATGTTTAACTCATAAAAGCAGCAGCAGCAGATACGGATTCTATTATATTAGTTATACTTCGGTGCATGCATACATGATACGCGCGTGGAACCATTATCACTGATAAATTACCTTTTTCTGTTTGGCATATGCGCCAAGTGCAGGCATCGTTGGTGACTCGGTGGTCTGGAATCTGGATTAGAATTAGCTTTTACTGCTCTGTCCCCATTTTTTGAAAATAATTCATCACATTAAATTACTTGAGACTTGTTCTTCACATTAATTTCGTCCAAGCTGCTAACCTCTAACTAATCTTTGTACGATTGTAATTAATTCACTCAATCAACTCGAATAGTCTTTTTTTTGAAAACCTGATAGTGGTTATCAGTATGAATCAACTCGAATAGATCCAACGCGGTACCCAATGAGATCTGCGTCGTATGTTTTATTCTGGCACAAATCTCAAAGCAGACTCTTTATATTTAAAAAAGGTTCCAAAGTAATTTTGGCTCAGAAATCCCTCTAGCGAAGTAAAAATAGAGAAATTTAGATATATTGATATGCCCATCATAACTTCGTCAATTAGATATTTGCTCATCAAAAATATAAAATTAGTTATTTATCCATCCAATTTCACTTATATTATTAATATACCCATTTGTTGATTTAATCAATTTAAAATACTAATTAATATTAACAAAATAATAAAATGACTCTTTTGCCCTTCCCTTCTCTTGATGAATTACTGGTCCCTTCATTTTTCTCTTTCCCTGAAACTTCCTTCTGTGCTTCGTACTCTCTCTCAACTTATTGAACAGTAGTCTACATCAGATGCTCCTCCAAGGTCTTGCTACAAGGAACCGAATCTCCTGCCCCCAGAGTCACTGCGGGGTGGAACCAGTTACTGTTAAAGGGTTTAATTACTGTTACTATTTTTAAATTTGAGCCCACCCGCAGTGACTCTGGGGGCAGACGATTCGGTCCCCTTGCTACAAACCAAATGATGTCTTGTAGACCGTGAAAAATTCATCCAATAAGTGTTTAGAAAGTCAAATTTCATCTCATGTCCATGGTAAAAAGGAACAAAAGCACCAACTCATAAGAAGTTGAAGTCTATGAGAAAAAAAAAATGGACATTAGTCGATGGTTTAGGATATTTTCATCTTGACAATTCAAATTCTCATATTTTCATACTAATTGGGATGACATATATGAATATATGATGAATACAACATTAAAATTTATTTGTGCCATAAAATTGATTTGTATGATAGCAAAATTTTGAATTTCATTATAACCTTTTGTTCATTTAAAAGAATGAGGACTAATACTCCTAATTTTCATGCCATTGTTAACTCTGATATTTCAAAACAATACTCTATTGATACTCCTAATTTTCATGCCAGTGTTAAAAAGAATCGATCCTAATAAGTATTAATCTGGATCGGTTATTTAAACAACCGATCCTAATGGATATTATAAAAAAACGAAAAATAACTATTTGGATCGGTTGTTTAAAAAGAACCGATCCTAATAAGTATTATTTTGGATCGGTTAATTAAACAACCGATCCTAATGGATATATAAAAAAATGAAAAATAACTATTTGGATCGGTGCTTCTAAAAAACCTATTCTAATAGTGTTTATCTGGATCGGTTTTATAAAAGAACCAATCCAAATAGTTTTCTTTAGGACCGGTTCTTTTATACAGCCGATCCAGATAAACCCATATTAGGATCGGTTTTTTAAAAGAACCGATCCTGATAGTTCTAATCTGGATCGGTTATAGAGAAGAACCGATCATAATGCAAACTATTTCGATCGGTTATTTAACCGATCCAGATTATTGTAATATCAGTATCGCCTTGATCAAGATCAGTTGTATTCCGATACTAATATGCGTATATAACCGATCCTGATTCCATATTTTTCACTGGTGACTTGAACGTCACATGTGGGATGATCTCCCTGTTAATAGAAATTTTTTCAAGGAGATAACTTGTTAAAATTCTTGAGATGAAATATGATCTCAAGATAGATCCATACGAAACAGTAACAAAACTAAACAAATAACACAATATAAGATATATCTAATTCAGTTGAAAAATAAAAACAAAAACAAAATAAAAAAAAAAAACAAAAAGAAAAACAAATCAAATCGTTTAGAGGAGAGGAGAGGATACGATAGAGAGGAAAAAGAGGCGCACGCGAGGATTTGAAATTTCGGATTAGGCGGAAGGAAGCAATTCGTCAGAAATTTCTTAGATCGGTGTTATTTTAGATGAACGGATAGGATGCTCCCATAGTGGGAGGATCCGTGGAAACTTGTGAGAACCGATCAGAAAATAGGGGACGGATCGACTTTTCATTTTTGTGCAGCCGTTAAAAACCTAGTTTTAATTCATGTTGTGGGAAGGGTAATGAAAAGAAGAGTTATTAGGATCGGTTAATTTAAAAAAAAAATATTCCTAAAAAAAATCAGGGTCGGTTATATAGAAAGCCGATCCTAATGTAGGCACCATTATGATCGGTTATACGTAAAAGTCGATCCTAAAACAAGTCAGTGTCGGTTAAGAAAACAACGATCCCAATGCATGGTACCATTAGTGTCAGTCAAATAAATAATCGATCCTAAAAACAATCAAGATCGCATGTTCTAAAAGACTGATACTAATAATGAACAATCTGGATCGGTTTATTGTAAAGAACCGATCCTAATTTGTCCAGAGTTTTTAGTATTGGTTGTTTATGGATAACCGATCCTGATATATAGTTCCTTTCAAGATCATTTGTTTATGAAGCCCGATCCAGATATATATCAGTATCACATTATTGAAAAGTTTGTTCCTAATAGGCGGATCCTAATGTGTATTTTTCCAATAGTGTTTGTTGTTTAATTTAAATTTGACACTGATTTGTGATATGTAAAAGAATATTTGTTATAAATATTTGATTGGGTTACAATTTTTTATGTTCATTTCTATTATTTTGATTTCTTATTTATTTAATTAATATTGTAATTTTTATTATATTTTATTTTTTATTTTTTGTAACATGTATGTTTTCATATTTAGTTGTATTATAAATATTTTTGTCTACCTCTGACAAAAATCCTGACTTCGCCACTGACGGCACGGCATGAGAACAAAGTCACATCGTGTTAATCACGACATAGTATGTTTTTTCCACTCTACGTGAGGGAGTATCTCAGCCTCTCAACCCTCTCTTCTCTAAAATTAAATGGTACATATCAAGGAAATGCAAATCAGATAAACGGTACATCTATCATCTATGCCTCTGCGAAGAATCTTTTAAGATTTGTGCGGGCTTAAATATATATAATCAAACTGTAGTTGTTCCTTTAAGATTTGTGCGGCTTGAATAGCAAAGGGAAAATACTATAAATTATTCTACCTTCTAAATTTTCAAACAAAATGTATTTGTAGGGCGTTCATTTCAATATCCTTCTTCATACCTCTTGGTTGCTCTTATAATGTGATTCATGGCTGAAATTATTTTTGTTTCCGCGAGATATTTAAAAGAAAAAAATTGTAGATGAATCTTCATTTTATGAATTATATATGGCAAACTTCACATGTCAGATTTCAGAGATACTACAGTATCAATGAAATTATATCCATATTTTTCTGAGTCAAATCTCTCTCAATCAATTTACTAGTGTCATACGTAAGTATAAATATGACTAATTTAAGAAAGGAAAAATCTTATATGTTTTATAAATTTGTATTGAGTCTTGTAATTTAAGGGCTAATAATATTTGGTTTCAAATTATGTATTTTTTTCTTTTCTTTTTCCTTCAGATTGAACCGCCGCAGGAGTAGGGGGGAAAAAAAAGGATGGCCGCATCTCCTAGGTGTGGCCGTTTCAAAATTCGAATTTTTCAAAAAATATGATTATTTGGTTGTTGGTTGTTTGGGTTATAGTATATTTAAAAATTTCGGCGGTAGCACTGAACCCAATCCAAAAATTTTGAATTAGAAACATTGACTCCGATCTATCTGTTGATGCAAGAAAAATTGTACTCTTTTTATTTTTCTCTCTCATTTTTTATTAATTTCTATGAATAAAAAATTCTCCGAATGAAATGCAAAAATATATAGTGTGGCCAGTGAAATTTAAATTTATGTTCTTTTACAATTACCAAGTAAAGTTTTGATATTTTATAAGAAAACTGAATTATATAAAAACGTAAAAGAAAAAATAATTCAATTAAATGTTAAGACATCTAAGTAAACAAATTTAGAATTATAGAGTGCTTTAGTACTCTTTGAAACATAGTAACAATATACGCAAATAATTCGCGTTTTATTCGTATTTTTGATGTTTCCGAACTGAATTCCGAATAAAATGTAAAAAAACGTATAATACGTTTATTTGTGAATAAAACGTGAGTCACAAATTATTCACGAAAAAAAAATTGGTTTTTTTTTTGTGCTTATTTATAGTACTGAATGATTTCTGAATTAATACTCGAAATATAACCGAATTATATCCAAATCACGAATTTTTGATCCCACCGAACTAAATCCGTACTATTTGTTTATCACTATACTTTGAGGTACATCAAGATCTACCCCACCAAACAGAGGTGTTTGACTGGAATCCAGATTTATACAAACAGCTTTAAATTTTATATTTATATATCTACCCCCACCAAACGGAGCTGTTTGACTCGAATCAAAATTTGTACAAACAGCTTTAAATTGTATATGTATCAAGGACACATGAATATTGATCTAGATCGAGTTTGATTTAATATATACCCGTCGGACGGCCGCTATTCCACCCACACCATCGATCGGAGAAATATATTGTTAAGAGATTTTGGAGTATTATCAAAGCATATATTATTTATATGCTTCCGTAAACTCCAATAAATAAATATATTTAGCGTCTAAAACATACTGACATACTGTACTTTTGTATTACTTATAGCTAGTAAGCTAAATTTTCATCTTTTTATCTTAAAAATAATATTAATTAATTACGGTTCGGTGTATACACGCATAGAAACACTTACTGACAACTTTTGAGAATTACAAGTAGGACTAGAATATATGTATTTTGTAATTAACAGAACATTATATTAATTATAGCTAGTAGGCTAGATTTTCATTTTTTTTTATAAAAGAATTATTAATTATAGTTCGGTGTATACATGCATAGAACCACTTACTGACAACTTTGAGAATTACAAGTAGAACTAGAATGTTTTTAGGCTCACAGAGCTCTTTTGTGAGCTTAACTCCAAAAATATTGAAATTACTTTGAATAATAAATTTAAACTGTTAAAACTAATCTATTGTACGAGTGATGTGTTTACACGTCAAATTTATAAATTTTAGAATTAATTAAGTATAATGTCAAGATGTCAAAAAACGATGAAAAATATTAAAATTCTTATAAGCCTTTTGTTTTAACCGCTTGACTTTATACTAAATTAATTTTATAATTTATAATCTCACATGTAAACACATCACTCGTAAAAGTAGATCGGCTTCAATGGTTTGAATTCGTCATTTAAAATCATTTTAATAAGTTTTAAAGTTAATTTCACCAAAAAAAAATGATGAGCTTAAGAATACTAGTTCTACTTAGAAATTCATAGGGGCAGACCCACGTGGTCCTAGGAGGGCAGTTGTCCCTCTGGATTTTGAGTTTTAGTGGAGATCGGGATGTTCCGATCGACTTTGTCCTCCCTGAAATTTTTTTTGCCTCCCTCTGAATGTTTGATTTGTAACTCGGATTAAATTTAGAGTTATAATTAAAATTAATTTTTTAAATTATAATTGGTAATTAGGATTATAGGTTAGAAAATCAGAAATTACAAGTCAGAGTATTGAAAATTATAAGTTAAAGTATTGTTTTTTATGGAGTACATAATTAATTAATGAGTTTAAACTCAATTAGTTATTTAGAGTAGAACTAGGATGTTCTTAAGCTCACCAAAGTGTTTGGTGAGATTAACTCCAAAACCTATCAAATCTGTTTCAAATGATGAATCTAAACCGTTGAAACCCGCCAACCTTACGAGTGATAAGTCTACATATGAAAATTGTAAACATTCGAATTAATTTAGTATAAAATCAATCGGTCAAAAAACGTTCAAAAAATGAATGCACTAAATTTAATTTATTAACCTTCTAATTTTGACCGATTGACTTTATACTAAACTAATTCAAATGTTTAAAAATTTCACATGTAGACGCATCACACATAAGATAGACGGGTTTCAACGGTTCGGATTCGTCATTTGAAACCGATTTGATGGGTTTTGGAGTTAGCTCACCAAACACTTTGGTGAGCTTAAGAACACTCTAGTTCTACTCAGTTATTTAAATCCGATTTGATATTTTTTTTGTCTGTATAAGTTAAAGCATTATTTTTTTTATCGAGCACATAATTAATTAATGAATTTAAACTCAATTAGTTATTTAAATCCAATTCAATATTTTTTTTGTCTCTTCGGTTCTCTAAAACAAAAATTCAGAATCCGTTCCTGTGATGCATAATGCATTGATGCGGAGAGCATCCAAGAAGTCTATTAAAGTGCGCCAAGTGCATGCATCGTTGGTCGACATTTTTATTTTTACCCCATTAAAAAATTATTTTAATAATAATAACCAAAGTTTAGCAACAATTTTAAAAATACCCCACCCGTGGAAATTTTCCACGGGCTGGAATTTTAATTCCCATTTTTTTTTATAAAACAGAAATTTTTTTTTTGTATTGAAATATTAGAAATGTTGGATATATTTCTTTGAAAATAGATGGAATACAATATAATTTGATTTATTAGAAAGACTGTAACAAATAACCCGGATCAATATTTTTCAGGTCGGATTTTTCGCGGCTGTAAGAAAAATTAATATATTTCTATATGTGTTATTGGAAAATAATAAAAATGCTTAGATTCTGAGTTATTGATCCCGGTTCAAAAGTCACTTCTATGTAATCTAGAAAATATTGTGATCCTTCTAGGACATTTAATTTATAAAAAGTTGTATCTATTTTTATAAATTTAATGTCCTAGAAGGATCACAATATTTTCTATATTACATAGAAGTGACTTTTGAACCGGGATCAATAACTCAGAATCTAAGCATTTTTATTCTTTTCCAATAACACATATAGAAATATATTAATTTTTCTTATAGCCGCGAAAAATCCGACCTGAAAAATATTGATCCGGGTTATTTGTTACAGTCTTTCTAATAAATCAAATTATATTGTATTCCATCTATTTTCAAAGAAATATATCCAACATTTATAATATTTCAATACAAAAAAAAAATTTATGTTTTATAAAAAAAAAATGAGAATTAAAATTCCAGCCCGTGGAAAATTTCCACGGGTGGGGTATTTTTAAAATTGTTGCTAAACTTTGGTTATTATTATTAAAATAATTTTTTAATGGGGTAAAAATAAAAATGTCGGCATCGTTGGGCCGATTTTTTTTAAAATACCCAAAATAAAAAATAAATAATTAAAAATAACCAGGTTTTGGACAAAATTTTAAAAATGCCCAAACCGCCTCAAAATTCGGCGGTCCGGAATTTTAATTCCTAACCGCCCCAAAATTCGGCGGTCCGGGCCTATATATACCCCCAAATGGCTGTTTCTCTCTCCTCACAATTCATTTTCTCAAAATCTCACTCTCTCTCCTCCCCACCCGAATTTCTCCTCTCTTTTCTACTCTCTTCTTCCAATTTGCAAGTAAGTCCCTATATTTTTTTGAAATTTCATTTGTAGTGTAAAAAAGTTGTAGATTAGTCCAATTATGTTAGTAAGGTACCAAAATTAGTATTTTTTTTTAGTTAGTTGAGTTAGTGCTAATTAGTTATAATTATGATTAAATAATTACGGTACCAATTTAGTGGTAATTAGTATCAATGTAGGTACCAAAATATTTATAATTAGTGATAATTATGGTACCAAAGTTAGTTTTAACTTTAACTTGAATTATTTAGTCCAAAATTTGATCGTAATTAGTGCTAATTAGTTATAATTAGGGTTAATTAATTATGGTACCAATTTAGTGGTTATTAGTGTCAATGTAGGTACTAAAATATTTGTAATTAGTGATAATTATGGTACCAAAGTTAGTTTTAATTTTATTTTGGATTATTTAGTCCAAGCTATGATCGTAATTAGTGTTAATTAGTGGTAATTAGTGTTAATTAATTAAAGTACCGAATTTAGTGATAATTAGTGTTAATGTAGGTACAAAATTAGTTTTAATTAGTGATAATTGAGGAGGCCAAAGTTAGTTGTAATTTTATTTTGGATTATTTAGTCCAAAATTTGATAGTAATTAGTGTTAATTAGTTATAATTAGGATTAATTAATTACGGTACCAATTTAGTGGTAATTAGTGTTAATGTAGGTACAAAATTAGTTATAATTAGTGATAGTTGAGTATATTTGAGTATATTTGAGTATATTTTAGCATATTTTAGTATATTTTTATCGTAATTAATGTATTTTATCATATTTTACCGTGATAAGCATATTTTAGCATATTTTAATATATTTTTCCCGAATAACATGTTTTTTTAGTATATTTTGCCCAAAGAACAATTTTTTTTTCATATTAACGTAATTTAACCAATTGTAGCATGTCTAATTTTTTTCCAAACGTAGGATGGCTAGGGGACGGCCTAAGAGACCACCACCACCCGACCATACTGATGATCCCATTTCCGTGGACAGCACGGAGCATTTTAGTCCATTATTATGGATACCTCATAGTGAGCATCGAGTCTCACTGGCTTCTGGGACTACCATCGTTGGGTATTGGGCATGTCCGGTTGGCACGGCTTCTGGGATGAGCATGGACGTGCAGTTCTTCCCTAGGTATGGCATTTTATATTTTATGTCAAATTAGTTACACTTTTCTCCTTCGGTAAAGTAAGTTAGGTAAAATTTATTAAATTATTGGTATCTTTGCAGGGTCCTGCCTACATGCCGACACCGGCTGAGCACCAGGCTGGGTCTCCGGAGATCCAGCCTATGCGAGAGTCTCCGGAGATCCACCCTACGCAGGATGAGAGCTTGACTTTCAGCCTTGCAGATTTTGTTCCAGAGTATCAGTTGGACACAGCCGCCTCCCCGACACCGCGTCAGCCGTATCCGGAGAGGTCTCATGATTGGGAGGCCTCTGGTAGCGGGACTCAGCCTGACTATGGTTCCCAGCTTGCGGCATCCTTGTTCCATACCCCCCCCCCCCGCCACCGCCAGCTACCCACACCGCCGATGATCCATGGGGTACAACACTCATGATAAGCAGAGAGGCTGAGCCTATGGAGGAGATCACACCAGCTCGCGTGGCGCAGGAAGGAGAAGTACAGTGGAATGATTGGCATCAGGCTCGGGTTTTCACCAGAGAGAACAGGGGCCAACCAGCTGACCGATATACACCTTCGCAGTATCGTTGAGCACTTAGTTTTTTTTTGTTTTATTTTTAGTTAGTTTTATTATGTTTTAGAGCTCGTGGGTTTTTTTTATAGTTTTATTATGTACTGTTTTATATTTTATTATGTTTTATGTTTGTGTTTTTAGTTAGCTTATTATGTTTTATATTTTAGTTAGCTTATTATGGTTAGCTTATTATGTTTTATATTTTATTATGTTTTAGTTTTGGGTTGAACTATGTTTTATGATAGTATTCGTACAATAAAAAAATATTAAACAATTTTGAAAAAAAAACACTAAAAAAATAAGAACACAAAAATACTTCAAAAATAACACTAAAATAAAATAGAACAACAACAAAAATAAGAACAAAAAAACACTAATAAAAATAACCACAAAGTTAAACCCCGGAAGAAAAATTTATCGGTTGGGGCTATTTTTGCGAGCTTATATCTCACGTTTTGTTCAGAGATTCTAAATAAAACTTGTTAGTGCTGTTCTAGGATGTTGATACTGTATGTCGGTAAATTTTCATGATTTTAGGAGATGTTTTGCTAAGGAAACCAGAGGTGCAAAGTTGAACCCCGGAAGAAACATTCATCGGTTGGGGCTATTTTTGCGAGCTTATATCTCACGTTTTGTTCAGAAATTCTGCATGAAACTTGGCAGTGCTGTTCTAGGATGTCGAGACTATATGTCGGTAAATTTTCATGATTTGTGGAGATGTTTTGCTAAGAAAACCAGAGGTGCAAAGTTGGACCCTGGAAGAAACATTCATCGGTTGGGGCTATTTTTGCGAGTTTATATCTCACGTTTTGTTCAGAAATTCTGCATGAAACTTGGCAGTGCTGTTCTAGGATGTCGAGATTATATGTCGGTAAATTTTCATGATTTTTGAAGATTTTTTACCAAGGAAACCAGAAGTGCAAAGTTGGACCCCGGATGAAACATTAATCAGTTGGGGCTATTTTTACGAGCTTATATCTCACGTTCTGTTCAGAGATTCTACATGAAACTTGGCAGTGCTGTTCTAGGATGTCGAGACTACATGTCGGTATATTTTCATGATTTTTCAAGTTGTTTTGTTAAGAATATCAGAGGTACATTTTATTGCAAAAAATCTGAATATATAAAACAATTTGATTTGCTAAAAAAAAAAAAAAAAATATTCGGACCGCCGAATTTTGGGGCGGTTAGGAATTAAAATTCCGGACCGCCGAATTTTGAGGCGGTTTGGGCATTTTTAAAATTTTGTCCAAAACCTGATTATTTTTAATTATTTATTTTTTGTTTTAGGTATTTTTAAAAAAATCGGTCGTTGGGTGGTCTCGATCTGCATAATTAGCTTTTATTGTTCTGTGACTGTGAGTGTCCTCTGTCCCCATTTTTCTGCAAATAACTCAGCGCTATAAATTACTCGAGAGTCGAGACAAGTTCGTCACATTAATTTCATTCAAGCTGCTAACCTCTAACTAAGCTTTGTCCGATTGGAAATTAATTCACTGAAATCCAATAGTCGCGCGTAGGGCTGGCAAAAAAAAAGCTCGTGGCCCGCTTGATATCCGTTGAATCGATCGGCAACAACTCGTTTGTTAGTTTACTGAGTTAAAATTAACTTGATTGTCATAAACTCGAGCCAGAATTAATGAGTTTTGAGTTTGACCTGGCTCGACACGAGCCAACTCAGTCATTAATGAGTTATATAATATACGTAGTTTAATAATTTAATCGGACCCGTTCACTTCAGACTGGTGATATTATGTTATATAGATGTTATAGCCAGTGGTATGGTAATTGCACTTTGGGTTGTGCTTAAGTTGATTAGTAATTTTGTATGGAATATGTGTGAATTAATTATAAGCAACTAAGTTAATTTGTATGAATTATGTATGAATTTATTATGTAAATATGTTTGTATGAATTTAGAATTTTGATATTTTTTGTCATTTAGCTATAAACTTAATTTATAGTAGTTTATTTGCTTAATTGCAGTTGAATTAAGAGTACTTCTCAATAATTAGTCATATAAATATTATTTTGTTTTAGTTATAATTGATAAGGTGTGTTATGAAAATTTAAGATATAGCACGAAAGAAAATATACAAATTTATGAATTTTGGTAACGACCCAGTTCAACTCGCTCAGACAAGCCACGAGTCAGTTTTAAAAAGCAATTTCAACTCGGAACCTAAAATTCAAACTCGCTCGCTCATGTTGATCTATAAACAAACTGATTACGAGTGAGACCTAACTCGCTCTTTAGCAGCTGGCTGCTACCCTACGCAATGCAACAGAGATGTTCTAAAATAATTTATGATCCAAGGCGGTACTGGACCATGTAGAATGAGATTTTGAGTCGTTTGATTTTTCTGACTCAAATCTCAAATCGAGCTCCCTATATTTGAAAAAGATTCCGAAGTGATTATCTTATTTAAAGGACTAACACACACACACACACATATATATAGATGGGCTATGGTGCATTGGATCATAAATCATCGATTCAAAGTTCAAATGACCGATCCAAACCGTTCATCTTGTTCTCCATAGTAATATGTGCTTGGAGACCAAATTTTACATTTTTTGGAATTTTTTTACTATTTATTAAGCCACTTTGAAAATCGCTGATCTGATGGTCCAGAAATTTTTACTGTTCACCCAGATTTTCAATAAATCTAAAAAAAATAGTAAAAAAATTTCAAAAAATGTAAAATTTGGTCTCCAAGCACATATTAATATGGAGAATAAGATAAACGGTTTGGATCGGTCATTTGAACTTTGAATCGATGATTTATGATCCAATGCACAAGGGTGCATATGCATTGCAATGCACCATAGACCATCTCTCAGTATATATAATTTAAGAGCTGTGCGTTTTGAACCATATCGAGGAATAGGCAGAGGTAACTTTTGAAATTTTTAAGAGCTGTGCGTTTTGAACCATATCGAGGAATAAGCAGAGGTAACTTTTGAAATTTTTAAGAGCTGTGCGTTTGTCCCATGCATAGACTGAGAGCTGTGCGTTTTGAACCATCTATCCGGGTTTTTAAGAGCTGTGCGTTTAATCACAAAATATCGAGGAATAGGCAGAGGTGCAAGGCCCGCATAGTCGGCCTATGTGTAAGCCTTCTATAATTAATACATGACGTTTGAAATAGGTATCGTTTTCAAAACCATTTCTTTCGATCGGCCCAAAATTATGGGCCGTAAACTTCTGGTTTGGGAAAAATAAGTTGATGATCCCTTGCAAAATGCAAGCCCGCTATGGAGCCGGGAGCTGTTCAATTCGCATTAAGATTCGTACAAATATTTTTAAAATTTGCATGTGTCAAGTGCACACACATTTCAACACAGATTAAACGATTCTTATTAGACATTTGACCGAATTTGATCAAATGTCTATCAGACTGCCCCTTATTCCGTTCGAATAGCTGAATGACAAACAACTGAATTGGATGGCGCTCATCCCATGCTGGATATTGTCCCAAATTTCAATCATACAAAATATCTAATTTGAGAAATCCTCGTTATTATTTTCTCTAATAATAAATTACACCAATGTCAACTTTGTACTTTTTTATTCTTTTTTTTGCCTAGAAGTATGCCAAAGTTACTGAAGACTGCATCTTTACAAAATCACTATCTAATTTATTGCTCAGCAACTGCAAATGTAAAGAGATAAAAAGATATATGTTCATTAGAAATTCCATGTTGCACAAAGGATCATTAGAAAAGGAAATAAAAAGAAAGGAACTGTTACTTCCCCTGCACATTTTTTATCATTTTTCTTTTAAGATTTTGATTGTTGTTAATTATTTTGTATACCTGAGTGCACGTTGACAAGAAGCTGCAAAGACGACTTATAATTGCAATTATTTCCATGACAACGCTGAAATGTCTGTCATATATTATTTTACAAAAAAAAAAATGCAAAATCAACATTGACAAAGTTACATTGCAAGAAGGAATACAGTGGTTAGCAGGCTTCTACCAGTTGCTGAACTTCAGCATGAAGTGACACAACACACTTTTTGACAAGAATTGGTACTTATAAATCAAACTTAAGAGCAGGAAAATATAAAATATTATGGCTAATGAAATTAAGCCAAAAAATAGAAATAAAAAAAAAAGAAAAAGGAAAAAGAAATGAGCCTTTATCAAATAGCTTCACACAACAATTGAAATAATAACCTTTAAGACACACCAGGTATAAGAAGAGAAGCAAACAATGAGCAGAGTGGACCCACCTAGGCGGTGTTAGATCCAACTGCAGTAAATATATGTGTGTGCATATTATTGTTACAACATCAAATGATATTTACTATATAAATGGTACAACCACCTTTTTTTTATTATATTCCTAAAGGAGAGTCAATTACAACAATTTTAATTTCAATTAACCCCAGTGTGTCCCCATTACCTTGTTAATTGAATTCAATCAAAATGGTAAAATCATCTTTGCTTATTATGATCCAAAAGGAGACTCCATTACAACCAATTTAACTTCAATTAACCCTAGTGTACGTGCCCCCCATTACCTTATTAATTGAAATATTAACTAAAATTATGGCAGCAACTTTGCTAATTTTAAAAATAGTTACAAATAACTATTAGTTCATTACTTTATGGGTGATTGCCTTGATGCTGGTAGGAAGATGAGTACAAAAGGAGAAGGAAAGGAGAAGACAATGCATATTTTACCACCTCTCGATATAATAACTGTCATGGTAAATAATATTAGTGATCTTATAATTTTGAAATTAATAGGTTTTATTTAGAGATGAATTTAATTAACTATCCTTCTGCATTGGCAAGGCCATTCCTTGAGTAGCTTTTGTATTGCAAGTTTGTAGTCCATTCTCTCATTCAGAAACAATCATTTTCTGAACTGAAAAATAATTGGACTTCAAGTGTAATAATAATAAGCAAATTGAAAGATTGAGTTACTTTGCGAATATTTGGTTATCTCAATCGATGCTTTTCACTCATCAAAAAATCTCAATCAATGCATTTCACTCATCAGAAAAGATCAATTCAATCAATTCAACATCTCAATAGATGCATTTCACTTATCACAATAGATTATCTCAATCAATTCAACATTTCAAGAAACATGGACGAATTTGACGGATTCATCAGAACAAAACATTTCAAAAGACATCAATGCATCACACAGAAACATATCAGTCAGTTAAAATAATAAGATTTGAGGATACTTACCACGATTGGCATTGGCATGGGAGCACTGATTGTTGATTTCTGTCTTTTCTCTATTCACGGTGCTTTGTTGATTCCGACGGCCCCTGCCATAAAACACAAATCAACGAACAAACCTAGAAATCTATTAATTTCAAAGTACATACCTGATACTCCGAGGAAGGCAGAGGAAGGGCACAACTGGAGGATAGGAGAGAAAGGAAAGCGGAGGAAGGGCACCGTTAGAGGACAGGAGAGAAGCGGAGAAAAGAATGGCGATAGGAAACGCAGAGAAGAGGAGATGCGTGTGAAAAGGGAAACCAAAGAAAGGTAAATAGAGAGACGGAGAATTTAGGGAGAGAGGCGGAGGAGTGAAGATGCTGAGAATTTAGGAGTTCAGAAGAGAGGAGGAAGATATGGATAACACGTGTCGACCGGGAAGATTTAGATTGATTGACATCCGTTGGATGTAAATCAGATGGTTGGGAAGGGAACAGACAGCAAAGAACAGTGCAAATCCTAACGGTCGATCTGAACCGTTCATCTTGTTCTTCATATTAATATGTATTTGGAGACCAAATTTTACATTTTTTGGAATTTTTTTACTGTTTATTTAGATTTATTGAAAATCGCTGTTTTTTTATGGTCCAGATTTCCTGAAAACAGCGATTTTCAATAAATCTAAAGAAATAGTAAAAAATTTCAAAAAATGTAAAATTTGGTCCCCAAACACATATTAATATGGAGAACAAGATAAATGGTTCGGATCGACCGTTAGGATTTTGAAAAGTCTAAATTCAAGCCATTGCACGGAGGAGCTCTATGCTATGCATAGCATGCTAGCATATTCCTATATAAAATAGATATCCTCCCATATACCTAATTGAGAAAAATTAGCAACGGGCGACCACATTAATCCCAGTCGGATCAAACTCATTTCAAAATTCATGTTATGATGTTAAAAGAATGGTCTACATTTTAGAAACTCTAAACTTAAAAAGTGGTTACAGTTATTTGGAAATTTATTAGAAACTATACATAAAAGTTTTTTACTAAGAAATTGTTTATAAACTCCGCAGTGATAAAATAATTAACTCAAATAATTTCTCTTTTTAAATTTATTTAATTTATTGCTGATATAATTTTCGAATACCTATTAATTCTTTTCTCAAACATATTTAAAGCATGACATTATAGTACATAATTTAAGAAAATTGACCGGTGATGACGAGATGTGCCGAAAGTTTAATTTGTTAGGTGATTATCACCATCAGATTAGGGAAGTGCAAAATTGTGCAGAGATAATTTTAATTTTAATTTTAATTTACCTGGTGCAACATATATTACAGTCCTTAATTATCCTTTTGTTATTATTAAGTAATCAAATAAACATTGTAATAAGATGCATGATATATATACTGATTAATTCCACATTCCTTCCTTACACAGTTTTAACTAAGCATTAAGATTATCAAATGTGAATAACAAATTATGTCAATAAATTGAATATCAAAGCATTCATCATGAATAGTAAAACAAAAAAATAAAAGTAAATAATGAACATCACTCAGCATGAATAAGCTTCTTTTTTTTTTTTGAAAAACTTGACGGTGATTGTCAAGTGTACAAGAAAATAAAATGAAATTCATCTTATTCACATTAAATGTCCCGGTGAAAAACCATCCGAAATTCAGCAAAAATTAAAAAATTGATTATAAAATATTAACTGGTCAAAGGAAATACATTAACCACTCAGAATATTGACTAATAATCTAATATTCAAATATCTCTATCTTATGTTTATTCTATTATAATAATACGCATTTCAATAAAACCGATCATCTATAAAGTAGAACTAAAATGTTCTTAGCTCACCAAATTCTGTGCGAGTTTAACCTTTAAATTCTATGGAATTGATCTTAAATATCAAATCTAAACAGTTAAACCGTTGAAATCGATATACTTCAAAATAATATATTTATATGTGAAATTTGTAACTTTCGAACTAATTTAGTTTAAAATGAAGTGATAAAAAGTTAATGAAGAATGAACACATTAAAATTAACTTGTATATATATATATATATATATATTTTTACTTTATGATCTTATACTAAACTAAGTCAAAAATTTATAAATTTGACATGTAAATGCAAAATTTGTAAAATAGATCGATTTTAACAATTTAAATTTATTATTTAAAATTCTTCCAATAAATTTTAGAGTTAAGCTCTTAAAAAAAACTTGATAAATTATATCATAACACTCTTATCTACAAAATAATATTTATTCAAAAGAAGAGCTTTGTGAGCTGAATAATACGCCAAATTATAGTATTTATGAGAAGTACGAGGACCTTCGCGTAAGATTGTGTAGGAATATCCGAATACGGGGAACAAAACACCCAAGACTTCGTAATCAATGACACATGGTTAACGACCGCCGTTTGTTTGTTTGGTGCAATGAAAAAGAACCAATAGACTATATCCACATCATCCGTAAATAAATTGTAGAAATTAATAAGTGAATGTGGCTTTTTCTGGTAAACCAGGGGCTGACAAAGATAAGAAAAAAAAAATACATGGGCGGTCATAAATCATAGATTCATAGTACATGAATTTTTCGCATAGGTCCTTCATTACAACTATCTTTTAATTTTAATTTTATATGTAAATATTTGTTTCACAAATTTAATAGTAGATAATTCTTGATTAAGGTTGTATCTTTATTTCAGCAACAATTAGTAGAGAAATGATAGTGGCAAATAAAATAACTATGTAGTAATTCCCTAAAAATCAAACAAATTAATGTATTTAACACGCGTTAAATGCATATTTTATTGTTACATGTTTGCTAAAGAATACTATTGCCAAAAAATATATTATTTTTCACAAAATAAATTCAGTATATATAATTCTGAATTAATTTAGTCTAAACTTTTCATGTTTAGTATCGGTTGAAAATATACTTGAGAGTTGAAAATTGCATTTTTATGTAAGATAAATGAATTATACTTCATGATACCTCTGAGTTTAAAATTTATCGGATTAGCTCGAATAATGCAAACTGTTCAAACCAATTTTTTTTTTAATTTATAATCATTTAAATGAATTTGGTCTAAACTTTTCATTCTTATCCAATCCCAGCCCTCCGATTATAATCATACGCATGTAAGGTAGTCCGTCGCGCTAGCATTGCCATATTTGGTGAGCATATCTCGGAAGCAAAGCCTTGTAATATCCTAAAAACAGAAGGTCTGTTATGGAAAATTATCCCTAGCACATCTTCTTCTTCTTCTTCTTCCCTACCTGCCATGTCTACTAACCCCATCTCTCTCAAAATATCTCACCGCCAAATTACGGTGATGGCCTCCCCGTTACAACCTCCACCCGATCTCCTCCCCTCTCCGCCGCCATGTCAGCCCAAAGTCAAGCCCAAAACCTCCGACTCAGTCTCTAGCGGAGAGCGCATCCTCTCTTTTGTAATTCGAGCAATCGTCATGGCGACGGCGATCCCTCTCTTATTCCTTTTCGCCAGTATCGCTGCCATCCTCCTCCTCCATCTCTGGCTCGCCGGAGCCGCTCTCCGACGCCATCGAAACCCCAGCACCAACTTCAATCCTAATCCTATCAGTATACCGAACCCCTTAGATCTGACACCGACTCTCTCTCCGGCGCAGCTCAGACGGATCCCGTTTTTCATTTGGAGGTGGCCGTGGCCGAAGGAGCAGTGCTGTGCTGTTTGCCTCGAGAAGGTGCAAAGAGGGGAAAAGTATAGGAGCCTTCCAGCTTGTGCTCATGTCTTTCACAAGGCGTGCGTTGATAAGTGGCTTCTGAGGTGTCCCAAGTGCCCCCTTTGTCGAGAAGTTGTTTGGCCAGTGGGATAGCTGTGAATTGATATGATCTTCTTTAGCTGTGACTAGTGAGTTTACTGTCTTATTCCTCTCTCTCTCTGGGTTTAGTTAATCTAGTGGGATAGCGTGCGTTGATAAATTCTATTGTGGTGATTGTTTATTTCTCTCGAGTCAATCTCAAAGTGAAGCCAGTACCAATTGAGCACACATTTTCATATTTAAATATAACCAATTATGTGTAAGTTCCGAATAATGCGGAGTGTAATTAGTTTAGAAGAGGTTAGCAAATATTTATATTCATAGTTGAACTGGATGACAGCCATGGTTTCTACTTATGTAACTTGCTTTGAAAGGAATATATAGATGTATATTACATAGGAATAACTTCTGGTAGCATACCAGGTAAACACCAGTTTAAGGGGAACAATTTTAAGTAGTAGTCTTCCAATTATAGTTTGATTTAGATGAGCGAAAATAGCTAGGTCACTGAGTTGCTCAAATCAAAACAAATGAAAGCATTTCTTGGCCCTCCTCTCCACAGCGGGCTATGATATGTCCGTAATATGGGAATTTGATTAATCGTGTGTTTTAAATACATTACGTGCTATCCTTTTTCCCAAATTGTGGTTTTGGTAAGTATTTTCCTTGTTTCATCCGTCTGTATATCTTTGCGGGGTACTTTGAAGACTTGGAGGCTTCAGTTGCAGAATTTTGACCTGTTACAGCAATACCAGTGTCGAGCACCATGTAGAAAATCTGTGTCATGAAAGTAATTTGACCTTGTATTGTTAATTTTTACCTTTAATTTAATTGCAGAGAAAATCAATGTTAGAAATAAAAAATGTAAGTTGGCCCTTGTTAGGTATTGTTCTTTTAACTTCATGTACCACCTGTCACTTACTTTGTTCTCTCTTTTTTTATTTATATTTTGTAGGATAACTACCTAGTTATTTTCCAAGAAGAAGCTATGGATTAGCTGGAGTCCTACATTCACTTTCCAAGAGCTATTTGATTGAAATGTGGGACAGTGATGGCTTCTCCCAGCTCAAGATCTTCACCATTGTACATTCATCTTTACTAGTTTGTTGTTTTAGAAAAAAAAGAATGAACATATTCTCCATTAGTGTAAATTATTGTTACAAAAGTATTTTTACTAAGATTGTGCTTGTGAGCATCTATCCTCAACTGACAAGCATAGGCCTGAATCCAACTATTGGTATATGGGGAACAGAGCTGAACCTGTTAACTGATCGATAACATGCTGGACTGTTGAATTGTTTCCATGTGTGCACAGGCATTGAATATGGTATGCTGGTCATGCTTGTTATGCAGTGATTGAAGTGGTATATTGATTAGGTTTCTTGATGAGATTGGGTTAGTGTGTTATGATTTGGGCTTCAGTTGGCTTCCAAAGCCTATTTCCTTTCATGGAAAATTGGAAATACATAGGGTCATAGGGTTGTTTGTTCACTGTTGTTATGTTTGGGTTTGAAATAATTACATTGCATCGACTGATGTCTTCAATTTCTGCACTTCAAATCAGCTTCCAGCACTTCGATGGTTATTATCCTAGGAATATGTGCAAAATCTGTGGGGGCATATTTGCAATATTGTATCAGAAATGAATTCATTAACCAATAATTTTCTTATGTGTAAAGTATTTCCTCCAATTGGTCTATAGTTAGGCCTTTTAACTTCCTTGAAAGACAAACAAAAGATAATATCCCACCAGTTGATTTTGTGTCAAGCTTTTGGGTCAATTATGTTATCTTCAATTCTTCATGATGTATTTACTAACTAGCAAGACAGAAATACTCCTCTCAACAGCAGTATAAGATATACTTGTCAGATTCTCTCACTAGAACAAAAAAAGAAAACAAAGATATGTAGCTGTTAGATAAAATAATCAAATTATCCATTGGATAAGTATCTATACTTCAAACAAAATAGAAAGTCCCGGCAGCTTGGTATATTAAAAGCGGAAAAAAAAATCAGATGTTATTCCAATAGCAGCCGTTCAGATTTTGTCGTGTGCGAATCTCAACAAAGTTGAACGGCTACCACTGGAATAACAGGAACAAAAATCAAATATTATCTTCAATTCAAATCAATATAGTGATGAACAAAGAGTGCATATTATTAGTGAGAATAATGAGGTAATCAACTTTTGGTTGAATTAGAGTAGAATAGCATGCTAACTCAGAAAAGATAAACAAAGAATAGTCCATTTTTGCTAATCGAAACACATCCAAACGTAGAATAGTAGTTCGGAATAGTTGATGACCTGGTTAGCACTATTCTTTGCCTCATAGGGGGCCCTTGTACTTGGAAAGATAACTCGGCTGGTTTCCTTGATTTGTTTGGCAAACATTGTTATCCCTACTGATGTGGATTGATTTGGGGGTGAGAATCTGCTGTGATCCTGTAGGATCGTGCGATTCCAATTTTAATCCTTTATTTATTACAGTGTGGGAATCTTAAAAAGAGAGAGTTTTTGTGCACGAATCTCAAAAAATATAAACGGCTGAGATTAGAATCGCAGCAGATTTATTTCCTTGATTTGGTCTCTCATGTTGACAGATACCTTTCTCTAAATCTTGCCTAGCATTCTAGAACTTATTTGCCCGTTTCTTCCTATTCATACCGCGTCTCCTTTAATTTCCTTCCTGCAGACTCACCTTTAACTAATTAAGCATCTGTTCTAGCTCCTAATTCCTTGAAATCAATATGATCCACAACCTCTCTAATTGACTGGGTCACTGGAGGAGACCGTGGATTTGTAATGAAGTCAGGTCTAACGGTCAATACATTTTTCTGATGATGGTGAAAAGTCATAGATGCATTTATTTTATTTGTTGGGTCCATCCTTGAAAATTGTTGAGAGATCATGTTAGAGAAGTTATTTCATGACTAAACTGGTTCAAAAGGGTGGCGTTTAGTTATGAACTTGATTTTTTTTTTACAGTTTTAGCAAGATAAAGTGTAACTTCACAATCAGAGAAGTTTTTTTTTGCTTGCATTGTATTACTAAGTGCTTACATTATTAAATGTGTTTTATATGCTTTTATATATGTAATATAATATGAGTTAATGAGAAGTCATTATCAGAAGAATGGCTTGAAGGGGACTGATTGGTTTTTCCTTCTGAATAAATAAAGGAACCATACCCATAAAGGGAACGAATTTATTTTATTTTATTTTTATTTTTTTAAACATCACATTTCTTTAATTTAACATTAATTGGCGCATCAAATTTGACTTGACAACGTCAAAGTTGAAGTATCCCTTTGCCACACGCTTAATTGCTTTGAATTCAATATTACGTTTTTTTTTCCGGAATATTATTAATGTATCCAAAGAGGAAACGCTCTGTTTATCCAAGAGGAAACGCTCCTATCAATGGTTCCTTATCTTAGTTAGGCTTTAAATAAAATTGTGGTCATAGATTTAGGATTCAATTGTGTAGATATCTATAGATTCACAACACCAACCCCTTGGCTAGTTTGGATGTTCAAAATGCCTATACTCCCTCAAATTCCTGAATGTTCCATGAATATGAGCGATCACACCTTTAATTCTAATTCAAATTCTAATT
Organism: Carex rostrata; assembly: GCF_964058835.1. Lineage (NCBI taxonomy): Eukaryota > Viridiplantae > Streptophyta > Magnoliopsida > Poales > Cyperaceae > Carex > Carex rostrata. Next base: position 13,437,270 of record NC_135925.1, on the reverse strand, counting down.
CAAATTCAGTGGCAATAAGCACCGTTCTCGCATCTTTTACCGAGGCGCTCAACCTATCATGTCACAACGGCAAGCGGATGGCCTTACCGATGTTTATTATCTTAGTGCCATTGGAGATATTTTCTTTCTTGATCAAGGGCTCTTCACTTTTTGTCATAGATTTAACTGCTCTAATCAACCGCAACTCACCTGAATTTCCCTTTGTTGTCTCCAAGACCAAGGCTGAGATTAGACTAGGCGACCTCTTAATCTCGATACTGTCTACTATTCTAATTGCACAGTTCTCATGCATGGCTCGATCGAATTATAAGGCATCACTAGATTACTACATCAAAGGGCTACAAAAAATATGGTGCGGATCAGTGGCCGCCTTGTCTTGTGCCAAGCTCTTCTACATGTTGCCAGTATTGATAATAACCTTTCTTGAGAGAAATACAAGAGCTGTACAGTTTCTTCAAAGAGATAAAATGCTGGTCTTTGTGCTATTACTGAAGGTTGCATGGATGATATTGCTAACCCTAGTTGAGCAATGGAGCCTTGTTATTGTATTAGTTGAAGGAGGCAATGGCTTTTCAGCTATTGCAAAGGCATTAGCGTTTGTGGGGAAGAGAAAGAGGAAGGTCTTTTTCTTAATGGGGGGTATTACGGTCATAAAATTTATGGCATGGATGTTGCTTGATTTTGTTATTAGTGATAATTTGAAGGTGGGGAAAGTAGGTCTGTTCAGACTTGACAGCATTGCTGACAATACATTTTGCTATTTTGTTAGGTTCTACACCTACCTTTTGTACATGGTATTCTACGAGGAGGAGAAATGAGGTATAGAGATTGCAAATACATTGTTTCATTTTTTTTTTTTTAATGAAATAACTTCTTTTTATGTTATTATTATTTTGCTCTTTTGAGAGAACCATCTTATGTGTTAAAGCTTGTTTGCTCAGCAAATTCCTACTGTATACTTTGAAAAAAAAAAAAAAAATACACTACGGGCTTGTTCGGCCGTCTAAAGGGAACGAGAGTGAAAATTTTTGAATGAACAAAATACTGTGCGTATGAACTGATTTTCACGAAGTTTGAGTAAATTTGTTTTTCCCACGCGCACAGTAAACGACCGAGCAGGCCCTACTGGTTTGGATTTACTCTCACACCTTTTTCCTAATATCTATTGATTAATAAAAAAAATACTTTTTCATTTGAATTTCCTTTTAACTATGTTGAATTGGAGACCTTTTCAATCCATTTATGAATCAAAATGATATATCAAGTTTTGTAATAATTGACCGTTTATTTGAGATGATGGAGACCAATTCTTCCGATTTTTTTATTTATATCCAAAAAATAAATTAAATTTAAAAAAATAACCGAACCAGCTGTGGAATTTGAAATCTACCCAAACCGGTTAACCGTTAACCGGACCAAATTTCCGGTTAACGGTTAACCGGACCCTTTAAAAGAGTCCGGTTAACCGTTAACCGGAAATTTGGTTTGGGTCCGGTTAATGGTTAACCGGATTCGTTGGTGCGGTTAACCGTTAACCGAACCCGGTTTTTTTTTTTTTTTTTTTTTTTTACTTTTTTTTAAAACAGAAAATTTAATTTTTTTTTATTTTTCTATTGAAAATATACATGAAAATTCGTATTTAGATTTATCAAATTTACACCAAAAAATTTTGTAAATCAAATATGAAATTTAAAATTATAGAAAAATACACATACACATATACATATACATAAATAATATACGGTTCCCGATTTTTTTTTTTTTTTACTTTTTTTTAAAACAGAAAATTTTAAATTTCTTTGATTTTTCTATTGAAAATATACATGAAAATTCGTATTTAGATTTATCAAATTTACACCAAAAAAATTTGTAAATCAAATATGAAATTTAAAATTATAGAAAAATACACATACACATACACATACACATACACATATACATATACATATACATAAATAATATACGTTTACAAAATTTTTTTTTTTTTTTACTTTTTTTTAAAACAGAAAATTTTAAATTTTTTTATTTTTCTATTGAAAATATACATGAAAATTCGTATTTAGATTTATCAAATTTACACCAAAAAAATTTGTAAATCAAATATGAAATTTAAAATTATAGAAAAATACACATACACATACACATACACATACACAAAGACATATACATATACATATACATATACATATACATATACATATACATATACATATACATATTATTTTAAATTTCATATATAATTTAAATTTTTCTATAATTTTAAATTTCATATTTGATTTACAAATTTTTTTGGTGTAAATTTGATAAATCTAAATACGAATTTTCATGTATATTTTCAATAGAAAAACAAAAAAATTTAAAATTTTCTGTTTTAAAAAAAAGTAAAAAAAAAAAAAAAAAACCGGGTTCGGTTAACGGTTAACCGAACCAATGAATCCGGTTAACCATTAACCGGACCCAAACCAAATTTCTGGTTAACCGTTAACCGGAAATTTGGTCCGGTTAACCGTTAACCGGAAATTTGGTCCGGTTAACCGTTAACCGGTTTGGGTAGATTTCAAATTCCACAGCCGGTTCGGTTATTTTTTAAAATTTAATTTATCTTTTGGATATAAATAAAAAAATCGGCCAATTCTTTCTCATTCAAATAAGAAATAAATTTCTTCCAGCAAATTCTTTGATCGGAATGGTTAAAAGAAAGATAAATTGTTTTATATAAATATGATTTGGTGAGAAATTTTAACCCACTTGAAATTACACGAGTTAGGATGGCATTTGGAAAGAACTAAATGTTTTCAAATAAATTTGCTATTTTATTCCTACTTTTTCTTTCGTGTTCCCAAAAAAAAAAAAAAATGGACGAATAAGAATGGATAGAGTTGTCTTTGATAACAAATAAAATTTTCTTTATCAACTTATCTATTTAATTAAAAAAGTCACTTCAATATAAATTATTCTAAACTCGTCAATTGAAATCAATTGAAATATTATAAAAGTTGGTTTGAATCATGAAGTTTATTATTTAGTAGTGTTTTAAAATATGACTGTATGTAGAGGCAGATTTACATTAGAGATATGGAGGTCAATTGATTCTCATTTAAAAAAAAATGTGTTTATGTATAATTTTCTATATAATTTAAAGTAAAATATTATAATTATGTATAATTGATCTTCATTCTCCGAAGAAAATTTTTATATAATTAATCCTCATATCTTATATGTATTTTACCCAAGGTTCTAAATAGCGATTATAGCGGCATAGCGGGGAGACAAAAAAAAAAAGCTATTGCGAATAGCGTAGCTATAGCGGAAGCTATCACACATAGCGATTTTCCATTTTCAAACTTTATATTCTATATTTCTACTAATTATCAACATAATCAATATTAGAGAATTGATGTAACAACTAAATGACAACTAATCTAAGTCTATACTTTTTATCAATTACGCAAATAAGAATGAAAAAAAATCTAAAAAGTAACATTATTTAATAGTTTATACTTCATGGTATTACATATTATAATAGACAAAAAGCAATTAATTTTATAAGGTAAATGAAGTCAATATACATATTTAAACATTTTATAATTATAATAATAATCAAAATCAGCTTTCAATTGAAACAAACGATAATAATTTTACAAACGAATACTATAAAAAGAATAATCAAAATGAATAATTAGTATTTGAATATTTCTCGATATAGAATGAAAGAATAAATCACAAATAAAAATAGAAGCATATAGTTTGGTTTAGTATACTTATCGTAGAAGACCATGTAGCATTAGAAATAAGAATAGAAGTACAGAAGTCCATATAAATTGCAAAAAAAAAACCAAGTAGCATAGCGGTAGCTATAGCGGGTCTCATATAGCGGTAATAGCGGTCAGCTATTATAGCTATAACGGTCGTAGCTGAGTTAGCGCAATTTTATCTCATAGCTTAGCGTTTATGGTCCGGAAAAGCTATAGCGTAGCTATAGCACCGCTATAGCTAGCTATTTAGAAGCCTGATTTTACCTCTACAGTTTAAAAATTTGACTCCGCTCCTAATAGTATGGGTCACATGTGCAACCGGATATACTTATGAAATACGAACCGCATAAGATGTAAAGTATATTAAAAAAATACTTCTATTTTTGAGGTATTGACTATTTGACGGTTGCAATTTCCCTAGCTTTTCCACTTTTATATCTTTACTTGACGAAATAGAAGCGATTCTACTGCGATATTTAAAAAATTAAAAAAAAATCTACTGCGATAGATTTGGGTAATGGAATTGGCAGCATAATTCTTATAATTAGCATTTTTAAAACAAGATATAAAGAAAGTTCATGATTTTTCTTTTCTCACTTCGAGAGTGTAATTTTGTAAGAAATTAGAGATCTTAAATTATTGAGATAGTCACTTTTTATCTTCTTTTTTTATTAAAAATATTTGCAGAAGTTACAAAGTCGTGAGGATAATTGAACTCTTGACTTTTGAGTAACCGATAGTTCTAACACTTTTTTTTCTAACCGTGTTGCCTCTTCTTTCTCACCACATCTTATCTGTTACACTGTTTATATTTAAAGAACTTAAATAAGAGTTTATTTAGAGGCAATTTAACAATCACGATCACATAAAAACCTAGATTAATTCAGATATAATTAGCTTATTCTCCCCTAATCAGTCTTTATATAAAAAAAAGAGCTTATATTTCAGAATTTCCACACCTAATTTTTTGGGGAATTTCATGTATACCCCTAAAAAAGATCAAAATTACAGATTTTCTCCTCTAAATTTTAAAATTACGTCCCCTAAACTTCAAAAACTCAGAATTTCCACACACCTAATTTTTGGGAGAATTTCATGTATACCCTTCAAAAACATCAAAATTACGAATTTTTCCCTCTAAACTTTAAAATCACATCCTCTAAACTTAAAAAACTCACAAAATTTACCTATTTTATTGTCTTTTATAATAAAACACATTCTAAATTTTATTGTCTTTGAGCGAGATAGCGAGTAGGAGTGAGGAGGGAGAAGAGGAAGGGAGCGATTGAAATTCGAAAAAAATATGAAGCCACTTGACAGAAACAGAGACACGGAGGAAATCGGTGAGTCTTTAACCCATTTTATTGTCCTTTACATGAAATTCCCCCAATTTTTCATTTCTGGTTTTTCGAGAGCTTGATTATTTTTCAGAAAAATATTGAGTTTTAATATGTTGCTAACTGTTGGTTATCTAATGGAGCGTTTACGAAACAAGATCTAAAAAAGGAATCTGAAAATCAAAATATTGGACATGATGACGCCCGCAACACTCCCCACGTGCCTACGGGCTTCCAATAAAAAATAAATAAAAAAAACGCTCTCCCCACCGTTCGTTCCTCAGATCCAGACCGTCGAATTTCCATTCTCGTTCCTAACATTACGTAGTGAGCCTGGTCTATTCATCTCGGGATGTTTATAATGAGTCACTGACTGATGGGTTCGGTCTCACCAAAAGAGCGAGTGGGACCAAATTTAGGTGACTTGGTCCATGATACACCGATTCCCTCCGTGTCTGTCTCTGTCAAGTGGCTTGATTCCGCATCGTCTGCATTAACAGAAAAAAAACATTTTTTTGTACATATTGACCGTCCGATTGTAAATGGAGCCTATCCGTTCCCTGTCTAAAATATAGGAGTCTTTAATATTAGTGTAGATCTAATTCTCACGAATTTTAAAGCTGATGGGACGGTACATATGCATTAACTTAAAAGATTCCTTTTTGAGTTAATGCAGAGGATACGAATTCCAAGTGACTTCATCTTTTCAAATTTTTTTTTTTTTTTTGAAAGTATTCATCTTTTTCAAATTTCAATCGCTCCTTTCCTCTCCTCCCTCCTCACTCCTACTCGCTCTCTCGCTCAAACGGCCAAAACCCTATCCGTAGTATACGCTTCTCTAGATCTCGCCTCGCCATGGGAGGATCTCACAGCCGCGATGGCCCCGATCTCTCCGATTCTGATCAGTACACAGACGAGGAGGAAGAGGATGAACAGTCTCAGTCAGAGGAAGAAAATGCAACTCCAAATCGAAATCCTAAACCCAGCCCTGGTGTCTCAACGCCTCAAGCCCTGGATTCTCTCGACCGTAAGCTTAAGTCGCTCCACCTTAAGTACTCCAATCCTATCTCTTCCCCCAATCCTAATTCGCCAAACCCTAACCCTAGTTCTCTAAACGCTGTGAAACTCTACCTTCACGTTGGTGGGAGCGCTCCCTCTGCCCGGTGGGTCCCCTCTGAGAAGTTTACCACATTCTCCTTCAGCCGTCGTGGCTCGTCAGAAGAGGATGACTCCGACTCGTCGCCAAATCCTAATGCACCATGGTGCTTGGTTGTTGGGACAAAAATCCGAACTCCACTTGGACCTGCTATGCAGTTGAAGTCCTTCCCTGATCAGAAACGGGTTGATTTTGTAGCAGATGGGGTTTGGGCCATCAGATTTCTACACCCTGAAGGTTATACATTTTTCTTTAAACAGTACCAAGATTGCTTGTTTGAGAACACATATGGGGTGGAAGCGACTCATGAAAACAGGGTCAAGGTTTATGGAAAGGAGTTCATAGGCTGGGCCCAGCCTGACGCAGCTGATGACTCTATTTGGGAGGATGCAAAGGAGAGTTTTGGGCCCAATAATGTCAAGAGGACCCCACACTCTGCGTTAAAGATAGATAGTCGTGAGCTACTGGAAGAATTTGAAGAAGAGGCTGCAGCTGAATTGGGTATACAGTCGCTTGCACTAGGTGCGCTGGATAACAGCTTTTTGGTTGGTAAGTCTGGTATCCAAGTGGTTAAAAATTTCTCACATGGAGTGCATGGTAAGGGTGTGGCTGTTAAGTTCTCAGGTCCTAGTTCATCGACCCAAAACTTCTTTTCAACTCCCAAAAAGGCACTTCTCATGCGTGCCGAGACTAATATGTTGCTCATGAGCCCAGCCAATGAGGGGAAACCACATACAACTGGTGTCAACCAAATTGACATAGAGTCTGGCAAGGTGGTAACCAATTGGAAGTTTGAAAAAGATGGGGCTGACATTACTATGAGAGACATAACCAATGACAGTAAAGGTGCACAGCTTGACCCATCAGAATCAACCTTTTTGGGTCTGGATGATAATAGGTTGTGCAGGTGGGACATGAGGGACCGACATGGAATTGTGCAAAATTTGGCAAATTCTGTCGATGGCGCGCCAGTTTTGAACTGGACACAAGGTCACCAATTTTCAAGAGGTACAAACTTCCAATGCTTCGCCTCAACTGGGGACGGCTCAATTGTAGTTGGATCCATAGATGGTAAAATCAGGTAAGAACTTAACCCAATAGGAAAGGTACAGCATTTTATAAATAAAGAAACTAGCTAAAAGACCGCAAACAAAGACATCAATGGAAAGCTTTGCACAGAAGTTCCTCATTACATATTGATATATTGGAGAGGCATGTTAGACATTCCTCCTTTTGTAAGGGTGATACTTTGAAATTTGATTGGGGGTACATACAAAATTATTCTTTTTTAACTGAATTATTTCATCATGAACCTAAAAACTAACATATGGTAATTTGGTGGCTTAAAACTTGATTTAGTAGTAGTTCTTTTTTTCAGGAGAATAATGTAGTAGTTCTTTTTTTCAGGCAATCTCCTAACTGGAAAAAAATTAATTATAAATGTTCATTTTAATTTTGTATACTGGTCACACAGGTTGTATTCCAAAAGCTCTATGAGAATGGCCAAAACAGCATTTCCTGGTCTCGGCTCACCTATTACACATGTTGATGTGACTTATGATGGGAAATGGATCCTCGGTACCACAGATACGTACCTTGTCTTGATCTGCACAACTTTTATAGACAAGGATGGAAACGAGAAAACAGGGTTTGGCGGAAGAATGGGGAATAGAATAGCAGCACCAAGGCTCTTGAAGCTTACTCCTCTTGATTCACACCTGGCTGGAGTGAACAATAAATTCCGTGGTGGTCAATTTTCATGGGTAGGTGTTCTTTTATTTTAATCAATTTTGGCTCATTTATTTTTTCTTTCTACTTTTTCCTTATGATATATATATACATAGAGTGTGGCTAATTTGCTACCGGAAGCACTTCGACCGAGGTGCTTCCGGGGCTATATTAGCATATGTGATGTTCAAACAACAAATTCAAACCATTAGATGTTTAATCTATATTAAAATCTACTTGGAGACCAAATTTTATATTTTTTGGAATTTTTTTACTATTTATTAAGATGGTTTGAAAGTCGCTGTTTTTTACGGTGCAGAATTTTAATAATAACAGCGATTTTCAAACCATCTTAATAAATAATAAAAAAATTCCAAAAAATTTAAAATTTGGTCTCCAAGTAGATTTTAATATAGATTAAACATCTAACGGTTTGGATTTGTTGTTTGAACATCACATATGCTAATATAGCTCCGGAAGCACCTCGGTCGAAGTGCTTCCGGTAGCAAATTAGCCACACTCTATATATATATATATATATATATATTTTGAAAACTTAATGTTTCATTTTATTACCTGTCCTTGAACTCCAATTTCTGTGAATTTTCCATTAATCCATTCCCCATCTCCGGTACCACAGAATATTCTTTTGTTTATGGTACCATCTATCTATCCTATTTTGATGCCTGGTCAGCATGATACGTGCATGTACCTGGTTTGGTTAATCTTGACGATCTTATTTATGGTTTTTCTATGGCAAATTTTTTTCCCACACTGGTACCGAGTGATATTGGCATGATGCTGGAAACTACTACATAAAAAGTTTCCTCATTGGGTCTGTAAATTAATTGCACATGTGCACTTAGTGGTTGTCAGCTATGCAACAAAATAGCCAAACATGCTGAGAATAATAAGAAAAGGAAACAGTGTATTGCTTTCCAATTTTTTGTACCAATTAATTAGTTTGTCAATTTACTCGTGTTGGGTTTATTTATTTGTAAAAGTTCTATGCAAACTTTTCACCCATTCAGTCGCTTTTATATTTACTTCATTTCATATATCAAACAGGTGACAGAAAATGGGAAGGAGGAGAGGCACTTGGTAGCGACAGTTGGCAAATTCAGCGTAATTTGGAACTTCGAGCAAGTGAAGAAGAGCAACCATGAGTGCTATCTAAACCAAGAAGGTTTAAAGAGCTGCTATTGCTATAAGATCATACCGAAAGAGGAGTCAATTGTAGACAGTCGATTTATGCATGATAAATTTGCCATCTCAGAATCTCCTGAGGCACCTTTAGTTGTTGCCACTCCTGCGAAAGTTAGCTCCTTTAGCATCTCCAACCGCCGCCTTTAGCACTGTGGCTGTTAGGTTTGTTGGATGGTATGTTATTTCTTTATTTTTACTGTTTGTTGAGCTATTGATGCCGTCTTATTTGGCAATCTGTGGTGTTGGTGTATGTTGTGGGTTGGAGTTGATTTTCATGGTTTGTTTTATTTCATGTAGTTGTCGCTGTTCTGAACTGAAGAACAAAGTGTTCTTTTGTGTTAAAATACAGACGTAGAACTATAACGTGGCGATGTTATTTCGGATTTATTTTATGATTACTTATTCAAAATAGCCCTGAAATGCTAGTTGACTTTAAAATTAGCATGACGTGTTTTATTTTTTGTTTTGGGGAAAACCAGTAACAAATACAATCATTCTGTTATTCTCATTACATGGTAACTTGAGCTTCTTATGAGTTCATCTGTGTCTATCTCACTGTTCACTTCTGAACATTTTTTTATATTTTATTATATATAATAGTTTGGCGGTAATAATATTTTACTAAATATTGAGAACACGTATAATTGTTAATTTGATGATTGTGTTTGTTAATCATACTGCATTCAAAATTTGCAACCAAATAAGTGATTGTGGTATAATTAATGGTACGAGTTCCATATGTTTGGTCATTAATGTTTTAAGTTGTGGTATAATTAATGGTTAACAACATAAATTTTATTCATAATTTTAAGTTGTGGTATAATTAATGTTTTTTGTTGATCTATTATCTAATGAGTAAGGCTTAGGTGCTATGGATAGAATAAATATTTTTATGTTACGGCCTAAAAATCTATTGTATAAATTTCAAATTTTGATCTAAATAACTTAGAAAATTGGTTATATAATGAACTTGTAGAATATTAATTTTTACTATTTTTTATGATTTATGAAGGATGGCAAAAAAATAGCTTAAAAATAGAAGAAAATTGCTAATATTTTAGGTCATTTTTTGCTATCTCTTGTAAATTATAAAAAATACTAATTTTTCTTTAAAATAGTATAAATTTGAAGTTTATATAACCAATTAACTGGGCTACTTAAATCTAATTAAATTAGAAGTTCACACATATTTTTGAGACCTAACACAAAAGGCCTTGTATCCATAGCGCCTATGCCTTACTCTTAACTAATTAACTAAGTAGGAAGCCCCTGCTGATTTGATTGACCTTTTTCTGATAAGCCTCTGACCCTAGCTCTGAGTACACATTCGAAAGCACAAAGTCTAAAATTAAGCGCGATTCCTAGTTTCCATTTCTCAAGGTACGAGGAAAAGCCGAATCCAGTGAATCTCATTTGTTCCTTTCAAATTCGCTAATCCAGGGTCGACCAAAATCTGTAATAAGCTCTACAGTAATGCAAAAATCGAGCGTCTAAATGCCACTGAAGCGACAAATGGATCTGAAATTCCTGAGCCTATTTAACCTTGTAAATTTGTACCACCATTGCAGCTATTTTTTATCCTACTTTCATTTTTGCTTCTTTTTTGTGTACCAATTATCTGATTTGAACTATACCAATTTCAACGTTTAAATTACATGCCCCGTATCAATGTCAACAAGTTGCTCCTCAAAGCATCAAGAAGAGACTTCTCTTCCCCTACTTGGAAAACATTTCTCAGGTATGTTTCTCGATGAAGTACAAAACCAGCGAGTTAGAACAAGAAAAGAAAGTGCAATTCACCCTTTACAACCATCCATCTATTGGATTTCAGCTCATGATCAAGAAATCCCAGATTCCAATTTAAGCAAATTATTATTCCTCAACTTCAGTGTGACAGCAACTAGACCTCAGTTCTAGAAAAAAGGAAAAAAAAAGAAAAGGAAAATGAAATAATGCTATATGTCAAGAAAAATAATTTTACAGTGAATTGCTAGTTCCCTACCAGCAGAGACAAGTTATGTGCCAGTCAAATTTGTTACCACAATGTGCCTGTGCAAGTAAATATGCTACTGGCTTTCTATAGAGACCAGTAATATAAGAAAAGTTTAAATAAAATATTAAAGCTTTGGCTGGACATGCAAAACACAATTATCATATATAACTCACCTCAGATTTTGTACTGGCATCAATCATTACAGGATTTTCCAAGTTTTGTTTCATTCTCCTTTATTTTGCTGTTCTAAACACATAATCAAAACTGAAGGTAATTTGGGCTAGCTTGAGGGCAACTGAAGCTTACCGAGCGTGATTATTGTTTTTAATTAAAAGTAGATATATAAACAATAGTATACTAAAATTCACAAACCTAGGTTTCAGTTTGATTGATTTAGATAAAAACAAAGGCCACACACATTGTACGGACATGTACATACAATTAAAAAACAAAAAAGTTGTTTGTTCCTCAACAGAGTCATCTTTTTTCCTGATCATATGATGATTTGTTCCGAGTAAATGAAGAGAGCAAAACCCAAGAAAAGTAGACACTTCATCACGTGTCTCTCTCCGGTCTCTACCAAATAGAAACAACATGACTTTATAGTCCATCTGTTCCCCATAACAAAATGAACCAAAATATTAAACCAAAATAGGTAACTAAAACCTGCTATTTGGCTGTTGTTGAGACAGGGCGGTAATATTCAAATTTGGCCACTTATCTTATAGGGCTAAATAAACTTTTTCATCCCTCCCATTTGAGTCTTCTATTTGGCTTTCTCATTCATCTAATTTCTTCTAACAGAAACTTAGGTCTGTAAATTCACATATTTCAATTTCCTATTAATTTCTCGGGTAAATGAGTCTTAATGATATAATAATATCTTAAAATGAGGTCTAGTAGTGTCAACATGAACACTAATAAGTAATAATTAATAAATAGTAAACCAGGGTTGCAGTCCGATGCTTAACATGGTTCAATTGATGCACAGGTGCAGTATTGTATTATACTGAAAACCAGTGTTGTAAATAACGGTATGTACTTGTCGGACGGACAGGTACCACCAAGCGATTATTCGGGAATAATCGGGCATAATTGGAAATAATCGGCCGATTATTCGAGAAAATCCGTGACGGTTTGATCACCGCCAACGACTAATCGGACGATTAATCGGCCTAAACGGACGTTTTTTACAACACTGCAGAAAACTACATCATGCCAAATTGAAGGTCATGTTTAATAGTACAACGAGATTAAACGAAGATAACCGGGAACAAATTAAAGCCTACACTCCAAATAAAGAACAGAATTACTTGCACTATAAAACAGTTACCTAAGCAGTTGCTTTGTAAATTAGTATTGTTGAGTTCACTTGTCAGTATTATTTGACTTGAAGAGCAATGCAGCACTACTTACACTATACTATAGGAGCGTGATTAGTATGAAGAGGAGAAGAGCAGCGATGAAGGAATATTTGAGCGCAGCCAAAACAATGGCCAGGGAAATAAAAATGAGCTGAAACAGCGCCTGTACGGAGGCCCAGGCGAGTAGACCTGTCAATCCAACGGCTGCGATGTTCTCGGGATCTGCGCTCAGGAGATCCATCCACCGCCGCAGATCGATTAAAGGCGATTTCCGTCGATCGTCCAGTCCGCCATCACCGTTAGTACTGTCACCGTTACCGTTGCCGCCGTTGGACTGAGCTGATAGAGAGAGATTGCGTCGGGAGGTGCGAACGCAGATGGCTTGCGAGGGATAATTGAGTCTTTTCGCAATGGGAGGAGTGTAGAAGGGGGCAATGGCGGAGACTGCCACCATTGTCAGAGAGAGAGAGACAGAGACAGAGAGAGGGGGAGGGAGGGGGGGGGGGGGGGGGGGGGGGGGGGGGATTGGAGAATAAACAGAAAACACAAAAAGTGCGTTGAAGGAAAATCCGAAGGCATAAATTTCTTTTTAACCCTTCTAAAACTCCTGAATATCGAATTGATGTATAGCTCTGAAAAGGTAAATGGATGGTTCCGATTTCCGAGCAGACTTACATCAGACGGTCCATATGGAATTGAAAATTTGGAACATACAAGATTCTATTTCCTTGGTGATTGAGACATTCGTTCTTTTGTTTTTTTGTTGAGAAGATTAAAAAATATTTACCTAACCTTATCTTTACAATCTTTTTCTCTGGAAAAAAAAGTAATGAAAAAGTGAGATTAAAATGAATTAAATGATTAAATATTAAAAATTCTTATGTTTACGATGAATCTTATTTTGAAACAAACATTAAGATTGGGTCCTTCCATCAACGGCTATTAAAATAAAGAAGTAAATCAACATGTATACCAAAACACAACATCGGTTCGGTTTTTATTCTGTTTAGTTCTGTTCTATTTGTTTAAAACCGAATGAAATATTGATTTAGCTATTTTTTAGTTTTTTTTAGTTTTAACCAAACCAATCAGATGAACACCCCAAACTCTACTTCAAATATTTTATAAATTTAAAGAACAAGTTTGTACATTTTCAATATTTGAACTCAAAATCATTCTCTATCTTCGTAACTTTATAACTTGCAACATCGAGCACTATGATAGTTAAGAGTGTTCATCAGATGGATCAGTTTGATACATTTTTTAGAATATATTTAATAGTTTAGTTTGATTCGGTTTAGATATTTTAAAACTAGTTAGACCGAACTGATCTAATTTTTTTAAACCCATCGCCCATCCGAACCAAATTTTTAAACAAATTAGAAAATTACGACATAACACATATTACTTGGTTCGGTTTTAAACCGGTTAAACCAAACCAAACAAAAAATTTAAATCCGTCTTTAAAATATATTATTTTTGTAATTAATATCTTATTTTGCTTCAACCAAGAAAACCAAAGACAGTTCTTATTCTATTTCAATTCGGTTAAATTTGATTTTTTAAAACAGAATAAAAATTTGATTTACCTATTTTAATTCGATTTGATTCAACCGAACTGATGAACACTCCTAATGATTGTGAGCTTCTTTTCTAAATTGCTCACCTAAGATAAAAAAAAATTGATACATGTCAATATTTACAAATTAATTATTTGTATTTTAAAGAAAAAAATTACAAACAAATCAAACCTCACGACACAACCAATTACGGATGTGATCAGGTTGGATTTCTATTTGATTTTTTTTTTTGGAAATAAAAAACTAAAATCTCCAAAATCGCTCTGAAATTGTTTTTATTTTTATTTTTCCAAGTCTTCTACTCTACCAAACAACTTTTGGTCTCGGATAATATAGAACCACCTCCCCAGTTTAAAAAACTTCTAATCAGAAAAAACTTTACATCATAGAAAAAGCATTCGCTTTCCAATATCCTTGGATCGACGTCAGGTCTACTTTTTTTTTTTAAATCCTAAGGCCCTGTTCGGCGGTAAGAGATGAAAGGAAAAGGGAAAGGGTATGGGTAACTTTTGAACTAAATTTTATTGTTTACGTGAGAAAAAAAAATTTAATCTGAATAATTTTTTTTTTCCAGCATGAACAGTAACTTCGCTGCAGCAGCCGAACAGGGTCTAACAGAAGCTATTAGGTGGACGTCAAGTCTACTTATCAAGGAAATAAAATTGGAAATAACAATTCAATTAAAAATTAATAAGGGTATATTTGGTTGTAAAATAAAAATAGCTAGAATAGCTACATTAATAGTAATTATTGTTTGTCTTATTAGAATGGTCAAATTACAAAATTCTTATGAATAATATATTCTAATAAGACTAAAAAGTTTGAATTTAGAACCGGTCATGGAGCAAGACTAAGCGAATGGAATCATTATAGAGTAGAACTATGGTGTTTTTAAGTTCACCAAACTTTTTGGTGAACTCAAATTTAAAATCCATCGAATCGGCTTCAAATGACAAATCCGAATTGTTGAAGCCCGTTTACCTTACGAGTGATGCATCTACATGTAAAATCTTTAAATTTTGAAATTAATTTTGCATAAAGTTAAGTGGTCAAAAAATATTCAAAAAAATAAAAGCATTAAAATTAATTTATTGACCTTCTAATTTTGACCGCTTGACTTTATACTAAATTAATAAAAATGTTTAAAATTTTCACATATAGATGCATCACTTGTAAGGTGAACAAGTTTCAGCGGTTCGGATTCGTTATTTGAAGTAGATTTGATGAATTTTTGACTTGAGTTCATCAAGAAACTTGGTGAACTTAAGAACACCCTAGTTCTACTCATCATTATAATCAATATTCAGGAGTAATTTGCAACCCAAATTAAAATCATTCCTTTAGGCTTTCATAAGTGAACGAACTGGGAGACAAGATAGAAAGATCATTTTTAGTGTTATTGTTCATTTTTTTTCTTTGAGATAAATGCATCGTCCAAATATAGGTCATCTTGTAACGGAATGATTTTAAGTTAATTACAGATTCTGTGAATGCTTCAAATAATTACTTTGCACCTGACAAATCTGTAATCTGTAACATAGCAATGCCCTATATAGAATTTCTCAGGAGAAAGGTTGAACCGTTCTTATTTAGACCAATTCAAAAATCAGAAAATTCAAAAGACACAGTTTTTTATTTTAAATTGGAGTTTCTAACTCGAAACTGAATTAGCAACTCAACTCGGCTCATTAATTCGCGAGTTGAATTCAAGTTGTCATCAACTCAAACTCAACTCGGCTCATGAGCAACCCTAATTTCTACAGTTCTAGAGATAAAATAACCTTTTAAAATTTTGAAAAAATCTCTGATTGCTTAACACTTCAGAGTTGTGTCTGCAAAACAAGAGTAGGCTTATATTTTTGAGACTATAACACATCCTTGACAATTAAATAGAACAACTAAAAATTTGACGAAAAGAAAAGGGGAATGAAACAGGACAACTAAAAAAATCTTAGATCCACTGCCAGGGTTTATTCAATTAATCGTATAAAAAAAAAGGGGAAAACTAAACAGTTACATGAGTAAACTCTAGCCTATATACCAAAATGGTATATGCTGAGATGGCATAAGGAACGCATCTGAGACCCTGCAAATTTCTTAACTGTAGAAACCCAGAGGCACACCTCCACTCCTCCCTACTGTGAAGTGGTACCACACAAAAATCTATTTTCTAAAAATCAATTTTTAATTTTTAATGTTATACTCCAATATAACACCAATCTATCCTATAACTCAGAAACCCCATTTTGTTCAGCCGCTTTGAACACTGGTTGTGAGTGTACAACCCTCTGCCGCAACCCATTTTGAGTCTGTATATCCTCCTCATGAGACGACACCATTTCAAGCTTCTCATGATTAATCCCATCTTCATTCTTTTTATCAAATTCTAATGTTAAATACCCATTAGAATTGGACACTTCTCCATTCAAGTCTGAATTTGACACATCCATTCTATCAATCCCATTATCCAGTGAAGATACCTCTCCTTCCTTCAAACTCCCATTGCTCATGCTGAAACTACTGCAATCCATATCACTACCAGTAAAGCCACCCATACTGCTACTGCTATCCTCCTTAATAGAGGAGGATTCTCCATTTGAGAATGGCACACCAAGCTCAGTTTGGCCATTTCTGTTAGTCCAAACATCACCATTAGGCAAGTGCCCATTGCAGAGTCTGTTAAGGTTAGGGTTTTGGTCAATACCAGGCAAACGGGCACGTCTATTCTTCTCCAGTGGCTTCAATCGGCACGGTTTATCTAGGAAACCGCGAGAAAACATTTCCTGTGAAGGTTTTACTACAAAACCATTCACTAAGCATTGGGTTGTACTCCTGCTTGAGGTGCCATTTTCTGTTTCCTTAGGCTCGGTGCAGGAGCCAAGTTTAGGAGAAGCCGATTGTGTCGGGCTGAGGAAGAGTGTTTCTTCTCTCAGTGGGGAAGCAGGGGCAAGATCATAACTCTTGTTCTTACCAATGGTAGATACATCCAATTGTGTCTCAACAGGTCTTTTAACTCCAGTGAGAATGTCATGTTGGTGGGTCCCACCGTTCGATGAAGAGCATGTCTCATTCTCAGCATGGTCCACGAGATTCATAGGTGATGGGGGAATGGCCATTTGTAATCTTTGTTCACTAGGAGGGTCTTTTGGGGTGGTGAGAGGGCCAGCACGAGGGTTCACTCTACATTTTGAAAAAAAAAAAAAAAAAAAATTAATATTCAGAAATAAATTACAAAAAAAATTAATCAAGGTACATCTTTTGCTGCCCCTGTAAAACCTTAAAATACCATCTGCAACCTCAAAATGGCTTTAACCTCCCTGTCTGATTTTATGTAGATGGGCCACAGAAACAGTGAGGAAAGAGGAATAATTTGGGGCCTTATTTTCATGTCCTTATTTATTACTTAATGGGTATACAGCCATACAGGATATTTAGGTTCTTTGGGGTACAAATGAAAATTCAATATAAAATATGTTCCACAAAAAGGATAATACCGTGTGTACAAGAGCATATAAGCACCTTGAGCAAGCACCTCTTCTGGATCCACCACCACAACCTACAACATTACAAAAGAAACTATTCCGCAATTAATTATTTACCAAATCAAAGGGAAAAGAAACCAAAACAAAGCTAAAATAAAAGGCAAAGAAAATGAGAAACCCAAAAAAAAAAATATATATATATATATATTTTTTCAGCAAACCCTGCAAAACTTTATTACCTCAAACACCAAAAACATGCCCTTGTGCCTCTAAATAAATTACAAGGCAAAGCATTACCTACCCTATTCTAGAAACCAGACCTAGAAAGGGTTTAGGTGATATACTCCCACATGCAACCGAGGTAGATACTGAGCTTTTGCAGGAGCTTGCATTAAATATTCCCCAAAAAGTAAAACAAAAAAATAACCTTGCAATCATCAACCCGATACCACCGGCCTTGATGGTCCTTAATAAAACAAATATAGTGACCAAAGAAGGAGGCATTGAGCATGTCCAAGTGCACCACTACAGCATACAGATCATACAAGTCTCTTCCGGCCCCTATTACATCACTTGTGTATGTTGTCAGATCCAACCTCATTGGAAATGTTATTTTCTTGTTCAGCTTCCCAAACCTACCACCCTACCAATTAAAAAGAAAATAACATCCATGTTAACTAACAGAATTACAAAATGCATTTATAATACACCCTGTGATCTTGAAAAGAGCAAGCAGGCCAAATAATCCCGTATGAACCATATATCCAAACACTATAAATGTTTTTCCTCAAAAGGTCACTTTGGACATTTTAAAAAACAGGAGTTGGGATATTCTCTTTGAAAATAGAAACTGAAATTTTTCATGAAACAACACCTCAAACTGGGTAACAAGACAGACCTGGAATCTCTTCAGAGCAATGGTGAGTATATTTGGTGGCTGATGTACTGTAAGCCTTTTCTTTGCTTTCACGTAATCCTTGCATCTGATTAAATATATACCAACTAATTAATAAAGTGGAAGATAGAATACTCAGATTATAAGAACAAAAAAAAGAAGAAAATTATTACCCATCACACTTGTACTTGTTGTCGCCATCAAGCCACTCGACAGCTGTAAACTGATCCAAGCACTGCTCCAGAGATTCGGCATCTCCTTGAATCTCAACCGTCAGATCCATCATGTTATCATACCGGTTCGAAACCATCTCACACTTCTCACAAATAACCTACAATATTTACTTAACCATCACTCTCTTAGAACATCATATCATAGTACAAACACATTTATTACATTTATTAGCACAATTATTATTATCAATAATATTATCCTTGTCTTTTTACACAATTTCAAAATTGATACTGTAATATAAATGCAAAATATCCAATCTTACAGGCTCAAGTTTACCAAATAATTTATATATTTCAGTAAAAGCATTAAAGGACCTGTGATCGAAGATGCCCCCCGAAAATGTGCTGTATGATTGTAGTCTCCTGAGAGCTTAAATCTAGATTTTTCTCTCCCCCAAACACATCGAGGCAGGCCGATTGCATTTTATCAATGGCAAATCTGTAAATATTCATATTCCATCACACAATAATCCCAGATTATACCAAAAGGAATCAGGTACCACGGGATTAAACCTGAATTCTTATACTGCTACTGTGATGAACACCCAAGAAAATTATATATTTTTTAAATTTCAAAAGTGTCAATGCTACTTTTGAGTTATATATATTATTAAATTGAGGTTCTATGCATCAGAAAAATAATCTAGGTTGACATCCCAGGAAAATAAACATATAACAGAAACCAAAAACACAGAGAGATATCAATTTATAACAAAGGAAAAGGAACAAACCTCATGAATTCATGAGCATCCTCTTGCTGGCCATAGCCAAAATTTCCACCAATGTTAGGCAAGCCAGAGAGAATCCTATTTGGAGAGATAGGGTCTAAGTTTGTCCTTGCCTTTTGGACATGCACCTGTAATTCACATAAGAAGCACCACTCCTCCTTTCTCACACCTTTGATGCAATATACAAAGTAAAATGTAAATGGAGGGAAATTTGGGCTAGATGATGTCTCATATGAGATAATAAAGGGTCGATTGAAGGCCTGTCAGTAGCACAGTTGACAAGCATTTTGAGCATAATTGCATTAATTGGTGCCAGTTACTATTGTACCTTCAATTTGGGTTTATGTGCCAGTAAGGAGTCCTATTTACCAGCTGAACGCAATGTAAGCAACGATAAGCAACACTTTCCCAGGGCATTTTCAGAAAACAAATTGATGTACTAAACATGGTGCTGATACTGCTGTCACCATTTCTGTTGTCCCTTTCTTGCCTTCTTTGGTGCTTAGTTGAAGGCGCTTAGTTACAACTAAGGTAAATAGAGGTTTTTGGAGATATTTTCAGGTTGAATGTGCAATTGAGAGTTCATGGAAGCAAAATTCATTTAGATTGGAGCTCATAAATACAAATAGCACAATTATCGAGGATTGATTTAGCTTAGCTGGGATATCATTGCTATTTTTGGCACTATTAACATCTGTATGCCATTTGATAGCAGTTTCAATATTTTCTAACTAGTTGTCGTAATAAAGCAAACTTGACATTTAGTAATCACCAATTGTATGTTGGTTTAAATTGAGATTCAATTGCTCACTGAAAGCTAATCAACCAAAGGCAACCAGTATGAATATCTGATAGTGAGATGGCCAAATTTCAACCAATAAAATTAAGTCGTGACAAAGAAAAATAGACTCACATCCTCTAATATGGTTTTTAGCCAATAAGTAAGCAACAAGTGGTCGGGTAAATGTGAGGCATTGCAAAACTACATTGGCAAAGCAGCTGCAGGCAAATTACAAAATTAATTACATAAGATGCATCAGATGCCATAGATTTGAAAAAGGAGGAAACACAAAAAAAATATTATTTAAAGAACCTGTTTCCAAGGTTTACGAGGCCACAAGGGCTAACTTCACCATATTCCCAGTTAAAAAGATTCAAGAATTCATCATATGGGAAAAGAACCTGCCATGAATAAGTCAATAAAATACAAAGTTACTCATACTCTGAAGAGTGTCATTGGTTCAGCATTTATCCTGTGAAATATAACATTGGTAGTTTGGTACGACAGGGCTACCTCCTCTTCATATTTAAGGCAAAGGTAAAATGCCAACAAAGGGCAGATTTTTTCTTCTTCAATTAGAAGTTTATTACAGATGAAATATAAAGATCGATTGCAATTCACAAGAGGTGTCTATCACTGTCCTTCATGGCATCAGGAACAGACTAAGAAAGAGAGGGGAGAGAACCCAAAAAGAGAAGGCTGGGGGATTGGCAATAGTGATACCTCATTTGTAATTTTGCGAGAATGTGAAATTTCACCATTTCGAAGCGATCTCATTTGCTTGCACTTGAACTTATGATCAGTACGCCAATGCTTGGTCTGACATTGTTGTGAACTGAATTTTCAATTAAATGGAAAACCATGGTTAAGAAAACATCTAGGTTCACATGCATAAATAGATCAGTATGCTAAATGGTCTAAGCAGCATGTGAAAAATAACAGTTTAAACGTAAAATAGACATGTATACTAGTAATTTCTAGGAAAAGGTAATTGAAACAATTGAGTCTAAAGGAGTCACCTCAACTCCCTCCCAAGTCCCAACTTACATTAAATTAGAAAAGAAAATAGAGAAATTTAGATATATACCCATCATAACTTCATCAATTAGATATTTACCCATCAAAACTTTAAATTTAGTTATTTCCCCATTCAAACCCATTCAATTTATTTATATCCCCATTTAGTGATTTATTCAATTAAAAACACTAACGAATACTAATAAAAAATAAATAACATTTTTGCCCTTGTCTCTTCATTCTCTTTGCTAATAACCAGCCCTCTTCTTCTTCCCCATTACTCGTTTATTTGGTTTTTTTGAGAAAAAATAGCTTCCAAGAACCATGTGCTTCAAGATTGACAAGTGAAATCCTCAAGTATCAGCTCTTCGAGCAAGAAGGGCAAGGGTAACAATGAACATAATTGTTAATGAAAGAAGCAAAAACTGATTCAAAAATTTGGATTTTCACTTTCTTTTTTTCTTTAATTTCCTTTAAAACTCTTGTTATTCGGGGTTGAGAATTATCAGGATACTCCATCAAAGATTCATGATTGGACCAATTAAGAATTTTGGTGTGGGACCATATCCCATATTAAACCCTTTTTTTTTCTGCAGCTCAAGTTTTTCAGAGAGAAACATCCGAGCAAAGCTAAAAATGATAGCAATTCTTGTAGAACGTTAGAATCGATTTTAATGTCAGCAGGAGCTCCTCCTCAGAAGGCACATGTTGCAAGTTGCAACTATGCTTTATACAAAATCCTACGAACATTTTCTTAGAAGTCCGTTTTTTGCACACAACAAAAAAAAACCCAAGGAAACGAGTAATGGGGAGGACGAGTTATACCAAAGAGAATGAAGAGACAAGGGCAAACAAGTAATTTTATTTTTTTATTAGTATTAATTAGTGCTTTTAATTGATTAAATCACTCAATGGGCATATAAATAAAATGAATGGATTTGAATGGGGAAATAGCTAAATTTAAAGTTTTGATGGGTAAATATCTAATTGATGAAGTTATGATGGGTATATATCTAAATTTCTCAAGAAAATAATACAAAGTGTCCTTTCCTGTCTCCCTCCCTCCCTCTTTTACTGTTCTTTCCCAATGTTAAGGACACAACAATAGTACTTAATTTACAGTTTCCGCATTTTGAAATAATACTCTGGTTTATTGGATATTACAGTCTTCAGTTTTGTATGTTTCTCTTTCAAATCACTTATCATTGCAAAGGCAGGCAAAATTAAGAGCAATTTTACAAAAAGAACCAAGCTTAGCCCCAATTGTTAAGAAAAACACCGCAAACAAGTCCAGAATTACATACCAGTACCGCACCCTCTTGCAGCCGGAGCACTTTTTTGAGCCAGAATGGCCGCATGTGACGCAAACTTCTTCTTCGATCTCTGAGACGTGGGCCCCACCTTCTCCGTCTGTTCCGATCGACATGGCCCTACTAAAGCCCGTGTCGACCAAGAAGTGTTGTGACGCGAGTTTCCTAACACCAAAGAAAAGCACTAAAGCGATTAGGATCAGAACGACGGCGATTTTAAAATACGGCGACGATGTGGGGTCCACCGCTTGCATCTAATTGACTGAGATGGCGATGGAGATCCGGTTTGCTCGTTTCATGGGTTGTATTCGAGAGGAAAACCCTAGAAAGAAAGAACGAGAGACGCGGAGATGAGAGAGAGAGAGAGAGGGTTCTGAGCAATTCCAATTCTGGTGCTTTTTTTAGTTCCTCTTTAATTTTTTTAGGCTACTTTACAGTTTCTTTCTGGAGAAGAATGGTGAAGAAGAGAAAAGTACAGAAAATAAGATACCTGGACGTAGTCTATTCCGTTCAGAAGGATACTCTCACCGACTATGGGTCCCACGACTAATCGGAATACTCCTCGGACGGTCGGACCAGAGAGAGATGAAGAGATTCTTGCTATAAACCAGGTCTTCAGGTCTTAAATAGCATAAAAACATGTAAAATAGACATAGGGTATTATTGGAATTTTTATTTTAGGAAAATAAAAAGATATATTTATACGATATTTTCAGAAATAATTCTAAAAAAAGATATTAAATTTAGTAAATTATTTAAACATCAAACTGTTTCTAATAGAAACTCTGCATTGTATGAATGACAAGTGTTGATTTGTTGTGTGTAGATAAATTTAGTTCAACTAATTTCCGCATTGTCCGTGTATATCAAAATAAATAAAACACAATACGGAGTCAGACTTATTTATAGTTACTATTAAGAAAAGCAAAAGAAATATTTAATTTGTTTGGACCAAATTTATGCAAACTACTGCACTAAAAATGAATATAATACATGCATATTTAACTCCTAGCACAGTATCTCAATTAAGCCATTACAAGAACGGTCTCTATCTCTAAATAAAAAATACAGACATCCAATCATCATAACACTAATTATAAGGATAGGGAATATATTGCAAACTAGGATTCAAATAAAATAATCTAATCTAATATAGGAGCAATATTTTAAGACTTAAAACAAGCACAACACAACCACTTTGTGCTTTTTAATGAGTACAGCTCTAAAAATCTATTGAATTGATTTTAAACGACGAATTCAAATTATTGAAATCGATTCATTTCATGAGTGATACACATACATACAAAAAAAATTTAAGATTTTCAAATTTATCTAATATAAAGTCAAACAATTAAAATTAAAATTTTAAAAGCTTTTCTAATATATGTATTTTTCATCCATTTTTTTTTTACCCATTTAATACTAGATCAAATAAAAAATATACAAATACTACTCGCACGAATTCACATTCTCTTCAATAGGCACGAATCTCAAAGTCCAATACCGGTTGAGATTCAATCTCAAAGTCCGAATCCAAAATCAGTTTAGATTTAATCTCACACCGTAAAGTGAGGGTAACCTGAGTAGGGCTGTCAAAAAAACTCACGGCTCGTGGCTCGCCTCTAGCTCGCTCGCTAACAGCTCGCTCGGTAGTGGACCGAGCTGTTAACGAGCCAGCTCGGCACAGGCTCGGGCCAAAATAAATGAGCTGAGCCAGGGTTAGCTCGGACCGGGCCAGCTCGGCTCGTTAAGCTACAGTGAATTTAGGGTTTAGTCCCGTATAATTTTAAGTCCAGTCTCATTTTTAAAGGCGCAATTATACAAAATTGATGTATTTTCGGTTTGGGAAGAAATGATATGGCTTTAGTTGCTTGAAGATGTGCATGCTGGACAATTTCTTAAATTTTTTGAATGATATTTTTTATTTTTTTTATTTTGAATTTGTATAATAGCAGCCCAATAAAGTCCAGCGAGCCAGCTCGTCAGCTCGCGAGCTAGCTCGGGCTGACTTGTCACAAGCTGAGCCAGGGGTTTTGACTCGGGTGACCTAGGTCCAGCTCGCTCGGTCCAGGCTCAAGCCAAAATAAACGAGCCGAGCTAAGGCCCAGCTCGGCTCGAGCCAGCTCGTTTACAGCCCTAAACCCGAGACTCCGAGAGGATACGAACTCCTACTGACACGTGTCACTTGAGGAGACTATGGTCGGTCGTCCCATAAAACAATCTAAATATGGGGTTGTCAAACTTTACCGCCACGTGTCTGATTTTTGGTTGGATCTTTACCTTATCAGTTGAATCATCATTGAATGTACAATGAACGGTCTCACTCAATAGAGCTTTCAAAATTCTGTGCCCATGAGGATGAGGTCATTTAAAGTCCGATCAAACAAAGATTTGAGTCTTTTTTGAACGTAACCTCAACATTTATGAAAATTGGTGACTGTTCGATTTACTTTTATGTCTAATTTGATTCCGTGTTTTTACGATGAAGTTTGTTAGTATAACAACTGCATATAAGAAATTATCATTAGACTTCTATTATTTTCATCAAACAATAATGATTAAAATTGTATCCACATGATACACAGATTAGATATCTTGTCTTATTCGAATTCGAAATCCTCGCATGTGTGGAAGCTTGATCAGAGTTTGGAGAAACATGTCAACTTGCTGTCTCGCTAATATTGAATGAAAAACATTTATCTATAAAATTGAGTCTCTTTCTGCATAGCAAAAAATCTCAGATTCTTCTAGAATGAAACCATGTTGTGCAAGATATAAATCACAGCGCTTAATTAAAGGCTTTTTCTATAAAATGAAAACCATATGAGTAACTGGAGGGGAGGGTTCCAAATTGTCGATCCGAACCGTTCAACATGATATATTTACTAAAATATGGTTACGGATGAAATTTTATAATTTTTAGGAAAATTTTTACTATTTTTTAAAATAGATAGAAAATCATTGTTTTTTGAATGGTTCAAAAATAGTAATTTTCTATCCATCTTAAAAAATAATAAATAAATTTCAAAAAAAATATAAAAAATTTTCTCCGTGTATATTTTAGTATAAATATTATATTTAATGGTTCGAATCGACAATTTGAACTTCAAAAATAAAGACATAAAATATGAAGATAAGGCATTGGAACCCTCCTCGTTACTGGATAGGCTTCGTTCCTCTATGAAACCATACAGTTATAATTCTCGATTTCAAATTGTCATGACCGATTTTTAAAATGTTAGCCCATTTTAGCCCATTTTAGCCCATTATCTCAGTTTAGTTAGGCCCAATTGAGTAATTCTTTCAAAAGGAATCATAATAACTTGGTCTTTGACTCTGTGAAGCAGAATAGGAAACGCTGACCATTTTAAGTTCGGCTGAATGCATGTTTGTTTGGGTTATGTATGTATGTTTCATATATAGAGGAGAGTTCAAATATTTTCATATTTTTCATGTTTCTTTATATCTTATATATTTTATTTTTATTTTTAAAGTTTAAATAGTCGATCCGAACCGAGATTTATATATGTTTGAAAACCAATTTTATATTTTCTTGAAATTGTTTATTATTATTTTAGATAAATACAAAGTTATTATTTCTGGACCATACAAAAATAACGATTTTCTACCTATCTAGAATAGTAGTAAGAAATCATTCAAAAAAAAATATAAAATTTGATATATAAGCATGTTTTAACAAGAATATATGCTATAAATAATAATAATAATAATAATGATAATAATAATAATATAATAATAATAATAAAAAAATGATCAAATAACAACCTTAAACCCACAAAAGTTAATTTAAAGCAATTTGATATCGCTCTCCATATAGGATAAGAAATAATAGCTTGTACTAGTCCGGCCATTTTTATTAATACCCTTAAGAAAAAAGTTAATTTTAAAAATAACCATCAGTTCTGTTTTTTTTTCAAAACTAACCTAACCGCCAGGCCCACGGGCGGCCCAATAAATAAGCAAACCGCCTGGCCCACGGGCGGTCTCCTAGGGGACCAAACCGCCCCCCCCCCCCCCCCCGGCGGTCTCCTTTTTTTTTTTTTATAGAGAGATCTGAGTATTTTGATTTAAATAATTTTGTGAAGAAAAAGTTTTCTTGTTTAGAGTGTATGCCAAAAAAATAAGACATTTAATAAATTTATGAAGTGATGTCATAACTCTTTATAACTTTGATTTTATTTGTCAGTTAGATATCACAAGTGACAAGTCTAAATATAACACTAATGAAGGACTTGGCATTTATTCAAAAATTTCCAAGCTCTGACAGCTTGTTGATCTTTTTCTCTTTTTCCGGTTTTTATAATATATGTATAATATATACAGAGATGGGCTACGGTGAGTTGCGAAGTAAAGCGACTATTTTACTTCACGCTCATATTTTGTGATTTTAAAGTTCAAAATGTCGATCCGAACCGTTCATCTTGTTCTCCATATTGAAATGTGCTTGGAGACCAAATTTTACATTTTTTGGAATTTTTTTACTATTTATTAAGCAATTTTGAAAGTCGCTGATCTGATAGTTCAGAAAATTTTACTGTTTTTTTACTGTTCACAGCAAAACAACAATTTTAAAAAATGCTTAATAAATAGTAAAAAAATTCCAAAAAATGTAAAATTTGGTCTCCAAGCACATTTCAATATGGATTAAACATCTAACGGTTCGGATCGGTCGTTTGGACTTTCAAAATAAAATACGGCGTGAAGTAGAAATGCGTTTTACTTCGCAACTCACCGCAGCCTACCTCAATATATACATATATACATATATACATATATGCATATATACATATACACATATACACATATACATACATACATATATACATACATACATATACATATATACACACATACATATACATATATACATATACATATATACATATACATATACACATACACATATACACATATACATATACACATATACATATATACAAATTTTTTTTTTATAAACTCAGTTTTTTATAATATATGTATATATGTATATATAAAGAGGAGGGATCAAGTTACGACAAGTTACAACAACTATTTTTTATATTTTTAAAGTCCAAATCGTCGATCCAATCCGTTAGATGTGATCTCCACAATAAAATGTGCCTTCAAATCAATTTTTACATTTTTTGGAATTTTTTTACTATTTATTAAGATGGGTACAAAATTCAATAGTCTGAATTTTCCTAGTTTTTGTACCCATCTTAATAAATAGTAAAAAAATTCCAAAAAATGTAAAATTTGGTCTCCAAGCATATTTTACTGTAGATATCACATCTATCGGTTTGGATCGACAATTTGGACTTTAAAAATGTAAAAAATCATTGTTGTAACTTGTTGTAACTCAAAAATTGTTGTAACTTGATCCCTCCTCGTATATAAATATATACATATACATAGGAATATGCTAGCATGCTATGCATAACATAGAGCCCCTCCATGCAACGCCTTGGATTTCGACTTTTCAAAATCCTAACGGTCGATCCGAACCGTTCATCTTGTTCTTCATATTAATATGTATTTGGAGACCAAATTTTACATTTTTTTGGAATTTTTTTACTATTTCTTTAGATTTATTGAAAATCGCTGTTTTTTTATGGTCCAGATTTGCTGAAAACAGTGATTTTCAATAAATCTAAAGAAATAGTAAAAAAATTCCAAAAAATGTAAAATTTGGTCCCCAAACACGTATTAATATGGAGAACAAGATAAACGGTTCGGATTGACCGTTAGAATTTTGAAAAGTCAAAATCCAAGCCGTTGCACGGAGGGGCTCTATGCTATGCATAGCATGCTAGCATATTCCCATATACATATATTATATAGAGATAGGCTAATGTGCTTTCGGTAGCATATGGGCCGAAATACACACGGTCCAAATTTGAAATTTCAAAATTGAAAAAGTAGATCTGAACCGTTCATCTTGTTCGCCATTTTTATTAATATGGAGAACAAGATGAACGGTTTAGATCGACTTTTTCAATTTTGTGTATATGTATATGTAGATATGTATATGTGTATGTGTATATGTGTATGTGTATATGTGTATATGTATATGTATATATGTATATGTGTATATGTATGTATGTATGTATGTATGTATATGTGTATATGTATATGTGTATGTGTATATGTGTATATGTGTATATGTATATGTGTATATGTATATATGTATATATGTATAGAGTTAGGCTGGGGTGCTATGGATAGCATAGTGGCCTCCCGTGCTACGGCTCAATATTCAAGTTTTCAAAATCCAAACGGTCGATCCGAACCGTTCATCTTATTTTCCATATTAATATCTGCTTGGAGACCAAATTTTATAATTTTCTGAATTTTTTTACTATTTATTAAGCCACTTTGAAAATCGCTAATCCAACGGTTTTACTGTTTTGTGCAGCCACCGTTGGATCAACAATTTTGTAAAATACTTAATAAATAGTAAAAAAATTCAGAAAAATGTAAAATTTGGTCTCCAAGCAGATATTAATATGGAGAATAAGATGAACGGTTCAGATCGACCGTTTGGATTTTGAAAACTTGAATATTGAGCCGTAGCACGGGAAGCCACTATGCTATCCATAGCACCCCAGCCTAACTCTATATGTATATATGTATATATGTATATGTGTATATGCATATTATAAAAAAATGAGTTTATAAAAAAAATTGTATATATGTATATGTGTATATGTATATGTGTATATGTATATGTATATGTATATGTGTATATATGTATATGTAATTATGTATATATGTATGTATGTATGTATATATTATACATATATTATAAAAACCGGAAAAAGGAAAAAGATCAACAAACTGTCAGAGCTTGGAAATTTTTGAATAAAGGCCAAGTCATTCATTAGTGTTATATTTAGACTTGTGATATCTAACTGACAAATAAAATCAAAGTTATAAAGAGTTACAACATCACTTCATAAATTTATTAAATGATTTAGAAGATGAAAAATTAGGGTCTACAATAATATACTAGTAATCGTGCCCGTGCACAGCAACGGGAGCAAATTATGTAGTAGAAAACATAATTTACTAAAGTATTTTTTTTCATAAAAAAATAGAGAAAATAAATATCATTGAATGTAATAACTTTAGAAAACCTAATTTACTAAAGTATTTGATTTCGATTGAAACTGATTGAAACTAATTTTGCCTACGTGTTGGGAGATGAGTAAGGTATAGCTGATTTTCACCTAGATCCATATTTGAACCCAAAAAATAAAATAAAAATATAGCACCTTAAGTATAGTAATTTTCATTTGTGTCTATGTTGCTTTCAAGTCTCATTGAAAATCTATTAATATGCCTTATTTTGTAATTTTTTTTTATACAGAGTTAATTTTCATAATCAAACCTCTTAAGATAGATTCTATTTTTTTTATTTGTAACTAATATAGGAACCCAATTATTTTTTAAGTAGAGAATGAAAGAAACATATCATTATCCATATTACATAATATACTCTTTTTTTTTAAATTAATATACTCATAATAAAAGATACAAAACTATAATAAAGGACAAAGTGAAATGGAAACGTGTTGAAATGATAATTCAAATGAAAGTAAAACTATTAGACAAATAAACGCACATCTGGAATTGTTCGGTATCTCTGAACTTCAAGCTGAACTGCGCATAAATTAAATAAACTAAATTATTTACCAAACAAATGTGCAAAGGTCATTGTAACATGGGAATACCAAATATATAAAATTGATGAGTCCAGGTTATTATATGTTAATTTGGACAATAATAGATGAGTTATTAGTAACAAAATCAGTATTATTACATGGGAAGATAATCAGTGTTGCTAAAAGGGAAATTAATTGCTTTCAAATATTAAAAAAATCCAACGGCATGGAGAAATCCAACAACACTGAGATTATATATTGGTGTATAGACATTATGGTTCTCTTAGGCCAAAATACAAACAGTTGGTGCGCAAGACAAAGGCATAAATAAACAGATGTCGAAGCACAGAAAAAAAAGTAAACATGGATTGCATGAACCATGAAAAAGAGCAGAAGAGAGGCATTTGCTTTGCTAAAGAGTGAAGGGCCTTTCTCCCCATGGATATAAATTAACAAATATTAATAAGGTCAAGTTTAAATTTTAGAAGAAAAAAATAGAAGAAAAAAATAATAAAAAAAAGAAACAACTGCAGTGAGTCAAAGCCATTTGACATAATGGCAAGATCAACCCTTGTTGTCGATTAATGTATTTAAGTACCTCTTTCTATACAGCTAGACCATCCAACATTAAAATTGCCAGTTATTTGCTTGCAACACATAATAACAGTAAATCGACCAAGCTTTCAACTTGTTATAAAAATATGTCTTAATTGTAATACTATTACCACCCAACGCAAAACCTGAGAAATAATTTTAAAACCGTACTTGTATGTGTGCCAACCATTCTTGTCGCTGCTTTGCATCCCTGTAGGAGAACAGGGTGTTAAGACAGGATCCTGTAAGACGATTGTCCTCAAGACAATGTCAATGTCCATGTCTCCCATAAAGGACACTGACCCAAAGCCAACGGACCCTGCCTGGAAACCTCTAGCTTGTCGATCAGTTCCATGGAAGCAAACAACTGGTTGTAGTACTTGATTGCCTCATCAACCTCCCCTAAAGCAAGAAAACAACTGGAAGTAGAAGTACGTTAATACCCTTTCGTTACAAATACACAACATGAGACAGTATAATGGTGCTCCCAAAGAAAAAAAATACTAAACACTAAATGCAAGTCTTTTCCTTCCTTTATAATGTAACTTAAGTGTCCCCCATCAAGAATGAGAAATATCATCACACCGTTAATAATTAAAAGCATCTTTTGCAGGCCCTTCTTTACCCACAGTTACCTTTTTTTCTTTATTATCTGTTTATTAACCTTTTTTTATTTCTGGGGCACACATGAATTTTCTGTTCTTCCAAACTTATCTCACCCCCCCTACCAATTTCTTTCGGTGTATCCCTTCTTTCAAATTAAGATCAAAGATGTAATAGGTTCCACATGAATTTTCTAGGCACAATTTTGTGATTTGTTCCAAACCAGGCGTTTTCCCCAAATTATTACGCACTTACTTTGCAGCTCTAACACGAGCTCTGAGAAACCCAGTATCAGCCTCCAAGGCAATAAGACAGTCCCCTACTTCTCAAAAATTTTGAAAGTGAAATATTGGAAGAACTGTTGTACTCACCAATGCCAACCAACAATACAAGCGAGAAAACAGTGGCACACATCACAGCTGTAGTTATTGCATCAATAGGGCCTCCACTTGTCACAACATAGTGTAGAAAATATCTAAAAAACATAGAAAGTAAACCAAACTAAGATGGGACAATCAATTTTGAGGGTTTAGGGACAATCACAGCTGTCAATCTCCTAACAGGAGCTCGACCGAGGCACAAATACCAAATTATATATATATTAGAAAAAAAAAAAATCAAACTTAAACCAACAACAAAGAAAAAAAATACTATAAATAAGAACCATATGAAATTATGTTCTTCAATGATTATCGATTTACCTTGATACAATTTCCAATGTTATCACAGAAAGCCATTAACAAAGTCATTTGTCTATCCAATTGACCGTGCCAGCTCTATTGGAGAAAATACATCACATAAATTAATTTAAATTGATCACAAAAGAGGTTAAATAGAATAAGAGTAGATTGAAAAGAAGCCATACCCAAAAAGTATAGGGAGAAATCCAGTGTAGAGGCACCGAGACAACACAAGCTAGAGACCACATGAAAAGTTTATCCAAAATTGGATGTTGCAATTTCTGCAAAGTTGAAACAATTAGTACCTAAAATTGAAAAACAGAAAACATCTAAACATTTAACTAAAAGAAAATGTAAAGAAAACAGTGCCTCACTGGATTGGCATTAGAGCTTGGTTCCTTGTATTTGCTGGTAAGAGATTGAACTTCTTTCATAATTTCCTACTACCCCTCCTAAAAAAAATATAGTTTACTATTTAGTCCTCGGTTCATCCAATTATAAAGTATTCATAATTTAGTACCTATCTTCACTGCATTCTGATCAGACGGTTTACATACATAACTGGATTGCCCTTTATAACACCTCGTAACAGCATGGTACCAAAAAGATAGCAAATACCATAATTGTCCTTTCTGGGTTCATAACTGAACTGGTACATAATCAAACTTTTTTATAAAAAATCCTTTGATAACATGACATACATAAATAGTCTCATAAAAAAACATAAATTTATTATAGTGGCATCTAGATCCTATATAACCTCATCACTTGAATTCAATTCGGACTGGCTAGAATTCTTTCCAATAAAAACACAAGCAATAAGCTTCTGAATCTATATAGCAATATTATCACTCAACACATCCAAGGAATAACTTTAGCTTATATACATTAATTGAATTTAGAGCCTTAAAATGCAGATAATTTAAAGAGAGTAGCAAAGAAAATCAGATGCTAAAAACATGTACATGTTGAACTAACCCATCTTCACTGCAGCTGTAGAATGCATGTGAGCTACCGGGTTCAATTGCTATTTTGTGGAGTGTGGACACTTTCACCATGAGACCCAATTTTCTTTGTGTTTGCTCTGCCATTATCCTTGATCTTACCAACTCTAACCTGATTAAAATTGAAACTTTTGCAGTTAATTTGTACCTACTGATTCTTATAACAATTCAGAATTCAATTAAAAGTCAGACAAATAATTTTCACTATATTATTGGAAATAACAAAATCGTGGCCACTTATAGATTTGCTACAAAATGAAGAAAAATGGCAGAATTTCGTAAAAATAAATAGAAAAGATTGAGATATCTAATCAACACGATAGGAATTGCATACAAGATAGGACCAAACAAAAAGCAACTCAAATCGAATCAAATCAATCAACACGATAGGAATTGCATACAGAACAGATCGATTATTCATCAGACAATATTGACCTAGAGAAAGACGAACCTTTCTGCTTCTTGTTGCTGTAGAAGTAGAAGGCAGCGACCGCACCAACCGCCGCCACTGCCACGGCGATCGAGATGATTTCGCCTTGCGTCATCTCCATCTCTCTGCTCTCTCTTTGTCTTTATCTCCCGCCTCAGTCTCTCTTTTCTCTTTGTGAGTATCTCTCAAGATTTATGGGTTTGGTGAGAAGAGGGATTCTAGATGGGTAGGTGAGCTGAGCGGAGAGGAGACGTTGGGGCCTTGGGGTAGATGCTGAGGTATGGTA
The DNA here is from genome assembly GCF_964058835.1 of Carex rostrata. Classification (NCBI taxonomy): domain Eukaryota; kingdom Viridiplantae; phylum Streptophyta; class Magnoliopsida; order Poales; family Cyperaceae; genus Carex; species Carex rostrata. The sequence goes on along the minus strand of NC_135925.1, from coordinate 13,403,444 downwards.
GAGGAGCGGGACAGTTATCTGATATTCTCCCAGTGCTTTGAGAGAGACGGTGAACGAAGGCGGAGTGGCGGAGATCTGAGGCGATTAGGGTTTTCTCTCTTTTTTTCTTCGGAAGAAGGGATCGGGGAGGGAGGGGGGGCACAGAGATAATTTGCTGGGAGAAGCGCAGCGCTCAAGCGAAAAAATTTAGGCATCGTAGATTAATTTGCACGATTTTTGATTGAAATCCGACGGTGCAGAATCAAAATACCTGTGATAATACATGTAGCGGTACGTGTAACGGGTACAATTTTAACTAATTTTGGACTTCTACACGTATAAAGGATGTATTTAATCAAAGGAAGGCAGATTGTTTGTTTAGATGGCTCAGATTCAATCCGAAAAAAAAAACAGTAAATCAGGACCTTTGCAGGATCTAGACATTAAGCTCCTTAATAAGGTAGGGGAGATACAATACGGTTTGTGGGCTGTATTTAAGAAATGTTTTATCACAACGGAGCTCCATTTTTTATTTTTGAAAAATCATAAAACATGAAAATCAAAACCTAAATTTTTTGGAGTTACGAAAGCGTATGCCGAGCGATGACAATAGTTTACTTTGTTTTGTCAACCAGATGAGCAAAGAAACATGCATTATCGTCCCTGCAATATATTATATGAGGAGGATTTCAATGCCTCATTGATTTTATACCTCATATTTTATATCTTCATTTAATAAATCACTGTCGACACAAATGAACATAAAAAGAAAAGAAAAAACCATAAAAGTTAATAAAGGTAAAATTGAATTTATTTAATAAATTAATATGATAGGATTTTAAACATGTACATTAGAAGTTAAGCTATGATAGACTCACTGAGAAAATTAACCTTTTTCCGCCTTTTTTATTGGAACGAGTCTATTCACAATGACCCGTTACACCATATAATACAGCTCAAGTCGCAAAGTATCTCTTATTGTCAACTGAAGTGCATGGTCAGGCACCCTGGCACGTTCTATGATCGATATTCGATGGACAGCTTTGAGCCTTTTATAAATATAATTAGCATTATATAATTGTTATGTCAAGTGCTTAATTAATTCCCAGTTAGCAATTTCTTACTGCGGACCCTTTTGTAAATCTTAGTTCATATATGACCAGATTCATGCCACTTTATACTTGTCCAAAATGTATTTTTTTTTTTTTTTTTTGGGGGGGGTAGCACTCTACAGCGATTATTTTAAAATAATCAAGGCTCATTTTGATCTCAAATCTCAATTGATTCCAACTATGAATCTCTCCCAAACGGGAACATATTTGATCAAATATTAGATTAAAAAGTTCTCTCTCTAGATTCTTAAAAAGTTCCTGATCACTTCGAGATTTGCTAAATCTTATAAAGTTGGGTTTTCTAACACATAGATTCTTGATTCTTATCCAACTCAGATTTTTTTTCTTCTTCTTTTTTTTCAGAAACATAATCAAGTTTCTAAAAAGTTGTGAATTTATAATTAATAAGAAGATACATTTTGACCACTAAACGCCTTGGAATTGGAAACACTGACAAATTGGACTGAACCCATTTTTATTTTATTTTATTTTATATAATAAGCACATTTTATTATTTTGTAATTTATAGGAAATCTCTTTGAAGTTTCCATATTAACCATCATAAGAAAATAAAACTATCCCTAGAAAGTGTATTAGAGTGTATTAACAATGGTTTATACCACATATTACCGGTTTAGAGTATATTGACAGTGATAAAATTATCGGTTTAGAGTATATTAATAGTGGTTTATACCACATATTACTGTATACTTGTTTATATATATATGAATTCTCATTTAAAATCCGTATATATAAGTCCGTATAAAAATCTGCATATGCGGTGGCTTTCTGCATACCACATATAAACTGTACATTAAAACACTAGCAGCACTAGTTGACCCACATAAAAAGAAATTCCGAGTCCGACCTAGATTTTAACAGTAACGAGGTTTTTTTTTCTAACGAGCTAGGGTAATCAAAAATATTTTATAATCGATCAGCAAATATAAGCTTTACATTTGAAATTCGAAATTCAATATTATAAATATGATTAATATGATGGAAAAGGTAAAAAAATATAATATTATTAATTTGATTGTTTTGCTATATATCATTCATGTCGTGTCCATTAACACACTTACTAGTTATTAATTTTTCTTGTAATTAATTTTATTTCAATTGCTTTGAGAAATATATATATATATATATATATACCCTGAAATTAATTAAATCCATGTTGACATTAGTTATAAATTAATTAACATTTAATACTTTTGATCAGCTAATGATTAATAAAGGGACTTAAACTTTAGCGCTGGTAGCACTTGGTAGCTAGATTCCTATTGGATATATATATAAGTTGAGGTTGAGGCCACCATGTATGCATGGAATTTGGATAGATTAATATGCAATAAATAATTAAAGAGGATTAGTCTGAGACCGTGAAGGTCAAGTTGAGCAAAAGCCTTAGGTAATTATTTGTACAACATGCATAATATAATGTAATTGTGTAATTATTTGCACTTTGACAACTTCTTTCATTGTCCTTTTGTATTTCATATTATAGATGATTTTGAACATCACTTATTGTTATTTCATCATTTAACAATTCAAATATCTTGTAACAAAAATATAACACTATCTGTGTGAAGGGGTGGACTCAGGATTTTCGTTAGAGGAGGCAAAAAAATATCGAACCGGATTTAAATAGCTATTTGGGTTTAAATCCATTAACTAATTAGATACTCGATAAAAAACATTGCTTTAACTTATACTTTTCAATACTCTGACTTGTAATTTATGATTCTCTAACTTATAATTATAATTGTCAATTATAATTCAAAAAAATTATTTTAATTTTAACTCTACATTTAACTCGAATTGTAATTATTTACTCTGACTTCCCGGAACACTCTAGGTCCACCCCTATCTATCTGAGAGATCCTAAATTTAAAACTCAGATAATATCTTCGAATGTTATAGTTCAATTTTTATTTACCATTTTTTCAGAGTAAATATTAATCCAAAAATAATTGTTCTTGAAAAAAAAAAAACAGTAGGTAGAAAGTGCCATCACACAGTACTTCTTTTAATCTAAGTTATTTTTTTTAAATTATGAAATGCAGATTTTGAATTAGAGGAGGTGCACTACTATTAAGCTTGCTTTTTGTCTAACAAATCACGCTGACTTGTAATATATTTTTTGAATTCCGTTAAACCTTTTGATTAAAGATAACTTGTATCCGGAGACTTCTGAAAGTGCTTAAAAAACCAATTACTTAAAACAAACTTGAAGGAAACTCAAATTATCGGTAAGATTCCAAGTTGTATAGACCGCGTTCATTCAAAAGTCTATGTACGGACAACCAAAAAAAAAGCGCGGGTAAATGTACCGGGATTGGGGAGACAGCCTCCTCAACTCCGAATTTCTGTGTCAATTTCGAAATGCTACCATGTGCGGCGAGTTGATTCGCCACATAATGGATCCAAACTACAGTGACAAATGAATTATTCGGGTTCGATTCGGCGAGGTTAAAAATTCGTGATTCGGGAATAATTCGGGTATATTTCAAGAATGATTCGAAATTATCTGAACCAGAGATCTCAGTCCTACAAGAGAGTAAAAATATATATATATATATATATTATGAGAAAAATTCACGAATAATTAATAAATTATTCAGATTTAATTTGCGAATTTTGTAACTATTATGACATAACACAAGCATAGACACAAAAGATTAATGGTATCGAATGTATGAAAGAAATATTCAAATACAATAAAAATAAATTCAGAATTATACAATTATAGCCCGGTTTTTATTTATTTTTAATAAATATGCTCCTGCACACATTGAACTTCTATGTTATATAAGCAGAGACGTAGTCTGTGTTATGAATAAAATATTTATGGATGTCCATGCATGTTGCAACTCTTTTGAGCAATTACTTGAAAACTTCTCTTTAAAGAAATATGTTTCTCTCCCACATTTATCAATAGAGTTAATACTAGATGGCTTGTAATTTACATTTTCTAGCCTATAAATAGAGGTTTTGTATGGATCTATTACACATAACAAAAGCATATGAATAAAGCATAGCCATCTTTATACAATCTCAATATCTTGTTTATTATTCTTTTACTTTTTTTTTTTTTTTTTTTTGGTTTTGTTTCCATAAAGGATGAATACATCTTTGGTTAACAACAACAACAATAATGAAGATATATGTCTCGTCGACAGTGCAACAACTCATACTATTCTTAAAGATACAAAATACTTCTCTTATTTACTAATGCACGAAGCCAATGTTAGTACTATTTCTGGTAGTACAAATTTGATAGAAGGCTCCGGAAGAGCTACATTGTTGTTGCATGGAGGAACACAACTTTATATTGATGATGCATTATATTCTTCTAAGTCTCAAAGAAATTTATTAAGTTTTAAGGATATCCGTCGAAATGGATACCATGTTGAGACAACTAATGAAGAAAATATTGAATATCTTTATATTACTCGCAAAATCTCAGATAAAAAATGCATATTGGAAAAATTATCTATGTTATCCTCCGGTTTGTATTACACATATATTAGTGCAATTGAAGCACATATTATTGTGAACCAGAAGTTTACAAATAAGAATATGTTTATAGTTTGGCATGATCGGTTGGGCCATCCCGGATCAATAATGATGCGAAAAATAATAGAGAATTCATGTGGACATTCATTAAAGAACCAGAAGATTCTTCAATCTAATGAATTGTCATGTGCTGCGTGTTCTCAAGGAAAGTTAATTATTCGACTATCACCAGCGAAAATACAAAATGAATCTCTTACATTTCTAGAACGTATACAGGGTGATATTTGTGGACCAATACACCCATCATGTGGACCATTTAGATATTTTATGGTTTTAATTGATGCATCAACAAGATGGTCACATGTAAGTTTATTATCAACTCGCAACCTGGCGTTTGCGAGATTACTTGCTCAATTAATTCGATTAAGAGCACATTTTCCTGATTATCCAATTAAGAAAATACGTCTAGACAATGCTGGTGAATTTACTTCTCAAACATTCAACGATTATTGTATGTCTATTGGAATTGATGTTGAACATCCTGTAGCTCATGTCCATACACAAAATGGACTTGCAGAGTCATTCATAAAGATATTACAATTAATTGCAAGACCATTACTTATGAGGTCTAAACTTCCAATATCTTGTTGGGGACATGCTATTTTGCACGCAGCAGCACTAATTCGCATCAGGCCAACTAGTTATAATAAAACTTCCCCTTTACAATTAGTGTTTGGTCACATACCTAATATTTCCCATATAAGAATTTTTGGATGTGCGGTATATGTTCCGATTGCTCCACCACAACGCACTAAAATGGGACCTCAAAGAAGGTTGGGAATTTATGTTGGATTTGAATCTCCATCTATAATAAAGTATTTAGAACCAATGACAGGAGATTTATTCATGGCTAGGTTTGCCGATTGTCATTTTGATGAATCAATATTCCCAACCTTAGGGGGAGAAAACAATCAGCTGAGAAAAAATATTAGTTGGAATGAATTATCATTGTCTCATTTTGATCCTCGTACTAAAGAATGTGAACTAAATGTTCAAAAGATAATTCATTTACAAAGATTAGCTAACCAATTGCCAGACGCATTTACAGACTCAAAGAAAGTGACCAAATCACATGTACCAGCTGCTAATGCTCCAATAAAAGTTGATGTCCCTGTTGGACAAACTAATGAAATTATGACACGCATGAAGCGTGGAAGACCAATCGGTTACAAAGATAAAAATCCTCGAAAAAGAAAAGGAGCAAAGAATGGTCAAGTCGAGGATATGATAATTTCAGATAAAACTCCAGAAGAGAATCAAATTCTAAGTAATATTGGTGTTCCAGCAGAAACTAAGGTATCTGAAATTCATGAAAATGAAGAGATCTCTATAAATTATATCATGAATGGAATAAAATGGAACCGAGATGAAATTGATGTCAATGATATTTTTGCATATAATATAGCGCTAAATATAATAAATATTGAGGATCATGACCCGAAGTCTATTAAAGAATGTCGACAAGGAAATAATTGGCCAAAATGGAAAGGTGCAATTGAGGCAGAATTAAACTCTTTGGAAAAACGAAAAGTATTTGGGCCTGTAGTTCCAATACCTGAAGGTGTAAAACCAGTAGGATATAAATGGGTATTTACGCGAAAACAAAATGAGAAAGGTGAAATTGTAAGATATAAAGCACGGCTTGTCGCCCAAGGTTTTTCGCAAAGACCTGGAATTGATTATGAACAAACCTACTCACCTGTGGTGGATGCAACAACTTTTCGATACTTAATTAGTCTGGCAGTACATGAAGGACTCGATTTGCGCCTAATGGATGTTGTTACAGCCTATTTATATGGCTCTCTTGATAATGATATTTATATGAAAATCCCTGAAGGATTTAAGATGCCTGAAGCATGCAATTTAGGTTCTCGAGAACATTATTCAATCAAATTGAATAAATCTTTATATGGATTAAAGCAATCTGGACGCATGTGGTATAACCGTCTCAGTGAATATTTATTAAAACATGGATATAAAAATGATACGATTTGTCCATGTATTTTCATGAAAAGATCAGGAAATGAGTTTGTTATAATTGCAGTTTATGTTGATGATCTAAATATCATTGGAACTCCAGAAGAGCTTCCGAAAGCAGTAAATTGCTTAAAGAAAGAATTTGAGATGAAAGATCTTGGAAAGACGAAGTTTTGTCTTGGATTACAAATTGAATATTTGAAAAGTGGTATTTTTGTATATCAAGAAAATTATGTTGCAAGAGTGCTGAAACGATTTTATATGGACAAATCACATCCATTGAGCACTCCGATGGTTGTACGATCATTAGATGTGAATAAAGACCCTTTTAGACCTCGAGAGAATGATGAAGAACTACTTGGTCCTGAAGTACCATATCTTAGTGCAATAGGAGCACTTATGTATCTTGCTGGACATACAAGGCCTGATATATCATTTGCTGTAAATTTATTAGCAAGATATAGTTCTTCTCCCACACGAAGACATTGGAATGGAATTAAACATATATTTCGCTACCTCCGAGGTACAATGGATATGGGTTTGTTTTTTTCAAATGTATCCAAATCTGATTTAATTGGTTATGCAGATGCTGGATATTTGTCTGATCCACATAATGGTCGATCTCAAACAGGCTATTTGTTTACATGTGGTGGAACAGCTATTTCGTGGCGATCTGTGAAACAAACTATAACAGCCACATCTTCTAATCATGCAGAAATTTTAGCAATACATGAAGCAAGCCGAGAATGTGTTTGGTTAAGATCTGTGATTCAACACATTCGTCAGACATGTGGCTTGTCTTCTGGAAAAATGATCCCGACGATCATATATGAAGATAATACTGCATGTATTGCTCAATTAAAGGAAGGATACATTAAAGGAGATAGAACAAAACACATTTCACCAAAATTCTTTTTTACCCATGATCTTCAGAAGGATAATGTCATTAATGTTCATCAAATCCGTTCAAGTGAGAATCTAGCAGACCTATTCACCAAGGCGCTTCCTACTGGGATATTTGAAAAGCTGGTCCGCAATATTGGTATTCGTCGATTTAAAGATCTTGATTAATGTTGTCATGAGGGGGAGTTAAATACGCATTACATTTTCCTTAACCATGGTTTTTCCCACTGGGTTTTCCTGGTAAGGTTGTAATCGTGTATTAAGAAGAATAATGTACTCTTTTTCCTTCACTAGGTTTTTATCCCATAGGGTTTTTCCTAGTAAGGTTTTAATGAGGCATATTCTTATGTAATGGACATCCAAGGGGGAGTGTTATGAATAAAATATTTATGGATGTCCATGCATGTTGCAACTCTTTTGAGCAATTACTTGAAAACTTCTCTTTAAAGAAATATGTTTCTCTCCCACATTTATCAATAGAGTTAATACTAGATGGCTTGTAATTTACATTTTCTAGCCTATAAATAGAGGTTTTGTATGGATCTATTACACATAACAAAAGCATATGAATAAAGCATAGCCATCTTTATACAATCTCAATATCTTGTTTATTATTCTTTTACTTTATTTTATAACAGTCTGGAATTTATTTCTAATATCGAGGAATTTGTTTTTAAATTCAGAGGCTATATTCGATAAATTGGGTCGTCAATCGTCGTCTTTTTGCTACTTTAAATTTTTTTTTTTTTTTTTGTAAACATAAAATAAATAAATAGAATACGTGGCCAACCGAATAACGCTGACTCGTTAAGGTATATTTTATGTGGTACCTTTTATGGAGTTCGTATCCTCTGCATTAATTCAAAAAGGAATCTCTCGAGTTAATGCATCTGGACCGTCTAATTAGCTTTAAGATTCGTGCGAATTAAAATCCGCACTAATATTAAAGACCCTATGTTTTAGGCAGGAACCGGATGAACTCTGTTTAGAATCGGACGGCTGATATGTATTAACTCAAAAGATGCGTTTTGAGTTATCTTTTGAACCTTTAAAGATTGATTTGTTTTTAAAGTATAAAAAACAGCGCTAACTGAGTCCCAGTAGGGAGGTGACAAGTGACAACTGAAGAGACGCTCCGACCAATACACGATTAGTTACAAGCACAAAACAAACCCAAAGATAATGCTCCCAACTTCTCGTTGCACATGTCCTTCTTGCCTAGCACCATTTTTTTTTTCTCTGATCAATTTCTCTTTTATAATCCGTTTTTACCGCTCCGTTTTATATTATTTTCCTCACATGGTCGTCTCCTTTCTCCCCCCCAGCTTAGATCAACGCTTTCCCTACTCACAAAAGGGAACAAAACCCACAAAAAGGAAGAAAAAAAAAAAAAAAAAAAACAAAGGACACACCGATTGGAAGAGGAAGCAGGTATTAACTTGGTTTCTTTCGGGCATTACGGCGAGATATATTGCGAGCATATGTGATTTTTGGTTTTCTCGAGTTTTGGGTATTTGAGGCATTTTGTCAAACAGGTTGTGGGCATCGTTCCTTTCTTTCAAATGCAAACATATTGTGATGATTTAGTCTTTGAAGCATTTCACAAACGGTTGAAAGTATAGTAGTTATTCTTTTTCAACCTAGAATCTCATTTGTTAGAGTCGATTTTGGTCTGAGCGTTGCATTTTTATTCAAGTTTAATTATGTAGATTGAGAAGTAGCAGAAATGATAATCTTCTAATCACATCTGAATTAAATTCTTCTCTTTTTCCAGGTGTTATCTACACTTTCAACACAAACGGAAACCAAGGCATTTTAACAAGATTTGAGACCAAACAATGGGGGAAGATTTAGACTTGTGTGAGTGTGACGAAGAGCCGTTGGCTGCCATGTGGCCAACCGACATTGAAGACAAGTCAAACAAGCAATTCAACATAGAGAAACCGGGCAACACTGAGGAAAACCTTCTGAAAGAATTCCAATCCCAAGAAGAGAAGCACAAGCTTGACTTTATGAAATTAGCCGAATTAACTGACTACAGTGACATTGGGTCCCATCAGCTGACGAGCCTTGTTAAACAGTACAAGTTCCGGCGGGCCAATGCTTTCAGGTTATTGCAGGAAGAATTGGATTCACTGTCTAAACAGCGTCAAGAGATAGAGCAAAGAAAACAGGATATATTACAGGTTTTTTTTTTCACTCAGTTCGGTTCAAGCTGTATTGCAATTAAAAACAACCAGACCCTTTTGGTTTGCAAACTTATGAACCACCACATATATGTAAAGAAAGGAATCGATCAAGCCAGCGAATGTTTAGATATCTAAGCTAAAATATTATGCATACTTTGCACTTTATAATGTCAAGGAGTTCTATTCGGTTAGTTTGCTTCAAGCAGAACCAAAGTTCAGCAAAAGCAAACTAGGTTTACAAAAGTTAAAAAAAAAGCTAGACTATAAAGGTATGGGAATTAACTGGAGTTAGATTGAACAAGCAGGTAAAAAATGTTCATTAATTTTCACTGAAGGGGTTATAAATCTTGATCTGTAAATAAAAATTCCTATGTACTACTTTTACAAAAATAACATATTCCTAATATTTGTTTACTTTATTGGTTTGGCTTATTTGGATTTAAATTATCAAAACCAGAGTGCTGGAACTAAAGTTAACTAACAAATTTCCATTATTGAATAGGAACCAAATGAAAAAAAAGAGCCATATTGACTGAAATAAAATCCTTTCAGTTGAAACCTATAAAAACCTAACCTAAGAGCTTTAACTTATTACAGGAGCACCGTTTTGTGGAGAAAAACCAAATCTCAGTTTTGGATGATGGATATGACATTTGGGGAGCACCAGATTTGGAGAGAGCAAAAAAAGTCACATTCTTATACAAGAACGAGATTGATGTGGGTGTGAATATGACTGGAGAGTATGGTACAGTGGGTTATTGGAAAGGAAGGGCAGTGCGACTGGAGAGGTTGTTGGAGGATAGCTTGAAAAGAGAGAACATCCTGGTACAGAAATTGCAAGAATGTGCGAAAATGGAAGAACAGAAGTTACCTGTTGAGGAGCTGTCCAGTATATTAAAACGGGCCGATAATTTTTTGCATTTTATTCTGCAAAATGCACCTATTGTTATAGCACATCAGGTACAATAATATACAGTACCAGATTGACTTCAACTGGCCAATTTTGTTTTTATTTTTATTTTAAATTTAGTGGTTGTACAACTTAATATTTACTGCCTTAATTTGTAATGCACCCATCTAAACACTCCTACCAAAACATGAATTGAAACCATAATATCCTGGTACATGTACCAAGCATGTCCAGCTTGATATGCTAATTTTAGAGCCTAGAGCTTGGCAACAAAAATAAAAAATGGAATTCAATATCTGGTTATTTTAGTTTTTGTTCTGGAGGTTGCAAAGCTGTTTCTGCTTCTGAAGATATCAAAACATTTACATGAATATGCTTTTCTTTTCCTTTCAGGACAAGGACTTGAGATATCGTTTTATATATAATCACTTCCCTTCACTTGGAGAGGAGGTATATACGACTTTTCAAATGCAAACCTTTTACTTTCTTAAAATCCAGATTTAGCTCTACTAAATCTTGGAAATTTATCTATCCTTTCAAAATGAGATATATTAGTCATGCACGCCAAAGCATCAATAATTCCTCTATATATACCTCGATTCCCTCTTTTTATCAAAATGTGCTGAAACTATCCCGCTTCTATATTTCTTACTACATAAATGAGGTTACATGTGGATATAGATCAATTACTGAGGAAAATTAGTTGAGGAAGTGGCAGCAGTTTATTTCTCAATTTTTGATGACAAATCACATACATTTAATTTTATGATGGTACAATTTGTGCATGACTACTTATATATGAGCTAATTAGTCTCAATTTTTACAGGATATAATAGGAAAAACAGATGAAGAAATTTTGTTAGGATCAGAAGGCGTGAAGGAATTCCAAGATTTTAAGAGAGAAGTTTTAGAAAATGGTAAAGCTGCTAAGCGTGAAATTACATATGCAACCCCATTATTTGGCAAGAAGACATTCTTGACCTATGTCGAGCCAGTGTTCAACAAAAAAGGAGAAATTATCGGCATCAATTATATGGGATTTGAGGTGACAGATCAGGTACCTAGTGACTCAATATTTCGTCTTGAATGTTTCATCCATGCCTCTTACAAGTTTAAAATTATATTTGATTTTATTTCCATGCAGTTGGTAAAAAGAGAGAAATTGGCCAAATATCGTGAAGAGATGGCTGTACAAAAAGCTAAAGAAACTGAATTGTCTAAAACAATTCATGTTACTGGTATGAAACTTCAATTTTTTAATTTACGCATAGATGAATATTTATTGGAGGACTTTCTGGACATACACCAGTCTATGCAGCGTTTGAAATATTCTTTGTTGTATTTGTTAGTAAACATTGTATTGTAATCATCTGGTACAGTGACACTACAGGTTTGACCAATTTTTAGGACCCTTTTTTTTTCATGATTTTGGTTTCAAACTGAGAGATTATGTAGTGGGTCTGAATTTAGCTTAATTTCACTATTGTAAAATTGCACAGCTATTATTGCAAAAGTTGTAGAGGAAAAGATGCACACTAGACCCTAGTAGATGTTTGTGTCAGGACCTCTTGATTTGGGAAAATATGAGACTAAATTGGCTTTTTTATTGGAGAGTTGAGGGTTAATTGGACAAATTTGAGTAAAATCAAGGTTGAGTCCACAATAAAGGGTTTATTAGGATACAATTGACGAATTGATGGATTTACTATTATACTGAGCTATACCGAGTTACTAACTTCATGTAATAATCTAGAGGAAACAATGCGGGCAAAGCAGATGTTAGCAACAATGTCCCATGAAATAAGATCTCCACTTACAGGAGTTGTGGGCATGGCTGAAATACTTGCAAATACAAATGTTGATATGGAGCAGCGTCAATTACTTGATGTTATACTTTCATCAGGCGACCTCGTTTTGCAACTAATCAATGATATACTTGATTTTTCCAAGGTTGAATCAGGTACCATTTTTTTATTGCTATAAGTTATAACCTTGCTTTACCTTTTTAAACAGGTACGGTACCGGACTTTGTCTATGTTAGACTCAAGTTGGCCATAATTTTAGTTAAATCGAATTCTAGAAATGTTACAGATGGATATAAATTGAATGGGATCAACGAACACTAAATTGGAGGTAATTTAGTTCAACTAAAATCTGTATTAGCTAAATAGGAACTTAACTGGCTACAATTGGTTGGCTTCCTTGACAAATTGATCAATTGGGCCCCAGCAAAGTCTCTATTATGCAACTGAATCTTAAATTTTAAACCCGATGTTGCCTCAAGGTGACTTTGAGTTCCCTTTAACTGACTATCAAGAACCTGATTATATAATGCTTTCTATTTTTAATAAATTTTAAATTGTTCTAGGAGTGATGCAATTAGAGGAGACAAAATTTAGACCAAGAGAGGTGGTTAGGCATGTGCTCCAAACTGCTGCTGCATCTTTAAGGAAGGATTTAATATTAGAAGGCCATGTATCTGAAGATATCCCCCTTGAGGTATTCATGATAATAAGCGATAAAAAAATAAAGAAGGCATATCATCACTTATATAGTTGTATTCTATTGTTAACATTGGATTAAATACAATTTCAGGTGATGGGGGATGTGCTTAGAATCCGGCAAATACTGACGAACTTGGTTAGGTAAGGCTTTTGTTCTTTGTGGTTTTTTGCAAACAACTGCCTTATTTGCAATAACATTGACTCTTATGTAAGCCATTAACATCCAAGTATAACGACGAGCGCAATTTCAAGTAGAAGAGCCATATGGGGTGTCATTCCTTACAGGGTTAAGTCTATTATTTCTTTACCTTTCAGTAATGCAGTCAAGTTCACACATAAAGGCACAGTTGGTATAAATCTTCGAGTGGTGTCTAAACCAAACTCTCTTCAGACATACACTGCAAACGCAACAGAAAATCCTGTAACTCAGAAATGTTGTGCTGAGACATCATGTTCTTCTAAAGTTGGAAAAGAAACTGAGAATACAGGTGAAGAAATTGTGTGGTTGCAATATGAAGTGTATGACACTGGAATTGGAATCCCAGGTTTGAATTTACCCCTCTTTTATTATATACTTTTCCTCTATTTAAAATAAAATGACCGAGTATTGTGTTTATGCATATGCACAGAAAAGGCCATCCCAACTCTTTTTAAACGGTACATGCAAGCAAGTGCCGATCATGCACGGAAATACGGTGGTACAGGACTGGGACTTGCTATTTGCAAACAATTAGTAAGCAATCAATCAAGTTTTTTTAACCAATTTAACTTATATATCATCCCCACAATAGAAGGAAGGAAAGCAAAAAGAAAAATGTATAAAAATAAAGAAAAAATAAATAATTAGATATAACAATTTGTTGTTGAATTTGACACGGAAAGAATGTTATATCAATCCTTTTGGGTCAAATTCTCAAAATGACAATTTGTGTTAATTTCTAATGGTATAAAAAACAAACAGGTGGAGCTAATGGAGGGGAATATAACAGTGAAGAGCAAAGAGAATGAGGGGTCCACATTCACATTCATGCTTCCATGTAAAGTGCCTCTTGAGCAAGACCTCTCTGACGATCCTGATGAATCTCCTACTGTTTCCTGCTCTGGCCTTGATCCCATGGAGGGTTTCTTCCTCTTTAAGCCAAAAACATTTCACAGACCAAAATCGCCTGACAGTTCACATTTGAAACAAACTAGTAGTGTAGACCATGATAAAAAAGAGAATGGGAAAAGCAGGCCAAATCATCAGAGTTCAGGTCAGGTTTTACTGGTGGAGGATAACAAGGTTAATATAATGGTTGCCAAGTCAATGGTGGAGCAGCTGGGGCATAGCGTTTGTGTAGTCAACAATGGACTTGAAGCGATTCGGGCAGTTCAACAAACTCGATTTGATCTTATTTTGATGGTGAGCATGTTATTACTTATCTGGAATAAGCCAAGGTCATTGGTTTTGTTTGCAACTTTGCATTACTGGTCAATTTTTTCCTACACACTACTTTCTTTCCAACTAACATAGTGGTCATAATGTTAATTATACTAGAGGTTCTCTGATTGCAAACAGACTAAATTTTTTTTATAGTATTTAATTATTTATAAATAGCACCGTACATTTTTCATACTTGTAACTTACAGTATGTGATTTTGCAAATGAAATTCTAAAGTTATTAAGGGTTGATAATTTCTTCTCGAATTAGAACCCAAATCATACTTTTTTTAAATTGAACTGAAATTAAGTTGGGCAGACTAAACTGTTGGTTTCCATGTGTATGGACTGTTATTAAGCGATTTGGTTTATGTGATAATTTTTTGCTTCTAAGTGAGGCCTTTGATTTAACATTTTGGCGTTATGTTCTATTATAACAGAGAAAAGTACAAAAATGGTCATTTACAAGATGGAAATGGAAACTTTTTGAATCGGCAGTTACATAGCCGTTTGTTACAATCACTAATAATGTCCCTGGATACGAATATAGTAGGCATTTTGCCTGCTACTTAAAATAAACAATTTTTTGTTGTTATACTACAAACAGTCCTAAATATGGTCTTTAATTGCAAATATACAAAACCCAGGTTTTAATTTGAAAATTCTGTAATATATGTCTGGCGTAAATTGCAGAAGATCCTTGAGGAAATCTGTACCAGACATTTTGGTCAATTCTATGGGAGGTTGATACATGTTACTGCAAATTTTCTTCTCTTAAAAGTTAAATAGTTTGTGTCAATGAAGAAAAAGCTGTTAATAAATAGTTGGTATTAGAAAGTACTATTTTCTTCCAGAGTATGATTGACATGGTTCTTTATTTGGTGATTTGAAGGATGTGCACATGCCAGTAATGGATGGCCTTCAAGCCACTAGGTTAATTCGATCCTTCGAGGAAAATGGATATTGGGATGCCTCTGTTGGTCCCACTTGTCAGAGTTCACCTGCCAGTTCTTCTCTGTCACAAGAATGCTATGATGAAACAAGGAAAAGGAAACGAACTCCAATTATAGCGGTAACTTATGTCTTATTTATCCTAGTCAGCTTTAATTCCACGAGAAGGTTAATTGAATTCAAGTAGGGCTTAAATAGGAATGCAATTGAAAAACAATGTTAGCTAACAAGAGTTTGTGCAATTTAGATGACGGCCAATTCATTTGCTGAGAGTGCATCAGAATGTCTTGACAGCGGCATGGATTCTTATATATCCAAACCAGTAACTGTTCAGAATTTGAAAGAAATTCTCCAAAATTTCTTCGCATGTAACTTGTAACAGAAACAGTTTCTTGTATATTTATAGATGAACCGTATATACCGATATAACAAAATTTTGGGAGGGCAGATGATTTTTTTTCTTACTCCTTGTAATTATTATCTTGATGAGGTTTATTTATTTTTATTTTTCCTTTTCTCATTTTTATACTATATTCATCTTAAGAGTACAATTTGTAATAGGAAATCTAACTTGTCATGTTTCAGATAATAGCAAGTAAACTATAAGGCAAAATGTGCTCTTTTATCCAATGAAAAGAACACTTGTTTTGCTTTTTTAGCGAAAGAGACGAGCAAAGCAGCGCAGAGTTGTAGTTTCTCCACTTCAATATATATGATATGTTATATGATTATATCTGATCAGAAATGATGTCAGATTCTCCAAATCGCATTTCTTAATTATTCCCTCCAGCAAATCTTTCTTTCACCATAAAATAAATTATCAAGTTCGTTCGTTTTCTTTTTTTCATTTTGTCGTGTTGTGATTAGGTGTTTGGAACATTTGGTAACTTCTTTGGGCATAATGATGGGATCTTTGAAAAGGATAACCTGAAACGAGAGTAGATGCTAATGCTACCTGGTATCACACCAATCGGTACAGTTCAATTTTTGTATTGCTATCATAAACCGAAATGAAACCAACTTCTTTGTAGGAGAATGAGACACTTGCTGTTGGAACTTTCTCTTTAAAATCTAAGAAGAAGCTAAAATTTAATTTTATTAAGATAATGAAACAAAGTATTAGATACCTTAATTCGGGAATAGATGAGTTCTATCGAATGTAGGGTTTTGGCTTGAATACAGGGTTTCTTCAATTAATTAGGATTGATTATTACAACAATGGGATTTTCTTTTTTACAATTCAATAACCCCTGTACTTTAAATTAGAACAGCTGACTTTTATTTCTCCTCCCTGTTTTATCAGAAAAAAAATGTTTCAATAAATACAAAAATCACAAAATAAAATTATGCTATACTTTTGGAATCAACATGTAGATTCACTCTTCTATATGTTGTGAACAAGTGTTAAGAACTTGTTTTCCTACTTTCATGCAATGTCACCAAAAAAGAGTGTCATATCATCCCTCCTTATATATATATATATATATTGATAAGTCGTCTCTAGAAAAATTTGTCATTCCAAAATCATCTTAAAATTTACATTTCTACTCAAAAACTAAAAAAAATAATCAACTTTTAGCCCCTACAAAAAGGAAAGAAAAGACGGGGAAAAGAATCTCCAACTTGGTTTGATTTCCAAGCTCAAGTGGTAGATTTCTTAAGTACTTCTCTCAGATTTCCTTCTTCTTGTGCAACGACAGTGATTCGCTACACAGATTCCTCCGGAGAAGTTTCACGCTCTCCACTTTCTTCCTCTTCTACCCTCAAATTCCCACCATTTTCATTCTGCCCCTCAGTACTCTCATCAGTCTCTTCCTTTTTCTTCTCCATTGGTGTCGCCAGATAGGTCGGTCTCTCTTCTCCTGCCATGATGACCGCCACGTGTACTGTCTGCAGGACTACATGCCCAACATCGGTACCGTTCGATCCCTTTTCTCCTTCGGTGTCAGACCGGGGCTCTCCATTGGAAGTGACCGAGTCGAGGTAGCCTGACAGCTTCCAATATGAACAAGCAAGTATGAGCAGTGCTAAGGCGATCATGCCCATCATAGCAGCGATGCCACCGAACAGGTACGGAACTGGAGAGCGCCATGTTGAGTGTGGGCCCAACCCGTCAACCATGGTGGAGGTCGATGGAGGAGGAGAGGCAGTGGCGAGACTGTAGGCTTCGGTGAAAATAGGTCCTGGCCTCATACTTTGATTTTGAATTTTGCAAATTTTGCTTATTATTGTCTTTTATGTGTATCTGTGGGTATGTGTGTGATTGAGAGAAAAAGAAAAGGTGGTTATTAGTTGAGTGATGAAGAGGGAGAAGAATGAGAGGCGTATATTTATAAAGGGAAGTTGTTAGGTATGTAATGGGGCGATTAGAGATTGGATGGAATATGAAACAATGATGTCAATATATTCCTTTGTTTTTTTTTATTTTTAATTTGTTCATGCATCTGTTTTCCTTTTTCTAATTTCAACCTTTTTTTTCTTTAGGAATTAATGTGCTGTGGGCATTATTAATTTGAACACAT
Organism: Carex rostrata; assembly: GCF_964058835.1. NCBI lineage: Eukaryota > Viridiplantae > Streptophyta > Magnoliopsida > Poales > Cyperaceae > Carex > Carex rostrata. The sequence goes on along the minus strand of NC_135925.1, from coordinate 13,385,398 downwards.
TTGCATGCAACGGTCATGTTTTCAATGGAAGAAATATGATTAAACATTTTTTTAGTAACTTTCACTTAAAATCCGGCACAAATTGCATTCAGTGTAAAGATAGAAATAGGAGCTAAATAAGCAGGGACGTAAGATCAGATACATCACGGTGGTACGGTACCTGTGTCAGTTACGTACTGTGATTCATGTGTTTGTATTATGATTATTCGCGCGACATGATCATCTTTTAGAAAATTATACGACGTGTTACGTCACTCAAAAAATCTAATTATGCCACGTGTAATTACGTGAGTCACGCGTAATTAGAACAATTAGATTTTGATCTTGAATAACCCAACTTAAAACAACAACAACAATAATAATATATATTATTATTATTGTTGTTGTTGTTTTCAAAGAAGATCATATATATCACTAAATTGTTGATTTTATTTCTCTTGGGCGGGCCAATGAACTTCTAAATTATTTCAATTAATTAGTTAACTTGTCATTTTATTAAATCAAATAAACTAATTGAATACTGTTGTTATTATCGATGTCAGTAAAAAAAAAATGCATATCGATACGAAAAAAAATATCGAATAAGCACATCTGCTTAAAAAGCTGTCCATTTAGAAAGATGGAGATATATAAAATCATATATAGAACTATTAGGTTTATATGGGTGAATTATCTAATTAGAATATTATTATTTTTTGCTTAAGATGGACAAAGCCAAAATTCTTATACAAACTTGTAGTCTATGAGAAAATTTGGTTATCATGCAAAAAAAATATTTCCTTAAAAATAACTGTGTTAGTGCATTAAGTTTGTGTTTTCATATATTTTTTTATTAAAGAGTTCTGGTATACTTCAGTTTCTTTCAATATTATTTTCGAGAATTAAACAAACGTCCTCTCCAAAGAGAGACGAAATCTCGTGCCATTGCAGTAAGTCCACGGTTCAAGTTTGTGCATGTTTTCTACTTTTCTTATTAATAGTTGTTCTATACATGTACATATTTAAATTTCTTAATTCACAAGTAAAAAAAAATCATTTCCTTATAGGGCTTGGCTCCCCAAGTTTGCTCACGAATATATAGTTATAGAGAATAGGAAAATTTTATGTACTAAATATAAAAAAATGTTATCTTAATTTAATTAAGTTGTTAATCAGGTACAAATCCTTATATAATTTAATTATAGATATAAAAAAAAACTGTGTACTAGCAAGTGGCAGTCTAATTAGTTACCTTGCAACCGTTAATTTTTGTATTGAAAACTACTACTCAAATTTGTGTAAACCCTAAACCCATATAAATTAAATTATTTTCAAGCTGGGCCAAGTAACAAATATTTTTATTCGTCTAATTCTGATTGATTATTCATGTAAAACACAATGATTGCAACCCAAGAATTTGGCAAGGACAATAATTGTCACTGCAAATTTAATTTGGATGAACCTGAGGTACGTAATTAAGTTTAATTTGTTATTCGTCTATGTAACATCATGCTTTCCGTAGCATTGGATGATTTTTTGTTTTTGTTTTTGTTTTTGTTTCAGAGCATTAAATGTATAAATTGTTCCTAAAATCAAGTGATCTAGCTCAAATGACAAAACAAGAGGGAATCATTTAATAATTTTTTTAATTAATGATCGATGACAGTATTTGTCATTATAAATGTTTATTATAATTTAAAAAAAATTAAATTATCATCTTATTCTATATATGTCATTCATTATTAGTAATTAATACACATATGTAGAAATTATAAATTTAGAATTTTTTTTTTTTTTGAAAAGCTTGACATGCATGCAGGGACTAAATATAGAATTCATTTAAGTATAAATACAATACATTGAACAATATATCTATGGAATTAGTTGCAATTAATTAAGTGTTAGTTAGTATTTTAATTCAACTTTTGATAATTTGATATTTTACTAAATGAACTTCAAATTTAATAATTTTCGATGTACAAATACTTCTGATGATACAAAATAACATCAGTATATTGAATTTGTCATTTAATTAATTTGGTCCCTTCATGACAAAATTATTTATAGCATGATGTGGTTATTACAATACAAGTATTAAATCCTAATTTACGCTCAATTCGGTTGCAAGTGTACAACCTTGTTGAGTAGTACTTAGGGATCGTCTCCACAGGGACAAGTTGGAATATCAAATCTAACCTAACAATTTAATTTAGTAAAAGAAAATAAAAAGGTTTTTGTTTGTTCAAAGGTTGGTTTGGTTTCGATTAAAATGAATTAAACTGAAGTCTTAAAGCAAAATCTGATTTTTGACAAGTATGAGAAATTAGGGTTTCTTAGGGTTCCTATCCACTAGTGTTACGACTAATTGGTTTGTAAATTTTGTTCTTATATTTATGAAGGCACAGTTGGGTGTTGTAGGTACAAAGTGATATCTCTATATTAATACCATCTTTCAATTAGAATAAACGTCACATTTCGGTACTTGGCTACTCTAATCTAAAGTCATTAAGTTCTTACTGTCCCAATTGATCTAGAAAACTATCTTTCACCTCTCGGTACTTGGCACAATTTTCTAAACTATTAGGTGAAGCCCGTAAAAGACAAGCGTCACCTCTCGGTACTTAGCCTATCAAATACCCTATTCCTTATGGTCTGGACCTAATATTCAATTTCTCAATTGCAAATACCAAATCCTAGGGTTTCATGTGATTTCGATTAAGTCTTCACAATCAATTAAAATAAAGAATAGATCATAACAAAGAACAAGAATATATAAAATAAAACCAACTAAATCATAACAAAAGTTTCAAGTACAACCCCAATCAACCCTAGAAAAGCCTTTAGCCAGTCATGGCTAAAGCACAAATGAAATCAAAAGAATAAAAGAGTTCCAAAGGAAATAAAATAATAAAACCGGTTGATCAATGGTGTTCTCTCCTTCCTTCTTCTCTCTTCCTTGCTTTTCCTTGCTTTTCCTTGTTCAAAACTAGAAATTCTGCCTAAAAAACCGTCCTTAATCTATTCTACAGATCCCCTTTTATAACCCCTTGTAAAACCTAGAAATAACTAACTAAAAATAGCAAATTCGGGCTCTGAACCGCCTAATTGCGGGCCGCAATACATTCATTGCGGGCCGCAATGAGTGGAGGCAGTTAACAGACTGCGCAGAAAAATCTGGAGAGGTCATTGCGGGCCGCAATAAAGGTCCTTTCGGGCCACAATAAAAGTTCAGAAAATGCTGTCTGGAAGCTGGCTCTGTCTGATAATGTTGCGGTCCGCAATAACTTCATTTCGGTCCGCAATAAATGTGAAAGATGCTCCAAATTTCGTGTTGACTTGCTACAGATCACCCGTTTTGCTCCGTTAAGCTCCAATCACTTGATTACCTGCAAAATAAACATAACTAGAGAAGTAACTTGAACTTTTGGACATTTCTAACCTAATCAAACCTAATTTAATCAAAACTTGACTTAATTTACATAACAAACCCTAGGTTTCAATAGATACAATTTCGGCTTATCATAGCACCAACTACTAATTATATAATTAGCATTTTATAAGTCCCTGATTAATTAAGAAAGAAAAAGGGAGAATTGTACTATGGAATATATGTTCTTAATTCAAGCCAAACTCCACTAGAATTTTATATTTACATGGAATAATAATAATCATGGTGATGTTATTATCCACTAGGCGGAAGTGGAACTTCACCAATCTAAATATCTAATGTGAAATTGTGGATAAGTTATACATTTAATATTTCAAAGGGCTATACACCTAGAGGAATCAAAGAATTTTTCAATAAATCTATAGGATTTATTTTTTGTTCTTTTTAGAGAAAAGTATAGCTTGTTATCTTTCAGCTATTGGAAACATATGTGCTCTTGCCCATTGTTTATATATATAATTATATATATATAGCTATATCACTTTATAAACTATTCCAACTTTTGAGATGTGATATCACATTTCTTGTGTGTTCTCATCCATAACTGGGGCCCTAATTAATTGATCAATAAATAATTTACTTTGCCATCTTCTGTAGAAGCAACGGAATACTAAAACAAATCAGCTATCTTTTAAAGAATAATGAATAGTATCCGCGAGGGATACTGTCAGTATACCGTCGCAGATACTATCGTCGCTAATAAAAAAAAAACATCATTTTGTCGGTATATCCTCGTGGATACTATCATATTAATTCTTGTATTAAAGAGGTTCCAACTAGATCTCTTTTTAGCAAGAGCTAGTTGGGAAATTCAAACTAGTTGCTAGATAATATTTACAAGAACTTTTAATTTCATCTGAATTTTAAACATCGTTTTTTTCATACAAATTAAATCACTACAAAAAATTTGTCATATATATTTCCACAAAGATAAAAGTGTTTAACAGTTCGGTCGTCAGTAATAGCAATTAATAACTATTCAGAAACAATTTATGTTGACTAAACTTCGGTAATAGTTATTTTTACGCTTGCAGATAATAACAGTCTTATTGTGGAATGTTGGTTCTTAAAGTTATGAACTCTTCAATAATTTCACCTTAGATTGTTGAACCTTGTGCCTTCCAATTTCATGTTTAATTAATTAAAGGATTCATTTAAACCTGAAAGTGCCACATAAATTAGTGGCAATGTCAAAGAATTCCAAACTCATAATTTATTTGAGTTATATATTGTAAGAAGTTACCTAGATTAGCTAGAGAAGAATTGAATTAATAAATTTGGTCTCAAAAGAAAAGCTAGTTGGTAGGGAGGGGGTAGGGTGTCAATGAGTAGTACCATATAGATCAGGTGAAGACGTTCTTATACCTATACCAATTAAGAATTGATTTTACTTGTTCTCTATTTTTATCCGTTAAGAATTAATCTTATTCATACTCTATTCTTATCTATATATATAAGTACGTTTGGATGAAAGCTAGAATAGCAAAATTTGAGAATAGTAAATAAGAATAGAGAAAAATTAGTGATTTTTAGGTTAGTGTGAAAATGGTGCTATTCAGAATAGTAAAAATGTTGTTTGAATTGTACATTTGAAATAGTGAATAGTTGTAACTGATAAATAATATTGTTAACAATGTGCTAATTAAGAGAAAATATAAGCAAGTGGGATCTTAAACGAATTGTCACAACGTGGAGATAATATAAAGTAGTGTCAATTTTGTTATTTCGGGAGTGTGTTGACGAAAATCCGAAAAAAAATCATTTTTTCCTCTCACTTCATATTTTCAAATAGTAGTTATTCCAATATTTACAAGGAATAGAGAATAGCAGCTATTCTGACTATTCCGAATAGCAAAAATATTGTTTGGATGCACATTGCTATTCTGAATAGCCGCTATTCTAGAATAGCCTCTATTCTTGACACATCCAAACATACAACAAAGAATAAATTGATATAACTTAATCCAAAAATATAACAAATAAAAATATATATTAAAAACATCTCATACCTAATATCAGAAAAATATAAAAATTATAATTTTTTTATCTCACTATTTAAAAAATATATAAATTATTAATTAAATAAGATGTTAAAATGTTTTATAAATCAATTTTATCATATATTACTAATTAAAAAATATATATATAATGTATAGTAAAATTAATCTAATATTAACTATATAATTATATAATTATATGTACAAATTAAAAAATATCATATATTATTTTATATCCATTAATTATTATATAGGATAATAGGTATGAAATAGTTCTTACTCATATTCTTATATGATAAGCTAATGAAAAAAAAAAATGGTTAGGGGGTGGGAGGAGGCATTAAACGAATAAAATGCTCATTGTCTTTATAATGCAAAAGTTGGGTTTCATTAATTACTTGCAATATAGTATGCTATGTTTTGTGTGACATGATATGATACGAGTACGACGTAAATCACATGCCTCTCTGTGAAGTATCATGTTACCTCAAGCAAAAAAAAAAAAAAAAAGTATCATGTTACCACAAAACTAGCTTAGGATTGGGCTAGGTTTAGTTATAAAGACAAGTTTTAGGACGTCGTTAATGAAATTTGTTCATTTCATTACTCAGATTTATAGTGTTCTATATTATGAATATGAATATATAAGGATAATGATATTTAGTTTACTGGATAAGAAATAGATATAAAAAATTTCGTTAGTCTATCATATAAGAATATGAGTAAGAGTAGTTTCATATCTAATATTACAGAAAAATTGACAAATATAAAATTAAATATAATATTTTTTTTTATTAATTATGTAGTATTTATCATTATGCTCAATGAGATTGATTTGTATAATATTTCTAAATCAACAATTTATATTTCAAAAAAGGGACCAATAAATACATATTGTTTTGTTATATTCGTGAGATTTTGTACATGTAATATAATTGTCTGTTTATTATGTAGATATCAATTATTTAATAATTATAATTGTTGATCTTAAAAAAATACATACAACTAAAACTAATGGCGTAAATATTATTGGGTAAATTTTGTTGGTGATCACTAAGCTTTGTTTTTTTGTCACTAATTGATCAATCAAGTCTCATATAACTTTTCTATTCAAATTATTAATGGAATATTTCATTACATCCAAAATATAACGGAATATGCTCATTTCATCTAAAATTTAATAGAATATACTCATTTCGTCTAAAATACTAGTGAAAAAGTTATATTTTATTAATCTATTGGATGAAAAAGTTATAGGGTGACTTGATTGAGACAAATTAAAAATTCAATAGTTATAGAGAAAAAAAAAATCAAATTTGAATGACCAATTCATAACAAAAGAAAAAATTTAGTAATCTCTAGCGAAATTTCCCTTATAATAAATATAGTTTAGACAAGAACTTCTAAACGAATCTCCATTCTATTATTAAGCATGTTGGGTGTCCGATCCGCCAACGGCTACAATTGAAAGATGAAACTTCAGATTTGATCTCAACCCTCCAATTACATAATTTGTCTTCTTTTGATTAAATGCATCTGTTTTATGTATAGAAGTCTAAATTTAGTTAAAAACATACTCACCACATGTGCTGCCACATGATACGTTACAATTAAAATTGAACAAACTCTAAAATTTAGCGATATTTTTATTTGTTTCATTATTTATTTGTTTCCATATTTCTCCTCTTCAATTGATAAGACTCCACCTTCTATTTTTTTTACTTCTTCTTTGTTTCTATACGGAACACAATGAAAATCAATGTTTTTTTTTATTTCCTTATTTCTCTTTATTTGTTTCTATACATATTGTTGTGGGCAATTTAGAATATATTTCCAATATATATTATATCAATGTGTGTGTGTATATATTCTAAATTGAAAACAAAGAAGAAGAAGAAGAATATAAATTGGAACACATGTGTGAATATATATTTTTCTTATAATATGTGTGTGTGTATATCCTATATATACACACGATAACACTTTTTATTTATGTTTTTTGATATCATATTATATGTCGATATTGAATTGTTGTACAATATTTGATATTAGATTCGAATCGAGCTATTATTTGATATTACTGGTACTTAAAAATAAAGAATAATCACATCATCAAATTGTTATCAGAGATCACGATCAAAGTTAATTAAAAATACATAATCATATAAATTTTTCTATTAACATGTGTGTTAATTTTTAGATAATTATTATTTTCATTGATATATATATATTTTTTTATAATATGTCTCTGTTGCAACGCACGGTATGATATTAGTATAAATATAAAGTGCCTTCACCGAATTGGTATCCTAGACATGGAGGCCTATTTTCAATCAACCACCTTTATTACCATAGCAACTAGTTAATTAATTTAATTGGTTATGGTTTACGAACTAATTTTTTTCTAATGTGGTGCCATCAATTAGTGATACATATTTAATCAAGGAAAACAATGCCAATATGCATCCATTACGAGCATGGTCCAAATTAATTGTGGCTTTGCGGAACATATGTCAATTAATTGTTGATTGGAGCTAGTGATTTGCAAATGGGCCGGTCCGGTCCTGTTCGGTCCAAATCCGATCAATCCATGAGTCTTCACCGTCTACGGATCTCTCGGTCCACGGATTGGCATGGTTCGGATCCGACGAGTAAAATTTGGAGGGGTTGGTTCAAATCTGTGCCATAGATAGGGGTGTCAATGGGTACGACACGGGTAGGGTGGAACCATTTTCACACCCATACCCACTAACAATTGACCTTACCCATATCCTATCCATACCCGTTAAGAATTTGTCTTACCCTACCCTACCCATACCCGTTAAGATTAGCGGGTAACGGAACGGTAGTGGGCGAATAACGAATAATACAATTATAATAATTTTATTAATTTTTCAAATAAACCATCAAAGCAATCACAATTACTAATATAAAATTAAAATATAAATATGCAATTAATTCTAAGCAATAGTTTTTTTATTAAGCAAAAGAAAATCAAAATCACAAATATCTCTTCTAACAAATTCAATTCCTTAACTAAATAATAAAACATTCAAATAAAAAAGTAAAATATTTAGCATAATATTCTTCTTATGATATAATTTATTTTATATAATTACTCGTTACCCAACGGGTACAAAATAACCTTTACCCGTACCCATACCCGTTTATCTAACGAAATTTTTTTTACCCATACCCAATAAATTAACGAAAAAAAAATCTTACCCATACCCGTCTTATCGAATATGATATGGGTAGGGTAAACGGGTGCCATTGACACCCCTAGCCATAGATCATGGTCCAAACCTACACGGATTGGTCCCAGGGGCGGATTTATGTCTGTTGTAAAGGGTGCTGAGCCACCCTATGATTTTAAAATTAGTAATTATGTATATTAAAATTTAGTCGAACTTTTGAGTTTTTTAAACTTTTATATAGTCTAGCCTCCTTCATAAAATAACAAATATGTAATGGTAGTCTAGTGATTTGACATCTAGTTATTATGTGGAAGGACATGGGTTCAATTCACGCTAACCATAATTTTTTTTCCCATTTTTACAATATTACATTTTATAAATTAGCCCCCCTATTCAAATTTTCTAGTTCCGCCCCTGATTGGTCCGATCTGGTGTGGTCCATACGGATTTGTCCAGTCCTTTTTTTTGCGTGAATCAATACACTAGTTGGAGCCTTGGAGGTCACATGCTAATTTCCTAAGTTAAGGGGATATCAATTCACATGTAGCTTGAATCATAATTTCTTTTGCTTGAATTTTTTCTTTTGCATTTTAACTTTTTTTAAAAAGTCAATAACTTGATCTTGATTTTAGCGGTTGTGTTCTTTTATCGTTGAAGTTCCCTTTTTATATTATTAGTATGTATAATTGCTGATGGTATATGCACATGACTCAAATGACAAACTAATAAAAATATTAAATTAATCAATGAAAATTTCCATTTATTGTGGCAAGAACTTTAAGAAGTTTTAATTTTGGGTTACATCTATAATCAAAACACATGTAATTTGATTACCTAATTTTCAATTTATGCTTCCCTCGGGACCCTAGCGATCGGATCAAATTCAATCTTAGACTCGGTCGGAGACGTTCAACGAGTATCAAGATCCGTGCACACTTAATTCGTACACATTTTAAAATTGTTTATGTGAATCTTGATGCGAAACAGATGATTCCGACCAAGCATCATATCCGACCAACCCCAATTTCTATTTGTATTGGGCTGTCATTAGTATAGTCACAAGATTCGCAAATTAAACCCGAATGATTTTTTTTTTTTTTTGTAATGCCGAACCGAACGCTGAATTATTCGGTTGACCGAATTAAACTCGAATAATTTATAAATTTTACGAATTATTCACAAAATTTTCCCATAATATTTTTTTTGGTTTTTTTATTTGCTCTTTTGCAAGATTGAGATCTCTGATCCGGATAATTCCGAATCATTCTCAAGTTATACCCAAATTATTCTCAAATCGTGAATTTTTTATCTCGCCGAACTAAACCCGGACAATTCATTTGTCACAGTGGTCATTACAGAAGTTAAAAGGCTTCTAATTGTTCTTTGTGGGCCCATGCATGATGAGTCATCACCCACCCATCCGGGATAAAATGGAAAGAATGGCTTATAACGGTCGAGTGTAACTCTGTAATTCTATCAGCCCACCTTAATTTAATATTAAAAAAACTTCCAGCGTAATTGAAGGGTCGAGGATTCCGTTGCAATTTTAGGAATTTTGTTATTTGCCCCTTGCAACTCTAATATATTATGCCTGTATGAAGATAAGTAGAGAACACATATACTGCACAACTCTATTTTACTATTGTTAAAGAGTGAGTCTATGGTACTATGCATAGCACGATTTGATCCATAATACTAAATTAATGTTTTCGTTTTCAAAATTCGAATGATCGATTCAAACCGTGCAACATAATTTTCATATGCATAAGTACTTGTTTTATATTTTTTTAGAATTTTTTACTATTTTTTTAAGATAGGTAGAATATTACTTTTTTTTTATGGTTCATAATTTTCAGATCAAGTGATTTTCTACCTATTTTAAAAAATAGTAAAAAAATTCTAAAAAGTATAAAATTTGATCTACAAGTACATATTCATACAGGAATCATGTTGAATGACGATTCGGATCGATCATTTGAATTTTGGAAACAAAAATATTGATCGATATTACGGACCAACCCGTAATATGCATATTACCATAGACTCACTCATTGTTAAATGTTCAATTAATTCCTGTTTTACCCTCGTAAAATATTTAAACGATTAAACTTATTTATTCTTAACCCTTTGGCGTCAGAGTGTCACTTCATTGCACCTTACCACTTTCCATGGATGGAAGCATCATATATATATAGGCCACCAAAGTTGGGTTCAATTTTGACTTTTGAGAGTCATTTTTTAGGAAGGGATAAATGTCTGGAGTGTATTCTGAACTTGTAATTTATGCAATGCAAATATGCAATGAAGGTGTTCGATGAAATGCTCGAGAAGAAGATGGTTTTGTCGAACTGTATAATTGCTGGGTTTTAAGAGGAACACCAAGGAGAAGTCAATTAAGTTGTTTAATGACTCAAATTCAGACTCCAAGATACCTAGTTTCATTAACAATTTTACGGTTTATGACTACGTGATAAAAAGATGGATTTGATTTGGATTGGAAGGTCCGTAATTCAGTTCTCGTAGACTGTTTAACTTATAGAATCATAGATGGATTTAAGAAAAGATGCACATGTGTATATATATATATATATACTGTTTGATGGAAACTAGCAAAAGCGTTCTTTAATAAATCTCTGAAACTAACATGTTTCCAATGCAATCAATTTTTTTTTATTATTATTGAAAGAAGTTTATTGTGCTTGTATTTTTTACAGCATTCTATAACACATCTTAATGAATAGTAAAAAAATCCAAAAAAAATATAAAAAATGTAACACATCTTAATAAAGAAGTTTATTTTGCTTATATTTATTAAATATTTTACAAAAACTAGTCAAATTCAGATTATTAAATTTTGTTCTCATCTTAATAAATAGTCAAAAAAGTTCAAAAAAAATGTAAAATTTGATATGGAATCACATTTTATTGTGGAGATCATGTTGAACAATTTAGATCGACGATTTAGACTTTGCAAATGTAAAAAATAGTTGTAGTAACTCAAAATTGTGGTAATCGGATCCCTCCTCTCTCTTTTTTACGATATGTAATTTTTTTTTTTTAATTACATATCTGCACTCATACATTAAACAATAATACGAGGACTACTAAAATTAAGAAAAATCTAACTAGTTAGTACTCGTATCAAGAAAAATATAACTAGTTAGTACTCATATCAGTACAGCATTTTATAAATCATTCTTTTAAGTTATACAGTTTCAAACTTATACTATTAATAACCCTTGTTACATTAATATAAATAGAAATGCAAAATCCTCTCCAAAGCTTTAATTAACATTTAAAGAAAGTTAACCCCCAAGAGAGAGTATTCTATAATCTCATTTGAAGGTTTTGCATGAGACCTCATGCGCCATTAAGTAAACTTATAAGAAACTTTTGTTTTTAATGCATTATTGCTATTATATAAAACTCATATGGCATCATCTAATTACATATATCAAGCATCTTCTGAAATTGGAGAAAACCTAAAAATGGCACTTGTCAGCATAGCCCTTTTACTGCTAACCTTCATTCCATTTGCTTTTATTCAAACAGAAGCAGTTCAAAATAACCTGAAATATGCCAATTATCCAGAAAGAATGCAAGTACTAAACGATGTCGTTTTACTCGCACCAAGTTCTGAACCAGCTGCTGGTGACTCAAAAACTAGTTTTGATGTGCGATCAAACGGAGCAGTCGGTGATGGAAAGACTGATGACAGTAAAGCATTTAAGGCCGCATGGGACTCGGCATGTAATGAAACAAATCAGGCTAAAATCTTGGTTCCAAAGGGTTACTCTTTCTTGGTACAACCCATTGATTTTTTTGGACCATGCCAGAATAACTTGATTTTTCAGGTATTTTTCTAAATTAGATAATGTCTAAGTTTAACAAAGCCACTAACCTTAAAAAAAATATGTTGAGGTTTGACAACTCTCGTAGCTGATTAATTATTATATGTTTATGTTTCGATGACATAGGTTGACGGCACTATAGTTGCACAACCAGACCCTAAATCATGGTCATCTAACGATGACAGCTGGCTAGAGTTTAACAGAATCAATGGGCTAACCCTTCAAGGAGAGGGCTCAATTGATGGCAAAGGAGAGAAATGGTGGAGTTGTGAATCGTGTGCCAGACCTGTGGTATGATCAGCTATCTATCAGAAATATATAACTGTGTATAGTTTTATTATGAAATGAAACTTCTCTCTACCTTTCAAAAATGTGATATATCATACTCCTGGATTCCTTTAAGAAATTATATTATAAATTATTTCTCAATATCCTTCCATTCTTTAATTTGTCCAAAAATATCCAAACAATAAAGACTGATTCATTCTTACCCTGATAACAAAAGCAGAACAACTTAATTTTGCTCCTTGTAGGCATTGAGGTTTCGCACTTGCAAAAATTTGACTGTTCGTGGATCCGAAGAATCTAGATTGAGTATCAAAAACAGCCCACAATTTCATGTTGTGATCGATCAAGAATGCCAGAATGTAACAGTTGACTCGATCTCCGTTGTCTCTCCAGCCACAAGCCCGAACACAGATGGAATCCATATAGCATCGAAAGATATAGTCATCAGAAACTCAAATATCTCTAATGGTAAAGTATTTTTAACCTTGCTATGATCCTACTGTGAATAATTACAACAGAGTTTTAGTGAATTCTCTGACTAAACAACTTACGCATTAATTCAAATTCTAGGTGATGATTGTATATCCATGTCAAATGAAAGTGAGAACATTCACATAGAGAACATGGATTGTCGTGACGGTCATGGTATTAGGTACGCTATTAAGTAAAAGTATATGATATTTATGTATTATTTTCTGAAAATTGTTAGATTTAATTGTCATTTTGTTTGTACAGCATTGGAAGTCTAGGAAAGGACAACTCGAAAGAAACCGTGAAAAACATAACAGTAACTAATTGCTTGATTTCCAATTCTCAAAACGGTATCAGAATCAAGACCTGGGCAAGCGGTTCTGGATTGGTTTCAAATGTAAAATATGAAAACATACAAATGAAGGAGGTGTTGAACCCAATTATAATAGACCAGTTTTATTGCCCAGATAACAGTTGCAATAAGACAGACACAAACTCAGAGCTGTTAATTTCTGATATCACATACAAAAACATAACTGGAACTTATGACAGAAAGAAAGCAGCAGTATACTTGAATTGCAGCAGCAAGGTGCCATGTGTTAACATCACCATTGTTGACATGCGACTGCTCTCTGATATAAAAGATGAGGAACAACCCATTTCAATTTGTGCAAATGCGTCAGGTTGTTTGGGAGAGGATATCGAACCACCGGTCACTTGCTTAAGAAAAGGATCTTCACAATTCTTTGATAATATCTCGAAAAAGGGTGTTAAATGTACTAATAAATAGAAAAAAATATTAATTTTGTTTTAGATGAGAGTAGCTAGGATAGGAACTAGCTAGCAACAGGAATGAATGAAATAAAAGTGTTTTGATGTGTTATATATTGAGATTGTAGGTGTGGCAATATTCAATTGAAAAAAAAAATTAGAATAATATTTCACTGGCATGAAATTTCCATAGTAAATAGCTCTGAAGTTGATGCTGAAAAATTTAGAAGAATGTGAGTCGTAGATGAGAAAGAAAATTAAAGGCTGCTTGGTTGCTAGCAATGATCCCCCTTTCCTCTATTAATTAAGCATGATTGACAACAATTAAGAAAGAAAAATAATACAAGGTTTTATATATAGAGAGAGAGAGATGGGCTACGGTGAGTTGCGAAGTAAAACACGTTTATACTTCATGCAATATTTTCATTTTCAAAGTTCAAATAGCCAATTCGAACCTTCCAACATGTTCTTCATAATAAAATATGCTTGGAAACTAAATTTTACATTTTTTGGAATTTTTTTACTATTTATTAAGTCACTTTAAAAATCTGAAAATCCGGGCGAACAGTAAAAACAGTAAAAATTTCTGGACCACCGGATCGGCGATTTTCAAAGTGGCTTAATAAATAGTAAAAATATTTCAAAAAATGTAAAATTTGGTCTCCAAACACATTTCAATATGGAGATCATGTTGAGCGGTTTGGATCAACGTTTTGAACTTTAAAATCACAAAATATGAGTGTGAAGTAAAATAGTTGTTTTACTTCGCAACTCACCATAGCCCATCTATATATATATATATATAGAGAGAGAGAGAGAGAGAGAGAGAGTGACTAATGTGCATTTGTATGCATATGGCCTGATATGCATATGGTTCAAATTTGAAATTTCAAAATTCAAAACGTCGATCCGAACCGTTCATCTTGTTCTCCATATTAATATGTGCTTGGAGACCAAATTTTACATTTTTCTGAAATTTTTTACTATTTATTAAGCCACTTTGAAAATTGTTGATCCAACGGTGGCTTAACAAAACAGTAAAATCAGCAGCCACCGTTGGATCAGCAATTTTCAAAGTGGCTTAATAAATAGTAAACAAATTCAGAAAAATGTAAAATTTGGTCTCCAAGCACATATTAATATGGAGAACAAGATGAACGGTTCGGATCGACGTTTTGGATTTTGAAATTTCAAATTTGGACCATATGCATACGAATGCACATTAGTCACTCTCTCTCTCTCTCTCTCTCTCTCTCTCTATATATATATATATATATATATTAGAACTAGGGTGTTCTTAAGTTCACCAAACCCCTTGGTGAACTCAAGTCTAAAACCCGTCAAATCGGCTTTAACTGACAAATTCGAACAGTTGAAACTCGCCTACCTTACAAGTGATGCGTCTACATGTGAAAAATTTTAACATTCCAATTAATTTAGTATAAAGTCCAGCGGTCAAAAGGCTTTCCAAAAACAAATGCATTAAAATTAATTTATTAACCTTCTAAGTTTGACCGACCGATTGACTTTATACCAGATCAATTCGAATTTTTAAAATTTTCAAAAATACTAAAAGTGATTCCTTAAAAATTAATTTATTACTTTCATACAAAGAATCATTAAATGCGCGCACATAGTTTTTAATTTTTAAGGGGCTGTATGAAAGTATTACGCCACATATATATAGTTAAATCAAACATGCCACACATATGACATATTGCACCACGTGCAAAAGAGAAGATGCTAATTAATTACTGAAAACTTAAAAGCTTGATATAATATATGCGACGGTATATATGCTTCCTCTGTTTCTTTTTGTTGCGAATCATGACAAACTCGTGAAGTTTACATACCTTTTCTCTTAAAACTTAAAGAAGTCTTCTATTCTATGAAGTCGTTGGGTATTGTAAAAATATAATAAATTAACTAGTCGGTAAAGAAGCACTAGAAAAAATAATTTGAAAAGAAGCGTGAAGAATCTAGTACAGGACAATGTACCTTTGAAAGCTCCAAACAATTTATGACGCGCGCTATCCTTTTAGCATAGTAGTACTGATCAAAACTTTTTTTTTTTTTTTTGGCAAAGTGGATTTCCATAAGTTTCGTTACGAAACAAAATAGTTCATACAAAATGATGCATAGCATCAAATATCCAAGTATATCGAACTAGTGAAACATCTACCAACTAGTATCGATCATCTACAAAACATAATAACATATCAGAAAAGGAATCAAACTAATATCTCTAATAGCACTAAAATCAATCACGAATAGCAATCACACTAGTGGAAGAGGAGCTAGAATCAAGTAAAAAACAATCAAGAGACAATAACCTAGCTAGCTGCCTCATTAATGGAATCATAGATTGATATCTCTATCATCCGACCCTTCCTAACCAAGAGAAGGGCACCTGATCAAAACAATTAATTATCGGTTTAGTGAGTGATGACATATTTTAAATGGAACGGTTCAAATTGAAGACAAAAAATGCTATTTATTGTTAGAAACAGGGTATCAGAATATAAGGAATCCGATGTCAAAGATTTTAGTGTGAAATCGGTATCAAAATAAAATTTCAAATAATTATTTATAAAAATTCCGGTAATGTAAGTGTAATATAGTTAGCACTTATGGAAGCAACTTGGGTCCGATGCTCATTGGATCCAAAGTGGTTCCAGTGGGTTCAGTAACCGTCGGATCTGCTTTAGGATTTGTGCCCGCAATTTCGCGTCTGCTTTAAAATCCGTATACACGAATTCTAAAGCAGATCCGACGGTTACCGAACCCATTGGAACCACTTTGGGTCCAATGGGCATCGGACCCAAGCAGATCTCAGCACTTATACGTTATATGCGTTGTCATCCATATACTAAAAAAATTAGCCTCATTCATTCATACCCTGATCTGATACTTAACTTTAATTTTGTAACGGTCTAGTAAATACATATCTATTTATCTGGCTATTATATATATATAAACCATCACGCCAAGCTAAGGGGTCATTAAATTAAAAGTGATTCCTTTTCAGAAACGTATTTTACCAGCCTTCAAATTCTGACAACGCTGAGGATGTGAACGTTTCTAAAACACTCACAGTTTTCTGTTTAATTAAAAGTTGTACAAAGCACAATAGGTGTCACTTTAAAACCTCAAAATAATGAATTAATGATTTGTGTGTATATATAGATACCCTGAAGAATGTGAACTTTTCTCATTTGCCCATGGAAACATGGAAAATGTTAATTACCCCATGCTCAATCTTTTTGTTTCTATCATTTTTCCAAAGAGATAATATTCAAGATTAACTTGAGTTTTTTCAGCTATCCAACCAAAAAAAAATGGGGAAATCATTCTTGTCACAGCACGCGCGACATGACATGGAACGGCAGTCACAATTCGAAACAAACTGTTAGATCTTGATTGACACGTCAAGATTGAAAGAATTTGGAAGAAAAAAAACTTTGTGGGGGTAGTTATGCATTGCCGAATGTGAATGCGTATATTTCAGATTTTAACCGTGCCCAATAATGTGCACTCAAATATCTTAGAAGTGACTCACGACGTGATTGTTCGCGTGCTGTGATCACTCCTCACTATTTTAGTCACGGTACGGCATGGAACGTGAAAAATTTGATTTAGTCACAGCACGATACAACACGTGACTGAAATCACAACATGGCACGGTACAAATTTACCACTCTAACTATAGGGGAAAATGCATATATATATATTACATGAGGGTATATATCTATTATACTCCTCCGTTAATTAATTTATACCTAGAGATATAGCAGGGTGTTTGTTCTATTTCTCAGGATGTCAGTGGTATGGACACAACATTTTGAGAATTTGCAGAGAACACCTGAAATTATTTCATCCCTTTATAAAAGATAAACCAATACTACGGGCAACTGCCACGGCCCACATTAGCACTTTGATCATCCTAAAAATGACATCTATTCTCAAACTACATTATCATATATACATATCCACCTTTACCTAATCTTACACTTCCTTTACCACCTCTTAGTTATATATACACACATGACACACCTCTCTCCTCCTCAATTCCTCAACCAAGATCCCTGCAAAGCATACAAGAGATTCATTATATTTTTAAAACAAATAAAAGATCATGAGGCCTGGGACCACTTTCTCTGGAACAGTACGCAGCCCGATAGGCCCTCCTTCGCCCTTGGCCTCACCTGGCGAGTTGGGTCTACACTCCGCATGGCGCTCTCCTGTCCCGTACCTGTTTGGTGGTTTGGCTGCTATACTTGGCCTAATTGCACTTGCGCTTCTCACTCTGGCGTGCACGTACTGGAGACTCGCTGGATACCTCAACTCGACCGGTGCAAATGGAGAGATGAACTCTCGTGGTGGCAATGACGACGGCAAGGCGATTGGTGCTGAGGATGCCGGGGTGGTTCAACCGATCACAGAACATGTTGCGGTTATCATGGCAGGAGAGGCCAAAGCAACCTACTTGGCAACCCCAGCACAAAAGAAGAATGTCCATAATAGTTCTAACAATAACTGTGGTAATAGTTGTAGTAAAAATGATAGAAACATTGTTGCTGATGTACAAGTTGATTTGGAGAGGATAATTGGTGCAACAGATGGTGATAGGAATCAAGGTAGTATTAATCATAATCTTGAGTTGAATCAGCAGCAACTGAGAAGGCAGTGAATATTATATATTTCTTTTGCTTTTTTGCTTTTCCTTTTTTCCCCCTTTTTCTGGGTTCTTTTTGTAAATTGTAACTTTGAGTTTGCTTAATTAGTGTTGTCCATTTGGAGCTATAATTGTAAATTTTGAGTCTATAACTGAAAATTTCAATGAAGAAAAGTCTCGCATTCAACAAAATTTGAACATAAATAAATATCTTTTTTTTTTAAATATTGAAAACTTGTGCAATAAAAAAAATACAATTAGCCGCTTAGAAAATCTTACAGACAATGAAACAATAGAATTAAATTACTGTAGGAGTATAGTTGAGTATTATACTTAAGATAAATCAAACACATATATATTATTCTTTAAAGAAAAGAGAAATCTAGAGAAAATATCTAAGTCCATTGAAGAAAATAAATAAAGAGAGAGAAACATATTATCGAACGAATGATTGAGAGCATTGATAATGTGGCATGAATCATAGTGACAAATGAATTATTCAGGTTCGGTTCGGTGGAGTTAAAAGTACTTTATTCGGAAATGATTCGGTCTAACACGGGAGCTAAAAAAACCCAAAAAAATAATAATAATAAAAAATCGCATTTTATTCGCGAATAATTTGTAAAAAAAATATTTTATACGCGTTTTATTCGCGAATAATTCATATAGTATGTTTTCACATTTTATTTGTTGTTCAATTTAGAGACATTAAAAAAAACATTTTATTCACAAATAATTTGCAAATAAAATGCTAATGGTGTTACTATGGTATGAATGAGAAGTCTGAAAACTTATCACTCTTCAGGAATAATACATTGGTTTGATATTTTAAATACAATTGTTCAATTTAGAAAACTAAGATTGTAAATTTGTTCTTCATTTCTTAAATAGTACGTGTTTTAAATTTGGATTGATTTCAAAATTGTTTAGCCTTCTAACAATAAATTATTATTTTTTATGATGAAGTTCTAATAGATTTATGATAAATAATCAATTAAATCTCAAATTGACTTAAATTTATTACACATTCTATTTAAATAATTAATAAATAACACATTATAATTTCAATTTTGAGTGAGTATGGTACTATGCATAGCATGGATTGGTTCATACTATGGATCATAGCATGGATTGGTTCATACTATGGATTAATATTTTCGTTTTTACAGTTTAAGATCTAAACTGTTCAACATGATCACCATATGAAAATATATATATGCAGACTAAATTTTACATTTTAAAAAATAATTATTAATATCTTTTTAGGTAGGTGGAAAATCACTACTTTTGAACATTCTAGAATTTTTAGATAAAGTTATATTTTTACCTATCTTAAACAGTGGTAAAAA
This sequence comes from Carex rostrata, assembly GCF_964058835.1. Classification (NCBI taxonomy): domain Eukaryota; kingdom Viridiplantae; phylum Streptophyta; class Magnoliopsida; order Poales; family Cyperaceae; genus Carex; species Carex rostrata. The sequence continues at coordinate 13,365,372 of NC_135925.1, read as the reverse complement.
AATATAAAATTTGATCTACAAGTACATTTTGATATTTTCATATTGGGGTCATGTTAAATGATTGAGTTTGACTGTTTGAACTTTAAAAAGAGAAATATTATTTCATAGTATATATAAATTACCAATACGTTGTAGCCTCACTCTTTATATTTAATTTGAACAATAATTGAAAGATCTTCTTTTAACTTAATCCAAATAAGGTGAATTTGTAGATGACTGAATGTATGCAAAATCTGGATATTAATTTTGTGCATATCCGACTGAAAAAACAGAATTGACAAAACAAACAAGTAAATTACTAGACGTAAAGCCATATATATATAGCTTTTCTGTTTCCTTTATATTTCTTTTTCTCATCTCTTGCTGTTTTACTTTTTCTTTTTGTTAAAGCGACCTTTTCTTTTTTCCTCCTAGACATTTTATAAGCGGTTTATAATAGAGTGCTTTTAGTTGTATTATGCCCGTTTTATGTCTATTGGAAGCGTTGTATGAAAAATAAAAATTTTGTTTAATTTACTTGCTAATTATAATGATGGTATCAAATTTTTTTACCAGCGATGTCAACTAAAAAGGAACCTATATCTTAAGAATTTTTAAGTGGATTATAAGTTATAATTTGAGTAGAACTAGGGTGTTCTTAAGCTCACCAAATTTCTTGGTGTGTTTAACCTCAAAACCTCAAAAATATATCAAATAGGCTTAAAATAACGAATCCAAACAGTTGGAATTGATCTACTTTGCAAGTGATGAGTTTGCATGCAAAGTTTTTTTTTTTTTAAATGTACGTAAACACATTGCTCGTAAAGTAGATCAGTTTCAACGGTTTAAATTTGTGGGTTGAAGTCAATTCAATATATTTTGGAGCTAAATAAGCTGAACAAGAAACTTGATGATGAGCTTAAGAAAACCCTAGTTCTACTCATCAGCACATGTTTGCCTTTTGTCATTGAAATGACCTTAATTACTTTATATGAAGTTTTTACTTAATTTCATGTAGGTACTACAATGCATTGCCAAAGCTTTAATTTGGATGTGCTCTTGATTATAGATAATTATTTCCATGTAAACCAGCCAACTAGAATGCATGGATACAAATGCTCCTAATAATTAATGGTTTTAAAACATAAGAAAAAGAAATCCGGTTCTCTCAGAAAGTGCTATTGGCCTTTGGCGGAAACGCATTGCCTGGAATATATATTAGATAGAAAGTTTGGCAAATAAAGCGTTCCTAGAAAATAGCATTAATTTAATTCCTCCTTTTATTGCATATTCCGAAAATAATTTCCTGGGAATATTGTTTCATGCTGCTAAGAAACAATCGCTAAATCCTCGCCATCTTGGTTCTTTATTTTTATCTAGTTGCATGTTGTCACCTGTGATGTTATGTTTCTATAAAACTGCATATCTTATATTTTTCCAATATATGGAGTGAGAAAGTTGAAGGGAAATAGAGCCAGGTTTTTCAAGGCCCATTTGGCAAAATAATAAATGCCTATTGAATTGAAACTAATTTTTTAAAGGCCCATTTGGCAAAAAATAATCAAGGCCCAAGTGTGCCACAAGCTATCTGGCAATTCAGGCCATGGATTTGGTGTGGGCCTATAATAAATATTTTTCAGAAATATCTTTCTGTGGTCATCAGCCCATTTTATATCAGTTCAGTGTCAAATAATGCAACGAGGGAGGGAGGGAGGAGCTAAATAAATTCAGCATGAAGTAACAAAAGAATTTTGAAGATGAAAATTATAAACATTTATTGCATATTAAGCGAGATCAAGATGCTTCTCGTGGAAAAAAAAAAATAAGATTTTTGGAACCAGAGCTTTAGCATTAAACAATGTATGACGCATGTGCATAGAATTTTGCATAATTTTAATTTTAAAATATGGTATGGTGATTAGTTTAGACATGAACTCCCCTGACAATATCAGAATTGGGACTTGCACCCATGATTTTTTTTTTTTTTTTTTTTTTGTCTCAAAGGACCCGTAGGTCAAATTCCATTAAACAAAGTGCGGTTACACAGAACTGATAAATCTGATACATTCAACACACAGCTATCCAAAACAACCAGAATTCTAAAACCGATTAAACAGAGGGAATGTGTATCCTGTCACATCCCAGCCTTGAGATCTTCCTAATTTAGACAAACCATCAGCAGTTTGGTTGAGCTCCCTTGCAATATAAACACATGAGAATGCATGCTCTTCTCGCAGCACCTCCCAGATGCTCATAATTTCCTCAAAAGCTCTCCAGTCAGCATTTATTGGGGGAGAGGCAGTGGAGACATCTTGTACCAGCTGGTTACAGTCAGAGAAGAAGCAACAATTCGCAATGCCTCTCTCCCTTACCAGTTCAATTGCATTCTTTAACGCCATGGCTTCAGACTGAATTGGGCAGCATCCTTGGATCTTTGCTGATCTATATAGAACCAGCTCCCCTCTAAAGAAGATGCAAAATCCAATACCCCCTTCCCATCCCTTCTCCCAAGACCCATCTACAAAGCATGTAAATTCCTGACTCTCGGCATTAAGAGAGTAATTCACCTCAGGTTGTGACCTTTGATGCCTTCCCCTACTTTCAATAATTGTTGACTCCCATGAAATTGCCTTCAAGAATTTTTGAAAATCACCAAACCCCACTAAATTGCCTCCATAAGCCTTGCTATTCCTGCATCTCCACAAGGCCCACAGAGAATTAGCATAATGAGACCATTGTTCATCATCCAATTGAGCACCTAACCATTGCAAAGCTGCAAGGAAAGGTACCGGTAGAGCTTCTGATCTTAGAGCAAGAGGCCCAGCCAAGTGACAAGCTTTTGCCAACTCGCAGAGATGAGTAAGGTGGTTGACATCTTCATCGACCTTGCCACAGGTGGCACATATAGTACTGACTGTTGGGAATCTGCGATTAAGAGTAGCAGCTAGAGGCAACCCATCATGGACCAACTTCCAAAGGAAAACTCTTACTCTTGGTGAGATGTTACCCATCTGCCAAATTGACTCCCAGGTTTTTTTATCCCCAATTGTTGATGACTGAGTTCTTGACGAGAGGAGAACATATGCCTTTTTAACAGAATACACACCATTTGTTGCATGCTTGAAGATTAGCCTTCCGTGACCCGCATTCTGACTTGGAGGTTGGATGTTTTGTAGGATATGGATGGAGTTCACATACCCATACAGAGATATAAGCAGATTTACATCCCAAGCCCCTGAATCTTGCAAAATCAGATCACTAACCTTTAACTGCTGGGTTATGTTAACCTGAGATGGACAATTGAGTGCCCCTTCAAACCAAGGTTGTGCCAAGGCTGTACAATTCTTCCCATCTCCCAGCCTCCATGTGATCCACGGCAACAAGGTATCTCTGAGCCTCATGAGTGCTCTCCAGAAAGGAGTGCATTTTGTAGTTCTCTTACTTAGCCAAAGCTCGCTCCTTGGGAGGTATTTTGCCTTAACCACCTGAACCCAAAGAGCCCCTGATCCCGCTGCCAAGCGCCATAGAAACTTCATCAGTAAAGTCTCATTTACCAGTTCTAGATCGGTAAAACCAAGACCCCCCATACCCTTTGGCTTAGTGATCTTATTCCAGCCGATGTATGCCATATAGCGAGTGTGCTCCTGCTTGCCCCAAAAGAAACTTCTAATCATGGATGTAATTTCTTTTATAACAGCTTTTGGAATGCTAGAGGTGGCCATATAATATATCGGGATTGCCTGTAAAACAGATTTGATCAGAACAATGCGCCCAGCTTGTGACAAGAGATGGCTTTTCCAAGATTGCAATTTTGAAGCAAACTTTGCAATTAGAAAATCAAAGGCAAGCCTTGTAGTAGCAACAGGAGCTCCTAAATAGTTTGTACAATCCCTATCCAGTGGCACAGATAGAATTTGCGCAACAGCCTCCCTTTCTTGTTGTGAGGTTGGATGACTAAACCAGAGAGAACTTTTTTGGGGTCCCACCTGTTGCCCTGACACAGCTGAGAAGGCATGCAAGGCATTGATAACCACATTAGCCTCCTGGGGTGATGCAGATCCGAAAATTAACAGATCATCAGCATACATACAATCAGTTAGTGGCAAGGCAGTGGGGGCCAGCCTAACACCCCTAGTCACTCCTGAATTTACCAAGCATGTGAGATGACGAGATAGAAGGTCCATACCTAATATGAATAAGTAGGGAGATAGAGAGCAACCCTGTCTTAATCCACATTGAGGTCGGAAAAACCCGTCACCGTTACCATTAATCACCACTGTAAATTCTGCCGACCTTATGCATGCAAGTAACCATTTGGAAAATTGGGGAGGGAAGTTGTACAAAGGCAGAACCGATTCTAAAAAACCCCAATCCATTCGGTCAAAAGCCTTGGACAAATCTACCTTAAGGCAGAACTCCTTGTTGTGATAATCGGGAAGAGAGAAGGAATGTAAGATCTCTCTGAAGAGAATCACATTTTCAGAAATTTCTCTACCCGGTAAGAAAGCACTTTGAGCTCTAGAAATACACCCGTTAACATATGGTCTGAGGCGAATGGCTAGAAGCTTAGAAATTATCTTGTAGATGGTGTTACAGACTGAAATCGGCCTGAAATCACCCACATTTGAAGCATTCTCCTTTTTTGGGATTAAAACTAGGCTAGATCTTGCAATTGATGAAGGCATAATCCCAGTTTGGAAGAAGGTTGCAATTTGACCCATAACGGCTGGCTTGAATATCTCCCAGTTTTCTTGCAATATAGCAGCAGTGAAACCATCAGGCCCCACGGCCTTATTAGGACCCAAAGTCATGAGTGCTTTGAAGACTTCAGTTTCTGTGGGCTGGGCTTCCAGGTGACAGTGGGCTGCATTCGGAATTCCTTCAATCCCCTGAAAAATGCCATGTGAATAAACATGATTAATAGGCAGAGTGTTGACCTTTGAATAAATCCCTTTGAAGTGAGAAACAAAGAGACCCCTGATGGCTCTTGCATCAGATTCCCAACTGCCATCCTCCAACTGTATTGCTCGAATTGTATTCCTACGCTTGCGAGTAACTGCTGTAGCATGGAAAAATCGTGTATTTTCATCTCCAAAGAGCACCCAGTTAATCCTTGAACGTTGATGCCAATACTTCTCTTGTTGGAGCAGGGTCAGTTTGTGCTCCTCGTTGAGCTTTTCCTCCTTCCATTTTGAGTGCTGATTTGGGGGATCTGCATTCAGGGCTGCCATTCTTCCTTCTATATCCTGCAACATAATATCAGGCGTAGGGTGTTTGGCAACCCAGATTTTTACCCCCTTTTTAAAATTGGCACGCACTTGAGACCAATCAGCTTTCCCTTCATCTGTTGCAGATCGGCACACCTCCTGGAACCCCGGTTTTAGACTCCACCAAGATTCAACCCTAAATCTCGGTTTCCCTCTAACCGATGCTGGATTGGTTCGCAATAAAATGGGGAGGTGATCGCTGGAGAATCTTGGCAAATGGAAAATCGCAGAGTTGGGATATAGAAGAGCCCACGGAACCGTTCCCATTCCTTTGTCTAAGCGCTGATCTATGTGAGAGAGGCCGAATTGTTTATTTGACCATGTGTAGCATGGGCCGTGGTGGCCCAAATCCAGAAGGCCATTAGATTGAATCCAGTTCCTGAAAGCTAGATTGTTGGGCCCCAAGTTACTGCAGCCCCCTCTTTTATCACTGCAATCACTTATTGCGTTGAAATCACCAAGCAGACATGCTCTCCCCTCCATCTGCTCCAAGAATTGTGAGATTTCTTCCCAAATAGCTTGATTTAGAACCCTAGAGGGATCACCATAAACGCATGCTAACCCCCAAGACTCCTTGCCATCGTTTAAATTAATTTCTGCCAATATAAAAAATCGTGTTGACTTCACCACCCTCAATTTGACCTCATCTCCCCAAATTAACCAGAGCCCTCCAGACCGCCCTCTTGAAGGAACTACTGAGGAATTATTCAAAGGCAAATGTTGAATTCTACCCCGAGCCACCTCCTCATTGCACTTTGTTTCTGAAATGAAAGCAACAAGTGCTCTCGTAGAGCGAAGATATCTATTTAACGTGGTCATTGTCGAGCCTCCGCTGCCCCGACAATTCCACGAGAGGAAACTCATAACCCCCGTGCCGGCGAATCCTGGCCCGCCGGCCTCGGCCTTTTTAGCTGACCACCATCTAGTGGTAACTCCAATGAACTCGAAAAATTGTTTGGAAGTTGACTTACCATCTGCCCGCCAAAAAAAGACTCGTTTGGCATTCCCAGACCTTGCCCAAGTCCTTGTCCTAAGCCTCTGAGATCTCTTTTACTGCCTGATGAGGTACTAAGAAAGGTTGGGCGAGGTATAGCACCTGCATTTGTCATCCACGCTCCAAATTTTGGACTTAACACCTGCTCAGCATCATACTTCCCTTGTTGACTAGGGCTTTGCAACAGCATAGAAACCCTTGCATGATCACTACAGCCAGACAGCTCATGCCCCATCTTTCCACAAAAAGTACAAATCCTCGCCACCTTTTCATAATAGCAGTGCACTTGAACTCTTCCAACAACTGGGTGATCCATAGACAGAAAGTCCTTGAGTGGCTGTTCAAGGTTGACCCAGACCCTCTGTTTGATAAACCTCTTTCCATTGACCATTCCTTGAACTGATGGAGAGATTGGTTTCCCAATTTTTCGAGTTAGGGTCTGGACACCTTCTTCGGTCAATGAGTTGACCGGTACATTAAAGAGTTGCACCCACACATTACCATATTGAACATGCTCTGAATGCAGGTCAAGGTGAGAGGTAACCTGGCGTGCAGCAACCAAGTCCCCTCGAAAGGTCCAGGGACCTGCTAGAAGCACTGTATCCATATCAATCTGAGAAAAAAACTCCACTAGATAGCAGTTCCGGGAGACTGATCTGAATACCGTGTCTGGGCTGGCATTCCAGGCTTTAGACATCGCCTCCGAGAACTGATTATCTAGAGCTGTTCTATCGGAGACCACCCTGACTAGGAGAGCCCGGCCCCAATCCATGCTAGTGGCAGCATTTGCCGGTACCTTGACCACTAGGTCAGGGTGATCAGAGGTATTTAACCCAATGAAGCGCTGGATAAGAGCTTCATCCTCAGGAGTCATTTCGGCCATTGGAGTGATTTTCGGAGGTTTGAGGTGAGAGGTAAGTTTAGAGGCTAAGAAAAGTGGTTTGTGAGATAAAATGGATTTGCATGGGGGTAGGGGTGTATTAAACTGGTGAGGTTTAGGATAGATGGTAAGGTTATCTTCAGCCTTTGTCTCTATTTGCCTGACAAAAGGTGTATTGGTCCTTATACACGTGTCCCTTTCACGTTCCTTTTGGTGATCACTAGATGGTTCCTTTGGAATGAGGAGTCTTCCTAGTCCTGTTACAGGATGACAGCTGGCATTTGTCTCCATTGTAATTTTTGGACCCTCCTCAGCACGCTTAGCGAAAAATCCAGAAAAATCTGTCAGCTGATTCTGAAATGCCTGCGAAGTTTGTCGCTTGGACCCTTGCGTACCAGCGTCGTTTTTTTGAATCTCATGCACTACTTTGCTTAGACTCGGTGCATTTGCTTTGCTCGTGAACCCAACCAGAAAGCCTGTTTCCTGGGCCGCCGGAGCACCTCTTCTCGGCAGTTCCTCTGACATTACCTGGGATATAAGTGCCCTTCTTCTGGCAGGGGGAATGTAAGGTTTGACTGTGTGATTATGGATTCTACCAACTGGAGGAAACAAGGGAACATCGCCACCTTCAGGATCGGGGGGTGGTGGTTGCTCTGAGGGATGTTGCTCTGAGGGATGTTGCTCAACTAGGCGTTCAACAAGGCAGTCAGACCATCTATTGCCATGACCCACCCGAAGGATTCTAGGTATGAGCCCCAAATCGAAGCACTCAATCTTCAAACAGAGACTAGTCTTATCAGAGCCCCTAAGGCCATCCTGAGACACCCCTATTAGATTTCCCATCCCGGAGACGGCCTGTCGAAAGTAGATCGGATGCCAATAATCTAGAGGAAAATCATGGATTAAAATAAGGTGGTGGGAGCCTGGTGGAAGAGGATCCGACCTATTCTGAGTTTGCCATGGTAGAATGATTAGTCCAAATAGATCCTCCCAGTAAGGTGAATCCCCTTCTAGATTGTCCTGAGAAACCCAATCTGGCGGCTTTAATAGGTATCCATTCTTAACAGGAACAGGGGACCAATCAGCCATGGAGCCCCCATACCTAGATTGCAAGTGCTGAGAGAGTAGGGTTGGAGAAGGAGGAGTACGGCCCCTCATTGCAGTGAAGAGAATAGAATGGTTAAGGTCTACCATTATTCTTTCATGAGCCTCAGGTGGAGAGAGAAAACAATGGAGCACTTCCAGCTGCTCGGAAAAAGGATAAGGGCGTGCCATAGCATGTGGAAATTGGGATGATTTGGTGGGAGAAGAGGTGGCTATAGAGGTTTATAGTGGACGTAATGAGGGATTAAGAGAGCTAGAGAGAGTTAGAGCAAGGATTGTAAGGGGCTGTTGGGGGAGAGATCACCGGAGAAGGGGGGTTTTCACAAGAGCAAGAAAAGAGCAAGAAAACAACACCTTTTGGTAATTGATATTTACAAAAGGGAAGGAATTAAAAGGATGGAGAGCACACTGCACCCATGATTTGTACAGTCAGATGCCAACATCAACGCGAATTTGAAGCAGAGAAGCTTGAACTGCCACGTGGTGTGGCGAGGCTCTTCTCTCCCGAGTCACCATTCTCTGCGCTAAGGTATCGTTTGAGTTTGACAGTCCGATCAAAATATGGACCAATCGGCTCACATACAACAGGATCCCTTTTAAATTTATGTTAGCATCAAAAGCAAACGGATTAGATCTAAAATCAAACGGTGTACTAATGCAGAGGACTGAGGATATAACTCCCGTCTTCTCGGACGACCAATAGAAAAGGCGGCACCGCTTTTCAGCCGAAGAAGTCAGAGGCGAATTCTTTCGCCATTGTGATTTGTGAGCCCCACCACCACCACCACCACCCCAAACCACACTCGCTCCTTATCTCATTTTCGTGCCTTGCGCTTTCTACCTGGATGAGAAATAGAAAATCTTTTAAGTGCGATATTCAGTTTCAATCGAGTTATTCTTAGATCCAACCAACTAAATTAAGATAACACTGAGCACAAGAATTTCTTTCTATCTATTTGAGTCAGTACTTCTGTTTGATGGATTTGATTACCGAAGCACTGACTCAAAAGAATAGAATAAATGTTTAGTCAATGCTTCTATCTGGTGGATCTAGAATGAGTGGCACATATAGTTACTTACTTTTTATATAATAGAATAAATATTAAGTTAGGAAATAAATTTTTAGTTTTTGTGATGATGTTATTATGTATTATTTTGTGCTACTTCCTTTCTCATCTTCTTCTCTTTTTGTTTTGAGGTGACTGTCATGGACTGGTTGATTTAGTTTTCAGTATGATTTCATTCAGTGCCTTCTCGGCTGATGAGTGACTGTCTTGGTCCGGTCAATTCAGTTTCTAGTCTGGTTTGGATTCAGTACCTTCTCGACTGTGATATGCGTACAAATGAAACCATCGCTAGGCTCCTATCACTCTAATCAAGTAAGAATGATCAATTTGCATACATAGGATGGACATATCCATGTGTATTTTTATTTTGTTTAGCTGTTTTCTTTTTACAGACACTAATTGTCTGATCTTTCATAACAGCTACTTTGTAACTTCTTCCATGAATAAAATGGCCTACGGTTTTTCAACCAAAAAAAGAACCCCTCTTTCATACGTAGCCACGTGCTCCGAGATGATATTTGTCGCTTTATATTTAAAAAAGTTTCTAAAATATTTTTGTTGTCGCATATGGCTTTATTTATTGGCTCTCTTCTAAAACTATGCAATAACTTAAAATTTAAAATGCAAATGTTACAATAAATTTTTAAATATAATTTATATTATTTTGACTATAAGTATGTAAAAAATTATGATTTTTATTTTATTTTGATTAATATTAACAAATTATATAAATATATTAATGTGGATAAATTCTGAATGATGATTTTAATTTAAATTATTAATTCTTATAAAATCAAAATCAAAAGATCATAACCTTTTCTCAATGCAGAAAAAATAATATAGACCACATGACTTTTTTTATATTATGTTTATTATTACAAAATTAAAAAGTGAAGGCACAATAAAGACACAAAAAATAAAAAAACATCTAAACAATATTTTTTGACAAAATATATATAAAAGAAGAGGAGGGTTCCAATGCCTCATTCTTTTTATACCTCGTATTTATGGCAACATGACTGCTGGTTAATAAATTTCAAATGAGAAGAAGGGAAGAAGAAGGGGAATGGCATAACTGATATTTATAAATTTCAAATGAGTTTTAATAGAAAATGTAACAAAATAGTTAAATTTGTGAGTTTTTGAAATTTAGAAGGGTAAATATGATATTATAAAATTTAGAAGGAGGAATATGTAATTTTAAAGTTTTTGAGTATACATGAAATTCTCCCAAAAAAAAAAATGTTTGCGGTTGTGCCTCTCCACCCTCTGTCTCTCATGTTAGACTTTATCATAAGGCAATACAAAACATGTGTATTGTACTTGGAATATAATTTTATTTTGTTTTCAAATAAGAAAAACAACACTCTTTGTTTGTCTAAATTAGGACTCGTCAATTAAATAATTTAGTATTTTTATAGTTTAGAAAAAAGCGTAAGGCAGTATAAAACATGCGTATTGTATTTGAATATAATTTTGTTTTATTTTCAAATAAGAAAAACAACATTGTCTAAAGTAAGACTCGCCAATTAAAAAATTTAGTATTTTTACAGTTTAGGAAAAAGCGCAAGGCAATATAAAACATGTGTATTGTACTTAGAATATAATTTTGATTTGTTTTCAAATAAGAAAAATAATACTCTTTGTTTGTCTAAAGTATGACTCACCAATTAAAAAATTTAGTATTTTTACCGTTTAGAAAAAAGCGTAACGCAATATAAAGGATCATGATAACAATCCCCGCAGGTCTATCTCTGCAAAAAACCCCGCACAAACTGCCAAAAAAGTCATGGGGGGACCGCTCAAATCATTAATACTCTGCAGAAACTGTTAGTATTCAACTTGAAGCATCAAAGTATTTATCGTGGATTTGCAAAGTATTAATCCATATGCAATGATCTCTATTTATGACTGAATAAATCAATCCATTAATTGTCTCCGCACAACTGGGGACCATTAAATAAACAATCCCCTCATAAATACTTGTCAGTTTTCCCCGCACAAAATTTCATTTTTTTTGGATTGTCCCCGCACAACTGAGGACCATTAAAAAAACAATCCCCTCACCCAATGATAATTACTTCTCACACATAATGATAAATATTTTATGTTACATAGATAAAAACTTCTCAGATATAATTGCAATTTTTCAGTAAAACATCAATGATAAATACTCTATGTTACATGGATAAATACTCTATGTTACAAAGATAAATAGTTTATGTTACATAGATAAATACTTCTCAAACATAATTGCACTTACAGTAAAATATCAATGATAAATACTCTTAGACATAATGATAAATACTTTATGTTACATGGATAAATACTTTATGTTACATAGATAAATACTTTTCAAACATAATTGCAACTTACAGTAAACATCAATGATAAATACTCTCAGGCATAATGATAAATACTTTATGTTATATGGATAAATATTTTATGTTACATGGATAAATACTTCTCAGAAATAACAAATAAACATTTATTAACGGGGATTGTTATTAGATAACAGTATAATTAATGCGGGATTTGTTTTTAAAGGAATAATTAATGCGAAAATTGTTATTAGAGGAAAGCATAATTAATGCGGGGATTGGTATTAAATGACAGTCTAATTTAATGCGGGGATAAATGGAGATTTTTAGTGAAATAAGTGAGGGGATATATGGCAGTTAAGGAAGAGAGAGAGAGTGCGGGGATAAATGGGGGAACATGGGTGGAGGGATTAGTATAATTATTCTAAAACATGTATTTTGTACTTGGAATATAATTTTGTTTTGTTTTCAAATAAGAAAAACAACACTTTTTGTTTGTCTAAAGTAGGACTCGCCGATTAAAAAATTTAGTAATTCTACAGTTAAGGAAAAAGTATTATAAATCTTGTTCATATTAATTTGAGTTTAAGAAAAGGTTCGTTTAGCAGGTAATTGGCAGCCTAATTTTAGCATAAATATTCATGTTCATTTTGAATTAACCGGTGTATAACAATTTTCATTGTGACTAAACTATTTTTGTGAAAACTTTATCAATAAATGTAACATATCATTTGATATACTAAACTTTATCATGCCATTGTCACTTCCATCGTATTAAAAATAGCACCGTTGAAAAAGATAAAATTGTTAGTTATCATGGTTGTGAATTAAAGTGAGTTGGAGATTTAATTACGAACTACCATTAGGGTAAGGCTAAGGTGCTATGGGTTGCATAGAGATCTACGGTGTTAAGGTTTAATATTTGAGTTTTCAAAATCCAAATTATCGATCCGAACTATTCATCTTATTCTCCATATTAATATGTGCTTGGATACCAAATTTTACATTTTTTGAAAAAAATTTACTATTTTTTTAGATAGGGGTAAATTCTCCATATTAATATGTGTTTGGATACCAAATTTTTTACTATTTTTTTAGTGTTTCAAACCAAAAAAATAAAACACAAATTATAAATTATTCGCGAATAAAACATGAAAAAGAAAAAAAAAATTGGGTTTTTTTCTTGTGAGACCGAACTATTTTCAAATTATATCCGAATCACGAATTTTTTATCCCACCAAACCGAACTCGAATAATTCATTTGTCATTATGTTGATGATCATCGTCCTAAGTTCTGAGAAAAAACATGTACTTCTATTAAATGTTGTGAACTGCTTACTATAGAAAGACCTAATTTAATGACTTAAATAGAGTAGAACTATGGTGTTTTAAGTTCACCAAGCTTCTTGGTAAACTCAAGTCTAAAATCCGTCAAATCGGTTTCAAATGACGAATTTGAACTGTTAAAACCCTCTTATCATACGAGTGATGCGTCTACATGTAAAAATTTTAAACATTTGAATTAATTTAGGATAAAATCAAGCAGTAAAAAAAGGTTCAAAAAATCAATGTATTAAAATTAATTTATTAACCTTCTAATTTTGACCGATTAACTTTATACTAAATTAATTCAAATGTTTAAAATTTTTACATGTAGACGTATCGCTCGTAAGGTAGGCGAGTTTCAATAATTCAAATTTATCATTTGAAACTAATTTGACAGATTTTATAGACTTAAATTCACCAAAAAAAAAAAAAAAAAAAATCCGTGAACTTGAGAATACCCGAGTTGTACTCGACTTATGTATCCTTTCATCATATCCAAAAACCAGAGCCAGAGCCAGAGCCAGAGCCAGAGCCCATCTTACGCCTTGATCAATCAAACCGGCATGGGCCATGGGGGAATCTAAATTTGTCACCAACCGGCAGCCTATTAAAAAGTGACACGAAATGATGAAAGCCGTAGACCGTGGTACAACTAAAGAAAGGATAATAGCTTTTGGTGTCTTTCGTACTATGCTCTTGGTGTTTCATGGTAAATTGGTAATATAACAAAGTAGATCCAAATAGTTTAACAGAGCATTTTTACTGCATTCAGCGCACAGATTAGAGAACTGAAACAGCTACATATGGTTCGGGCGCTGCATGAAGCCATAACTACTCTGTTAAAAACATTTACCCCTAGGGTATCCGGACTCAAAATTGTAAGGGGTGCAACAGTCCAAAGTACAGCACTACAGTACCACAGTACTTGGTAAGGACAAAATTACAGCACGAAAAGAACGAATGCTTTCACATCAAGATTCGTGTTGCGCATCGGCATTAAAAAATCGCAAGGTTTTTCGGCATGTGGAGAATAAGCAGAGAGCAGTAACCATCAAAAGGAAAAATCCGTTCCGCATTTATTGCAGGATCCGTAAAAGCTGATCTGGCTAACATGGGTTGTTTTAACGTGGGTCCCACTCCCACCACACGGTTCTGTCGAAGTTTATCGCTACTTCCGTTGCTGCATGGAATCAGATGCTGGTGCCTTGGAATGATGGCGTCAGCCTACTCGTCATTTGATATCTCAATTACTGTAATGCCCTTGTGATGTGTCGCAATCGTACATGGATTGGGTTAAGATTCTTGGATCCGGACTCGCTCATGATATTAGGCACCAACTTGGAAATGGCGGTCGGCAAGTCGCTTTTTGGGCAACTGAATTTACAAAATTGCCCTTCATAGCCGCTCGTGATAGGCAGTGAGATGTCACATGTGCATTGGTGGAACTTACAAATGCATCGTGAAGATATTTACTTTACTTTACACCCTTTTCTAAATAAATTCGCTAGTTTAATTATTGTTTGTTGTTTTGATAAAAAGTTATTGTTTGTTCTCAAGTAACAGAAGTATTAAGATGCTTTAATGATCTTAGTTGGGGCAGTATCATTAATTTGAGAGTTGAACTTAATTTTGATTTGACTCTTTGAATCAACTTTGCTCCTATAACATCAAACGTTTACAAATTAAACCTATTAGTATTCAATTTACATTTTTATTTTTTATTTTGACTGCTTGATTTTATACTAAATTAATTTAGAAAACTAAAATAATTGTTTGTAAATGCATCACTCATGAAGTTAATCCGATGAATTTGGAGTTGAGCTCACCAATTTTTTTGTGAGCTTAAAAACACCCTATATCTACTCCTATTATCAATATTATTCAATTAAAATATTTATAATTATTATTAAATTACTATTATAATTGTGATAATAATTGTTATTGTTATCATTGCCACTAACGGTTATTGTTATTTAATCATTATAATTTTTTATAATTATTATAATATTATTTTACTGACATTATCATTATAATTAATGTTGTTGTTATTATTGTTATTATTATTATGAATATTATTATTATGAGTAGAACTAGGGTGTTCCTACTCTATTATTATTATTATTATTATTATTATTATTATTATTATTATTATTATTATTATTATTATTATTATTATTTTATTTAATCATTATTTACAATTTTTAGCACAATAACATAAATATTATTCCTTATTATTCTCTCACTTGTCCGCCGAATAATAATAATAATAATTTATAGTAGCGTAACATACTAACATTACATAGAAATTGTGCTTACGTAACTAAACATGATGTGTCTAAACGATAGCTAATTTAGAGTTTTAATTCTTCTTCCGACCTTAGTTAGTTAATAACGATACAAATTATATATTACATAGTAATTTTTTTTTCTTCAAATTATGAATAGTTGTACAGATTAATTAGTCAAATAATCAAATTATGAATAGTTATACATCCGTCAAACACACAGCTTCCAGTATTTTCTTGTATTGTTGAAATTAATTTTGGTCATTTGCTGTGTTTAGAAGCTTCTCGTGGTTTGAATTATATATTATATGGATTTATGTCAAAGTCGCTAATAAAATGTTTCAAAACTGTTTGATAGTCAAACTTGGACTTGGTTATGTTTTAGTGATAATTGCATTTTTCTTGGGGTAACCGTAACAATTCAATGCTTGATTGTGATGGTTGATTTTCCCCTTAATTAATTAACAGTTTAGTACTAGAAAGAGAGGTTTAGATTAATTAATCACATAACGGAACACATGACGGAATGCAATCTTGGCGAAAAGTTGTCGTTTGTCTTTTCCAGCATTAGGAAATTTAATGTGATTATGTACCCTTCCCACACGTGATTATTACATTACTATTTTCGCTTTTCTTTTCTTTTTCTTTTCTTCTTTTTTTGTGTGTGGTAGCGCATGCAATAGAACTTCTAATAAATCAAATTCAACAAGCAGGTCTGATTGGCTGATCGTATAGAAAAATAGCACTTCTTTTTTCATTAAATAATATAAAGATAAAAACCACTTCTTTGTTACTATTGTCACATTTCCGACAGTTAACGGATTATTTAACGGCGTGGAGTATCACGAGGTTGGAGCCTCCGGGCGGTCGTTTTCGCACCCGGCTCAAGTGACACCACGGCGTGCCGTGCAATCATTTCACCTTTTCACTTGCAGTAGGGGCCGGAAACCTACGCCTTCACGGATTCTATCCTCTCCATTACCAAATATTATGGATGCCTCCAGTTATCCATTTCATTATGTTTTAATTATAAGTATACTGACAAAATTATTGTTCAAAAATCTTAAGAAGAATTCTCATGTAATGGTAAGAAAAATTAAGTACAAGTTGACCTGAATATTTATTAACTACTACATAGAATGTCTTATTTTGGTTAAGTACATGATTCATTCATTAGATTATTAACTATTCATGCTCTTTGTCCATTTTCTTTGTATAAAGTATTCTAATTGCATACAGATCATAGGATCTGATGAAAATTATCAGATTCTATGATCTCTATGCAATTAGAATAGTTAAATATTTTGAAGGAAATCAAGTCCTTTTGTTATGTAGATGTTTTTTTTTGTAAACATAGAGCTAAAATAATATTTGTGTCAAGAACTTAAATTGTGAAAAAGCAAATTAGAATAGTATTCCATATCTTTAACTGTAAAGTATATTGTAATTTACATCATGAAAATCAAGTCACATTACATTTTTATTATTTAAATATAAATATTGTATTTTAATTATATTACCAAATTTTCTTATTCTACTGAATAGACTAATCTTATATTCTTATGTAATCACAAATTCACAATGCTTCTCTTGATTGTTTTTCTTGAATAGTAGACAGGCAATCTCTGTTTTGTATAAATTGGAGAGGAGACACCCTCCATTGAGGTCTCTAATTTGTGTGGGCCCCGCGACGGCACAGACCACTGTGGCAGCTATCCGCACATAATGAAGGGCCTAGTTGCAATTTCTCCCTTCTAATATTCATATTACTTCTCTCCCGTAAATCTGCATTATACTAGGCCATCAGAGCTCCACGTCTCCCTGCTCATTTCATCAAGCCAATCTCCCAGCCGATCTATTCCACAAGTTACTGCGCTTGGTCTATTGTTTAGCGTTTAGACCGTCAACCTGTGGCATAGAAAGTGTTAGACTGTGTTCCTGCTGCTTAATTTTAAGAAATAATTTTTTTGATGAAACGCTGATGTGAATATCACGTTTTCTGTACTATTTGTTCTAAATTTTCTTTTGACAATAATGATGAGCCTTCTTGAAGCACTAATTAATGTGATATACTATAGTAATAGAGAAGATGACGTTGATCAAGTACTTTTTTTTCCCTTTCAAATTGAATTGTTGATAGGAACAGGATATGGACACAAACAATAAGAATACATATTCAAGTAGAAAACAAGAAGTTAATTAATTTTATTTTTAATAAACATAAGTTAATTTATTGTAGCTCATAAAATATATATATTTATGTATGTATGTTTGGTGTTCTTGATTTTCTAAATGCAAATACAATTTCAAAAATTGGATACAAAAAACTTGTATCTAAAAAAAAATCATAAGATAAATGAGTTAAAAACTATGTAAACTTCAAATAATAATAAAAAAACATATATATTAAGCATCAAATGCTGGTGTTCAATAATTAGAAGTGGGACTAATTAAAATTAATGTTTGACATCTTTGGATTTGCAAATATTAATATATTATACAAAAAACAACAATTTTAAATAATTATTTCAAGATGACTTATCTGTAGCCTATAAGAAAATAATTTTAAGTCTTTTTTATATTAATTATTTAAATGCAAATAATATCTCTATATTTGTCTACTACTTCTAAGTTCTAACTCTTTTTTTCAGTTTGATGTGTCTTTACTTTCTATATACGACATAGCTTAAATTATGTTACAAGTTACAACTTACAAATATTAATGATAAAATTTATAACCAACTTTGATAAAAGAGAAATATACTGTTTTTCTAGATCCCACAGACTATAAGCTTCTTCAAAGATCACAATGAACAACTTCATTCTTTTTTTTTATGTAAATTATTTTTTTACAAATGTTTTCTTCCTTTTTTTTTTTCTTCCATGACTAGATCAAAACATAATTTTTTAATCTATTATCATGCTTTCTGACCTCTTCTAATTTTTTTCCTCAATTAGCCTATTAATACAACTCAGTTTATCTAAAGCCAATGATGATGCTTAAATGATGTTGTTGAAGAATTATTTAGTATGTATTATCTAAAGCCAATAATTTTATTTAATTTTTCAATGATTGCCAGTCAATCGATAAGTCTCTCTGTCTTTCACATGATTTAAACTACATCAGATCTAAATGAATTCTTTTTTCTCCCGTTCATCCGGTTTTTTCGATCTCAGTATTCGTAGTCATGTTAATTTCATTTGATACTTCGCTCAAGAGTTCGTTTCATAAAAAATACAAACCAAATGTAAATGCATAGCTTAATTATTCATTTTTATTTGTATGCTTGACGAACTTTAACAAATTTAAATGAAAAAAACATAATATTCATCATCTTATATATTGTTTTACAACTCTACTAATGAAAATTGCTACTACTAAGTACTAACAAGTTAATAATTTTTCAAAAAGATATTACTAATCTCCTAATTTAAAAAATCTTGCATGATTTGTCCACAATTTAAGTGTACACCAATTCCACGAATCTAAGTCCAGGCTCTATCACTCTCACTCCTCTCTCCCAGAAGATAGCAAACAAGTCTCCTCCTCCAACTCCCAACTATCCAATCCCATTATTCCACCTCAACGCGCAGAGACCAAATCAAGCCACAAGAAACTCTGCAAATAAACGAAGAAGCCCCTCGAAATTCTTTCTAATAATAATGGGAATAGAAAAAGCCAAGTGTTGGGGTATCGAGGCGCGCCGCTGCGACTCGTGCAAGAGCGCCGCTGCTCTTCTCTACTGCCGCGCCGACTGTGCTTTCCTATGTGGTACGTGCGACGCACGTGTACACACCGCCAACCTCCTTTCGCGACGCCACGAGCGCGTCTTACTGTGCGAGGTGTGTGAGCAAGCTCCAGCCTCTGTCACGTGCAAGGCAGACGCAGCCGCGCTCTGTACCACGTGCGACTCCGATATCCACTCTGCCAACCCGTTATCGCGTCGCCACGAGCGCGTCCCTGTCGTACCCTTCTTGGATTCACCACACTCTGGCATAGCTGCATCCGTTAATAGGCTCTTTGGCCAGGATGAAGATGGCGAGGCTATTGGAGCAGAGGAGAATGAGGCTGAGGCGGAGTCATGGATCTTACCGAACCCGAGCATGAACCCGAATCTAAACTCAAACAATAGTGCTAGCGGGTTTGGATTTAATCTGAACAAGGGACTAGTTGAGATGGAGGAATTCGGGTTTGGAGAGGCTGAGGTGGACCCGTTTGTAGATTTGGAGAGGTTACAACAGCAGATGGATAGTGTTGTGCCGGTACGAGCTGGTAACGGTACTGGCTCTGTTCCAATGGGGTCCACTGTGATGCTAGATTTTGGCGGCAACGCTAAGTCTGCTTATAGCTCTCTCCCCGCCAACTCCTTCAGTCAAAGCGTAAGATCTCTTATCCGATCTGTATTTACTATGGCCAATCCTTGAAGGAATTAGTGTGGCCATTCACTGCAGGACTTGCCGCAGTTTCTGTGCGTACAGTACACCATGTATTTCTTAAGATCACAAGTAATTAAACAAGACTTCTATTGCCATATCATACTTAAAAACATAAATTCAAATTATAACTTTATAAAACAAGAGTTCTATAGTCCATGTGATCATGTTTAGGTTTTCTAAAATAATTAATTTTCTTTTCTTCCTGCTTCAGATATCATCTTCTGAGGTTGGTGTGGTACCTGATGTAACAAAGCCGTCACATGTTAGTACGAAGGCTGAGCTGGCGATTGACAGGGAAGCAAGGCTTATGCGTTACCGGGAGAAGCGGAAGAATCGCCGGTTTGAGAAGACAATCCGCTATGCATCCCGCAAGGCATACGCAGAGACACGGCCCCGCATCAAGGGCCGTTTCGCCAAGCGAACAGACAGTACCGAGCCTGAGGCGGAGCAGTTCGATCGGGTCTTTGATTTCATGATCGATCCCGGGTACAGCGTCGTGCCGACTTTTTGAGGATTGTATTCGGGGAAAGTGTTAAGGGCGAGGGAATATTAGCCTAGCTAGGCTAGACTCTTTTTGAATTTGCCTGTATCATGTATAATATTTTGTTAAATGTTTGAAATTAGTATATCTGATCATTCTCTCATGACATGTCAATCCTTAAATTAGCTAGTGGTAATTAACCTTATGCATACATACATATTTGACTGCATCCTTGCTCTCAAGGTTAGAGTGGGAAAAATGGCACGGCAGAGTCGACTCCGTCACGGAACGACATAGCATGTGTGATTGTTTTATGCTGTGACTTGCTTGTCTCGTGACGTGATTAACTTTTGAAAATTTGACATGGCACGACACATCACGTGAAAGATCTGGTCATAACACGGTACGACATGTAATCATGCGAGTCACGTGTAATTAGAACAATTAGGTCTTAATCAAATGATGAATCTTGAATAAACTAACTTAAATTATAAAAACATAGTTAAATGTGAGAAATGTGACCAGTTACGTTTGGACACGGCACGCGAATCGCGGCGTGACTCACGTGTCGTGACCACACCTTAACATTTTGCATCAAATTTTTTCTATTATTGCACAAGAATTCACATTTGGCATTGGGGTTCCTCTTTCGAAACGCAGTAAACAAGTATGGCCGTCTTATTGATTGTTTCTAAAACAAGCATTGGATAAACACTACGAGATCGATTTCACGATGCTGCCACAGTTCGGTGTTGTCGAAATAGTAATTCGCATCGCCACTTGTG
The DNA here is from genome assembly GCF_964058835.1 of Carex rostrata. Lineage (NCBI taxonomy): Eukaryota > Viridiplantae > Streptophyta > Magnoliopsida > Poales > Cyperaceae > Carex > Carex rostrata. Next base: position 13,344,446 of record NC_135925.1, on the reverse strand, counting down.
GCTCTCGAATTGCGTCTTTAAAACTCTCTTGTATATTAGTGCATACTTTTGGTGCTAAACTTATATGAACTAAATGATGTAGCGGCGAATGAAGAGTCCGCGCAAGATATGAAAGAAATGATAATTGCGAAGGAGGCCAGTTGACTTTTTAAAGACCTAAAGTAATAAATTAAATTGAAGCAACTGTCAAAGTCGGCTGGAAGTAGATCCGATGAGTCCATTTTAGACTGCAATACAGGGCCTACACGTTACTTTATAAAATCTTCGATCCCTTTTATAGAGTTAGGCTAATATGACACTAGTGTTATATCAAACTAAATAACACCACATCTTAAATTCTTAGATCTGCTTTAAGATTCGTACAAAATGAAATGCTTGAACAGTAAAAGCGGATAGTACGAATCTTAAAGCAGATCTAAGGGTTTAAGATGTGGTGTTATTTAGTTTGATATAACACTAGTGTCATATTAGCCTAACTCACTTTTATAATCTTATTATTTGTTTTCTTTTGAATGAGAAATCTTTGATTATCTTTTCCAAAGTACAGTCCTATAAAAGATCACATCACGCGTTTACTGCACGGCTGCACCAGCTATGTGATACTTTACTTGAAGCAGTAAAATTGACCGCATGCTAAGAATTTTTTTCATAAACCATAATTGAAAAATGGATTCTTAGGGAACCAATATGATTACAACTTTTTTTTCAAAAACCATAAGGACCGTGGGAACCTCACGGTCTGGAATTTTTTTTTTTTTTCCAGACCGTGTGCTTCTCACGGTCTTGCCAATTTTTTTTTTTTTTTTTTTTTTTAAAAAAAAGATTTTTTTTTCAGACCGTGGGGTTCCCACGGTCTCAATTTTTTTTTTTTTTTTTTTTTTTTTTTTTTTTATAAAACAGAATTTTTTTAATTTTTTAATTTTTTGTATTAAAATATTAGAAATGTTGAATATGTTTCTTTGAAAATAGATGAAATGCAATATAATTTGATTTATTAGAAATACTGCAATAAATAACCCGGATCAATATTTTTCAGGTCGGATTTTTCGCGGCTGTAAGAAAAATTAATATATTTATTTATGTGTTATTAGAAAAAAATAAAAATGCTTAGATTCTGAGTTATTGATCCCGGTTCAAAAGTCATTTCTAGGTAATCCAGAAAATATTGTGATCTTTCTAGTAAATTTAATTTATGAAAAGTTGTATCTATTTTTGAAAATAATAATAACTTTTAAGTTATTTAATAATTGTTATTCAAAAAGAATTCTCAAAATAGATACAACTTTTCATAAATTAAATTTACTAGAAAGATCACAATATTTTCTGGATTACCTAGAAGTGACTTTTGAACCGGGATCAATAACTCAGAATCTAAGCATTTTTATTTTTTTCTAATAACACATAAATAAATATATTAATTTTTCTTACAGCCGCGAAAAATCCGACCTGAAAAATATTGATCCGGGTTATTTATTGCAGTATTTCTAATAAATCAAATTATATTGTATTTCATCTATTTTCAAAGAAACATATTCAAATTTCTAATATTTTAATACAAAAAATTAAAAAATTAAAAAAAATTCTGTTTTATAAAAAAAAAAAAAAAAAAAAAAAAAAAATTTGAGACCGTGGGAACCCCACGGTCTGAAAAAAAAATCTGTTTTTTTTAATAAAAAAATCTGTTTTTTTAAAAAAAAAAATAAAAAAAAAATAAAAATTTTGGCAAGACCGTGAGAAGCACACGGTCTGGAAAAAAAAAATACCAGACCGTGAGGTTCCCACGGTTCTTATGGTTTTTGAAAAAAAAGTTGCAATCATATTGGTTCCCTAAAAATCCATTTTTCAATTATGGTTTATGAAAAAAATTCGCATGCTAATATGCGATCCAGCTGTTGTTGTAATCTAGTAATCTACTTAAATTCAGGATATAATTTGGTGAATTAATTTGATTAGACAGGACAATGGACATGCTTTCCTTGGTTGTTTTGTTCTTTGAAAATGTAATTTCATTGTTGTTGTTTTTGACTTTCATCACTTCTCAGTAGGGGTGAGTAAATCGCTCATAACTCGTGAGTTACTCATAACTCGCTTATTAAAAGCTCGTCTAAATTCGCTCATTTAAACTCGCTCATTAACAACTCGCTAATTTACTTAATGAGCGAGCATGAGCATGACCCAACTCGCTCATAACTCGCTCATTAAGAATTTGCCACATCTAATCCCTGCCACATTTAATCCTATGTAACTATGTATAATATCAACCTTGCCTCATTAAGATTGATAAATAGTGAGCATAGTTTCATATTTAATCCTGTGTAATATAGTGAGCACAATGTAACATTTAATAATATACTAATATTCATAGTTTCATATTCATTTTTTTGTAAATCGGCAGAACCAAAACCTCCGCCTAAAGTCCAAAACAAGTAATAGTCATAACAACTCACTCATTTAAATGAATTATGACAATTTGTTAGATTTTGTTATAATGACTTTTAACAAATTTTGTTATGCGTGGGCACACTATATAATTTTGTTATGAGTCATAAGTCATAACTCGTGAGCCGCTTATAACTCGCTCATTTACTTAATGAGCGAGCATGAGCAAATCCTAACTCGCTCATGCCTCGCTCATTAATCACCCCTACTTCTCAGTTCTCAGGAAGAAATCCAGGAATCATCCATCATCTTTTCATATTGGTGAAAAGCGAACAGCCCAAGTGACCACTGATGATGGGCCGTCGACAACCTCAATGGGAAAGAGATTGGGTTTTGTTCAAAGGTCACTGGACAAGTTATATCCAAACCCGAGTCAAACCGTCCGATTGGCATCATAACTCGTGCTAATAATTAAAACAATAAATTTAAATGGCCTCTGTCAATCTAAACCGTCCGAACGAACTTTTAAATGAATCGAACACTTTAGGTACGACTTTAAATAGATCATGTCCAAACCCTCTGGACAGAAACCAAAACGACGCTTAGAAAGTTAGAATTGTAAAGTGGTTCCTTCAATGCTTAGAATTTACGTAGTGCAGAGCAGCACAAATGCACAACCATTCTTCTCTAACGTTACAAATTTCATATTTTGTCAAGGGTTTATTTACAATTATAACATCGTATCATCCCAAAATCTCTTCCACTCATCACTCCCACCGCTACTCTCCAAAAACATGGCGCTATTACTACCTCCACCTCACTCCCTTCGACCTCTCACACTCACCACTTTAAACCCTACAACCTCTCTCTCCCTTCTCTCCGTTCTCTCTCCATTGCCCTCCTTTTCTCTTGCTTCCCTCCGCCTCTCTACTCACCACCACCTCTCCAACCGTTCTCTCCGCTTCCTTCCCTCCTCTCCTGCCGCCACATCGGCAGAGACAGCTGGCACCAAACCGACGGTTATTGTCACGGAGAAGCTAGGCGAGGCGGGGCTGTCCTTTCTGAGGGAGTTTGCGAATGTCGATTGTGCTTATAACCTTTCGCAGGAGGAGCTTTGCGCGAAAATCTCTCTCTGCGATGCCATTATTGTTCGGAGCGGCACCAAGGTTTTAGTTTTGCATGGATTTTTTTTTTTTTTTTCATGTACTCCTTGCTCTTTCTAATGTTGCAAACAGTAAATTTGAATGGGTTTGATTGAGAAGAATCATTTTAATTGTTGCATATGGCACTTGTGAGTTGTGATATATAGAACCTAGAACGCATTAGCTTGTTTTAGTTCGTTTATGGTTAAAGATTGAGATTTTGCATAATACGTGCACGCTTGATGCTGTAACTACGTACAACGTAGTGAATAGTGATGCTATTATTTAAAAACCACTATCAATTAAATATTCACTTTGGTTGGCATCTGTGACCATTGACTATTCGCTGCCTCCTGACTTTACAAATACAGGGTTCATACTGGTCTGGACCGGTTAATCTCATCATTATATCAATAAGATAATTAACATAACAATTTTGTAAATAAACTTTTTCTTATTATCAATATATTTGTTGGCGGTTTAAATCACCAACCATAAAAAAAAATTCACATAACAATAATAAAAAAACATATTTGTGGGCACTTGTTGTGTTAGTGTTGAAAACATAGGAATTAGTATCAATATTGTTGAATTGATGCATCCCAACATGCTAGCAATGTCAAATCCCTAGATGTGCTGTGAAAATCAATGATACAATACCTCGGGCATGCTTTGCAAAAATAGAACAGAATAACACAAAACAAAGAACAAGCTAGTGAATTCAAGGGTTTGTGCCTATACAGGTGACGAGAGATGTGTTTGAGGCATCAAAAGGGAGGCTGAAGGTGGTGGGGAGGGCGGGGGTGGGGATAGACAATGTTGACCTGCAAGCAGCAACAGAGAGCGGATGTCTGGTGGTGAATGCCCCCACCGCTAACACTATTGCTGCTGCTGAGCATGCCATTGCCCTCCTGACAGCCATGGCCCGCAACATCGCTCCTGCTGACGCCTCACTAAAGGCAGGTATGCTAAAATCCTCTGTTCTCAAGTGGTACCTAGGCTGGGATTGCTATTGGAGAGACTTGCATATTTAATTATAAACTATTTTGACCATCGATTTCTCGCTGTAAGAGTCGTAGAAACTCTGGGCATGTTTCTTGTTAGAAAGCTAATTTGGGATATACTTTCCTGTTACACTATAATCTGTAACTCTTACCAGTGCCAACTACTAACCAATGCTGTACAGTAGTAGGTTGTACAGACATCTATCTATATACAACTGGTTGGTACCAATTTATACCATGGGACATTTTCTAAGCAACGTAGCAGATGTTACTGTACCAGTATTGGCCAGTTTGTCATGATTTCCACAACTAAAATGAGCAAAAGAGCACCCTACTTGGCTGGTCCCATGCTATACCACACAATAGTTCTCTTAAAAGACTGCATAAATGTTTAAATTTACACTTATACCACACAATAGTTCTCATACCGCATAAATTTTTAAATTTACACCTGTCTTCAGGTAAATGGCAGCGGAGCAAGTATGTAGGAGTGTCTCTTGTTGGAAAAACCCTAGCTGTGATGGGTTTTGGCAAGGTTGGGTCTGAAGTCGCGAGACGTGCCAAGGGTTTGGGCCTGCACGTGGTGGCCCATGACCCATATTCACCTGCGGACCGAGCCCGTGCAATTGGCATTGAGCTTGTTCCTTTTGATGTGGCTATCTCAACTGCTGATTTCATTTCCCTTCACATGCCTCTGACTCCCACAACAAATAAACTTTTTAATGAAGAAACTTTCACAAAGGTCAAAAAAGGGGTCAGGATTGTGAATGTGGCAAGAGGTGGAGTTATTGATGAAGAGGCACTGGTGCAAGCTCTTGACGATGGAACTGTTGCTCAGGTGATTTTTTTTTTCCTTCTTTCCTTTTGCAGGTGGAGTTTCAGGTGCGACAGGGGCACAATATCAGAGAATGCTCTTTGCGATTAGAAATGGAGACACAACTTGAATTTGATGATTTAATCTTTTTGAGGAGCAACATCCTTAATGAGTTTTTTATTTTCAGTCTAAAAAAAATAAAACTTTTCCTAATTGCAGTTGATTTTTATTTAATAAACCAGGCTGCACTTGATGTCTTTACTGAGGAGCCACCACCAGAGGACAGCAGGCTGGTACAACATGAAAATGTCACTGTTACACCTCATCTGGGAGCTAGCACAGCAGAAGCTCAGGTTCATTTATGTAGTTCTGTCTTATTCTCAAAACGCCCTTTCAAAATTCTGAATATCAATCTTACCCGACCAAAGCAACCTTTTCTATTGAGCAACAAAGAGTCTAGTTCTTTGCACCTACAAGGTGGTTTATGCTAAAACCAGATGCCTTTTACTTTATGGCACTAGTAGGACCTGAGGGCAGTTTAGTCATTGAAGGATACTATTTGACTATCTTACTTCTGGAAGGTACCCAGAACATTGTTGCCTAGATGGGCAAACTTGATATTTGAGAGTTTTTGGAAATTTATTTTGTAAACTCACTTGAGCAAAGCTCATATCATAGGAAGGAGTAGCCATGGAGGTAGCCGAGGCAGTAGTTGGAGCACTTAAAGGAGAACTCGCTGCCACAGCTGTAAATGCCCCAATGATTCCTCCTGAGGTACCCTTTAGTTGGAACCTTTTCTTTAAATAAATGTCCCTGCTTGTTCCAGAAAATAATACATTGTTTATTGAGTGAGGCTATGGTACCATGCATAGTGCACATTCGTCCGTAGTATGGATCAATATTTCTGTTTTTATTACCCAAACAGTTGATCTGAACTGCTCAACATGATGATATTGTAATTGTCAATCAAATTTTACATTTTTTACAATTTTTTTAATGATTAGAAAAACACTTGATCTAAAAATTATAGACCATTCAAAAGTAGTGATTTTCTACTTATGTAAACAAATAGTAAAAGAATTCTAAAAAATGTAAAATTTAGTCTGCAGTGCAGGTACATATTTATATGGAGATCATGCAGATCATTTCAGATCGACTATTTGAATTTTGAAAATGAAGATATTGATCCATACTAAGAAACCAATCCGCACTATGCATAGTACCATGGCCTCATTCTGCTTTATTTATATTACTTTACCTGAAACCAAAAACTTCCCTTAACACGACAGGTGGTGACAGAGCTGTTACCTTATGTCACACTGGCTGAGAAACTTGGCCGCTTAGCTGTCCAGCTTGTGGCTGGTAACACTGGCATCAAAGGTGTAAAGGTAGTATACACTTCTTCACGGGACCCGGATGACTTAGACACGAGGCTCCTTCGTGCCATGGTAACAAAAGGCATCTTGGAGCCCATATCGAGTGTATTTGTCAACATTGTCAATGCAGATTATGTCTCTAAGCTGCGGGGGCTTCGCTTGAGCGAGGAGAGAATATTCGTTGATGGTTCGCCTGGGGTTCCTATAGATTCCATCCAGATACATCTGCCAAATGTTGAATCGAGGTAAGGTTACTATTTGACTTTTGACTGAGATGGCATGTTTGATCTTTGAGGAAATTTCATGTGTTCCTTTCTGAAAATCAAAGTTTTTTTTCATACCACCTCCAAAGCTAAGATATCTTAATTGTCTTCCTCTTATGTTCTGGCCAAATAAATGATAGAAAAGGGGAATTGTTGATTTGGTTATTTTGTTCAAATAATAGACCAAAGGGGAATACAAGTATTACTCCATTTTTATAGGCTATCAAAATCTAGGCATAAGGTACACATTAAAATTTTCCTTTTTCACTTTTCACTATTAGTACCCTAAAGTGCAGCAGTTAATTTCAATTTTCGCCGATTTTTTGTATAATACATTAACTTGTGCCTATGTTGCACGGATACAGATAAATATATTGTATCCGTTATGATATGAATACCTTCATACAACATTTTTCAAATACCTAGGACACAATTTGTGAAGTGTTAAATTATTTTTTATAATGTATGAGCACCCATAAATTATATTTCTAAACAAATAAGAAATATGTTCCAGAAGATTAGGATTAGAGCAACCAAAGAACACTTAAATTAATCATTTATCTTTTACACACAACCATACAATTTAATATAAATTGTGAGTGTACAAGGAATAATTAAGATGAATAGCATTACTTAGAGATTTAAGGAGCAAATGCAAAATTTCAGGCCTTTTTCAGAGGTTGTAGGGCCAAAATGTAATAGTTAGTTTATTCAAGTAAATATATATGCATCTCAGATTCAGTTCTGAATCCTAAGATGTGCTGGGGCGCTTTCTCTTCTAGTTCCTTACTAACAGGAGGTATCCCATCTTTTGAACTCAGGAACTCGTGCTCCAATACCTAATTAATCAACAATTTTCATGCATATTTTCAACATATATGCACTTAACAGGTTTGCAAGTGCCCTTTCTGATGCGGGCGATGTGCGGGTCGAGGGGAGAGTTAGGGATGGCATACCAAGGCTGACTATGGTCGGTTCATTCACTGTGGATGTGAGTTTGGAAGGAAATGTGATCTTGTGTCGCCAGGTGGACCAGCCTGGGATGATTGGCAGAGTTGGTTCTATCCTTGGGGCCAAAAATGTCAATGTGAGTTTCATGAGCGTGGCAAGAACAGTGCCAAGAAAGCAAGCGATAATGGCTATTGGGGTTGATGAGGAGCCCGAGAAGGAGACTCTGAAAATGATCGGTGAAATTCCAGATATCGAGGAATTTGTTTTCCTCAAGCTTTAGAGGTAATCTAGCTGAGGTTTATATAATTCTGTTGTGCTTTGTTCAGAATAGTTTCAGAGGCTGGCTGACATGTACATCCCACATTACAACGGGTTTATTGCAGGTATGCTTATCTTTAAAGCATTCCTTTCTTGATCATTGCGACTATTTTTTGGTTATTTTTAGTTTTATTATAGTTATTGATTGATTGGAGTTGGAGATTTTGGATATGTTAGTTTATGTAGATATCTAACATTGGAATTTGAAGATATAACATTGTAGTTCAATTCTTTGAATGGAAAAGAAAAAAGGAAATACATGATAATACTGTCTTATGATTATGTCACGTGTTACATGTAATTAACTGCAACATTCCAATTGCAAATGCTTTTTATTGCTTGTCCATGATTCATAACATGTGTTTATCTGCTTTATGCTGATTGTTTGTGCGGGTTCATTTTTACCTTGTTGCAATCATGTGTTTGGAATAGTCCTTAGGTGGTGTTTGGTTGAGGCCTAAACAATAGAATAAAGTGTTTAGGTCTCAATTATTTCACCAAATGCAGATTAACTAGGCCGGTTTAACTCGGCGTAACTCCAAATTAGAACCTTAAAAAAAAAAACTCCAAAATTAGGCCTCTAAATTTAAATCACCTTTCCAGGTGGCTTGAGAGTTAGCACCACTGGCAGTGACTATCCAAAATTTTCTCCCCTATTCTTTAGTAAATACTATTTTTTTTAATAGCTTAGGTCATGGTATAAATTTAGACCTTAAACCAAACATGAATAGCTTAGATCGGCCTAAGTTGAAAAAAATCAACAACAAAGCCTTTTAAGCAATCATGCTTGTACTTTCAGTATTATTCTGTTCACCAGATCTGTACTCATTAACTTTCGTATCAATTTATCATCAATGTTAAGTGTTAACAAACTAGATGGGGGAGAAGGGAGGTAGCACAATTGGCTAGGAAAAGGCCATAAAGTTGTTGTACCCAAAGATCGAGAGTTCGATTCTCCTTTGCAGCTTTGCAGCTTTTGCAAAGGTTTTAAAAAAAAAAATAGATGGGGAAGGAAATTTTAAAAATTGAGGGTTGTTTTCATTTTAGGTATGGAACTTTTAGGTCGATTTGATACACCTTTTCACTTTTAAATTTATAAAACATTAGTACACTATAATAGGTTAGTTGTAAGCATACAATCCATCTTTATAGTAAATTAGGTATCGATTTAAAGATAATGGAAAATATTATTTTTTACTAAATTAACTCTAAAATGTGTAATAAAAGTAAAAAGGGGAGTTTGTTGCAAATTTGGTATTGTTAGGTTCAATACATGATTGAGAATTTAATTGTAACAAAAGCAATTTAAACAAACAAATAAAAGAAGTTTTGTGATTCAATAAAGAGAAGTATAGGGGCTATTGACATACAATAACTCGGTCAAATTCACACTTGGTTTCTAAATTCATGATTACATTATTGGGATTTCTAAGCCTAAAATGTCATTAAGGGTCATTTTCATGAATTAATAACGTGCCTAAACAATTCGGAGTTCACGATTAAGTTCTTCACTCTAGTGGTCTAGACCATAAGCATAAGTTAGCCTAGTTTATCTCTAAATAACGATATTTCACGATTAAGTCATTCATATCAATATTTGGTTTATTCTAGAGGTCCAAATTAAATATGAGGCTTCACGATTAAGTCTTTCACCTCAATTTAACCTTTGATTCTTGTGGTTCTGGACTAAGAATTAGATTTGGTCATTTCTAATCTCAAATCCTAAGATATTCATGCAAATAATTTGGTACCATCAATTATTGATCCTACTCTACTCATGTTGTTTAGACCCAAGTGTGATACTAATTATCAAGCAACACAAATCATGCAATCACACAAATTAATAAAATCAACAAGAACAATCATACATGCAAACAATAATCATAAAGAAAATCATTTAAGTAAGATAGATTTTTACACAAGTTCATGCTTAAAGCCTAAACTTCTAGAGAGGAAATCTAGTTTTTTAAGGGTGCGCTAACATTCAAAAGAAATATAAGAGAAGATATGATAAAAACTAAGTAAAACAAGTAAGAGAATATACTACACCAATCTCCTTGCTTGATGCCTTCATCGTCATGTCGTTCCGCTCGAGCAAAGCTTCAATTGCCTTGATTCACTTAGAAAAGGGGATAGAGATGTGGAGAAGAACAAGTAAAAGTGTAAAACAAAGATGACTCAAATATGAATGAAAGATCCTTTCTCTTGCAGGTTGTCTCATGTCTTATAGCAATTTTTGCAGATGGAAGTAAATCTAACGAAGATACGGTTACGTTTTGGTAATAAATCGCATTGGTGAGACCTTCTGTGCGGCCTAGTGTGGCCACAAAAACTGAAATTTCTTTCTTTTATGCGTTTTGGATCTCACATGGAAGTTCTCTTGGATTGGAAAGCAAAGCAAGGCAATTAGGAAACGAATAAGGTAAAATCTCGTCAATATGGCAATAAATCCCAGCTGGTGCTCCTCTTAAGAAGGTTCATGCGACCTACACATTCCAAATTTTGATCTCTTTCCTTCATGAGGTTGTAGATCTTGTTTTCCTTTTTCTGTGAATCTTTTGATTCACCCAAATCTAAATTCATATGACCAAATTATAGTCAAAATATGAATGATGTGTCATTTTTGTGTGGCAGCACAAATGAATAGTGCAGCCCGCACAACTCTATAGAGTTCTTTTGCCAAATTTTCCGTTTTTTTTGTTTTTTTTTGTTTGTCTCCCCATTTTGGACACAAATAATCCGTGCGGCCCGTACAAACTGGACTTTGGCTGCACAAATCCCTTGGAAGGTGCATAACTTAGTCTAAAATTTGATAAACTTATTTCTTCAACTGTGCGGTCACACAAACACCATGTTTGCTCCTTTTCGTGCAATTTAAATATACTTTGACAGTAACTTGATTTTTGACATATTTTAACACAAAATTATATTAAAATACAAAAAAATTGGCTTAATTTTTAAAATTAAACTCTAATCAAAAGTATATATAACTGAGACTTATCAAAAATGTTAGCTGAATAATTTTTTGTTGTTGTTGTATAGGAGACATGACATTTTTCAGAGTACGAGAGGAGTTGCGAACAACATTGCTCCATACATTGATAGCACCCATTAATTTATTGTTATGGAAAAACATATAGATTTTGCTTGTCAGTAATTAAAAATTGACATCTATTAGAAAAACTATGTCATTTTAGAAAAGGGAATGTTTCCACTCTTTGCATTGGGCTTCTCATTTTGCTTGCTTAGAAAACAAATCTTGGCACTTGATAGAGAAACTTCTCATTTATAGAAAAATATGATCATAAGATTGCTATTAGCCTATTAGTGTAGCAAATTTTGTCATGTTTTCCCGCGCATAAATGAGTTTAGGGATAATAATATTAGTCTTGGACAGCCTGAGCTTAATTAAACTTTAACGGTAAGCTCATTAAGAAGGCTAAGTTTGAGTTCTTTTTTTTTTTTTAGAATAAGAATTTCGGTAACTACATCAATCATTTTATTAAATGTTTTTTTAACTAAACGTTTTTTTTTTTCTGTGAAGATATTAAATTCAATATTATATTAAACGTTTTCTTTTTTCTGTGAAGATATTAAATTCAATATTATATGTGCTAGGCCTATAGTTAAGTTTCAATATACATAATTTTTTTTTAAATTATAGAGATTGCTAAACACCGCCTTGTTTAAATTAATATAAGCAGTGTTACCACAATATTAAGGGGATGAATTTTGAAGGAGGCAGGTTTTCATTTTGAGTGATTATTTTTTCTCTCTTTAGATCTCTTCCACAAATTAGATTATAGATTTGTCTCCTTAAGAGCACCATTTTTGAACGATTCTAGTACTTCGAGATGTTGAGATAATAAATTTTTAGTAGCCATCAAATAGCTTCTAATGTTTAGCCGTTCATACTTGACAACATTAAATAAAATATCAAAATGACAATCAAATTATATGAATTTGATGCCCGACCAACTTACAAGGCCAACAAAATGTGTGTACTTTTTTTTTCTTATTTTTGCAATTTTTTTGAGATTTGATATAAAAAAGAATTTATTAAGACTATAGAGTTAATATATTTTTAATGAATTCAATTCATGCTAATTAACTAGAGGAGGGTTCAAATGCCTCCATGTTTTTGTGCCTCCATCTCTCTCCATCATTTTCAAAGTTCAAACAGTCGATCCGAACCGTTCAACTTAACCTCCATACTAAAATATGTTTGGAGACCAAATTTTATATTTTTAGGAATTTTTTTACTATTTTTTTAGATAGGTACAAAATCAGTAAATCTGAACCATCTAAAAACAATATTTTTGTACCTATCTAAAAAAATAGTAAAAAAATTTCTAAAAATATAAAATTTTGTCTCCAAACATATTTTAGTATGGAGGTTAGGTTGAGCGGTTCGGATCGACTGTTTGAACTTTGAAAATGATAGAGAGAGATGGAGGCACAAAAACATGGAGGCATTTGAACCCTCCTCAATTAACTAATATATAAATATTTGTATAGTTTAATTTGAAACATATTGAACATGCAACTTTATATATAAAAAGTTCTCTATCAACGTGATTTGTAGACATCTAAAGTAATTGAATTACAATTGAAAATCTTTTTGAGGCTTAAATTAAGTCAGAACTTCACATCTGGCCAAGTTTCTCGTGACAGGAAAATACTATTGTATGGCAATTGTATTTGTGGAGATGATATGAAATCAGGACATTAAATTAGCAACTTGAACAAACTTTCTCGTGTAATTATTTTAAGTTTTGATGGATGGCGATAGTCGATGAAGGATGTGACATCTCCTTGCAAGACACAGAATGCGTATCCTCTGCATTAATTCAAAACAAAATCTTTTGAGTTAATGAATCTGAACTGTCTAATTTTAAACATAATATATCAATCCGGTCTCTGTTTATAACAGAGAGGTCTTTTTAATATTAGTGTGGATCTAGTCTGCACGAATCTTAAGATGAAAGAAATTTCACATTTTTTTAGAAAAAAGAAAAAAAGAAAACGAAACACATTTTCATTGCAATTTTCTAAAAAAAAATAGTATATTTTTAACATGAGTTAATAATCAAAATTGTTCAACTCACCTTAGACATAGTTGCATTGAATCTTGCTTGCCAAGAGTACTAGTATTTATTCTCAACAAGTTATCTTTAGATATATTTGATACATGAGAATAAATCATTTGACAACTTTGCTAATTTTTGACGATTGTCACAAATAAAGTTAATTTCAAAATCTAATTCTGTAGGCATAATATAAATAGCACATTAGTACTACATGTATTATGCTTATTATAAACATAATCAAATTTGGTCCATGCATTACCTTTCATCAATATATCTGAACTCTTCAATGCTACAAAATTTAACAAACTATTATGGATTTACCAAAATCACAGTCTCTAGACCATAAAAAAAAGTGATTTTGTACCTATCTAAAAAAGTATTAAAACATTTCAAAAAAATTATATATATAAAATGTGATCCCCAAGAACATTTTAATATAGAAATCATGCTGATCGGTTCAGATCGACTATTTGAATTTAAAAAAAAAAAAATATATGAGACACGATGACGCACGAAAGACCTGAGACATTTAAAGTACAATATGTGTTTTTCATGAAATCTTGAGGTTTAGACTAAATCAATTGATGTAGTTATTGCTATCTGATTCCCATTTGAAGTTCTATATGAAATATGACTGGTAGGGACTAAATAATCTAAAATTGATAAACTGTTACTAGAACTGATAAAGCAAAAAGGCAACTCCCTTTTACATAAATTAAATAGGCCCACATGACACATGATTTAAACCATATTGACATTTTGGGTTCACAAAAGTAGAGGAGCTAAGTTGAAGTCAGAATTAAGTAGACGACACCTTCCATTCAAATCACGTTCCCTTCCCTCTCTAATTTCAACTACCTCTCCTCTCTTTCTTTCCCATTCCTTTCTTAAAACCATTAAAAATAGCCTCCACTTCTTTTTATAGACCATCATTTCTAATTATATATGATGAGACACAAATTAAGTCTCTTATTTGCAATCAATGTAAGCATGAGAAAATGGGTTTTGAGAAATACCATCTCGGCCAAACAATTGGGGAAGGCATGTTTGCAAAGGTTAAATTGGCAGTTAATGTCGAGACCAACAAAAAAGTCGCAATAAAGATCATCGACAAGGCCATGGTTCGTCAAAAGAACCTAATGGATCAGGTACTTGTTACTAGTTCTCATGAGATTGTCTTTCATTATTTTGTTTTTCTTTCAACTAAATAAAAATATCTCTTTCTTGATATTATCATGGTTATCTGTTTATTTGTTTTCTTTAAGGTTGTGAGAGAGATAAGTTCGATGAAGATTCTGCATCATCCTAACATCGTTCAGATTTACGAGGTTTTAATCTTGTTAGATAGAATCTAGATTTATTTATAATTCCATTTTGTTAATTGAATAATTAAATTACAAGAACAAATTCATGTAGGTTTTCGCAACGAGGACAAAGATATATCTTGTAATGGAGTATGTTTCTGGAGGGCAACTATCTGACAAGCTAGTAAGATTCAGCCATGATTTTATGATTGAAGAAGTATCATATAGCAGTAGTGCCCTTTACCAGTAAGAATAAGTACAGTCCAGAGTGATCGGTATCAATCCAAAATCATTTTCTCTGGCTGAAACACAATCTTGTTTAAGCACATAGCCCTCAACAAAGCTAGACCTCAGTTACTAAAAATTAACCAACTAAAAACTAAATATGGATTTGATTATTTTAATGCATTTTGTAGTACTATCTTGAGAAACTAAATGAGGAGGAGGCAAGGAAGTATTTTCAGCAGTTAATAGATGCCGTGGATTGCTGCCATGGTAGACAAGTTTACCATAGAGACCTCAAGGTAAATTTAATTATGAATTATAACCCTGAAGATTTATTTATTATTTATCCATAACTAAAGATGAAAATGTTGTAAACTCTAACAGGACATTCACTAATTTATGATGAGACCTCTAATTTTCATCCTGCCCTTGAAACATTGTTTCTTGAACCATTTTGTTGCCTTGCACTATATAGTTTCAAGGTCATATTTCCTGTGGAGTCTTTGATATTCTTTTTCTTCAATAATAATCTAGTTTATGGTTTTTTTTTTTTTTTTTTCCATTTTACCTATTTTAACAGCCAGAGAACCTCTTATTAGATAACAACGGCAATTTAAAGCTATCTGATTTTGGGCTAAGCATTTTACGGAAGGTTATTTTTGTACAAAAGCTATCACTTAAAAAATATAGCAAACTCAAAACCTGTACCATATTTACTCACTTTCAAATTTATTTTGTAGCCCGGTGAACTACTATCAACTTCTTGTGGTTCACCAAGTTATGTTGCGCCAGAGGTAGTATATATAATAACTGTTTAATTATTCATCTACTTGCATGTCAAATATTGTTAATAAAAAGTAAAAACCAAATGAAAATGTGATCTAATTTATTAGGTAATTATGCATAGAAGTTATGATGGAGCAGCAGCTGATATATGGTCATGTGGTGTGATCTTATTTGAAATGCTTTCTGGTTATTTGCCATTTGAAGATCGTAACCGAATTAACTTATTTAGAAAGGTAATTCTCTTCCATTTGTTTTGTGAACACAATTTAATGTCTACCCTTTACTAAAAAGAAAAGAAAAAGAAAATGTCTACCAGTAGCAAAGGCTATTAAAATAAATATAGAATCTCTTATGCTTTATTCATTAACCTTGTTTTCATATTTCATTTGAAAGATTTCAAGAGGTGAATACACATTTCCAGAATGTTTCACATCCCCTCAGAAAAGACTTATTTCAAGGATTTTAAACCCTATGCCAGCAAAGGTACATATTCTCTATATATATATGTTTGTGAAACTGTCACTGATATCTCGAGTAAATTCATAGAATGGTTTGAATTTGAACTAGTCACATTATCCTTTTGACAACAAAAGACACAGGAACACAAAAACCTTTTCAAGCACACGTAAAATAGAATTTTTTTATTTATGTGTTCGCTTGTCATACGTGGCTTAATATATGCTTTAAATATGAGCATGCATTGAGAAAACTTCCTTTTTTCGAATTCGTATCCTCTGCATTAACTCAAAAAAGAATCTTTTGATTTGATGCATCTGGACCGTCCAATCTACTTTAAGATCCGTGTGGACTAGACCGCACTAATATTGAAGGGCCTCCTAATTATAATCTGTGACCGGATTGGCTCCGTTTAAAATCACATGGCCGAGATGCGTTAACTCAAAAGATGCTCTTTTGAGTTAATGCAGACGATGTGGATTCCCTTTTTTTCAGCACCTGTAGAGTTTTATCACCGTTTGAATCATTTGATTTTAATTTGGTTTTGGGGTCCCCATCGATGCATCCTGGTACCAAAAAGATAGGTCATGTACCATCTATGACCTTAATACTTCAATTGAACAAATACACACTGATATGATAGGTTGCTGTTATAATAAGGTCACAGAAACACTGCCGCCTTTTTCAAAAATCTGTAACGGAAGACTTCAAACTTGATAACTGTCTATATATTTAGTTTTAGAAAGAAGCTTATATTTGTTATCACGATAGCGAGCTACAATAACAGAGATTCTTTCGGATAGCTGGTTTCGAGTTGATTACAAGCCCTCTTTTGGATTGGAGGATGAAACTTGCACAAACTCTGAAGAGGCTAATAACAATGTGAGTAAACTACAGCACCTTGTAAATTTTATCAGAAATTTGCTAGGTATACATGCAAACTTTACGATGCATATGCAAACATTCCTAAAATATACAAGAAACATTCCCTTCATGTATCATTCCCAAATTATAATATTACAAAATCACCCTTGTCCCTTGATCAATGGAGAAAAGAGTGAAAATAGTTCCATTGCTTTCCAAGAATTCTCACATTTTCAGAGGTCAAATGGGAAAATTCCCTGTGACTTTTCTGATATTTTACTTTTTTTCCTTTTTCTCTCCAGAGAACTAATCTAATTTAGAATAAAAAGACTGATATTCATTTGTGTCTTTGACAGTTGAGAGAAAGTTACTTAGAAAATGGAAATCCAGAGCGATTCATAAATGCTTTCCAACTGATAGCTATGTCAAGCGAACTTGATTTATCCGGGTTATTTGAAGACGAGGTAATGCATTCCTTTCAATTAAGTCTTTGTTCTAATCAACGTAAAAAGTTGTTACTACTTGAGAAAAAAATATGTGACTGAAATTATAATTGCATCTATCAGTCTTAAACATATATAATATCTAGCCTATATATACTGGTACAGACTAGTCTGCATAAATTCAATTTCCCCTGAGCACAAATTTTACTGGTAAGAAGAACAGGAACCAACAGTTTATTTAATTATTTTAATTAATTTTCTATAGCTTGTTACTTTACTTTATTTTAAACTAAATTAAAATAGAGGTATACTATTGTACAGAAGAAGACAAAGTTAGGATCAAAGCATCCAATAAATGAAACACTGGAGAAAATCAAGGTTGCGGCTCAGGGTGTCAGTCTCTCTTTCAAGAAGACCAACACTTCCACGGTACAGTTCTACATTTCTATAAATACAGATTACATGCTATGTACTTTGGTTATACTTCAGTATATTTTTCTTCATTGTTTCAGGTCAAACTCCATGATAACCCGAAATTGAGACGAAGCAGATCAAATCTAACTCTGTCAGCAGAGGTGAAGAAAATTACTGCATCAACCTAGATCATACCCTTCATCCACCTTTTATTGGTTTACTAATTAATTTTATGCTGTTGAAATGTTGTTTCAGGTGATTGAAGTGACACCGACACATTGCGTAGTGCAAATATCAAAATCCATGGGTGAATTAAGATTATATACTGAGGTATTTCAATTTATTACATTTGTCCTTTTTTTTTTCTTTTTTTTTTTTAAATTCTAAAGAGTAGTTATATATTACACTTACAATTGGTACTATTATGAACCAGTTTTGTAAAAGCTTGTCCAGCTTGCTAAATGAAGAGATGGACAGTATATCTGATTCCTAGAAGACATTGTGAAGAAAATAATTGTTATAGAGAAAACAAAAGGCAATACAAAATCGAGCTTCCTTTCTTATGGTATCAGTGATTGTATAGTGTTGATGACATAAGAAATCTCTGTTTTTGCTAATTCGGTTTGTTGAACCAGTATATTCATGTATAAATACTCTCATGCGCATGATATATTCTATGCAGAATTAGTCCTTTTTAAAATTCATTCTTACATATATTTCAAAATTAGATAAATGTTTTGGGAAGCACAGAACTTTTTAAGTAACTAAAACTTTGATATTCATCCAAATTTAGGCACTTCATTTACCAAATTTCAAGTTATTTACTGACAATTATCAGATTGTTTCTTTAAAACGATGGCTGTTGGCATGTTTTGTTTTACCTGTCTATATGACAACAATTTCTTAGTCATTTTCCTTTTGCCAGTATTTCAGTTATGAAATTTCTTAGTTATTTTTCTCATTTTAATTCATCTTCACTTGATAAGACAAAAATTTCTACCTTCACAAATTTGATTGTAAGATCACCAAAAATGACAAATAAACTCTAACAAATATATTTTACATGTGTACACACTTATCTGTGTTAAATTAAACAAATACAATGAATTTCATCCATAGAATTCTGCTATAATATATTTGCAATGTGTTTGTGTAAGTCTGTTGATGATTTTAATAAATTTAGTCCACATTAATAATAGTAGAATCATCAGAAATGACAATTAACCGCTTGTGTTTTTTTTATCTGTGCATAAATTTATTCATACTTAATCGATCAAACATATAACAAATGTATTCTGCAATAAATTTTGCTAGAATGCATATATTGTGAGTTTGTGTTGTGTAAATATTAATTCATTATTATTCAAATTTATAAATTAACATAATTTATTGTATTAGAATTCCACAATTACGTATAGGAGAAAGTAGCAACTGCAAACAAACAAAACAAAATTACACGAAAGATAACAATAAGTTTATGTATTTTTTGCAACAACCATACTCACAAATTGAGCTGAGAAATTATAGACTAATTGAACTATAAAACTTATAAATAATTTTTTTTTATAAAAACTAACATATAAAACCCATAAACACAATTCCTTAACCTTCGTTAACCTTTCCTGTTCTACTAGATCTAAAATAAATATTAATTTTATTTACTCCAATATCTTGTAAAGAACATCTTAAATTTTGAGTTGGCCAATGGCAATGTTAATTATCGATATATATCGTGAAGTTGAACACACAATAAATAAAAATATTATCCCAATCCTAACACCTCAGAAAATGAAATAATATGTTTACATGCATATATAATATAGTTGGTGGCTAACACAATTTTCCCAATAATAGTCATGTATATGTTGTGTAAAAATTAATTCATTATTTTCACATAGTTGATATGTTGAAATATAAAAGACATGTTCGGCCTTTTCGAGCGTTGTGTCAAATTTATTCTAAGATCATTCAAATTTGGTCACGATTCATGTGTCTATTTGGTTCAATTTAAGCTTAATTTTAGTGCAGTTGCATGATTGAAAATAAATCATGCAAAAAGTTTGCCATTGAAGCCCAATTGCATGATACGTATGTTATACCAAAAGTAATTGGCGCCAAGATTTTTATTAGTGCCCTAAAAAAAAAAGAATTATCAAATTTGTCCTCGCTTCAAAATTAATTTTAAAAATTCCCTGACTGTTCAAACGTGAGGCGGTCATCTACAGTAACATTTTTTATTTTTATTTTTTAGAGATCTTAATATTTTTATCTAAAAATAAGAAATGAAAAATGTTTATGCTCATTATGTTGTAATATTATTAATTAAGTTTATACAAAAACCTATGCAATAGTTTGGCCTAAGCTAAATATTTAAGTTTTATTTAGGCTTGATTTTGTATTAACTAATTATAGATAAAATAGAATAAAAAAATGTGTACATATATAGGTTGTTACTTAATTGCAAGAGAAGACACAAATGATGATATATAGGCCAGTGCCACTTAATCTTGACCAAGCTATCTGCAAATAATAACATACTCAAAATCTTATATGTAGCAGAAGCACTTGGATAAATAACGAAAAAATAAACTGCATTATATATATATATATATATATAGGAATATGCTAGCATGCTATGCATAGCATAGAGCCCCTCCATGCAATGGCTCGGATTTCGAGTTTTCAAAATCCTAACAGTCGATCCGAACTGTTCATCTTGTTCTCCATATGAATATGTGTTTGGAGACCAAATTTTACATTTTTTGAAATTTTTTTACTATTTCTTTAGATTTATTGAAAATCGCTGTTTTAAGCAAATCCGGACCATAAAAAAACAGGGATTTTCAATAAATAGTAAAAAAATTCCAAAAAAATGTAAAATTTGGTCTCCAAACACATATTAATATGCATAACAAGATGAACGGTTCGGATCGACCGTTAGAATTTTGAAAACTCGAAATCCGAACCGTTGCATGGAGGGGCTCTATGCTATGCATAGCATGCTAGCATATTCCTATATATATATATATATGAGTAGAACTAGGGTGCTCTTAAGCTCACCAAAGTTTTGGTGAGCTTAACTCTAAAACTCATAAAATCAATTTCAAATGACAAATCCGAACCGTTGAAATCCACCTACCTTACGTGTGATGCATCTACATATAAAATTTTTAAACATTCGAATTAATTTAGTATAAAGTCAAGCGGTCAAAATTAGAAGGTTAATAAATTAATTTTAGTGCATTCATTTTTGAACGTTTTTTGACCGCTTGACTTTATACTAAATTAATTCGAATGTTTAAAAATTTCACATGTAGACGCGTCACACGTAAGGTAGGCGGGTTTCAACGGTTCGGATTCGTCATTTGAAATTGATTTGATGGATTTTAGAGTCAAGCTCGCCAAACACTTTGGTGAGCTTATGAGCACCCTAGTTCTTAACAATGTTTATGCACTATTGATGCAGGAGCTATTACCGATGCACACATCACACATGCAATGTCAAAAAGCAGGTGCAGCGTTTGTCAAAATAACCAAACTATAAGATTACAGCTAATTTGTGACCAATCTGTCTGTGAATGCATTATTATTTTTTATTTTTTGTGCTTGGATTACATAGGATCGTTATAATTCAGTGCTTATAAAACAAATCTAATCTCGTCTTACAAACAAATCTCAGCACTCAAAGGGCATTTACTAGGCTGAATTGCATTATGCTTCTACGTAGAACCTTTCAAAATAACAATTGCAAGGAGCAAAAACATTAAATATTACGAAGATTATAAAACAACCAAACTATATACATGTGTGTCTATCTTTATTTTCCAAGCATCATGCGTAGCTGTGTTCTGTTTGAAACATGCATGATGTAGTGCAACAGATTACATAGGTTTTTGCATAAACTTAATCGATAATATTAGAACAGAATGAGTATAAATATTTTTCATTTTTTAATTTTAAATGAAAATATTAAGATCTCTAAAAAAAAAAGATGTTACTGTAGTTGACCGCCTCAAGATTGGGTGGTTTGATTTTTTTTTTTTTAAAAGCTGAACATCCAAACGCAGGGCAGTTTGATGTTAGAACGGTCAGAGCATTTTTAAAATTAATTTGGGGATGATAGCATATTTGATAATTTTTTTAGGGCATTAATAAAAATCTCGGTAATTGGCGCAAGTTGTACATAACTCACTCGTTGGGTCTTGAACGATTGGTGGTACTTTATATCTTTTTAGAGGAGGGTTCAAATGCACCCTATCTTTTAAATCTTTTTTTCTCCGTTTTCAAAGTCCAAATAGTTAATCCAAACCGTTAGATGCGATCTATATATTAAGATGTGCTTGGAGACCAAATTTTATATTTTTTAGAATTTTTTTACTACTTATTAAATCACTTTGAAAATCGCTGATCCAATGGTCCAGAAAATGTAAAATCAGCGATTTTCAAAGTGGCTTAATAAATAGTAAAAAAATTCCAAAAAATATAAAATTTGGTCTCCAAACACATCTTAATATATAGATCGCATCTAACGGTTCGGATTGACTATTTGGACTTTGAAAATGGTGAAAAAGGATTTGAAAAATAGAGTGCATTTGGATGCACAAAAATTTGAGTGCATTTCAACCCTCCTCGTCTTTTTATATCTAGAGAAAATTATATAAAATTAGTGCCTTTGAAAAACAACTTTTGTCTACTCTATTCATCCTCTCTCTCCACTCAACTTCTAGCTATTTACTTATCTACTAACTACACTTTTCTATATTTTAACCGAAAATATATAATTACAAACATTATTTATTATATCATATTTTTATAGATTTTATAATAACTATAATCATTGGCAATTATATATTCTCAATTAGTAGATATATAGATAATACTAGTGAAATGTCTCGTTTTGTTTCGGCAATGGTAATTCAGATAAAAGAAAATACAATGAAAATGAGCAACAAAAATAAAAATAATTAAACAAAGAAAAGGTTCAGGGGTACAATTGAACAATGCAATGATTTCAGATAAAACTTTATCAAAAGAATGTTCAAAACCAACATGACAATAATAGCGTTGTTTTCAGTACAAAAAATGTCAAATAAAGAGCTTAGAATGATTATAATTTGAATACCCCAAAAAAAAACCCTCTTTGTATGAAATATTTTTATTTTACATGCGTAGACACTTATCTGTGTTGAATTAAACAAATACAGCGAATATAATTCCATAGAATTCTGCTATAATATATTTATGATTTTAATAAATTTACCCCCACATTAATAATAGTAAGATTTGCAAAATTGGGCTGAGACGACATTAAGTCCATCTTTTTGTAACAGATTCGGATAATTGGGCTTTAAAGCCCATAAACAAAATTCCTTTTCTGCTTTCCTGTTCTATTTCCAGCACCTGTTATATTTCTAGCACCTAAACCTTTCTTGTTCCCAAAGCTTAACATCTCTTGCTTCACCTCCTTTCTCTTTCTCCTTTCCCGACATTCCCAATCTAACCCTAGGAAAACCTAGCCTTCACGTAGTTAAAACTATCCAGCCATGGGTCAAGGCACACCTGGTGGCATGGGCAAGCAAGGCCAGTCCGGTGACCGCAAGCAAGGAGGAGACGACAAGAAAGAAGGCAAAAAGTTCGAACCGCCGGTGGCGCCTTCTCGCGTCGGTCGGAAACAGCGCAAGCAGAAAGGTCCCGAGGCGGCCGCACGCCTTCCCCATGTGACGCCGCTCTCTAAGTGTCGCCTCCGTCTTCTCAAACTGGAGCGGGTCAAGGATTACCTCTTAATGGAGGAGGAGTTCGTGGCTGGTCAGGAGAGGTTGAAGCCGCATGAAGACAAGAGCGAAGAGGATCGATCTAAGGTCGATGATCTGAGAGGATCGCCGATGAGTGTGGGGAGCTTGGAGGAGATTATAGATGAGAACCATGCGATTGTATCAAGCTCTGTCGGGCCTGAGTATTATGTTGGAATTTTGTCGTTTGTTGATAAGGATCAGCTCGAGCCAGGTTGTGCCATTCTCATGCATAATAAGGTGGGATTTCTTTTGTTAGAATTTTGGATCTTGGGTTTTCAATTTTGGTAGGATAACTAGGAAGGGTTTACTTTGAGGATCTCGTTTTTTTTTCTCATATCGGTATGGTTAGCAATGAGTAATAATGCAACTCAAGGCAGCCAATTACTTAATGTTAAGTTTCCTTCTGATTTACTTTGTTTTTGTGTCAGCTTCACGGAGTTTATAATTAATTTTTTATGTGTTTCATAGATTTTATCACTTCTAGTAAGCTCATGAAGCAACATCATATTACCTTTATTTACATTGTAGCGGTGTTAATATTGATTAGTAGCTAGCAACTCCATTTGGTTAGGTAGCAACTGGTTCAGTATATTTGCATTTACATTTTCGTTTTGAATTGCTTATTATTTGCAAACTTAATTGATGACAAGCATGAAGGTAGCCCTCTGTAGATGACCATATAACATGCTTATGTGTTGATTTATTACCAGGTACTATCTGTTGTTGGTATATTACAAGATGAAGTGGACCCCATGGTGTCAGTGATGAAAGTCGAAAAAGCTCCTCTTGAATCATATGCTGACATAGGAGGTTTGGATGCTCAAATTCAAGAGATTAAAGAGGCAGTAGAGCTACCTCTGACGCATCCTGAGCTATATGAAGATATTGGTATTAAGCCTCCTAAAGGTGTTATACTCTATGGAGAGCCTGGTACTGGCAAAACACTTCTTGCCAAGGTTTGACTTATGAAATTTTTGTCTTTGCTATTGTTAAAATTCTTGTCTATAACCACTACATTATCAAAGTATAATCTTAGACCTTGCAACCTTTCTCAGTATTACTAGGACACATTTAAACTGGCCTGTTTTTCTCATTTGTTGGGAGCATTTTTTTGAAATAGGGGTACTTGTAGGAATCTTTAACCTAGGTATTGGGATTGTGTAAATAGGGGTTTTTTGTGCTCTTCAAATATCATGGAGATTATCCACTGAAAATGCTGTCCTGTATCCCCATAATTTATTGAAAACGTGCTATTTCTTATCTCCCAGGAAATTGTGTGAAGCGAATTTGTAATATAAATATTTTTTGTGGTTTTGGGGTATGTTGTTGCATGTTTTTTTAGGAAATTCCAAATTATCCACTATATGACAAAATGAAATTATCACCTTTGCTCTTATAGTTTCTCGAAGAGTAAATAGAGCCACCTTACATTCATCTTGTTTGTTGGGAGAAAAAATATACAGTCGAGGAATTTGGAAATTGATTTAAGTAGAGGCACTGCATACATTTGTTCTGCAGTGCATGTTTTATCATCATTTTCTCAAGGATACAAACCATATCAAAATATATCAGTTAAAGCTATTCCTTAACCTCTTCCCCACAAATCAATGATTCTTTTGTTTTGATGAATTGATGAAACAAAATGCTTTGAGGGGTTTACAAGGAACTGCAAAAGATATCATGCTCTTTCATGTTTTATCTAATCCTTGGATATGTATCTATATGTCACAAATCCTTCTGTGTTAGCTATGAATTAATAAAAATCTTCTAAATGCATGCCAAAGTTATTATTGTCTAATTTTACAACTAGAACATCAACTTTCAAAGGATTTACAAATGTTTTTTTTTAATCACAAATCAGTAATTGATCTGATGTTCTTTGAGGGGTTTACAAGGAACTGCAAAAGATATCATGCTCTTTCATATTTTATCTAATCCTTGGATATGTATCTATATGTCACAAATCCTTCTGTGTTAGCTATGAATTAATAAAAATCTTCTAAATGCATGCCAAAGTTATTATTGTCTAATTTTACAACTAGAACATCAACTTTCAAAGGATTTACAAATGTTTTTTTTTAATCGCAAATCAGTAATTGATCAGATGTTCTTTGTAATGCATGTAGGCAGTGGCAAACTCAACATCGGCAACATTCTTGCGTGTGGTGGGAAGTGAGCTGATACAGAAGTACCTGGGTGATGGGCCCAAGCTCGTCAGAGAGCTCTTCAGGGTCGCTGATGACCTCTCCCCCTCTATTGTCTTCATTGATGAAATTGATGCTGTTGGTACCAAGAGGTTTGTTAGCTATATCTTGTTTTCTATTCTATGACGAGCATGGAGCTTGTAAACTGGGGGGTCGACATTATTTAATTCAGTCCTTTTGTTAGGTTCAGTAGTGTTTCCTTTTTTATGCAAATAGCTTTAAGTTTGTTTTATGCTGTTCCATATATGAAGAGGATTTTTCATAAACTCAAGTGTTATTCTAGGTGAAAATTTACATGGGTCCTTTACATTATCTGGATATTTATAATGAGGGATTCAGTGCTGTTGGTTTATGGTGCCAACTTTTTTACATGTGCTTAAATTAACTAGTATATACCAGTATATCATCTCAATTACATGCATGTAAAAAGTTATGGTTTTGACTTTATTTCTGTATTCATATACAGATGGAGAAAATGACAAAAGTTGGTACTGAAATAGAGTCAGAATGATGTAATGCTTGTGTTTATACACGTAGTGTGTGATATGTATAATATATCCAATCACTTAATTTTGTTTTTTGCACTGACTTTTGTTTCAAAACCTTTCGCATTGGATACCTTTTCATTTGTATACTTCTCTTTGCAAAATGTATAATTGTTTCACATACTCCTTGAAAATGAGAAATATCTTGCCCACATCTACAAAACATGAGGATTGTGATTATATGCCTAACACAATACATGAAAATATCCTGTTCCCTCTCATCCTGTTAATGTTAGAAGAATCCACGTCTTCCTCGTACAGTATATATCTTGACATAAGTTCAAATTTATCGCAGCATAAATCAGGAGAAAAAGGAGGTTTATTTATTGGGTGTAAAAATATAATGGTATGCAGGGTATGGAAATAATTTCAGAGGTGGCTAATATTTCATGATATATTGCAATGTTTCGTAATGCATACTGGAAAGATTATTGAAGTTCATAGTTTCATTAGTGAAAGAAGCTGAATTACTCAAGTTTGTTCTGGTATTATTATTGAAGTTCATAATAACATTAGTGAAGAAGCTGAATTACTCAAGTTGGCTTCTGTTAGAAATTCTGATGATATTCTATTGACAATATTACTTTATAGATATGATGCACACTCGGGAGGTGAACGTGAGATCCAGAGAACCATGCTTGAGTTGCTGAATCAACTTGATGGTTTTGACTCAAGAGGTGATGTGAAAGTTATTCTTGCAACCAATCGAATAGATTCTCTTGATCCCGCCCTGCTCAGGCCTGGCCGTATCGATAGAAAGATTGAGTTTCCTCTTCCTGACATCAAAACTCGCCGTCGCATCTTTACGGTATACATCTTTGTGTGTCTGGGATGCTTTCTTTTTTCTTTTCCATTTTTTGACATGGTTTTGGCAAGATCATCTGGTTTTCTCTAAAATTCTTGAAAGCACAGAGCCTGGTAGATATGGTTAGATATGCCAAAGGTGCCCCTCATTCTCTCTTCCTGGATGACTAGATGATCAAGCAATAAGGATTAACTTTAGTAGTCTATTTGCAGAAGGGGATGGGTTGATTCCAACTTTTCTTGAATAAAGAATTAAGGGGATGTGCAGTTTCTGTTGTTGGGTGGAGGTTAAAAATCGAAGCAATTATAGTTCAATGAGTAATAACACAACCATGCCTGGTCTTGGCTAACTAGTTGATATACTTAGTTTTTTTTTCTTCACCTTTTTGCTCATGCTGAGACTTTTTTTGTTTGGTGGGACCCAGATACACACATCAAAGATGACACTGTCTGACGATGTCAACCTAGAGGAGTTTGTCATGACCAAGGATGAATTCTCCGGTGCTGACATCAAGGCAATTTGTACCGAGGCCGGTTTGCTTGCCTTGAGAGAGCGGCGAATGAAGGTACATAATCTCTCCTATCAGTCGTTACAGCTTGTCATAAATTCAATTGCAAACTTGTTTCTGGTGTCTGATTTTTCTCCATATATTTGATTTTTTTTCAAAATAATAGGTTACACATGTGGACTTTAAGAAAGCGAAGGAGAAGGTTATGTTCAAAAAGAAGGAAGGTGTTCCTGAGGGTCTCTACATGTAAACACAACTACCCTTCAATTCCTGTTCCTTTTGTTCACTTTGAATGTGCACGTTTTTAACTTCAGACTCCTTTGTTCACCACAATTTTTTTTTCCAAATCTATTTCAGGTGATGTGATCTTTGTGCAATTCTCTTATGGGGAATACATTTTAGTTTCAACCTGTAGTATTGTACTTTTGAAATACATGTATGGCTTATTGTCGCACCTGTAGTGGTATCTGTTTATGGCATGTTTCTTTTTGTTACACTGAATAGTGAGCCCTCCAAAACATTAGCAAGCTATTTATTTTTCTTTCTTGGGTTATAATGCGTTTCTTTATTTGGAGATTGGGTGCATTTGCGTTCAGTAATTTCGACATCCGAAGCTCACATCATCCATCATCCTGTTTTAATTTTTAACTTGGAAAACCTTTGGAGATGAGTTCTTTAGTATGATACATGGGTATTTAATCAATTTGCCTCCTATTTTGCTGGTGTCACGGTGGGCTCCAATGCCAACGCCTTGCCATTCTGTGTGGCAAAAGTCTCTAGAGATTGATTTTATCCTTGTAGTTTTGTTTCTGTGATCGTAAGGTGAAAAATGTAAACTTCAAGCCTTTTGCAGTATTTAGCGTCCATAAATAAACCATGCAGCGTTCTTTTTGGGCCATAACGTTATGTAAACAATTAAACAGCTGTGGTCGTGCGATTGTGCAGATTTAGAGATAGGCCCAAACCATTTTATTTGGAAACAAGGAGCATGCACGGGATGCATTATCTGGTCGCGGGTAGGATTTATTATGCATTAGTTGTTTCGAATCTTAAATTTGCGTTGCCGTAGTTGCTTAAAATTGTTAAATGTGCCGGCTTATTTGCAATGTTTAGAGCATCTCCAATCCAGCAATTGAAATTAATTGCCAAATTAGCAATTATAAAAATTTTAAAAATTAAGCAATCCACTCTTACATTGGTGCAATTAACCAAACAATTGAGAATTAAACATTTGACCAATAAAAATTAAACATTTGGCAAACTCATCTTTAGAAAATGATTTCTTATTAAGCAATTCTTTCCAACAATTGTTTTTTTTTTTTTTGAAAGAAGTGGCTTAGCCACCGATTTTCATAGAACGGAAAATCATACAATAACCAGTTGATACCAATCAGGCAAGAGCAAAACAAAACAAAACATCACATAGAAACCTCCTACAACTAAGCATAACCAAAACAAGTAAACATGCAATAAAGTAACAAGCTATAACAACACCACAAAACACCATAGACATGCCAATAGTCAAAAAAAGACCTTGTACGCCTAATTGACAGAGGATATGGAGGAGCTGGAATCTGACATGTCATCAATCAAAGCTATCCCTGGTCCATGCATAAGGGTTGAATCCTGTGTAACCTCCATGGAAACCGTAGTAGAACCTATCAGGTCCTTCAAATCAGAAGGTAAGATTAGATTAAGGTGAGATGTAAGTCTTTCCAACAATTGTTAAATAAGCAATAGCCATACAACCCAGCAATTACAAAAACAATTGACACATCAGCATAAGCAATCCATAAACAATCACTGTTGGAGATGCTCTTAGAGCGTAGAAGTCAATTCTCAAAAATATTGTGAGAAGTTTTTTCAACACCATAATTATAAGTTGATAACAAAAGTCCAACAATTTTTTTATACAAACAAAAAAAAAATTGATTCTAAGGGACCAAGTACGACTTGAGTTATAAAGGACTGATATTCTAAGAACCTGTTCGGCTGCCAGGTGGGAATGAGAATGAACTTAAGTTCGAATTCAATTTGAATGGCCGAAATACTATGCTTGTGGAAAAAAAAATTCACTCTGAGTGAATTTTTTTTTCCCACGAACACAATGAGAGCCGAACAAGTCCTAAAAGTTGTACATAAAGTAACTACAATTGTAAAAGTATCATAGCTGAAAGATTGCACACTCAGCACTGTCCAATGAATAGGGACATGGCATAGTGCTACTAAGATTAATTGGATGTTACAAAAAGACTATATATTGCATATTACATGTCATGTGATCGGATGACAAGCGAACTTAATTAAGAAAATATTTTCATTCTGTTTTTCTATTATTTGTATTATATTTTATAATAAATTATTACGTTGAGAATAGAGAAGTCTCTAACAACAAGCCTAAATTTGAGTCTAAAATATCATCAAGCATGACTTCCTCTTCCAAACTTTCTCAGCATTTATTAAAAAAAAAAATCGTTATTGATTGCACTTATCGATCTTTCTTTTTATTTCTCGTTGTTAGTTATTTAAACTAAAGCTATACATTTTTTTCATAAGCAAATATAATGTATATCAAATTCAATTATTCTTTTTATAAGGAAAACAAGCACCTTAATACTGTACTAGTGCCATAACCACCAAAATTTTCTTCATGATTCTCACTATCGGCCGAATGCTATTTCTTTTGATGCAGAGACCAAAAAAGGTTGAAGGAAAGTTGTTGGAAGAGCAAGATCGCCCTCTAAGTCGATCGCATAGAAGCATGCGCTATTTTTAGATCCTTAGGAAATAAATATTTCAAAAGAAGAGAGGCTATATTGTCATGATTCATATGACAATTAGATAACTCCATTATAAAAATAAATAAAAAATCTGTATTTGATAGTAAGGTAGAACGTAGGGCACTGTACAGACTATTTCCAAAAAAAAAAATCTTGGTATACCTCACCATCTTTTAGTTGTTATTTTCGAAAATTGAATGCGCGACTTGTCTGCATAGAGACATAATTCATGTCACTGTCACTGTTCTGAGTTTTTTTTTTTCTTTTTGAAAACTTAGTAGCGCCTGTTAAGGGTGTGCTCCAAAAGAGAGGAGAGAAGAGGATGGGAGGAAATAGATGACCAGATTGTTTGAATGATATGTACTTGCTCCACAAACTAAAATTTTGAAAGGAAGTCAAGCAAAAGAAAGGGGAAATAAGAAGAACCAAAACACAAAACTAAATAGAATTTCTCTCCAATCTTTTTTTTTTATTATTATAGCCCATAGGCAATATAAAATTAATTAGGGTAGAATAAGGATTAATCATCTCTCATGGAGATGCCCCTCTTTTATATTAATACGCTCTTACAAATAGATTCTTACAACATTAACTAATTAACTTACTATATCTAAATAACTCAACTCAACACACACACTTTTTCTTGCTTTTAGTAGAGTCTGAACCCACATTCTCCGGTAGAAGAGTGGGATATCCTAATCAGTTGCACTAGACATCAGTAACTCTCTCCAATCTCTACCTCCCATTTGAAGAGTAGCTCCCTCTTTTACTCCTATCGTCTTTTTTTCTCTTCCCTTCTATTTAAAGTTTCTAGAACACTCTTTTAAAGAGATTTATTTTTCAACTTTTAATACAAAAGTTAGCCCGAGTTAGTGGGCTATCTGCTCACCAACCTTAAAAAAACTCAATAAAAAAAGTTATTTATAATTATCTATTATTTTTATTATGTTTTGAATAATTTTTGTATTTAGAAGAATGAAGAGTCCAATAACAGAATCAACTCAGGTCCAAAAGAACATCAATTGTACCGAAATTTTTATAAATATCCAAATCAAATAACAAATTACGGAATATACCATGTTTTGCAATGGAATTCGAAAAATATCCAATCCAGTTATCCAATAACCAGATTTTATACAAATTTTCGGCTAACCACTGCCTGGACTCAAAAAAACAAATCCGGTTAATGGTTAACCGGATTTGTGCATTTTGCTTTTTTTTTTTTAAAACAGAAATTTTTTTTGTATTAAAATATTAGAAATGTTGAATTTATTTCTTTGAAATTAGATGGAATACAATATAATTTGATTTATTAGAAAGACTGCAACAAATAACCCGGATCAATATTTTTCAGATCGGATTTTTCGCGGCTGTAAGAAAAATTAATATATTTCTTTATGTGTTATTGGAAAAAAATAAAAATAATTAGATTCTGAGTTATTGATCCCGGTTCAAAAGTCACTTTTAGGTAATCCAGAAAATATTGTGATCCTTCTAGTACATTTAATTTATAAAAAGTTGTGTCTATTTTTGAAAAAAAATCAAAAACTTTAATTAATTTAATAATTGTTTTTTCAAAAAGAATTTTCAAAATAGATACAACTTTTTATAAATTAAATGTACTAGAAAGGTTACAATATTTTCTGGATTACCTAGAAGTGACTTTTGAATCAGGATCAATAACTCAGAATCTAATTATTTTTATTTTTTTTCCAATAACACATAAAGAAATATATTAATTTTTCTTACAGCCACGAAAAATCCGATCTGAAAAATATTGATCCGGGTTATTTGTTGCAGTCTTTCTAATAAATCAAATTATATTGTATTCCATCTATTTTCAAAGAAATATATTCAACATTTCTAATATTTTAATGCAAAAAATAAAAAAATTTCTGTTTTCAAAAAAAAAAAATGCACAAATCCGGTTAACCATTAACCGGATTTGTTTTTTTGAGTCCGAGCAGTGGTTAACCGGAAATTTGTCTCAAATCCGGTTATTGGATAATCGGATTGGGTATTTTTTGAATTTTATTGCAAAACAGACTAAATTTCGTAATTTGTTATTTGATTTGAATATTTATAAAAATTTCGGTCAATTGTATCAAGTACTGGAACATGAGTCTAACCTAGACATTTGCTAACGGGTAGGACGGGTAAAGGGGTAGGTCGGGTACGGGTAAAACCCGTAACGGGTAGACGGGTAATTGGGCCAAAACCTATATCCGGTCCGTTTATTACCCGTACCCGTTGCGGGTTGACGGGTACGGGTACCGCGGGTACGGGTCCGGGTATCCGGGTACGGGTCCGGTCCACCCGTTTTTTTTTTTTTTTTTTCTATTTTTTCCCTTTTTTTTCTGTTTTTTTCAAAAAAATTCAAATTTTTTTGAAGTGAAACGGGTCGGGTACGGGTAACGGGTACGGGTATGCGGGTAGATGGGTACGGGTAACGGGTACGGGTATGCGGGTAGATGGGTACGGGTAGGCGGGTACGGGTTGGCGGGTAGACGGGTACGAGTACAACGGGTTATTTTTTAAATCATGTTATCCGGTCCGTTTATTACCCGTATCCGTCTACCCGTCTACCCGTTTGTACCCGGGCAACGGGTACGGGTACCACGGGTAACGGGTACGGGCCGGGCAAAACGGGTTCTACCCGTTCCGGGTTTAGCAAATGCCTAGTCTAACCTGACTTGACAAGGCCTAGACTGGAGTATAACTCTTTTCACTGCCCTAGGTAGCTGTGCGTTTACTACCTTGCTTTTGGAGGATTTGTTTTTAGTTCTCTACAAAGTCTGTTTACTGTTTAGTACTTTATTTACCGAATTCCTTTTAGTTAACATTTGAAAAATAAATAAATACAAAAGTGTCATATTTTTTTCAAAAATATTATTTTTATCAGTACGCAAGTATTATATGCGCACCCTCAGAGGTAACACACATACATTATCCGCACAATCAATTGGTAAAATTTAGTACAATTTGTCATACTATTTGGTCACTCAGATAATACATGCATGTCATCCCTTCACGGTGTGCTAATAATAATTATGTATGGGATAATAATGGATTTTTTTTTTTCAAATGTATGACAGCTCTGTATTAAAATAGTAACTAGAAAAATTCAGCTTAATTACTCATCAAAAATAAAAAAAAATTCAGCTTAATTAATTAATTTAACTAATTAAGCGCATATATATTCTTTTAGGTCATATTTGGCTACTACTGAAATTTAAAGAGGATTAAGTTGATTGCTTCATCTTATTTTTTTTTAATTTCATACTTTCTTTGACAGCTTAAGTTGTGATTTAAATTAATTCATCTAAAGAAGAGAGAGATTGAAAAGTGCATCTATATCTATGACAACTGGTCCTAAATGCAAAATATGGAGTAAGTTAATATATCTAAAGAGGTAATTTAACTTATTCCATCATAATATTATTTTACTTCTCTTATTTTACATCTCGTTTAACAGCTTAGGTGAGAAATAAAAAGTTTACTCTATCTTCTGTTTTACAACAAAACATGACCTTAAGCAACTTCTTTTAGAGTGTGATCAAGCCACCCATTTCATTAATAAACTACAAGTGGAAAGACCTTTCAAGCAATTGATATCAAAAACAGTTTATTTCTATTGTTATTTTTTTTATGATTACAAGTAATTTACTTTAGGGGTAAATGCAATTTTTTTTTTTTATACAAAATTGTCAAAAATAGCCACTTTTATAGACCTCCAGCTTTCTTTTCCATCATTCTGTTTGATACAATATAGGAAGGATATGAACTTGAGCAGGACTAGAATGTTTTTCAGCACGTCAATATTTTTTTATGAGTTTAATTTTAGAACTTATTAAATTGACTGCAAATGAAGAATTCAAATGGTTCAAATTAATCTACCTTGCTATAATGTGAAAATAAAAATGAATTGGCCTTTGGCCCATGTCACTGTTTACACGGAAATTCATTTCCGATTAATAAGCGGAGATAGAGAGAGATTGAATCTAAGTTATCACCGTGAGTTTTTCTCTTCTTCTCCAAACCCACTCTATAATTTTGCTCTCTTGATTCAAATCTCATATATTAGTGTATAAAATTATAAGAGAGTGTTAGAGTGAGTGTTAATAGTTTGATTATCTCTTTGTATTTGTAAGACTCCTTGATATAGTAAATTTGCACCGTGTGCTTATGTGATTTTCTCCCAACAAAGTTTCCACGTAAAATC
The DNA here is from genome assembly GCF_964058835.1 of Carex rostrata. Classification (NCBI taxonomy): domain Eukaryota; kingdom Viridiplantae; phylum Streptophyta; class Magnoliopsida; order Poales; family Cyperaceae; genus Carex; species Carex rostrata. The sequence continues at coordinate 13,309,761 of NC_135925.1, read as the reverse complement.
TTGTATATCTTTTTTATTTTTTTGTGATTGATTACTTGTTGTGTTGGCTTCTTGTTTGACTTTTATATTTCTACATTTATTGGGTATTGGTGTATGCATGCAATATGTTCTATAAAATTACTCTTTGAACGCTTCCTCTTCTAACCCCAACATACCTCACAAGTAATATTTTTACATGAAAAATTTATAAATTGACAATTAACTGAATATAATAAAATGTATTAAAATTAATTTATAATTTTTTTACAACTTAATTTTATACTAAATTAATTCACAATTATATAAAATTTACATATAAACACATATATCGGCTTCAACAAATATTTAAAGTCAAACCGAGAAATTTTAGAGTTAAACTCACAAAAGAAAGCCTCTACTGAGTTTTCCAAAATACAAAAGACTTACAGAAGAGATTTGATAAACTAAATAACAATTAATTTTACTTATTTTAACATAATAAATAAAGGCATTCTTACAAATTTTCAATAAAAAGGAAAACATAAGATTGCGGACAATTTAAGCAAATTTGGTCAATGTAATTAAAGCTCTAATAGTGACATTGTGACTAATAATTTCTTTTTCCCACCTTCTCCGATCTACTGAGAATTGCAAATATTTAAAGTTAATTTGAGAAATTTTAGAGTTAAACTCACAAAAAGAGAATATATCAGCAAATATTTTAAGTCAATTCGAGAAATTTTAGAGTTAAACTCACAAAAGAGAGCCTCTACTGAGTTTAAAAAAAAAAAAAAACTCACAGAAGAGATTTGATAAACTTAAAAACACTTAATTTTACTTATTTTAACATAATGAATAAATACATTCTTACAAATTTTCAATAAAAAGGAAAAAACAAGATTCTAGACAATTTAAGTAAATTTGGTCAATGTAATTAAAGCTCTAATAGTGACATTGTGACTAATACTTAATTGAGGAGGGTTCAAATGCACCCAAATTTTTGTGCACCCAAATGCACCCTATCTTTTAAATTATTTTTCTCCGTTTTCAAAGTTCAAATAGTCAATCCGAACCGTTAGATGCGATCTATATATTAAGATGTGCTTGGAGACCAAATTTTACATTTTTTGGAATTTTTTTACTATTTATTAAACCACTTTGAAAATCGCTGATCCAATGGTCCAGAAAATGTAAAATCAGCGATTTTTCAAAGTGGCTTAATAAATAGTAAAAAAATTTCAAAAAATGTAAAATTTGGTCTCCAAGCACATCTTAATATATAGATCGCATCTAACGGTTCGGATTGACTATTTGGACTTTGAAAACGGAGAAAAAATATTTGAAAGATAGGGTGCATTTGGGTGCACAAAAATTTGGGTGCATTTGAACCCTCTACTTAATTTTACTTATTTAACATAATGAATAAAGACATTCTACAAATTTTCAATAAAAAGGAAAACATAAGATTGCAGAGACAATTTAAGCAAATTTGGTCAATGTAATTAAAGCTCTAATAGTGACATTGTGACTAATAATTTATTTTTCCCACCTTCTCCGATCTACTGAGAATTGGAAAGCACTTCAAATGCTCAGGTCAGCAAAATTTTATGGCAAGCAATAGCGGTGTGTTACAGTAGATAGCGACCACTGACAGAAACACTTATTGCAAATAAAATGATAATATTCAGAAGAAGAAAAATGAATATTCGTCGGCATGCATTAAATTAAATGTCTTTTTCAAATTGGCTATGAACAGCTACGATTTCCTGGAACCCTATTAAATAAATTTGGAAATTAGATGTTAATTTCTTTGCCAAGAAAAGACAAAGACAACTGGCTCTTGATTCATGCTATGATCTGTGAATCTACCAACTCTATATATATCACTGACACTGATGTGATGTAGCCTCTCCCACTTGAGATCGATTCATGGTATAATTCTATTTTATCCTTCTTTTTTTCTGGGATCAAACTTTGACTACTCTAAACTTCTCTTTAGAAAATATAATATGACGAAAGTTAAAAGGAAAATAAAAACTTCACAGTATGTCCTGTTCAAATTGTGACGTGTGACTGATTAGACACTTAATTCTTTTTTAAATTAATTGAGAGAGAGAGAGAGACTTGAGACTTGAGAGTTGAGACTAAGAAAGTATAATCAGTTTAAAAATATATCCATCTTTAATTTAGGGTTGGCAACTAGCTAGTTAATTAGGGCTAAATTTAAGTGTAATCGGTTTGTAGTAGGAACTAAGATAGTTGAAATTAGGGACCGAGCTAAAATTTTAGCCTGTAATTAGTCTAAGCGTAGGTTCTCTCAAAAAAAAAAAAAAAATTAGTCTAAGCGAACGATGAGCTGAACCAAACTTGCTCGTACGTTACAGCAGTAGTTCGAAAATAATAGATGATAAAACTCAAAATACATCGTAACTTCACACAAATTCACACGAGCGAGTTGGTCTGGGACGAGCTGAATTCAGCTAAAAATTGCAAATTCTAGATCGAGCAAAGACGAACTGGTTCAAAAACAGCTAGAGTCAGCAATAATCAAGTTGTTACCGATCAAACCTCGAACTTTTTTACCTACCTTAATCTTAATCTTACATGCCTAATTCAAGAGGAAAATAATTAATAATTTGAGCGTCAGCATGTATACTAGTCCAAGGTTTTCTTTCTAGTTATATTATTTTTTAATTCATCCAAATCCCTCAGGATCATTTTAGTTACAATTAGTGTGATGCAAGCTAAATCCAACTAATTAATTAGGTAAGATTAACTTTAGAATTATACACAAATCTTTATTTTCGATCCTGTGTGTTGTCATTCAACAATGACTTGCTTATAAACCTCGCAACCGCTCTTTTGTCCTTTGTCGTTATGATATGAAATCAATCAAAATTACAAAATCACATGATAGATTTTCCCAAGCGGTTAATTAGAAATTCAAGCATATCAAGAGCTGTAATTGTACTATAAGCAAGGAATAACTTTTAAGCATCAATCAATGCATGAAATTGGCATTATTAACAAATTAGGTTATAGGTTTTTAAGAGCAAATATTCACGACTTTAATTAGATATTTATACCACTTTTGAATGGTAAAATTAAAAGTAAATATCATTTGTCTCTATTCTTTTTAAATTTAGCAAATTGAAAGGACTTAAATGTGTGATAACGTACTGTTTTATACATTAATTATTTTCACAATATTTCAAAATTCAACAATTAGTTTTGACAATTTAATGACTAGTAGTATTTAGTTTTCATAATTTATAGAGGCAAATTGTGCGTTGATGCACTTAATTAGTGCGTTACATGTGTAATGCCTTTAAAATTTCTCTCGAATTTTTCATTAGCAAAATCAAGTGATTTAGCCTTAAATTCATCATGTCTGCATATTAGCGAGTTTATTTAGTCATGTATTGAGTACTTGTTGAAACTTTAGAGCCTGTTATAGGTCAAAGTAAGTAGTAATTTTTTTTTTTTTTCTTCTTTCTAAAAGACTCATTGCAACCTATTTACTTGCTACCAGATTTTTAAACGATGAGATCAAATTATATAAAAATTTTATTGGAGAATGAGAATTAATTTTAATTTACATTTATTATAAATTATATAAAAAATTATACATAAAAAAAAATGAAAATCAATTGACCCTTATTCATTGTGCATGCATGTTTCTCTGCTTGAGAGGGACAAGTATCCTTTCAGGTATTCGATGGTGAGGCCCACAACTTTACAATTCAAATTAACTCAATTCTGTGTCAACCGGAGATAGCGCAGGGGCAATATTATTTTTATTTTGAGATTCGTGCAAACTTAAAAGAACAGCCTAGATCTACTAATTCTAAAATATTCCATTGTCCGGTATTTGGGATGATATTAATTCGCTTGAGAGTGAGACTATGTACTATGCATACTAGTATCATGCCCGTGCATTCTAACGGGAATATATTATATGATTGAATAGAATATGAAGAGATCTTTTTGTTTGACATTCACACAAAATAAAAAAATATATATTTAAATAAAAATAAAAGACACAAATGAAGAAAATGAAAATTCAAATAATAAATAACAATAAAAGAAACAACAACAAATGAAAAAAAAATCAAATATAACATGAAAAAAATTTGGTATCATTGTGATTTAATATCTAATTTTTTTCACAAGTAAGATATGTCATTAAACGATTTAGAAGATAAATGATCTGTAAAGAAACAAAATTGGAAAAGATTTAATTAAACGATTCAAATAATAATTTTCTCTACATGTATATTATTGATGGAAGTTATTTTAACATGAAATTTTTTCAACATATCATTTCTCTATACAAAAGTTCTAGATACTCTTCATTTTATCTCCAAATTAGAAAGATATGATTGTTTCCATCAGCACAAGATCTGTTATTCATCTATTCACAAAGATACAGTAGATCTAAACAAAATCCAAAAAGATATGATTGTTTATATTTTCATTTTCGAAACTATAGAGGAAGAGGAGAAATGAAACAGAAAAAATAGAGAAATAAGAAACTAATTTGATTGCAACAATCAAAGATAGTTGTAAGGAGAAATAAGAAAACAGATCGCTAGAAATTCATTCAATTTAATATGACAAACCATGTAGGTGTTAGTTTGTAATAATCTAGAAGTCAATAATACGATAAATTATCATAAAACTTTGTTCATGAATTGAATGTATATCATTTTGTTGCCTTGAGTATTATTGCATTTATGGATCATTTCGAGTTCATGACTGAAATTGTGAAACTCGATAATATAGATGATATATACTCTTAAAAGGTCACTGACCAAGGTAATTAGCAGGAACACTAATTACCGCTACAAGGTTAGTATGTGGATTAAAAGATGGTTAAGTTTTACAAACCACTTGACACGAGATGTCATTTTAATCACATAGATACATGTTCTAGGAACATGGTATTTGACAGACCCCGAATAAAACATTAAATAGAATTGTGTTCGTGTCATTAATATTTTCATTCAGTGTCAAGTTCTACAGTATGAGGTATTTATCGTTCCCACTAAGAAATATGTATGTGTGAGTGTTATCTAACGCTGTCCGTAAAAAGCAGTCATAACGGTAGCATTTCCATATGTATAGCTTAGCTGAGGAAGTGATAGTCTGCCAAGAATACTATTTGTCCCTCGTATCTCTATACGAGCTATAGCATCACTGGGCCCCTTGGTAGAGTTAGATTATCTGCATGCGGTATAATTACAAGAGTAATTATATTTGATAATCTGCTCAAGATCAAGAAAAGATACAGTTACCAAGGATGACACACATCTACCTTGAAACTGATCTGATAGCTATGAGACAGAAGAACTGACACAAGTAAATTGTTTACTGGATCGTGATATTGTATAGTACAGCATCATCTGTGTAATTGGATGGTCATAGTATATACTGCCAGATGCCTCCTATGATTATAGAAGTTAAAACAGTTTTAACTCTATTTACCAACATAACACAGATCCTATTGGGTCACACCATATAGGAGCTATTCGGAGAATCTTATTGATTAATTATAAATTGATTGTAATTAATATTAAGATAGTTATAATTAATTATACGTGTTATAATTAAATTATATTTGTCATGTTAAAAATGACAAAGCAAAAACTAATGGTTATAATTAGTTATACTTGGTATAATTAATTATAATTAATTGTACGTCATTTAGAATGGCAAACAGAAACACTGGTTAGTTTATAAACGTGTTTGACATGTTGTATAAAAATTACCAAACGAAAACCGCAGACGAATATAATTGTACATGACAATTATACATATTTGATTTGGATATTTACTATTCATAATGGGTTTGGGTTAATGGGTTTAGAATCCATTAAACTAATCTAACCAATATGAAGTTGCAAAATCAAATTTGAATGCCAAAAGGGCATTTTGGTAATTTTGGCAACTTCGGGGGTATTTCGGTCTTTTGCGAACCTCCTCAAATGTCTATAAATAGATGGGCATAGGTGAAAGAGAAATCTCACTAATTCACGTGTTAATCTGATTACTTCGTTAATTGGAATTCTCTCTTTCTCTGTTTACGGTTTTTCGGGTTGGTGAATAGTGTTTTACCGAATTTAGCGGTATTTCAGATTTTGATAATCAGTGAATCTGATTGACCGAAAGTTCGATGAATAGTGTTTTTGCATAATTCCGCAGTTTATAGTATTTATGGCAAAAGAAATAAACCGCTCTCTGGTTAGTCCTGGTGAATAACCAATAGAGGTATCACACGTGTGATACTCCGAGTCGATTCCTTCCCTGGTGTAGCTCTACTCGCTCGGTCTGCATTCCAACTGTGATTTGGAAACAAGGTATAAACATGTTATATTAATCTATTTAATTGATAAATAGATTTAATGTTTTAGAAATCAATTATGGAGTAGATCTGTAAATAGGATTAAACGGATCTTCTTGATTCATTTAATCCGTAGCTTAAGGTAGATGTAAATTTTTTTTGTTTTACTCTTTCCGCACCTTAAGCAAATAAATGGGTTTGAACCGTCAAAACCCCAACAAGCAAATCAATGGGTTTGAACCGTCAAAACCCAACAGTAGGAGTATAGGGATTGATTTAATTTTATGGAATCGAACCTTTCAATGCAGCAAAAACTTTTGACGAAGCCTATTAATACTCTTATGCAGCAAAAAGTGTATATCCATCTCAACCTTTCAATGAAGTACATACATGAATTTGCATATTGCTTCACCAAATAACGAAATCCATTATTCCGATATATAGGTCTAAAAAAATAAAAATATTTTGTCGGATTTACGTGACAAGAAGAACATTTTGCAAACAATTCACTGATATTTCTCTTTTTTTTCTTAAAAAAATATTTTATAACTCGAAACAAAAGCTTTTGCATATCTAGTCATTTGTAAAAAATACAATTTCTAAATAAAAGAGGTACATTTAGCCAACTTATATAGAATGATAAGGATTTAGATATGCATATATATACTGGCAAGCTAGGTTCTAGGAGAAACTTCCGGGGAGGTAAGCTAAATTTAAATATATGTGTATGAATTTGTGCTTTTAGTTGTAATAGCCCATAATTTATACCAAGGCGCAATTAATTTCTCCTCAATTTTTTTTGTAGAAGTGGTTTTATTCTAAGGATGACACTGATATGAAATTTTCAATAAAATACTTGCTCACAATAGGATGGAAATAATCTACTTGAAAGTTTTAGATATTTTTTATTTATTTTTCAATAAAATACTTGCTCACAATAGGATGGAAATAATCTACTCGAAAGTTTTAGATATTTTTTATTTTCTCTCCAAATCAAAAATGTATAATTGTTTCCATCAGCATAAGAATTGTTATTCATATATTCACAAAGATACAGTCTCTAAACAAAATTCGAAAATATATGATTGTTTTCATTTTCATTTTCAAAACTATAGAGGAAGAGGAGAAATGAAACGGAGAAAATGGAGAAATAAAGAAATAATTTGATTGCATTAATCAAAGATAGCTGCAAGGAGAAATAATGAAACATATTTCTTGGGATTCATTCAATTCTAATGTGACAAATTATGTAGCAGTCTGTGTGGCGACTATGTTTTTAATTAAATTTAGGCTTTTATATATAAAATAGATGTATTTAATCAAAAGATGACAACTTATGTAATTGAAGGGTTGATATTCAATTTAAAAATCTATCTTTCAATCTGAGCCTTTGACGGATCAGGACAACTACGTGCATAATATAAGAATAGAGATATAGTGCTCCTTGGTATGTACTATAGATCAATATTTTTTGTTTTGAAAGTTTTAATAGTCGATATGAACCGTTCAAAACGATCTCCTTATGAATGTGTACTCGCAGACTAAATGATTTTCTACCTATCTAAAAAATATAAAATTCAGTTTGTATATACATATTCATACGTGGAGGTGGCAATGAGCTGGCTCAGCTCGTAATCGGTTCATTTATTTACCAAGCGAGCTGGACCGAGCTGATTTTAGGGTCCAAGTTGAAATCTCAGCTTGTAATGATCATGGGCCAGCTCGATGGGTTTAGTTGCACCTTCTTTTAAAAAAGAAAATATATTCTACAAACTTTTTGAACTGAACTAGACAGCATAGAATACACACAAATTCATACCTAACCGAGCTAAGCTAGGTCTCAGCTTGAACTCATTTAATTTGAACTGAGCCACTAACGAACTGGCTCGTTAATAGCTCGGTCCAATAACGAGTGAGCCACGAGATACTGGTTTTTTTTTACCACCCCTCATACGGATATCATATAAACAGTTCGGATCAATCATTAAAACTTTCAAAATAAAAATATGAGTTCATAGTGCAGACCAATATACTATATTATACACAGTACCATAGACTCATTAATAGTAATTAAATAGGGCTATCGCGAAAGTAAACACAAGGGACAGGCATTAAGATTCTCTAAAGTAACTTAAATTTTGATACACCTGGTAGTCGCTACTCGGATATCAAAAAAAAAAAAAACTCAAATTTTGATTTAGATATGGACCGTTTGATCAAAATCCGAACCAATTCGATTTGACGTGGAATATAAAAAGTTTATTTAATATCATGCTAAAACAAATTGGACGGTTGGGATCTAAACTCGAAATTTGAGTTAACTCAGGCGATATAAGTACCAGGGAACATAGCATACATCTGTAGGCCTCCTTAGAGCTTGTGACGCGGTCCCAAATAATTTGCATGGGATAAATAGTTTAACTGAGCTGTTTTGGTTTCAACTAGTACACGAATCACATTAAGTGATGTGTTTGATTCTGTAGTACGTACGCTGCATAAAGCTAAAATTGCTCTGTAAAATCTTTACCCTTTGCAAATGCTCCTGATTTTAATAAATGATGTTATGTTCATATAGTATCGTTAACGAGCCAATAGCACCATAGCTTTTATGGTCCAAAAATACTCTAGCGACGTTATAACGCGTTATTTAGAACTCTGATTTTAATAATGCTAAACGGATTACTTTGGACCCATAAAGAAATGAGTACTCGCTAATTTTACAATAAGATGCACAATTTTGACATTGGGAAGTTTTGAAGGAATACATAAGTCCGGGGTGAGCCGTCCGATTTGAATTACGCGCGATTTATTATTTATTTTAATACCATCGGACGGTTATAAAGTGAAGGCAGCACTGTATTAGAGAGGATTTTTTTTAATACCATCGGACGGCTATGATGATGCATGATGATTTTTTAAGGGTTAATTTCTTAACTTCAATATATATTATTTACCTCTCAATTCTTTTTATTCTTTCTTATTTACGATTTACACTCAGAGTTCACATCATATGCATTAACTCAAAAAAGCATCTTTTGAGTTGATGCATCTCCGCCGTCTGATTTTAAACGAAGCCAATCTGGCCACAACTTATAATTCAAGGAGCTCTTTAATATAAGTGTGGATCTAATCTGCATGAATCTTAAATCGAAATGGACGATCCACATGCATTAACTCAAAAGATTCTTTTTTGAGTTAATGCAGAGGATATGAATTACTTAGTCAACACACTTTAATTTTAATATTTCTGATTATACCCCTCATTTATTTATTTTTCCTTCAATTAAAGCAAATAAAAGGCATGTGAGAGAGACATGATGAGCTTAGCCATTTTTTAGCTTCTCCTTCGCTTCTCTAGCGGAGTTTTTTTATTCGCAGCAATTCGTATCGAAGTGCGAGTAATAGTGCAGGTTTGGATCTCTCGGTTATTTTTTGTGCTTGGTCGGAAAAGAGTTAGGCAACTAGAGGTCTTGAAGGGTAAATGAGAGAAAAAATGTAAAGCGAACAATGCAAAAAAAATGTACTTCAGTAATCCGTTAACTCGATCATGAGTTTAGCCCAACACTCCTACTGGATTTAGAGTGGAGTGCTAAAATGCAATAACCACATGTCTCTCTTGTCTCTCTCATGCCTTTATTTGCTTGAATTGAAGGAGATGAAATAAATGAGAGGTATAATAGAAAAATATTAAAATTAAAGTTTGTAAATTAATTGTGAGAGGTGAATAAGAAATAATGAGAAGAGTTAAAAGGTAAATAGAATATATTGATGTCTTAAAGAGCAAATAAAAAAATAAGGAAGAGTTAAAAGACACACAAGAAATTAACCCATTTTTTAATACTTCGTCGTTTAAATTCCTTTAAATTTGAATATTTAAAATTTAAATTATGTCCGAGATGTTATTCATTTCTTAGAAAATATTTTATTGATTACATTTATTACGAAATATTTTTACACTCTTTGCTTTTGCGTTTTTCTGTCAAAGTGCGTGCGTAATTTTGCTAAAACTATTCATTCAAACAACTAATCACATAGGATACGTTTGAATGCACTCTAGAATAGCTACTATTTGAGGATAGTAAATGAGAATAGTAATTTTTGAAAGAGTGTGAAAATAGTGTTGATGTGGTGCTATTCGGAATAGTGAAAATATTGTTTTGATTGAACATTTAGAATAGCGATGGAGGAATTGAACATTTGAGAGAACACCAATTGTTATTCCGACTTTTTGTAGGAATAACGAAACAACGCTATTCTCACTGTTCCGAATAGCAATTGAGTATGTTTGAATGGATCAAAACAACCCTATTCTCAGTACATCTAAACATAGCCATAGCCATAACACTCATTATCACTGCACGTCACAATAAATAAATAAATAAAATACGCACCGTCACAAGACTCACAAGATCAAAGCAATACAATCATACAAGTCATTCGCATTTGGTATAAAATAAAATAGAAAACCAGAAAGGTAGAAAAGGTTTAGGCCTAAGCAGGTATAAAGCTTTCCTGGAAGCAGCCTACATAATTTCCATACATTCCTCGGCTTACTTTTCAAATGTTTTGTCGTTTTTCTCTGATATCGATCCATATATCTATTTCTATTTTTTCAACTTTAAATAGTCATTAATCAAAAAAAAAAAACTTTAAATAGTCAGTCGGAAGTTCAGAATTCTCAATCAAGTGATCTTTTATTTAACTAAAAAAACAAAATTTAATATTTTACAAATAATATAAAATTTGGATTACAAATACATTTTCATACGAAAATAATATCTCGACTGTCTAAACTTTAATACAAATATACGAGTCCATAACATAAAAGGCACTGTAATATGCATATTACCATATCCCACTTTTGTTTCTTATATATATATATATATATATATATATATATATATATATAGAGTTAGGCTGGGGTGCTATGGATAGCATAGTGGCCTCTATGTTACGGCTCAATATTCGAGTTTTCAAAATCCAAACGGTCGATCCGAACCGTTCATCTTATTCTCCATATTAATATCTGCTTGGAGACCAAATTTTATAATTTTCTGAATTTTTTTACTATTTATTAAGTCACTTTGAAAATCGCTAATCCAATGGTTTTACTGTTTTGTGCAGCCACCGTTGGATCAACAATTTTGTAAAATACTTAATAAATAGTAAACAAATTCAGAAAAATGTAAAATTTGGTCTCCAAGCAGATATTAATATGGAGAATAAGATGAACGGTTCGGATCGACCGTTTGGATTTTGAAAACTCGAATATTGAGCCGTAGCATAGAGGCCTCTATGCTATCCATAGCACCCAGCCTAACTCTATATATATATTTATTTATACGCATGTTTTTATAAAATCTTTGATATTAGAGGAGAGAGAAACAACTATTTGCATCGCCACTCTTTAATTCGTCCAAATCGGTCTTTCGCTTAGAATTTTCTCCTTTTTCTTTTCTGACTTCGACTCTTCATCGACTCCTTTCCTTCTTTGATTCTTCTTAGATAAGTGATCAAACCCTATTTTTTTTATCTATTAATTAGATTAATAATTTGATAATTGACTGAGGACTTTAAAGATTTAAATTTGATAACTTAGTCATTTGGTAATATGTTAATTTGGTTAAGGACTTTAATTTTGTAATCTAGTAATATATCTTGATTTTGAATTCTACATTTTAGACTATTAAAAATGAATAAGTATTTTAACAGGACATATAAACCTCCAGTTTTAAAATATGAAGACCCATAGAAGTATGTTTGGTTTACCATCATTGACTTAACTTGACCAGCCAGATATTACTATATTTATTATTTTTTAATATGTAAAAGAATAATATTTATTACAACTTTTAATATTTTTGATGAAATTTGTATTTTTTTTTTAATATTTTGTGTCTATTCTTAATTGAAATTCGGAATCCACCTCTGATCTAATGTCAATCATACTTTGAAGATATATGTTAATATATATTATGTGCTTTACATTTTCATATTTCTTCTTCCAATAAAATATACCCTTTTTGAACCGACATTTTTATTTTTACCCCATTAAAAAATTATTTTAATAATAATAATCAAAGTTTAGCAACAATTTTAAAAATACCCCACCCGTGGAAATTTTCCACGGGCTGGAATTTTAATTCTCATTTTTTTTTTATAAAACAGAAATTTGTTTTTTTTATTGAAATATTAGAAATGTTGGATATATTTCTTTGAAAATAGATGGAATACAATATAATTTGATTTATTAGAAAGACTGTAACAAATAACCCGGATCAATATTTTTCAGGTCGGATTTTTTGCGGCTGTAAGAAAAATTAATATATTTTTGTATGTGTTATTGGAAAAAAATAAAAATGCTTAGATTCTGAGTTATTGATCCCGGTTCAAAAGTCATTTCTATGTAATCTAGAAAATATTGTGATCCTTCTAGGACATTTAATTTATAAAAAGTTGTATCTATTTTGAGAATTCTTTTTGAATAATAATTATTAAATAACTTAAAGTTTTTATTTTTTTTTTCAAAAATAGATACAACTTTCCATAAATTAAATATCTTAGAAGGATCACAATATTTTCTATATTACATAGAAGTGACTTTTGAACCGGGATCAATAACTCAAAATCTAAGCATTTTTATTTTTTTCCAATAACACATACATAAATATATTAATTTTTCTTAGAGCCGCGAAAAATCCGACCTGAAAAATATTGATCCGGATTATTTGTTACAATCTTTCTAATAAATCAAATTATATTGTATTCCATCTATTTTCAAAGAAATATATCAAACATTTCTAATATTTCAATACAAAAAATAAAAAATAAAAACAAATTTATGTTTTATAAAAAAAAAAAAATGGGAATTAAAATTCCTTCCAGCTCGTGAAAAATTTCCACGTGTGGAGTATTTTTAAAATTGTTGCTAAACTTTGGTTATTATTATTAAAATAATTTTTTAATGAGATAAAAATAAAAATGTCGGCTTTTTGAAAGAAGTAAACAAATACGCCTCAAAGTAATTTTGGTCGTTATCAACCCATGTTGAGTGTTGAGTGTGCTGTTTATTTGGATCAATCTCTGTCATGAATTTGCACAATCATTCTTAACTAGATACACTAAAAAATATAAACAATACATATCGTCATCGATTTAAACAAAGATGAATGAATTATAATTCATCAGCAAATTTATTAGAAAAAGGCCAACTTGCACTAGGTGAAAACAACGTGGAGGCAAAAATAATTAATATTTAAAATGATGCGGTACCAATCTGCACACCTCACCTATTTGAGCTGTAATCTGCAACTAGCAGCTGCATTTTCATCTCCAGTTCTGAAAAAGGGTATGGGAAATCCATGATATTTCAATTCATAAACTGGGACCAGAAGAAGGGGTGTTCATTGGGTCCGGTTTAGTTGGTTTTGAACTGAACCGAATTAGTTTGAACTAAACGGTTCGGTTTTTTTAGTTTAATAGTTCGGTTCGGTTAAGTTTGAAAATTTTCAAAACCGAAATAACCGAACCGACCAAACTTTTATACATTATGAATTTGGCCCGGACGGTCCCGGTTTATTTCTTAATACCCTGGTTTATTTCTTAATTAATTATTTTAAATACATCGGTTTATTTCTTAATATACTTCGGTTTATTATAAATTAATTGCTTTAAATAAAAAAATTAATATATTTTGGTTTGAATCGAACAAACTAAGATAAAACTTTGGTTTTGTTCGGTTGCAATGCTAAATCAATTCAGTTCGGTTCTATTTTTGAAACCAAATTATAATTTTAGTTTGCCTAATTCAGTTCGGTTTAAATAGAACCGAACCGATAAACACCCCTAACCAGAAGGAGACCAGATTTTAATAAGAAAATCTCGATAAGTATAGATATTAGAGCTCAAGGATTATTATTGTCATAAACCTAGAAGTGCAACACTTTGCTTTCGTTTCTAACTTTAAAAAAAAAATACAATTAAACTCGCGCGTGTTGAACAGTTTAATTTTTTTTTTTAGATCCTTCAGTATTAAAATTCTGTAAAGACACCACGCTCTCAAATGATGATAAATTATAATTTAACTAATTAAATCGTTAAATAATATCTCGCTGTTAAAGACCATTAATTTTGTTTTTCAAAGCTTGATGCTTCTAATGCCTTCATTTTTGGATTAGATCAAATATTAAACAAAGTTGAAATCTCATAATCTTTTACATGTTCAATGAGAAAATGATGTAGATAATATATTACATTTTTATTTTGATACTTAAGATTTAAATTTTGAGTTATTAAAATTTTAAATATAAAAATATAACAGAGACACCAAAAATAAAATGTAGGCGTTTGAATCCTCCTAAATAAATAGGAGCAAGAAATGATAATTCTAGCACACATATTTTTCAATGTACATCAGTACATCTTGATGATTAATAATTAAATTTGAGAGTTTAATTTTTTTTTTCTTTTTATCCAGAAAAAAGAAAGAAAGAAAGATATTCTTGTTATTTAACTTGGTAGGAGATGGACAAAAGTTTTATACATTAAATGAGATTTTGGACTAGTTAGCAAGATTGTGATACATATTTTCTTACATAAAAGATCCTTGCTTTGTTACTATTAATGAAAATGACTTTTCTATCATATATATCCTATATGTGGGTCATGCTGAATTTTACATTAAAACTTGAATGTACCATTAGTCCATTACCTGAAGAAAAAAAAAAAAAGCAAATCAAACAGAGCATAATTATCCGTTGCTACTGCATAATAATATAAATTGGAGCAGTCACATGATTAAGAAAAAATATCTTAAATATAAAACAAGCTTCTAAATAGCTAGCTATAGCGGTTTTGGACCTAGAAAGCTAAGCTACAGGGTAAAACTGCGCTAATCGAGCTACGGCCGCTATAGCGTGTAGCGCGTAGCGGCAATAGCGGTCCGCTATGCTACACAGGCTTATGATTTTGCAATTTTAATGGGCGTTAATGTCCAGATAGACTTTTTTTTACTTTATCAAACTATATCAATATAATGGAACATGTGCGGGCTATACCGCTATATCAATTAAATTTTGTATTATGCTGTTAGATTTTCCAAAAATGAAAAATTAAAACAATGCCTAGGGATTTTGTCCATGAGAAATTAAACTTCAATATGAATATTATAACTTCTTAATCAATTTGGTGTTTTTTTTTCTCGATGAGACATGTTTACTATTAGTAAAAATATAAAATATAATTTTTGAAATAAGAAAACGCTATTTATGATAGCTTCCGCTATAGCTGCGCTATTCGCTAAAGTTTTTTTTTTTTGTCTCCCCGCTATGCCGCTATAAACGCTATTTAGAACCTTGATATAAAATGATTCACCCAAAAAGAAATAAAAAATAATGGGCTCGTTCATTTTTAAATTTGTAAAATGGATCTGTCAATAGATATCAATAATTAAAAAAAAAAAAAAAGGCTGCCTCCAAAAATCTTCATCCCCGAGCGTCTCCAATTAATTCAATTCCTAACTATTTATATATATATTATAGTTGGACTACGGTACTTTGTGAAGTAAAGTTAGTGTTTTACTTCATGTATATATCTTCAATTTCAAAATTTAAAATATCGATCCGAACCGTTGAAGTTGCTCTCCATATTAAACTATACTTGGAGACCAAATTTTACAATTTTTAGAAATTTTATATTTATTTTGAATTTTTTTTTAAATCACTGATTTCAGAAAATTGTGGATCATAAAAATTAGTGATTTAAAAAAATCCAAAAAAATTGTAAAATTTGGTCTCCAAGCACAATTTAATATGGAGATCAATTTGAACGGTTCGGATTGATGTTTTGAACTTTGAAATTGAAGATATAGACGTGAAGTAAAACACTCACTTTACTTCACGAAGTACCGTAACCCAACTCTGTGTGTGTGTGTGTTCTTTCACCCTTCTTTTTTTCCGCCAATTATTCTCGTTTATTTTTTCGATAATCTGTGAATTTTATAAATCTACATCTTCTACTTAATTTTCTTTTTCAAATGAGATTTACGATGAAGTACTTTTGAGTTATATTCGTGTAACTATTTTTTTTTTCGTTTTTATATGCTACGTATAAAAACCTGATATGTTAGGTTTGAAGGCTTTCACGTGTAGGCTTAAAGGCTTCATATGTTATGTATAAAGACTGCAATTTGAAGTGTTTATAAGCTTTTACTTGTAAAAAAATAATAAGTTACATGTAAAGTTTAAAGTTTGACACAAGTACTTTAAAATGTAGTAGACCTATACTTAAAGACTTGGTAAACATAATTTAATGTAGTAGACCTATACTTAAAGACTTGGTAAACATAATTTATAGTGCCTACGGGCTTTTACTGTAAAAAAAAAATGATAAGTTAAATGTAAATTATAAAGGCTTGACACAAATACTTTAAAATTGTGGACAAAGATTTAAATACTTGAGAAGTAAAATTTAAAGTGTCTACGCATTTTTACTGTTAAAAACAAAATTGATAAGTTATGTTTTGACTCGAGTACTTTAAAAGATTGTAGGCAAATATTTAAAGCCTTGAGAAGAAAATTTTTATGTGCCTACAAATTTTTATTGTAAAAAAAAATATATTTGATAAATTACATGTAAGATTTAAATGTTTGAAACAAGTATTTTAAAGAGTTGTAGACAGAAGTTTGAAACAAAATATAAAGTGTCTATGGGCTTGAGAAGCCACGTTGGAGATAACACTACTGACCTTCTAGAAGGTTGTTGTGGTCCAAAGTATCACTTGTTAAAAAAAAATCAAAATTTCATAAGTTCATAAGTTCTATTTATACCGATAATTCGAGGGCATTAGGGATGGGTTTGGTGGGCATTTAGGAGGTTTCTAAATAAATTAGGTATAAATAGATTTAAGACTTGATAAATAACAATACATACATTAAATATTTAAATATAAATAATATTACAAACTTAAAATACTGTTATAGAAAACCATAGGTTATGGCTAATAATTTTATACAAAAATTTCGCTCTCACTCTGGAATCTAGAATTCTAGATATATGCGAGTCAATGATTTATTCCTCATAATATACTAATTTAGTAAGAGGATAACTTGAATTTGTTCTTCTTTTTAGTAAATAAAGTAGCCCAAAGGCGGCGGCGGTATTTGTTGTTTTACTTTTACTTTTACCACTGTCAAGTTGTCATTGTTGTTGCGGCCATTTTTATTAATAACCCAAAAAAAATAGTTTTTTATAAATATACCCTCAAAATATGAGTTTTTTCAAATATACCCTAACCGCCCAGGACACGGGCGGTTTGCTCTTTTTTTTATTTTAGAGATCTGATTTTTTCTTAATATTTTAATTATGAATTTCAAGTATGGATTGATACAGCATGTAGAGCATTCAAAAATACACAGAATTGATATAAATTTCAACTTATTTGGATTTTTCTACAGCTAATTATGAATTTCCAAAGTTTAATTTTCAAAAAAACTTTAAACACCCATAACTTTGGCTAGGAAAGTCGAATTTATGCCGCACATCTTGATGGGTAACTTAACTTAACTTGATGGGTAACTTATATTTATCTGAACCACACATCTTGATGGGTAACTTATATTAATCTGGGCCGTCGGTTAAAGGATTTTCATTCAATTGACTTCTCTGAAAATAAATTCAATTGAATGAAAATCCTTTAACCGACGGCCCAGATTAATATAAGTTACCCATCAAGATGTGCACTAAAGCATTTGCAGAAAAATATAATAAGAGACAGTTATCACAATTGATGCATAGTGGATCGCCCGGGCTGTGGGTGGTCAGGTCTCCTAGTGGACCGCCCCACCACCTGGCGGTTCATTATAGATCTGGACCCGCCAGCATGTCTGGGTAGATATAAAAAAAATCAAAAGATTGGTTAGTTTGGTAAATTTGTTTTTTATGTTGGGTATTAAAAAAAATGACCGAGAGTTACGACACCACTTATAAATATATCAAATATTTTATTTTTTGGCAAATACCCTAAACAAAAAAAAAATTCACAAATGAAAATATTAAGAAAAAATCAGATCTCTAAAAAAAATAAAAAATAAAAAAAGAGCAAACTGCCCGTGTTCCTGGTGGTCTGCTATAGAAGCAGACCGCCCGTGTCCCGGGCGGTTAGGGTATATTTGAAAAAACTCATATTTTGAGGGTATATTTATAAAAAAAAACTATTTTTTTTGGGTTATTAATAAAAATGGCCGTTGTTGTTGTTACTGTGTAAACAAGAAAATGTGTAAAGAAGCTTTTATAGTCCAAAGGAACAGTAATACTATTCGCATGTGATAGTTCATAATAAGACAAATGGAATTCTCCAGCTGTGTACACTGGAGAAGGAATGAATTGGCAAGTGCGTGGCTGCCACCGTAAGCTTGGTTTTCATAGACCCCACCACTCATATCAAATAGATAAGCTCAAAAATCACATCAAAGAGACCTTAATATGAAACAAACTGTATATCATTCCCAACTAATCCAAAATCAAAGCAACAATTGAGGAAAATTCAACATTGTTGATTATTTCTTTTTGTTGCTGCTCCTATGAATGATATTAAGAGAATATTCAAGACCTGTGCTCCCATAAATGATGTTAAGCGAATATTCAAGGCCTGAGTATGCATTTGAATGGCTGAAGCACTGTGTGCGTGGATAAAATTAAAAAAATTTATTCACATAGTGAATTTCATTTTTTTTTCTTTTCATGAGAACAATAAATGATCGAACAGGGCCTTAAATTCTGATATGGAAATCTCCTTATTATATGTAGAAAAAACGTGGTGGATGACATATGTCAAGACTTCTTAGGTTTCATTAATTGATTAAAAAAATATATCAATTTAGCCCTTAGGAAAGACATTTATTTATCCTAAGAGCTGCCAATTAATCTTTTTGGAGCCAATAAGCACAATTACACTCATTAAAAAAAAACAAGTACAGTTACAATAAAGTAAAATATAATCAATCCCAACATTTCTCGTAAGGGGAAAAAACGAACCCTATAAATTTTTACAGTGCCAACATTTCTCTGAAAAAAAAAGGAAAAATTAATACAGATTCATTTATAGAACCACCCTCACATTTCTTCAGAATTGCCTTACAACTCCAGAAAAAACCAGTATGATGTATAAGCCAAAAAGTATCTTCCTAAGAACATAGATTCATATATAGTTGATGCTAGATTCTCTTCAAGCATCTCTTTACACATCTTGTGCCATCCATCAGGCAACTCACCATCAGCACGAATTCAACCGGTATAAGCTAGAGGCGGCGCAATCCGCAATCTGAATTTTTTCATCTGTACCAAAACTCCACCATTGACATATCAATCCTAACTAGCTATCTACAATAGCAACACTTGAGCATTACAAGGGAGGAGCTCGGTAAACGCTTGCGGTCCCTTGATCACATCCCATTCCACCTTTTCCTCCCCTATCTCTACCTTCTCGACCCGTCCAATCGCCACCTCCAATCCCTTACCGATTACATACAACCTCCCTTCATCCCCTCCACCAACCACTGCATACGGCCGTCGCACCGTCTTCGGCACCCCGCCCCCTCGCACTGGTCTCCACTCGTCCCTTGTCTTGTCGTACAATTTTAGGTTGTTGTCGCCGTATTCTGTCACTATGTAGAGAGTACCATTTATGATTGCGCTGGATCCCGTCCAGCCTTCACGCATCCCCTTTGGCATTTCTTGCCAGGTGTCATGGGCTGCATCGTACACTGCTCCGCGTGGCGGGTTGTCAAACGGCCATGCCCACCCTTCTGTTAGGTATACACGCCCGTTAATTGTTGCCGCGTCATATCTGTCATGTCAAGGAGTTTAATTAGTACTGCAAGGCTAGAATTAGTGTTATATGTGTTTTCTATATAAAAATATTAGTGTTTTAGGAATTGAGTGTGTGTGTGTGTGTATATATATATATTTTATCAAATTCTCTGAAACAATAATTTTAAGCTCTCAAGGTCACCCATACTTGTAAACAAATAAAATCTAATTTTAAATTTGTTTTGACTATTTTTATGAAGTGAACAATCTATTTGACTATGGGCACTATTAATATTATTATTATCATATTCTTTAATTGCTATTATTTATTCTGTTGAAGCAAGTCTACTTCTAAGAAAAAGAAATCAGACTCCTAATGTTGTTTGCAATCATTGCATCATTGACTCAAAATCTAAAGAAGAGTATTAAGAAATGGAAAATAAAAGAATATTTATACTCAGTTTTGACATCTTAGACACGGTGTATCCTTCTAAAGTTGGGGTTTATTAACGCCATGCTAGTTTCCAGCAACTGATAGAATGTTAATCTTTGGGCCTACTTATTTCCCAAAAAAATATTGATTTTTTGCAAAGGTATAACTGAAAAATTGCCCTCTTGTTTGTCCCACAACAGGATGCCAGCTGGGCACCCCAGGTCCCCAGCTCCACCGAGCAAACATCCATCCCATAATAGTTATTTTCACTCTTATTTAATTCTTACCGTTCAATTCCTTGAAGCATAACTGCAGCCCGGTCCCACCTGTCAGTAATTGGATCAAAAATCTCAGCTGAGAGCTCTCCACTGTTTTCGTTCACGGCCACAATTCTTCCATCCGAAACTTCACCAACAGCCAATGGTACTCCCGGTACAGTCATCGATCCCAAAACCGACCAGGTATTGGTTGTTGCCCGGTAAACCAAACAGTTGCCATCGCCACCGAGTAAGAACATCTCCCCTCGTGATGCAACCGTGCCGCAAACCAAGTAACAGGGGTGAATCGGAGTTGAGAGCGGGATTTGAGGTAAAAGAAACCACTGGTGTGAAACGGGGTCGAGGGATTGGCATTGAATTCGGAGGGTTTGTGGGTGAAAAGAGAAGACAAAGAGGCGTGGGATAGAAAGGGAAAGCTTGGATTTGGTGAGCAGGAAGGAAGGAGAGAGAAGAGCCTTGTTCCATGAAGGAGAGACGGAGCGAAGGAGAGAGGGGTAAGGGAAGGGGAGGTGAAGTAGGCAGTGTTCGGCTATGTGGTCGGGTAGACCCGGTATCACCGGCTCGTACCTGTCAGGGTTGAGTGCATCGTACCGGTTGGAGGTACAAGGAGAGGTGGTGATCATGTGGGTATCACTCCTTTAATTCTGTAGAGTGATGGTGTGGTATGAAACTATGAATGATGGATGTCTCGGTTTTGGGAGGGTATTTGGAAGAGGGCAAGACATGAACGAAGGTAGTTAGTTATATAGTGGTTCCTCACAACTTTGCAGATACACCCAAAATATTAATACTTTTTTTGTTTTCCAACCATGTTTATTATATGAAGTAAATATATGAGAAATTAGAAATTTAAGGTCAATAAAAGATACCATTAACCATAGTCTCTTATTTAAATTCATAATTAAACTAAACTAAATATATGTATTTGAGTTTTGGTCATTTTATCCTTTCATTCCAATCAAGGCGTCAGGGACAATATAATAAAATGGGGAACGAATTTATGCATTACAATTTCTATATTATCATATGGCATTTCATGCTAGTAGAAAGTTCAACTGATTGAAGTTAAAATTATCTTCTTCTTTTTTCATATACAAATTTACTACTTAGCCTTAGAACCAAGTATTAAGTTAAATCTTCTCATTTAGTTAAAAATTAATACTAAATTTTATAATCCTACAAAAACTTTAACGTCCCGGGCCAGTGAAACATTAATTTTATTTTAAACTTATTCAATTAAAAAATTTGAAATATTATTTACCAAACATTAGAATTAAAAGAAGGTTACAAATTTTCATGATCCATAAAAAATCTGTACAGCTATAATATAATATTGTTATTATAATATGGTCGTCATGAAAAATTCTGTTGTAACTACGGATTCACCTAAAAGCTTATGCAAGCTGGAGAACAGTTCCACAATATTTGTTGGATGAAAATGTAAAAATGCAGAAGCAAAATGAGGAAAATGCATGAGAGTTTGTAATGAAGCCCCTGGAGGCTGGAGTTATCTAGGATGGGAAGTTGGTGGTGGGGGCCCACCGGGCCTACATGAAAGGAAACTTCAAGCGGCCTAAATTAATGAATTGATATGGACTAGTGGAATGTGGGCTTTCGCATAATGTGGGCCCACCTGTGGCGTCTCTATTCCGCATCCGTACATGCTATGATTAGTGCACTTTGCCTATATTAAAAAGGTAATTCTAAATTCTCTGCGGCCTTATCTATGTGACCATATATACGCCGACTTTATTTTCTACTAATTACCAATTTACCATAGTGACAAATAAGTTATTCGGGTTCGGTTCGTTGTGGTCAAAAGTTCATGATTCGGAAATAATTCAGGTGTAATTTAGAAATGATTCAAAATTATATGAACTGGAGATCTTAGTCCCACAAGAAAAAGAAAAAAGTTTGAAAAAAATTCGCGAATAATTCAGTTAAAGTTCGATCAATTAAATAATTCACCGTTCGATTTACCATCAAAGAAAAACGAATTATTCGCGAATCTTATAGTTAATTACAAAACAAAAATTCAGTCTTTCAGTGCCTGAGTTACGCCATAAAAGCATAAAGAATGTTGGGATTTTAAAAGCTAGTGCCTGAGTTTTTTTTATTATCATAACAAATTTTGGGATTATAAAAAGTCAAGAAAACTGAAATAAAATAAAATAAAAATGAGAACAAAGATTCGATAAGTCATACTCAAAATAACGAAAGATTCACTTCTGTCCTATGAGATGTCTCTTCAAGCATAAAAAAAAGAAAATAAAAAATAAAGGAAAAAATAGTCACTTTGAATTTCAATCATCCAAAAAAGTAAGAGATTCACTTAACGTGTCAAGATTTAGTGGTTCAAAATTACTAATGACACGATTTGACAAGATAGAATGGACTGAAGATGAATGATTATAAGTGTAGAATTATTCCTGCAACTTAAATATTACGGAAAATTTCTACCGAAAAAAAAATTCTAGACAGTGAGATTAGACGGTAGCATAGTTGGCTATTAGAAAAAGTTTTAGAACTGTAGTGACTCTAAAGTCAAGAATTTGAGTATTTCTCACGACTTTACAACTTCTATAAACCTTTAAAATAAAATTGAGTATAGAAGAGTTTATTAGGATTTTGATAATTTATTTTTAGATTAGTCACTTTGGAATTTAATCAAAGAAACAATAAAAGATCCACTTAATGTGTCAAGAACTGGTGGTTACAAATTACTAGTGACATAATTTGATAAAAAAAAAAAAGATAAATTTCGCTGTAGGTCACTAAACTTTGTTATTTGTCACGAATTGGTCACTCAAGTTTGATTTGTTCCTTTTGAGTCACTCAACTTTGTTATTTGTCCCAATCAAGTCCCTTTATATTTTTCCATCCAAAATTTTAACGGAATATGCTAATTCTGTTAGTATTTTGGATGGAATATTCTCGTTCCGTTAATATTTTGGATGGAATGAGTATATTCCGTTAATTTTTTGAACGGAATAGGAATATTCCGTTAAAATTTTGGATGAAAAAGTATAGAGGGACTTGATTAGGACAAATAACAAAGTTGAGTGACTCAAAAGAGACAAATAAAACTTGAGTGACCAATTCGTGACAAATAACAAAGTTTAGTGACCTACAGCGAAATTTATCAAAAAAAAACTAATGTTGAGGGAAGACGAATGATTGCGAGTGTAAAATTATTTTTGGGACTAAAATATTACTGAAAGTTTCTAACTGAAAATAATTACATGACGAAAAAGAATTTATCACATATTTATGATTTCAACTGTTAATTTAAGTTGACATAAGAGGTGCTATAGAGATAGGTACGAATACTACTATACCAAATTCTTACTCTATGTTATTATTAGCTCAAATATGAGCGTATTTTATGACGAGGGATCTCTTGGTTCCAAAGGCATCTAAAGGAAGGTGAATAGAGTATTTTTAAATTTTAATCTAAGTTATAAAGTTCGAGTGTGTTCTAAAGTTATTCTTGGTGAAAACTTAGAATAACTTTGTCCTAAACTAAAAGTATAAAATAAATAAAGTAAAGAGTAGAGTTTAGAGACACTTGACACGAGAGTTGTTTACGGAGTTCAGCACTAACGCCTATGTCTCCGGAGCCTGCGACCTTCGAGATGGCGCACCTTTCTTTACCCAATGAGAAAGGATTACAAAGTGGAACCGGTGAGCCATTACAATCTTATGGGAAGTCACATGGCCCGAACAAGGAGCACTAAGGTTCAGGTTGGTCAATCCGATTTGCGATGACGCAAGGATTGCCGGGTGAGTGCCACAGCTCAAAGTAGTAAATGGATTGATCACGCAGGATCACTATAGGAGTTGTGTAACTGTTTGAATAAGCTTGAGATTGATTGTGAGTATTGAAGTTTAAGCACACAAGTAACAATGACTTTCTCTAGATCTGTAAATACGAAATATTGAAGTTGGGGGCGGCTAGAGTATCAATCAAAACCTTGGAATAGCTTTTATTTATAAAGAGCTGCCAAAAAGGAAGTAAGTGGTCCCGACGGTTGCAATGGTTCATGGACTGTTACAACGGTAGGGTAGTTGGAACAGGTTTGGATATGCAACGGTCAAGGATCGTTGCAACGGTTCTCACAACGGGAGTTCTCTAGAAAATCTTCCGGTTAGGGCCGCTTGAATTGATTTAATGCGACGCAGTCATTTCTGCAACTCGATTTATTCTGTTGCAACAGTTCATGGACCGTTGCAACGGTAGGCCTCACTTAGTTCAGTCTCAAGCTTATTTTACCAATTTTACAGATTAATTGTCCTTAATCTTGAGTTATTCTTTTGCTATCCATGCTTTTGTGCTTCATGACCACATCCTTGATGTTATATTGCAATTCATCAATTCATCCTCGATGTGTATTTATTATATCTCCAGTTGTCATGAACCTGCACATGTCTCAAGTAGAAAAACTGTAAAATGCAATTATGTATGTTTTGCAAATCCAGTCAAACGAGTAAGTCGAGGGCTCCAAAAGCCAACAAGACCCACTTAAACATTTGCAAGTTACAACGTCTTACAACAATTTAGTTTTATGACTTTTAAAATTCAAACAGTCGATCCAAACCGTTTAATTAACATGATCTCTATATTAAAATGTGTTTGGAGATCAAATTTTACATTTTTTTGAATTTGTTTACTATTTATTAAGTATTTTATAAAACTGTTGTTTTCAGTGGTCCATAATTATCTAAAAACAACAATTTTATAAAATACTTAATAAATAATAAAAAATTCAAAAAAAATAAATTTTGATCTCCTAGTACATTTTAATATAAATATCACATTCAATAGTTTGAATCGACTGTTTGGACTTTTTAAATTGCAAAACTAAATTGTTATAAGATGTTGTAACTTACAAATGTTGTAAGTGGATACCTCCTCATATTTTATTCTTTATATTTTTTTATTGGAACTTGTTGTTACTTGTACTAATAAAATATTTTTTAATTGAAACCCATAAAATCCGTAAAATCTGGTCATTTAGCATGATCTAAACAAATCGGTCAATTAAAATTATAACTCGATCATAATAAATCGGATTGATGATCTAAACAAAATCCGTCTAATTTAGTCTATGCAATGTTTTTTTTTTTTTTTGAAAAATTGGAATTCCACATGTTTCATTACGAAACAATATAAGTCATACAAAGATCTAATTATTTTAAACTAGTGGAATATCAACCAACTAGTATCAGCAACCACAAAACAAAGTAGTATACCAGAAAATATAATCAAACTAATATCACTAAAATCATCAAAATCACTAATATCAATCGGCTAAAGACCAATCTGGAGAAAATATACCAGTTGCCTCATCAATGGCATCATAGATGTTCTTATCATCTGACTATTCTAAACCAAGAGAATTGACCCCGTCTAAAATCATATGGGAGCTACCTCTGTCCCGAGAGTCTGTGTCCGATATCACTATAGGGGGCCTATCTGAGTCAAAGGAGAAACATCAAAAGACATAATTGATGACAATTTAAAATATGAATTATCTAAATGAGACTTACACCAATATGAAGTCAAAGCAATAATAGAAGATGCTACAGAACTAATAGCTGGTACTGGTGTATTTTAAAAATAAATTTTAGTTATGGTAAACCAAAGTATCCATTAAGTAGCTGCTCTAATTAACTCAACCAACAATGAATACTTTAAAGGTATTCAATAATTGATGTAGATTATTACAATACAAGTAATAAATCCTAATTTACGCTCAATTTGGTTGCAAGTGTACAACCTTGTCGAGTAGTACTTAGGGATCGTCTCCACAGGGACAAGTTGGAATATTAACTCTAACCTAACAATTTAATTTAGTAAAAGTGGAAAAAAAATGTTTTTTATTTGTTGAAGTGGTTTGTTTGATAGTGATCGAACTAAATTAAACTAAAGTCTTTAAAGCAAAATTAGGTTTTTAACAAGAATGAGAAATTAGGGTTTCTTAGGGTTCCTATCCACTAGTGTTACGATTAATTGGTTTATTAAATTTGTTCTATGATTATGAAGGCACGGTTGGATGTTATAGGTACAAAGTGATATCTTTATATTAATACCATCTTTAAATTAGAATAAACGTCACCTCTCGGTACTTGGCTACTCTAATCTAAAGTCATTAAGTTCTTACTGTCCCAATTGATCTAGAAAACTATCTTTCACCTCTCGGTACTTGGGCACAATTTTCTAAACTATTAGGTGAAGCCCGTATAAGACAAGCGTCACCTCTCGGTACTTAGCCTATCAAATACTCTATTCCTTATGGTCTGGACCTAATATTCAATTTCTTAATTGCAAATACCAAATCCTAGGGTTTCATGTGATTTCGATTAAGTCCTCACAATCAATTAAAATAAAGAATAGATCATAACAAAGAACAAGAATATATAAAATAAAACCAACTAAATCATAACAAAAGTTTCAAGTACAACCCTAATCAACCCTAGAAAAGCCTTTAGCCAGTCATGGCTAAAGCACAAATGAAATCAAAAGAATAAAAGAGTTCCAAAGGAAAGAAATTAATAAAACCGATTGATCAATGATCTCTTCTCCCTTCTTCTTTCTTCTTGTTTTTCCTTGCTTTTCCTTGTTCAAAATCAGAAATTATCTCTCTAAAAAACCGTACTTAATATGTTCTACAGGTTCCTATTTATACCCCCCTCTAAAACCTAGAAATAACCAACAAAAAATAGCAAATTCGGGCTCTGAACCGACCTAATTGCGGGCCGCAATGCATGGAGACAGTTAATCAGACTGCGCAGAAGAATTCTGGAGGTCATTGCGGGCCGCAATCATACCCATTACGGGCCGCAATGGATGTGCTGAAATGCTCTGACTTGCTTGGTTCTGGCTTGCTTGGTTACGGGCCGCAAAGGATCCATTCCGGGCCGCAATGCATGTTGGCAGAAGCTCCAATCTTCATGCTAACTCACCCGTTTTGCTTCGTTAAGCTCCAAACACTTGATTACCTGTAGAACAAACATAACTAGGGCAGTAACTTGAACTTTTGGACATTTCTAACTTAATTAAACCTAATCTAATCAAAACTCGGCTTAATTTACATAACAAACCCTAGGTTTCAATAGATACAATTTTGGCTTATCAATAATCAAAATTCCAAAGGTAGAAATAAATGGACAGGTGACAAATAGGTGATGTACAATCTCAGGGGCACTACAAAATGGAGGGTCTACATTACATTGCCAACCTCTAGTACGTAAATTGCATTTAGTAAAAAATTATCATATCTAAGTAACCAGACAAAATTTTTGATCTTAAGAGGAATCTTAGCCTTCCATTAAGTATTGAAAATATGATTTGGAATACCCCTAAATGAAAGTCATTTATTAAGAGAGTGTCTATGCAATGTGTTGATCCGACGATAGAAATAGAATGATCGCGAGTACCTTCTTTTATCCATTTTCCTATATAATATAAGCAAGCGTGTGGGCATAGTCAGTGGAGCAGCCAGGATTTGAGTTAAGGGTGGGCAAAAAGTTTTGGGTTACCGGGTTACTGGGTCAATGATAAACTTATATATTTGAATCATTTTAATCAATCTCACCAAATTTTAGATCAGATTTAAACAAAAATCAAGAAAAACATTAACACTGAACAATTTTAGTCAATTATCAGTCGAAATTTGCAATTCAATTCATTTGATTGAATTGCAATAATGAATTGTCAAAGAACAGGAGTAAGCAATCGAATTTTCAGAAGTAGGCAAACCAATATATTTATACTACTTCATACTCGATTTTAAAATTTCAGGGGTAGGCAATTGCCTACCTCTATTACATGATGGCTTCACCACTGACCATAGTGACAGATGAATTATTTGGGTTTGGTTCGGCGAGGTCAAAAATTCGTGATTCAGAAATAATTCGGATATAATTCGGAAATGATTTGAAATTATTCAGATCAATGATCTCAGTTCTGCAAGAGAGCAAAAAACAAAAAAAATGTTCTGGAGAAAATTCAGAAAAAATTCGCGAATAATTTGTAAAATTTGCGAATTATACGGGTTTAATTCGGTTAAAGTTCGGTCAACCAAATAATTCGGCGTTCAGTTCGGCATCACAAAAAAATGAATTATTTGGATTTAATTCACGAATAATTTGTGAATCTTATGACTATGTGTGTGACAATGTTTGTGCACTAGCAACATGTTTTGTACTCCTACTGCCATACAAAATCCTTGGAGACCGGAGCAGGTTGCATATGAGATATGACGGTCCGTCAAAATATAAAACTGGAGATATTTTGAACCGTAGATGATTTCCATTCGATTCGTCTTTTCGAGTTAGGCTACGGTGAGTTGTCAAATAAAAGTCCTGTTTCACTTCACCGTACATAATTTTTATATTTTAAAATTATTGATCGTTATTACTCAACATAATTTCAATAGAATCAAATTTTATATTTGTTGGAATATTTTTATTATTTTTTTTAGATATAGAGACAAAAAATCGTTGTTTTTGGATGGTCAATGATCTATCAAAAAACAACTTTCTATCTATCTGAAAATATAGCAAAAATTTCTAAAACAATATAAAATTTAGTCTTCAAGCACACGTTAATATGGACATTATGTTGAACATTTCGCACTGACGGCTTAAACTTTAAAAATAAAAATGAAAATGTAAAGTAAAATAAGATCCTTACTTTGTAACTCACCGAGATTTACTCTTAAAAGAAAATGAATAAATTGAGGTATAAACTTCTAAACATTTTAGAAGAATTAGTCATAGCATCCGGATATTTGCTAGAAAAAAAAAATCTAGATCGATTTTTGTAAATATTTTTTTTACTAATGTAATAGAAAAAAATACTGAAAAAATGGAGTAATGTAAACAATAGAGGAAATTGGTTAATTATTGAGAGGAAACAATAGAGGAAATTGGTTAATTATTGAGAGATAACAACGACCTGGCATCTATCCTGAATCAGATTCCTTGAAACTTTTGTCAAGATATTTCCTCTTCTATAAAAGAAATATGAAATTATTTCCTCTGTTCACATGTCTGATTGAGATCCGCACTAATATTAAAAGGGCCCAGTGTGTCATAGGCGTGAGCTAGATTGGCTCCGATTCTAATCATACGGCCGAGATGCTTTAAAATCAAAAGATGGAATGATCAGATGGAACCCTGCTTTCCTGCCCACAAGATTCGGTCCCTTTTCTCCTCTCAACATATTTTTTCCGAATTAGAAGTAAAGAAAGTTGTCAAATCAATTTGATGCGTTAAAGAAAATGCTAAGAACACATAAACTATTGCTATATTAATTTTGTTTGTAACGATTCGAATAGTTGGTAATATTCACATAAACACGTAATTAATGTTTGTTGATTCCTCGGTTGTACAATGACATTAATTTCAGTAATTCCATATTAAAATAAACCTTAATGCTTCCGTAATGCTAAGCATTAGTTAGTGATGTCCCATCAAAGACAAATAGTACCTTCTTTTGTATTTTTCTTTTAATACTTTTTTTCTGAACAATAAAACAATTTTGGCGAAACGACAGCCCAAACAGGGACACGATGTGCTGTAATTGGAACTGTCGAATCAAAATCGTGCTGTTCAAATTAAAAATATATATTTATACAAATTTTATATTTTGTTATATGTGTAGTTTTTTCTGACATCGATCACAAAAATCTTATCTTACTGAAAGTGGGCCATCTACTTTTCTTTCTCAAACATAAGAATTTGTCTGGTCACTGTCATGTTTGTTTGTAAAATGAAGTTAACGACAATTAAATTATTTACTATGTTACTTTTAATATTTTATATTTTATTTAATAGTATGAATTATTGTTTAAATTATTATTTTTAGATGAGTATGATGTTGAGAAATATGTTAATTCCGTTGGAGGAGTGGAGTTAATTCATCTTTTATTCTATCTTATTCTTATTTTACTTCTCATCTGACGGTTTAAGTGTGAAGTATAATGTTTAAATAAATGATATTGAATTTATAATCAGTTCTTATCTCAAAGTTGATACATGATAGTATTCATTTAAAACAAAAGAAGTTTTATGTTTCTCCTTTTTTTGAGATAATTAAAGATCCGTAGGCTCTCTTACACTCACAAGTAACAATGCATGTACATCAGGATTTTCATTCTATAAGGGCTATGCCACTATCAGCTGTGCTAATGTAGCAGTGACGATGTATTAAATATTGTGAAGTGACATAATGTGTTAATTAAAACCTATTAATGTAATGTTTTGTTGACACGCTAGTATAATTGATCGAAAAGGATCATATCATACTAGTTGTTATGTTATATCACGTCATGTCACGTGAGGATTACGAGATTCATTACTTGATATTTTTGAATTTCTAGAGGTATTAGTTGTTAGCTAAAATTATTTACAAATATTAAATGCGACAAAATCGCTATCTTCTGTCTCTTCCAAATTGAATATCCGAGTTGCTTTGAAGAAACAGATAAAGAATTTGTAGACTTTTGCTTTAATGCAATAAAATCGCTATCTTCCGTCTCTTCGAAATTGAATATCCGAGTTGCTTTGAAGAAACAGATAAAGAATTTGCAGACTTTTGCTTTGAATTATTTAGAAATATCTAATTTCTGTTGCTTTGAAGAAACAGAGAAAAAATTTGAAGACTTTTGCAATTGTTCTCTTGCTTCACCGTAGCAGAGATGTCTTTACAAAATTTAAACCAGATAATTAATTTCTCTAAACTGCTTTAACATTTCAGCTAGCTGAGCTGCATGTTTCTAAGAGAATATTCCAAGATTCAAAGGTAGTCTTGAAGAAAAAAAAAACTGGACACACTACTTGTATATGCTTTTCTTTTTCTTGTACTCAATATATATATCAAAATATAAATTTGTCTCATCTGAATTTTTAGTGGTGACTTAGTGACATCGCTAGCTGTCAAGTCTTACTTACCCCTAGTGATTTGCAAACGGGTCGGGCCGGACGGACCGGGCAAAACCCGTGGCGGGCAACGGGTAGAACGGGCACGGGTACACGGGTGAGTTGCGAAGTAAAGCGACTATTTTACTTCACGCTCATATTTTGTGATTTTAAAGTTCAAAACGTCGATCCGAACCGTTCATCGTGTTCTCCATATTGAAATGTGCTTGGAGACCAAATTTTACATTTTTTGGAATTTTTTTACTATTTATTAAGCACTTTTGAAAGTCGCTATTCTGATGGTCCAGACAATTTTACTGTTTTTTACTGTTCACAGCAAAACAGCAATTTTAAAAAATACTTAATAAATAGTAAAAAATTTTCAAAAAATGTAAAATTTGGTCTCCAAGCACATTTCAATATGGATTAAACATCTAATAGTTCGGATCGGTTGTTTGGACTTTCAAAATAAAAATACGGCGTGAAGTAGAAACACGTTTTACTTCGCAACTCACCGTAGCCCATCTCATATATATATATATACACATAAAATTATCAAGTCACATCTTTATAATTCCTAAATAAATAAAATTTGTAACTTATATAAAAAAATTATTCGTGCGAAAATTTGTATATTTATTCGGCTAAGTACAAATCTATTTATTTATTTCTTTACACGAGTCATTTATTTTATTTTCAAATTCTCATTCTAAGTATATAATTTCATAATTTATTTATATCTCGAAATTTTTAGTTTACATTTTAAATTGATAATATATTTTCTAAACGTTCATTAGTTTAATTAGTAAAATTTTAGTTTGAGTGAAAATTTTAAATTATCACGGTTAATATTTATTTTCTTATTAATAAAAAAATGGGAATGAAATTTGGAGGGAAATGGGAATGAAATTATGTTCAACATTCAACTTTGAAGAAAAATGGAAATGAAATTTGAATTTTTTTTTTAAAAAAAGGTCACGGGTACGGGTACAACGGGCACGGGTAAGGGTACAAAGGGCACAGGTAAACCCAGTCGGGTTCATGGGTACGCGGACCGGTCCTGGCGGGCACGGGTATAGCTTGGTCCGGATATGCACGGATTTGATCCCTAAATTTCGTGATCGGCCCGTTTCAAACCCGTACCCATGTACCTGTGCAAACCCGGACATGGACACAGACCGGTCGAGCACGGGCACGGTCCGGACCGGACCGGGTTCATACCCTCTCGGGTTTTAGCAAACCACTACTTACCCCTACAAAATATTAAGCTCATAATAAAAAGTGGAGGGAGGAGTAGTTATGTTACCTGGCACACACAAGAGATTTTGAAAATGCATGACAAGTTCTAGACATGTGGTACATGATTTATTAATTCTTTATTTTCACACCTTTCATGATTCTTTTTTAATTTTTTTTGTTCGGTTCATAATAATTTCTTAGTGGAGGCTTATCAAATATTTGTTAAGCACTATAGAGACCCCTGATTTAAAAAAATGGGAAAGAATCAAGGAAAGGAGGAGAGAGAAAAAAGAAATAAAAGGAAAAATAGAAAGAAAAAGGAAGAATAAGAATAAGAATTTATACATGTGGAGATTCCATGTTAACATGGCAAGAGTTCAGGAGGGACAACACAAAGGACATGTTGTTGGGTTGATACGGTGCATAAATCAACACAATTGATGTGAGAAGTAGAAACATCCTAATGATTTATAAGTTCAGTATTCAAAATAAATTATAATATTAATATAGGACTTCATAGTTGCTATTTTGCTTTAGATAATTGTGGCTACGCTTAGGGGTGGCAAAAAAGCTCATAGCTTGTGACTCGATCGTGATTCACACCTGACTCACTTGTTAACAGCTCGCTTATTATTGGACCGAGCTGTTAACGAGTCAGCTCTTCACTAGTTCGGTCCAGAATTAATGAGTTTAAATTGGAATCTAGCTTGCTCGCGAGCTGGCTCGACTAGACATCAATTTGTGAATTTGTATGAATTTGTGTCTATTTTATACTGTGTAGCTCGGTCCAGCTCGGTTTAGTTAAATCCAAAAAGTTCATAAATTTTTTTTTTTTTCTTAAAACAAGATCCAGCCAGACCCAGCGAGCCAGCTCGGGCTGAGTTGTCACGAGTTCAAGCTTAGAGTTTAGTTCGGATACCCTAAGTCCAGCTCGTTTGGTTGTAACTCGGTCTAGAATTAACAAACTGAACTAAGATCTAGCTCGGACTGAGGCAGCTCGTTGCCACCCTAGGCCTCCGCTTATGGGCCTGAATATAGAAAGGAAAAAATAATTATGGCTACTTTTTTATGGCAACAGAAAGCTCCAATTCTACCACTAAAAAAAAAAGAAAAAAAAAGAAAGAAAGCTCCAATTCTTGGATTCACACACTATGGCACTTTCGGCTAGGAAAGTGTACTTTTAAACCTATCTTTAGATGGTCTTTTTAGGAGGTAGGATGCTATGATTAATTAATTTCACTTGTTTTAATTAAGACAAACAATTTCCAACTTCATCCATTTTTGTACAATAACAGTATCATTTTTGAGATGCAAGGATTTTGCTACAACAGGTTGTTTTGTTAGTGGTGGAGGAAGAAGTCAATTAATGTATATCTAAGAATAATTGCATAAGGCTTTGTTCGGTTGTCACTGTATTTGTGAGAAAAATAAAATTCACTCAGAGTGAATTTTTTTTTACCATGCGCACAGTGTTTCGGCTATTTAAATTGAATCCGAACTCAAATCCATTTCTGTTCTCGCCTGGCAGCCGAACATACCCTAAATTTTAGGAAAAACGATATTAATTAGATGGATTGTATTTTTGTTAATTTAGTCATCGTACTGTTTTACATGTAACTACTAATTGTCACATTCATTACGGGCACATGCATAAGTATTTCAAAATTTATACTCAAGATCATATCGATATTCTTTTACATATCCTTGGTAATATTGGGAAGTTCAAAATTCATAAATTTTTCAAATTTGTCTTGTACAAAAAAAGAAAGAAAAAACGACGACTTGATTAAATAAGTGATTTATGAGTTTGTACAGTTTGAAAACCGTTCAAATGAAAATTTTATTTTATATCATTCTAATACCCAATGATGAGGCCATATTATCACTTCACAAACTAGTCAACTAAGCTTCAATTTCTACATGGAAATAAAAAAATAATAATATTTCTGTGAATGTCTAAGACATGAGCCAACATACCATGTGATGTTTAGAGAGCTTAAAATAAACACATTTATGTTTCCTATTTCAAGTACTTGTGATGTCTAAATGAGACACGTAGACAGATTGTCAGAGGAGTTGCATGCATAGCATAGCATTCATGTGCAGTTATATGCTTTTGAGGCGCCGCCTTCTTGAATTTGGTAAATTATAATACACACCGTGACACCGGTACACCACTCACTAATTTGAGGTTCAATTCAATGAATGTTTGAAAGTTTTTCTCATTCCGAGGCTGCCTGTCTGCACGAATCTCGATATAGGATTTCCCTGTTAATCGTAACAACTTTTAGAATATTTAGAAATTCAAAAATCGATTATCTGCACCAATCTCGATAAATGGATGAAAATATTGATATATCAATAGATATTAATGGGAACAACAGTTCTTTCTTACTGATTTTTACAATTTATTACATTAACAGTCACACGGTATGTAAAATCAATTTAATTAAATCATTATTTTGTTCTCATTATCCTCTTTCCAATATAACTTCAGGTGGAAAAGAAAAAAGAAAGAAGAGGAGAAGATCCTCAAATTTCACATTCTATTAGAATCAAATTAATTGTTCGATTTCAGTTATTTTTGGATTTTTTTTTGGCAAATTTTATGTTACAACTTACAAAAAGTAACCAATTAGTCTCTCTCCGATGAATACATCATTGATATGTTTCATTTATTTATCGAGAAAAAAGTAATTAATTTTGTTTCTAATAAAATAATATTTAATTTCTAAAATTAAAAAATGTCATCTCAGTATAAAAGTATTCTTATTTTTCTTCACTGTTTTGCGGGATCCAATAAACAAACAATAGTTATCGGTACCGGGGTTTGACAAACGGAATCAGATCATCTGCCCTCAGGGGTGTAAGAAATTCCTACCCCTAAAGCCACTGTCGGATGAAACTGGAATCATTTTTAATATTTAAATATTTGATCTCAGACTCACCAATAGTGACTCTAGGAGCAGAAATTTTTTGCCTCAGGAGCGCAGGAGATTCGACCTCTTGATAAACTAAGCCAACATAGTATTTTGATATGTAAAACGCCAACATTCTATTTGAACTTTTAGTATATTTTAGTCCATTAAATTCTCTGAATTCTGCTCCGTTTTTTGCCCGTGCCATTCCTCACTGTTCTCACGGTGTAAAGTTTTATGTTGTTGTGCTGAAAACATGCCATGTGGCGTTGAATTTAAATATTTTTTGCGACCAAACTTTAATTAAAAAAAACCCACACAAGAAAAGTTATTGAGGCCCATACTAGTATGTATTGGGCTTCTAAGCAGAAACTTTTTATTTAATAAATATTGGATCGGTCCGTATATGATTTTTTATAGTAAAAGATGGATTTTTTTGGTCCCGTACTTCCTTTTTGCACAAAAATAAAATGTTGTTACCTTAGGGGATACGAATTCCTAAGTTAATGGGCTCTAACCTATATAGAGAAGGCCTTTTAAGGCCCAGAATATTAAGAGCCCAAAATATCTTTAAAACGATACACAATTCCAAAGTCCCAGCCTGAAAATTAGCAGTAACATCGGCTTATCATACACCGTTAAAGAAGTGTCCCACTAATAATAAAGGCTCACTAAATCCGCGTCTAACCGTGAATCTCTCTCGTTAGTCGGGGTTCTCTGTCTCAGATTCTCTATACAGATTCTCACATAATTCGCTTACAGGCGGAGCCCACAGGCTTGCACCAAAGTAACGCCTTCTGTGCTTGCTTGGGACCCATTCGTCGGTGACTTGAAACAGAGAACGCGTTGCAAAGTATTTAGAATCCTCCCTCTTCCCTCCACAAGCTCAAACAGAATCCAACCCAAACACTACTAAACCTTTCTCTCCCTCTCCTCCTCCCTCCCAAATTGAAACCCTACTTCCTGATCATAGTATCGCAAAACCCAATGCAAGAAATGGTCAAGAACCTTTCTTTCCTTCTCCTTCTCATCTCCCTGGGTTTGTTCTTTCACCACACAGCGACAGCTATTCCAAGAGGTAAGCTTCATGCTCTTCATTTTTCCAAATTGCTTTAACGAAACTCCGAAATTAACCTGACACTCTCCATTGTGAAATTTTCTTATATATATAAAAAATAGTCAAATTTAATGGATTGGGTCAATTTTACTCGATGACACTGCTTGTAAATAAAAGTTTTCATCTTTTCTGCTTGCATGCTTAGTTCTTTTTCGTGAAGTTAATTAATTAATTTGGAGCAATCTGTAAAAAATTGTCCAGTAGTTGTCCTTTGTCATAATTTCCCTCATACTCACAACCTGATTATATTCCATACTGCAGGTTACATGCGATTCACACAAGATGCAACTCAATTTCCAGCCGAATCAGAGTACGACTACATAATAGTAGGAGGTGGGGCTGCTGGATGTCCTCTTGCTGCCACCTTGTCAGGAGGGGGCCGTCGTGTCTTGCTCCTGGAACGAGGTGGGGCTCCTGACGAATTTCCATTTCTTGCCACATCATCGGGCTTTCTTACGACCCTCTCCACAACCAATCAAGAATCACCAGCTCAGCCATTTGCCTCCGAAGAAGGTGTGCCGAACACACGAGCACGTGTACTTGGTGGTGGGTCTTCTATAAATGCTGGATTCTACAGCCGGGCACACCCAGAGTTTTTCACCGACGTACCATTAAATTGGGATTTACATGAGGTAAATAGATCGTATGAATGGATAGAGCGGGCTCTGGTGCACCGGCCAGAGGTGAGGGGTTGGCAAGCAGCATTACGGGATGGGCTTATTGAAGCGGGTGTGGGCCCATACAACGGGTTCACAGTGAACCACTTAACAGGGACAAAGATTGGCGGGTCAATTTTTGATGCAGCTGGGCGGAGGCATAGTGCTGCTGATTTGTTAGCCTATGCAAGGCCAGACCGGATCCGGGTCGCAATACGAGCAACAGTGGATCGTGTATTTCTGAACCAAGTGCAGCCAGGTAATTACCATATTTCAGTGTTCTTAGGCTGTGTTATTTTTGGATTCTTTTTTGTGTGATTGCTTTTCCTAATCTTGTTTTTACTTGCCAGCAACAGTTCTTGATTTAGTATTGTTATACTTTGTTTTTACAATCATTTTTGTTTCGGCTCTATTTTGTATTATTTTATGTTTCCTCTGTTATAATTACTTCTTTGTTTGTGTTTTTGCTGGTTGATTTCTCCGTACATTTGTGCCAAATTGGGCGTAGAATTAATTCGTTCTATATTTGTAAAGTATGGTTACATTTGCACAAAATTAGATAACCCTCTTAGATGGATATAACCTTTCTGTCATGTAGCTCAGTTAAGATCTTTTTAACTAGATTAACAGACATTTGATTGGTCACTTGGTGTAATAATGTAGGTTGATTATTGTTATCAAAAGATTTTGTATATGAGATTTGAACACACTAAACGAGCCTGCAGATTTTAATCATTAATATAAAAAGGAAGAAGAATAATAAATTTTTTAATCCTGAACGTGTGCTTGTATTCTTATTTTTACCATTTAAAATAGGAGGAACAGAGAGAATTTTCATATCTTTAGTAGTTTCCTGTTATTTTTACTTCAATTATTTAAACACATTTTGAAGAAGTAATTGTGTTTTCCAATGTTGCAGGTTCTAGCAGCGTCGACCCAGTAACAACAGAGGCAGTGGGAGTGGTGTTTCTGGACCGGCTGGGAAGGCGGCACCATGCCATGACACGGCCTGGGGGTGAAGTGATCTTGTGTGCCGGCGCACTCGGCAGCCCACAACTGTTATTGCTGAGTGGTGTTGGGCCCCGCTCTTACCTTGCTACTTGGGGCATCCCTGTTGCGGTGCCCAACCCTGACGTGGGCCAGTACCTATATGACAACCCCCGGAATGGCATTTCCATCCTCCCGCCTGGCTCCATTGACCACTCTCTCATACAGGTCCGACATTTTTTTCGGCCTTCCTGTTTTTTTTTTATAATTCATTGGTGTACTCATCTATCAAAATTGCTAATGTAGTTGTATTCATCTGTTCATTTTATTAGGCTAATCTATTTGAATTATAGGATTAAAATTTAGTCGGCCTTAGTTCGTCATTATTCTCTGAATAAAGTTTTCTTATTTCCTCATAAGGTAAGCTTTTCAAAGATATCATCAATGTACCAGAGTCACACTAGTCATTTTCTTTTAATCATTAATTTATGCGTAGTATGATTTGTTACACAGGTAGTCGGAATATTGGATGGTGGAGACGCCTTCCTTGAGGCAGCATCTTATGTGGTCCCCTTTGTGTCGCCAGTGGAATCCATCCTCCTCCATCGGTCCTCGACACCTATCTACATCAATGTGGCGACGATAATGGAGAAGGTCGCAGGGCCCACCTCCTTCGGTTCCCTTCGCCTGGCCTCCTTGGATCCACGTGACAGCCCCCTTGTGCGTTTCAACTACTTCACTGACCCATCCAACATTGATCTCAACCGTTGTGTATCTGGCCTTCGTCATGTTGGAGATGTTTTGCAAAGCCGGTCGATGGCTGTTTTCAGGCCAGCCATAGGCACATGGGGCCCATCACAAAGAGGGTCCGGTGTGAGGAGAGGAGATTTTCGGTATGTTGGGTCTGCATTACCGGCAAATAGGTCTGATGATGATGCAATGAGGGGATTTTGCAGGAGGAATGTCGCGACATTGTGGCACTACCATGGCGGGTGTGTGGCTGGTAAGGTGGTTGATCGGGAGTTCCGAGTGATCGGTACCAGGGGGCTAAGAGTTGTAGACGGCTCAGTACTTACAGTCTCACCAGGCACCAACCCACAAGCTACTATTATGATGATGGGAAGGTATTAGTTCTCCCCTTACAAAATTCTAGTTGTATAATTTTGGTGTATGATGTTTAATGGTGGTGATTGAAATATATTGAACAGGTACGTGGGGCAGCGTATATTGGCTAGTAGGAGGTACAGGAGGAATAGGAGGAGATTGACACCTCCACCGCCGTCGCCGCCGCCAGATCTGTGATATCAAATAGAGCTCTTATAGCTCTGTACTTTTGCTTGTAAATTCAAAGATCACTTAGCAAGTAGAAAAAACTAAAATGACTCCCACATTTGATTTTGGATTCTTTTTCTTTGTATTTGTTTCTTTTGTTGCATAATTAATAATTAGTTCAAAAGTCTGTTCAGCAAGACAATATAAAATCTGCCAATTTTGATCTTTGTTCTAGAACCCGAAGTGAATACAAATGTTATAAAAAAAGTATGATTCAAGTTTTATTTACATTTATGACAATGCTTGTGCCATGATGGATCTATGCGAAAGCTGTTGCTCGTAGAGGGATCTAAATATTTTGTATTTTGCATCATGGTACCTTTTCACCTTTGGATCCTTCGATGGATATATGACCTGTTGCACAAGGTCATGGAGCACATGTAAGCTATTACTTCGTACATAGAAAGAGAGAGAATTTATACTTGGCAACCATTGCCAAGGTTTAAACAATAAAATAAAAAATAATAAAAACAGAGAGGTGGAATACTAGACACTATGGGTGTAAATGGTCGGATACGGATCGGACAGTGGTCTTACTGTATCCGTATCCGTTATAATTTTTCGGATACGAATATTTTTCATAATTAGCTTGTTAGTTACAAAACATCTATTATATTATTAAAATATTAGTCACTAATTATTTCATAGTGTTATATTGTTCATCAAAATATATATCTATATGCAATTTAATAAATTATTGGTAGAATATGCGATTTAATAAATTAATTTAAAAACATATATCACATTATTTGTTGTGTTTAAAATGTAAACGGTCGGATACGGATAGTAAAAAGTCTTACTGTATCTGTATCCGTTATAACTTTTCGGATATGGATACGGATACAGATCGGATAATTTAAGTACTTTTCCGGATTCGGATTCAGACGAAATCGGATGTTATTCGATCCGTTTACACCCCAACTTGAGACCCTTGGCAGCCCCTGCCAAGTTTTTCAAAGAGAGAGAGAGAGAGAGAGAGAGTACTTGGCAGATGCTGCCAAGGTTTATGAGAGAGAGAGATAGAGATTACTTGTCCAGATGCATTTAATGCTTTCATGGCAGAATGAAGTGTTGTATACTTATTAGAGGCAACAGCACCTAAAATGGCAGCCCCTAAAAGCACTGACTTTTTCTCTCTGGGCAGAATTATCGGGCATCCTGCAGGAATGTCATTTGTCAAAAGAGAACTTAATAATTATCATTCTTTTTTTCTAGGCGCGGGAGAAAGAGAGAGAGAGAGATTTGCCAGTAATATCAGCATGCTCTTGAATATACAACCCATTTTTTGCAAGGCCACCACATGCTAGGAGTGTGTTTATCTGCATGTACATGTGATAATTTTATCAAGATAAGCTAGAGTTAATCAATGCTACAACCATATACATTGAATCTTTTTGCACAGATGCATAACTGTTCTGGTAAGAAACATTGCAATGATAAAGCACATGTAGACAGGAATAATCTAAACCTTGTGTCCATGAGAATTGCAGTGCTCGATGATATGTCGGGTACCATATGCAATGCTCTGTACTGTAGCTAAGTACAAAAGTGCTAGGCTTTTGTCACTTGTGTCAAGTGTCAAGCCACATATCATCCCTTTCGATTTTGGATCAGCTATAGGCGACCTATTATATATTAAAAAAAAAACATTTTTGTCTTTTAAGCAATAAAACAGTGAAGAAATGAATCTCACAAGTAAACCACAAAATAATTCCCAAAGCATCAAATTGTCATTTGATCCCAACATTTAGTTCCCATTTGGGGCGCTAAACATTCTGAGTTTTACATTCATAATACCTGAACAATATTATGATTTGTATAGTTTTAGTTCAGATAAAGTTTAAGCTGAGAAACTGAAAGATTGGATAACTTGCTACCGTTTCAGCTTAATTTTGTCAGGTCTGTTGGGGAAGGGGATAATTTCTTAGTGAAAAGAGCAGCTCAATTCACGTCAGCACTGACTAGAATTCTGTTCTATATATATATATTTTTTTTGACAATTATTGACGGTAACGACAAGAACTACAAATCTGAACTAGTTAGACCAGATGAGAAAATGGATGACACTCTCATAAACATTTCTGCAATTTACTTAATATTTGACATTTCTTTGTAAGCTAAGTGAAATTTGTGGTAAAACAAATTTAATCAACAAAACAAGAGTAACATATGCAAGAGGTCATTTCATGTTTTCAAG
This sequence comes from Carex rostrata, assembly GCF_964058835.1. Classification (NCBI taxonomy): domain Eukaryota; kingdom Viridiplantae; phylum Streptophyta; class Magnoliopsida; order Poales; family Cyperaceae; genus Carex; species Carex rostrata. The sequence continues at coordinate 13,267,571 of NC_135925.1, read as the reverse complement.
AATTACTTTACCAAAAGCTCTTTTCCTTTGCCATTCTTTTATTTTCTATTTAGATTACTTTTTGCTAGGCCTTAAAAATACGTACCTGTTGCCGTGGAAGTCTGGAAGGACATGCGAGTCTTCGGTCAAGGAAGAGAGGAAAGGTACATTCTGGTCTTGTGCCATTGAGGCCAGTAGCTTGTTCAACAATTCATACACAGATATACCTTCACATCAAGCATTAGAAAAAAGAAAGAAAAAAAAGACAATTAATACCTATGTAATGTATATACAAAAAAAAAATAATGTCTAGATGAGGATAGAAATAAGAGATCTTTGCTCACGGAAGCTTGGTCGTTTATTTTTAAACTTTATTCAATTTTTCTCTAGTCTCCTCTGCATTCTTGTTATATTCTATTTGTAAATTGGGGAATTACATGGATATGATCAGATGGAACTAAGAAAAGAAATAACTAAAACATAGACAAATTTAAATGAAACATCCTTGATGCAAAAAAAAAAAACCTTGAGAGGCAGCACGATTGGCCACGAGAGGACCTGCCAGATGGCTCTCCACTATGTGATCTAAAAGGGCACCTGTTGCACTTTGGCCTCCTTCAGTTAGCCAGTATCCTGGCACCATTGCTGAAATTTGAAAGAGGTATGTTACGTTGCACCAGAAATGCAAAGAAAAAATAGAAATAAGTAAAGGCATGTCAAAGTTTTTTGTTTGTTTATATTTTAGGATCTATCTCTTTTTGTTGGATCTTCACATACTTCGGAGCTTATCAAGAGCTGAATATTATAATAGAAGGTCACTTTGCACATCACATTTTAAAAGAAAAGGTAGGCAATATGAATTCTACATACCAGACCAGAATGGGCCCCAAACACCAGGGACCAATAGTTTGCTCTTGGAGACAGCCATATGGCAAGTGGATGTGCCACAAACCAACACCATGCCACTTGTTATTGCATCTTCATCTGACAAGCAAATAATCAAAGCAAGCATTACTATCACAGATTTGGTTACCACTTAGAATTGAGGTCAGATACAGTTCCACTCTGACAAAAAAGAAATTATCTTCTTGTTTTGCTAGTTAGCTTCTTTCAGTCAGGTGTAATGTTAGTAGCACAGGTGATTTATGTTTGAGGCCAATTTGGTTCTAAATTAAGGACAACTGAAGCTCATTAGTTGCTGAGTTGTAAAATTTAAGGTTACTTTCAAGTAAATTTGATTTAACTGAGGTGGCATTGAAAAATTTACAGAATTTTAATGTGCTATATTTGTAAGCTCCGCCAAGATTCATGTCACCAGCTGGAATTGAAACATTTATCCAACGACATACATGGAAATAATTCTACATAAACAACCTTCAGATTTGGGATCTGAATCAGAGATGCTCTCCATTACACCAACACCACCAGCATGAGCATCAATAAGAGAAGTTCCTACGGGAGTCCCAGCTAATAGCCCCAGCTCCTGTTACAAACAACCATAAAGACAGAAAAAAAGTCATGACTAGTAGTAGTTGCAAGTAAATATTGTTTTATTTTGAGTGTTTTATATTGCTACCATGGCAGCAGCAGGTGTTAAGCCAGAACCAAGCGAATGACCTGGGAATGCAACACTCCTTCCTGTTGAAATTCAAAGATTGTTTAAATAATAAAAGATGTTTTTCCTTTATTTATTTTTTCCTTTTACACCCAGTATTTAGCATTATTTGCAAATGGCACACTCCTCAGCTCCAATTTACATTTATTACCTACTAATTATTGTTCAAAATTTCTATTAATTCGACCAAATATTACCACACTGGATCTGGAGTTTAATTTAATATAATGTCTACAAATGAATTGACATTCTTGTCAGGCTTCAATTGAGTACATTTTGGAATTTGGAACAAAAGAAGCATGGTAGAATCAGGGTTGAAACTATAAATTTAATGTATTATACCTTTACTGTCACACTAACCAAGTGGTTCCTTGTCATTTTGCAAGTACCTCAAAAAATGTTGAGTGATAATTAAGAACAGTAGATATTTCCAGCACGTTGCAGACTTGGTAAAATATTCAACAGTAAAAATGCACATATGGGGTGAGGATTCAGGCAAAAAAAGAAGCCTTACAGTTAGAGGTAAGCTCTCTATATATAATTGGATATATTTTTACCAACAGTGTGTGCCAACATTTATTTGAGTAATACCAACAGTATTTAAAAATACCAGCCACCTTTTGCAGACACCTTCGATTGTAAGATCGAAAAAAGTTCTATAATAGAAGTAAAACTTTTATGACCTATTTTTGAATGGTGGCCTTCAACAAGGTCACCAAGGCCGATTTCTTCAAAGAAGTCATCATCCCATCCACAGGCCTCCATATCTCGCGACTCGTGCAAGTCCATGTGTGCATGGCCAAGGTATGTCCACTTACATACAATCGTGCATAAGCTTCTAGTATCATCTCCAGTTGCTCTAAAGAAAAATTGCACAAATATCAATAGAAAAATTGACCATTCCAGACATAATATAGGATAGATAGTTTCCCAAGACGGTTAACCAAGCTTTGACTTGACAAAACCAAGACTTAACCAATTAACTCTGAATTTTACCAGCACGAGTGCAACTATGCTCAATTTATGCAGAATTCAATGTTGTATTTGAATTAAGTTGAAACTAAGTAATTATGATAATTATAAGGTACCTGTATGCAAGCCAGTCGCTGAGATCCATCCACCTACCCACCATTGACCAGGACTCCTTCAAGTTTTCTTTAACCCATAACAACTACACAAAGCACAAAGAAGAAACTCTGGTGTTTGCTTACCGAATGACAGCTGAATTAGTGAATAAGAGAATACTACATAGTTCGCTTGTTGTGTACCACTACAAATAATACCTTAGGGGCTTGCATTTCAGGGGAGAGGGCCCCACCACAATATTGTAAAACTGGTGACTTGCTAGAGTTGATTCGCTCAGCTTGGTTAACAGCTCTGTGATCCATCCATACTATAATATTTCTTCTCGCATCTCCACTCCATGACACTGTAACTGGTGACCCATCTGCATCCACAGCCACTGCATCAAAAGAAAAGATAAAAGAGTGTTATCCTATAGTCTGGCTTTGTCAAATAAGCTCCAAGTTATAAAGAAGTTATAATAAAAACCCTTCTATTTCTTTGTTCCGTAAACTTTCTAAGTTTATCAAGAAATATTAGAAAGTGCTTTCTAGTTCCTACTCTACCAATAAAGAAGGGACACTGCAAATATCTTCCAGACCTCATTTTGCAATATCCTCCGAAACCCACTGAACCCCCCCCCCCCCCCCCCCCCCCCCCGCAGTGTGCCACTTCCCCATTTAAATCAAAATCACCACAACTGTTTTCTTTCCTTAGAATTTATATATAAGCAAATTAGCGGGGGGGGGGGGTTTCCGAGTTTTAAATGGGTACATGAAATGGCAGACAACTATACAAGACAATCTAACATATTGTAAGGGCATACATGAAGTTATTTCAGTTTAATAGGCGACGCACCAAGAGAACAGGTAGCAGCAAAGCCCAAACCAACCACCTCTTCTGGGGCCACACTTGCTATTGAACATGCCGATTTAACCGCAGCACAGACAGCATGCCAAATGTCAGTAGATGATTGCTGTCACAAAATCTAAAGTATGAGAATCATAAAGATTTTCTTACTTTGGTTTGGCAGACTGAACAATTAGTCTGAAAACGATTAGAGGATTTTTATTTTAGTCCTGATTCTATAAGTTTCCTATTTTCAACTTGATGAGAAAACCCAAGAAAACATGGCAAGCACACTCTCAAGTATTCTACTCTCTTTTTCTTTTCTGATTGTTAGAAAATGTCATCTCAAAAATTCACCAACCTCAATGCAATCTCCCTCTTTCCATATTTGAATTGAGCTGCTTGCCGAGCCTAAAAGTTTCCCATTCTCATCAAAAATGCCTGCAAAGTGATTTCATTTTATATGCAGATCTTCAATTAAACATTACTCCATTAGGAAGATTTGATTCAAGGTCCTGAAATTTAAAATAGCAATTTGTTCTGCAATTATCAGTTCCAACTAAACATAACCACATATCAGGATTCAAGTTATTTTCATGGTAGTTGTTCCATCGGTTCTCTCAGTTAGTCAATTCCTAACTGCCAAGTGCATTCAGTCAAATCATCTGCTCAAATGCTGCTCATATCAACAATAATAAAATCTCATGACCAAGTTGCAAGAAAACATAAACAAAATTAAAATATAAACACAGGACAGCTATACCATCTATTATATTTCCTTTGTGTACTTTCACACAAAATTAAAATATTTATGTGAATGACACACAAAAATAAAATCCACACTAAAGAAATTTTTTGAGTAGGAAAGGATACCACTATACCTGAATTTAGGGATCACTAATTCTTAATGTGTCCATTTGTGCAAAAAATATTGTTCTGCATGGGAGCATCTCAAAACTTATACCAACATTGGGGCTCTTTTGAGGATATAATTACGTATGCTCTAACACTGCCACAAATCAGAAACAAGCTTTTTTCTCTTGTCGTGCAGTTATGCCGCGAATACACAGTTTCCCGTGTACCCACAAGACAATTACTTAGACTACTCCAAACAAGCATTTCATCATGCCATACTTACCATAACAGTAACATTAAACAAACTGTTTATAATCTACATTGAAACAAAAACCTTTAAACAGTGATTTACAATCAAACAAAAAGAAAGCAAAATATCATAATTTCCCAACTAAATTTGATACTAGCTGGTATCAATATAAAGAAAGGTATTTACACTTCTAAACAGAAATCTGACAATTATTCACTTTAAATAAAAGGTTTCTAAAACTTTATTGAATGAAACGATGAATCAGAAAATCAATAGAGAGAACAAGGAAATTACTTTGCTATACCACCAATTGTAGAAGGAAAAGAGATATTGCACACGACTAATGATTTCAATTACTAGGGTTCAGTCAGTTAGTCAAAGTAGGAACAGGAACCGGCTCATTCCCTTTGTTCCGTAGCTCTATCACATCCACGGCATGGGTACTTACTCGTCCTCCTACACGGCCTCCTCTAATCTGCGGCACAATGCCTCGACCTCCTGGCGGAGGTATGCCTCCACGTCCACGCCCCTGTGGAGCTCTATAACTACCACTGCCACTACTCCCAGGTGTACCCAAAAAAGTATTTGGGCACTCTCTAATCCAGAATGTGGCTTCTTGCAAACACGACACCAAGGTCCAGTGGTTTCCGAAGTAAATCTTGGTGTAACAATCTGTCCGGTAGAGTATGCATAAGCCGTAGGTCGAGTCCCTAATCCACTTGCTTGTTTTCTTTGATCAACTTTTGGCTTAATATTTCTGGAGAGGGTCTGTTGCACACTTCTCTTGTGATATAGTTATGTCTGTTCAGCACATTTCATAAGGACTGGAACCCCTACAGTTGTAGAATGGTGAATAGCTAGTGCAATTTTTGGGTCTAATCCATCCAGGTACTGTCTCCGATATCTTTCAGGATTTCTTCTCACATCTGGGGCATATTGAGGCAGATCAAATAACAACCGATTGTACTCCTCTACAGACCTTTCATGTTGGCGTAAGTTCAGAAATTGGCTTCTCAAAGTCTCATGATGTAAATCACTCAAAAACTGCTCCTCAAATTTCTGTTCAAACCATTGCCAAGGAATCTCCTGTTCAACTCCCTCATATTCCAACTTGACTCCCTCCCACCAATGCTGACCAGATTTTTCCAACAATTGTTATGCTAATTCCACTTTGTTTACCTCTGGCACACAACATATAGTAAATTTAGCCTTTAAACTCACCATCCATTCTTCCTCAGCAGGATATCCCCTGACCCATCAAACCGAGGGGGTGTCAAGCGCATAAAAGAATCGGTTGTTATTTGATCTGCCTCAATATGCCCCAGATGTGAGAAGAAATCCTGAAAGATATCGGAGACAGTACCTGGATGGATTAGACCCAAAAATTGCACTAGCTATTCACCATTCTACAACTGTAGGGGTTCCAGTCCTTATGAAATGTGCTGAACAGACAGAAATATATCACAAAAAAAGTGCGCAACAGACCCTCTCCAGAAATATCAAGCCAAAAGTTGATAAAGAAAACAAGCAAGTGGATTAGGGGTTCGACCTATGGCTTATGCATGCCCTACCGGACAGAGGATTTACTTCGGGAGCCACTGGACCTTGGTGTCGTGTTTGCAAGAAGCCACATTCAGAGTCTAAGTGTCGTCGCATTAATAAAACATGTCTTCGATATGGTAATAAGAATCACTGGATTAGAGAGTGCCCAAATACTTTTTCGAGTACACTTGAGAGTAGTGGCAGTGGTAGTTATAGAGCTCCACAGGGGCGTGGACGTGGAGGCATACCTCCACCAGGAGGTCGAGGTATTGTGCCGCAGATTAGAGGAGGTCGTGTAGGAGGACGAGTAAGTACCCATGCCGTGGATGTGATAGAGCTACCGAACGAAGGGAATGAGCTGGTTCCTGTTCCTACTCTGACTGACTGACTAAACCCTAGCAATTGAAATCATTAGTCGTGTGCAATATCTCTTTTCCTTCTACAATTGGTGGTATAGCAAAGCAATTTCCTTGTTCTCTCTATTGATTTTATGATTCATCGTTTCATTCAATTAAGTTTTAGAAACCTTTTATTTTAAGTGAATAATTGTCAGGTTTCTGTTTAGAAGTGTAAATACCTTTCTTTATATTGATACCAACTAGTATCAAATTTAGTTGGGAAATTATAATATTTTGCTTTCTTTTTGTTTGATTGTAAATCACTGTTTAAAGGTTTCGTTGGAATGTAGGTTATAAATAGTTTGTTTAATGTTACTGTTATGGTAAATATGGCATGATGAAATGCTTGTTTGGAGTTAAGTCTAAATAATTGCCTTGCGGGTACACGGGAAACTGTGTATTTGCGGTGTAACTGCACGACCCCATGTTTCGGGGTGTGACAGTTAAAAGTGAGTATTAATAGAAACATGATACTGACAATATGCTCTATGATATCTTATTGGGCAGGAACTTGGATGAGCTGACAAAGTCAAAACTTTATAAATGTTATTCCAATTAAGTGTTTAGCCCCAGTTGAGATCCTAAACTGTTAAGAGATGGAGGTACCACTGGTCCACTGTTAATGAAGGCCTAAAATGATGCTGTTATGTTGATATATCAGGTTGAACTCCCAAACATTTTCTATTTTGTGTTGGTTGCTTGATTTGTGGATGCAAATAGAGGCTTCAGGCTTAACATTGTTGGTGGTTGGGGGGGGAGGGGTACCGTAGTAAGGTACCTGTTTTTCTTGGGTAGTTTTTTTTTTGTGTTTGATGCAAAGGCCAATGATGCAGACTCTAAGCTGAAACCGTACTACTTCATATCAAAATCTGAGTCCATCCAATTGGTACACAATTTGATCTGTTCAATAGCTAGTTAGGGATGCGGGTCTGTGAGCCTGAGGCAAAATAGATTACATCCTGGTTTTTATAACATGGAGTAGTGTAGTATATCTTAATCAGTTGTTTTATATATATAATTATTTTTTTCGATTGGTTGTATTTAACATTTCAGTAATGAAAATAATAGGCTTTATGCCTTCGTTTTAAAAGAAATAGAAAACAAAGAAATTTCCTTTGTTTACAGGATCGTTTCTTACAACGTTGTTCAAATAAGTTATTAGTAAACTCTGAAGCTCAAAAAATCAACTCGAAGAATAACAGAGACAAGTGTATACAAAAAATAAGTAGAAAGTAAAAACGAACCTGCACGTGCGCTGCCCGTGCCGACGTCAACACCAAGAAAAACAGAGCGTTGCGGTTGGGAGGAGGCCATGCTCGCGGTGGAGATCGGACCAGAGAGAGAGACAGAGAGGTGGTGCTCGAATCCAACGGGGGAGGAGTTGGCCACGTAGCAGCTCGGACTTCTGATCGTTTCGGTTCTCGCCTTATCCTAATCAGATAATGACAAAGATAGTAATTGAACGATAGCCTGAAAAATTGGGCCGCTACACAGGAGTGCTAAATTGGGCCGAGTTAAAGCTACTTGGGCTTGAGTTGCTGATAGCCTGAAAAGAGGCCCTTTTGTACACAATTTTTTTAGAACTGGGCCTGTAATAGGGATACCGCAGAAAATCAAAACCACCACCACATTATTTACTTTTTCTTACGAAAAAAAAAAAAAAACGAACTTCAAACTATTAAGAGTTAAACACATGTTTCTATATAAAATTTATATATTTTAATTTTATTAGTAGAAAATATAGAAATAAAAAAAAGATAAAAATGGAAATTCATCTCACGTTTAATTTTCTATTGTTGTACATGCATTATTCGTGAAATTGATTAGTTTAAATTAATAGTCTCAATTCGTCATTCGAATGAGTAATATTTGGTGAGGATTAAGTGCTACAAAAATAAATAAAAAATCAACTTTGCACTGGGATAAATAATTCCAAATCCAAAGAGCAATATCTTTTTTTAGCAAGAACTGACTTTTTATTTGCATCATTTGTTGGTTAATTATTTAAAAAAAAAATTATACATGCAAATTGATGGGAATCTGAAGACTATTGAAAAAAAAAATGTAAATATCTCTATTAAAACCATTTTGCAGACTTTTTCTAATTTGTATTTCTTATGCATTACTTTTTACATTTTAACAACCAATCAAAACTACTGGCATTGTCTTTGGTGTTCTTTGTTGAGTGTTTCTTTCTTTCTTCTTCTTCTTCTTTTTTTTTTTTTTTTTGCATTCAAAAGCCCGTAGGCATGTTGAGTGTTTCTTTCAAAAAGAGAGAAATAAATATGCTATATATATATGTCACATCAATGCAAGATGATATTAATATTTAATTGAAAGATACAGAAGTAATTACAAGCTAAAAGAGTTAATTATTATATCTATGATCTGATTTGGACATTACATTATCTTTGATACATATAATCAACTTTGAACATACCAAAAGTGTAATTTTGTGCACATTTAATTTTTTATATAAATCCTATTTTAACATGAGGAGGGGTCAAATGTTCCAATGATTTAATGCCTCAATCATGGCTCACATCCTTATTTATCCTTTTAAACTCTAAATATTCGATCCAAGCGACTCAACATGATCTCTATATTAAAATGTGCTTGGAGACAAATTTTGTATTTTTTCAAACTTTTTTACTATTTCTTTAGATATGTACAATTTTTTTTTGATGGTCTAGAATCTTCTAAAAAAATAGTAATTTTGTAACTATCTAAAAATTTTGGGAGAGATAGATACAGCTCTTTATTTTGATTAAAAAAATTCTAAATTATTAGAAGTCCCCAAATTCAAGTCTTTTTGAAATGTTCATTTGAACAAAATAAATAAATAAATTTGATTTTCTTTTCTCTTCGATTGTTATGTGAATAAAACACACCATAAAAAATAAAGAATATATATGAAGAAGATATAGTTATATGATATAAAATTACTATAAATGTTACTTTAATAAATTAGAATAATCTATTCTAATTAATACAAATTTTTTTTTGGAAAAAACGAATGAGAGTCATTCATATACACTTTTCAGAAAAAAAAAATATATGGAGGTCAATTTAAGAATGCCCATAGCATTTTAGTATAAATTATATTTCATCACTAGTAAAAAAAAAATAGAAGTCAATTTATAGTAATTTAGAAACAAAAATTGTAATACATTTTTATTTTTTATATAAAAAATACAGTTTTAGTTTTAAAAATTAACGGGTATTATTTTGAATATACTTATGTCCAAATATATATACACAAAAACAATTGAATGCAAGCAAGAATTAGCTGAAAAGACCTAACTCATTTATTTTCTTCACTTCTTTGTCGAGTGTTTCTTTCCAAAAGTAGGGATGTGATGGTGATATGTCAATCCAAGCACAGTATAACAGTTGACAAACAGTTATTTGAAGTGTATTGACAGAAAAGTAAACATCTTGTAAATGTTACATCTTTTGCAAGAATAAATGAATAGTTAATTGAAAGATACAGAAGTAATTACAAACTAAAATAGTTCATTATCATATTTATGATCTGATTTTGGCATTATGTTATCATATATAACATATAATCAACTTTGAAAATATCAAAAGTGTAATTTTTGTGCATTTTTAAATTTTTATATACCTCCTATTTTAACATACAGTCCATGACTAAAATTTACATAGTAACTACCATTTCATTTATTGAAGAAAATATTTATTTTACGGTTTACTTTATCAGTAAATACTATTTTAAAAGTTAAAATAGGAGGTATGTAATATAGCGAAAAAATTATAATACATATTTATTATACAGAAAAATACTCAATTAATATAATTAATTTTGAAAATTATATATTTATTTTTAGAAATTAACGGCTATTTTTTGGAATATGCGCAAAACTAAAAAATATATAAACAATTGAATGCACGGAATCGACATTTTTTTTTTTCAAAAAAATTAAATACACACTAGAATTATCTAAAAAGGACCTGATTTTATTTTATCTCACTCTCTCCATTATTTCTTCCCTGTAAAATAGAGGTTGGTATATATCTCTCTCTAGGGAGTAGGGACAATTATTTATTTGAGATTGATAATTGTTTGTTGGACAATTATTTCCTTAATTACACCAATAATTTGTCCCCTACAATACTAGAATATTAATTGCACAAAAACAATTAATTGTGCAACAAAAACTCTAATATATTATTGGTGTAAAGATGTATTAGAGAAATTTGATGCTCATAAAATAAGTTGCTTGGAACTTTTATCACTTCTGCATCTAGAAATATAATTAATTTGTTGTTCAAATTTTCAAAATAGTACCATTCAATATCAACGAACTTAATTATGAAACAATATATATATATAAAAGATAACAAATATATATATTTCCTATTGTTGGTACTTTCTATTGATTTGAATCAGAAATCGATTGCACAACAAATCAATTATGCCTTTACAATAATAGCAGCAAGTACAAATGAAAGAGACTACGTGTGGTACATGATCAAATTATTGTTGTATATTCCATTCATAAATAGTTAAATACGAATAACTACAAGCTTATTAATTAATTAAATGGTGATATTCAAACGAGTTAGATAGGTCCGATTTTATGTCATTTTCGATGCCCAAATATATTTTTTTTAAAAGAGAGAAAAAAAAAATTCATTTAGATATTGACAATGACACATAATTAAAAATCGGGATATCAAACTGCTTACGGAAAAAAAAAAAATTAAAATTCTCTAAACCTTTTTCCTTTTCTTCATCCCCTCAACTATGTATCTCGTACTGTTACAAATAATTTAATAAATTAATAGGGGCCAAATTGAGAAAAATAAACATACCTTTATTAGATTGTCATCATCTTTTGATGGATTCCGCATCCTCTCATGAACCTGATCGAAACAGACAGTCTAGATTTACCTTCAGTCCAGATTTTTAAATTGACATGAATCTCAAAGCACAAATAATACTGCCTTGCATCATTTCGAGTAATCATCGACTGAGAATAGATCTGAACCGTCCGTTTCGATCAAGTTCAGTAATGTATTTGAGAGGATATATGGATCCCTTTTGATGGGGGGTCAATTAAATATCTCCATCTTTCCTACCCCATACCCATACTGGAGTCTGGGTCTCTGGGACCATCCTCGTTTTCTAATTTCTACTGCTTTTGCTTAAATGATTTGTCTTGAAAAATTATATAAAATGATTTGTCTTGAAGATGTTCTAGCAATCTAGCTAGATTTGCTACGTACCACATATATATTAAAATTCCACCAGATCGACATACGAGTGGATGTTATCTTATACACTTGCATGTTCTAGTAGCTAGCTACCTAGCAGTCTTCTCAACATTAAATGCAACGTCGACGATATGGCTTCTCTTTTTGTAAACATATATCTATGAAATATTTAATATATATACCGACCTCAAATAAATAAATAAATAAAACATACATATACATCTCCATTCTTATATTATACACGTAGATGTCTTGATCCGTCAACAGCTATAATTGAAATATGAAATTTCGGATTTAATATCAGCTCTCCAATCAAATAATATGTCTTCTTTTGATTAAATGCATTCTTTTACGTGTAGAAGTCTAAATTTACACAACAAGAATGAGACATTTTTCGCGAGGATAAAAAAAAGACTTTTTGCGACGGACAACATTCATTGTTCAGCTTTTTCTTTTTGCGACAGACGACGGTCATAAATGCGCTTTTTTTCTCGCAAAAAGTGTCTACTTTGTTGTAGTGTTAGTTAGAAACATACTTGTTACACATACTATCATACGATATGTTACAATTAAAATTGAATAGAGAACAAAATTAGAGAGAAAATCAATTTATTCATTTCCCAAATCACGAATTTTTGACATCGCTAAACCGAATCCGAATAATTCATTTGTCACTATAGTTAGCGTATGCAAGTCTTATACATAACTGCACCCCCAAACTCTGTCCACGGTCAAATCCCTTCCCCTAACTAGCGATTCCAATGGAATGTGCGTAAATAAATATGGAAATAAATCTGCTGTTATTCCAAATTAATAACAGGGTCCTATTGTTTCGATTCCAACCATTCAACTTTATTGAGATTAATTCGTGTATGAAAAAGTTTTTTCATTGAGATTCGTAAATAAAAAACTTTGAATAGTTGAAATCAGGGGCGGCGGATGCAGAATTTCTTTCAGAAAGGGGCAAAAATCGGATTCAAATAGCTTATCGGATTCAAATTCATTAACTAATCGGAATCAATACCAATCATAATTTAATTGAAATACCAATACCAATATAATCAGTTATATAGAACTTTTATATATTTTTGAAACACAAACAAGAATTAGAGAAGAGAAACTTTTTATTTCAATAAAAGAGTAGGAGATAAGATTTTTATAAGAAAATCGGAATGATTGAACAAAAAGTTTGAAGATAATTCTGACCAAGTGGTACCCATTATTTAGATGGTTAAATGGGCCGGCCTGGAAAAAACATTAATTAAAAGAAAGATGTGTCACAGGCTCACAGCTCCTCTCTTATTTAATCTGACGTATGGAGTCCACCTCTATCAACCAATCCGATTCGCTGCTGTGATTTTCTTTTGAACCTAGTAAACAGGTCCCACGTACGAATTAACCTCTTGGTTCATGAAGCACCATGTCTATTTTCAATGAACCACTCTTCTTCTTCCTCAAAAATTCATCCAAAATTAGAGAACCCAAAATCACTGAACAACTCTTCTAACGAATAAAAGGGATCTGAAATTGGCTTCAAAAAAAATAAAAATTTGATCTAGAGAAGGACAAATTAATTTTCAGGGAGGGGCAAAAACAAAACGGACTAATTTTTTACAGTAAATTCGAAAATTCAGAGGGGGGCAGTTGCCCCCCTCTGAACCAATGTGGGTCCGCCCCTGGTTGAAATTGAAATAACAAGACTCTGTTATTCCATTGGAATCACAATAGATTTATTTCCTAGTACTCTCCATATCAGATTAACATCATTTGAAAGAAATAACAACCAGATTTTCAACATGTTGAAAATGTGCCTTTGATTTGGTGGCAAAAAATTAATATTTTTTATGTGTACATTATATATTCGAAAAACCGACTAGGTATATCTCTCGTAAAAATTAGAGTATTGAGTGACTTGATTTCAATCTTTTTCTATAAAGAATAAAAAAAAAATAACATGTTAGATCAAAATGGTTGCAGATCAAGTTCATGACTTGGACACTTGTTATTTTTTTTTATTTTTTATATTCACACAGAGAATTTTCATATAAATATCACATCTAAAATTAGATCGAGAATATTATTTTTATCACTGAATTATCGATCAAAGTTATTTCTCAAACTTAGTCACTCGTTGGGTCGGAAAGGATTTGGGATGGACCCAAACGAATTGGAGACAATTAAGTAATGGCGTATATGAACCTAACGTATACTAGCTAGCTAGTTTCTACGTTTTTGTTTTTATTTTTATTTTTTATATATGTTTTTAATTTTCTGCCCCCTTTGTGCTATAGTTATTCGTTCAAAAGAACAAAGAATATATATAAATGAAATTGACGCAAAAATGACAGTTTGATTTCAATCAGCCAATTCAATAATCAATACAGTTGTTTTTGTCCTCGCTTGGCGATGGTCTCTATAAATACTACTTCTCCACAACTAATTAGTAATCACACTCAAAGAGGAAAGAGGGAGAGAGATGATGGGAGAGGGAACGAGTAGGGTCATGAAAGTGGAGGGTGCTTTGAGATTCGTGTGCATGGTCTTAGGTGCCATGACAGCACTGCTCATGGGACTAAATGCTCAGACAAAGATGGTCATCTTTATGCAGAAAAAGGCCACAGCAAAGGACATTGAGGCCTTGTGGTAAGTGCTCTATTTATTTTGTTTGGTGTATCATTATATAGCTAGCTATCAAGTTTTTGATTGATTTAATTTCTTCTTCTTTTTGGTAGGGTTGTAACCATGGCGACAGCTGCGGCGGCTGGCTATAATTTTCTTCAATTGTTGAGATGCATCTATAACTCTTTTCAGAAGGAAAATTCATGTCGCAGTAACAGAGCATATGCTTGGTTTTGCTTTCTGTTAGACCAGGTATCTTTCATTGCCCTGTTTGAAACAATAAGAACTGACACACTTTTTTACTTTTGCACTAATGAAGAAATAACTTCAATATTTTCCCGGAAATCTTATCAGTTTATCTTTCATATTGTATACAGAGTGAGGCTATGGTAATATGCATAGCACGGATTGGTCCGTGCTATGAATTATTAGTTTTACTTTTTATGTTTAAACAATTTATCTGCATCATTCAACAGGATCTTCATATGAACATATACTTGCAGCTCAAATTTTATATTTTTTACAATCTTTTTACTGTTTGTTTAGGTAGATAAAAAAATCACTTGATTTAAAAATTCTAGATTATTCTAGAAAATGTAAAATTTAATTTATAAGTATATTTTTATATGGAGACCATGTTAAATAGTTTATATTGGCTATTGAACATTGAAAATAAAAATATTAATACACATGATGGACCATATGGCGGGCCAGTATATATGATACTATTAGTACCATAGCCTCACTCATTAATTATTTATGTCAGTTTATTTTACCTGATTGCAACCCGGTTTATCTTTTAACGTGTCTAATGTCTACAGATTTATTCTATTATTTACCACATATGTTGACATAAAAAGAAACATGTCAGACCTTATATTTTAATTTTGTGATTGATATGTTTGCTGGGTTAATCTCTTTACAATATAATATAATTATTCAATTATCTTAACAGCAATTATCAAATTAATCACTAAAGCTTCAAATAAATTATTATTTTTACAAAAAAGATAAAGCTTCAAATTTAATTATTAAAGAAAAGAAGTTGGAAAATCTGCTGTTAATAAACTATATATATATATATATCTGTTAGATTTCGTGCAATTCGAATATCATTTGACAATACTCTAATTAAGATTTTCAAATTCTTCAGTAAAAACATTACACTTACATGCCTTTAATTGAATTTTTTTTTTTTGAAGAAAAAGTATTGAATTTAAAATGGTCACAACTTAATTTCTTCAAAGAGCAACTGATCGATGCAAACATTTTGTCCCTATAATAAGATATTGAAATTACATTGGTGATATATAATTACTTAAGATTATTAAGGAGAAAATGTACCACTGTCCAGTGAATAAATTGCTAAACATACAAGTCTAGATATACATATGATTAGTACGTAGATGGATTATTAATTCCCACTGATTAATTCCAAGGTAGCTCAAAGTTTTAATTGATCTTTAAGAGGTCGTTAGCTGTCTTACTTGAAGTTGTAGACTGGCATATATATATATATATTTATGGAGGTAGAGAAAAGTTCAGCTACTTTGAAAGGCACTTGTCATACATGATTTAATTTCAATTATTTGGTAAGTACATGTACGCATTAATTTCTCTTGCCAGCAATCCCCACTATACAGTCCCATAAAGTATATATAACTAGATTAGAATTTTATGAATTTAAAAAGCCCTTGATTATTTAAGTCAATAATGGATATACATACTCTAATGATATGGTAGGTCTTATTACCTCAGTTGGATGCAATTATATTGTAAGTAAGAAAATAAATACAACTGGAAAGTTATTAGGTCATATTATTATTTTTCCTTTTAGTAACAAAAATGAATATCAGTATATCAGATATTTTTCTATCCTATGTGCAAAACATTTTTTTTTTTTTTGCAAAACCTCTGCAAGATATATATTTCCATGGTTCACTTCAAGTTTTCTTGTTCTTCTCTTGTCAACTGTACTTCTTTCTGATCTCTTTGGCCCAATCCAACAAAGCAACAAAAATAGAGATATCCATCTAGAAAATGAAAATAAATAGAAATTAAAAGATGATTTCCATATTCAATTATTCATACACAAGATATGTACATAACAAGTAATTAATTGGTTGTGCGCTTGCTTTCTTTTAGGCTGCTGTTTATGTAGTCTTCGCCACGACTTTGGCTGCATTGCAAGGATCGATGATTGCATTGACGGGCATCCAGAGTCTCCAGTGGACCAAGCTATGTAACATTTATACCAGATTCTGTGTACAAGTCGGTGGCAGTCTCTTCTGCGGCTTTATGGCCTCGCTGTCCATGGTGTTGCTTTCCTCGGTTTCGGCTTATCAACTGTTTAGATTATATCCATGTACAGCCCGGTCCATGACTAGGGCTCATTAGGTGATGTGCATGTTCTTGATGACAGTTCTGTAATTTTATTTTTTGCTGCTTTTTTTACTTGTATCTTTTGGTCTTGTAACTGGGTGTTTGTATTTCTGCTCTTTTATCATGGAACTTGGAGGATGTTTAGAGTTTCTTTTATTTAAAGTTTAGTCAGTTGTTAATATGATCTGATAAGATTCTTAGTTTGTCTTTTGTTTTCCAGTATTATTTTTATTCATTCATGACTTATTAATTTTGTGTCTTCAAGTTCTGAGATAATATATATCACTCATAGTAGAGCTAAGGTTGTGCTCCAAAAGAAGAGAGGAAGAGGCTTTCATTAAAGGAAAGGAAAGGGGGCGGAGGGGAAGAGTGATCAGACCGTAACTAGTCTGGATTCCATCACCTGCTCCAGAAGCGGAAAAGCGAAGATGTAGCCATGGTTCCAGAAATCAGAATCGGAATCGGAATCGGATTTTTGACCACCGAGTCAGAATCGGATGAATCGGCCGGAATCAGAAGAATCGGATCGGTAACTCGGATATTTTTGGCAGAAGCCTTGTTTTGTAGCTAAAAAATAGGAAAAAATTGATAAAAATAATTTGTAAAAAAAACTATATTAATTAAGACAATATTACATGAATAAAATCTATAGAGTCACATGATTTATTTAAATTAATTATTTTACATGAATAAAATCAAAATCTGCACTGTACAAGAAAAAACAAAAGCATGCGCCAATGAGTAAAATAATTTGCACTGTACGAGAAAAAACAAAATCTGCACTATAAATTTAAAAAAAAGAGAGAGGCCGACTGCATTTCTAATTCCTAGTAAAATCAAAGAGTAAAATAGTAAAATGAGAGGGGCCGACTGTAAATTTTCATTTTATTTTCCATGTCATTTCTTTCTACTCCCGACTCTTCTTCTTTCCAGCTTCGCCAATGGAGATTTTTGACTTCTGAGCTCCACCTTTTCCTGCACCAATGGAGAGTTCTGAAAATCGGCCAATCTCTTCTCCTCAGCCGATCTCTTCTCTTCTCCTCAGCCAATTGAATTTCTGCGCCGATTGAGACTCTCCCCAGGAAACTCGAATGGCACCTCCTACGACAGAGCACAGCACAGTCCAGGTTAGTGAGAGCCGGAAGTTTTTTCTTGGAATCAGCTCAACTCGGATAAAACTCGGTGTAACTCGGTTGACTCGGCCGGCAAATCGGAAAACTCGGCCGAGTCAAGCACTGTTCATTCGAGTTTTGCTGAGAAACTCGCACAGGTGCGAGACTCAAGTAAAACTCTGCCCGGTCCCGTCCGATTCCGAGTTGACTCGGAATCGGCCGATTTCTGGAACCATGGATGTAGCGGAGGGGAGCGGAAGGGAACTGCCACTGTTCGGAGGTGACGACTCTGCGAATTTTGCTGAGATTTGTTACTTTCAAATCGAAGTGTACGAAACACTGTTCGGAGGTGAGCAACGCGCTGATCACCTTCCTCCCGTTCCTTTCCCTTCCTCTCCATGCACTGTTTCTGCAGCACACAACCTAAGTGTTTCAAATTCATCAGATTCTTTGGTGGACTGATGTCATCGGATCGTTTTATGATCGGTACGGATCACTGATTCACTTTGATGCTGAGACCAAACGGAAACAGTAAATTTGTTCTCCTCCTTTTCTCTCGTGTTTTCTCCTTCTAATGCTCTTCTCCTTGTCCCTCTCCGTATCCTTCTCCCAGCCTTGTGATCAGTTAGTTGCAAAGATAAGGCACAGGTCTTTTTCATTTATTTTTCTTTTTTCTGATCTTCTTTCTTTTCGTCATCTGGAAACAATCTTAACAAAATATTTAGGTTCTTTCTTCAGGTCTTACGGCTAAAATTATTTTGGGTTCTTACAGTTTTTATTTTTTTTTTATTTTTACAAACATATTTGGTGAGAGGAATAATTTTGGTATCCTTGAAATGCACTGATTATTCTTAGGTTGTGCTCCAGAATCAGCGTCAGTAGAGGAAGGGGAAGTGACGGGAAGGGAGAGCTCGAGCATCATTCCTCTTGTTACAGTAGTGTGTTATTCCTCTCCTTTCCTTTCTGATTATCATCCTCTGGAGCGGGGTCACGACGTGGGCAGCCCGCTATCTTCTCCTCTTCCCCTTTGTTCTCGTTCCTTTCCTTTAATGACAGGCTCTTCCCGTCTGAAGCACAGCCTTAATGTTTTGTTTTTGAAGCAATAGATACAAAGGAGCAGCTGATGTCAAAGGGCCATATCTTGTAAAGTTTCAAAGTAGTATTTAAATGTGAATGTTTGAATCTTTCTTGTTGTTAAGTTGCAATAAAATATATTTCAGTTTTCATTTTTACCGGTGACTATATTGAATTTTGGTGCTAAATATGTATTGTTGGATGTTCATTGGTACCGAAATTTTTATTAATATCCAAAAAAATTAATAAATTTCAAATTTTATCTATTTTTGCATAGGATTTTAAAAAATTGTCCAAACCGGTCAAAATCTCACCGGTTTTCTACCCATTTCCGGTTATTTTCCAACTGGTTCCAAAATTGGGACTGGTGAGATTCTTGCCAGTTTCAAGAAAACAAACCGATGAGATTTTCACCTGTTTTTGTGTTTTTTTCTTTTTAACAAAACATAAAATTTTATAATTTATTTATTTTTTGTATTGAAATATTAGAAATATTTAATATATTTCTTTGAAAATAGATGAAAAATAATATAATTTGATTTATTAGAAAGACTGCGACAAATAACTCAGATCAACATTTTCAGGTCAAATTTTTCGCGGCTGTAAGAAAAATTAATATATTTCTTTATGTGTTATTGGAAAAAAAAAGTTTAAATTCTGAGTTATTGATCACGGTTTAAAAATCACTTTTAGGTAATACATAAAATATTGTGATCATTTTAGTACATTTAATTTTTAAAAATTTGTATCTATTTTTGAAAAACAACAAAAACTTTAAATTATTTAACAACTTGATGCATGTTTTACTTCTTACAAATAGAATTTTTATCAATAATTTGGTCCAAAGTACCTTAAAAATCAGACTTGCAAATGAAAACAATAAAAATGAACATGATGTCTCCAAGGCCGATATCCTTTTTTTTTTTAAATCTTATTAGATGTAGCAACCTTTCTCTTTCCGTCTGACCACATGCTAATCATAAAACATATACACTATTACTTTGATTTCCTTTAACATTTCACTCAATATATCACATAAATATGACATTTTCAGTTTTATGTTAACATGATCTAACACTATTTTCTATGGAGCAAAGAATGAACCTCAGCTCTCCAATATACGAAGATATCCGACTTGGGATCTTGTACATGTACAATTTCATGAAAATTTTGTGATGGCAAAAGACTTCAGTGGGAATCATATGATATATACAGTACACAAATAGCCTTGTATTGTTTAATTTGGTATTATCACGTCTCTATATTTTGGGGTTCAATCACATTGATTAATTCAAATTATACCTTCTCATCAGTTTACTAACAACGAGGCTCACAAGGCAGAAAAAAAGTTGTTTGGTACTTCTACACTGATGTCAGCGATATTCAATTGTATTGGTTCCTCCTGATTTTAATTCAGAGCTTGGCATTGGC
This sequence comes from Carex rostrata, assembly GCF_964058835.1. Lineage (NCBI taxonomy): Eukaryota > Viridiplantae > Streptophyta > Magnoliopsida > Poales > Cyperaceae > Carex > Carex rostrata. Next base: position 13,247,162 of record NC_135925.1, on the reverse strand, counting down.
AGAGCATAATTAATAGAATAAAAATTTCTTTCTCCCAGTTTATTTCTCCCATTCATCTCCCAATCATTAATTATATGAGGAAACCACTATATGAGGAGACCACAACTTCCAGCACAAAAAGACAAAAAAAAACGTGTATCAGTCATTAATAATGTGGGGGACCGCTAATTAACTAGGGGACCACTTATATTTAAAAAACTTTAGAACTGATGCGCATAAATATGTATACTTATACAGGCAAGTATTAACATCTAATATAGTAAGTATTCATCTGTAAGATATCAAGTATTTCTTTAAATAATCTTTCTTATTACATACTCATTTTTTACACATTTTATGGTTTTTTTTCTTACTTCAATGTTGCCTATATTTCTGATAATCTGTGAATTTTTTTTCGAATCTAAAGTCACAGACATTTTATACGTAATTTTCTCTTTCAAATGAGATTCATAATGAAGTACTTTTGAGTTGTTCGCCGTGCAAGTATTCATACTTGATATATTATATATTAACACATGCGCGCATATGCATCCATATTTACATGTGACAATTGTAAAATCTATCAAATATTAGGTGGTTACCTAAGTAGTTAGTGATCCCCCACTTAATTAGCGGTCCCCACAGATAATGCATTATGAGGTATAAATACTTGCTCAACAAGATATGAATACTTACACGACAACGTATGAATATTTGCATGACGAGGTATGAATACTTGCACAATAGATAACCCGAAAGTATGTCATCATGGATCTCATTTGAAAGAGAAAATTACGTAGAAGACGTCCATGATTTTAGATTTACAAATTTTCTCACAGATCGTCATAAATATTGATGAAATTGAACGGAGAAAAAAAAACCCAACTCTAAAAACGTGTAAAAGATGTGTGTGTGATGTGTCCAGTTTTTTTTTTTCGAAATACTTGGTATTTTAGGTATGAATACTTGATATATTGTATATTAACACTTATGCTCATAGGTATCCATATTTGCACGCGTCAGCTATAAAATCTATTAAATATTAGGTTGTCCCAAGTAATTAATGAAGTTAAGTTAGCTAATGGTTCCCACAAGTAGTTATTGACTGGGGGATGAATGAGAGAAATTGACTGGAGGATTGTTAGTTGATCCCTAATTAATAAGAGTTCGATCCGAATAATTTAATTTAAGTTTGTACGGATTTTAAAGTAGTCCTCCTTATAGTCTAAAACTCTAAATAGACCCGAATTTTTTTTTGATTCGGCTTTGGCTAACTGGATACGGTCAGGTATCACAGAGGACATTCTTCCGGTTAATTATCCCCACTGATGCCATAGACTTCCAAATAATTTGAATTCCTCAGCTTCCTCAGGTGCCAGGTTATGCTACAGAGTATCTGATGTTTTTATTATCTAACAATTTGACCCTTTGAACTAAGATTTATTATCTAACAATTTGACCCTTTGAACTAAGAGCATCTACATCCCTGAAACTATTAGGGTTTTTTATTTAAAAACTATGCATGAAAGTTTCTTATTAAGAAACTGTTTATAAACTCTATGTGGGCCAAATGATTGGCTCAAATTGTTTCTCCTTTTTAATTTGTTGCTGATGTGGCTTAATAAAAACTCTAAAATGAGTTTCAGAGATGTGAGAGTTAGAAACTTTAAAGACCATAATTTTTAAAAAGTAGTTAACAATTATTTAGAAATCCTCTTGAGTTTTAGGAATGTAGATGCTCTAAGCATTTATTAATGTTATCAGCGTTTTCACCAAATTCAGATCTCATTTTGCATGGTTTGTAGGTTTAATTCCAGTACACAATTAGGTCCACGTATAACAGATCGATCAAGTCTTGTACTGGTAAATAGAAAAATACTACTTAAAGTTCTTTGACTTCATATGAAGATATCTACTGCTGATACAATAATTTAGAATCAGTGTACTCAGGTTTATGATGCTCCATTATTAATCTGATTTACTGTTGATTAATTAGCTTTCATGCAATAAATTACATTACTTATTTATACTAAATCATCGCAGTAAATTTGCTCAAGTTTGATGAGAGACTTCACATTTTTTCTACTGATAATTCCTTCCTATAGTTGGCCAGTGCAAGACTAAAATTTTAAATTGCAAGACTGAATTTTACTGAAGACATAAATCGTTAAAATTATCTTTAGCATCCTATAATTAAATTTTAAATATTTCAAACTTCAAAGCTTGGCCCGCGCAAAGTATTTTCAACGTTATGAGGAATTTTCACATTATACTCATAATTGCATATTTTTCTATAAAATATTATATTGGATTGAAAAAATAGTTAAAATTACGAGAAGCAAATGCGAGAAAGGGAAGGGAAGGAAATGTATGTAATATAAGTTCTACTTAGGCCCACTAGGCTTGGCCCATTTTTAGCAAGAAAGCTTTTAGCCCGAAATTTCATAAGCCTGTTTCAGCTTCTTCTAACTTGGGCCTTTTTGCTTTACCGATGAAAGCCCATTTTAGTTCTCTTCATATAAAAAAAAAGGCTATAATGAATCAATGATTGGAGAGGAATGGAAAATGTGACCAGATATTGTGGCGTTGGAATAACGAAGATGAATATTCAAGCAATCTTCGTCTGGTCAAAAGATAAATTTAGGCTCTATGCGGCAGACAAATCGCCATTAAATATGGCAATCGCTGTTGACTCTTATTTAGAGCCCGAAAATTTTAATTTACAATAAACTATGAACTGATATTGCATAAACTAAAAGTTAAAAGATATAATAGAAAAACCAATCAATCACAAGATAACAGATCAACCTTCAAAAATGGAAGCATAAAAAGATTTGAAAGAAAGAATGGAAGCATAAAAATTCCCGCAATAATAAAAACACAAACTTCAACAACACAAAAAACCTTCGCAAAACGTGAGTAATTTACATAGCAAAACGGAGCGGCGGCGCGTTATTATGATAGACTGAAATAGGGATTGCTAGGTTTATATAGGCAAAGGTTTGGTGCTCAATTTAGATTTTCTATTTTGAAGCACTCGGCCCATTAACAGCCCAATGTAAATACAATGTCTGGGCTCAATTTAAGGTTTATGTAGGCCCGAAATTCCCTTAAATCTTGTTCACCGTATTTCTCTTGGACCATCTAAATTTCTGAAATTATAAATTTGATTATTTTATCACATCAACGATTTCTATATATAAGTTTCACGTTATTATTATTTTTTTATTTGCAATCACGGTGATATGGAGGGGAGAGGGAGTACCCGATCATCTCACAAATTAATAAAACGGCCACTACATATATACTGGTATGCACTGATTTTAGAGATATGAAAATAGCTATGAAAAAGAAAGTCAAATGATTTTGTCCAATCTGTATGTAATTGAGATTCAAGAGGTTTAGAACTGTTATTTGGTGTGTATGGTTAGAAAGGAACAAGGTAATTTTTAAAGATACTGTCCCTATATCCTTGCAAGTTTTAAGAAGTAAAATACTCTCTTGTTGTTTTTTGGTGTAAATCCTGATCTCATGAATCTTTTAATAATTTGTCTTATATCTTTCCTTCTAATGCTAAGGAATTACCAGCACAGGTAGGTTTAGCTCAAGAAATAGAGAATCTTCCTCTGGAACTAGGCCTTCTAGTGACAGTAGCAATTTAAATTACCGTGTTGTTGTTATTTTAGTTTATCTAATTCAACACTGGTATTATATCAATAGCTATATATTCTAACAAAAAAAGATAACTAATGCAGTGGTAGTTGGCAAAGTTGAGAACCATAGTTCTCAGGTTTAAGTCTCGTTTCTAACAATAATTAATTTTGGAGTCTTGTGTTGAAGACTTCATTTGAAAACAAAAAAAGTTGCCTATACCCGAGTTCGACCTAAGGACATCTTCTTATGAGACGAAGGCTCCAAACAACTACACCACCTAGAATTATATATTTAGTTTGAATGTTTATAAAATAAAAATATAATGTAAATTATCCCGGATCGTCAGAATTCTCAGCGCTCAACTTTTCTTCTGGACCGACAAAAATTTCGAAGATTTTGTTTGCATTTTTAATTTTTTTTTTCAACAAAAGTGTGGATTTATGTAATTTTATATTTAATGTTGGATATTAATTAAAAAAAATCGGTAATTTAAGTCTAAACACAATTTGTCAAAAATATTATATTATTGCTGCAATGTTGGACTTGGGCCCATTGGGCTTGGCCCATTTCTAGCAAGAAAGCTTGTAGGTCTAAATATGACGATAAGTAAGCCTTCTTCTACATTTCAGCCTTTTTTGCTTTACCGATGAAACTCTTCGTAAAAAGAGGCTATTGTTTATGAAATTGTATGACAAATGACGGTACTTAATTTTCATGTTCTCTTCAATATAAAAAACAGACATTTGACCTACTGATCGGCTGATCCGACTCATTAGAGATATAATTACCCAATGATTGGAGAGGAATGGAAAATATGGGATCTTATATTTCTTTAAAAAAAACAGAGAATATTCTACGGTACTGTTCATGAGTTCAAAATAATAACAGCTTCTCTTATCTCTGATGAGAAAAAGGCCAATGATTGCTTGATAAATTGAGAAGACCACCATTCCATCCTATAAACAATATCTCTGTATATCTTCTAATTTCAATCTTATGAAGTTAATTTTTCACTTGTATCATATTTTGACCCTTCTTACAATGATAACTGATAACAAAGCCTGTGGAGGTTGATAGAAATTGTACAGATCGTAGAAAGGGTTAATAAAGAGGACCGGAGTCGAGATTTTGGAATGAAATGACCATAAATTAATTAATGACATGTATGCTGATCTAAACTTTCTATTAATGATGCATCCCAAGGACAGTATGGATCAGAAGGTCACGGCCGGTGAAAGGAGGTGAAGGTTGATCATCAGTGGTCTACAAAAGACACTCGCCATACCGGTCGGTTCAATCAGCTTTTGATAAAAAAAAAGTCCATGCATTCTACCACCAACCTTTTTTTCAATAAAATATATAATATAACAATAATATTTTAGCTTTACTATTTGGACATGATACGGATATATGGTCGGTTGTACAACTGGTGGTGTCGAAGAGGAGGAATGGAACCTCCCTTTGGTCGTTTCTTGATACAGCCAAATGGAATAGGAGATCGAGTCGGTTCCTCCTCAGAATTGACTGAGATGGTAGCGATGTTGCTGTGGCAGTCAGTGGTGGTGATCGATGGAAGCGACAACAGTTTTCTAGCTCCCGTACCACACATTACGTAGAAGAAAGTCAAGAAACTAAAATTAATTATATGTTGGATTGTTGTTGCATATGTGACTCAGAATTCGATCATATTCAGATAACTAAATATTTGTCAAACGATTTCATCGAATACCAAAAAAAAAGATTGAATAGTTGTACAAATATATTCAGCCATAATATTCATAACAAAGTAAACGAAAAACATAATATTCATTGGCACCTTTTAGCTGAATGTTATTGACTCAATTTTGGAAAATAATCCAATTTAATTAATGCTATGACAAATTAATAACAATCAAGCTGTGTTTTGATCAGGAAACCAATTCATGCATGTATTGTTAATATATATTCGCTATTGGGATTTTAGTGACTATTTCCCAAAAATTCACGCGTAATATATTGAGGAAACTTAATTAGAATATATATATAATTGCATTCAACAGCATATACACAATATATAATTAACAACCTTCATTGTAAATTAATTGACGCAAAAAAAAAAAAAACATAATTTCAAGTAGTACGTAGTAGTGTTACTAGTGCAGTACTAAAGAAATTAATTAGCATGCCAATTTCATGATAAGAAGGAAGACTGAGTTTGCTTCAAATAAAAAAAATGAAGGAAAGATGCATGAAACAGTTATATTTCATGATTCATGAACTGATCATATTAATTGCAAAGTTTGGTGATGAGAAAACTCTTGCCACATGTAGCTAGCTTTGCATAGCTTTAATTCCCACACACAGACATAAATATATTACATGAAATGATGAGAAAACGAAGAAAAAATGACACTCAAAATTATAGATCACAGCCTAAGACTTAAATCTATTTCATCAACAAGCTCATTTTTGTCATCTACCATTGATTCAACATACCCGTTATAACCTTCGTATCCCCCGCTCCATGCTATCGGCCGTCTTCTATCTTCCGTCCCTCTCATCCACTGTACTCCAACTGCACCACCAAATGCATGGTTAAAACCATATCCGGTAGAAGCAAAATGAGCCATGAATGCATGGGTCGGGTCGGTCTGGACCCGACTCATGGCAAGTACAAGCTCTCGGCTCCGCTTTGCAAGGCTCCTTTCCAACTTGTGTGCATTTTGGTGGCCCCCAAGTGCTTGTGAGGTGTGGAACTTTCTATTGCAATAGTTGCATGAGAATACCCGGAGCGGTTCAGTTCGGGCTGACGGATCCAGCACAAGGTTGAGGTTTACGTCTTGGGGATTCAGTCCATGATCCATTGGTAGAGAAAATAAAATAAAAAGATACTGAGAGAGAAAGAGAGAAAAGAGAGAGGTGTTGATAGAAAATGGATTACAAGGGGAGGGTCATATAAAGGGACAGAAAACCGTAGAGGAAATGTTATTTTTTTTAGCCAAATCATTGCAAAATATAACCGAAGATGTAAATCTCAGGGAGTGGTAAATGGGTTCATGAGTTGGTCAGATTTTTCATTAGGTTATCAATTCAATTGATTATAGTCATGATTATTATATATATTTTTAAATCATGACTAAGTACTCGATCCTGATAAAGAAAACTCATTCAATCTAGTTTAATTTGCATATTCGGCGGGGTTTTATTAAACAAAGTTTGTTATAAAATTACAGTAACTATTATGATATAATTAGAAATTAATTTTCACTATATTTATAATTTATATATAAATTAATTTTATTAAGAAAAATAATGTACAACGATCCGGTCCGATTTTGTTCTACTTTTTATTAACCAAAATTCATATCCGAAATTTCTTTATCGAGTTAATAAATTCACCGTAATTTTTCGAATGGTCTTCTTCAACAACGGTAATGTGTTTCTAACTGATTCTCTCTTTTGTTTTACAAAGGTAAATCATTTAGAGATACAATGTATAACTTTTATATTAAAATTTCGGGAGTTGATATACCAATTTATTATTTGTAAGTATAATAATTAATAACGAAGGGATCAAATTTAATGTGTATTTTCTGTCATTTTCAAACGAATTCTATAGTTGCCTATCTATTGATGATGATTTGCTTAATTCAAACAACAAATATGCTTCATTATAAAAGTATCTCTTACTAAACTTTATTTCTTATGATTCAGCTCTCCTATGATGAATGTTTTGTTCCGTCCCGGCTGGGTTTAAAATATATTACAAATACTCTTGTCAATAAATACCGATACATTCAGAAATATTACTTTTCTGTCGACGTACCGTCACAGATAGTTACTTTTTACCCTCACAGATATTATCTCATTATTATAGTGAACTCAGTTTATTTGAATAATAATTTACCACAGACAAGCCGAATAAAAAATAGTAGAATTGATGATATTATTAAAGGTAGCACCAGAACATTTTCCTAAATTTATACATTTTTATATGTATTTTACTTCTGAAACTTGTTTTATAGGTAGCTAGAAAGTATGAAGTATCAGTGATTTCTCAATATGATATTACTCTAGTTGTCCTTCTAAATCAAAGAGACAAAGAGGCAACAAAAAAACATTTTTATATATAAGAAGATGATGTAAAGAATTAACCTAGCTAACCGAAGAAGATACTACTACATGTTTAATTAATTGGTTAACAAAACTAGCTAGATCATGTGGATACCCTAATAATATTATTAAAATACAAGCTAGCTACATTGTGTTATTCAACAACCATACAAAGAATAATGCAAGCTTTATAAAAAAACTTAAAAAACCGTACCATACACTACACATATATGAATAAGGAAAAAGGAATCGCCGAACTTGGTACAGCCATCGAAGACGCCAAAGTAAATGGAACATATATATTTGAAGTAGATAGAGCACCCCAAAATGACATGATTCTTTGAGATCTATGTATTGAACGACTTTTAATAAGAGTAATATATGCCTTTGGTTGCTCGATAGTCGACACAATTGGTTACTTCTACAGTTCTACTCATCCATCATACGAATATGATGCCACGTGGCACTTTTTCTCTCTGTCAAGGAGGTCAATATTAGGTCAAGTATCAATCATATAATTAAAGAACAATGGCTCTCTAATTATATTTATAATTAATTCAAATTAAGAGAGATTTAAGTCTGTAAACTTTCGATTCATGTTTTCATCCATCCAATCTTAATTTCTCTCTAATCATCCATCTTGGTCGAATGAATCACGTGTCATATTTCTTTGTTATGGCATTTTATTTGAATCTGAATTCGGAAAATTATTTGAACTATTTGATTTGTATCTTTATTCGAAAAATTATATCAGATAAAAATATAGTTTGATCACTATCTATCTATATCCAATTTGTTTACATCCAAGGGCACAATAAATATACTCTTTGTCAAGAGCTTAACTAGAATTTTAATCAGAAGCAGACAAAAAAATTATTATTAGTTTATTTCAATTATTTATTAAAATATTATTAAATAATTTCCATTAAAAGCCGATTCGGTAAGTTGACCATGAATCAAAATCGAGAAAACCAGTAGGAATCGGTCTAATCAAATCGAAAACTCAAATTTAAAAAAAATATATATTAAAAAAGAAAGTAATCTAAGCATTGAAGTATTATATTTTACTTTGAAGCATTGTTCACAAGACTTTTTCTTTAAAATTCAACCACATTTTGTACAGTTAAACTTCACAAGATATATATAATATCAGGATATTACTTTGTAAAACATATTTAGTATAAAAGAACAAAAAATTAATCACTTCAAATATTTATTGTTTTCGTAATTATTCTTTTTCTTCGTACGAAGTTTGTAAAGCATCCCTAGTAGTATAAATTACGTAGTGATCCTAGAGCTATATAGAAACAAAAACAAAAACAAAAAAAAACGCCAAGAAGAGTCAGAGACATTTCTGTACTAATATTTTAATAATAAAAAAGCCCCATAAATATTATTTATTTATATATTTGGGAATGAGAGATATTAATTCGAATAACGAATTCATCGTAGCCGTACTACTAGAATGGAATTTGAGACATTTGCTCGAGGCTAATCATGAGAATGAATAAATATTTAATTAATCCTGCATTTAATCTGTCATTCGATTGCTCAGCGAATAAAAATAATCCAAGCTCATCTCAAACTTATTTTATTAAATTAATTCATAGAAATTTGTTAACTTATGTATCTTGTCTTATTAAAATTCTGATTTAATTATTTAAATAACTCAATTGAATGGATAAATGTTCGAACAATATGGTACGCTGTGGATGATGTTCAACACTCCTCTTTTGTTAATACTTTTCATGCTCTGTTTAATATATATTATGTATTAGACATGTACATATCTTTAAACATTTTAATATATCTTTCTACTAATTATTTGATGGTTATTTATGTCAACTCAATTTACCATCTATATTATATATTGTATGTGAAAAAATATTTTTCTCTAAAAAAATAGATTAAACTTTAAAAAAAATTTAAATATTTATAACGATCCTCTAACTGAATTTTGAAAATACCATATTTTACATGAAGAGCATGACCTTAATTATTATATTAAAGACTGATTTTTGTATATGAAAAGTTAATCGGGGTGCAAACGGATTGGATATTATCCATCTAAATCCGGATCTATATCCGAAAATTAGATACGGATATCTAATATCCGTGCAGATACAAATACATATATAGTTTTAAATTTTTAATTATTCTTATCATCAAGTAGATGTATACCGTATAGTTTAATATATATCATGAACAAAATTATGGTACTCACCATTATAATTAGATATATATTATGAACTTTGATATTTTTTTAGTAATATGTATATATTTTTTTAATAAATATCAATATTGAAAATGGATATCTGATCCGTATTTGTTTAATATCTAATTTATATTTGTCTAATATTTGATATGTATCCGTATCCGAAAAATAAAAACAGATACAAACAAAATTTTACCACTATCGGATCCGTATCCAATCTGTTTGCACCCCTAGAAGTTTAACAACTAAATCCAAAAAAATAAGAGAAGAAACATGTCTAGGATATATACAAAAATTTCTCTAGTTAAATTTGGTAATCATTTATATGTGCAAATTTTTACAAAGTAGGACACAATTGCCAAGTCCAGTTATGACTTATGAACAGTTGAACATGCATGCAAAAAACTGTGTATGCTGACAATTCCGTCCCATTCTTGTTTGTCCATATGTATTCCAACATATTTCTTATTAAACCAAAAAAGATCTCAAGCAGTGAAACCAATTGTAGAGAAAGTAAAAAACACAAAATTTGAATGAACGTAAACCGAGAAAAGATTTGATTTTGAGGTGACGTCCTTGGACCACCCTATCCTGCTATCCACTCGTCCATCCCTCTATTACTATATATGTGTATTTTAATGATATCGGATTACACTCTATATTTCTAAAATTCAAACAGTCGATTCAAACCGTTTAACATTATGAATATATTAAAATGTGCTTGCTGATCAAAATTTACATTTTTATAGACTTTTTTACTATTTGTTAAGATGGGTACAAAAATTCAATGGTTTGAAAATTCAAACCGTTTAACATGATGGATATATTAGAATGTGCTTGCAGATCAAATTTTACATTTTTTATGGACTTTTTTTACTATTTCTTAAGATAGATACAAAAATTCATGGTCTGAAAACAACAATTTTGTAAAATACTTAATAAATAGTAAAAAAATTCAAAAAAACGTGAAATTTGATCAGCAAGCACATTTTAATATATCTATCATGTTGAATGGTTTGAATCGATTGTTTAGACTTTGAAAATGTAAGGTGTAATTTGGTGTCACTAAAATAAAATGGTGTAAGCGGATCCCTCATATATATATATATATATATAAAGAGAGAGAGAGAGAGAGAGATGGGCTATGGTGCATTGCAATGCATGGAGGGGTTTGTGCATTGGACCATAAATTTAAAATTCAAAATCCAAATGGCCGATCCAAACCGTTCATCTTGTTCTCCATATTAATATGTGCTTGGAGACCAAATTTTACATTTTTCTGAATTTTTTTACTATTTATTAAGTATTTTACAAAATTGTTGATCCAACGGTGGCTTAACAAAACAGTAAAATCAGCAGCCACCGTTGGATCAACAATTTTGTAAAATACTTAATAAATAGTAAAAAAATTCAGAAAAATGTAAAATTTGGTCTCCAAGCACATATTAATATGGAGAACAAGATGAACGGTTTGGATCGGCTATTTGGATTTTGAATTTTAGATTTATGGTCCAATGCACAAACCCCTCCATATATATAGGGTCCGGCTAATTTGCTGCCGGCAGCATTTTAGCCGGAGGTGCTGCCACCATATTTTTTATTTTCTGATGTCCAAACAACAAATTCAAACCGTTAGATGTTTAATCTATATTATAATATACTTGGAGACCAAATTTTACATTTTTTGGAATTTTTTTACTATTTATTAAGCTGGTTTGAAAACCGCTGATTTCAGTAAATTTCTGCAGCATTGAAATCAGTGGTTTTCAAACCAGCTTAATAAATAGTAAAAAAATTTCAAAAAATGTAAAATTTGGTCTCCAAGTATATTATAATATAGATTAAACATCTAACGGTTTGGATTTGTTGTTTGGACAACAGAAAATAAAAAAAGCCCCGGCAGCACCTCCGGCTGAAATGCTGCCGGCAGCAATTTAGCCACAGTCTATATATATATTCCACGCAATATCTTTATTTTCAAATATCAAATAGCCGATTCGAACCTTCCAACATATTCTTCATAATAAAATATGCTTGGAAACTAAATTTTATATTTTTTGGAATTTTTTTACTATTTATTAAGCCACTTTGAAAATATGGGTGAATAGTAAAAAATAGTAAAAATTTCTGGACCACCGGATCGGCGATTTTCAAAGTGGCTTAATAAATAGTAAACAAAATTCAAAAAATGTAAAATTTGGTCTCCAAGCACATTTCAATATGGAGATCATGTTGAGCTGTTCGGATCGACGTTTTGAATTTTAAAATCACAAAATATGAGTGTGAAGTAAAATAGTCGTTTTACTTCGCAACTCACCATAGCCCATCTCTGTCTCTGTCTCTCTCTCTCTATATATATATATATATAGAGAGAGAGAGAGAGAGAGAGAGATGGGCTATGGTGCATTGCAATGCATGGACCCTTTTATGCATTGCACTCTAAATCATGGATTTAAAGTCCAAACGACCAATCCGAACCGTTCATCTTGTTCTTCATATTAATATGTGCTTGGGGACCAAATTTTACATTTTTTGGAATTTTATTACTATTTATTAAGCAATTTTGAAAGTCGCTGATCTGATGGTCCAGAAAATTTTACTGTTTTTTACTGTTCACAGCAAAACAGAAATTTTCAAAAATGCTTAATAAATAGTAAAAAAATTCCAAAAAATGTAAAATTTGGTCTCCAAGCACATTTCTATATGGATTAAAGATCTAACGGTTCGGATCGGTCGTTTGGACTTTAAATCCATGATTATAGTGCAATGCATAAGGGGGTTCATGCATTGCAATGCACCATAGCCCATCTCTCTCTCTCTCTCTCTCTCTCTATATATATATATATATATGAGTTGGGCTAAAATGAGACATGGAGTAAAACAAATTTTTGCTCCATGACACTATATTTTCATTTTAAAAATTCAAACAACTGATCTGAACTGCTCAACATGATCTCCATATTAAAATGTGCTTGGAGACCAAATTTTATATTTTTTGGAATTTTTTTACTATTCATAGTAAAACAACGATTTTCAAAGTGGCTTAATAAATAGTAAAGAAATTTCAAAAATATAAAATTTAGTCTCTAAGCACATTTCAATATAGAGAACATGTTAGAAGGTTCGAATCGGTTGTTTGGATTTTCAAAATGGAAATATGGCGTGGAGTACAAACGTGTCTTACTCCATGGCTCACCCAAGTCAACCTCTATATATATATAGATATATATAGAGAGAGAGGGGTTGGCTACTCTACTTCCATAAGCATATGAGGGCATATGATTATAAGTCATTTTTGCGTTTTCAATATCCAAATGGTCGATCTGAAGCGCTCAACATGTTATCCATACTATAATGTGCTTGGAGACCAAATTTTATATTTTTTTTGAAATTTTTTTTACTATTTTTTCAGAATTTATGACACCTGCTGTTAGGACTGCAAATGGATCAGATACAGATCAGATAGTGGTAAAACTATATCAAGTATCTGTTTTTGTGGATACGGATCAGACATTAGATAGATGTGAAATAAATTTTAAACGAATACAGATCAGATATTTATATTTTTATAACAGTGAATAAAATAAAAATTTTCATAATATATATTAAATTATATGATATATATCTACTATTTAAATACGAATAATTAAAATTCTAAACCATATCCGTATTTGTACGAATATTTAGTGAATATTCGTATTTAATTTTTAAATATAGATCTGTCATCTAAATACCCCTGGCTGTGAGTTCGTATCGTCTGCATTAACTCAAAAGAGCATCTTCTGAGTTAATACATTTAAAACGGAGTCAATCCGGTCCTCCGTCTATAACACAGGGACTCTTTAATATTAGTGTGGATCTAACTCGCACAGATATTAAAGCAAAAACGGTCCAGATGCATTAACTTTTCGATTCTTTTTCGAGATAATGCAGATTTATTTCCCCTATTGATACGTAGGCTCGTAGGCGTTCGGAGTCAATAAAGAGGAAAGTCTTCAGTTTAATCTGCAGTTTCGGTGCGGTAAAATTAAAATCCCGGATGTTTTTCCAACGGGGGCTAATCAGTAATCACCAAAAAAGTAGAAAATACTTTTTCTTCATATAATTTGATTCTAATTAAAAGTAGATTAGACTAATAATTAATATATCTTAGTCGAGTCCGCATTTTCTGCATTAATTCAAAAGAGCATCTTTTGAGTTTAACATATTTCAGTTGTTTGATTAAGATCAGAGTCAATCCGGTCCACTCTTATAATGCACAAAGTCTTCTAACATTAGTATTGATAGCAATTGAATAAATAACTTGTAAATGTACGGAATCATTATTAAATTTCATTCCGTATATCATTTGAAGACTCTGAAATCTATTTTCTTATAATTAAATCATCAATCATTAACAAAATATACGGTCATCACTCATTATCCTAAAATTTGTTTATGAACAAAACTCAACTTTAATTCACATAGGAATCACAATTGAGTAACTTATGAAATTAAAACCGGACCGGAAACATTGTTTACTTGTTTAAATAAAGATAATTTTTATTACTAAATTAAAGACAAATTTTCTGAATCAAATAACAATTACATTATAAATTAACTCAAAAGAATCTCACTCCCATAAAAAACCTCCTCAAATTAAAGAGAAAACTAAACATAGCTATATCGATCTCCAATCAAATGAATTCCCTAATCAATAACTCCTGATTAATTAATTAGATAATTGAATTAATAAATCAAGCGAAATTCGCAGATTGCATGACGCCTGGTCATCATCTTACATATTGTACCTCTGCTCCTATAAAACCACCTTCTACATCACAAAAAAGGAAACCTTTGAGGTCCTCAAAAATCGCTCAAATTAAACCAAGCAGAGCTCTATAATAATAACTTCCATGAATGATGTAGAACAACTAATTAGTTGGTCTAACTTCGTTCTGTTCTATGAGTCTAGTAAATCATTATTAAATTTCAATCATTATAAGGTTAGTCGGACCAATTTTGACCTCTCCGTAGAGAGATACAGCTTGTGCAACTACACTAATTAAGTATGTGATTCTGAATTGTATATATTTAGAGCATAGTTTTAATGTCATAAAGTACGGAAATTTTTTTATAGTAAGGATAGTTTTAATGAATTTGAATTATCAATCTAATTTTTCTTCGCAATGCTAGCTAGTGTCGACGACGTAAACTTTAATTTATAATTCATTTCATACACAAAATCTATATGAATCATGATAATGACATATTGTTAGGCCTCTTGACCTTATACAAACGAAATGAAATATTATTAAATTTTGTACGTGTTGACATACATGGCTTGAAGAAGAAAGAGAGAGAGGATGAGATAGAATTGAAACACAAATTAAAACATATATCTCATGAAGGGTACAATTTGCATTGATATAATAGAATCCAACATTTGGAGTCCGCTATTTAATCTTGATTGACTAAATGGAGGTGGAGCCGTGGAGGGAATAAATACAAAAAATGACACGAGTGGGAGGTGTCAGGTGAACACAGACCACACAGCTGTGGAAAGATGGGGAGGTCCTCCTTTCCATAACAGACCGTGGCTGCCATTTCTGCATTTGCAGGTGGTGCATGACCTAGATACAGATATGATCATATGATGCCATATATTCCTCTCTTTATTTCACACGAGTACACATACATGACATGTTCCCCATTTTATACTGTGCCTGCTCCCTGCTAAATTATATAATTAATGCTCCTAATTAAGCACTTTCAAAGTCTGTAAAGTGTACGTAAACAAACTGGGTTTTAACAGAGCAGTTTTGACTTCATGCAGCCCACTAACCATATAGTTCATTGTTTTTATTCTACGGTATGTGTCCTGCATGAAGCCAAAACTGATCTGTTAAAATCCGTACCCAACAAATGTCTATATATAACACAGGAGTCTTATTGGTACATATATAAGATATATATTCTATCAAAAATTATTCAATGTAACTATGTAAGAAGGCAAAACTAAATATGTGCTACACTGTTTTGGGCTTGTATGCCACGGATGAATTTGAAAAGCAAACATCTATATATAACTCTTTAAATTAGAATGAAAATATATATATAGATGCCAACCTTAATTAATAAAAGATGAAAGAACAAATTCTGAGATTTTAGTACCTGGAAGAGTAAAACTCAGATGCATGCATGATGCATGGTTAAGTATGACAGGGAATTTAATCATTTACTTTTTAGCTCTGCATGCAATTGCAAGCCATAGAAAAATAAATTTGAGGATGTTTCTGAAGAAGCATCATATATTCATATGTTTATTTAAAGGAAAAACAGAGCATAGGACAGCAAACTGTTGAGTGTTGACATCCACACACAATGCACCTAGAGATAATGATCCAAGAGTATAGGGAAGCGCAACAAGATAGAATTAAAATTAAAATTTAATATGCAGGTGGCAATCTAAGGCCCAGCTGCTAAGATTGTACCCAGCATGGCCTCATGCTTCTCATTTCAAACCCACAATTATTTAATCATACAAAATTATTTTAAAAACCAAAAGTGGAACAGGTAGCTAGGGATCATCACATATTCACATGGGAGTTACAAGCATAGCTTTGACTCTTGCTTCGTTGAAACTTGAAACAGCAGACATACCAGAATCTATTGGCTTCTCTTCTCTGGGTTCCATGTATTTAATGCACCTCATCTGATTGCTAGCTCTTCCTTTATTTTTCTTCTTCTTTTCTACATCTAAGTCGGTGGAATTAAACTTTTTCATTGTTCATTGTTCATTGTTCATTGTTCATTGTTCAAGCAGACTTTAAAATGAGGATTTTAAATAACAAATAAGACGTGTGGAATCTTAGGAACCTCACAAATAAAAAATATTTGGCACTTTTTTTTTAAAATTTTTTTGACCCTTTTACAGAAATGCAAAAAATCGGTGCCACAGAGTATAAAATACTTCACTGAATGTGCAAAAAACACCTTTGAAGCTTTTAAAAAAGAATCAAAAGGTCCAATGTATCAACTAACAACAATTTATTAAAGAACAGTATTTACATTAATCATTATTAATAAGTGGACCTGATCCTGATATATATATTACTGTCAATTATTTGACCAGTTAACAATATACTTTATCTAATTAACTATTAATTTGGAGCAACTTTTGGTAAACTTCAATGTAATTCAACAATGCTCCCACAAACTTTAAGTTAGGTAAGATAAATACTAAAACTAACTAATTAATAAAATCAAATTATACATGAACTATGTACACAAGGGTGTTAATAATAATGGGTTGTTTCTGGTTCGGATAATTAAGATCAATATTGTATATTTTTTAAAATGGATCCGGCCCGACTCGACCCAACACGGATCGAGATATGAATCCAACCTGATCCGAACAGGTCACAGTTCGATCCAACCCAATCCAATAAAATAAATAAATATATATATATATATATATATAGAGGTTGGCTAAGATCAAAGTGGTAGTTCCTGAGTTTTGGTGCTACCAATTCGTTTTTTAATTTTCAAAGTTCAAAACGTCGATCCGAACCGTTCAAGTTGTTCTCCATATTAAATTGTGCTTGGATACCAAATTTTACATTTTTCTGAATTTTTTTACTATTTATTAAGCCACTTTGAAAACAGCTGATCCAACGGTGGCTTCTGATTATATATATATATATATATATATAATTATTTAACAGGTCTTTGATACTAGATAATTTCAAGTTTAAGTCTTTGATCATATTAATTTGAGGACGTCTCATGTTCAAGCTCCAATGAGAAACTATTTGTGCTTCCCAACTGAAAATAATACATTAAATTAATAGAGAAAAAAAAATTAATATATCCAAATAAAATAGGAAAATAAATAAATGGGTCGTGTTGGGTCAATCAGTGACCCGACCTGTATCGGGTCAAAAAATTTGAACCCATATCCGATCCCTTTGCTTACAGGTCATTAATTAATTGACCAATTAGACAATTAAGGATATTAAGGCCTAGTTATAAGATGAATATCAACATTAGATAATATAAAATTGAATGCAAGATAGTTTGGATAATTTTTGGTTCTTTAACTAGAATTGAACCGAAAAAAATAATATTGAAAAGATTGAGAATTCAATAAGAAGGGGTTTTCAGTAAAATTAGACAATTAATATCCTTATCCGACCAATTAGACAATTAAGGCCTAGTCAGAATAATTACTATTTGAACCAGCGCTAAATAAAAAATAATAATAGGTGAAATATTGAGACAATAATGCAAAGAAGTCTTGAATAGATTTTTACTAAAATTAAACAAGAAAAAATCCATATATTTTAGTTCTCACCTTAAATTTTTGTAGTGTTTAATTAAATGACTAAAAGGTTCAATTAATCTAAATAATTTATCCTGGACCCAGTTTGGTCCACAGTAGCAATTATGGTAGTGATCTGAATAGCACCCTATCTTGCATGGATATGAATACATATATCGTATCGGATACTATACGATATGGAACGACAATATGATAATTTTCAAAAGAATACAGATACCAAGTATTGGATTACAAATCAGAATTACCAATATGATAATTTTTAATACGACAATACATATATTGGATACTAATACGATTTTGATATGATACAAGTACGGAACAATATATGAAGTATCAGAGTAACATAAATAGCACCTAATTATATTTTCCAATTGATATATATTTACAAAGATGTCCATCTAAAAAAGTGCGCAATGATTTTTTCTTATTGTTTAATCAATGTCGCAATGAATGTTGACTTTAGTTAAGGAATGAATCCGTATCCCCTCATGTTACTTGAGGATGCAATTAAACAATCTAGATTGTTCTTTCATTTTTGCATGAATTTCAAAACAAATTTTCTATATTTATAATAGACATTGAATTTTCTTTGACCCGATTGTAATTAAATTCAAACCGTTAATTTCTAATTGTACTCTCAGGTATATATATGATGGTACAGATTCTATGAAGCATGCATGTTTTGTTTGTAAAGAAATGTTCACTTCCTACTCAACAACATTAATTGTGTAAGATCTAGCCACCGAACTTACGGACTAATTATATATATATATATAGCGACATATATTATTCATTGGGGAGACTTTAGTTCAAATTTTAGTAAAGAATGGGGTAGGATTGAAAATTTCAGTAGGAAGGATAGTGCAATTTGCATAAACTTTGTAACAGGAAAAGAGGGAAAGAGATTGTGGGGTACTATATATGTGAATGGCCTTTGAATATAATATTAGAGTAAATTTTACTGGAGGTCGCTAAATTGTCTTTTGTCACGAATTGGTCACTGAAGTTTGATTTGTCTCAATCAAGTTATTGAACTTTTTATTTGTTTCAATCAAGTCACTTTATAACTTTTACATTTAAAATACTAACGAATATTCTCATTCTATTAGTATTTTGGACGGAATATGCTTATTCCGATAATATTTTGGATGAAATGAGAATATTCCGTTAGTATTTTGAACGAAAAAAAAATCATATAATGACCTTATTAGAACAAATAAAAAATTCAATAACTTGATTGAAACAAATCAAACTTGAGTGACCTATTTATAATAATGAATAAAGTTTAGTGACGTCCAGCAAAATTTACCTTACAATATTACGTAATTCTTATGCTTTAATATATCTGGCTATGGTTTTTTGATATTAGAACTGAAAGAGATGCTCTCAAATAATCGTTATCAGTGCCTTTTTTGGTTCATATGCAATTAAAGAAATGAACTGTCC
The DNA here is from genome assembly GCF_964058835.1 of Carex rostrata. Lineage (NCBI taxonomy): Eukaryota > Viridiplantae > Streptophyta > Magnoliopsida > Poales > Cyperaceae > Carex > Carex rostrata. The sequence goes on along the minus strand of NC_135925.1, from coordinate 13,227,453 downwards.
TTTCAATAAGGTAGTTTATTTTAGGTATTTTCCTGCAAAATGTAATTATTTAAGTTTCAGAATCGAATGGGTAAGTGTGACACCGTTTGTCACTTTCTTTCTTTCGGCTCACCATTGTTCTGTGTCAAGTAACCCAAATAAAATAACGAGGGTTTTTTCATAAAAATTCCAAGTATATTTAATCCTATATTATAAAATGTTAAATAAATATTGTATATTAAAGTGTAAGTAATTTGAAATTTGAGGATTCATTAGTAAAATCTCCACGAAAAAGAATTATTTTATTTTTAGAAATTGTTTTATACCAGCTACTTCAATAGATATTATAACCTCTCATCAATAAAGTCCTGTTTTTATTTTTAGAGCTTTCATTTAGTGAATATTTCCAACAAGGTATAACATTTATATGAAGTAAATGTGTATTATACCGGTGTTGCTATGTTATGTATTTATACAGGTAGATAATAACAATATTCTATTTTTTGGGAGGAAGTTAATTTTTGAGAGTATAATACAAAAAGAACGTGTGTATTATTTCTCACAAAGTTCCACAAAAGGCAACGGACTCCATATGAGAGCAAGAGGTACCTTGTGTAGGGCTGCACAAAAAGTTCGTAGTTCGTGATTCAATTTGAGCTTGATTTATAAAAGTTCGTAATTAATTCGATTCAAAATTAATTCATTCTGAAACCAATCAAACCAGTTTGGTTCGAATCTTATTCAAACTGAGTATAATTCATTAGAAATTGGTTTGTGGACTATTTAGATTCAAATCTCAAATAATGTAACTAATGGCTTTAATCATCAATATTTAATAATGCATGAACTAAACTTATATTAGAGCTCAAAATTATTAATATAATGGTAACTTACAGTAGGAAATGGTTCAGCACCGTAACAAATTAACAATGGAAAAAATTAAATTCTATTTGACTATATTCATGCCGTGATTTTAATCAATCCAGTAGCATAAAAGGTAAGGGAATTTTGGACTGGTTTATAATTCATTAGTGTGAATTCGTGAAAGATAAAAAGTAAAAGGAAACCGCGTGAATTTGTTCCGCGTGAAGAAAACTAATGTATAAACTACCAGTAGTTGCCAAAAAAAATATGTAGTTCGTGATTCGATTGACTTCAATTCGATTTGAAAAAAAATCATAATTAATTCATTTGAAACAAATCAAATAAGTTCGATTCGAATCTTATTCAAAATCAAACTCAAATTAAAGTAAGTTTGATATGGTTCGATTTGTTTGCTGCCCTGGTCCTTGTGTGAACGAATAAATAAAGAACCGGGCTTAATGTACTTGGGTCTCTGTTTCGAAGTGAATTGATTGAAATACATATACTGAAAGCCCTTGTAAATTATGGACTATTAATACACATAAAGAGGCCTTGCTCTTCCTTTGTTCCTTTCCTTGAATTTCTCTCTATTTGAACTTTTCTCAATTTATAAGCCCACAAGACATGCCAAAATTTTCTATTAAATAATTAAAAAATACAGAAATATTCAGCGATAATTCCAGACGGAATATATGAGATATGACACCCACAAATTGTTTTCCTTGCTTATATTTTCAGAAATTGTGTTGACATTTTTTTTTCTAAATTAAAAGTTAGGGAAGACCTGGCTATTTTTGTATAATTGCACTATTTTCTTTATAAAGGGTCAATGACATGGACAGTTGTACAACATACTGTACTTAGGTACATATGCAGAGTAAGTTTGGAATGGCAAATAAGAACAGATTTAGGCATAAAAAATGCAATTTAATATTGAAATCTGACAAAAGTCAATGTGGAAGAAGATAAAAAACTGGTACAACATACTATACTTAGGTATTCATGCCTCTTATTAAGTAACTACTAGAAACAAAAGGAGTAGAACTAGGGTGTTCTTAAGTTCATCAAGATTCTTGGTGAACTCAAGTCTAAAACCCGTTAAATCGACTTCAAATGACAAATTCGAACTGTTAAAACCCTCATACCTTACAAGTGATGCATCTACATGTAAAAATTTTAAACATTCAAATTAATTTAGTATAAAGTCAAGCGGTCAAAAAACGTTCAAAAAACGTTCAAAAAATAAATGCATTAAAATTAATTTATTAACCTTCTAATTTTGACCGTTTGACTTTATACTAAATTAATTTGAATATTTAAAATTTTCACATGTAAACGCATCACTTGTAAAGTATGCAGGTTTCAATTAAAGCCGATTCGACGGGTTTTAGACTTGAGTTCACCAGGGGGCTTGGTGAACTTAAGAACACCCTAGTTCTACTCAAACAAAAGAAAATGCAATTGACGCTTTATAGAAAATTTTCATCTTGGCACAAGAAAAACAAAATATTTGCATTACACCGAGCATCGTTCATTTGGATACAAATCATATGAAATTATAAAACCTATGAACATTACATATATAATTAACCAACAAACCACTTAAATTCCGGAATAATTCACCCGGACCTTTCCTATATTGACATTTCATAATTCATATATAATATTCACCATTTTTCACTCAAACATCGCGGTAGTTGATTCCAATTTTTTTGTTCTACTTTTGATTTTCTCTCCTCTGTTTTTTTTTTTAACTAGTGAGAAGAGCTTCTAACTTTGCTCTAAGTTCCTTCCTCAGGATCTTGCCAGATGGGTTTTTGGGAATAGAATCAGTGAAAAATACTTGTGCTATCCTCTTGTAAAATATTACCTATATAACAGACAGAAGAAAGAAATATATATTGTGTTAGATCCAAGTACAAAAGTTAATTTAACATAACATATAATAGGAGAATATAAAAAAGGCATAAAAAGAACAGAACAGCAAATTTACCTGCTTCGAGACAAACTGCTTGATCTCATCCTCAGTGACCTGAGAACCGTTAGATCTAACAACAAATGCAACTGGAACTTCACCAGCGATTTCATCTTTCATTCTACATGCACAAATTTACAATGATTAATACCATGTGCTTCTCAAATCAGGTAGCTAGCTAGGTGCTCTTATCAAATTAGGTACAATAAATCATGTGAAACATGTAGAATATTCTGCTCCGTACTATCTAAAGTTGGGTACTTTTGTCAGGATTTTTTTTTTTTAATAGTTTAGCATAATAAATAAAAATATTCAAACTTACGAAACAACAGCTGCATCAGCAATGGAAGGATGAGTAAGGAGAAGGGCTTCAATCTCGGCTGGTGCCACTTGGAAGCCCTTATATTTGATGATCTCCTTGAGCCGATCGACGATGAAGATTTCATCGTCATCGTCTACAAAACCAATGTCTCCTGTGTGTAACCATCCCTCTTTGTCTATTGTGTTCTTTGTAGATACTGGGTCATTCAGATAACCTGTATTTTTAGATGTATGTGTAAGTTACGTGCTAATTTAACAACTGATAATTGAAACTGAAAATTTTCAGGAATAGCTTAATTATCTGTATTATGACTCTTGGTGATATTAGCTTATCAAAAAAAAAAAAAGACTCTTGGTGATATTGCATCCAAAAGAGATGGGATCAAAATTAACTAATTTCAAGATCAAGATATTCTACTTTAATTTCACCTTTTACCAGTATTAAATCACCACTAAATTTAGATTTCTCGTGTGATCATGTTATATCTTTTTAATCATTTTGGGTCGTAATCATGTTTTGGTGCATGCCTAACTAAACCAATAACATATGATTGGTTAGTTGAGAAATTAGAAAGCCGACAGGTGATGAACAGATCATGATTTGGTAGGAGGAAAATGCAAGAGAATTAACTAGCTAGGAGGAGGTCCTACTTAGCACAATTGTATGGCATGTGATGCACAACCAACCAGAACAAATATTTAAGCTTAGCACAAAAGATTTTCTACCTTGTATGAACTATGGCTGATTATGCAGTGAGTTATTCTGTCAAGTAAACAGGCTGTTTCTTTGAATAAAAAAAAAAAATGGAAGCAACAAATGGTGATTTGCTTCTATTTGAAACTAAATGACACAGAAGTAGCTAAGAGACAAGTAACAGCTCTTTATAAGATATCAAAATCAAAATTGCCTCCACTTCACGGTTCAAATGTCAGTTGTTATGGCATTGCCTTCAAGTTTTAAATCATCTGACAGAAGCTTATTTTGTACTCTCATGTTGGTACCATTATTATATTGTAAAATATTCTCAAGTTTTAAAGGTTATTGGTGCATTTCCCAGTAGAGTAGTTGAAGTTTATAATGGGACCAGGAATTGGACAGAAGGCAATCAAGTGGAATGCAGCACCAAACAAGTAGGAGGAAATTACTTGAGCAAAAAGAGAAATATATATATTAATAATAAGAAAGTGATTAATTATATGTGCCATCAAGGCATGGAGTGAGCCCACAATTTTTAGGTATTGATAAAAATACATGGGACCAGGGACTAATACATTTTTTTAATGGCAGTGGGATGAGGATGATTATGATATCACGCTCAACCATACCATCTATTAATGCTCAGACTTTAATTCAATTTTGAACTTGGAGCAGTTTGAATTGAATAGGTAATCAAGATGGTATTAAATTATAATTTAATGCTTTCAAACAAAAATCTGAATGCCCGTTCAAGAATTGAATTTTTCACTAGATGTCAATTGAACCCATGAAGTGAAAGATATATTATACTATCAACAATCAGACAACTACCAACTTTCACATGCAAAACCTAAACACAATCACAATCACAATCATATGTTCAGAAAAGGAAAAGAGAAAAAAATATCACCTTTCATGATTTGTTCTCCCCTGATGCAGATCTCTCCAGGCTTGTTACGACCGAGCGATGCGCCTGTTTCGGGGTCTACTATCTTCAGCTCGGAATTTCTGACCACTGTACCACATGAACCCGATTTCACTGGGTATGATTCCTTTGCAAATGCCAAGCACATTGCCAGTACCGGCCCCGCTTCAGTCATTCCGTACCCCTGTATTTAATATAATGTCATGAAATTAAATTAGAATTTATTTATTAGTTAGGTACTATTGATATTTCATGCATTTATTATATGTTGCGACATAAAACGTCCTAATTAAAAACATGTTAATTTTCTTAATTGGGGACAAAAAAAATCCAATTTAAAAAGAAACTTTTCATATTTGTCTATTTTAGGGACAGAACCATGCATTGAATAGTGGACCCAGTCTACAAAAAAATTTGAGACGACTAATCCACGAAAAGAATGCTCAACGGTTTCCCGCCTATTTCTATGCTCTGCTGCTGGTACATAAGTTTTTTTTACTTGGTAAACTAACAGAATCGATACTACTTGGTCAATCTCAGCCGTTAAAAGCCGGGGCCCAGCATAAAGAATTATTAATTAGGACATCTAAAGTTCTAAACTAGTAAACAAATTACAAGAGAGAAAAATTCAAAAAGGTGCGTATACGAGTCTCTATTCTTTACCTACACCTCTGCTCTATAGTCTACTTCTTACCTAACTCAATTGCGCAGAAAGAGAGTTTATATATAGAAAACAAATGGAGTCTAGCAATCTACGCCACTAAACAAATAATTTGTGGGACCAGTATGAAAATTTCATTTTCCTTTACAAATAACCTGATAAATTTTGGGTGGTTCCTCTACCGGAGAAATTAAGAACTGGAACGGACAGTTCATCTGATTTAGAAAACATAAATACAAATAATAGATTTGCTAAAATGGGTCTTTTTCTATATTTATATCGGAACTTATATACTAAAAATATCATGACTGCTTTATATGTTTTTATCCCGATATAATTTCTGATAAGATAAAATTCTTCCATGATTAACTTTTTATCTTTTTTAAGCTCACCTGGCCAAGAATTGCGTTGGGTAACTTCGCTTTGAAGGCATCCTGGATATCTTTACCCATCGGTGCAGCGCCCGACATGACCAAGCGTATGCTCGATAGATCATAGCCTTCCACTACTGGGCTCTTTGCGATCTCCACCACAATCGGCGGCACGATCGGTAAGATGGTGATATGATACTTTTGCGTCAGCTCCATCAATCCCACAATATCAAACTTCTTCAGGACTAATATGGCAGCACCGACTCTAAGCCCGCAAAGCAAGATTGAGTTCAAGGAGTAGATGTGGAACAATGGCAACACACATAAGATGACATCATCCTTGTGCATGTACAAATTCGGGTTCTCACCGTCGACCTGTTGCGCCACACTGGTCACGAGACTGCGGTGAGTAAGCATGACACCTTTCGGCAAGCCGGTTGTCCCAGATGAATAAGGCAATGCAACTACATCATCGGGCTCAATCTTGGAATCAAAATCTTCGAACAGAGAATTGCTATCTTCTTTTATGAGCTCAGAGAAATGCATATAGCCATCAACATGTCCATCGATTATGACAACCTGAATGTCGCGTTCAGCGGCAAAATCTTTTACTTTCTCGATCGCGCACATCTCAGTGATTATGATCTTCGGCCCGGCAGCTGAGGCCTGTTTATGGATCTCGGCCGGCGTGTAAAATGGGTTTGCAGTAGTGGTGGCGGCACCGAGCCGAGATGCACCAAGAAAGGAGAAGGCAAACTCAACCGAGTTTCTCAACAGGTTCATGATCACATCACCTTTTCTGATACCATGGCGGCGGAAGTTGGCAGCAGTGTACCGTGAGATGCGATCCACGTCTGAGTAGGAATAGATGGTACCACTGGATCCATCGATCAGGCAAGGTCGGTCAGCGTATTCTGCCAAGTGCTCGAAGCAGTAGGAGTGGAGAGGGAGGTGGTTCGGTATTTCGATATCGGGAAGTACGGACCGGTATATGGTGGAGTCCTCAGGTGGGGATGGATATGAGCCCATTGTGGTGTGTGGGTTTGTGTGTGTGAAAGAGATAAGTGTGTTATGTTTAATGGGAAGAAGAGAGAGAAATAATATACCTCTGCCTGCTTCCCTGGAGGGAAATGGTAGGAGGGGAAGCTAATTATATGCCAAAGGAAGTTAGGGAGTTGGTGATGGCGGTCACGGGTTTTGTAGTTTCAGCTGGTTATAGACCCGATCCATCTAATTTGTCTCTGTTGAGTTTGGGACTTGGCCTTTGGGTGGGTTGTATTGGTTGGTCAATACTCAATAGTGGATTGTTTCGTTGTTTCATTATAAAAAGAAATTCTTTCTCTACACTAAATGAAGAATTCAGATCCAGTAAAGTAACCCAACAATTGGTTTTAGATCGGACCGTCCGATTCAAATTCATGGCAATTCAAATTCTGAATCCCGAAGCAATCTCGAGGAATGGATTCGAATTGGACGGTCTTGATCCAAAACCCAAAAATTGAGTTCCTTTAGGGGATCCAGACCCATTTATATATGTATATAATGATAGAGGAGGGATCCACTTACACTTTTTTTTTGGTAACACTAGATTACACTCTATATTTTCAAAATCCAAACAGTCGATTCAAACCGTTCAATATAATGGATATATTAAAATGTGCTTACAGATCAAATTTTACATTTTTTTTTGAATTTTTTTACTATTTATTAAGATGGGTACAAAATTTAATGGTCTAAATATAGCGATTTTGTTAAATACTTAATAAATAGTAAAAAAAATCAAAAAAAATGTAAAATTTGATCTACAAGCACGTTTTAATATATCCATTACGTTGAACGGTTTGGATCGACTATTTGAACTTTAAAAACTTTAAAAATGGAGAGTGTAATTCAGTGTCACCAAAAAAGATGTAATTGGATCCCTCCTCATAATGATATATGCTTATAAGTCATATATATGTTTTTAAGGTTCAAACAGTTGATTTAGACAGTTCAAATTTATCTATTTTTTGAGAGATTTGTTTACAAATAAAAATTTTAAATTATTAAATTTAATTTGTATCAAGTCAAGCAGTTAAAAAATAAATATTTTTGTGCACATCTTAATGTATTGTTTTTATGTAAAAATTTCATTTTCAAAAATTATAAACAAAATAGTAAAAAAATTCTAAAAAATATAAAATTTAGCCTCTAAAAACGCATACATGAGTTATACCATATAAATGAACTAAACATTGTGTTTTTTCTTCTGTTCTTTTTAAATAAAAATTGGGATAAATTATTATTTAATTTGAACTGCAAAAATTCTATGTATGACCATTTCTCATCAGGTTTAATCTGTACCTTGATAATTCTTCCCAATTCCTATACCTGTGTTGTATATAGCGTGCATCTTAATTACTCAATCAAATTAATGTCATAAAATTAAGTCCGTCTTGTAGATAATTTCTGTGTACTGGTGTTTAAATCGAGAAATGAGCATCAAAATATTTAGTAAAAATCCTCGTACATCAATTTCTGGCATCAATTTAAAACATGTAAATTAACTTTGGTCGGTATATATATATATACGACTAGAAAACGTTACACCAATACCAGCATTCGATTCACTGATAAAATTTAAATAAAAACTCATTTATAAATATTGAAATTTAGATGGTCAATATTTATCTTTATCTAAAAAATAAACTATATATGATACATGTCTTAATTAATGACCGAAGGTCCGAAGCTTATGTTTATATTATGATAAAATTAACAAAAATATATATATATATATTTTGAGGAGGGATCGGATGACACCGTTTTTTGGTGACATCAGATAACATCGTGCATTTTCAAAGTTTTCAAAGTCCAAATAGTCAATCCAAACCGTTCAACATAATGAATATGTTAAAATGTGCTTGCAGATTAAATTTTACATTTTTTAGAATTTTTTTACTATTTATTAAGTATTTAACAAAATCGCTATATTCAGACCGTTGAATTTTTGTACCCATCTTAATAAATAGTAAAAAAAATTCAGAAAAATGAAAAATTTGATCTGCAAGCACATTTTAACATATCCATCAAGTTGAACGGTTTGGATCGACTGTTTGAACTTTGAAAATGCACGGTATCATCCGATGTCACCAAAAAACAGTGTCATCTGATCCCTCATATATTTTTCCTCAAATGCAAGTTCCTAATTTTTTTTATTAAGACGTTACCTATATTTAGATAAGGAATATATTATCTTCTAATTAAACTTCTTGGCTTCAACATACTTATAAATCTAAATCAGCAGTTGTCGTGACTATTTGTTCGAAACTCAACGAGCAAATTTAGCAAATTTTGAACGCTAGATTGATTTATTCGGAAAACAAATCGTTTGTTCAGGGACATGTTCTGCTCCAATTTTTTTTCTTCCTTTTTTTAGTAAAGATCAGTGTTGTAAAAAACAATCATTTAAGCCAATTAATCGGCTGATTAGTCGTTGACAATAACCAAACCATCAAGGATTTTTCCGACTAATCAGCCGATTATTCCCGATGAATCACTTGGCGGTACATTGTGCATCGGACAAGCACATACCATTATTTACAACACTGGATTAGAAGTCAAGCCACCGAACTATTTAATATAAATAATAAATCTTTTCATTTAAATTTCCAACCTGCAACTTTCAAAAAATAAAAAAACATTATATTTGTCACCAGATAAACAACTGGTTTTTTTCCAAATTTTATAAATCAGGTATGAACTTTATTCTGGCAAAAATGGAATTAAGTAAAAGTGACCTATCAAATACTGACAAAGATGAAGTCACGTGTTGAGAGAGAGAGAGGGGGTAGAGACAAATTAACCCAGATTACAATTAATTCTTTTACCACATTTTCAATATGTGCAAGCACAAAAATTATACTAAAAGGGACCACAATGTCGAGAAATAAACGCACCAACTATTATAACAAATATTTTTTTTTTTTGGAAATAATTTACATTTATTAAAATTGACAGCTTTAATTTGTATTTAATATAAAATACATTTTTTTTTGCAAACACATCGCTTTTGAAATTAATATAAGTTTAATGGATTACATTGTTTTTTACTAGGTCTGTATTTTGAAATATCAATTTTTGTGAGGTTGAGAGAACAACACATAACTTGATGACTAAATTATTATTTTCTATATGTAGGTCGCTAACTCGAAATTAAATATTGAAAATGAGATGAAGAATTTTAATCTTCATTCATCTAAAAAAAATTATAAAAAAAAATCATTAACCATAATCATGTAATAGCAGGGGCAGATTCACATGACGATTAATTGATCTCTATTTATTTTAAAATATAGTACTCAGATATTATTTTACTATATGAGTAAAATAAAATATTATGCATACTGGAAAATTAATTTTCATATTTTTGTAAAAAATTATACAATTAATCTCCATAAGTTGTAAGTCTGTTTCCATCTCTGTATAATAACTAACTTTAATTACTTTGTATTAAATTACAAACATTTTCATGTCTAAAAAAGTGTGAATCTTTGTGATTTTGAGATTGATATATTATTCGTTGGTTTTTTATGGCCAACAACTTTTTTTGTTTACAAGTGTTCACTGACTTCTTATTATAACGATGAAATTAGTTGTCACGATAACAATTTTGGAAGTTTGCTCATCATGACTTCTTCAAAGAAGTGCGACCATTTCAGTATCCACTTTCAAAATTAGTCCTTTTACTTTTTTACTATGGCATACCTATCAATTCAGATATCATATGATTGCCCCCGACATAGTCTTTCGGATTCGGTTTCTGAACAGAGAAATGAAATCCATATGCAATTAGCTCCACCAATGACAAGGACATGTCCGTTATTTGTAAACTTTTCAAAGGGTAAAATTGGTAAAAGTGCAAGTTGGGGTTGGTGAGCAGATTGGTGGGGTTATAAAAGGCTTTGACTCGGAAGCTACACACCCAATGAGAACCTGACACGTGTGAATTCACCTAACGCGAAAGGCCTGAACCGGGTCAGACAGGCTCGGTCCGGTTTTGGTCTTCACCTACTACCGACCGGATTCCATGCAGTCCTAGTTCAACACGGTTTAGTGACGCCAAAATACGTCATTTTTTCATAAGTCAAGGAGTTGTATTTGGGTCTGAGATCTTGATCGTTGGTTTTATTATCCTTGGGAGATCTGACGGCTGGCAAGAAAAAATTGTTGTTTCAGGGGATGCAGTATAATTTTTTTTTCTTTTGAAGGTGGACTTTTGCTTCTTCTTCAACCCAAATAAAACATGCGTGCAGTGAGTAACATGTCGTGATTTTGATCCCGTGCCATGCCGTGATGTGATTAAGTTAATTTTTCATATGTCATGTTGTATTGTGACCAATATGTCAAGAGATGATCATGGTACGCGAATGGTCATGCCGTGACCAAACATGACTCGCGTAACTCGCATGACCATTTTATCATAATTTAAGTTGGTTTATTCAAGATTCACCATATGATCAAGATCTAACAGTCATAATTATACATAACTCGCGTAACCACGTGCCGTGACTACATCTTTCACATGATGTGCCGTGTCGTGCCGAATTTTTAAAAGATGATCACGGCACACAAATAGTTACGACACGTACAATTTATTTTTAACTTTCTTACCTAATTCTGCATTTATTATATATATATTAAACCCCACGGGATGAAGCTTTATTTCAAAGGATTTTGCATAAAAATTTATTCAATGTTAAATCAAAACCGTCTAATTCGTGTTAAAATGATCACGAGAATAATTTAAAATTATATTTATTAAGGTTTAAATTCATTCGTTCAAAATTCAATTCAAACCACAACATGTTACCTCTAACTTGCCTCCAGCTCGTTTTTTGTAGTCTTCCATTCTTTCCAAAATATAATAAAAAGACACGAGCCATTTTGAAATTATTTAAGCATGTATTGTACGCTAAACACGTGTGTATTTTGATCTTTATTATAATTAGTGTGGACTTTAACTAAACGTCATCAAATTCAAAATTCGAGACCCCAAAATGACAATTATTCCAAAGAGAAAATCTTGATCTTTTTAATAAGTATTTCGTGATGCGTGTTAAGGTGCTAATAAATAAATACTATTTTATTGTATAGACTAGAGGTGTCGATTCACAGTGATTAGATGTTACTAATAATTTTCTAGTTTTTTGATAAGCTAGACTAAATTCAGAACTTTAAAGGATTGAAAAGTAAATTTTCTAAATTAAGAATGGTTTCCTAAATGAACACAAATCTAAATAATAAAAGTTATTGGTATCCAAGTTCCTAAGGTTTTCTGGCTTACCACAATACTTATTTCAATTAATTATGATAATTTTACCATCTAATTAATTATAATAATTTTGCTATCTACTTAATGTTTTGCTGATATTTTACCATCTACCTAATGCCCTATTTAGTCAAGATCCGATTAAGGCATAACGAGCTAACAATAGACAGTTAGACTTTAGCCTATGTTTTTCTTTAATTTGATGTTCTATATTAAACCATCACTAAAATTGCTCTACAGCCTAATTGTCTAGACGTGGCTAAATTAAAGCATATATGCAATTAGAAAGTACTCAAAAGATAAACCAAATTAGAACAGAAATTTAAGAATTTTTTTTATAAACCATAATTAAAAAAAAATTATTAAACCAACATGATTACTTTTTTTTTATAACCATAAGATATTTTCTTTTTTTTCAAGACTGAAATGACAATTCAATCCAAGATATTATCACAAGTTTTACAATATCATTTTTTTCGAAATCTATGAAAATGGCTCGGACTAAAATGACTCCAAAAATAAATAAAAATACTTTGGACCGAAATGGCACCTCAGTTCTTATGATTTTTGTAAAAATCAAAGCAATCAAGTTGGTTTGGTAAAATATTTTTTTTATTTACGGTTTCTAAAAAAAATTCTAAATTTAATCATCAATAAAGTGCTTGAAATCCTTTATAATGCTTTAGTTTATTTATAAACAAATTTGAATATTCTTATATATCGGAAAATATCATTCAAGCAATATATATATATATATATATATATATATATATATATATATGAATATGCTAGCATGCTATGCATAGCATAGAGCCCCTCCATGCAACGCCTTGAATTTTGACTTTTCAAAATCCTAACGGTCGATCCAAACCGTTCATCTTGTTCTCCATATTAATATGTATTTGGGGGCCAAATTTTACATTTTTTGAAATATTTTTACTATTTCTTTAGATTTATTGAAAATCACTGTTTTCAGCAAATCTGGACCATAAAAAAACAGTGATTTTCAATAAATCTAAAGAAATAGTAAAAAAATTCCAAAAAATGTAAAATTTGGTCCCCAAACATATATTAATATGGAGAACAAGATGAACGGTTTGGATCGACCGTTAGAATTTTGAAAAGTCAAAATTCAAGGCGTTGCATGGAGGGGCTCTATGCTATGCATAGCATGCTAGCATAAAAAAAAGTGGATAACCATCTGCTTCATTAGAAACATATAGATCCTTACATCAAAAGAGTCATAGTTCAACATGAAAACTAAAAACAGAAGAGAAACTAAAAAGCATAACAAAACAGGTTAGAATAGGCATTACTATTACAACAAATGCCAGAGTATAGAATAGAGAAAGACAGATAAAAGTATAAAACTAAGCCGGGTCAACCAAGCTGTCAATAGAAGAGGAACTAGTAGCTGTAGACTCAGAAGTAGAAGAGAGTTGGACCAGAACACCTTGGTTACCAATAGATTCAAAGGCAGCATCTATGTGATCCATTTAAGCTCGGGTCCTAAGGTAGTTAGATATGACAGAGCCTTCTTAACCACGACCAATATCTGTGTTTTCTGAATTCGACGGGCTGTTTTGGGTACTTGAATCCGAGCTGATTATCATGAGACCTGCCTGGTTTAAAAATGAGATATTCATTGGTAAAATTAAAGTTAAGCAATACATTTAAAATACTAGATGTATTCTCAATTATTTAAATAGAGCGTATATAAAATTGACTCACATTAAGATTTGTTGTTTATTCATAATAAAGCATTAAAAACTCAATCATTAAAAATTATGAATCATTAATTGAGGGATAAACGTTTTTTAAATTGATCCAAGTTCGATACATGGGCTATTTAACAAGTGAAGAACGCATTTATAATTTTAATTTAATTAAAACAACATTCTTCAAAATATTAAATGGAAATACCGTAAAATTGAATGTAATATAAAACTACCATTTTTTTTCATTACGTGTCAATCGGTGTATCGCACATATATAGAGGCATAGAGCATCTAAATAGTTAATAACTTGGTATAAAAAGGACTTCAAGTATTTTTACTTTTTATGTCACTATCATACTTATACTTTTTTTTTTAATTTTAATAACAAAATATATTAAACACTCGAATAGTAAAATTAAACTGTTAGAAATAATCTATATTATTTATTTATGTGCAGAAAATTATAACTTATTTTTTATAAGTTCTTGATAGAAATTAAATGAAAATAAAGTAACCATGATATTGTGTAGAAATGACGATATATAGATTACATTTTACTATCTTATTTGCTACTTATGTTTATTTTAAATTACAGACAATTTAAAATAGAGCAATATAATGAAAATATTAAAGCTAAAGATGCTTAGCCTCCTCTACCTAATATACTGTTATATAATCTAATATAGCGTAACATATATATTGTATCGACGAAATATATAGGAAAAAAAACATGTAATTGGGCCTCACCTACCGCAAGAGAGCAGGCGTGCCACGCAACTTTAGACACGTGTGGCCATTTTTCCTCTGCTGCACTACGGGGTCCCACGTGCGAAATAGATCCCAAAATTTCTTTAAACTTGGACCAGTATTATTGGATCACACGGGCGTCAACGACAAGCTTAGTTTCATGATCTACTCATTTTCTTCACAAAATTGCATGGAAGTGTGAACTTTTTCAGGGTTGTTCACAATAAGCCAATAAGGTCATTGTATAAATTTCATGATCTACTCATTTTTCAGGGTGAATTTTTGATAAAGTCATAGTTGGGTGGGATGGTTGAACATCGGAGATCTCTAGTCCCCTCCCTTTTTCTTGAGAAGTTTCTCTCTATTTTTTTTTTTTTCTTTGGTAAAGTCATACTTTAGATTCGATGGATTTTAAAATTATTTGATTTAATTAAACATCCGTGCACTTGGATTTATTATTAGCGCAAACCCGCTTTAATTTCTGTGGGTATGAGTCTTAAAGTAGATCAGATGGTCTTGAAATTCATTAAAACTAAAAGCAGGTCTGATGCTCATCGTACTTACTGCATTAATTTTTTTTTTTTTTAGCTTTGCAAGACTTGATTGCTATCAGGGCAGATCTAGGATTCTCGTTGGGGGTGGGGGGGGGGGGGGGGGGGGGGGGTGGCAAAAAATTATTGAATTGGTTTAAATAACTAATTGAGTTTTAATCTATTAACTAATTTGGTACTTGATAAAAAAAAATAATGCTTTGACTCATATTTTTCAATACTCTGACTTGTGATTTCTGATGCTCTAACATATTATTATAATTATCAATCATAATTCAAAAAATTTATTTTAATTTTAACCCGAATTATAAATTAAATATTCAGAGGAGAGCAAAAAAATTTTCAAGAGGAGACAAAATCAATCGGAATTAATAAATCACCACTAAAACTCAAAATTCAGAAAGAGCGGCTGCCCCCTGCTTCACATGAGTCCTCCCCTGATTGCTATAATCATCACATATAACTCAAATTCTTGCCTCTTTATCTTTGTCATAATTTTCTACGAATCTTTCTCACCTTTTCACAGATCATCTTTCAACTCTGATCCTATAATTTTGCAACAATACAAGTTTAATTAGGAAATAGAGTATTTTATACCTCTCTATACCTCATTACTCCTTTGATTACTAAGCATAGAAGACGGATAAACTTTTTACGGAAATCAGTAAACTTTATTCCAAATCCGTTTTGGATCACTCGGCTTAGGGCTGTAAACGAGCTGGCTCGAGCCGAGCTAGGTCTTAGCTCGACTCATTTATTTTGGCGCAAGCCTAGACCGAGCGAGTTGGACCTAGGTCACCCGAGTCAAAACCCCTGACTCAGCTTGTGACAAGCCAGCCCGAGCTAGCTCGCTGGGCTGTATTAGGCTACTATTATACAAATTCAAAAATTAAAAAAAAAAAAAAATCCCATTCAAAAAATTTAAGAAATTGTCCAGCATGCACATCTTCAAGCAACTAAAACTCATATCATTTTTTCCCAAACCGAAAATATATCAATTTTGCATAATTGCGCATTTGAAAATGAAACTGGACTTAAAATTATACGGGACTAAACCCTAAATCCACTGTAGCTTAATGAGCCGAGCTGGCCCGGTCTGAGCTGACCCCTGGCTCAGCTCGGTCCACTACCGAGCGAGCTGTTAGCGAGCGAGCTAGAGGCGAGCCACGAGCCGCGAGCTTTTTTGACAGCCCTAACTCGGCCTTTAGTTATATGATTTTAATTAGTCACAGAATTTTATATCTATTCAGATTTATCCGATTTTTTTTATAATATCCAAAGTTAAATATAAATTAACAGACTAGTTTGGTTGAACTTTTTTAAAGATGGCCAGGCTGGCCAAACTTTGGATGGTCTGGTATTTATTTTTTAATATTTTTTTAAAATAATATTTTTTTTATCGGCCCGATCAAAATTTTGACGGCCGGATATTTACATCCCATTTTTTTATTTATTATCATGAGTCATAACAATATTCACTTGATAAAAAGATGTACTAATTCCACATTGATATTAATCCAAAATATTTTATTAAATTGAATAATGAAGAATTTTATACTAGGAACAAAACCCCAATCTTTATTTATAGAAAAAGTGATAAATATATTTAATCTGAACATTAAATGAAGCAAAGAGTTCCGATTTAATTCAATTAAAATTGAAGTACAAAGAAATTGTACTCTTCTAGCAGACTCATTAGATAAGTACTTGAATTGAAAGAATTCTTCAACTTATCTCTTTTTATTAAATTTAATTCAATTAAAATTGAAGTACAAAGAAATTGTACTCTTCCAACAGACTCATTAGATAAGTACTTGAATTGAAAGAATCCTTCAACTATCTCTTTTTATTAGATTTTTTCCGTTATAATATAGCATACGATAATTTATGAATGAACTATATACCTTAAGTAACACAACAAAAAATTGATGATCATTTTTTGTATAAATTAGTATACAATATCAAAATAAAATGAATTATTCTTTTAATAAAGCTATTTGTTTTTCTGTGAAATAGTATTTATTTTAATATTTTGATTGTGTGATGTTTCTTTGCATACTGCAATGTAGTTTTGAACTGGTAATTGATTAAATAGGAAAAATAACTTTGAATGAAGGTTAATTTAACATAATTTAGTATAATTTAGTATAATTTAGTGTTATAAAAAAGGTATTAACGGTCGATTAAACGGCCATTTAATCATTAATGGCAGTCAAACTGTTACGAATACACTTAACGGATGCTTGTTTGCGGATGAAAATGATTAATTGACTGTTTTACCGTTTAATCGTCCGTTTATTCCTGTTTATTTCCGTTTATTCCAGTAAATATTTTTTTTATATATATATTTTTCTTACTTAATTGGAAATTGATTAATTCTTCTATTATTTATATAGCATATATTTTTCTTATTTACTGATGTAATTTTTCAATTAGTACGACGTGTTAATTTATGAAATTAAGTTGTTATTATAAACTAAATTTAGTGATTTTATGTTGTAATGTTTTATTTCTTTCAAATAATATGTTATTAGTATTTGAAAAAAAAATTCTCAAATTTATTTTTCATTAAATTAATGTCTTACTTACACATATAAAATGTTTATGTGTTTAAGAAGAATTAAGCATAGTACCATGTTATAATAATAAAATTAAGTTTATTTGATAAGTTTAATGAGTTAAATAAATTATGACACACACACATAAATTTGATAAAAACATTAAATTGTCCGCAGAATTCCGATTAATCGGCCGCATACCGATTAATCATTCAGTAGTACTCCGTCCGTCTGACGATAGCATACCATTACTTACAACACTGGTATAATTTAGTTTATTTTAGTATAATTAGCATAATTTAGTATAATTAGCTTAATTAGGTATAATTTAGTATAATTTAGCATAATTAGAATAATTTAACATAATTTAGTATAATTTGTTGGTCCCAAAGGCACTTAGAGAGGGGTGATTAGGGCCTTTTTAAATTGTAATCTAAGTTATAAAGTTCTAGTGTGTCATATAGTTATTTTTGACAGAAACTAGAATAACTTTGTCCTAAACTAAAATATAAAATAAATAAAGTAAATAGCAGAGTTTAGAGATACTTGACACGAGAGTTGTTTATGGAGTTCGGCACTAACGCCTACTTCTCCGGGGCTTGCGACCTTCGAGGTGGCACGCTTTTCTTTATCCAATGAGAAAGGAATACAAGGTGGAAGTGAAACTAGGGCTGTAAATGAGCCGAGTTTGAGCGAGTTACCCCCAACTCGAACTCGGCTCGTTTAATAAACGAGCGAGCCAACTCGAGTTGAGATGATAATAACGAGTTGTAGAGCAAACTCGAACTCAGCTTGTTATCAACTCGAGTTGGCTCACAGCTCATTTATAACTCGTTTAACCAGTGATAACATTACAACACAAATTCAAACTCAGCTCGTTATCAACTCGAGTTGGCTCACAACTCGTTTGTAACTCGTTTAACTAGTGATAGTATTACAATACAAGTTCAAACATATTTTACATGAATCTCAAAGCACAAATAACAGTCTAGAGATTCGGGTTTGATTATTTTGAGATTTATTGTGACCAAAACTATGTAGCTTTATGTAACTCGAGTTATAAATGAGCGAGTTGGGGCCAACTCGAACTCAGCTCATTTATTAAACGAGTTGGCCAAATCGAGTTGTAAATGAGCTGAGTTGTAAATGAGCCGAGTTAAACGAGCTGTAAATGAGCGAGTTACGAGTTCGAGTTTTTTTGCCCAGCCCTAGGTGGAACTGGTGAGTCCTTACAATCTTCTGGGAAGTCACACGGTCCGAACATGAGCACTAAAGGCTCAAAGGAGACAATCCGATTCAGGAGGATTCAAGGATTGCAAGGTGAGCACATGATCACGCAGGATCACTCTAGGAGTTGTTGTATTGATTGAATAAGTTTGAGATTGATTGTGAGTGTTGAAGTTTAAGTGCACAAGCAACAATGACTTTCTCTCTAAATCTAAAAAAATACGAATTATTGAAGTTGGGGGGGGGGGGGGGGCTAGAGTGATACTCCAAACCTTGGTATAGCTTCTATTTATAGATAGCTAAGAAAAAGGAAGTGGTACTGACCGTTGCAACGGTACAGGGACAGTTACAACGGCGGGGTAATTTGAAATGGTTTGGAGTGCAACGGTAGAGGACTGTTGTAACGGTCCTCACAACAGAAATCTCTGACTTGCCGACCGTTGGGCGCCGAATCTGATCGATTTAAACCGGCGTAGCTCATCTGAGAAATTTATTTATTTCATTGCAACAGTTCCTAGACCGTTGCAACGGTAGGCTTCACTTAGGTCAGTCTCAAGCTTATTTTACTAATTTTACAGATTAATTGTCCTTAATCTTGAGTTAATTCTTCTGCTATCCAATATCTTGTGCTTCATGACTACATTCTCGATGTTATATTGCAGTTTATTAATTCATGAACCTGCACAAATTCTCAAGAAGGAAAACTGTAAAATACAATTTATGTATGTTTTGCAAATTTAGTCAAACGAACAAGTTGAGGGCTCCAAAAGCCAACATAATTTAGTATAATTAGCATATTTTACTATAACAAAGTATAATTAGTATAATTTAGTATATTTTAGTACAATTTAGCATAATTTAGTAAACTTTAAATAATTTAGAACAATTTTGAATAATTTAGTACAATTAACATAATTTGGTTTATGTATAATATAATATAATTAGCATAATTTAGTTTATTTTTAAAATCCCTATTAATTAATGCAGAATACGTTAAATTAACTTTCATTCAAGGTTCTTTTTTCTATCAAATTAATTATCTGTTCAAAAAGATATTGCAGTATTCCAAGAGGACATAATCAAAATGTTAAATTATATACTATTGCACATAAAGAGAAAAAATTACCAGGTCACTGAAACTTTAGCTGGCACAATAAAAAATTATATACTATTTTAAAAAAAAAAACCTGGCCAACCTGGACATTTTAAAAAATTTCAACCAAACTGGATAGTTATGTTAATTTATATTTAATGTTGGATATTAAAAAAAAAATCGGCATATTTAACAGCTCCGTTAGTTTGTTTGTTCAAAATTTAACAAAAAAAAGTTGATGTGACATATGACGTGGCCTTCGAATATTCACGCCATCATTTCAATAGAAAACTTGAGTCTTACCTCTTACCAAGTGCATTTGGTACAATCCCAATATGTCCATGCCAACATCACCATTCACCAGTACCATACAGGCGAAACCAAAATTGCAAGAAATTGCTTCTTTTTTTAATGTGGCATTTTGTCTAAGGAGATTTGATATTTTAATATTATTTACATTTTTTTATGACATATTTTATTGCGCAGGTAATTGAGAGAGGTTCAGTTGCAACTTGTAGCGAGTTTTCTTTTCAAGTTCTGATATCTGAATTCCACCTCAGCTTTCAAATTTCTAAACAATGAAATCAGAATTATTTTACTTCCCCCTGCGCTATCCCGAATAGAAACCGACTGAGAGTAAATCTGGACCGTCCGTTTTAATTGTCTTGAGTCAGGTACCTGGGAGTAGATAAATCCTTGGGTACCTTGGGGAATCTGAATTCGTGAAAAAAAATGGAGAAATTGAGAAGGCAATGGATGAATAACATATCCCCTTTTGACACTATATAGAATTTTTTTCCCAAGACTTGAGATAAATTGCCCCATTGTTTTTGTACCTCAATCATATCTCGCATTCTTATCTTTGTTTTTATGGTTCAAATAGTCGATTTTAACCATTCAACATGATTTTTATTTTAAAATGTGCTTGAATACCAAATTTTTATATATTTTTTGAATTTTTTTTTATTACAAAATCATTGTTTTTGAATGGTTGCAGAATCAAACTTCTAGTTCCAACCAAATATGACCTTAAATAGCACTCCTCTCAATTTGTGAAATACAATTAATCATTACAACTATAAATTGGGATCATCTTATTTTTTTTTAATCTATCTATTATGATCTTCCAATGAGTGCAAACCTTCTTTTTTCGAAAATAGTTCATGAAGTAAAATACATGTTTTATTTGTGTCTTTGTTTTTGCAGTCCAAAATATTGATCCGAACTGTTTAATATTATCTCCATATTAAAATATGCTTGCAGACTAAATTTTACATTTTTAGGAAAAAAAATGTTATTTCTTTTTAGAATTTTAAAATTTTGGATCTGTTTTTTGGACCATTGAAAAACAAAAAAATATTGAATGAAAGTTCAAATAGATCGAGTATTTAATGATCCGAACAACTCAACCTTTTAAATTTTTTTTTTTTGGACCATTAATAAACAATGATTTTCAAAAAATAAAACAATAGTAAACAATTTTGAAAAAAATGTAAAAAATTTCCACCCAAAACAATTTCATATGAAGATTAGGTTGAGTGGTTTGGATAGACTATTTGAACTTTAAAATAAGACAATATAATTAGGATAAAAAAAAACTAATCAAGCAGATGAGGATAAAAGGTTGGGTTTTTTTTTTTTTTTTTTTTTTTTCCAAAGAACTATTGCAAAATCTTCTTCAAAATCAGATCTAAACCATCTGACAGGCGTACAATTCACGTGAATTTTTAGATTTACATGCAGGGCCATTTATTTTTTATTTGTACGATTCTCAATGTAGATCGGCATATTTAAATCTGACTCTAGATAAAAATTTAAACCTTATTTTGCAGACAAGTACTCATGTTAAGTGACTAAAAATAGAAGAACACCATAGAATGAGATTGCTAAATATATATATATATATTTTTAAAACTTGGTAGTAGCTACCAAGGTTCGTGAGGGGGAATCGAATTTTCGACCTTTGGGTATAACAACTCTAGAACATTTTTCTAGCTAATTGTGTTACCTCCCCTTTCTTAGATTGCTAATTTTATGTGAGCTATTTAGTGACGCTATGATATGATTTTCCAATAGGATTCCAAAAAAAAAAAAAAAAAAATCTTTCTGATTGTCTTATTAGTAGACTATCATTTTGTTTTTAATTAGTTTTGACTCGGAACTTTTGTCTCCAAATCCGGTTCAGTTTAAGTTCTGAAATTTTTTTATTGTTAATATATATTTTAAACATAACATTCCAAATTAATGAAGTTGTCACTATAGTGCTAAGAATAATGAAAAAAAAAAAAAGTAATCAATTTGATGTAGTCACCATCTTAATATGATTGCGGCACATTCTACGTTGATAGCAAATTGTCAAGTTGTTCTAAATGGTGTCTAGTCTTAATTGTTAACCTAAATACAAAATAAAAAAATATATATATCTTAACTAATAGTGTTTAATGTTCACATGGTCTAATTTAATCTGTAGAATAGAAAATATCGCCACCAATTATCAAATCAGATAATAATCTTGGTAGCTTCCTTGACTTATCCTCCACAATTAAAACAAACTGTAGGCCCAGGATTGATTCCAACCCCATTCATTAAATTGATTAAATAAAAATTTAATTTTCCTGGTCCGCACACTATTTTGACCCCCAAATAAGGACAAACAAGCCCTTCTTCTGACCTCCAGTTAACAAAATTCATTTACGTCAAACTCATCATTGAGCCCGGTTGATTATTAAGCCCACTGTGGTACTACTGAGCCCAACAAATCCTCTTTTCTTTCTTTTCATTTTCCACAGTACTGCTGCTGCTCTAATGTTTTATTTATGAAATGCCCATACCAAACAGTCGGATGTATTTATGTGTCACCTAGTTGATTCCAGGATGAATTTATATGTTACCATCATAAATTTATTGCTACAAAACGTTTTATTAGATCAAGGAAAGTTCAAAATTTCAATTATTTTTTTGAAGGTACAAAATTTCAATTATTGCAGTAGATTTATGTATGAACGATTAATACAACAACACAGGTTGTGTATGAAAGATTTATCATCATATAATTTGTATACCTCATAATTAAAAACAAATATCTAACAAATATCTTCATGGTTTCTTTCCTTGGCTTCCCTCATAGGTAGAATTAAAGAAATTGAATAAACGGTCAAACTATAAAATACATAATATGTGAAAAGGAAAAAAAAAAGTATAGTCACTGGGAATTGAACCCAAGACTTTAAAAATATCTACTACTTACTGTATTCATCTTCTTCTAGTTGTCTTTCTTATTATATTATTTGTCTTTTATCTTCTACTACTTACCTTTCATATTTTTCTAGTTGTGTTTTATCTTGTACTGATAATCTTTCATGTTTTACTAGCTTTCATTCATTTTCTGCTAGTTGTCTTCACCTTCTCCTAGTTATATTTTATCTTCTTCTAGTTATCTTTTATTTATTTTTAGTTATTTTTCATCTTTTACTAGTTATTTTTCATCTTCTTCAAGTTGTCTTTCATCATATGCTAGTTGTCTTTCATGTTCTAATGATTTTCTTTCATGTTCTATCAGTACTCTTTCATCTTGCACTAGTTATCATTCATCTACTACTTGTTGTCCTTCATCGTTTAATAGTTGTCATTCATGTTATACTATTTGTCATTCATCAACTACTTATTGTATTTCATCTTCTTCTAGTTTTGTTTCATCTAATACTAGTTGTCTTTCATATTCTAGAAGTTGTCTTTCATGTTCTACTAGTTGTATTTCATCTTCTTCTAGTTGTCTTTCATCTCCAACTAGTTTTTTCATCTTCTTCTAATTGTCTTTCCTCTTATACTGGTTGTCTTTGATGTTCTACTTATAATATTTCATGTTGTACATGTTGTCTTTCATCTACTACTAGTTGTATTTCATATTCTTATAGTTTTCTTTCATATTGTACTAATTGTGTTTCATCTTCTTCTAGTTGTTTTTCACCTTATAATGGTTGTCTTTTATATTCTATTGGTTATTTTTCATCTTCTTATTGTTGCCTTTCATTTTGTACTTGTTGCCTTTTATGATCTATTTTTTCTAGTTATCTATCATCTTTAATTAGTTATTTTTCATCTTCTCGTAATTGTTTTACATTTTGTAGTGGTTGTCTTTCGTATTGTATTGTGTGTATTTCATGTTGTACTGGTTGTCTTTCATTTTGTAATGGTTATCTTTTATGTTATACTGGTTGTCTTTCATCTTATATTGGTTTGTCTTTCATGTATTACTTGTTGTCCTGCATCAACTATTTGTTGTATTTCATCTTCTTCTAGTTGTCTTTCATTTTGTATTAGTTGTGTTTCATCTTATACTGGTTGTATTTGATCTTCTTGTAATTGTATTTCATCTTGTACTGGTTGTCTTTCATGTTTTATTGTTGGCTTTCATGTTATACTAGTTGTATTTCATCTTATTTTAGCTGTCTTTCATATTCTACAAACTAGTTGTTTAGTTGTCTTTTCTCTTGTACTAGTTGTTTTTGATGTTCTACTTGTTGACTTTCATGTTGTACTTGTTGTCTTTCAGCTACTTCTAGTTTTCTTTCATATTGTCTAGTTTTCTTTCATATTGTACTAATTGTGTTTCATCTTATATTGGATGTCTTTCATGTTTTACAGGTAGTATTTCATCTTCTTCGAGTTGTCTTTCATCTTGTACGGGTTGTATTTCCTGTTTTATTGTTGTCTTTCATGTTCTATTAGTTGTGTTTCATCTACTACTATGTTTTTTTTATCATCTTCTAGTTGACTTCTATTTTCTATTAGTTGTTTTGAATCTCCTTCTTGTTTTCTTTCATCTTCTTCAAGTTGTTTGTAATATTCTACTGGTTATCTTTTAAATATTACTAGTTGTATTTCATCTTCTCTTAGTTGTCTTTTATTTTCTACTACTTTTTCATCTTCTTATAGTTGTTATTCATCTCGTACTGGCTGTCTTTCATATTCTATTGGTTGTATTTCATATTTTTCTAGTTGTATTTCATCTTGTTATGGTTGTCTTCCTCTTCTACTAGTTATTTTTCATCTTCTTCGAATTGTCTTTCCTCTTGTACTGGTTGTGTTTGATGTTCTACTTGTTATCTTTCATGTTGTACTTTGTGTCTTTCATGTTCTGCTGTTTGTCTTTCATTTTGTACTACTTATCTTTCATGTTATACTCGGTGTCTTTCATCTTGTACTGGTTGTCTTTCATGTTCTACGATTTTCTTTCATCTTGTACTGGTTGTCTTTTCTATTTTGTTTTGCTGGCTGTATTTCATCTTGTACTGGTTGTCTTTCATGTAGATGTATTTCATCTTCTTCTAGTTGTCTTTCATTTTCTTCAAATTGTCTTTCATTTTGTACTGGTTGTCTTTGATGTTCTATTTGTTATCTTTCATATTGTACTTGTTGTTTTTCATCTACTACTAATTGTATTTCATCTTCTTATAGTTTTCTTTCATATTGTACTTACTGTGTTTCATCTTGTACTGGTTATTTTTCATATTTTATTATTGTCTTTCATGTTCTACTAGTTGTATTTCATTATTTTTTGGTTGTATTTCATCTTCTACTAGTTGTTTTTCATTTTCTTTAAGTTGTTTTTCCTCTTATACTGGTTGTCTTCGATGTTCTACTTGTTGTCTTTCATGTTATATTTATTGTCTTTCATCTATTACTAGTTGTATTTCATCTTCATCTAGTTTTCTTTCATATTGTACTAATTGTGTTTCATCTTTTATAGTTGTCTTTCATCTTGTGCTGGTTGTCCTTTATGTTCTACTGATTGTTTTTCATTTTCTTCTTGTTGTCTTTCATCTTGTACTTGTTGTCTTTCTTGTTATACTAGTTGTATTTCATATTCTTCTAATTGTCTATCATCTTCTACTAGTTATTTTTCATCTTCTCGTAGTTGTTTTTCATCTTGTAGTGTTTGTCTTTCATGTTGTACTAATTGTTTTTTTTTTATTTTGTACTAATTGTATTTCATGTTCCACCAGTTGTCTTTCATCTTGTACTGGTTATCTTGCATCAACTTATAGTTGTATTTCATTTTCTTTTAGTGTTCTTTCATCTTGTACTAGTTGTGTTTCATCTTATACTAGTTTGTCTTCCATGTTCTAGTGGTTGTATTTCATCTTGTACTAGTTGTTTTTCATCTTGTATTGGTTGTCTGAGTTAGATTGTACTATAATCTACTTGTATGTTTGACTGAATTTACAAAACATATATTTATTGAATTTAACAATTTTCTTCTTAAGTTGAGATATGTGCAGGTTCATAAGAGTTAGAATTGCAACAAGACTATTGAGGGTCTTTACTTTGTCTTTGAGATAATTGACTGCACCATTGTTCTAATAAAGGCTAAAGCTTTAAAATTAATATCTACTCTTCACAAGCTTTTCGAAAAGAGAAGCAGCTTGGGTATGATGCCCATTGGACTCAAATTGAGTTCAATGAGCAAATCCACCGTAGATTTCATTTGATCAGCATCAAGAAAATTAACGGAGCTTTGTAAATGAATTTGATTTATTCTTGAATTGAAAACCTGATAATTGTACAAACCAATAGATCTGTCAAACTTTCCTCTCCCCTTTCCCTTCCCTTCTTATATCACTCATTCTCTCGTTCGCATTACCTGCTCCTCTCGCTCGCACATCCCTCCGCAGCTCTCTCTTTCGCTCAAACAACTCCCATCGCATCTCTCTCTCCCGTACAACTCATGTCGCATCTCTCTCTCGCCAAGGCCAATATCACTTGAAAAGGTACTGCCCCGTGACTAAAGAATTGATTTCTTTCTTATGCTAAGGCAATAGCTTGAATAGTTGCTTTAATAATTTGCTTCTTATGCTATGAAATTAGTAGAAATTGATATGCTAAGGTAATAGTTTGAATAGCTTGAGTATCTAGATCAAATTCGACAACAATAAAGCCTCGCTCGGCTTCAGTAACCCAAGATAAGAGCCCTCCCCTCTATTGTGAAAATAATCATCACTTATTGATAAAATTTACAAAAAATACTAAATGACAATCAATTATGTGGCTTTTATCTATAATAGCTATTACATATTATGATAGTACCTTGTACATATCCTCCAAAAATATCAGTTTTGCTCAAGGTTCTAAATAGCGTGCTATAGCGTCACTATAGCATTTTTAGATCATAAAAGCTATGACGCTATCAGCACTATAGCGTGCTATTTGGGCATAGCGCTGTTTTTTTAATCATTATGCTATGACGCGATAAACGCTATTTAACCTTTGGTTTTGCTAAAGTAACAATGTTCAATATAACTGTTATTACATTAAAATGGATTACTTTACTTATTTGTCAATTTTCAGAATCTGAAGAATAAACATCATCATTTATTGATACATGTACCATGGAGTTGGATAAACAACCACCACAACACCTACAAGTCGATCAACCGATGATCTCTTATCAAGGTCAGTATCAATTAATATTGAATTAATTCATGACCTATTTTTTTGTTAGAGGTATTGCTTAGATTTAATTAACATAGCACTAATAATGTTTTTCTTGTTAGAAACTACGTCAAACAATATTGAAGATGATACTTATGATGACAATCAATTGCCAAAATCTCTGATACCTACAATTGGAATAGAATTTGCATCAGTAGAAGAGACATATCATTTTTATAATGATTATGCTTTACAAGTCGAATTTAGTGTGCGAAAAAATCTCGATAGGAAGAACAAGTCAAATGTTGTTGAAATGTTTTACTTGTAATAGAGAAGACAAATCTAGAGAAAGATCACCAACCAAAGCTTCGCCAAAATTTAAACAGCCGGAGATAAGAATTGAATGTAATGCACACATGAAAATCAATATTTGTAGTAAGGGAGCTTACAAGGTAATTTTTTTGATTTAGACCACAATCATGCCACCTCAACCCCAACCAAAGCGAAAATGTTGAAGTTCCATAAAAGCATAAGCAAGGCACAAAAGACATTGGGATACTTGACTGATGCTGCTGGTATTAAAACCAAAAGAAACATATGATCTTTTAGCCAAAAAAGTTGGAGGGCGCCATAATCTTACTTTCATTCCAGATGACTACATAAACTACTTGAGAACAAAAAGGGAGCATGATATCACCTTAGGAGATGCTGGGGCAATATTGCAATATCTTCAAGATCGTCAAAAAGAAGATCCATCTTTCTATTATGCGATTCAACTTGATAGCGATGATAAAATTACTAACATCTTTAGGGTTGATGGAAGATCATTGTTGGACTACATATATTTTGGTGATGTCATTTGTTTTGATAATACTTATAAAAAAAATGAGTATGGAAGAGCTTTTGCTATTTTTGTGGGTGTTAACTACCACATAGACAAAGTGTCATATTAGGTGTCACTTTGCTCTATGATGAGTCTGCTCCTTCATTTGAGTGGTTGTTTTGTGCTTTTTTGAAAGAAAATGGGGGAAAAGCACCTAAGGTGATGTTATAAATTACATATATATAATTTAGTTATGTTTACGTGATGACTTTATATATTACTTTTAGCTAATTAGTTTGGCAAAATCATTTTAGGTAATTTTGACTGATCAAGACTTTGCTATGAGTAAAGCAATAAAGAATGTTCAGCCTGACACTACTCATCATTTGTGTGTTTGGCACATGTACCAAAATGTTGCTAAGCACTTGAGTAGCGTATTCAGTGGCTCTAAATCTTTCAAGCTTGATTTCAGCTATTGTGTGTATGATTGCGAAGATGAGGCATGATTTTTGCGTACATAGAAAGATATGCTTAGAAAATATGATTTGTCCACTAACATCTGGTTGGCTAATATATTCAAAATTCAAGAAAAGTGGGCACTTGTGTATGGTTGGCAAGTCTTTTGTGCTGATATGATGTCAACTCAAAGAAGTGAGAGCATAAATAGCGTTATCAAGACATATTTTGGATCCCAAATAAAGACAACTGGACTTTTTTAATCATTGGGAGAGACTTTTAGAAAGTCGACGCCATGCGGAGTTAGTGGCAAATTCTAGAGCAAGTCAAGCCAATCCAAAAGTTTTATTTTCGAAAATGCTCAAACAAGCTTCAGTTTTTTACACTCCAACCGTCTATAAAGTGTTTGAAGATGAATATGGGCGCTTTCTTAATTGCTTAATAAAATACAATGGCCAAAGAGAGAATGTACATGAGTACATTGTGACAATTAGATATCGGGAGCGTATTGTACATCATGACCTTTCAACTGATAACTTGACTTGCACTTGTCTCAAGTTTGAGTTCATGGGGATCCAATGTTGCCATGTCATAAAGGCTTTGGATTTTATGAACATCAAACAGCTTTTTGAAAAGATGGCATAAGAATGCAAATGCCGGTACAAGAATATCTCTTCCAAACACTGCAATCGAATATGAAGTTTCCATGACAGAGCGTTATAGTTTTTTGGTGAGAACATATAATGATATTTTTTCTATAGCAACACAGAGTAAAAACATATCGATATATCTTGGAATGGTGAGATATGTGTCTAAGGTGGAGGAGCTCGTTCTATGGCAAAGTGGCTAAATCGATGACAATCGAATGACACCAAGAAATGAGGCATCTAGGGTTAATTTAGAAGCAACATCAGCAAAGATATCCGGTATAAGAAAAAAAGACATGGAGTGAGGACGTCACCGGTATCTAAGCTCTATTGAAACAAACAAGAAAAAAAGAACAATAGGTAAGTGATTATATTAATTCACAATTATCTTAATATGTTGTAATAAGGCTACTATTAAATTTTTATACATCACTTTATAGATAAATCCACTAATTTATCAAATTCGAGGTTTACGGATATGTTGCCGAATGCAAACCTTGGTGGACATGGTCTCATATATTCACAAACCTCAGAACTAACGGTATGCAAAATTTGTCAAATTCACAATTTTATGAAATATTAATATTAATATAAACCTAATTACATGGTTTAAATTATTATGCTGGAAACACATTCTTATGGATATGCTACTGGACTTCTTAATACAATACATGCTATTAGTACTACTAACACCAGTCTTGTAGATTGCCAAGTCAATAATTTGGCTGGTATGATGGATAAGTTAAAATTTATTTTTCACACAACTAAATTCATTGGAACTATTCTTAATTATTTTATTATTTACTTTGCAGGTCTAAAGCAATAAAGTAGCTAAACTATTTATGTTGTATTTTTATTTAGTTTTTTGGTTAGTGGCTATATATAATTTTTGGTGATATTTTGTTTGAATGTTGACAATTCAGTGATATATGCTAATATGTGACAATTAAGTGATATTATGCTAGTATGTGGCAATTTAGTTATATATTCAGTGAAAATTCAGAATTCTCTTTAGATGCTCCTTATAGGAATAATATGTCATAACTCTACAAACTTTGAATTTTGTTGAAAGATGAAAGTTTGATGTTTGATTTATATTTTTCTTTAGTTATTACTTGTACGAAGATTTGAATTTAAGCTAAAATATTTTTATGAATCTGTAAATGTGCAGTTGAAGATGAAAACATGGTGATACCACTAGTTCGGTGATCATGAAGCATATGCATTTGTAACATTGTTAATGTTAGGGTAATAGAAAATGTAAAAATAAATTATAGGTTTAAAATTTAAAATTTTTCTGATGCTTTAGAATATTTTATACTGAGTTATTGATTCAAGCATCAAAAATTAATTTATTGACTTAAATTGAAATAGTCATATGGAGAGTTTAATAAAGTTTCAAATTTAATTTTTAAAAACTCCCGAATCATGTAAAACTGGAACTTATAAAGTTTGAAGGTTTATGTTTTCATCTAAATATGGTATCCATTCATCAATTAAAGCCTATAGTTTTTATATGATATTTTATTTATATGTATATATGGAAACATGACTGCAGGCTTTAGGCCTTGTAAAAATTGAAGCAGCTCAATTTAATAAGATAAATCTTATTAGTTTATTAGATCCATTCCTATCTTCTCTGAGATGTTTTACCTTTTTTTACTTCTATCGCTTTTACTTTCTCTCTCCAAAACCCTCGTTTCCCTTTTCTGATTACTTCGCTTCACATATCGCTAGAGTAGGTTTTCTCTTTGATTTTGTTTTTGCAAATTGAAGTTGATGGTGTGTGCTACTTCCTTCTCTTCTACTATTGGTGGTTTATAGCACAACAATTTCTTTGCTCGGTATTGGTTCTCTGACTTTATATTCAGCTGATTAAAATCTTGGGAAACATTATTTATTTCAAGTGATAATCATGAACTTATAAAGTTGAGGTCATTTTCTTATAAAGTTCCTTATTACAATTAATTGAAGTTCTAGAAATCCTTTTAAGTCACTATTTAGAAACCTTGAGTAATTTTCTTTATGGTACCAACTGGTACTGAACTTGGTTTAGGTGCAGGTACTGTTTAAACTATAGTATGGTACCAATACCTTACTATGTTGTTCTTATCTCAAATAAAGATTTGAAAGTTATAGTTTGTAAAATTTACATCCCGTGACACTGGTACCATTCCGCACCAGTGTCTATACTAAGTTATATTATATTATATTTCAAGGTTTAAGGGTTGAACTTGCAAAATTCCCTAAATTAGTGAATTGACCATGTCAGGTACTAAAATGCATATTAGAGTAATATTGATAGATGGCTAGCTGTGACAAGGAAATTTTATGAATGAAATAATTAAAATAGGTACTAAAAATAATTGGAACAGTAGGATTCAGGGAAGATTGTATTTTATAAGAAAATGTGAATTTGAAAAATTTATGTAAAGCCAAATAAATTGGAAATATGAAAATGAGAAATACTGGACATGGAAAAATATGCAAATATGAATGTGATTCATATATTGGGCTATCGGATTTTATTAATGAAACTTATTTTATAAGATTTACTTGGTTCGTATGATTTTATTTTATTAACTAACCTATGCTATATTAACATAGGCATAGACCCTATCGAGCACGACTTAGCGGGATTGTCGAAAGTTCTGAATCTAATAATAGCTGATCCTCTATGCACCATACGTGATCAGGTGCGGGGGTTCACGGGATCTGTCTTGATTTTTATTTCTAAGAACTAAATAACTATGCATATTAGCCTGTTGAATTTCTGATTTCTAGCATCATTGCATCATTTGCATGAGGTAAGGTAATAACATAATTGAATTGTTATAACTGTGATAATTTATCATTTTGGTATTGTTTTATTGATTGTCTGCCCTCTCGTTTCTGATAATTGAATGAGACCACAATATTGAATTGATTTACTTTATTGTTTACTGCAAAGTCTAGAGTCGACGCTAGATTTTGATTCAGGATCCATATGCACATACGGTAAATGACCTCAACTGAACCCAATACTGGTTGGGTAGAGGATAACGTAAATTGTGATTGCAAGAATAGTAAAACTATGGTATATCAAATGTTTTATTTGTCACTTTTCGATAAGGGTGACAATCTATTGCATAAGATTGGAATATATTATTGTTAATCTAACTCACTTAATTGATATGTATGTTTGACTATAAACTAGAAAATATAGAACTGTTAAGCCAAAGATGATAGATATCTGATATCTCTCATTCATAACCTGACTTGGTAAATTTTATTGTTTAGGTCCAAATATTCTACATAATACTATCTTTGATTATCTTTGAATGTGATATTGGTTGAATCTCATTATTGAGCATTTGCATTCATTATTAATGAATTATTAACGTGATATTGAAATATTGTGATTATTTAATTCTGGTACTGGATTTCTTACAAATCTAGTAGCCCTAAATAAATTATGCACTGAGAAACGATTGACAAGTTTCTCACCCCTCCTCCCCCTCGTGAATTTTTATTTCAGGAAAGCAAGAATAAGGATTCGAGTGCATCATGTGAGCAGTAAGTCGTGTAGGTATAAAACTTGTCACACCCCGAGACAACCCGCCACGTATTTACACGTAAGGCGTGTGCACATCACATACATTATCAATAATAAATACTCATGCAATATTTGAAAGTCAAATAAGTCTTCTAACATCACAATTGATTGAGTACATAACACACATTCAACATGAGATCAAGACTAACATGGTAAACAAACTGATAATTGTCATGTTAATCAATGTATCCACTTTAAAGAGAGAACTAAAGTTTAATTAAAAAGAAAATTGAGCCATCTACTCGTTGACCTCCGAATCTGCATCCCTCCTATTCGTGCTCCATGTCGGCTTCATCATTTCCTGGAACCCACATAAAAGTGGAACGGGTGAGAGATCAAACAGTCTCTCAGTACGGTATTTAGTTCCAGTCCCAGAATTTGTCAAATTTACTTATTAACACAAACATGATATTAAAATTATATCCTCACATGCAATCTTGCTAATGCATATATAAAATACACACACACACACACACACACACACACACACACACACAAGCACACATACACTTCTTTAGTTATCTTTCATGTTTTTAACTGCCTCACCAGGGGGACTCAAACCCCACCAGATCTTGGCTGTGCCACTAAACGGGGACTCGAACCACCGCTAGATCTTCTTTGCCTCACCAAGGGGACTCGAACCACCCCAGATATCGGCGTCTCACTAGGGGGACTCGAACCACCACTAGTTCAACTGTCTCACTCAACGGGGACTCGAACCACCGCAAGATATTGACCCGTGACAGAAAGTCCAAACAACGTCACGTTAACGAGGGGTCCAGTCGAATACTAGACCCAATGTATACATTCCAACATGCGTTCAACGCATATTGGCCCCTTTCCTTTAACTTATCCATTACATTCCATATTCGTTTCATTAATCACGCTCAAGTCATACTCAACACAACACATCCTATAAGTCCGTTGATCAATCGAATAATCCTATCCTAGTATTCTCTAAACAAGCCAAAGGGATCGTTCGATTCAACATGAATAATTCCATAAGTAAATAAATGCAAACAAAACGGTAAGTAACAATTTGACAATGTCCAGGAAACCCGTACCTGCTACCGTGATGTAGTTCACTCCCGCTTCTACGTTACTCTTTACTTCAAAACTCAGACCTAGACCATGTGATACGATTTCCAAATTAATATTTACACATATTTTTATTTGTTAGTTAATAGGCCGACTGTTAGAGTAAGCACAATCCGAAATGTAAATCCAGATATAAATAATTTTATCATACTATCACACATGTACTTCAATTTATTTGACCGAATACCTTTCCTAATATTTATATAAGAAATAAATGTTACTGTGGGGCGATATACATAATGACTTTGTTTCTCATAAAGAAAGATATATATATATATATATATATATTATTGATAAGTATTAAAATATAGTTTCTTGTAATAGAAATAGTTTTAGGGTTATCGGTGAAAAATTACTATCTAATAAATAATTGATATAAATAAAAATGGTTCTAGGACTATCGGTGAATAAATCTCTAAGGTTATCGGTGAAAAATTACCATCTAAATAAAATAATAGATGCAAATCAATTGAACTTTTTTATACGGACAAAATATATACGGACAAAATATTTGTTTACTGTACATATATCAAAATGAGTCAATTTCAAATTAGATATAAAAAATATTAATGATAAAAGTAAGTTAGATAGATCGAAATAATATTGCCGATTCTGAAATAAACTGAAAGCAAATAAAATACGAATATATAAGATGTTTGATTTTAACAAATTAATTTATGAAATTTCATAAATTTCTGACAATCAAAACCATCTTAAGTTCTACCGATTAAATGATCGAATAATAAGTATAAGAAGTCCTATCATACTGGTGAATATAAAAGATTGTTAAATCAAACAATTGAACAGAATATTAAATGATCAAAACCGCTTATATGATCTATGAGAATTCTTATCAAACAGAAGATAAATAGTTATTATGCAAATAATTAAACATAGGATCCAATACCTTGTTCTCTCAATTTGGAGTTCCAACAGGAGGATTGATGAACGAAAGAGAATTTCTAATGTATGAGTCTTAACCTTTTTCTTTTTCTGTCAACCTTAAGCGGAGGGATAGAGTACGGGACTAGTTAATTTATAATGGGAGTTGCTCAGAGGAATAGACCCTACTTACGGTTACAAGGGGGTTATTTCAAATTGAAAAGTCGAAAAGTCTCATTGATAGGGTTTCTTAGTGGCGTCTATATGTCAAATTAATTCGTCTAAACTAACTGTCAAGTTAGATATATGTATATGCTAATTTATATGAGTATCAATCATAATATTTTCAAAGGTGCCTAGTTTTGTTTTATTAATTTAAACTATTTAAATAAGAAATGAAAAAAAGATATCTAAATTATTTTAATCCTACCTTTATATATATATATATATAGTATTTTGATTTAAGGTGGTGTTACAAAACTTGTGATAGCTTTTGTTTACTGGTCAAACCATTGTATAGTATTTTGTTGTATAGCCTTTTCAACCAGACCTTGTTGCTTTATAAAACTTGTGAAATGTGTTGCTTTGTAGAAATTGTGAAATATTGTTAAATGTTTTCGTTTGACTGTAGGTTATAAATAGTTTGCATAAATGTTACTGTTATGGTATTTATGATAATATATGTAGGAGTTGTAAATAAATTATTCATAAAATGGTTTGTTTTGAAAATATGGTATTATAAACACATCGCACTAGTTCTATTTAAATAGTAATTTTGGCAAAATGAAATGCTTGTTTGGAATTATATTTCGTAATTGCCTTGTGAGTATATAGGAAACTATGTATTCACGGCGTAACTTCACGATCCCTTGTTTTGGGGTGTGACAGCATTGTTGTAACAGTGGTGATTATTGAGAAACATTGTGGTACCATTGGTACGGTACCAGTTTTGATTAGAGAGAAACAATGTTGCTGAGAGAGAGGGAAAAAGATGTAAATGCACGCATAACATATTAGTTTTAGATAGTGAGTAACATGATAGTGTATATCCTCATTTGTTTTCATTTTTTAGGGTGATGTGATGTATTTATAACATTTCAGTAAATGAAATAGGCAATATGCCTTGTTTGTTATATTTATTTTTGTACTTCGGGGATCTTTTTTTTAATTTATTATCTGCTTCATGTTAAAGCATTTTTTTTCGAAGTTATTAACAATCATTTCTAAAAGCAACAAAAGATATCATAAATCTCAAATTAACTGTTTCTCAATTCTCAAATGGTTATAGGGGCAAAATTGACAAATTCACAAAAGATATCATAAATCTCAAATGGCTTTGAATTCACTCTAACATTGCACAAAGGACATCTAAACAGACCTTTAATGTTATGATATGACACATTCTTAGAGTTATTTCGTAAGATTTGTAGTTTTTTTGTTTTACTTGAAGCAATAATGTTGTTTAAATATTGTAACAAATAGCAATATTATGGTGTGTTTTTTTCTTTTCATTGAGTTCTTAACACAGTACATTGAGTTATGGTGACACCCATCGTTAAAATTCACATCAAAATTTTCTAACTTTTCGACAATCACTCAAATTTATCAAAAAATAGTTTTTGCCAACTTTTAACACAAAAATTTAAACATGAGTTTTATATTTTATGCATTTTCAGACAATGAAGTCCAATTATGCAAGACTCTACTTTATTTTTCATAGCCTCGTAAAACATCTTGACAAATTTGCAATTTCAAGCAATTAAGTTTGAAATCACAAATTCTATTCAAGGTCAAGTAAAAATCAAGGTTATAAATCCTAAAAAGTAAAAAAAAAAACATACAAAAAAATAAAAATAAATAAACATGACTTAAATGCAGATACAATTTTCTTCTATTCCACCCTCTAAGCTTGAATGAAGCATTGTCCTCAATGCTTAAATTCACACAAGAAAAAGTAAATATAATAAAACATGAAAACTTACAAGACAAGGAGCGAGGGGTGAAGCGGGGGTGCCTCACTGATTGGTGGGAGATGGGTTGGGTGCTCTATCTAGGTTGGTGCACAGTCTGTGCAAGTAATGTGCGGTCTGTGTACTTCCCCTGTGTGAACCTCGTGCGCTCCGTGTGTCATCCCAATCTCCAGCTCCTGCAGTAATAGAAAAAGTAAAATAAAAAGATACAAGTTAAAATCTAGAATTTAGCAAAATAAGCAAAATTCAGAAATTTTCGATGCCGTCCTTGGCAATGGCGCCAAAAAGCTTGTTTGTTTGGAAACGTATAGGCTTTTGATACCTAGTTTTACTCAGTTCAATTGCAAGCGTACAACTGAAAGTTGGGTACAGCTGGGTGTCGAATCCACAGGGATGGTATGAGAATTACTAGACTTTTACTTATTCTACATAAATTATAGAAGTCTGTAAAGGGTGGTTTTTGGTATTTAATATTCTAAAAATATTAATAACATTATTTAAAAGCAATAAGAAATTTTAGTTTGATTTTATGTAAATAAAAGGGGATCCTAGGGTTTCTGACTTCTTCTCAGCTTTGCCTCAAGGTGCCTGGTTTGTGCACTCTCATGCAAGGGGCCGTGTGTAATGTACACGAGCCGTGTACTCTCATACACAGTCCGTGTGGCCCTCAAGTTGATACATCAGCTATTGGTTTATGTGTTGTTCCTTTGTGCAGGGTTCTATTGACCATACCTGAGTCCCTAAGCCTCAACTCTTGTTTGTTGGCTTAATTACATAGTACGGAATGCAATTTATGCCCACTTAAGGTTCTAAACCTCAACTCTCGTTTGTTGGCTTGAATAACCTAAGTTACTTGTTGGCTTACTAAAGGTATCCTCGATATCTCGACGCAGGGAAAATTTCACCTCTCAGTTACTACTTGGTTTTACCTCTCGGTTCACAAACCTACCTAATATACTTAATTTGGTTGAGTGAATATCAAGGCTTTAAACTACCATCTAGATGTGGCCATGCATCTAACGATAAACCAATCAAATTCAAACAAGTTCAACTAAGCAATTAAAATACTACACAATCAAGCAAGCACAAATTTCAAGACAACATCTAAACACTACTAGATTGCTCCAAACACCTTCAATTAGAGACATTTAGATATAAATTCCTTATTACCTTGCCATCTGGAGACACTACTAGATTGCTCCAAACACCTTCAACTTGAGTGTTTTATTAGGGTTACAACTACCCTATTATGTTGTCATCCAGAAACATTACTAGAGTGCTACAAAGACTTTCAATTTAAGTGTTGGAATAAGGTTGCAACTACCCCCTTATCTTGCCATATAGAGACATTACTAGACTCATCCAAACACCTTCAATTGGAGTGTTGTATGAGGGTAAACATCCTATTATATAGCCACTTACACTTGGAGAGTTGTATAAGGGTTGTAAATGTCTATTATCTTGCAATTTGGAGACACTACTAGAGTGCTCCAAACACCTTTAATTGTAATTTTGTATTAGGGTTGTAAATGCCCTATTATATTGCAATCTGGAGACACTACTAGAGTGCCCCAAACACCTTTAATTGGAGTGTTGTATTAGGGTTGTAAATGCCCTATTATCTTGCCATATAGAGACACTACTAGAGTGCTCCAAACACCTTCAATTGGAGTGTTGTATTAAAGTTGTAAATACCCTATTATCTTGCTATATAGAGACACTACTAGAGTGCTCCAAACACCATCAATTGAAGTATTGTATTTTGGTTGTAAATGCCCCATTATCTTGCTATATAGAGACACTACTAGAGTGCTCCAAACACCATCAATTGGAGTGTTGTAATGGGTTGTAAATACTCCATTATCTTGCCATATCACTACTAGAGTGCTCCAACCACCTTCAATTGGAATGTTGTATTAGGGTTGTAAATACCATATTATTTTGCCATATAGAGACACAACTAGACCGCACCAAACACCATCAGTTAGATTGTTGTGTTTAGGTTATAAATGCCATATTATCTTGCCATATAGGGACACTACTAGAGTGCTCCAAACAACTTCAATTGGAGTGTTGTATTAGGGTTGTATATACCCTATTATCATGACATCTTGAGATACTACTAGAGTGCTCCAAACAACTTCAATTGGAGTATTGTATTAGGGTTGTAAATACCCTATTATCTTGCCATCTGGAGACACTACTAGAGTGCTCCAAAAAATATTAATTGAGGTGTTGTATTAGGATTGTAAATGCCCTATTATCTTGCCAAATAGAGACACTACTAGAGTGCCCCAAACACTCTCAATTTGAGTGTTGTATTAGGGTTGTAAACGCCATATTATCTTGGAATATCGAGACACTACTATTGTGCTCCAAACACCTTCAATTGGAGTATTGTATTAGGGTTGTCAATGTCCTATTATCTTGCCATCTGGAGACATTACTAGAGTTCCCCAAACACCTTCAATTGGAGTGTTGTATTAGGATTGCAAATGTCCTATTATCCTGCAATTTGGAGACACTAATAGAGTGCTCCAAACACCTTCAATTGGAGTGTTGTATTAGGGTTGTAAATGCTCTATTATTTTGACATCTTGCGACACTACTAGAGTACTCCAAACACCTTCAATTCGAGTGTTGTATTAGGGTTGTAAATATCTTATTATCTTGCATTATAGAGACACGACTAGAGTGCTCCAAACTCATTCAATTGTAGAGTAGTATTAGGGTTATAACTGCCCTAATAACTTGCAATCTGGAGACACTACTAGAGTCCTCCAAACACCTTCAATTGGAGTGTTGTATTAGGGATGTAAATGCCCTATCTTGCCATATAGAAATACGAGTAGAGTGCTCCAAACATCATCAATTGGAGAGAGTTGCATTAGGGTTGTAAATGCCCTATTATCTTGCATTATAGTGACACTACTTGAGTGCTCCAAAAACTTAACTTCGAGTACTGTATTAGGGTTATTAATGCCCTATTATCTTGCCGCCTGGAGACACTACTAAAGTTCACTAAACACCATCAATTGGAGTGTTGTATTAGGACTGTAAATGCCCTATTATCTTGCAATTTGGAGACATTACTAATTTACTCCAAACACCTTCAATTGAAGTGTTGTATTTGGGTAGTAAATGCCTAATTATCTTGACATATAGAGACACCACTAGAATGATCAAAATTCCCTCAATTGGAGTGTTGTATTAAGTTTGTAAATGTCCTATTATCTAGCCATATAGAGACACTACTAGAGTGCCCCAAACACCATCAATTAGAGTATTGTATTTGAGTTGTAAATACCATATTATCTTGCCATATAGGGACACTACTAGGGTGCTCCAAACATCATCAATTGGAGACTTATATTAGGGTTGTATATGCCATATTATCTGCAATTTGGAGACACTACTAGAGTGCTCCAAACACCTTCAATTGGAGTGTTGTATTATGGTCGTAAATGCCATATTATCTTGCCATATAGAGACACTAGTAGTGTGCTCCAACCGTCTTTAATTGGAGTGTTGAATTAACGTTGTAAATGCCCTTTTACCTTGCAATATAGTGACACTACTAGACCGTTCCAAACACTATCATTTCAAGTGTTTTATTTGGGTTGTAAATGCCCTATTATCTTGCCATATAGGGACAATACTACAGTTATCCAAGCACCTTCAATTGGAGTGTTGTATTAGTGCCGCAAATACCCTATTATCTTGCAATCTGGAGACACACAAGGGTGCTCCAAACACCATCAATTGGGGTGTTGTATTAGGGTTTCATACGTGATATTATCTTGCAATTTGGAGACACTACTAGAGTGCTACAAACACTTTCAAATGGAGTGTTTAATTAGGGTTGTAAATGCCCTATTATCTTGCCATATAGAGACACTAGTAGAGTGCTCCAACCGTCTTTAATTGGAGTGTTGAATTAACGTTGTAAATGCCCTTTTACCTTGCAATATAGAGACACTACTAGAACGTTCTAAACACCATCATTTCAAGTGCTGTATTTGGGTTGTAAATGCCCTATTATCTTGCCATATAGGGACAATACTACAGTTATGCAAACACCTTCAATTGGAGTGTTGTATAAGTGTGTTGTAAATGCCCTATTATCTTGCAATCCGGAGACACTACTAGAGTGCTCCAAATACCATCAATTGGGGTGTTGTATTAGGGTTTCAAATGTGTTATTATATTGCAATTTGGAAACACTACTAGAGTGCTACAAACACTTTCAAATGGAGTGTTTAATTAGGGTTGTAAATGCCCTATTATCTTGCCATATAGAGACACTAGTAGAGTGCTCCAACCGTCTTTAATTGGAGTGTTGAATTAACGGTGTAAATGCCCTTTTACCTTGCAATATAGAGACACTACTAGAACGTTCCAAACACCATCATTTCAAGTGCTGTATTTAGGTTGTAAATGCCCTATTATCTTGCCATATATGGACAATACTACAGTTATGCAAGCACCTTCAATTGGAGTGTTGTATTAGTGCTGTAAATGCCCTATTATCTTGTAATCCGGAGACACTACTAGAGTTCTCCAAATACCATCAATTGGGGTGTTGCATTAGGGTTTCAAATGCGCTATTATCTTGCAATTTGGAAACACTACTAGAGTCCTCCAAACACCTTCAATTGGAGTGTTGTATTAAGGTTGTATATGCCGTATTATCTTGACATCTTGAGACACCTACTAGAGTGCTCAAAACACCTTCAAATGGAGTGTTGTATAAGGGTTGTATATGCCATATTTATGTTGACATCTTGAGACACTACTAGAGTGCTCAAAACACATTCAATTGGAGTATTGTATTAGGGTTGTAAATGCCCTATTATCTTGCTATCTGGTGACACTACTAGAGTGCTCCAAAAACCTTTAATAAGAGTGTTGTATTAGGATAGTGAATACCCCATTATCTTGCCATATAGAGACACTACTAGAGTGCCCCAAACACCTTCAATGAGAGTGTCCTATTTGGGGTGTACATGCCCCATTATCTTGCCATATAGAAACACTACTAGAGTGCTCCAAACACCTTCAATTGGAGTGTGGTTTTAGGGTTGTAAAAGCCCTATTATCTTGTCATATCAAGACACTACTAGAGTGCTCCAAACACCTTCAATTGGAGTGTTGTATTAGGGCTGTAAATGCTCTATTATCTTGCCATATAGAGTCACTACCAGAGTGCTCTAACCACCTTCAATTAGAGTGTTGTATTAGGATTGTAAATACCCTATTATCTAGCAATTTGGAAACACCACTAATTTGCTCCAAACACCTTTAATTGAAGTGTTGTATTTGGGTTGTAAATGCCCTATTATCTTGCCATATCGGGACACAACTAGAGTGCTCCAAACACGCACAATTGGAGTGTAGTATTAAGTTTGTAAATGCCCTATTATCTTGCCATATAGAGACACTAGTAGAGTGCTCCAACCGTCTTTAATTGGAGTGTTGAATTAACGTTGTAAATGCCCTTTTACCTTGCAATATAGAGACACTACTAGAACGTTCCGAACACCATCATTTCAAGTGCTGTATTTAGGTTGTAAATGCCCTATTATCTTGCCATATATGGACAATACTACAGTTATGCAAGCACCTTCAATTGGAGTGTTGTATTAGTACTGTAAATGCCCTATTATCTTGTAATCCGGAGACACTACTAGAGTGCTCCAAATACCATCAATTGGGGTGTTGCATTAGGGTTTCAAATGCGCTATTATCTTGCAATTTGGAAACACTACTAGAGTCCTCCAAACACCTTCAATTGGAGTGTTGTATTAAGGTTGTATATGCCGTATTATCTTGACATCTTGAGACACTACTAGAGTGCTCAAAACACCTTCAAATGGAGTGTTGTATAAGGGTTGTATATGCCATATTTATGTTGACATCTTGAGACACTACTAGAGTGCTCAAAACACATTCAATTGGAGTATTGTATTAGGGTTGTAAATGCCCTATTATCTTGCTATCTGCTGACACTACTAGAGTGCTCCAAAAACCTTTAATAAGAGTGTTGTATTAGGATAGTGAATACCCCATTATCTTGCCATATAGAGACACTACTAGAGTGCCCCAAACACCTTCAATGAGAGTGTCCTCTTTGGGTTGTACATGCCCCATTATCTTGCCATATAGAAACACTACTAGAGTGCTCCAAACACCTTCAATTGGAGTGTGGTTTTAGGGTTGTAAACGCCCTATTATCTTGTCATATCAAGACACTACTAGAGTGCTCCAAACACCTTCAATTGGAGTGTTGTATTAGGGCTGTAAATGCTCTATTATCTTGCCATATAGAGTCACTACCAGAGTGCTCTAACCACCTTCAATTAGAGTGTTGTATTAGGATTGTAAATACCCTATTATCTAGTAATTTGGAAACACCACTAATTTGCTCCAAACACCTTTAATTGAAGTGTTGTATTTGGGTTGTAAATGCCCTATTATCTTGCCATATCGGGACACAACTAGAGTGCTCCAAACACGCACAATTGGAGTGTAGTATTAAGTTTGTAAATGCCCTATTATCTTGCCATATAGAGACACTACTAGAGTGCTCCAAACACCATCAATTAGAGTGTTGTATTTGGGTTGTAAATGCTTCATTATCTTGCCATATAGGGACACTACTAGAATACTCCAAACACCATCAATTGGAGAGTTGTATTAGGGTTGTAAATGCCCTACTATCTTGCAATCTGGAGACACAACTTGAGTGCTCCAAACTCCTTCGATTGGAGTGTTGTGTTAGGGTTACACATGCGCAATTATCTTGCAATTTGGAGACACTACTAGAGTGCACCAAACACCATCAAATGAAGTGTTGAATTAGGGTTGCAAATGCCCTATTATCTTGCCATACAGAGACACTAGTAGAGTGCTCCGAACGCCTTCAATAGGATTGTTGTATTAAAGATGTAAATGACCTATTATCTTGCCATATAGAGACAGTACTACAGTGCTCCTAACACCATCAATTACAGCGGTGTATTTGGTTGTAAATGCCCTATTATCTTGCCATATAGGGACACTACTAGAGTGCTCCAAACACCATTAATTAGAGTGTTGTATTAGGGTTGCAAATGACCTATCATCTAGCAATCTAGAGACACAACTAGAATTATCCAAACTCCTTCAGTATTAGAGCTACAACAACATGTTATGTTGTCATGTAGAAACACTACTAGAGTGCTGCACAGACTTTCAATTGGAGAGTTATATGAAGCTTCGATCTACCATCATTTCTTGCTATAAAGAGATATTACTAGAGTGCTCCAAACACCTTCAATTGGAGTGTTGTATTAGGGTTGTAAATGCCATATTATCTTAACATCTTGAGACACTACTAGAGTACTCCAAACACCTTCAATTTCAGTGTTTTATTAGTGTTGTAAAAGTCATATTATCTTCCTTTATAGACACATGACTAGAGTCCTCCAAACTCATTCAATTGTATAGTATGAGGGTCATAACTGCCCTATTATCTTGCAATCTGGAGACACTACTAGGGTCCACAAAACACCTTCAATTGGAGTGTTGTATTAGGGTTGTAAATGCTCTATTATCTTGCAATTTTGAGACAATACTAGAGTGCTTCAAACACCTTCAATTCAAGTGTTGTATTAGGGTTGTAAATGTCATATTATCATGCATTATAGAGACACTACTTGAGTGCTCCAAACACCTTCAATTGGAGTATTGTATTAGATTTGTAAATGCCCTATTATCTTGCCATCTGGAGACACTACTAGAGTAGCTCCAAAAACCTTCTATTGGAGTGTTGTATTAGGATTGTAAATGCCCCATTATCTTGCCATATTGAGACAGTACTAGGATGCCCCAAACACCTTCAATTGAAGTGTATTAGGCTTGTAAACGCCTTATTGTCTTGCCATATCGAGAAACTACTAGAGTGCTCCAAACACCTTCAATTGGAGAGTTGAATTAGGGTTGTAAATGCCCTATTATCTTGCAATCTGGAAACACTACTGGAGTG
Organism: Carex rostrata; assembly: GCF_964058835.1. Taxonomy (NCBI): domain Eukaryota; kingdom Viridiplantae; phylum Streptophyta; class Magnoliopsida; order Poales; family Cyperaceae; genus Carex; species Carex rostrata. The sequence continues at coordinate 13,182,528 of NC_135925.1, read as the reverse complement.
CTCAAAACACCTTCAATTTTGTTATTGTATTAGTGTTGTAAATCCACTATTTTCTTGCAATTTGGAGATACTACTAGAGTGCTCCAAACACCTTCAATTGGGGTGTTGTATTACGGTTGCAAATGTCCATTTATCTTGCCATATAGAGACACTACTAGAGCACTCCAAACACCATTATTTCAAGTGTTTTATTTGGGTTGTAAATGCCGTATTATCTTGCCATACCGGGACAATACTACATTTCACTATGCAGCTTCAATTGGAGTGTTGTATTAGGGTTGTAAATGCCCTATTATCTTCCAATCTAGAGACACTACTAGAGTGCTCCAAACACCTTCCATCGGGTTGTTGTATTAGGGTTGCAAATGCGCTATTATCTTGCAATTTGGAGACACTACTAGAGTTCTCCAAACACCTTCAAATGGAGTGTTGAATTATGGTTGTAAATGCCCAATTATCTTGCCATAGAGAGACACTAGTAGAGTGCTCCAAACACCATCAATTAGAGTGTTCCATTTGGGTTGTAAAAGTCCCATTATATTGCCATATAGGGGACACTACTAGAGTGCTCCAAACACCTTCAATTGGAGTGTTGTATTAGGGTTGTATATGCCGTATTATCTTGACATCTTGAGACACTACTAGAGTGCTCAAAACACCTTCAATTGGAGTATTGTATTAGGGTTGTAAATGCCCTATTATCTTGCCATCTGGTGACACTACAAGAGTGACCTAAAAACCTTCAATTAGAGTGTTCTATTAGGATTGTTAATACCCCATTATCTTGCTATATGGAGACACTACTAGAGTGCCCCAAACACCTTCAATTGGAGTGTTGTAGTAGGGTTGTAAATGCCCTATTATCTTGCCATATAGGGACACTACTAGAGTGCTCCAAACACCCTCAATTAGAGTATCGTATTTGGGTTGTACAAGCCCCATTATCTTGCCATTTAGGGACATTACTAGAGTGCTCCAAACGCAATCAATTGGAGTGTTGTAAACACCCTATTATCTTGCCATATCGAGACACTACTAGAGTGCACCAAACACCTTCAATTATCTTACCATATGGAGACACTACTAGAGTGCTCCAAACACCTTCGATTGGAGTATTGTATTAGGGTTGTAATGCCCTATTATCTTGCAATCTCGAGACACTACTAGAGTGCTCGAATCACCTTCGATTGGTGTGTTGTAATATGGTTGTAAATGCCCTATTATCTTCCAGTATGGAGACATTATTACAGTGCTCCAAACACCTTCAATTGATGTGTTGTATTTGGATTGTAAATGTCAGATTATGTTGCCATATAGGGACATTACTAGAGTACACGAAACACCTTCAATTTGAGTCTTGTATTAGGGTTGTAAATGCTCTATTATCCTGACACTTGAGACTCTACGAGAGTACTCCAAACACCTTCAATTCGAGTGTTGTATTTGGGTTGTAATTGTCATTTTAACTTGCCATATAGAGACACTAATAGAGTGCTCCAAACACCTTCAATTGGAGAGTTTTATTAGGGTTTTAAATGCCCTATTATCTTGCAATCTGGAAATACTACTGGAGTGCTCAAAACATCTTCAATTGGGGTTGTAAATGCACTATTATCTTGCAATTTCGAGAAACTACTAGAGTACACCAAACACCTTCAATTGGGGTGTTGTATTAGGGTTGCAAATGCCCTATCATCCTGCCATATCGAGACAATTCTAGAGTGCTCCAAACGTCTTCAATTGTAATGTTGTATTAAGGTTGTTAATGCCCTTTTATCTTGCCATATAGAGACACTACTAGAGCACTCCAAACACCATTATTTTAAGTGTTTTATTTGGGTTGTAAATTCCCTATTATCTTGCCATATCGGGATAATACTACAGTTCACCATGCAGCTTCAATTGGAGCGTTGTATTAGGGGTGTAAATGCCCTATTATCTAGCAATCTAGAGACACTACTTGAGTGCTCCAAACACCTTTTATCGGGGTGTTGTATTAGGGTTGCAAATACGCTATTATCTTGCAATTTGGAGACACTACTAGAGTGCTCCAAACATCTTCAAATGGAGTGTTGAATTATGGTTGTAAATGCCCTATTATCTTGCCATAGAGAGACACTAGTAGAGTGCTCCAAACGCCTTCAACAAGAGTATCGTATTAAGGTTGTAAATGTCCTATTATCTTGCCATATAGAGACACTACTAGAGTGCTACAAACACCTTTGATGGGAGTGTTGTATTTGGGTTGTAAATGTCCTATTATCTTGCCATATCGAGACACTACTTGAGTGCACCAAACACCTTCAATTAGAGTGTTGTGTTAGGGTTGTAAATGCCCTATTATCTTGCCATTTGGAGACACTACTCGAGTGCTCCAAATACCTTCGATTGGAGTGTTGTATTAGGGTTGTTATTGTCCTTATCTTGCAATCTCGAGATACTACTAGAGTGCTCCAAACACCTTCGATTGGTGTGTTGTAATAGGGTTGTAAATGCCCTATTATCATCCAATTTTGAGACATTACTATAGTGCTCCAAAAACACCTTCAATTGAAGTGTTGTATTTGGATTGTAAATGCCATATTATCTTGCTTTATAGGGACATTACTAGAGTGCACGAAACACCTTCAATTGGAGTGTTTGTATTAGGGTTGTAAATGCTCTATTATCTTGACATCTTGAGACACTACGAGAATACTCCAAACACCTTCAATTCGAGTGTTGTATTTGGGTTGTAATTGTCATATTATCTTGCCATATAGAGACACTACTAGAGTGCTCCAAACACCTTCGGTTGGAGTGTTGTATTAGGGATGTAAATACCCTATTATCTTGCAATCTCGAGACATTACTAGAGTGCTCCAAACACCTTCGATTGGAGTGTTGTAATAGTGTTGTAAATGCCCTATTATCTTCCAACTTTGAGACATTACTGCAGTGCTCCAAACACCTTCAATTGAAATGTTGTATTTGGGTTGTAAATGTCATATTTTCTTGTCATATAGAGACACTACTAGAGTGCTCCAAATACCTTCAATTGGAGTGTTGGGGTCGTAAATGCTTTATTATCTTGACATCATGAGACACTTCTAGAGTACTCCAAACACCTTCAATTCGAATGTTGTATTTGGGTTGTAAATGTCATATTATCTTGCATTATAGAGACACGACTAGAGTGCTCCAAACTCATTCAATTGGAGTGTTGTATTAGGGTTGTAACTGCTCTATTATCTTGCAATCTGGAGACACTACTAGAGTTCTGCAAACACCTTCAATTGTAGTGTTTTATTTGGGTTGTACAAGCTCGATTATCTTGCCATTTAGAGACACTACTAGAGTGCTCCAAACGCAATCAATTGGAGTGTTGTATTAGGGTTGTAAACGACCTATTATCTTGCCATATCGAGACACTACTTGAGTGCACCAAACACCTTCAATTGGAGTGCTGTGTTAGGGTTGTAAATGCCCTATTATCTTGCCATCTGGAGGCACTACTAGAGTGCTCCAAACACCTTCGGTTGGAGTGTTGTTTTAGGATTGTAATTGCCATATTATCTTGCCATCTGTAGACACTACTAGAGTCCTCCAAACACTTTGGTTTGGAGTGTTGTATTAGGGTTGTGAATGACCTATTATTTGGCAATCTGGAGGCACTACTAGGGTCCACAAAACACCTTCAATTGGAGTGTTGTATTATGGTTGTAAATGCCCTATTATCTTGCAATTTTGAGACAATACTAGAGTGCTTCAAACACCATCAATTCAAGTGTTGTATTAGGTTGCAAATGTCATATTATCTTGCATTATAGAGACACTACTTGAGTGCTCCAAAAACCTTTAATTGGAGTGTTGTATTAGGATTGTAAATGCCCCATTATCTTGCCATATTGAGACACTACTAGGGTACCCCAAACACCTTAAATTGAAGTGTATTAGGCTTGTAAACGCCTTATTGTCTTGCCATATCAAGAAACTACTATAGTGCTCCAAACACCTTCAATTGGAGAGTTGTATTACGGTTGTAAATGCCCTATCATCTTGCAATTTGGAGACACAACTAGAGTACTCCAAACACCTTCAATTGGAGTGTTGTATTAGGGTTGGAAATGTCCTATTATCTTGCCATATAGAGTCACTACAAGAGTGCTCCAAAACCCTCATTTGGAGTGTTCTATTAGGGTTGTAAATGCCCCATATCTTGCCATATAGAAACACTACTAGATTGCTCCAACCACCTTCAATCGAAGTGTTGTATTACGATTGTAAATGCCATATTATGTTGCCATATAGAGACACAACTAGAGTGGTCCCAATCCTTCAACTAGATTGCTCCTAACGCCTTCTATTAGAGTATTGTATTAGGGTTCTAAATGCCACATTATCTTGGCATCTGCAGACACTGTTAGAGTGCCCCAACTCCTTCAATTGGAGTGTTGTATTAGGGTTTTAAGTGCCCCATTATATTGCCAAATAGAGACACTACTGCAGTGCTCCAAACATCTTCAATTGGAGTGTTGTTTTAGGGTTGTAAATGCCATTTTATCATGCCATATAGAGACACTACTAGAGTTCTCCAAAGCCTTCAATTTGAGAGTTGTATTAGGAATGTAAATGCCCCATTATATTGCCATATTGAGACACTACTAGAGTGCCCAAAATACGTTTAATTGGAGTTTTGTATTCGGGTTGTAAACACCCTATTATCTTGCCATATCGAGACACTACTTGTGTGCTCCAAACACCTTCAATTGGAGTATTGTATTAGGGTTGTAAATGCCATATTATCTTGCCATCAGGAGACACTACTAGAGTGTCACAAACACCTTCATTTGGAGTGTTGCATTTGGATTATAAATGACCTATTATCTTGCAATTTGGATACACTACTAGAGTGCTACAAACACCTTGAATTGAAGTGTTGTATTTGGGTTGTAAATGCCCTATTATCTTGCGATAAATAGACACTAGTAGGGTCCTCCAAACACCTTTAATTCGAGTGTTGTATTTGGGTTTTAAATGCCCTATTATCTTGCCATATAGCGACACTATTAGAGTACTCGAAACACCTTTAATTGGAGTGTGGTAGGGTTGTATTTGCCCTATTATCTTGACATCTTGAGACACTACTAGAGAGTGCTTCAAAGACCTTCAATTGGAGAGTTGTGTTAGGGTTGTAAATGCTCTATTATCTTGCAATCTGGAGACACAACTAGAGTTCTCCAAACACCTTTAATTGGAGTGTTGTATTAGGGTTGTAGATGCCACATTATCTTGCCATCTGCATTTACGACCCAAACACCTTCAATTTGAGTGTTGTATTAGGATTGTAAATGCCCTCTTATGTTGCAATTTGGAGAAACTACTAGAGTACACCAAACACCCGCAATTGAAGTGTTGTATTTGTGTCGTAAATGCCCTATTATCTTGCCATATAGAACACTACTAGAGTGCTCCAAACACCATCAATTAGAGTATTGTATTTCGGTTGTAAATGCCCTGTTATCTTGCCATATAGGGACACTACTAGAGTACTGCAAACACCATCAATTAGAGTGTTTTATTTCGTTTGTAAATGCCCTATTATCCTACCATATAGGGAAACTACTAGAGTAATCCAAACAACTTCAATTTGAGTGTTGTATTAGGGTTGTATAATGCCCTATTATCTTAACATCTTGAGACAATACTAGAATGCTCCTAACACCTTCAATTAGAGTCTGTATTTGGGTTGTAAATGTCATATTATCTTGGAATATAGGGCACTACTAGAGTGCTCCGAACACCTTCAATTGGAGTGTTGTTATTAGGGTTGTATCTGCCCAATTATCTTGACATCTTGAGAAACTACTAGAGTGCTCCAAATACCTTCGATTGGAGTATTGTATTAGGTTTGTAAATGCCCTATTAACTTGCCATCTTGGGACACTACTAGAGTGCTCCAAACACCTTCAATTAGAGTGGTGTATTAGGATTTTAAATGCCCTATTATCTTGCCATATTGAGACACTATTAGAGTGCCCCAAACACCTTAAATTGGAGTGTTATATTAGTGTTGTAAATGCCCTATGATCTTGCCATATTGAGACAATACTAGGGTGTTCCAAACACCATCAATTGGTGAGTTGTATTTGGGTTGTAAATGCCCTATTATCTTGCAATCTGGAGACACAGCTAGAGTGCTCCAAACACTGTCAAATGGAGTGTTGTATTAGGGTTGAAACGCCCTATTATCTTGCCATATCGAGACACTACTAGAGTGCTCCAAACACCTTCAATTGGAGAGTTGTATTAGGGTTGTAAATGGCCTATTATCTTCCAATATGGAGACACAACTAAAGTGCTCCAAACACCTTCAATTGGAGTGTTGTACAAGAGTGCCCCAAACAACTTCAATTGGAGTGTTGTATTAGGGCTGTAAAAGTCCTATTATATTGCTATTTGGAGACACTACTAGAGTGCTTCAAAAACATTCAATTGGACTGTTGTATTATGATGGTCAATGCCCTATTATCTTGCCATATAGAGACACTACTATGGTGCTTCCAAACAACTTCAATTAGAGTGCTGTATTGGGGTTGTAAATGCCCCATTATCTAGCCATATAGAAACACTACTAGAGTGCTCCAAACAACATCAATTGGAGTGTTGTATTAGGGTTGTAAACGCCCTATTATCTTGCCATATCGACACACTACAAGAGTGCTCCAAACACCTTCAATTGGAGTGTTGTATTAGGGTTGTAAATGCCCTATTATAATGCCATCTGGAGACACTACTAAAGTGCACCAAGCACCTTCAATTAGAGTGTTGTTTTAGGATTGTAATTGTCATATTATCTTGCCATCTGTAGACACTACTAGTGTCCTACAAACACTTTTGTTTGGAGTGTTGTATTAGGGTTGTGAATGACCTATTATCTTGCAAGTTGGAGACACTACTACAGTGATCCAAACACCTTCAATTGATGTGTTGTATTTGGGTTGTAAATGCCATATTATCTTGCCATATTGGGACATTACTAGAGTGCCCCAAACACCTTCAATTGAAGTGTTGTCCTAGGGATGTAAATACTCTATTATCTTGACATCATGAGACACTGCTAGGTTACTCCAAACACCTTCAACTAGAGTGTTGTATTAGGATTATAAATATCACATTATCTTGCATTATAGAGACACTACTAGAGTGCTCCAAACACATTCAATAGTAGAGTAGTATTAAGGTTATAAATGCACTATTATTTTGCAATCTGGAGACACTACTAGAGTCCTCCAAACACCTTCAATTGGCGTGTTGCATTAGAGTTGTAAATGCCCTATTATCTTGCAATTTTGAGACAATACTAGAGTTCTCAAAATACTTTCAATTGGAGTGTTGTATTAGGGTTGTAAATGCCTTATTAACTTGCCATATAGAAACACTACTAGAGTTTTCTAAACACCATCAATTGAAGTGTTGTATTAAGGTTGTAAATGCCCTATTATGTTGCAATATAGAGACACCACTAGAGTGCTCCAAACACCATGAATTGGAGTGTTGTATTTGGGTTGTAAATGCCCTATTATCTTGCGATAAAGATATAATACTGGGGGTGCTCCAAACACCTTCAATTCGAGTGTTGTATTTGGGTTGTATATGTTGGGTTTTGCGCGGTGTGCTAACCGGAAACCAGTTTAGGCTTAAGTTGCGGAATGACCGCAGAACAAAAATTTCTACGGCCAACTTAAGCTCAGGATTAAACGGGGTATGTCAGGAAACTTTCCAAGGCGGTCCACCTTCAGTATTCCTTTGGCATCAAAACCCAATTTAATCCTTTTACAGATCTACTCCATGATTGATTTCTAAAACTTTAATCTACTTACAAATTAAATAGATTAATATAACATATTTATACCTTGTTTCCAAATCACAGTTGGAATGCAGACCGAGCGAGTAGAGCCTCACCAGGGAAGGAATCGACTCGGAACGGAGCATCAGACGTCTGATGCCTCTATCGGTTATCCACCAGGACTAACCGGAGAGCGGTTTATTTCTTCTGCCAAAAATACCGTAAACCGCGGAATTATGCAAAAACACTATTCACGGGGAAAAGACGAAAACCCGTAAACACGAATTTTCGGTTGCTCAGTTTCATCAATATGCAAAACTGACATACCGCTAAATTCGGTAAAACACTATTCATCGATCCCGTAAATATTCTCCACAACAACCCGCAAGATTATACGTCAACTACGTATAACTTTCTTTTCTCAACCGAAACACTATTTGGGAGAGAAATCGAGAAAGAGAGAAAATACCGATTCGTTTCTGCACGAAAAGATACATGTGAATGTGCATATGTATATATGTGAATATATGTTTCTCTCTCTACCCCTCCACCCCTATTTATAGTGTTTAGATTCGGTTGCAAAAGACCAAAATGCCCTCCAAGTTCGGCCTATTTACAAGATATGCCATTGACACCTCATCCTTTTATATGTGAAATGACCAAAATACCCCTTCCACACCCTTCCACATTCTTCTCCATGCTTCTACACATGCAAGGTGGCATAGGTGTGAAATGACCATTTTGCCCTTGTGGATAGGATTGATGACATGTCATCTGGATAGGATCAATGACGTGTCATGCGGATAAGCACGAATCTGAAAAGACCCGAATGCCCTCGGCCCGAACACAAATAATATTCGTATAATTATTCTGAACAATTATATATATATTTTTCTTTCGATTATTTGTTTCGGTATCGATGACGTGTCATCTGGATAGGATCGATGACGTGTCATGCGGATAAGGACGAATCTGAAAAGACTCGAATGCCCTCGGCCCGAACACAAATAATATTCGTATAATTATTCTGAATAATTATATATATTTTTCTTGCGGTTATTTGTTGTTTCGATAATTTATACAATGTGTCATGCACATTTATAAATTAACCGGTTAACTTTTATACAACGTGTCATACACGTTTATAAATTAACCAATGTTTTTGCTTGTTATTTTTACATAACATTTATAATTTAATTATAACACGTATAATTAATTATAACCATCTTAATATTAATTATAATCAATTTATAATTAATCAGTAAGATTCTCCGAGTAGCTCCTATATGGTGTGACCCAATAGGATCTGTGTTATGTTGGTAAACAGAGTTAAAACTATTTTAACTTCTGTTAGTCATGGGTGGCATCTGGCAACACATCATGACCATCCAATTACACAGATGATGCTGTACTGTACAATATCACGATCCAGTAAACAATTTACTTGTGTCTGTTCTTCTGTCTCATAGCTATCAGATTAGTTTCAAGATAGATGTGTGTCATCCTTGCTAACTGAATCTTTTCTTGATCTTGAGCAGATTATCAAATATAATTACTCTTGTAATTATACCGCTAGCAGATAATCTAACTCTATCAAGGGGCCCAGTGATGCTATAGCTCGTATAGAGATACGAGGGACAAATAGTATTCTTGGTAAACTATCACTTCCTCAGCTAAGCTATACATATGGAAAAGCTACCGTTATGACTGCTTTTTACGGACAGCGGTGGATAACAATCACACATACATATTTCTCAGTGGGAACGATAAATACCTCATACTGTAGAACGTGACACTGAATGAAAACATAAATGACACGAACACAATTCTATTTAATGTTTCATTCGGGGTCTGTCAAATACCATGTTTCTAAAACATGTATCTATGTTATTAAAATGACATCTCGTGTCAGGTGGTTTGTAAAACTTAACCATCTTTTAATCCACATACTAACCTTATCGCGGTAATTAGTGTTCCTGCTAATTACCTTGGTCAGTGACCTTTTAAGAGTATATATCATCTATATTATGGAGTTTCACAATTTCAGTCATGAACTCGAAATGATCCATAAATTCAATAATACTCAAGGCAACAAAATGCTATATAAATAAACATTCAATTCATGAACAAAGCTTTATGATAAACTATCGTATTATTGACTTCTAGATTATTACAAACTAACAGTATATGCCCTGTTATATTGTTATCTTGAGACACTACTAGAGTGCTCCAAGCACCTTCAATTGGAGTATTGTATTAGGGTTGTAAATGTCATATTATCTTTCCATCTGGAGACACTTCTAGAGTGCTCCAAAAACCTTCAATTGGAGTGTTGTACTAGGATTGTAAGTGCCATATTATCTTGCAATATAGAGACACTACTAGAGTGCCCCAAACACCTTCAATTGGAGTGTTATATTTGGGTTGTAAATGCCCCATTATCTTGCCATATAGAAACACTACTAAAGTGCTCCAACCTTCTTTAATTGGAGTGTTGTATTAGGGTTGTAAATGCCATATTATCTTGGCATATAAAGACACTACTAGAGTGCTCCAAACGCCATCAATTGGAGTGTTGTATGAAAGTTGTAAATGTCCTATTATCTTGCCATATAGACACTACTAGAGTGCTCCAAACTCCATTAATTAGAATGTTGTATTTGGGTTGTAAATGTCCTATTATCTTGCCATACATGGACACTACTAGAGTGCTCCACACACCTTCAATTGGAGTGTTACTCTGGGGTGTTTCTAGGTGCTCCTTTCTATTCCCAACGAGAAAATTTTACAACTTGTGAACCGATGACCCCTTACAACCAAGGGAAGTCATACGGGTAACTAGAGATAAGAGCCGGCGAGCCCTTACAACCAAGGGAAGTCACACTGACAACTCAAGAAGAGAACGAAGTCTCTAAATCAATGTTCGCAAGATAAACACTCAAAAGCTCACTCTAACCTAATCTAACTCAAGATTAGTGAATTGGATTTGAGGTTGTTTGAGGGATATTGAAGTTTTAAGCTCTCACAACAATGGAGGAACTCAAGCATTTTACATTGAAACAACATCAAAAACACTTTACCAATTTTAAAATATTACAAATTAAATTCTTGATTAATATCTTCATGATTTCTTCAGTTCAACCATTCTACATTGCAATTCCAATTCGGCTTGAACCTACATAATTCTAAAATAGAACAAATCATAAAATTCAATAATTGTATGTTTTACAAATTAGTCATAGACGAAAAAGATTATTGCTAGAACAACAATCTCTCCCTTTTAACGATTTGCAAAACATACAATGCGAGTAAGTGCATAAATCGAATTTTTTCCCAATTTGGTGTACCCAATTGTGATTTTTGCATGTTTAGCAATTTCTCCCACTTTTGGATATCGACGAAAGGGAGAAAAATTAGTACATTTTCAAAGTGCTCCCCCTTAAAATATGCACTCCCTCTCAATTTAGGAATATATGAATAATAATAAGAAAATTGAGGATTTCATGTATGATTATATAAGAGAATTGACAAATCCATTAACAATTGCAATTTTTAATCAAGGATTGTCACAATAAATTATAACAAAGCATGCACCATATTACATATATCACTAAGCATGCAACAATTCATACATTACCAATACCATAGCAAATCAAGGGTTTTTGGAAATTATTATAGCATGTTGTCACACATAATTTGTACGTTGCGAAAGTGTATTTCATAATTATGCAGAGTTTGGATTATCCATAATATTTGTGTGCAACAACCATCAATGATTCAAGTATTTTCTTTATGAGTTGCAATCAAACACATCTCTAAGAGTATATATTAATTATTTTTGGGTTAATAACTAACATATACCTTGTTTAATCTCCCCCTTTGTTTTTGGCAATTTGAATAGTTTTGGGGAGATTAACTATGAAATTTAAGTTAGTTTAGCTTTAAGAACCCAAACAACATTTTAGTTGTTGTCTCCATTCCTAAATCTACACTCTAAAGAGGTATGGCCAATTTTGCAACAATAATTACAAAATGTAATTGATTTTTTTTGAGTAATCAAATATTGTGTAAGTAGCAAGATAATTGCATTTTACTTCATGAAGTTTATTCTTTTGATTATCAAGAAGAGACCTCAATTTAATTTCATCCCTATGTGTTTGACCCTCATCAAAAGCGCTACTTGTATCATCAATTTTTAAATCAAAATCATCATTTTCAAGTTCTAGAGTTACCTCATTGGCAGAGCTTATTGATGCATCACTTGAATCATTCGAGTCCATCTTCTTGTTCTTAGTTGTGGCAATGTTTGTTAGAACTTCAATGGTTTTATTGTTGGTGAAGCTCTTATTTGTGACAATTGAGTCGACACCGATTGTTGAAGGGCCTTCATTTACATTTGCCACCAATGCAAAGTTGATCTCTTGTTTATTTTCTGACTCCGTATCGAATTTCTCTACCTCACTCTCGTCGGAAAACAAAGCTTGCATTGCTTTTGTCTTTTGTCTTTTTCCTTCCTTTGTACCCATCATACTTTTGTCTTGGTATTTGATCTTGTTTTCTTTCACAATCCATGTTCTTCATGTGTGGAAATAGTTCTAAGCATGTTTGGGTGGTGTGCCCCTTTCTATGGCATGCAAAACATATTACTCGTTTGTTTTTCTCTTCACGTTTCTTGTTGTACTTTCTTTCGAAATTAAACATGCCTTGGAACATTTTGGATAAGAGAATGACATCTTTGGATGATTCATTTGATAGATGGGTATTTGAGGAGCTAGGAAGGTTACGGTTTTGTGCAGGAAAGGCTATGGTTTTTTATTATGATTCTTTCTTTAACTCTCCAGATTATCGAAGTTTCTCTGTGAAACTTCGAAAGTGTGCATAAAGCTCATCCGGTGTGAATGATGCATGTGTCCCTTGGATTGCTTCTAGGGCACTCACCAAGCTTTCCCACCTAGGTCTCCTAAGCATGACTCTTAATAGCTTTCCTACAATTTTATCATTTAGAAAGCAGTTCTCCCAATTCGATAAATTCATTTTGGATATGCATAAGTCTATTATACATATCTTCAATGGTTTCATTATCTTCTACCTTAAACATTTCAAATTTGGTTTCCAAACCGGTTATCTTGGTTCATTTAATTTGGGAGGTTTCCTCATACCGATTTACAAGGGCATCCCACATTTCTTTGGCACATCAAGTACTAGCAAATATCAAGGCAATAGATTCACTCACTAAGTTATAGATAACATTGGTTGCGAGATCATTTTTTTTCTTCAATTGTTTGGAATCAGGAGTCTCGACTTTAATGTCATTGGCACTATCGGTAGTAACGGTAGTGAATGTTGCTGTATACCCCTTGTCAACCACATTCCAAATCTCAAGAATGTTTAAATAGTTAAACATGGTTTTCTTCCAATGACTAAAGTTTTTGGTTGTATTATCGAAAATTAAGGGTTCTCTCACACATCTATAGGGTGACATTTGTCAAGTTGATCTAACTCGAATTAAGTAAGTCTTAATTTGAGTAACTTACTCTGATGCCACTTTGTTATACTTAATGCACCGCTAATTGCTCAAAAAACTGAAAATAATTACAATTAAAAGTAAATAGATGAGTTTAGAGAACTTTGACACGCGGGGTGCTAACGAAGTTCGGCAAAACAAAGGCCTACGTCTCCGGAGCATTGCAACATCTTCTAGGTGCGCCTTTCTATACCCAACGAGAAAGGTTTACAACTTGTAAATCAATGAGCCCTTACAACCAAGGGAAGTCACACGGCCAACTAGAGATGAGAGCCGGCGAGCCCTTACAACTATGGGAAGTCACACTGACAACTCAAGCAGAGAACGAAGTCTCTAAATCAATATTCGCAAGAGAAACACTCAAAAGCTCACTCTAACCTAATATAACACAAGATTAGTGAAGTGGATTTGAGGTTGTTTGAGGGATATTGAAGTTTTAAGCTCTCACAACAATGAAGGAACTCAAGCTCACAGAGATCTGATTTTTTGAAGTTTGGGGTGGCTGAGTTGAAGTGGGGAAGAGACCCCACAGCTCTATTTATAGAGACAGCTCCAGAAAGAGTAATTTGACTTAAAATGTTACAGACGTTTGTTAAAATGTTACAACGTTTTAGTTCAAAATACAATTTAGGGTTTCAATTTTTGTGAGCTCAGTAAAACGTTACCAACGATTGTAAAACGTAATGTAACGTTTTGCACTGTAAAAACTTGATCAAAATCAGGAATTTCTGAAGTTTGGAAATTAATTAAAACGTTACCAACTTTTTAAAACGTTACAGCTTTTTTTCACAAACATTATAACTTTTTAAAACGTTACAGCCATAACTTTTTAATTGAAGTGTTGTATTTGGGTTGTAAATGTCATATTATCTCGCCATATAGAGACACCATTAGAGTGCTTCAAACACATTCAATTGAAGGGTTGTATTAGGGTTGTAAATGCTCTATTACATTGTCATACAGAGACACTACTAGAGTGCTCCAAACACCTTCAATTAGAGTGTTGTATTAGGGTTGTAAATGTCCTATTTTCTTCCAATTTAGAGACACTACTAATGTGCTGCAAACACCTTCAATTTAAGTGTTATATTTGGGTTGTAAATGCCCTATTATCTTGTCATATGGAGACACTACTAGAGTGCTCAAAACACCTTCAATTGGAGTGTTGTATTAAAGTTATAAATGCCCTATTGTCTTGCCATATAGAGACACTACTAGAGTGCTCCAAACACCATTAATTGAAGTGTTGTTTTTGGGTTGTAAATGCCGTACTATCTTTCCATATAGAGACACTACTAGAGTGCGTCAAACACCTTCAATTGGAGTGTTGTATTAGGGTTATAAATGTCATATTATCTTGCCATCTAGAGATACTACTAGAGTGTTCCAAACACCTTCAATTAGAGTGTTGTATTAGGATTGTACATGTCCTATTATCTTGTCATATAGAGACACTACTAGAGTGCTCCAACCACCTTCAATTGGAGTGTTGTATTTGGGTTGTAAATGTCATATTATCTTGCCCTATAGAGACACTACTAGAGTGCTCCAAACATTTTCAATTGGAGAGTTGTATTAGGGTTGTAAATGTTCTATTATCTAGCAATCTGGAGACACTACTAGAGTGCTCCAAACACATTCGATTGGTGTGTTGTATTAGGGTTATAATTGCCCTGTTATTTTTGCAATTTGGAGACACTACTAAAGTGCTCCAAACACCTTCAATTGAAGTGTTGTATTTGAGTTGTACATGCCCTATTTTCTTGCCATATAGAGACACTACTATAGTGCTCCAAACACCTTTAGTTGGAGTGTTGTATTAAGATTGTAAATGTCCTATTATCTTGCCATATAGAGACACTACTAGAATAAAATAAAATAAAATAATTGGGTAGCGTGTATACTTAATAAAATAAAATAAATAATAAAGGTATAGGTTGATTTTACAGTTTGCTCTGGCGAATTTATAGGTGGAGTTGCTAATTGTTGTAAACCAAGTTTAGGGAGCCTTTAGAATTTTGGAAGAATTCCTTCTAATTATGCCTTTAGAATTTTGGAAGAATTCCTTCTAATTATCTCAATACATATTTATGGTACTAATGTGTACCCGCATACGTCCTTGTGTCACTGCCGCATACGGCCCCGTATACGGTACTGTCACTACTGCATATGGTATAGTCCAACCTACAGAGCAGAGCAACCTACCAGTACTGTTATTCCCTACGGATGCTTGGGTTCGGTTCTATGCGTATTTGAAAGGTTCTCTCTTGTGGAGGACAATTCAGATTATCACAGGATATAATGTAATTAAACTACTCATACTAACCTAATTAATTATATTCCCCTATTACTTGCTAAGTAATAACCCTAAACCCTATTCATTACAAGTAATAAAAAAATTCCTAATTAAATCTCGAGATGCTATCTAATTTATATCCTACCAAGGGAGCCCACTGGGTTCTAACCCTAGTCTTTGAACCGCTGTCAAACCTCGTTAGCCGAAGTGTTTATAGTACTTAATTGTATCCCCTCTCACACCAAGGTACAGTGACTTGACACCCACAGGTATGTGGAGGACATTGGCATATAGTAGATAGAACTATGTATGCAATGACATATTTCAATTGTAATAACATTCTAAGTATAACGAAATCTCAAATAGACATAAAAGAAAAATAAATATTATAGTAAAGAGATAAATTAGAATTCATTACATCCATCCCTAGAGATGAGGAGCATAGCTACTCAAAGTCATGACAAAATAAAAGAAGTAATAAAAGAAAGACATAACCTAAAACCTAGAACACCTCTCCTAGAGTGCTCCAAACACCTTCAATTGGGGTGTTGTATTACGGTTGCAAATGTCCATTTATCTTGCCATATAGAGACACTACTAGAGCACTCCATACACCATTATTTCAAGTGTTTTATTTGGGTTGTAAATGCCGTATTATCTTGCCATACCGGGACAATACTACATTTCACTATGCAGCTTCAATTGGAGTGTTGTATTAGGGTTGTAAATGCCCTATTATCTTCCAATCTAGAGACACTACTAGAGTGCTCCAAACACCTTCCATCGGGTTGTTGTATTAGGGTTGCAAATGCGCTATTATCTTGCAATTTGGAGACACTACTAGAGTTCTCCAAACACCTTCAAATGGAGTGTTGAATTATGGTTGTAAATGCCCAATTATCTTGCCATAGAGAGACACTAGTAGAGTGCTCCAAACACCATCAATTAGAGTGTTCTATTTGGGTTGTAAAAGTCCCATTATATTGCCATATAGGGGACACTACTAGAGTGCTCCAAACACCTTCAATTGGAGTGTTGTATTAGGGTTGTATATGCCGTATTATCTTGACATCTTGAGACACTACTAGAGTGCTCAAAACACCTTCAATTGGAGTATTGTATTAGGGTTGTAAATGCCCTATTATCTTGCCATCTGGTGACACTACAAGAGTGACCTAAAAACCTTCAATTAGAGTGTTCTATTAGGATTGTTAATACCCCATTATCTTGCTATATGGAGACACTACTAGAGTGCCCCAAACACCTTCAATTGGAGTGTTGTAGTAGGGTTGTAAATGCCCTATTATCTTGCCATATAGGGACACTACTAGAGTGCTCCAAACACCCTCAATTAGAGTATCGTATTTGGGTTGTACAAGCCCCATTATCTTGCCATTTAGGGACATTACTAGAGTGCTCCAAACGCAATCAATTGGAGTGTTGTAAACACCCTATTATCTTGCCATATCGAGACACTACTAGAGTGCACCAAACACCTTCAATTATCTTACCATATGGAGACACTACTAGAGTGCTCCAAACACCTTCGATTGGAGTATTGTATTAGGGTTGTAATGCCCTATTATCTTGCAATCTCGAGACACTACTAGAGTGCTCGAATCACCTTCGATTGGTGTGTTGTAATATGGTTGTAAATGCCCTATTATCTTCCAGTATGGAGACATTATTACAGTGCTCCAAACACCTTCAATTGATGTGTTGTATTTGGATTGTAAATGTCAGATTATGTTGCCATATAGGGACATTACTAGAGTACACGAAACACCTTCAATTTGAGTCTTGTATTAGGGTTGTAAATGCTCTATTATCCTGACACTTGAGACTCTACGAGAGTACTCCAAACACCTTCAATTCGAGTGTTGTATTTGGGTTGTAATTGTCATTTTAACTTGCCATATAGAGACACTAATAGAGTGCTCCAAACACCTTCAATTGGAGAGTTTTATTAGGGTTTTAAATGCCCTATTATCTTGCAATCTGGAAATACTACTGGAGTGCTCAAAACATCTTCAATTGGGGTTGTAAATGCACTATTATCTTGCAATTTCGAGAAACTACTAGAGTACACCAAACACCTTCAATTGGGGTGTTGTATTAGGGTTGCAAATGCCCTATCATCCTGCCATATCGAGACAATTCTAGAGTGCTCCAAACGTCTTCAATTGTAATGTTGTATTAAGGTTGTTAATGCCCTTTTATCTTGCCATATAGAGACACTACTAGAGCACTCCAAACACCATTATTTTAAGTGTTTTATTTGGGTTGTAAATTCCCTATTATCTTGCCATATCGGGATAATACTACAGTTCACCATGCAGCTTCAATTGGAGCGTTGTATTAGGGGTGTAAATGCCCTATTATCTAGCAATCTAGAGACACTACTTGAGTGCTCCAAACACCTTTTATCGGGGTGTTGTATTAGGGTTGCAAATACGCTATTATCTTGCAATTTGGAGACACTACTAGAGTGCTCCAAACATCTTCAAATGGAGTGTTGAATTATGGTTGTAAATGCCCTATTATCTTGCCATAGAGAGACACTAGTAGAGTGCTCCAAACGCCTTCAACAAGAGTATCGTATTAAGGTTGTAAATGTCCTATTATCTTGCCATATAGAGACACTACTAGAGTGCTACAAACACCTTCGATGGGAGTGTTGTATTTGGGTTGTAAATGTCCTATTATCTTGCCATATCGAGACACTACTTGAGTGCACCAAACACCTTCAATTAGAGTGTTGTGTTAGGGTTGTAAATGCCCTATTATCTTGCCATTTGGAGACACTACTCGAGTGCTCCAAATACCTTCGATTGGAGTGTTGTATTAGGGTTGTTATTGTCCTTATCTTGCAATCTCGAGATACTACTAGAGTGCTCCAAACACCTTCGATTGGTGTGTTGTAATAGGGTTGTAAATGCCCTATTATCATCCAATTTTGAGACATTACTATAGTGCTCCAAAAACACCTTCAATTGAAGTGTTGTATTTGGATTGTAAATGCCATATTATCTTGCTTTATAGGGACATTACTAGAGTGCACGAAACACCTTCAATTGGAGTGTTTGTATTAGGGTTGTAAATGCTCTATTATCTTGACATCTTGAGACACTACGAGAATACTCCAAACACCTTCAATTCGAGTGTTGTATTTGGGTTGTAATTGTCATATTATCTTGCCATATAGAGACACTACTAGAGTGCTCCAAACACCTTCGGTTGGAGTGTTGTATTAGGGATGTAAATACCCTATTATCTTGCAATCTCGAGACATTACTAGAGTGCTCCAAACACCTTCGATTGGAGTGTTGTAATAGTGTTGTAAATGCCCTATTATCTTCCAACTTTGAGACATTACTGCAGTGCTCCAAACACCTTCAATTGAAATGTTGTATTTGGGTTGTAAATGTCATATTTTCTTGCCATATAGAGACACTACTAGAGTGCTCCAAATACCTTCAATTGGAGTGTTGGGGTCGTAAATGCTTTATTATCTTGACATCATGGGACACTTCTAGAGTACTCCAAACACCTTCAATTCGAATGTTGTATTTGGGTTGTAAATGTCATATTATCTTGCATTATAGAGACACGACTAGAGTGCTCCAAACTCATTCAATTGGAGTGTTGTATTAGGGTTGTAACTGCTCTATTATCTTGCAATCTGGAGACACTACTAGAGTTCTGCAAACACCTTCAATTGTAGTGTCTTATTTGGGTTGTACAAGCTCGATTATCTTGCCATTTAGAGACACTACTAGAGTGCTCCAAACGCAATCAATTGGAGTGTTGTATTAGGGTTGTAAACGACCTATTATCTTGCCATATCGAGACACTACTTGAGTGCACCAAACACCTTCAATTGGAGTGCTGTGTTAGGGTTGTAAATGCCCTATTATCTTGCCATCTGGAGGCACTACTAGAGTGCTCCAAACACCTTCGGTTGGAGTGTTGTTTTAGGATTGTAATTGCCATATTATCTTGCCATCTGTAGACACTACTAGAGTCCTCCAAACACTTTGGTTTGGAGTGTTGTATTAGGGTTGTGAATGACCTATTATTTGGCAATCTGGAGGCACTACTAGGGTCCACAAAACACCTTCAATTGGAGTGTTGTATTATGGTTGTAAATGCCCTATTATCTTGCAATTTTGAGACAATACTAGAGTGCTTCAAACACCATCAATTCAAGTGTTGTATTAGGTTGCAAATGTCATATTATCTTGCATTATAGAGACACTACTTGAGTGCTCCAAAAACCTTTAATTGGAGTGTTGTATTAGGATTGTAAATGCCCCATTATCTTGCCATATTGAGACACTACTAGGGTACCCCAAACACCTTAAATTGAAGTGTATTAGGCTTGTAAACGCCTTATTGTCTTGCCATATCAAGAAACTACTATAGTGCTCCAAACACCTTCAATTGGAGAGTTGTATTACGGTTGTAAATGCCCTATCATCTTGCAATTTGGAGACACAACTAGAGTACTCCAAACACCTTCAATTGGAGTGTTGTATTAGGGTTGGAAATGTCCTATTATCTTGCCATATAGAGTCACTACAAGAGTGCTCCAAAACCCTCATTTGGAGTGTTCTATTAGGGTTGTAAATGCCCCATATCTTGCCATATAGAAACACTACTAGATTGCTCCAACCACCTTCAATCGAAGTGTTGTATTACGATTGTAAATGCCATATTATGTTGCCATATAGAGACACAACTAGAGTGGTCCCAATCCTTCAACTAGATTGCTCCTAACGCCTTCTATTAGAGTATTGTATTAGGGTTCTAAATGCCACATTATCTTGGCATCTGCAGACACTGTTAGAGTGCCCCAACTCCTTCAATTGGAGTGTTGTATTAGGGTTTTAAGTGCCCCATTATATTGCCAAATAGAGACACTACTGCAGTGCTCCAAACATCTTCAATTGGAGTGTTGTTTTAGGGTTGTAAATGCCATTTTATCATGCCATATAGAGACACTACTAGAGTTCTCCAAAGCCTTCAATTTGAGAGTTGTATTAGGAATGTAAATGCCCCATTATATTGCCATATTGAGACACTACTAGAGTGCCCAAAATACGTTTAATTGGAGTTTTGTATTCGGGTTGTAAACACCCTATTATCTTGCCATATCGAGACACTACTTGTGTGCTCCAAACACCTTCAATTGGAGTATTGTATTAGGGTTGTAAATGCCATATTATCTTGCCATCAGGAGACACTACTAGAGTGTCACAAACACCTTCATTTGGAGTGTTGCATTTGGATTATAAATGACCTATTATCTTGCAATTTGGATACACTACTAGAGTGCTACAAACACCTTGAATTGAAGTGTTGTATTTGGGTTGTAAATGCCCTATTATCTTGCGATAAATAGACACTAGTAGGGTCCTCCAAACACCTTTAATTCGAGTGTTGTATTTGGGTTTTAAATGCCCTATTATCTTGCCATATAGCGACACTATTAGAGTACTCGAAACACCTTTAATTGGAGTGTGGTAGGGTTGTATTTGCCCTATTATCTTGACATCTTGAGACACTACTAGAGAGTGCTTCAAAGACCTTCAATTGGAGAGTTGTGTTAGGGTTGTAAATGCTCTATTATCTTGCAATCTGGAGACACAACTAGAGTTCTCCAAACACCTTTAATTGGAGTGTTGTATTAGGGTTGTAGATGCCACATTATCTTGCCATCTGCATTTACGACCCAAACACCTTCAATTTGAGTGTTGTATTAGGATTGTAAATGCCCTCTTATGTTGCAATTTGGAGAAACTACTAGAGTACACCAAACACCCGCAATTGAAGTGTTGTATTTGTGTCGTAAATGCCCTATTATCTTGCCATATAGAACACTACTAGAGTGCTCCAAACACCATCAATTAGAGTATTGTATTTCGGTTGTAAATGCCCTGTTATCTTGCCATATAGGGACACTACTAGAGTACTGCAAACACCATCAATTAGAGTGTTTTATTTCGTTTGTAAATGCCCTATTATCCTACCATATAGGGAAACTACTAGAGTAATCCAAACAACTTCAATTTGAGTGTTGTATTAGGGTTGTATAATGCCCTATTATCTTAACATCTTGAGACAATACTAGAATGCTCCTAACACCTTCAATTAGAGTCTGTATTTGGGTTGTAAATGTCATATTATCTTGGAATATAGGGCACTACTAGAGTGCTCCGAACACCTTCAATTGGAGTGTTGTTATTAGGGTTGTATCTGCCCAATTATCTTGACATCTTGAGAAACTACTAGAGTGCTCCAAATACCTTCGATTGGAGTATTGTATTAGGTTTGTAAATGCCCTATTAACTTGCCATCTTGGGACACTACTAGAGTGCTCCAAACACCTTCAATTAGAGTGGTGTATTAGGATTTTAAATGCCCTATTATCTTGCCATATTGAGACACTATTAGAGTGCCCCAAACACCTTAAATTGGAGTGTTATATTAGTGTTGTAAATGCCCTATGATCTTGCCATATTGAGACAATACTAGGGTGTTCCAAACACCATCAATTGGTGAGTTGTATTTGGGTTGTAAATGCCCTATTATCTTGCAATCTGGAGACACAGCTAGAGTGCTCCAAACACTGTCAAATGGAGTGTTGTATTAGGGTTGAAACGCCCTATTATCTTGCCATATCGAGACACTACTAGAGTGCTCCAAACACCTTCAATTGGAGAGTTGTATTAGGGTTGTAAATGGCCTATTATCTTCCAATATGGAGACACAACTAAAGTGCTCCAAACACCTTCAATTGGAGTGTTGTACAAGAGTGCCCCAAACAACTTCAATTGGAGTGTTGTATTAGGGCTGTAAAAGTCCTATTATATTGCTATTTGGAGACACTACTAGAGTGCTTCAAAAACATTCAATTGGACTGTTGTATTATGATGGTCAATGCCCTATTATCTTGCCATATAGAGACACTACTATGGTGCTTCCAAACAACTTCAATTAGAGTGCTGTATTGGGGTTGTAAATGCCCCATTATCTAGCCATATAGAAACACTACTAGAGTGCTCCAAACAACATCAATTGGAGTGTTGTATTAGGGTTGTAAACGCCCTATTATCTTGCCATATCGACACACTACAAGAGTGCTCCAAACACCTTCAATTGGAGTGTTGTATTAGGGTTGTAAATGCCCTATTATAATGCCATCTGGAGACACTACTAAAGTGCACCAAGCACCTTCAATTAGAGTGTTGTTTTAGGATTGTAATTGTCATATTATCTTGCCATCTGTAGACACTACTAGTGTCCTACAAACACTTTTGTTTGGAGTGTTGTATTAGGGTTGTGAATGACCTATTATCTTGCAAGTTGGAGACACTACTACAGTGATCCAAACACCTTCAATTGATGTGTTGTATTTGGGTTGTAAATGCCATATTATCTTGCCATATTGGGACATTACTAGAGTGCCCCAAACACCTTCAATTGAAGTGTTGTCCTAGGGATGTAAATACTCTATTATCTTGACATCATGAGACACTGCTAGGTTACTCCAAACACCTTCAACTAGAGTGTTGTATTAGGATTATAAATATCACATTATCTTGCATTATAGAGACACTACTAGAGTGCTCCAAACACATTCAATAGTAGAGTAGTATTAAGGTTATAAATGCACTATTATTTTGCAATCTGGAGACACTACTAGAGTCCTCCAAACACCTTCAATTGGCGTGTTGCATTAGAGTTGTAAATGCCCTATTATCTTGCAATTTTGAGACAATACTAGAGTTCTCAAAATACTTTCAATTGGAGTGTTGTATTAGGGTTGTAAATGCCTTATTAACTTGCCATATAGAAACACTACTAGAGTTTTCTAAACACCATCAATTGAAGTGTTGTATTAAGGTTGTAAATGCCCTATTATGTTGCAATATAGAGACACCACTAGAGTGCTCCAAACACCATGAATTGGAGTGTTGTATTTGGGTTGTAAATGCCCTATTATCTTGCGATAAAGATATAATACTGGGGGTGCTCCAAACACCTTCAATTCGAGTGTTGTATTTGGGTTGTATATGTTGGGTTTTGCGCGGTGTGCTAACCGGAAACCAGTTTAGGCTTAAGTTGCGGAATGACCGCAGAACAAAAATTTCTACGGCCAACTTAAGCTCAGGATTAAACGGGGTATGTCAGGAAACTTTCCAAGGCGGTCCACCTTCAGTATTCCTTTGGCATCAAAACCCAATTTAATCCTTTTACAGATCTACTCCATGATTGATTTCTAAAACTTTAATCTACTTACAAATTAAATAGATTAATATAACATATTTATACCTTGTTTCCAAATCACAGTTGGAATGCAGACCGAGCGAGTAGAGCCTCACCAGGGAAGGAATCGACTCGGAACGGAGCATCAGACGTCTGATACCTCTATCGGTTATCCACCAGGACTAACCGGAGAGCGGTTTATTTCTTCTGCCAAAAATACCGTAAACCGCGGAATTATGCAAAAACACTATTCACGGGGAAAAGACGAAAACCCGTAAACACGAATTTTCGGTTGCTCAGTTTCATCAATATGCAAAACTGACATACCGCTAAATTCGGTAAAACACTATTCATCGATCCCGTAAATATTCTCCACAACAACCCGCAAGATTATACGTCAACTACGTATAACTTTCTTTTCTCAACCGAAACACTATTTGGGAGAGAAACCGAGAAAGAGAGAAAATACCGATTCGTTTCTGCACGAAAAGATACATGTGAATGTGCATATGTATATATGTGAATATATGTTTCTCTCTCTACCCCTCCACCCCTATTTATAGTGTTTAGATTCGGTTGCAAAAGACCAAAATGCCCTCCAAGTTCGGCCTATTTACAAGATATGCCATTGACACCTCATCCTTTTATATGTGAAATGACCAAAATACCCCTTCCACACCCTTCCACATTCTTCTCCATGCTTCTACACATGCAAGGTGGCATAGGTGTGAAATGACCATTTTGCCCTTGTGGATAGGATTGATGACATGTCATCTGGATAGGATCAATGACGTGTCATGCGGATAAGCACGAATCTGAAAAGACCCGAATGCCCTCGGCCCGAACACAAATAATATTCGTATAATTATTCTGAACAATTATATATATATTTTTCTTTCGGTTATTTGTTTCGGTATCGATGACGTGTCATCTGGATAGGATCGATGACGTGTCATGCGGATAAGGACGAATCTGAAAAGACTCGAATGCCCTCGGCCCGAACACAAATAATATTCGTATAATTATTCTGAATAATTATATATATTTTTCTTGCGGTTATTTGTTGTTTCGATAATTTATACAATGTGTCATGCACATTTATAAATTAACCGGTTAACTTTTATACAACGTGTCATACACGTTTATAAATTAACCAATGTTTTTGCTTGTTATTTTTACATAACATTTATAATTTAATTATAACACGTATAATTAATTATAACCATCTTAATATTAATTATAATCAATTTATAATTAATCAGTAAGATTCTCCGAGTAGCTCCTATATGGTGTGACCCAATAGGATCTGTGTTATGTTGGTAAACAGAGTTAAAACTATTTTAACTTCTGTTAGTCATGGGTGGCATCTGGCAACACATCATGACCATCCAATTACACAGATGATGCTGTACTGTACAATATCACGATCCAGTAAACAATTTACTTGTGTCTGTTCTTCTGTCTCATAGCTATCAGATTAGTTTCAAGATAGATGTGTGTCATCCTTGCTAACTGAATCTTTTCTTGATCTTGAGCAGATTATCAAATATAATTACTCTTGTAATTATACCGCTAGCAGATAATCTAACTCTATCAAGGGGCCCAGTGATGCTATAGCTCGTATAGAGATACGAGGGACAAATAGTATTCTTGGTAAACTATCACTTCCTCAGCTAAGCTATACATATGGAAAAGCTACCGTTATGACTGCTTTTTACGGACAGCGGTGGATAACAATCACACATACATATTTCTCAGTGGGAACGATAAATACCTCATACTGTAGAACGTGACACTGAATGAAAACATAAATGACACGAACACAATTCTATTTAATGTTTCATTCGGGGTCTGTCAAATACCATGTTTCTAAAACATGTATCTATGTTATTAAAATGACATCTCGTGTCAGGTGGTTTGTAAAACTTAACCATCTTTTAATCCACATACTAACCTTATCGCGGTAATTAGTGTTCCTGCTAATTACCTTGGTCAGTGACCTTTTAAGAGTATATATCATCTATATTATGGAGTTTCACAATTTCAGTCATGAACTCGAAATGATCCATAAATTCAATAATACTCAAGGCAACAAAATGCTATATAAATAAACATTCAATTCATGAACAAAGCTTTATGATAAACTATCGTATTATTGACTTCTAGATTATTACAAACTAACAGTATATGCCCTGTTATATTGTTATCTTGAGACACTACTAGAGTGCTCCAAGCACCTTCAATTGGAGTATTGTATTAGGGTTGTAAATGTCATATTATCTTTCCATCTGGAGACACTTCTAGAGTGCTCCAAAAACCTTCAATTGGAGTGTTGTACTAGGATTGTAAGTGCCATATTATCTTGCAATATAGAGACACTACTAGAGTGCCCCAAACACCTTCAATTGGAGTGTTATATTTGGGTTGTAAATGCCCCATTATCTTGCCATATAGAAACACTACTAAAGTGCTCCAACCTTCTTTAATTGGAGTGTTGTATTAGGGTTGTAAATGCCATATTATCTTGGCATATAAAGACACTACTAGAGTGCTCCAAACGCCATCAATTGGAGTGTTGTATGAAAGTTGTAAATGTCCTATTATCTTGCCATATAGACACTACTAGAGTGCTCCAAACTCCATTAATTAGAATGTTGTATTTGGGTTGTAAATGTCCTATTATCTTGCCATACATGGACACTACTAGAGTGCTCCACACACCTTCAATTGGAGTGTTACTCTGGGGTGTTTCTAGGTGCTCCTTTCTATTCCCAACGAGAAAATTTTACAACTTGTGAACCGATGACCCCTTACAACCAAGGGAAGTCATACGGGTAACTAGAGATAAGAGCCGGCGAGCCCTTACAACCAAGGGAAGTCACACTGACAACTCAAGAAGAGAACGAAGTCTCTAAATCAATGTTCGCAAGATAAACACTCAAAAGCTCACTCTAACCTAATCTAACTCAAGATTAGTGAATTGGATTTGAGGTTGTTTGAGGGATATTGAAGTTTTAAGCTCTCACAACAATGGAGGAACTCAAGCATTTTACATTGAAACAACATCAAAAACACTTTACCAATTTTAAAATATTACAAATTAAATTCTTGATTAATATCTTCATGATTTCTTCAGTTCAACCATTCTACATTGCAATTCCAATTCGGCTTGAACCTACATAATTCTAAAATAGAACAAATCATAAAATTCAATAATTGTATGTTTTACAAATTAGTCATAGACGAAAAAGATTATTGCTAGAACAACAATCTCTCCCTTTTAACGATTTGCAAAACATACAATGCGAGTAAGTGCATAAATCGAATTTTTTCCCAATTTGGTGTACCCAATTGTGATTTTTGCATGTTTAGCAATTTCTCCCACTTTTGGATATCGACGAAAGGGAGAAAAATTAGTACATTTTCAAAGTGCTCCCCCTTAAAATATGCACTCCCTCTCAATTTAGGAATATATGAATAATAATAAGAAAATTGAGGATTTCATGTATGATTATATAAGAGAATTGACAAATCCATTAACAATTGCAATTTTTAATCAAGGATTGTCACAATAAATTATAACAAAGCATGCACCATATTACATATATCACTAAGCATGCAACAATTCATACATTACCAATACCATAGCAAATCAAGGGTTTTTGGAAATTATTATAGCATGTTGTCACACATAATTTGTACGTTGCGAAAGTGTATTTCATAATTATGCAGAGTTTGGATTATCCATAATATTTGTGTGCAACAACCATCAATGATTCAAGTATTTTCTTTATGAGTTGCAATCAAACACATCTCTAAGAGTATATATTAATTATTTTTGGGTTAATAACTAACATATACCTTGTTTAATCTCCCCCTTTGTTTTTGGCAATTTGAATAGTTTTGGGGAGATTAACTATGAAATTTAAGTTAGTTTAGCTTTAAGAACCCAAACAACATTTTAGTTGTTGTCTCCATTCCTAAATCTACACTCTAAAGAGGTATGGCCAATTTTGCAACAATAATTACAAAATGTAATTGATTTTTTTTGAGTAATCAAATATTGTGTAAGTAGCAAGATAATTGCATTTTACTTCATGAAGTTTATTCTTTTGATTATCAAGAAGAGACCTCAATTTAATTTCATCCCTATGTGTTTGACCCTCATCAAAAGCGCTACTTGTATCATCAATTTTTAAATCAAAATCATCATTTTCAAGTTCTAGAGTTACCTCATTGGCAGAGCTTATTGATGCATCACTTGAATCATTCGAGTCCATCTTCTTGTTCTTAGTTGTGGCAATGTTTGTTAGAACTTCAATGGTTTTATTGTTGGTGAAGCTCTTATTTGTGACAATTGAGTCGACACCGATTGTTGAAGGGCCTTCATTTACATTTGCCACCAATGCAAAGTTGATCTCTTGTTTATTTTCTGACTCCGTATCGAATTTCTCTACCTCACTCTCGTCGGAAAACAAAGCTTGCATTGCTTTTGTCTTTTGTCTTTTTCCTTCCTTTGTACCCATCATACTTTTGTCTTGGTATTTGATCTTGTTTTCTTTCACAATCCATGTTCTTCATGTGTGGAAATAGTTCTAAGCATGTTTGGGTGGTGTGCCCCTTTCTATGGCATGCAAAACATATTACTCGTTTGTTTTTCTCTTCACGTTTCTTGTTGTACTTTCTTTCGAAATTAAACATGCCTTGGAACATTTTGGATAAGAGAATGACATCTTTGGATGATTCATTTGATAGATGGGTATTTGAGGAGCTAGGAAGGTTACGGTTTTGTGCAGGAAAGGCTATGGTTTTTTATTATGATTCTTTCTTTAACTCTCCAGATTATCGAAGTTTCTCTGTGAAACTTCGAAAGTGTGCATAAAGCTCATCCGGTGTGAATGATGCATGTGTCCCTTGGATTGCTTCTAGGGCACTCACCAAGCTTTCCCACCTAGGTCTCCTAAGCATGACTCTTAATAGCTTTCCTACAATTTTATCATTTAGAAAGCAGTTCTCCCAATTCGATAAATTCATTTTGGATATGCATAAGTCTATTATACATATCTTCAATGGTTTCATTATCTTCTACCTTAAACATTTCAAATTTGGTTTCCAAACCGGTTATCTTGGTTCATTTAATTTGGGAGGTTTCCTCATACCGATTTACAAGGGCATCCCACATTTCTTTGGCACATCAAGTACTAGCAAATATCAAGGCAATAGATTCACTCACTAAGTTATAGATAACATTGGTTGCGAGATCATTTTTTTTCTTCAATTGTTTGGAATCAGGAGTCTCGACTTTAATGTCATTGGCACTATCGGTAGTAACGGTAGTGAATGTTGCTGTATACCCCTTGTCAACCACATTCCAAATCTCAAGAATGTTTAAATAGTTAAACATGGTTTTCTTCCAATGACTAAAGTTTTTGGTTGTATTATCGAAAATTAAGGGTTCTCTCACACATCTATAGGGTGACATTTGTCAAGTTGATCTAACTCGAATTAAGTAAGTCTTAATTTGAGTAACTTACTCTGATACCACTTTGTTATACTTAATGCACCGCTAATTGCTCAAAAAACTGAAAATAATTACAATTAAAAGTAAATAGATGAGTTTAGAGAACTTTGACACGCGGGGTGCTAACGAAGTTCGGCAAAACAAAGGCCTACGTCTCCGGAGCATTGCAACATCTTCTAGGTGCGCCTTTCTATACCCAACGAGAAAGGTTTACAACTTGTAAATCAATGAGCCCTTACAACCAAGGGAAGTCACACGGCCAACTAGAGATGAGAGCCGGCGAGCCCTTACAACTATGGGAAGTCACACTGACAACTCAAGCAGAGAACGAAGTCTCTAAATCAATATTCGCAAGAGAAACACTCAAAAGCTCACTCTAACCTAATATAACACAAGATTAGTGAAGTGGATTTGAGGTTGTTTGAGGGATATTGAAGTTTTAAGCTCTCACAACAATGAAGGAACTCAAGCTCACAGAGATCTGATTTTTTGAAGTTTGGGGTGGCTGAGTTGAAGTGGGGAAGAGACCCCACAGCTCTATTTATAGAGACAGCTCCAGAAAGAGTAATTTGACTTAAAATGTTACAGACGTTTGTTAAAATGTTACAACGTTTTAGTTCAAAATACAATTTAGGGTTTCAATTTTTGTGAGCTCAGTAAAACGTTACCAACGATTGTAAAACGTAATGTAACGTTTTGCACTGTAAAAACTTGATCAAAATCAGGAATTTCTGAAGTTTGGAAATTAATTAAAACGTTACCAACTTTTTAAAACGTTACAGCTTTTTTTCACAAACATTATAACTTTTTAAAACGTTACAGCCATAACTTTTTAATTGAAGTGTTGTATTTGGGTTGTAAATGTCATATTATCTCGCCATATAGAGACACCATTAGAGTGCTTCAAACACATTCAATTGAAGGGTTGTATTAGGGTTGTAAATGCTCTATTACATTGTCATACAGAGACACTACTAGAGTGCTCCAAACACCTTCAATTAGAGTGTTGTATTAGGGTTGTAAATGTCCTATTTTCTTCCAATTTAGAGACACTACTAATGTGCTGCAAACACCTTCAATTTAAGTGTTATATTTGGGTTGTAAATGCCCTATTATCTTGTCATATGGAGACACTACTAGAGTGCTCAAAACACCTTCAATTGGAGTGTTGTATTAAAGTTATAAATGCCCTATTGTCTTGCCATATAGAGACACTACTAGAGTGCTCCAAACACCATTAATTGAAGTGTTGTTTTTGGGTTGTAAATGCCGTACTATCTTTCCATATAGAGACACTACTAGAGTGCGTCAAACACCTTCAATTGGAGTGTTGTATTAGGGTTATAAATGTCATATTATCTTGCCATCTAGAGATACTACTAGAGTGTTCCAAACACCTTCAATTAGAGTGTTGTATTAGGATTGTACATGTCCTATTATCTTGTCATATAGAGACACTACTAGAGTGCTCCAACCACCTTCAATTGGAGTGTTGTATTTGGGTTGTAAATGTCATATTATCTTGCCCTATAGAGACACTACTAGAGTGCTCCAAACATTTTCAATTGGAGAGTTGTATTAGGGTTGTAAATGTTCTATTATCTAGCAATCTGGAGACACTACTAGAGTGCTCCAAACACATTCGATTGGTGTGTTGTATTAGGGTTATAATTGCCCTGTTATTTTTGCAATTTGGAGACACTACTAAAGTGCTCCAAACACCTTCAATTGAAGTGTTGTATTTGAGTTGTACATGCCCTATTTTCTTGCCATATAGAGACACTACTATAGTGCTCCAAACACCTTTAGTTGGAGTGTTGTATTAAGATTGTAAATGTCCTATTATCTTGCCATATAGAGACACTACTAGAATAAAATAAAATAAAATAATTGGGTAGCGTGTATACTTAATAAAATAAAATAAATAATAAAGGTATAGGTTGATTTTACAGTTTGCTCTGGCGAATTTATAGGTGGAGTTGCTAATTGTTGTAAACCAAGTTTAGGGAGCCTTTAGAATTTTGGAAGAATTCCTTCTAATTATGCCTTTAGAATTTTGGAAGAATTCCTTCTAATTATCTCAATACATATTTATGGTACTAATGTGTACCCGCATACGTCCTTGTGTCACTGCCGCATACGGCCCCGTATACGGTACTGTCACTACTGCATATGGTATAGTCCAACCTACAGAGCAGAGCAACCTACCAGTACTGTTATTCCCTACGGATGCTTGGGTTCGGTTCTATGCGTATTTGAAAGGTTCTCTCTTGTGGAGGACAATTCAGATTATCACAGGATATAATGTAATTAAACTACTCATACTAACCTAATTAATTATATTCCCCTATTACTTGCTAAGTAATAACCCTAAACCCTATTCATTACAAGTAATAAAAAAATTCCTAATTAAATCTCGAGATGCTATCTAATTTATATCCTACCAAGGGAGCCCACTGGGTTCTAACCCTAGTCTTTGAACCGCTGTCAAACCTCGTTAGCCGAAGTGTTTATAGTACTTAATTGTATCCCCTCTCACACCAAGGTACAGTGACTTGACACCCACAGGTATGTGGAGGACATTGGCATATAGTAGATAGAACTATGTATGCAATGACATATTTCAATTGTAATAACATTCTAAGTATAACGAAATCTCAAATAGACATAAAAGAAAAATAAATATTATAGTAAAGAGATAAATTAGAATTCATTACATCCATCCCTAGAGATGAGGAGCATAGCTACTCAAAGTCATGACAAAATAAAAGAAGTAATAAAAGAAAGACATAACCTAAAACCTAGAACACCTCTCCTTGGATGACTCATTCTTCTTCCGCTTTCAATTTCGAGTACTTCTTCTCCAACTCCAGAAATTACACGCAATATTCTGCTCTATACTATAGACTTACATAACTAAAACATGCACACTAATTCCTATTACATGAGGGGTTTATATAGTCTTCCTAAAGGTGTGGAGTCATGGAGATTATAGGAGAACATGGCTGCCAAATATAGCTTTTCATGCTATATTTGGAGCGCTAAAAATAGACTTCAATGCGTAGCAAGGCCTGCCACATCTGGAGATTCGTCCTTCTAGAAGGTTGCTGTCCAACGGCTGAGATTTCAACCAAACTAGACAGTCCACGGATTCAATCTATGTGCCCGTGCAGCATAGGCTTTATACCGCATGCGGTATAGGTTATACCATAAGGCACTGTATTTAGTTAAATTTTAGTGAATTTTGCCATATTGTATGTTGTACACTTCGTGTAAGGTGTTTGCATACTCCATGTGATGCCCTATTTTGATGCTTCCTTCAGAATCAGCCTAAATAAGACATCTTTGCTCTGTTTTCAGCCTAAATTTGCAACATTCTCCAAAACATGCCAAAATAGCCTAAAAACACATTTGCAGTGAATAATTCAGAAAAATGGATACGTTGCATACGTTTTTCTGCCATTTTTCGTACTAGTGATTTTTGTTATATAAATTGGCGTTATCACTATCCTACCCCCACAAATTATAGCATTCCAAAGACCCTACTTATTTCTAAGTCATTCCTAATATAAATTGAATATACAATCTACAATATCCTGCCAAGGGAGCCCCTTGGGTCCTAACCCTAGTCTTTTGAACTGTTGCCAAGCCTCATTAGCTGAAGTGTTCGAAGTACTTAGATGTAATCCCACTCATACCAAGATATAAAGAATTTACACATATCGGTATGTGGAGGACATTGGCATATAGTAGACGAAACTATGTATGTAAGGATACGATAAAAAAGCAATTCAAGGTATAACAAAATCTTAAATCAACATAAACAAAAATAAATTATACTAAAACATAATCAAGAATTCGATACACCCAAACCCTAGAGATGAGAAGATTAACTTCTCAAAGTCATGGCAAAATAAAAGAAATAAAATAAGAAAGACATAAACCACAATCCTTGAATATAAAAGAACTCTTGCCTCCTTAGATGACGCCTTCTTCTCCTGTCTTAGACCTTGAGATTAGCCATTCTCTTCTCCAGAATATACGCTCTATTCTACTATAATTTTTGGACTTAACACAGCTAAAACACGCACACTAAATCCTATTACAAGAGGGGTATACATAGTATTCCTAAAGGGGTGTAGCTTAGTGGAAGTAGTGGAGATCATGGGGGTCATTTTTGGCCACCCATGCCATAAATAACCTACCACAAATAGTCTTCCAAATTTGGAATTGAAGTGTGTTCCTCTAGAAGTATTCTGCTCAAAATTCGCGTCAACGACTGAGATTTAATCCAACCAAAATAGTCCACGAATTCAATCTGTGGGCTCGTGCGGCCTCGTTACGCAGCCGCTTGTGGTATAGTCCAGGCAGCACGGCTCTTGACTTAGCAGATTTTCTATATTTTTCACTATTTCACATGTTGTGCACTTCATGTAAGGCGTTGCATACTCCATATGATGCCATATTTTGACTCTACCTTCAAAAATAGCCTAAATATGACATTTTTGCTTTATTTTTTTGCCTAAATACGCAACTTTATCAAAAACTTGCTAAAATAGCCTATAAACACGTTCACGGTAAATAATTTGAAAAAATGGCTACTTTGCATACGCTTTTTCATCATTTTTTGTACTTAAAAGTAGTGATTTTCGCTATATAAATTGATATTATCAATCAATGATAAGAAGAAACTGACACACTTCTCTCGTATGAAAGCCAAAATAAAGAAAGCGTCATTGATGAGCAGAGAAGAAAAATGATTCAAGAATTAAATGCTAGCTCATCTAACCAGGTACCCGTAAAAACAAAGATTAATTTTGAAAATAAATTTGATGAAACTAGTTTATGTAGTGTAATATTTGAATGATAACCAATTAATCTTTTAGTTAAGTAATGACTCTAAATGAGACTACTAATTTTTAGTATATAAAATATATACTTAGTTACTTTAATTCTACTATGTCGGATTACAATCGCATAATCCTACCGTGTAGTAGTGTCGGGTGTCGATCCACAGGGATAGATCTCATAATGATTAACAATGTTATACTAGTCTTGATTCTTCGATTTGTTTGGTTTGTGTGCTAATATAATAATAATAAGATAAGTATAGGGTGATTTTACAGTTTATTCTGGCAAGGTTTAGGTGGAGATGCTAATTGATGTAAACCAGAATATAGAGAGCCTCTAGAGTTTTAGATGAAATCCTTCTAATTATTTCATAATATATTTATGGCACTCATGTTTACCCGTATGCGGCACTGTCACTAACCTGGATATGGTATAAACCACATCACAGACAGAGCCTCACACTAGTACTATAATTCCCTACGGATACCTTGGTTTGGTCTTATACGTATTTGAAAGGTTCTCTGACTCTAAAATCAGCTTGTGCGGAACAATTCAGATTGTTACAAGATGTAATGTAATTAAACCACTCACACTAATCTAATTAATCACATTTCCCTATTACTCGCTAAGTAATAACCCTAAACCCTACTTATTAATAAGTAATAAATATATTCCTAATTATGATACGAGATGCAATCTAATCTATATCCTGCCAAGGGAGCCCACTGGGTTTCAACCCTAATCTTTGAACAACTACCAAACCTCGTTACCGAAGTGCTACTCGTATACGTCTGTTACCATATACGATGACCTTATATGTGGAGAACATTGGTATATAGTAGACAAAACTATGTATGCAAGGATATATTTCAATAACATTAAAAAATAACAAAATCTCAAATAGACATAAAAGAAAATTAAATATATAAAGAAGTAATATATAATTCAATACATCTAAACTCTAGAGAAGAGAAGTTTATCTACTCAAAACCATGACAAAATAAAAGGAATAAAATAAAAAAGACATAACCACAACTCTTGAAGATTGAAGACCCTTCTTCCTTAGATGACGTCTTCTTCTCCCGCCTTGGACTTCGAGCGCTTTCCCTTCTCTAACTCCAGAATTTATACACACTATTATACTCTAATTTCTGGACTTACACAACTAAAACATGCACACTAAATCCTATTACATGAGAGGTTTATATAGTAATCCTAAGGGTGTATCTTTGGAGAACATGGAGGCTATATTTAGCATTTCATGGCTAATATTAGCCTCTCATGCCATAAATGATGTGCCAATTATAGACTTCTAATCATAGCAAGGCCTGCCACATCTGTAGGTTCATCATTCTAGAAGGTTGCTACTCAACGGTTGAGATTTAATCCAAACTAGACAGTCCACGGATTCAATCTATGTGCCCTTGCGACCTCAGTGTGGAGCCCGCTTACGACCTACTCTATACCGCATGGCACCTAACTTAGCCGAATTTTCTGTGTTTTTCACTATGTTGCATGTTGTGCACTTCGTGAGAGGTGTTGCATACTCCATGTGATGCCCTATTTTGACGCTTCCTTCATAATTTGTCTAAATATGACATTTTTGCTCTGTTTTCGGTCTAAATACGCAATTTTCTCCAAAACCTACTAAAATAGCCTAAAACACTTTTGTGGTGAATAATTCGAAAAAATGGATACTTTTCATACCATTTTTCGCACTTAAAAGTAGTTATTTTCACTATATAAATTAGCATTATTATTAAGTTGCACATATCTCTCTTCAATTAAAAAAATATTTAGAATACACTACTCGTTTACCACCAGAAAAATATAATATGAATTTTGCATTTAACAAAAATTGAACCTTCTATCATAAAATAATCAATCTGATTTTAACTCAGTGTTTATGTTTTATGCAAAGGTTTAAATAGCGTTTATCGCGTCATAACGGAACAACTAAAAAAATGATAATATGTTCATATTGCACCGATATAGCATGCAATATATAGCACTGATAGCGGCGCGCACTATTTAGAATCTTGATTTTATTCGATATAACTGACATTGAAATTAATATTTTTGGTCCATAATTTCAATATATCGAAAATGCTGTCAAATATATGATTTAGGGAATCAAGGAAAAATAATCACTCAACTAATTTTTTTTTATTAACAATTATATTGGTTTAGAAACATTTTTTTTAACCCTAAGGGCATTTTCACTAAAAAAAAGTTTTTTTTTTAAAGAGACATACTAATATTATAAGTTATAAACAAAATAAATTACGAAAGAGATAATTTTTATTATATTATGAAAAATCTTGTAACCGTTATTAATAATAACTAAATATTTCGAAACATGCATGATGGAACTTTACACAGCCAAAATAACTGTGTCAACTAATTAGGCAAGTATATGTAAAATATATAGTACAAGCAGGAATTAAATGCTTGATACAATTAATTAGAATTCATTGGTGAATATATGTTGCTATTCTCTTCTCTTCATATATCCCGAATTGTTGAAAATATTTCAACAGTTGAATAAAAAAAAAGTATATTTCTGTTTTTCTTGAAGAAGAGCAACAAATTAATTCTCACTCTATCACTCATGTGCTGTTATATAATAGATTCCAACTGTAATTACTACAAAAATTCCTGTTGTGCCTCTGAAAGTCCACATTCTACGATTGTGTTTTGGTTTCTTAAATGTGTCATGTATTATTGACTCTTTAGTTTTGATTTGAACATTGTTCTCAAAAAGTTTAAAGCAAAGGAGCAGGACCACATAAGATTAGGATATATAATTGGCATTGTATCATTGTTTGGTATCAGAGGGAGCAAGAGACGATTTAAAACAAGAGTGAGAAAGCAGAAAAGATATGATTGAAATTTGATCCCATTTGTAACGAAAGGTAGAAACTTCGAAAGAGCTGTCTCTCTCACCATGCTATTTAATTTTTTACCACATGCTGTCGGGCATGGGATCCACTCAATTTGTTTTTTCTTGAGGTTTAATTAAACATTGGTCAAATTGAAGAAAACTGCAAATTTATTTTAATGTTTTATCATAACTGGCTTAATATTATGGAGACTCAGGTTACAGATCGATTCGTGCTATGAGTTTTTATTTTTTTTATTTTTAAAGTTAAAACAACCAATTTAAACAGTTAAATATGAATATACTTATACTTTCACTTAAAGATCAAATTCCATGTATATTTTTTTTATAAAAAGACCTAAGTCTATTTCATTAAAGAATAATTAACTTACACCTAGAGATTGTTCAAAGTATATATGATCATAACCAAAACTTCTAAAACACAGTTTCTCAACATATCTAAAAGTAAACCATGTAACTCCTAACAAATTACAGTGCATAAGCCACACACATTGAAGGGCTGAGGTAGAGAATACTAATAATAAAAATTGTCCTTTGACATCCTCTTCTGTGCTGACTGGTACTGCTCTTGATCCAGTTGAGGTCTGATCCCCTGCAAATTCTACCATTTAGTATTCATCAGGATGCTAGCTGTTCAGTAGGATTTCATCCAGAAAGACAACCAGAGAGCAGTGCATTTCTGTACCTGTTTCATTTTGTTAAAAATAGATAGAAACGTTACTAATCACTTGATCTAAAAATTTTTAACCATCCGTGATTTTTATCTAAAAATATATTAAAAATTTCTAAAAATGTACAATTTCATCTCTAAATATATTTTCATATAAAAATTATGTTTAACAATTTGTATCGTCTGTTTGAATTTAAAAATTTAAAATATGATTCATAACATTAGTTCATCCAGAGACAGAGCCAAGTGAATAGAAAGGGGTCAACTAAACCCCATTATGCCTCCATAATTCAAAAGTCTAACCCTGCCACTAAGTCCATCCGTAATATGGTAAATTAATCTCACCTATATTATGGGATCCATGTTAATATAGGCTCCAATGATCTAGCGCTATTGGATTAATTAGATCATGCGATCATATTGAGACAGCATGTGATCAGAAAATAGTAATATGATCTGTGCTTACCAGGGTAACAGAAATTTTTTTTTTTTTTGTGTGTATAAAAAGGTAATAAAAAAGTGCATGTAGCTGTGACAATGCGGAACCGCTGTAGCAAACAATGATCAGTTCAGAAAACCCAACTATACAAAAATGCTGTTTTATAACACAATTAATTAATGCATGCGCCGCTAAAAAATAAGAACATTTCAACAGTTGTTTACATATTTGCAACTTGCCAGGATATATATACTTACTGCAAAGCATCTTTGAATTTTTAACGAAGGATCTGCATCCAAGTATGATACTGCGTCGGTCAATTTTTCGAATTTTAAACATAAATTTTTGAAAAGAATTTTGCGTGGTATCTCCTCTTCCCCACCCGCGTGCTTCCCGGTCTCGATACAGGGACCCAGTGTAACTTGTCCTTTTAGAACATTTTAGACTACCCTGTTCCAATTTTTTCTTTTTTCTTTTTTCTTTTTTGACCTTTCATGAAAGCTCAAAGCAAAACTGTTTCATGTGCATCCTTTTCACATTCTATAATTTATAGATTTTTTTTTACTATTGTATTGGTTGAAAGCTCAAGCCAAACTTTAGCATGCATACATGTGTCAAAATTGGATAGGTTCTCTAATAATATGTGTTTACATATATATTGTTATAATGTTTTTTATTCCAAAATGGTGTATACTCATATTTAATATTCGCAGATCACATCAATAATTATCATTTTTTTATATTTTAATGGTATAAGACAGACATTTGACTTACTTTTCATCTTACATATCACACAAATTAAACTTTCCATTTATCACTACAACAAAGTAGACACTTTTTGCGAAGAAAAAAACGCATTAATGACGGTAGTCCGTCACAAAAAGTACCGTCACAAAAAGAAAATCACTTTTTTATCCTTGCGAAAAGTGTCTCATTCTTGTTGTGTATTTTGTTAAAGATCTTTTCTTTTTGTTTAGTTACAGACAAAGTTCACAATGATTTATAATTTTATACAAAAATGTAATAAAAATATTAAACGGTAGTACATCACAATATAAGCATTCCAAGACTAAAGAGTATATAGGAATTTTGTCAGTCTTAATATATAGACTTACAAAATGATATATAGTATTGAACTACAACTTTTAATTTTCAGTGTGTTTCTCAAAACCTAAATTTGAAAAGAGTTTCATAATTATCGTGCAGCATATTGATTTGATAAAATCTGAGATGTAATTAATTTACGTAACTCGTTATTGGTTTCAAAAACTAAATTAATATGTAGTCCTTTAATTCTATATTAATATCGACTATCAAGAGCCTTGTTATATTTTGGGTATGAAAATAATATTTTGTAATAAGAGTTAGCATGATTTGTTTCAAATTAGAATTTTCTTAGACTAAAGTTCCTTGTTGAGCTTTATTTCAAACGAGGAAATCAAATTATTAAGATTGATCTATTTCACGATTTATGTAATTTATATATATAATTTATAAGTTTAATTAACCATAAAGTTAAGTGATTAAAAACTAAAAGGTAAAGTTTATATATGCATTTGGATGAATCAAGAAATAGCTCGGAATAACAGCTATTCCTGTGTCACCCAAACGTACCTGAATTCATTCTTTTTTTATTGCTTGAATTTATACTACATTAATTTAAAAATTTATAAACTCGTCGTTTGAAATTAATTTAATAGATTTTGAGGTTAAACTCATGATAATTTGTATAATTAAACTTAAAATATACAAGTTTAATCTGAATGTAATATATATATAGAGAGAGTAAGGCTTGGGTGCTATGGATAGCATAAGGACATCCGTGCTACAGCCTCAAAAATATATTGTATAAACTTCAAACTTTGATTTAAGTAGCTCAATAAATTGATTCTATAATAAGCTTGTAGAATACTAATTTTTACTATTTTTGGATTTTTTTTTTTTTTACTATTTTTTATGATTTATGAAAGATGGCCTAAAAATAAAAGAAAATTGTCAATATTTTAGACTATTTTTTGTCATCTTTCATAAATCATAAAAAATTTCAAAAATTTCAAAAATAATAAAAATTAGTATTCTGCAAGCTTATTATATAACTAATTTATTGAGCACTTAAATTGAAGTTTGAAATTTATACGATATGTTTTTGAGGCCGTAGCACGGATGCCCTTATGCTATCCATAGCACCCAAGCCTTACTCACATATATATATATAGAGATGAGCTACAGTGAGCCATGGAGTAAAACGCATTTGTACTCCACGCCGTATTTTTATTTTGAAAGTCCAAACGACCGATCCGAACCGTTAGATGTGATCTCCATATTGAAATGTGCTTGGAGACCAAATTTTACATTTTTTTGAAATTTGTTTACTATTTATTAAGCAATTTTGAAAACTGTTATTTTGCTGTGAATAGTAAAAAACAGTAAAAATTTCTGGACCATCGGATCAGCGATTTTCAAAATTACTTAATAAATAGTAAACAAATTCCAAAAAATGTAAAATTTGGTCTCCAAGCACATTTCAATATGGAGATCATGTTGAGCGGTCCGGATCGGTCGTTTGAATTTTCAAAATAAAAATATAGTGCCATGGAGCACCAACTCATTTTACTCCATGGCTTACCGTAACCCATCTCATATATATATAGGGGTTGGCTACTCTACTTACATAAGCATATGAGGGTATATGCTTTTGAGTCATTTTTTTGTTTTCAAAATCTAAAAAGTCGATCTGAACCATTAGATGTGATCTCTATATTGAAATGTGCTTGGAGACCAAATTTTATATTTTTTTCTGAATTTTTTTTACTATTTATTAAGCCACTTTGAAAATCGTTGATCCAACGGTAGCTTCTGATTTTACTGTTTTGTTAAGCCACCGTTGTATCAGTAATTTTCAAAGTGGCTTAATAAATAGTAAAAAAATTCAGAAAAATGTAAAATTTAGTCTTCAAGCACATTTTAATATAGAGATCACATCTAACAGTTCAAATCGACTTTTTGAATTTTAAAAACAAAAAAATGACTTATAAGCATATACCTTCATATGCTTATATAAGTAGAGTAGCCAACCTCTATATATATATATATATATATATATATATATATATATATATATAGGGTCTGTCTAAATTGCTGCTGGCAGCATTTCGGCAGAGGTGCTGCCGGGGCTATATTTAGCCGTGTGATGTCCAAACAACAAATCCAAACCGTTAGATGTTTAATCTATATTATAATCTACTTGGAGACCAAATTTTACATTTTTTGGAATTTTTTTACTATATATTAAGCTGGTTTGAAAACCGCTGATTTCAGTAAATTTCTGCAGCATTGAAATCAGCGGTTTTCAAACCAGCTTAATATATAGTAAAAAAATTCCAAAAAATGTAAAATTTGGTCTCCAAGTAGATTATAATATAGATTAAACATCTAACGGTTTAGATTTGTCGTTTGAACATCAAAAAATAGAAAAAACAGTGGCAGCACCGCCGGCAGAAATGCTGCCGGCAGCAAATTAGCCACAGCCTATATATATATATATATATATATATATATATAGAGAGAGAGAGAGAGAGAGAGAGAGAGAGATGGGCTATGGTGCATTGCAATGCATAGGCTATGGTGTGCATTGGACCATAAATCACCAATTCAAAGTCCAAATGACCGATCCAAACCGTTCATCTTGTTCTCCATATTAATATGTGCTTGGAGATCAAATTTTACATTTTTTGGAAATTTTTTACTATTTATTAAGCCACTTTGAAAATCGCTGATCCAACGGTGGCTTCTGATTTTACTGTTCCAAACAGTCACCGTTGGATCAGCGATTTTCAAAGTGGCTTAATAAATAGTAAAAAAATTCCAAAAAATGTAAAATTTGGTCTCCAAGCACATTAATATGGAGAACAAGATGAACGGTTTGGATCGGTCATTTGGACTTTGAATCGGTGATTTATGGTCCAATGCACACCATGGCCTATGCATTGCAATGCACCATAGCCCATCTCTCTCTATATATATATATATATAATTTTATAATGTAATAATAGTAATATAGTACATACCATAAATGACTTTGTCATGCAAAAATACGCTGTCCTTAGTGAGTGCATGCAGGAGAGGTACACTGTACCGGTTGTGTTCCCATGGGCGGTCAGTAAGACCGCCGAGACAACCAGTAAGAAGAAAGCATGTGTCTCCTACAACCCTAATCTCACGTCCCTTACCAACACTTATCTCATTCTTTAATTAATCCACTGTTTACTATTCATTAGCTATTTCCCATCTTATCTCATACCAACTTTTAAACTCTTTAAATCCGCCCGCCTCGGCTCGTGTGCGCTCTCTCTCTCTCTGTCTTCTTTAATTATCACCCTCAAATCTTTCTTTTTATATCGGTCTCCTTAGTTCTACACAACCATTCTATACGAGAGAACTGTTCAAGTAAGAAGTCATGGAATTAAACCCTTCCGACCAATGGCTCTCATTCTCTCTCTCCCATCATCCTGGCCTCTTTGAAGCATTCTCTACAAGTGGTATGGTTCACCTGCCTCTTATTGTTTCTTTGACCATGTATCACCTCTTTCTTATCATATATATGATTAGTTTCGTTTTTTTGGCATATTCGTATAGTTTTTTATTAAACCAATGATTTTACACACAGTTCTCTCATCTCTGGTCAGGTAAGCTTAATTGAGAGAGCTCTGCAAATTAAAAGAGAGTAAATAACAGTATATATGATATATATAGAAGGGCGAATAAAACAAAAATATGACAATTTTAGGTTAATGATTTGTTTTTCTTCCAATTTGTATAGCACCGCCTCTACAAGATGCAGTTTTGTTAATGATTTGTTTTTCTTCCAATGATTTATATATATATATATATAGGTACACCTGGTCAGGTGGTAGGCGAACAACCAAAGCTGGAAGACTTTCTCGGTGGAGGCAGTAGTACTACCTGTGCTGGTGCTGAGGAGATTGGAGGCTGTGGGGAGTTGGGAAGCATCGCTGCTGAATTTTTTAGCGGGCTTCCAACAGAGCCACAGGATTCTGGTGGCGGCCTCGATATGGTGACGGCAACACCGGTGCCAGAGACTGAGACAAAGAAAATGCCAGAGACATTCGGCCAGCGCACCTCCATATACCGAGGTGTCACTAGGTACTATTTTAATACATAGAGTTGTTTTCTGATTTTATGTAGATTTAATTTTAAAGCTATATAGCCTGAGAATCTAAGTAATGTTGATCCCTGAGAAGGCTACATATATTATTAGTTTCTTTTTTGCACCGTTACAGAAAGAATGTATTGATATTGTCCGAGTTAATTTATGTAAAGTTCTAATTTTTAAAGTTAACTGTAGTTGTGGGTATATTTTAAGCACAACAGAACTTAGAGGGAAGATTAATGTGTATGCAGAACATTGTGCTATTAATATATAGTAGCTTTTGGCTTGCCTTGATTTAAAAAATGTAAATCGAAATGCATGATCGATCGAGTTTACCCATAAAATGGTCTCATTCCACGGCCGCATTTGTCAAAATTAAAGTCCAAGAAGATTTCCAATACTTGTAACAAATTTCACTGAAACATTTATGTGCTAGCTAATTAATTAAATAGCTAGTTACCAATTATCAATGTCCATACATATATAACGCAATTATTTGTTTGTTCTTTTTGTTAAAAGACACCGTTGGACAGGACGATATGAAGCGCATCTATGGGACAACAGTTGTCGTAGGGAAGGCCAAAGTCGCAAAGGGCGCCAAGGTATGTATATCATTGTTCCTACGAACAAATATACACGACTAAATAATCACTGTCAATGTTGGTTTTATATGTTTCTAACATTTATATATATTGTTTCACATGGCTGTCACCGCCTGACGGACGATATTACTATGCACAGTCTACTTGGGTGAGCATCCATGACCTCAACCTAGTATTTCTCTATAATATTGGAGCAAATTAAATTAATTGATCAATCCTATATATAGTTCCTTTTTATATATACAATAATGGAACAGATACTAGCTAGTAATCATATGCTTTACAGTGTGTAAAGCAAAAATTTGTTGCTATTACAATTCATAATGCTGATGAATCAATGTGCTAATCATCCGAAGTTATAAATTTATTAGGAGGATATGATAAAGAGGACAAGGCAGCAAGAGCATATGATCTCGCAGCGCTCAAGTACTGGGGTCCCACTACCACCACCAACTTCCCAGTATGCACGAGATAAACACTTATTTGGAATATATAAATATTACCTTAGAATAATACA
Organism: Carex rostrata; assembly: GCF_964058835.1. Taxonomy (NCBI): domain Eukaryota; kingdom Viridiplantae; phylum Streptophyta; class Magnoliopsida; order Poales; family Cyperaceae; genus Carex; species Carex rostrata. The sequence continues at coordinate 13,137,937 of NC_135925.1, read as the reverse complement.
TCTTTATCATGTATTTATCATGCGAACTTATTGCCAGGTTTCAAACTATGAAAAGGAGCTAGAAGAGATGAAGTCTATGACTCGACAGGAATTTGTTGCTTCGCTCCGAAGGTCTTAGAATTTGCTGATATTCTTTCCCTTTTCTTTAATTAACATGGATAGATTTTAATGATTAATATAACGATGAAGTCTAAATTAAGTTATATAGAAAGGCCTTGTTTTAAATTTCAAGTTGTCTTCATTTTTTATCCAGAAAGAGCAGCGGATTCTCTAGAGGAGCCTCCATATACAGGGGTGTCACAAGGTTAATTCATTTCCACAAATAATTATCATCGATATAAATTAATTGTTTGTTTTTGCTTCGTACAATCGTACGTACTTCCATTATTTTGTGTGTAGATATAGAATACCAAGAGTACGCTTATAATTTGAATTTTCTTTTTAATTTATCATTTGGTAGACACCATCAGCATGGCAGATGGCAGGCAAGGATTGGCCGTGTTGCCGGAAACAAAGATCTCTACCTTGGCACTTTCAGTACGTGAAACTATATATTATTTGCAATATAAATGTGAAATAGCTATAAAAATCCATGAAAATTTTCCATCCAATTAAGATCAACTTTTTGTCTGATGTGAATAATTTGTCAAAATGGACGTTTAATAACAACAGCAGCTGTAGCTGTAATTGTTATTAATGAGTTAGGCTAATATGACACTAGTGTTATATCAAACTAAATAACACCACATCTTAAACCCTTAGATCTGCTTTAAGATTCGTACTATCCGCTTTTACTGTTCAAGCACTTCATTTTGTACGAATCTTAAAGCAGATCTAAGGGTTTAAGATGTGGTGTTATTTAGTTTGATATAACACTAGTGTCATATTAGCCTAACTCGTTATTAATTCTAAGAGGAATAATTAATACATGGTATATATTACCTTATTTTATACAATCTAACTAACAACATCAATGCAAATTACTTCTATAGGCACACAAGAAGAAGCAGCAGAAGCATATGACATTGCTGCTATCAAATTTCGAGGTCTCAATGCCGTGACCAACTTTGACATGAGCCGATACGATGTGGAGAGCATTTTAAGCAGTGATCTGCCAATTGGCAGCATGTCTTCGTCTAAGAAGGCCTCCGACATCTTGAAATCTGGATCTACTAGTGCGGAGCAGAGCCAAGATTACTTATCTCTGCTAGCTCTGCATTACCCACAACAACAACAGCAACAACAACTACAAGAACATGGTGGCTATTATAATAGTTCAAGCTTAGGTTCTGGATTTGAGATCTTTGGCTCAGGATTCAACATGGATTTCTCTACTGGCAGTCGTGCCAGCAACGGTACAAACAGTGGTGCTAGTGCAATGTCGCATTATGAAGAGAACAGGCAAATAGGTGGGAGTTATTCCAGCAGTGCTATTCCTTATGCAAGGCCTGTTATAATAGGAGGCGGCTATGATACTAGTGCCAGTAATAGTAATTCTTGGGTCAGTCCTTATGGCTACTATAATTATCAAGGTGCAACTAACAGTGGGACATCTTTCCATACTGCTCTTTTTGGAATGGAATGAGCTACAAAGATTAGGAGAGAGATCTAGTCATCTAGAGAGAGAAAATAGGGTCATAGGTAACATGGGGATGATCAAAAGGGTTTTGTTTTGTTTTGTTAGCTTTGTTTTTTAAGCAGTCAAAATGAGCTTTAGCTATTGTGCTTATTCTTTTGCTGACATGCTTCTGTACTAATCATTAGAAAAATAGCTGTGACATGATCGCTTTAATCTAATATATAAATTTCCTGTCAGTTTTTATTCTTACATTGTACAGTTAGTCATAGTCACTTTTAAAGTTTAAAGAGGCTCAAATGATCAAATCTAATTCAACATCATCATCGATATCATTAGTAATCCAACGTCAGTACTGTAAAGTATCTGAAACCCAACAAAAAAGGGCTTTGCTATAGCTTTCCTGCTGTCCCCATTTATAATTAAACTTCGCAAGTAATTAAGAGGTGTGCGGAATGAGTTTGATTTGATGCATGTAAGTTAATAATACTTTTTTTAATATCTATTAGAGGTTACTGTACATATAGGCCACTAGAAGTACGTATACTGTGTGTGTGTGTGTATATATAAGAGGTTACTATATAATACTATACATGGAAGAAAATAAAGAACAACAAAAAGGAATCGTCTAACAGCAGCCCGCTGTAAAGCTATACCTTGAAGCTAAAAAGGGGGCTTATACTAGGTAAACTAGCACACTGTATAGAAAATGCACATTCCACTGAATATATAAAATAATTAATATTATTCATTCAAAAAATAATAATTAATATCGTATCATAGAAGATAGGCTATATAAAAATATAGCTAGCTCTTTTTAATTGAACATATTTTCCTGAAAAGACCAATGAGATCGAGCTGCTTACATTTAAAAATGCTGCAATTAATTTGATGCACATTTAACAGATATCGAACAATTAATCTTAAATTTATGATAATTTGTATCAGTATTCGATGGTAATTTTTGATGGATTATTAGCCGGTATTTAAGTGAAATTTTATTGGCAAGCTACATAAACAACATATCTCCGTACACTATCTTTTAGCTAGTACATATAAGATTTCTCATTTTGAAAATATTATTTAATTGTACGTATTATTTAGTAGGAAAAAAAAAACTGTGGCAATCTGGTGGTGCCTTGTGTTTGTGGGGCCTAAACTGAAATCACTAATCAAATTGGCCTCTATCTGTGACCTAATAGGTCATCGGTAAAAACCTAGTCAACAAATGAGGCCGAGATTTGATTTAAAAAATAGGCAACTAGTGTTCTCATTTGTTTCTTTAGAGGCACGACTTGTTTGTCTTCTCTTCACATTCCTCCATGCATGCATGCATAGCATTTGTGACAAAAAAAAAAGTTGATTTAATAACGTGCCAGTGAGATTCTCTTTGTTTCACAGCTGAGGTTTCTCCTTATTTCTCTCATTCCTGTCCCCCACCTATTGTTTAACCTCTCGGTTAATTAATGCCATATCCTGGCTACATATTAAATATAAGCTATTCTTCAGAGAACTTTGAAATATGCTAACAACCGTTGAAACATCTATATATATATATATATAGCTAGTACAAATTTTATCTTTTTTACTTTAGTTTAAGAAGTTAGCTAACAGCTGCAGGGAAATAAATATGCTGCGATTCCAAATTCTTTGCAATTCCTGAGATTTCAAATCCCTCCCTCTATTTATTTAGAGATTTAATTGTACATAAAAGATAACTCTTTCTTGAGATTGTGTATTTAAAAATGTGGAGGGAGGGATTTGGAATCGCAGGGATTGCAGGAGAATTTGAAATCGCAGCAGATTTATTTCCCAGCTGCAAGGAGAAAATCGTCCAGTGATATATTAACGTTAGCACAAAAATTAATGTGCCATGCATACATGTACATTTTACACGCATAAATTTTGATGATTTGGAAATGATGAATTAATTATATAAAAGCTTAAAATCTGTACATGGTTCAATCTTTTTATAGCATTAAAATTTTGTATAGAGTTCGTATATATATATATATTTAATATTCATGTCAATATACACATTTTTATAGTCTTGATCAAGAAAAATCGTCAACAATTAATCATTAGTGTTTTTTGACACCTCTGCGCATGAATTTTAATATTTCTGAAAAAAAAAAATTAGCACCATTTTATGCGAATTATATACATATAAGACACATCAATATTCATGTCAATATATATATACGTATGGACAATCATTCTTTGAACAATAATTCTCAGTTTCCTAATTTCAGATAAGTCGGCCACCACATGTGATAAATTAATTATTTCCCGTCATAATTTGAATTAAAACTTCAGCAATTAATACATCAAATCGGCTAAATGTGCGGAACATGACTGTTTAAGAGCACAAATAGATAATTATATTATATGTTTCGTAGCAAATATTCGCCATTCAACGCTGAAAGGGGGACATTAATTAGTCACAGTATTCAATTCAATGCTGCAAAAGGGTCGCTTCTTTTGGTAATTATATGGATTTGCCTTTACAAAATTCTAGTTAATTTATTTGTTTGTCGATTCATTATATCCTTCATTTAAGATTGTATGTCGGCCGAGAAAAACTCTTTAATATATAATTTATTCTAGTTCAGTTGTTTGTTATTTTACATTGATTAAAGTAGTGCTTCCTTTTTCTTAAGCTAATTAATTAATGCGTTACTACTTAATCATGAATCATTTAATTCCAGTGACTGTGAGAGTTTAATTTCATTAGCGTTTTAGGAAATGATGTGTTAGAAAAAAAAAAAAAAAAAAAGGAGGCTCTGCTCAAACATTTTGTTAATTTGCAGCAAGTCTAGTTTTTTTTTTTTTTTTTTGTGTTAAGTTGGCTTGTATTATGAAAAGCAGATTAATCAAATTACGGTACATGAGAAGATATGATTATATATATCCACTAGTACTTAATTAAAAACTAGTCAGAAGTCAAATTTTTTCAATTAGAAACAATATTTTATCAAGAAGATTACATGACACGTGTAAAATCCTGGACACCTGTCTCCAATTTTGTTACATATATTTAACACTAATCTTTGAAGAAGATCGATGTATTTAACACTATAAATTAATGTAAATTAATTACTATTTGTAGTTGAGCGTTCGAGTCCGATCAAAAAGTGATTATTGACGAGCAAACGTGTCAGTATTATCGACAGGAGTATTTACGAAGATAATTAAAAACATTTTTATCGTTGCAAATAATAATAGTTTTTTATAGTGGAATTGGAACAGGAACACCTGAATTTTTTTTTTTAAAGTCTAATCATTTTTTAGTGAAGAAAAGTAACAAACAATAACAAATTTTTCCTTATCGCTTATATATGAGTGTTTTCAGAAGTACGTGCTTAAGCCTCTATCCAAATAAAGTTAGTTATAATAAAAAAAAAATTGTGTGTTGACTACTGTTGAAGGTTGTAATTTTCAAGTTTAGATAAAAATATTTTATAAAAATTAAACAGTTCGATTACCTTTTAGGTAGGGGTGTTAACGGGTACGGTAAGGATTGGATGGAAGTATTTTCATACTCATGCCCACTATAAGTTATCGTTACTCGTACCTTATCCTTACCCTTAGGAATCATCTTACTCGTACCTTACCCTTATCCATTATTGTTGTCGGATAATAAAACGGTAGCGTGTAAATAACAAGTAATGCTATTATAATAAAATAAATATTTATTAAATAATACATTAAAATACATTTATTTGACAAATATATATACACGTGTTTTAAAAATATATATACACGTGTTTTAAAGGTCTAAATTTTATTGAGATTTCTTGAAATTTATTTACGTGTTTTAATAGTTAATTAAGTGTAACACAACTATCAAGAATAGTTAGAAAGTTAATATTCATTGCTCATTAATATATATAATATATATAAATTATTTTATAATTACCCGATCGGATAACGAGTACGGAATAGGCTTTATCCGTACCCTTACACATTTAGATAACAAAAAATAATATTTATCCATATCCGTACCTAATAAATTTACAAAACAAATCTCATCCATATACATCTTATCAAATACAATACTGGTCGAGTAAATGGATAAAAGGGTGCCATTGACACCCCTACTTTTAGTTGGTCCCTTAATTATTATATCCATGGATCATTTCTTTCATTTAAGTAGACTTGAAAATTAAGATGATAGAAAAGCCCAACTACAGGAAAAAGAATCAAATCTGCTTCCTAGGCCCACAGGGTTTCTCAACTCCCAATTCTACCTATTTTATCAGATAGAAATATTTTTTTTTGCAAAAAAATAATAATAATAAGGGGGTAATGGTAACTATAAAATTCAAGAACAGAGAAGGCCAGACATAGTCACCTTATGTTACGAAAATCATACATATAAAAAGATGCATTGGTAGGAAAATCAGCCTTTGGTCTGTGGTAATAAGCAAAGTTTTAAGTGTGAAATATCGCAACTTCAAAATTTAATTGTGAAGACTTTTTATGAATATTAAAATATAAAAGACTAGATCTTAATTTTTTATAAAAGAAATACATTAATACAAGTACAAAATGTTTAGTGAACTTTGATCATAAATGGTATACAAAAGCAAAAATATATGGTCATGCTTAATTAGGCCACAAGTCTTGCCAACTTACCCTCAAATAAAAATTAGGCCACAAGGCCTGCAAACAAACATTGCAGGAGAAAAAACTGAAGTGGTGAAAAACTTTCACCAATTGCGTTGATTATATTTTATGATCAACATACAATTTCATGTAGCCCATAAAATTAGAGTAAAATCTTCAACTAGACCCAAATTAACTTTCAGGCCCAAAATTTCTCTTCAGACCTAGTTATTCAAATGTATGCGTTATTCGGATAGGTGGTGTTTACGTGCGGACTAAAACTAATGAAGTCTAACTTAATTATTTTAATTTAAGTTTATCTAAATTATTCATATTTTGTTGATACTTAAAATTATATCTTGTTATTCTTTATTTTGGTAATAATTTGATATTTTAAAGCATGATTTGATATTACAAAATTTGTAATATCAATAATAAAATTATTATTCATACTTTTTTATTTTGATTGAAATAAATAATATAAGAAAATGAGTTATGTACAAATTAAATCTATATCTTAGATATGCACATTGCATTTAGTAAATCTTGTTTAATGAAACTTATATATATACCAATTTATTATGTCAAAAATATATGTTGAACAAAAAATTTATTTATTTGTAGTACAATTTCAAAAAATATTTAATTTAATTATATTCTAGATTGCATATTTTGTTAATTTATAAAGTTATGCTATTTTAAAAAAATTATTGATTATGTACTTACAAATCAAATTTTACATTTTTTTAGAATAATTTTACTTTTTTTTAGATAGGATGAAAATAACTTGATCTGAATGGTACAGAATTTTCAAATCAAGTGATTTTCTACCTATCTAAAAATAGTAAAAAAATTAGAAAAAATGTAAAATTTTGTTTGCAAATACATATTCATATGGAGATCATGTTGAACAGTTCGGATCGATGGTTAGGATTTTAAAAACTCAAATATTGAGCTGTTGCATGGATGCCCTCTATGCTATACGTAGCATATTAGCATTTTCCATATACACACACACACACACACACACACACACACACACACACACACACACACACACACACGTGCCTATGTATGTATGTATGTATATATATATATATATATATATATAGGATTTGGCTAATATGCTATGGGTAGCTAAGAGGCCTCCGGTGCTACGGCTCAATATTCGACTTTTCAAAATCCTAACGGTCGATCCGAACCGTTCATCTTGTTCTCCATATTAATATGTATTTGGAGACCAAATTTTATATTTTTTGGAAATTTTTTACTATTGTTTTAGATTTATTGAATATCGCTGTTTTTATGGTCCAGATTTGTCTGAAAAACAGCGATTTTCAATAAATCTAAAAAAATAGTAAAAAATTTCCAAAAAATGTAAAATTTGGTCTCCAAGTGCATATTAATATGGAGAACAAGATGAACGGTTCGGATCGACTGTTAGAATTTTGAAAAGTTGAATATTGAGCCGTAGCACGGGAGACCTCTTAGCTACCCATAGCACCGTAGCCAAGTCCTATATATATATATATATAGAGAGAGAGAGAGAGTGACTAATGTGCATTCGTATGCATATGGCCCGATATGTATATGATCAAAATTTGAAATTTCAAAATTCAAAACGTCGATCCGAACCGTTCATCTTGTTCTCCATATTAATATCTGCTTGGAGACCAAATTTTACATTTATTCTGAATTTTTTTACTATTTATTAAGTCACTTTGAAAATTGTTGATCCAACTGTGGTTGCTGATTTTACTGTTTTGTTAAGCCATCTCTGGATCAACAATTTTCAAAGTGGCTTAACAAATAGTAAAAAAAATCATTGAATACTAGCACACAATTCATTGATTTTACTCCAAATAATTTTGCCACTCCAAAAAATAGTAAAATTTTGAATAAAACACACAATGCCATCAAAATTAATTGAATACTAACACTTGAGGAGAAGCCACAATCAGGACATGAACGACAGCATATATAATTTTGAGTCAGGATTGAAACTTCCAATAAGTTTTAATAAAAACAGTGGAGGTACAGTGAGACAAGAACGCGTCAAGGAGGCAGGGACCCATATGTGATTAGAGCTGTGAAATCGGGGAAGGGAGGAGCTGTATTCTAATGGTAAGGTTAAAAGCGACATTTTTTTTATTGATATTAATTTGTGTTTTTAGATGATTAAAGCAAGTAATGGGGATATTTATAAATTATGTAAGTTTAGATGGAGAAATAACTATTTTTTAAGTTTTGATAGGGAAATATCTAATTAACAAAGTTATGATGGGGATATATCTAAATTTCTCAATAAAAGAATATCATACAAAATTTAATATTTATTTATTTCTTTATGTATAAGCTAACTATTAAATTAATGAAAACAAAAAATCTTATTATATTATTAAATAAGAAACAGGTCGAATAAACTATTAAAATAATTTCATTGATACCCTACTTGTAATCTGACCTAATATGTACCTTGAAAAAGGTCTGAAATTCTTGTCGATTCAAAGTCAAACATTCAAACAACTTGAAACTCAATCCGACCCAATCAGAATTTACATTGCCCAAAACCTTTGCCAAACATGAACCAAGCAATTCTAAATCCGACCCGACCCAAGTTAAAACCCAAAAATAATTTGAAATTGAAACAAGTAAAGCGGAATTTGATGTAGATAGAGACAGAGCTAACGGAAATCAATTTATCTCGGTTTTATAAAAAAAAAAATTTAGATATGTACGCATGTTTTTATATATTTTTATATAGTTTAAAATAAAATGCTATAGAAATAGTAAAATTTACCTCTTGTACATTCACACTTAACTTTCGTAGCCAAAAAGTTTGAGTCCATGATTGTAGGAGTCCGAATCTGCTGTAATCCCGGAAGGAATTACAGGGTCCTGAAATTCCAATATCAACCGTTCAAATATTTTCTACACAGATCTCGAAAAAAGTAACTTTTTATGCACAAATCTCGAGAAAGACTAACGGTTATTGGGATTACAGGGTCTTGTAATTCCCCAAAAATTGCAGCAAATTTATTTTTTGATTGTAGTCATTTTTAAGATTTATGTCGAGTTAGTAAAACTAACGACTCGTATTTCATTATTGAAATCGCAAATATAAAATCCGAATAAGAAAATTCTTTGTGAATATTAAATACTTAGTTAATTTGACTTCCAACCTTTACTAAAAAACAACAACACATATCTCATTATACTAATCAGATATTGCACTGAATGTGAGTCCTCCTCCCTCGCCCCCACATCCTCCCTGAATTCGTATCCTCAGCATTTAACTCTAAAGGAAATATTTTGAATTAATGTATTTCGGCCATCCAATCTGTTTTAAAATTCATGCAGACTAAATTTGCACTATTATTAAAGGACCTCTATGTTATAGGTAAAAACCAAATTGACTATGTTTAAAATCAGACAATAAAGATTCATTAACTCAAAAGATTCTTTTTTGAGTTAACGCAGAGGATACGCATTCCATCCTCCCTATCCCCATCTTCCCAAAATAAATAAATAAAGAAAAATGACCTTTTCAAAACATAGGAGAGCAAAATTTATAACACATAAAATAAATAAATAAATAAAATGACCTTTTCAAATACGACTAGGAGGATAGCAAAATTTATAATACATAAAGAGAATTAAAGTATCTAATTTTTTTAGACATGTGATTCGATTTATTTCTCTCCTCTCCTTAATTTTGATTAGATGACTTGTATATATGTCATAAATCTCTTTCCTCATTTAAAAGAAATAATTGTTTGATATATTCAAAATATAATTCATAAAAACATTCCTCTTTTATATTTCTATGCATGAATTATCGTGGGATAAATTATATTATTTAAAGGAAATAATCAACTCTTTCATGAATTGTACACATCTTATCATTTCAAAAAAGAAAATTTCTTTGTTTCCAAAACTTGTTCAATACAATATTTATTCTACATAATAATCACCTTTTATAAAATTTTCACTTTTTTTTAATAATTTTTATTCTGATCGAACTCGGAAAACAACTCCAGTACAACAATAAAGCTTCAATGTCCACAAATGTTGTTTGTTCTGCTCAACATATACTGTTATAATGAAAAAAAAGGACCATAAATTAATATTTTGTTGGTTTTTTGTTATCCATTATTTACCAAATTAGTCTTTAACTTGAGATCCGCAAATTCTTTTTGCCATTCTAACAAATTACAAACCCCACACTAAAAATAAACAACAAAATATCCGAAATTGCTATCTTTGCTCCTGATCATCAACAACAACCGATTTTGCTGTGATTTATCTAAAATTTCAGGAACTTTTTAAGTTATTAAACTAAATTTCATATATTCATTATATACTGTAAAAAGATAAAAGAAATTAGAAATGAATAAGAATAAGAATACTACAATGTTGAGATAAGCAGTTACTGATCTTTACATTAATTTAAAAAAATTGCACAGATTGAAGAATCCCGGGATTTGAATGTAATTTGTTCACTTAACAAGGGGGGCAACAGAATGTGAGACGAAAACTCAAAGAAAGTTGAATAAAATATTTGTACGAGGGCGTATCTGTAATTGCCTCGAATAAAATATTTGTACGAGGGACGTTTTCTTCCCCTTCCCTCCTTTTCTCTCTCTCCAATTCTCTGCGTCTCGTGACTCTCGTCTCGTCTCGTCTCGTCTCGTCTCCTCCCATCATATCAGTGGAGGGTCACGTGAGGCGCACGTGAGATGCAACCAGGAGGAGAAGGAGAGCACCCGCCGCTCAGCAATGGCGATGGCTGGATCAATGGCCTCTTGACTGGCGCCGAGAGATTTCTCAACGCTGTCCTAGGCTCCGACACACCTTCTTCTTCCTCCTCCTCCACCTCCGGTTCTGTGTCTTCAGATGAGAAAGGTAATTATGTCATCTCATTCTCCATGGATGCTTCATGGCTTGCATTTTTGGCAAATTTCAAACAAAAACGAATAATGTAGTTTAGATTTCGAATTTTTTTTGAACTGAACAATTTTGAAAAGGCAATGAAATGAATGACGACTTAAACTGATTATTCAATATACTGTTATTATTTCCAATATTCTTAGGTGTAGACGCTAGTCTGGCTATTTCTACTACGAGGAATGGCGACTTGAACCAGGTTTTTTCTTTTTAAATAATTGTCGACTTCCTTTTGTGCTTACACCCTCCAAAGACCTTACTTTTTCATTGCTGTCCTTGTCAGTTTTTAATTCAATTTCTTAGAGATATCCCTTCCAGGTACGAAACTTGAAGAGATGCAAAATGATAATTGTAATCATACATGCATGTGGTTAACCTCGATATTGCAAAGGAAACTCAAATTCGATGTTTTGTGATGTGAAAGATCAGAACCAGGGCTGCTAAGCCAAATTTTGTTAATATCATACTTACCCTCAGCCCCAGTGTGTGGCTTAATTGTGTAGAATGTAGATGAACTTGTTAGCTTTTTCGGTTATCTTTTGTTAAGACAGAACTGATGTGGCTGTAAGTTAACCTTTTCTCTAATGAAATGAGCTTTAGCCTCTTTATCAAAAAAAAAAAAAAAAAAAAGCGATGTGAAAGATCAATTAGGTATTGCTATTTCTTCTGTTATATGAAATTTGGCCTGTCACTGCTATAGGACCTGACGCTATTGTAAGGGTGTCTCATATATGCAATCAAGCCCCAACATAACCCAAATTTTGGTTCCGTTAGCCTTATGCTCTCTATTAAGCTTTAATCAAGATTTGATTGCCCTCAATTTAACTCAAGGTGGAATGTTTACCATCAACTTTGCAATGGAGCACACATAAGCCAGGAAAATAACAAAACAATTGACTGAAACAATATAGTATCAGGCTTAGCATACTGGTACGGGATCTAGATGAATCATTTAAAAAATGTGGGGGAAATAATCCCTGGTGTCCATCCTAGCAACAGCTAGATTAAATTTCATTCGTGAAAGCTGTATTTTAACTATATAAGTCTCTCCCTAACCCTTTTTTAAACTTTTTTTTCACTTTTGCTAGATGGAAAGGGATTCAAAAATGGTGGATTGTTTGGATCAAGACTTAGATGTTGTTTCAGAAATTAATTCAAAACAAGCCATTGAGCAACTTCTCATGGAAGAAACTTTCTCAAGGTAAATAAAAGTATTTTATGCCTAGAGTCCCTTCTAATATCTGAAGTAAAAGAAATGTCTTTTACAATAAAGCTCATAGTTTGCATGATTACAAGAGGTTTTTGGCAAAATAAGTGGGGTTTATTGATTTGACCCCACATTTGCATATCTAACTCTGTCTGTGCGAGTACATTTTTCCGATGAAAGAAAAGCAAGGAAAAACCATTAAGCGTACCATTCGGAAGTGTCTCCCTTTATCAAGGGGTTTCTTTCACACAATTATTACATCAACCCTTGGATGTGATCTCATTTCAAGAGTAAGTGAAACAACCGTTCTCAAACCAAACTTAGTGGAACACGCCTTTAATGATGTAATTGTCTCTCGGGTTTCTAGGTCTAACAAGTACACATCAAGAGAGAAGTGAATAGGATCAAATACCAAGGAAATGGCCAGAGGGGGCGCATGTTGGCCCCCTGTAACACATTGAATCCGTTACCCAGTCAATGTAATCCATCGCAACTGATTCTTCTGGCACATTGGTGTGTTACACACACCCATAATGTGTTGCCGCCTCTGGAATTCTCAGTAATCCATTTTTTATAATTCTGATTCGATCAAGTCCTTCCAGTATTGATCAAACCCCTCCATAAGTGATCCAAATACCTCCTTGAATATTTCACTATATTGTCTCTGCTCCAAGAGCTCCAACATCCATGATAACATAAACTATACATCCTACTGGAATCATGCAGGACAGAATGAGATAGGGAGATTGGGGTCTCTTTTCAAGGGAGTATACATAAAGTTCTCCTTGAGACCCATGTTCAGTACATTATTAATCATCATATTGTGTCATAGTCTGACTTGTATGGTAATACTTGACTAGTATTATACATTGCATTTTTTTTAAAATATTTCGACAACCAGACAAAATTTATCAACCTCTGGTTGGTGTCTCATGTCAATTTGTACCAGCACTGCTATAAATGGTTTAGTACTGGTCATATATCTCTATATCTGCTGCAATAATCCTGATCCAATAAATCAGAAAAATTGCAGTGCTGATCTTTTTACTGTCTTTCAGTTTTCAGGGTTTATTTTTTTTTTGAAATCTTGTCAGCAGCTGACAAGTGTTTGAGTTTTCAGGGTTTATGGTAAACAAATTGATGATACCAATAACTGATGATACTTTTGTTATGTAATTGATTGCAATTGGCTTAATTGAAGCTTATATGCCTGATTGAGGCTAATCCAGGCTTTACTTCCATTTGGGGAACCAGTACTACTGTATGGATTTACCTCTTAGCACCAGCCAATGTGAAGAGAAGTTTCTAATAATTGCATTGCAGGGAGGAGTGCAACAATCTAGTAGACCTTATCCAATCACGGGTTATAAACTCAGATGAACAACCCATTTCTTGTGAAAAGGACAAGACACTACCGCCCAATTTAGGATCCTCTTTCTTGAGCCCCAAGTTTTTCTCACTAGGCTCATCTCCTAACCATACCCGTAATCTAGAATACACAGCCATCAATGAGGCCAAAAAATGGTTAGATGCTGAGAAATCTCCAGAAGGTGGACCCTGCATGTTGAACACCAATCAGCTTGTAGGTTTACCTCTTCTTTTGTGTAAATTTATCTATCCGCCACACCACAAAAGCTATGTATATCATATAGCTCATATGCTCCCTTTCTGAAACCTACTTTTTTTCTCCTATAATTTGATTTTTTTTGGTGGTTTACTATAGGAGTTTGATCCAGAAACAGGATCGTCTCCTGTAGAATTGGCCAGAGCATACATGAATTCTCTGCCTCAAAAGAACTGTGCTAAGGTAATTTTCATGCTTTATTGTGATACTTTGGAATATGAAAAGCATAATTTTTTACTTATCGAAGTTTGTTAATAGGTATTTAAGAGAGGATGCGAGAGCTCTGCATTGGGGGTACCACCTGATAGAACCAAGAGAGTTAAGCTTATGGTAATAGCAGCAGGCTCTTTGGATATACCGAAATTCAAGCAGCTTGATGTTAATTCTAGTGTCCAATCGACTTATCAAACTCAAGGTAGAATTAATCTCATAATTATGTGGTGATTACATGGGTTACTTAATGACTCCAATGAGCACATTTTGAAAGCAAAAATTAAACTCTAATAAAGTAAAAAAAAATAGGCAGCTAAAATTTTCAGAAATTCCACCAACTTATGTCCTGCCCCATTTGCACAAGATCTGAAACATGATTTGTGCTGAACACAATGACCATCTTCAATTTGCCATAAGACATTAAAGCCAAGTATCGTGTATAGCCCTGCAACATAAGAAATTGCACACATAAAAGAATAGAAAGTGCATATATAACTGTAGCAGTCACAAATGGCCCCTTACCTCTTTCCAAGTTCACTCTCTAAAATATTCCAAAACAAAACCTTTTTCCATTACCTTCCATCTTTCTATAAATGAAGAAGTATCTTTTCTTAGTGCATAGTGTTCTACAGGAATGAAGAGAAAAGGGATATCTTTTCCATATTTATAGGAGCGTATGAGACATTTCTAATGTTTCAGAGGTTCCCTATCTACTAGTCATGCATATACCATGTCCCTTCTTTACTACACTAAGAAACGGTACATACCAATACTGGTACCAAAACCTTGGATAGTACCTAGTCTGTATGGTCCAGCTTCCCCAAATTGAACAACTAGAGTCAGTTTACTTGTGATTTTAGATATTGTCAAGTACAGGTCTTTGACCTACAAAAAGCATTACTGTTATCAAACAGTAACTCTTGGTTGTGACCTTGTTTTTTTACGCTAAGGCAGCTTCCATTGGAGTAAATGACACTCCAATACTGACGGCTATCCCTCTGGATCCAGTGGACCTACATGTTAACAAGTCTTATAAAACCTATGATAGTTCATCCAAAGTGCCTCATAATACAGTAAGCTTTTAATGTACAGTTATCATTATTATTTAGTGAGGTATATTAATACCATTCTATCACAATAATTATTGTAGCAGTTTTTACTGCAGTTAAGTACTTTTGGATGCAACTCTTGTTTTGTTGGCATATTTTTGTTTTTGTGATTTACCAATTGAAGGTGTCCGAAAAAAATGGTGATAATAAAATTGAGACTATTGTGGTGTAATTGCATGGTATTGTGAGTTAATATAGCGAGTTGGGTTAGGTTTAAGTGAAATTCATTAGTTTAGGGGTTCACATTTGATTTTATGGTAATCGGAGCTTTGTTTGCATTTAATTGTGTAGCCTTTTCTTTCTTTCTTTCTTTCTAAGTGAAATTCATTTGTTTTCACTTTTTTTCTTTTGTTGTATTATTACTTTTTTATGGGTATAAAGGATCAACTTGGCAATGCTTGGGTACCTTATGCGACCTGTGCAATGGATGTGCCTGAGAATCGACCCGGAGGTTTGTATTTTTCTGATTTTAGTTCTTTAATAGTCTTTATCTTGTCTATGCATCATCTACTGTGGTATTATCCAAGCTGGTAGCAATCATTCTTTAATTTGTCCTTGATAGGAAATGATTGATCCAGAGAAACTCTCTCGCCCAATCAATTAAAAAGGAAAAAATAAGTTAAGAGGTTTAATTGAACTAGCAAAGCTAGCGCATGTGATTATGGAAATTGGATATCAGAAAACTTTTTTTTTATTTTTTTATTTGAGATATCAGAGAACTAGTACCACCCAAAGTGTTTAATTTCATGTTTAGAATTTATCTGCATGATGCATATTAAAAAAAAACAACTCTAATTTTTGCTTGTTTGACATAGGTTGTGACCCGCCAATCAAAATGCACTCTGCGTCAAAGCTAATTATGAATGAAGGCGATATTATGGCACCAAAGTATCTTTTTTTATCTCCTCTCAAACATAAAATAAGTAAACATTACATTTGAAAGGATATTTGAGAGAAAATATGTTACAATCACAAATATTAAATGTGTACCTTTTCAGTACATCACAAGGAACAAGAGGTGGTAGGGCCCGTAGGGGCAGAAGAAAGTCGGAAGCTGGGAGTGGAGTTGCACGCAACTCATGTTGTGGCATAGCTAATGAAAATGGTACAAAAGAAAGTCAGCAAAAAAGCCCAACCCCCCGACCCAGGAGAGGGAGAAGAGCTAAGCTGAGCTAACCATTGTTTGTTACTAACTATTTTGTTATTCATGTAAATCGGAAAAATAATTACTTGTTGAATATTGTTGGGACTAATATATATGAATTCCTTGAGAGAAAGGGGGAAAGATACAAAAAAAAAAAAAATCTGAAAGCTAGGTGGTCTGTCTAAAGAGGTAGAGAAATAGTGTTGATAAAATATACAAAAGAGTTGAGGGCTAATACTGTAAGTTTGGCTTCTGCTGTATAGATTGAATTGGTATAATTCTTTTGCATTTCTGAACTTTTTCTGGGACTAAATGACCTATCTTGATGTTCTAACGTGTTACTAAAATATCATTATTGTCATCGTCATTGTTTGTTTATTATATATTTATTGATTTACTGATTAATTAAATTATTCTTGCTGCATAGTTTGGAGATGCTGTAGCGATTAAACTCTCCAAAGTACAAAAAATTTACACGGTCCCTGGGAGATCTGTGCAGTGTCATTCAATTTAGATTAGATTTTTCGGAGAATTCGTGACTAAATCGATATCAAAATTGGGCAATTTGGCCAGCTATTTAGTCAACAGTATTGTAAATCATACGACTTGTAATGGACGATATAAATTGGGAACAACCCAATCTGAATTCAGCACCACTGTTTGCTGTAAAGCTCGCAAATATTGAACCGTTGCCAATTTGCTGCAATACTTTTCACTTGAATCACATAAACTCGTGTGCTTCTACGTGGTGGATTTGTGCTGGTTTTGATTTGTTTTGTACGCGAATGTAATATTTTCAATCTTTCTACTGTGAAACACCTGAAATATGTTAGAAAATACAACAAAAACAGGTATAAATATCTACAACATTAGCTGCATTCACCAGTAGGATTTAAAACGTATTTGTAGTTCTTGAAGGATACATGTGAAATTCTGCCAACATATAAGAGTCTTCATTTCTATAATTATATAAGATAATTTGTTTTTGCCAATTACTTAGCTCTCAATAAACTTTCTATTATCTTCATGCAATTTTAATTGTAAGTAAATTTATCATTTTAAGTTTATATCTGTATAAGTGTCATTTACAAACTAACATAATATTTTAAATGATATTATTAATTCAGTCATTATCTTATATCTCTACAATTATACTAAAATTATTATATTAATATTTATAATTACTTTATAAGTAAAATGGAGATTTTTCTGTTGTTTTAATATATTATTCACAAAAACTCGTAGCTTGTGACTCATTCAAGATTAGTTCGAAAAAAGTTTGTAATTAACTCGCTTTAATTCCGACTTGGTTCATCATTAGCGAGTTTAAGCTTATCTCAGCTCAACTATTCCTCAGCTTGTTGCAACTATTTTTTGAACTCTTTTACTATTATTTTTCATACCCATCATCAGGAGAAACTTATTACATAAAAAAGATAATTTTTTTTTATTATTATTCGTGATTTATGAGCAACTCACAATTCAATCAATATTATTTTTTGATATATGCATAGTTCATAAGATGAACGATCTGTTAACGAGCTAGCTAGACAAGAAAATCAGATCCAGCTCGTTTTGTCAAAACAAACTAACCTCAATCGGCTGGTTACATCCCTTGATGATTATGGTAATGGAAATCAAATTCATATAACCTAAGGTAACTCAAATATTAGAAGAGTTCGTGCATTTTGTTTTTAGATCCGGATTATGATTGAACGGTTTAGATCTAATTCAAAATTTGAGTTATTTTTTAAGGACAGAGTTAGACTTTTTATACTATGGAAATCAAACGTAAATAAAAGTCAAACATATAAAATTTTTCAACTACGAATAAAAATTAATTTTACATTATTTATAATATTTTACCTTAAAACTATATTAAAAATAAGAATGGGATCTCAAATAGACTGATTCGTTTATGTTATCTTCAGTGGATCCGGACTCATGGAACCCAGGAAGGTTACCGCTTCCAATCGTTCTTGCGGCAAAATTTTTTATGAGTAAAGCTAGCGTGTGACATGCTCACCAAGAAAGTTTGGTGAGCATAACTCCAAAAGTATATCGGATCGACGTCAAATGTTAAATCCAAACCGTTGAAATTCATGTACTTCATGAGTGATGCATATACATGCAAAATTTTGAAAGTTTCGAGTTTATTTGCTACACGGTCAAGTGGTCAAAGAAATAATAAAAATTGAATATATAAAATAACTTATAATAAAATGTTCATTTCTTTGACCACTTGACCGTGTAGCAAATAAACTCGAAACTTTCAAAATTTTGCATATATATGCATCACTCATGAAGTACATGGATTTCAACGGTTTGGATTTGACATTTGACGTCGATCCGATATACTTTTGGAGTTATGCTCACCAAACTTTCTTGGTGAGCATGTCACACGCTAGCTTTACTCATTTTTTATTACCACCTCAGTATTTTTAAATTATGATTTTGTTCTTGCGGTGAAAATTTATCACGTGCATAAATTAGTATTGTGTATGATCAAGAAGTCATGTACATATTGGTGTTGCGTATGATTTTCTACTATATTCAATTTAATTTTTACCTATTTTATCATGTGCAACACTAAAATATGCATAACTATGACTTTTTCATCATATGCAGAACCACGTTGCACGAACAGATAATTTTTTTCAGAAATTAATATTAAAATTAAAATTTTCGAGTGTCGAGAAGGTAACTAAAAAAATTGAATTTTTTTTATAAATTATAATTAGAATTTTTTTTTAATGAAATCAACATGATTATTTCTTTTTTTATAAAAATTATAAGAACCGAAATGTCATTCGGTCTCAAAATATTTTTTTTTGGACCCAAATGGCAATTTGGTTTCAGGTATTTTTATAATTTTTCTACGTATTTTTTTCTCAAAATATGTCAAAACGACTGGAACCGAAATAGCAATTAGTTTGGATCCAGTGAAGTAACCCAATCTTTGGGTTTTAAATCGATTCCGTCCAATTCGAATCCATGATAGTAATCTAGCCGAAGTAGAGCGCACACATCCCGAGATATGAATTCGAATCACGAAGTAATCTCGAACAACAGATTCAAATTGGAAAGGCTTGATCCAAAACCCAAAGATTGTGTTACTTTAGGGGATCTAAACCCAATGACAATTCGGTCTTAAAAAAAAAATTAAAATGGTATTTCGATTTTTATGCTTTTTGTAAAAAAAAAAAAAAGATAATCATATTGGTTTCGTAAAAATTTTTTTTCTAATTATGGTTTATAAAAAAATTCAAAAAATTTGGGGTTATTACGTCACATTCGTTTTTAAATGATCCTCAGTTCTCAGTGGGACGAACGGTTAGGATTTTCTCAAGTGATATTTTTCAAACAAAGTGCGGTGAAGATGGGAAGTCGCGGCTTCCTGGCTGCTTATCACTTACCAGTTATTAGACATCCAGCAGCAAGCGAGAGATGAGATTAGATGAGAAATTATTCGGCTCACGAACACCACCCGTCTCCTTTATTGGGCTGGAGACGGTGAATTCGTATCCTCTGAGATATCTCAAACTTTGCGTGACTTTATGGAAAATTCCAACCGTTTAAATACGTTCTGCACGAATCTCAAAGCACACATAATACTGACCCTCTACATCACCCCCGAATAGGCACCGGACACGTCGGTCACACAAAAGTTGAGATATCTCAGAGGATACCCACTCTGGAGACGGTGAGGCTAGGGGTGAGTAAATCGCTCATAACTCGTGAGCCGCTCATAACTCGCTCATTAAAAGCTCATCTAAACTCGCTCATTTATCCGCTCATTTAAACTCGCTCATTAACAACTCGCTCATTTACTTAATGAGCGAGCATGAGCATGACCCAACTCGCTCATAACTCGCTCATCAAGAATTTGCCACATCTAATCCCTGCCACATTTAATCCTATGTAATTCTGTATAACATCAACCTTGCCTCATTAAGATTGATAGATAGTGAGCATAGTTTCATATTTAATTATGTGTAATATAATGAGTACAATGTAACATTTAATCCTATGTAATATACTAATATTTATAGTTTCATATTCATTTTTTTTGTAAATCGGCAGAACCAAAACCTCCACCAAAAGCCCAAAACAAGTAATAGTCATAACAACTCGCTCATTTAAATTAATTATGACAATTTGTTGGATTTTATTATGATGACTTTTAACAAATTTTGTTATGCGTGGGCACACTATATAATTTTGTTATGAGTCATAAGTCATAACTCGTGAGCCGCTCATAACTCGCTCATTAAAAGCTCGCTCATTTACAACTCGCTCATTTATCCGCTCATTTAAACTCGCTCATTAACAACTCGCTCATTTACTTAATGAGCGAGCATGAGCATACCCTAACTCGCTCATGCTCGCTCATTAATCACCCCTAGGTGAGGCTTCTATACACTATACTCTATAGTGTACTTCAAAATGACATCAAATTAACGAGACAAGACAGCTTCTCTGTCTCTCTCTCTTTAATGGAGCCAGCTCCTATCCCAAAAAAACCAATTCTTCCCTCTCATTATACAACCTCAAGAGCACCAAAATTCACCTTGCCTCTCCCTCCTCCTCCTCCCCCTCCGCCCTCCTATTCTCTCTCCTTAGATTCTCTTGTGCAAGTTCTCAGAACCACCACCTCCGCTGCCGCCACCTATCAACCCCCTGCTGGTGGGAAAACCCATAAAGAGCTACCCGATACACAATCTTTCCTCTCCACTAAAGGCCAATATCTGCTCAGTTTGATTCGCGACCACCCATTCAACTCATTACGTGCACTTCTGGATGAATTCAAAGATGAGATATCTAATGTGGAATTGACTGGGTTGTTGAAAGGCCTTACTAAATTGGGATTCTGGGAGAGAGCACTTGCTCTGTTTGAATGGGCCCAAAACAACCAATTGAGGATTGACACTCCGGCTATAGAGACTATGGCCCGTGCCCTAGGCGAAGAGTCACAACACTCACTTGCATGTAAGGTGTTCGACAAAATTCCCCTGCAATATTACCTGCTTGACATCCGTGCTTACACCACCATCCTCAATTGTTATGTGCGTACTAGCCAGTATAAAAAGGCAATAACTTTATTTGACATCATTAAAGGAAATGGTTTAATGCCGACGCTTGTCACTTATAATGTGATGCTACACTTGTACAGCCGATTGGGAGGTTCATGCGACAAGATTCGTGGTCTATTGCATGAATTACAATCTAATGGTTACCAATATGATGACTTCACATGCAGTACTGTCATCTCAGCATACTGCAAGGACGGTCTATTAGATGAGGCTAGAAGTTTCTTTGAACAGATAAAATCAGATGGGTACAAACCTGGCCTGGTCACCTACAATTCTGTCTTGCAAATTTTTAGCAAAACTGGCAAATTTAAAGAAGCCCTTGATGTTTTAGCCAAAATGGAGAGTGAGAATATTATGCCAGATATCATCACCTACAATATGTTAGCTGCCAGCTATTCAAATGCTGGATTGTATGATGAGGCTGCAGCCTTGTTAAATAAAATGGCTAGTAAAGGGATTAAACCTAATTCCGTCACATATACCACAATAATTAATGGGTACGGAGATGTTAACATGGTGGAAAATGCCTTGCATTTGTTTGAAACTATGAAGAAATCAGGATGCCCGCCTAGTGTGGAGACTTATAATGCTGTGATTGCAAATCTTGGTAAGGAGAAGAGATTGAAGGATATGATGCATATGTTAGAGGAGATGAGAAATTATGGTTGTGCTCCGAACCGGATTACGTGGAATACAGTGCTGGCCGTGTGTGGTAAGCTGGGACAGGAGAAGTCGGTGAACCAGGTTTACACGGCAATGATGAGCCAGAGGGTTGAACCTGACAGGGATACCTTTGAAACCCTCATAATGGCCTATGGGCGGTGTGGGTCAAGGGAAGATGCACTTAAGATGTTTGATGAAATGCTCAAGTCAGGATTCCTGCCTAGGATTACCACTTACAATGCACTTCTAACTGCATATGTCGAAAAGGGGGATGTATCCGCAGCTAATTCTGTAATTTGTGACATGAAGAACAAGGGTTTCAAGCCTGATGGGACCTCTTATTCCCTGTTGTTACGATGCTATACAAAGGCGAAGAATCTGAAAGGGATAGAAGAGATAGAGAAGATGGTTTATTCTGGGATCATATACCCTAGTTGGGTTATCTTAAAGACACTATTAATTGCAAATTACAAGTGTCGGAATTTAGATGATACCGAGCGGGCTTTTCATGAGTTACAGAAAAACGGTTACAAACCTGATATCACTATACTCAATTCCATGCTCTCCATTTATGCCCGGTACAATTTGTTTGATAAGGGGATGGAAATATTCAATTTGATCACAAAAATCGGGCGCAAACCTGATCTTCTTACATATAATTGCTTGATTGACTTGTATGCAAAAGGAGGCGAACCATGGGATGCAGAGCGAGTGCTTAAACAACTTAGTAACTTAAAGGGCATAAAACCTGATGTAATTTCATACAATACTGTTATTAATGGGTTTTGCAAACAAGGGCTGATGAAGGAGGCGTTGAGGGTGTTTTTGGAAATGGTGAATGAAGGGTTGTCACCATGCATCTTCACATATAGCACACTTATATCTGGGTATGCAATGTTGGAGATGTTTAATGAGGCAAATGGGGTTATTGTGTACATGTTGGAGCACCAATGCAGACCTAATGAATTGAGCTATAGAACAATCGTTGATGGTTATTGCAGATATAATAGATTTGAAGATGCCAGGGATTTCATAAATAGAATTGCGGATATAGATGCCAGCGTATCCGAGGCAGTGTTTATGAGGCTTGAGAAACATTTGGAAGAAAACATTGAGGCGAAGGAAGGATCTGGTGATTTGAATTTATAAATGATGTTCCAGTTGTTTCTATTAGTAAATTTAAAGGTCTCAAAACAGTAATCCATGTAATTTTTGTATTTCTTTATAGAATTTGGAGAATAGCAACAGCCATAAAGAGGGTTGAGGTGTAACTGGAACGTGGATTGTTTGTTGTAATTTTTCATTGTATAGCAGCTATCCAATTTACGACGGCCTGCTAAACGAGTCGGGCCGACTCATGGGCTTTGGGTTGGACTCTTGAATGGGTCAAATTGAGCCGAGTTTAATTCGAGTTGAGTCCAAACTCGACTCGAACTTGAAATAATTTATCCCTAACCTAACCGAGTTGATTCGATCCGAGCCGAGTTGCCCATTGAGCCGAATCGCGCACCATCTCCCTCTTCTTTGTTCCCAAGCTGCTCGCCTCTCTTTGTGCATGAGAACCTCCTCTTCTCCTCCTCGTTCGGGTCGTCCTCAGATTGATATCTCTTCGTCCCCTCTTTGCGCATGCCTCGCTATCTCTCTTCAACTGTTTCAACTGGTAACTCACTTGCTCGTGCTCGATTTTCATGCCTTAGTTGGAACAACAGATAAAAACTCGGATCTTTTGAGCTTAATTAGAATATCTACTTGATTTTGAATGCAACCCATTAAGGTTTATACGTGAAGTGAACTGATAGGATTTCTAATTCCTACTTGATTTCTAATTGATAGGATTTCTAAAATTTTTACCAGTGAATTCAGTATCATGAGAGTTGTAATCTTCAGAACTAGCATAGGAACTCTCTGAGTCTTTTTTTTTTTCTCTCATTGTTTCCTTGTTTACTGAATTGGTACCAATCCAAGGAGGGTTGTACCAATGCATAACATGGCTGGTACCTGAAATCGATTAGTACTAGTATAAAGACGATAATGTTCCAAATAGTTATCCAATTCCGAATTTTATATTTGATCCTTGGATAAATTTAGAAAATACTACTCAGTAAGATATGAAATAATTTAACAAGCATCTCAATAGACAATAGCCCTTTAACTTAGTGGACCCCACTTTCTTTATCTCAGTTGACTGTCACTTATAATTTATTGGCTTAGTTTAATGATGTATTATTCCCCAAGAAAAAAAAATTAAAATAGTGTAGTTTAATTTTGGAACTATTGCTGTACCACAGCAGTACCAGTGTACCAGTATACACCAGTAACTCTGGTATTCGATATGTTTCTTGATTTTTAAAAGACATCAGATGTATCTCATTGCACATGTATTTATATACTATGATATTATATGCTTTCCTATTTTTTTTCTTACCAATTGTGCCCTTTCTATGATCAATAGGTGATGCGTTGTATGCCTTGAAGAGTAGTTTAATGAGTTGGGCCGAGTTTTGAGCGAGTTCCGGCTCATTAGCACCCCTAATTTATGTACTGAAAGTAATATGTTTTGGATGTTAGTAGATAGACTGATAACTGCCAGACAGCGAAAAATCTTACTTGCTCTCTGATATCATGATGTATGGCTACGCAATTTTGTTACTAGACTGTGTATAGTGGAATCTATTGAGATGCCACTAAAATTGTATTGTGACAACAATTCAGCGGTGCTATACGCAAATAACAACTGCAGTTCTTCAAAGTCCAAGTACATTGATATTAAGTTCTTGGTTGTAAAAGAAAGAGTGCAGAATGGTCAGTTGTCCATAGAACATATAGGGACAGACTCCATATTAGCGGATCTACTTACTAAAGGATTATCACCCAATAAATTTAAAGAGCATGTTGCTTATATAGGTGTAATTTATGTTAGAAAAATTCAGTTTTAGTGGGAGTCCATTAGTTGTTTATTTTGATGTTCTATTTACTTATTGTAATTTTGAATGTGAAACTTGTGACAGAAAACAAGTTATTTATGTTATATGCATGATATTGCAAAAAGATTGTTATATGCATTCTGTCTCTAATTTTGTTTTGACCTTATATTTGAGTATGTAATCTGCGAATTGTTTATTTGAATTTTGGAATTTTACAATAAGTTTATGAAATTCAATTCAAGTTTTAAGTGGGAGACCTAGTTAGAAATTGGCACAGTAAAATCACAATTGCATGTAATTTTTATGCTACACATCCACATCATGATTCATGTTATTTGGTTATGTTAGTACTGAGATTATTGATGATTTAGTTACAACTAAAATAAATATGACAAAAACTGTTTTAGTCATTTGCTAATGTAATTGATGAATGAAATTGGTTTAGAAATACATAATGATGACAAAAAAGTATGTGCGCACATAAGGTTAACAATA
Source organism: Carex rostrata (assembly GCF_964058835.1). Lineage (NCBI taxonomy): Eukaryota > Viridiplantae > Streptophyta > Magnoliopsida > Poales > Cyperaceae > Carex > Carex rostrata. Next base: position 13,112,334 of record NC_135925.1, on the reverse strand, counting down.
CATAGTTAAAATAGTATAACATATTACTCAAGTGGGAGATTGTTGGATCTTAATCCAACGTTGAGCATATATGTAATATAATTATGAATTATATACTGTCATATATGGTTGTCATAAATTAAAGTGATATAATATGGAATTAAAACATTAGACAATCTATGTATTCAATAGGATGTGGTTCATAAATGTGTAGAACAATTTAGGCAAAGATCAAATCATTGATGGACTGATTCTGAGATTTGCAAATACAGAAAACTGCTTTCCAGAACCCTGAGTGCGGATGCACTCAATACTTAGCCAAATTCTGAGAACTTCAGGACAACATAGGAAAAAGTCCGAGCCCAGTGTGGACGCACTCAGTACTTAGGCGATTTTATGAAGTTCAACTGAAGAAAGTCCGAGCCCAGTGCAGACGCACTCAGGTCTTGGGAGAATTCGGGGCTAAAGGAAAGACAGTTATTTGGACGCGTCTAAACCCCAGTGTGGACGCACTAAGTCCTAGTGCGGACGCACTCGCAGTGTCAGATGTGTAACCCTATATAAGGATGGGTCCCCAAGGCACAAGATAACCAAATCAACTCAGAATTCTGAAGAGAAGTTATTTTTATAAAGAATTTGAGTGTTTTCTCTCTTCTTCCACCATCAAAGAATAGAGAGGAGAAATCCATTAGAAATTTGGAAATGATTTCTCAAGGGCAAATCTTGTTGCTTTGGAAGACTTAATCCACGATTCAACCAAAGGGCGAGAGGGAATTCTTAGCATCTAGAGTCTTGTCTCGCACTCACGGAGACGGTTGTTGCTCCACCATATGCTTTGGATATTTTATGGCAAATGGCATAGGACGATCCTTAGGTTAAGGTGGTGATTGTTTCTTCTTCTCTGGGTGTAAGTGTTTGATCTCTAGATAAGACGTAATTCTTTGACCTTTATGATTCCCAACATTTTAAGCTTGTCTCAGTACGGTTCGTACTGGATCAACCATTCATCAGCTCGTTGTAAGAAGTTGTAACTATTTTTAAACTATTTTTCATACCCATCATGAGGAGAAACTTATTACGAAAAAAGATGAAGTTTTTTTTTATTCGTGATTTATGAGCAACTCACAATTCAATCAATATTATTTTTGGATATACGCATAGTTCATAACATAAACAATTTGTTAACAAACTAGCTCGACAAGAAAATCAGATCTAGCTCATTTTGTCAAATCAAAATTTTCTTGACTCAATCGGCTGATTACATCCCTTGATGATTATGGTAATGGAAATCGAATTCATATCACCTAAGGTAACTCAAATTTTGAGTTTAAATGGACTGTCTCGTACTTAAGCACAAATATTAGAAGAGTTCGTGCATTTTGTTTTCAGATCCAGATTATGATTGAACGGTTTAAATCTAAACTCAAAATTTGAGTTACCTTCAGTGGATCCGGACTCATGGAATCCAGAAAGGTTACTCATTGTAACTATTTTTGTGCCGAAATATTTTAGAGTAATTATATTGTCCCCCCAGCTTCTGTCCCTTAAGTGTCCCCTGTTTCTAACTAACAAAAGTAGTTAGCAATCATTGACAATAATTAAGAATCAGTTATCTCGGACTAACTATCATTAGGAACTGGCGGTGCTAGTCTATTTATTAACCTTTCGTTTTTTTTGAAATTTTGAAATTTCCTTTTCCTCTGCGTTTTCCTTCTCCAGGCGATCCATCGCGTGCTCCTCTCTCGATCCATCATGCCCTCCTCTCTTGATCCGTCGCGCGCTCCTCTCTCTGGCGATATCGTGCATTCATCTCTCCGACGTTGTCGTACATAACTCAAGCGGTCTTGCACATGTTCTCTCATGCGATCAAAAGCGTTTTCCATTGATATCAAATTGATCTCAAGAGATTTGAATTGTCAGGTAATTTTTTTATTTTTATTTTTTTTCCTATTTTTGCTGTATTGTGCGATTTGTGTTTGTTTTAGGTTATTAAAGTCATTTGTGAATACTTTAGGGTAATTCTATTAGTATGCGATCACAATATATGTTGTATTTTTAGAATTTGATGATTTGATATGAATATTATCGGAGATATGAATTAAGCATTTTGTTTGATGTTATACTGTATCTTTTTATTATGAGGTTATGAATACTTATTTCATTTGATTTTATCATGTAATATTGTTACTGTGAATACTTGTTTATTCATTGTTAATAATGACAATAGTAATATTTGTATATGTTACTAATTACATTTTTATGTCAAAAATGTTAGGCCATGATACGCAAAGAGCGTCTCCTTCTCGCGTTTTGTATCCTTGTTGATGATAGAAATGATTTAAAATTTGATTCCAATATGTGAGTTGTAAACTGTCTGTCATTTTGTATGTTGATGAGTTAAGCTGACTTTTGTTAAATGGTAGCAAGACTTGTGTTTTGTGTTTAGTTTGTGGCAATAGTTGTGTTTTGTGCTTAGCAAACTGCTTAGTTTCCAAAGATTTCAAATGTGTAAAGCAAGCTGCTTATTTTAAAAAGATTTTAGATGTGTAATGAAATTTGATATTTTGTAGCTATATATCTCTTTTTTGTTAGAGTTAGGCTGGGGTGCTATGGATAACATAGAGGCCTCTATGCTACGGCTCAATATTTGAGTTTTCAAAATCCAAACGGTCGATCCGAACCGTTCATCTTATTCTCCATATTAATATCTGCTTGGAGACCAAATTTTATATTTTTCTGAATTTTTTTACTATTTATTAAGCCACTTTGAAAATAGCTAATCCAACGGTTTTACTGTTTTGTGCAGCCACCGTTGGATCAACAATTTTGTAAAATACTTAATAAATAGTAAAAAAATTCAGAAAAATGTAAAATTTGGTCTCCAAGCAGATATTAATATGGAGAATAAGATGAACGGTTCGGATCGACCGTTTGGATTTTGAAAACTCGAAAATTGAGCCATAGCATAGAGGCCTCTATGCTATCCATAGCACCCCAGCCTAACTCTTTTTGTTATATGAATACTTTACATTGCATATTCTTAGATATGTCAGTACTTAGATATGAATACTTCATTTTCTTCATTAATTAGATATGTAAATGTCAGCATTTAGATATGAATACTTCATACAATTGAATATGAATACTTTCAAATAATAAGTATTGTTTTATATAATTAACAATATAGGAATACATAATCAGTTAGATATGAATACTTTCGATTTACCAATAATATATGAATACTTCCTTTGTTAATTTTTGAAATTTCATGCTGAGCTGAGACTTGTTAACAATATAGGAATACATAATCAGTTAGATATGAATACTTCCGATTTACCAATAATATATGAATACTTCCTTTGTTAATTTTTGAAATTTCATGTATATTGACTAAATATGAATAATTAACTGCTTAGAGATGAATACTTCATGTGTATATGAATACTTTATTGGTTATATGCAAATATATTATTATTTCATGAGGTAGATATCCACCCTTCATGTTATGAATAATTCCATAATTTGATATGAATGCTTAATGTTTATTGACAATATATGAATATTTCATGAGTTAGATATGAATGCTTCATATGTACTATTAATATGTGAATACTTCATTTATATTGACTATTTATTCCTATTATTGCTAATTTTTAACATATTAACTATTCATATATTATTACTTAGAAATGAATATTTCTTAGATCAATATGCATATATGTAGAAGTATTCATATATTTAGATATGGATGTAGGGTTTAGTAGCAGATCGTAGATAAGTATGTTGAAGTGTATATTCTGCGGGTTAGATATGAATTCTTAAGAAGTAGTATATATATTCTCTGTTGTTGTTATTAGCAATTTGGTAAAACATCGCTTTCAATTTGGTCCCCAATCCAGCTTGTTGGTAGTTGTCAGACGCCGTTAGCTGTCCCATTAGTCATTAGTGGTCCCCAAAATTAATGGTCTCCCAACAGTTTGTGTTTACATTTAACCAATATTTTGGATAATAAGTAAGACTACTTAAGTCCATAGGTATGAATACTATGCTTGTCAACGATGAAAAATCGTGTTAGCTCTGCAGGTTGCCGGCAGTTATCTGATGTTCAAGTCAGTTAGTAGTCCTTTGTCGCATGTTTTTTGTCTTTTAGCGCGGGGAACGTTTAGAGAACTGATATGGAAGTACTGTTAGTCGATCCCAATATTTTATTGCCACCTCACAGTATTTTAAAATTCTGATTTTGTTTCTGCAAAAAGAAAAATTTATCACATACGCAGATTAGTGTTGTGTATGATTTTGTACCGTATTCAATTCAATTTTTACATACTTCATCATGTACAACACTTATAATTTGTTTATCATACACAGAATCACGATGTGCAAGTGTTAACATATGAAATCAATAATAAAATTAAACTTTTGAAATATGGAGAAGGTAACTAACTAAAAAAATTTGGAGTTTTTGCGTCACATTCGTTTTTAAATGGTTGTCAGTTCTCAATGGGACGAACGGTTAGGATTTTCTCAAGCGATGATATTTTTCAAACAAAAGTGCGGAGAAGATGGGAAGTCGCGGCTTCCTGGCTGCTTATCACTTACCAGTTATTAGACATCCAGCAGCAAGCGAGAGATGAGATTAGATGAGAAATTAGTCGGCTCACGAACACCACCCGTCTCCTTTCTTGGGCTGGAGACGGAGAGGCTTCTATACTCTATACTCTATAGTGTACTTCAAAATGACATCACATTAACGAGACAAGACAGCTTCTCCGTCTCTCTCTCTCTCTCTAATGGAGCCAGCTCCTATCCCAAACAAACCAATTCTCCCCTCTCATTATACAACCTCAAGAGCACCAAAATTCACCTTGCCTCTCCTTCCTCCTCCCCCTCCCCCCTCCTATTCTCTCTCCTTAGATTCTCTTGTGCAAGTTCTCATAACCACCACCTCCGCTGCTGCCACCTATCAACCCCCTGCTCATGCTGGTGGGAAAACCCCGAAAGAGCTACCCGATACACAATCTTTCCTCTCCAGTAAAGGCCAATATCTGCTCAGTTTGATTCGCGACCACCCATTCAACTCATTAAGTGCACTTCTGGATGAATTCAAAGATGAGATATCTAATGTGGAATTGACTGGGTTGTTGAAAGGCCTTACTAAATTGGGATTCTGGGAGAGAGCACTTGCTCTGTTTGAATGGGCCCAAAACAACCAATTGAGGATTGACAAGCCGGCTATAGAGACTATGGCCCGTACCCTAGGCGAAGAGTCACAACACTCACTTGCATGTAAGGTGTTCGACAAAATTCCCCTGCAATATTACCTGCTTGACATCCGTGCTTACACCACCATCCTCAATTGTTATGTGCGTACTAGCCAGTATAAAAAGGCAATAACTTTATTTGACATCATTAAAGGAAATGGTTTGATGCCGACGCTCGTCACTTATAATGTGATGCTACACTTGTACAGCCGATTGGGAGGTTCATGCGACAAGATTCGTGGTCTATTGCATGAATTACAATCTAATGGTTACCAATATGATGACTTCACATGCAGTACTGTCATCTCAGCATACTGCAAGGACGGTCTATTAGATGAGGCTAGAAATTTCTTTGAACAGATAAAATCAGATGGGTACAAACCTGGCCTGGTCACCTACAATTCTGTCTTGCAAATTTTTAGCAAAACTGGCAAATTTAAAGAAGCACTTGATGTTTTAGCCAAAATGGAGAGTGAGAATATTATTCCAGATACCGTCACGTACAATATGTTAGCTGCCAGCTATTCAAATGCTGGATTGTATGATGAGGCTGCTGCCTTGTTAAATAAAATGGCTAGTAAAGGGATTAAACCTAATTCCGTCACATATACCACAATAATTAATGGGTACGGAGATGTTAACATGATGGAAAACGCCTTGCATTTGTTTGAAACTATGAAGAAATCAGGATGCCCACCTAGTGTGGAGACTTATAATGCTGTGATTGCAAATCTTGGTAAGAAGAAGAGATTGAAGGATATGATGCATATGTTAGAGGAGATGGGAAATTATGGTTGTGCTCCGAACCGGATTACGTGGAATACAGTGTTGGCCATGTGTGGTAAGGTGGGACAGGAGAAGTTGGTGAACCAGGTTTACACGGCAATGATGATCCAGAGGGTTAAACCTGACAGGGATACCTTTGAAACCCTCATAATGGCCTATGGGCGGTGTGGGTCAAGGGAAGATGCACTTAAGATATTTGATGAAATGCTCAAGTCAGGATTCCTGCCTAGGATTACCACTTACAATGCACTTCTAACTGCATATGTCGAAAAAGGGGATGTATCCGCAGCTAATTCTGTAATTTGTGACATGAAGAACAAGGGTTTCAAGCCTGATGGGACCTCTTATTCCCTGTTGTTACGATGCTATACAAAGGCGAATAATTTGAAAGGGATAGAAGAGATAGAGAAGATGGTTTATTCTGGGATCATATACCCTAGTTGGGTTATCTTAAAGACACTATTAATTGTAAATTACAAGTGTCGGAATTTAGATGATACCGAGCGGGCTTTTCATGAGTTACAGAAAAACGGTTACAAACCTGATATCACTATACTCAATTCCATGATCTCCATTTATGCCAGGTACAATTTGTTTGATAAGGGGATGGAAATATTCAATTTGATCACAAAAATCGGGCGCAAACCTGATCTTCTTACATATAATTGCTTGATTGACTTGTATGTAAAAGGAGGCGAACCATGGGATGCAGAGCGACTGCTTAAACAGCTTAATAACTTGAAGGGCATAAAACCTGATGTAATTTCATACAATACTGTTATTAATGGGTTTTGCAAACAAGGGCTGATGAAGGAGGCGTTGAGGGTGTTTTCGCAAATGGTGAGTGAAGGGTTGTCACCATGCATATTCACATATAACACACTTATATCTGGGTACGCAATGTTGGAGATGTTTAACGAGGCAAATGGGGTTATTGTGTACATGTTGAAGCACCAATGGAGACCTAATGAATTGAGCTATAGAACAATCATTGATGGTTATTGCAGATATAATAGATTTGAAGATGCCAGGGATTTCATAAATAGAATTGCGGATATAGATGCCAGCTTATCCGAGGCAGTGTTTATGAGGCTTGAGAAACATTTGGAAGAAAATATTGAGGCGGAAGAAAGATCTGGTGATTTGAATTTATAAATGATGTTCCAGTTTGTTTCTATTAGTAAATTTAAAGGGCTCGAAGCAGTAATCCATGTAATTTTTGTATTTTTTTTAAGGATCTGGTGATTTGAATTTTTTTGAACTGAACAATTTTGTAAAGGCAATGAAATGAATGATGACTTAAACTGATTATTCAATGTACTGTTATTATTTCCAATATTATTAGGTGTAGACGCTAGTGTGGCTATTTCTACTACGAGGAAAGGCTACTTGAACCAGGTTTTTTCTCTGTAAATAATTGTCGACTTCCTTTTGTGCACACCCTCCAAAGACCTTACTTTTTCATTGCTGCCCTTGTCAGTATTTAAGTCAACTCTTAGAGATATCCCTTCTAGGTACGAAACTTGAAGGAATGCAAAATGATAATTGTAATCATACATGCCTGTGGTTAACCTAGATATTGCAAAGGAAATTCAAATTGGATTTTTTGTGATGTGAAAGATCAGAACCAGGGCTGCTAAGCCAAATTTTGTTAATATCATACTTACCCTCAGCCCCAGTATATGGCTTAATTGTGTAGATGAACTTGTTAGCTTTTTCTGTTATCTTTTGGTATTACCAGCTGAGTTGCAGCTGATGAACATTGCAGTAAGGGTCTTATTTGTTTTCTTTTGTTAAGACAGAACTGATGTAGCTGTAAGTTAAACCTTTTCTCTAATGAAATGGGCTTTAGCCTCTTTATCAAAAAAAAAAAAAAAAACAGTGATGTGAAAGATCAATTAGGTATTGCTATTTCAGCTGTTATATGAAATTTGGCCCATCACTGCTATAGGACCTGATGCTATTGTAAGGGTGTCTCATATATGCAATCAAGCCCCAACATAACCCAAATTTTGGCTCCGTTAGCCTTATGCTCTCTATTAAGCTTTAATCAAGATTTGATTGCCCTCAATTTAAATCTGGTGATTTGAATTTAAAAATGTTTAACCAGTTGTTTCTATTAGTAAATTTAAAGGGCTCAAAACAGTAATCCATGTAATTTTTGTATTTCTTTAAAGAATTTGGAGATCTTGGCAATTAGTGCAAGTGTTTCAAGTCTTGCTTTTGTTTGTCAAAATCAGAATAGCAACAGCCAGCCATAAAAGAGGGTTGATTGAGGTGTAACTGGAACGTGGATTGTTTACTGTAATTTTTTCATTATATAGCAGCTATCCAATTTTTCATTTTTGGATGCCAGTAGATAGACTGATAACTGCCAGACAGTGAAAAATCTTACTTGCTCTTTGATATCATGTTGGTTTGAAGACAATTAACGGGTCCAGCCCGTTTTATCTTTGCCATCAGTTTTGAGTCTAACTGATGCTGCTTGATTCATTTCCTATCGGCAAAAGCACAGAGCCGATGTTAATTTGACTCTTTGCTGTCGGTAGTCAACAGCCGATGGAAATGATGCTTGTTTAATTTAAGCAGCTGGTTTATATATCTTATATCGGGCTATTTAAGAAAACCGATGGTAATTGATTTCTCAATTTAAGCTGCTGCGCAACTTTGGCTTTTCCCATCGGTATGAGGTTGAAACCGATGTTGCTTGCATTTGTATGATTTTAATTAAAGCAGCTGGCGAAGTCTTCTGTTAATTGAGCCCATTTCGTGAGTTGAGTTGAGAAGCTGTCTGCCTGTCTTTGTTGCCTCTTCATCAAGCTTTTCTAGAGCGTGTGTGAGAGGGTGCTATTGAGAATTTTAATCTCTTTATACTTGTAAGACTCTTTGATTTAGTAGATTTGTGTCGTGTGCTTTTGTGGTTTTTTTCTGAAAGGATTTTCACGTAAAATCTTGTGTCATCTCTAATTTCTTGTGTTTGCTTGCATATTGTCTTGATTTTTCTTGTACTCCATTTATTTTATTACCTTATATTTTGTACGATATCATAACATTGAAGCTCAACAAGTGATAAGCCTCAATTATATATACTTTCGGTTAGGGTTTTAACTCTAAAACTATACCAAATCTCTTGTATTTTAGCTTAGTTTAATATAAAATATACTAAAGAATCAAGTTACTGCCTTTGCCTTGTTTAAATTGCAGAAATCGAGCAAAATGAGCAATTATGTGGGTGTTTGTGTGGCCTGTAGGAATTCTGTGCGGGTCACACAAAATAAATTCAAGTCAAAAATAAAATTCAAAATTTATCAAGTTTTCTCCTTTCAAAACAGAAAGTTGTGCAAGTCTTTGTGCGACCTAAAAGAATTTTGTGTGGGCCACACAAAATCCTTCAAGATCCCCAGCCAATTCTCTATTATGTGCAGGCTGCAAGAAATTTGCATTGGTCGCAGAGAATTTGTGAAGGTCGCACAAGAGGCCGCACCAATACCAATCAAGCCTGATTTCGTGAATCTCTTCAGATTTGCTTTCAAATTTTGGGAGATTGTTTCCTAAGGCACAAAATAGCTATATATTGGCAGGGAGAAAGGAGGGGAAGAACATCTTTCAACTTAGCTTGTATTTTACACATCTTTTTATATTTTTCTCTTTTCTCCGTGTGATTGAAGGCGATTGGAGCGGAGGATTGAAGGCTTTCTTGAGCGAGCAAAGGTGAAGACTATAGGGTTTTGGTGCTACCCAATGTCATTAGGCTTAAGCTGTGGAAAGACCGTAAAACAAAAATTTTACTTCTAACTTAAGCCGCGGATTAAAAGAGTTTGCCGAAAAGACCATCGAAAGTTTCTTTTACAGTATTTTAATCCTTTAAAATCTACTCCTTGATTGATTTCTAAAACTTTAATATACTTATCAATTAAATAGATTAATATAACATTTATACCTTGTTTTCAAATTATAATTGGAATGAAGACCGTCTCGTCTCGGAACACTAGATGTCTGATGTCCCTATCGGTTATCCACCAGGACTAACCAGAGATCGGTTTATTTTTTTTGCCAGAAATACTATAAACCGCGGTATTCGTAAAAACACTATTCACCAAAAGGCATAATAACACTATTCACAAATTTACAGTTAATCCAATTCACAAATATGCAAAAACAAAAATACTGCGAAATTCAAGAAAACACTATTCACCAATCCCGCAAATACTATTCAACAACCTGAAATATTATACGTGAGTTACGTATAACTTTTGTTTCTAACCGAAACACTATTTGCGAGAGAAACTGAGAAAGAGAGAAAATAGATTACCGAACTGATCAGACAGATTCGATATCTCAGAAATTAGTGATTTTTTCTCTACCCCTCCACCCTTATTTATAGGCATATTTGGAATTGCCAAATTATCAAAACACCCTCAGGAATAGTAAGGAGGTTTCAAAGTGAAAAAACTAAAATGCCCTCAGTGGATAAGGATGATGATATGTATGGATAAGGATGAAGTGAAAAGACCAAAATGTCCTCAGCCAATTAATATCCATATAATTATTCTGAACAATTATATTTCTTGCGGTTGTTGTTTCAGCAACTTTTATACAACGTGCCGTGCACGCTTATAAATTAACCTTTGTTTTTTCTTGTCATTTTTATATGACATTTATAATTATATCACGTATAATTAATTATAACCATATTATTATTAATCATAATTAATTTATAATTAATCAATAAGATTCTCCGATTACATCCTATACGGTGTGACCCAATTGGATCTGTATTATGTTGGTAAATAGAATTAAAACTGTTTTAACTTCTACAAATCATGAGAGGCACCTGACAGAATGCATTACGACCATCCAATTACACAGATGATGTTGTATTGTACAATAACACGATCCAGTAAACTATTTTACTCATGTTAATTCTTTTGTCTCATAATTATCATATCAGTTTCAAGATAGGTGTGTGTCATCCTTGCAAACTTAATCTTTTCTTGATCTTGAGCAGATTATCAAATATGATTACTCTTGTAATCATACCAACAGCATATAATCCTTACTCTATCAAGGGGCCTAGTGATACTATTACTCATATAGAGATACGAGGGACAATAATACTTTTGGTAAACCATCTCTTCCTCAGCATAAGTTATGTATACTGAAGTGCTACCGTTATAGCTGCTTTTGACGGACATCATTAGACAACACTCGCACATACACATCTCTTATGTAGGAAAGATGAATAGCTCATACTTTAGAAGTTAACACTGAATCAAATCATTAATGACACGAACACAATTTCATTTAATATTTCATTCGGGGTCTATTAAATACCATGTTCCTAGAACATGTATCTATGTAATTAAAATGACATCTCTTGTCAGTGGTTTGTAAAACTTAACCATCTTTTAATCCATATACTAACCTTATAGCGGTCAATTAGTGTTCCTGCTAATTATCTTGGTTAGAAACTTTTAAGAGTATATATCATCTATATTATGAAGTTTCACAATTCCAGTCATTAACTCAAAATGATTCATAAATGCAATAATACTCAAGTTAACAAAATGATTAATCATCCAATTAATGAACAAAATATATATGGTAAAATTATCGTATTATTGACTTCTAGATTATTACATACTAACAAAGACAAGGGGTAACGAGTGAGAGGAAGGGTGTATTATATTCTCTTTCTTGTTTTTCTCAGTTTTTATCATGTTTACTATTGTATTTCTTTTGGATGTTAGCGAACCCATGAGAGGCTATATTTCATCTCTATGGGCTTAGGCTTTAAACATGAACTTGGTTAAAATCTACTTTAGTTTGATATTTTTCTTTATGATGATTATTTGCTTGTATATTTATTTTTGTTGATTTTATAATTCATGTGCTTGTATGATTTGTGTGCTTGTTAATTAGCGTCCCATTTGGGCTTAACAAACTTAAAGTGCTAGGATCAAAGAATTGATGGTACCAAATTGTATACATGAATAGCCTTAGGATTAAGATTAGAAATGACCAAATTTATTTCTTAGTCCGGAACCACAAGAAACAAAGGTTGAATTGAGGTGAATGACTTAATCATGAAGCCTCATATTTTATTGGGACCCCTAGAATTGAACCAAATGTTGGTATGAAGAACTTAGTCGTGAAGTATTGATATTTAGTGATAAACTAGGCTAACATGTACTTATGGTCTAGATAGCTAGGGTGAATGACTTAATCGTGAAATCCAAATTATCTAGGCACGTCATTAATTTACAAAAGTGACTGTTTTTGATATTTAAGGCTTAGAAACCCCATAATTGCAAATATGAATATAAAAACCAAGTGTTGATTTGACCAAGTGATTGTACGTCGAAAGCCCCTAGTCATCTATATCATTAAATCACAAAACTACTTTTATTTGTTTGTTTTAAATTATTTTATTTTAATTCAACTCTCACTTCGGGTATTGAACCCATAAAACAAATTTGCAAACAACCCCCCCCCCCTCCCAATTTACTTTTATTGCACTAATTTAGAATTAATTAATTTAGTAAAAAGTAATATTTCCCGTTGTCTTTGGATCGATACTTAAACTACTACAATGATAGGTTATATGCTTGCAACTGACCTATTATTGTGTACTAAAGTTTTACAAATTTAAAAGTGAAAAGTGTATTAAATTAACCAATAATCCTATACCAAAAATACACAACAGACAGTTAAAACAGTTGTAACAAACTTAGTTAGTTAGATTAATCACTCTTGTAACAACTATTAGTCACACGCAAGCGTATACACAAAGTTTCAGGTACAGCTAGCTGTACCTTTTTAAACCGTGATTTAGCTTTCGAATTAGGTTGCAAGTGCACAACTTCTATTCAATAGTATAATTAGGTATCGATCCACAGGGACGGTACGGTTCAACTCTAGACCCCTACTTATCTCAGTTAGGTACTAGATCTGAGAATAGATTGATTTTATATGTGTAAATTTCCTAATTTCAATAACAGAAAATGACAGCAATTAAACGTTTGGTTTTACTCGATTTTAAAATGAAGTTTCCAGGGTTTCAGATTTTATCCTCAACTTTGCCTCTCTGGACCCTCACACGACTAGCATGCTTCCGCACGTGACCCTTGTGACGCGACCTGCGTGGTCTCCCACGCAACTCACGTGGTCCTCGAGTGGATGCAGCATTTAGCCTGTTTCTGAGTTATTCATTTGTGTAAGGATCTATTGACCGTACCTAGTGTTCCTAAACCTCAACTCTCGTTTATTGGTTTAATGAACCTGGTAAGGAAATGCAGCTTCACCTTCTTAGATCTACAACCTCAAACTCTCGTTTACTGGTGTTCAACCTAAGTTATTTGTCTGGTTTGCTAAAGGTATCCACTATCTCTCAATAGATGGAAATTTCACCTCTCAGTTACTATTGATCTCACCTCTCGGATCTAAGATCTACCTCAAATACTTGATCTAATTGCAAGAAACATCAAGGCCAAAGTACTAGAAGAAATGCTAAAAACATTCAAAAGTAGACAACAAGATTCATTCAAACAATTTCAATCAAGCAATGGAAGAATAATACTCAGGCAAATAAACACAAGAAAAACTCAGATTCAAACTTAATGCATTACAAACAGATTTTCAGACTACATCAACCCTAGAAACAAGAATGATCTACTCAAGCATCATAAAGAAAGAGATAAGAGAAGAAATCATGATAAAACCGAAGGAGGAAATGGATCTATGAGGAATCTTCAAATCTTCCCTCCTCAGCTCCCTTTCTTGAATGACACTCCAAAGAGCTAGGTAGTTTAAACTTCTTGAATTTTCTGAATGACCTCGGTTAGTGGCAGAGAGGGGTCTTTTACAGCCTTCCCAAATGACCCCATCCAATTTGGGCCTTTACTGGGCTTTCATTGGGCCTCCGCCTTCTGCTCTGGGAAACTCCGATGCGAGTCGCGTCAATAGCGATGCGACCCGCATCAGAGTTTGTCTGATGCGCCTCGCGTCTGTGGTAGCGTCAGGGTGTGATGCTACCAGCGTCAGGTCTGATGCTACCCGCTTCAGGTCTGATGCTACCAGCGTTAGAATCTCAGAATGTCAGAAACTTCCCTGATTTCACCAGTTTTTTCTGCAAAATAAGAATGAAAGCGTAGCAGTACCACATTCTATAGATATTCAATATAATAGACGCTATTTGATGGTTTAAAATGCATGTTTTGGTACGGAAATTGGTCAGAACAATATATTAAATATGGCAATATCATTAGTCAACAAATTAGTTACTGATTCTGGAAGCATGTAAACAATTCTTATAAAGGAGATGTAATTAGCATGAATGAAATAAGAATGAAAATTCAATTCTTCAATCTCTCTGTCTTTGTCTCTTTACTTACCAGTACATAGCAATTCTATTAACAAAGCTTCCTTATCCAAACATCTATAATAAATTTATTTATTAGACTGATATCTCTTCTTTATTACTATAATTCATCACAACATGTTAAAAAAAATTAACACTACATAATTATATAAAAAAATATTAATAACTAAACGAGCATCGTTTGGACTATAATTTTTTTTAGAAACCATAAATAAAAAAATAGATTTTATCAAACCAACTTAATTGCTTTGTTTTAAAAAAATAAAATAAGAACGAGATGCCATTTCGATCCTTTTTTTTAGACCGAATTGCAGATTTGAGAAAAAATACGTTGAAAATTTGTAAAAATATCTTGGACCGAATTGCCTTTTCGATCCCAGAAAAAAAAATTCAAACGGAAATAGCATTTCAGTTCCTATATTTTTGTTAAAAAAAAAAATAATCTTTTCATAATTTTTTTTTAATTATGGTTTATAAAAAAAATCTTTGGACTTCCCTAATAATTTCCTAAGGTACAGGAAATCTTGTCGTACGAATGTTACTTTGTAACTGGCTTTGTCTGGTCCCTCGTCGTATGTGCACTATTGACGTGACAGTTTTTTTTTTTTTTTTTTGAAAGCTTAGCAGTTGCTGCTGAGTATGCCGACATTTTTATTTTTACTTCATTAAAAATTTATTTTAATAATAATAATCAAAGTTTAGCAACAATTTTAAAAATATTCCACCCGTGAAAATTTTTCACAGGCTGGAATTTTAATTTTAATTTTTTTTTTATAAAACAGAAATTTGTTTTTATTTTTTATTTTTTTTATTGAAATATTAGAAATGTTGGATATATTTCTTTGAAAATAGATGGAATACAATATAATTTGATTTATTACAAAGACTGTAACAAATAACCCGGATCAATATTTTCCAGGTCGGATTTTTCGCAGCTGTAAGAAAAATTAATATATTTCTGTATGTGTTATTGGAAAAAAAAATGCTTAGATTCTGAGTTATTGATCCCGGTTCAAAAGTCACTTCTATGTAATCTAAAAAATATTGTGATCCTTCTAGGACATTTAATTTATAAAAAGTTGTATCTATTTTGAGAATTCTTTTTTAATAATAATTATTAAATAACTTAAAGTTTTTTTTTTCAAAAATAGATACAACTTTCCATAAATTAAATGTCCTAGAAGGATCACAATATTTTCTAGATTACATAGAATTGACTTTTGAACCGAGATCAATAACTCAGAATCTAAGCATTTTTATTTTTTTCCAATAACACATACAGAAATATATTAATTTTTCTTACAGCTGCGAAAAATCCGACCTGAAAAATATTGATCCGGGTTATTTGTTACAGTCTTTCTAATAAATCAAATTATATTGTATTCCAACTATTTTCAAAGAAATATATCCAACATTTCTAATATTTCAATACAAAAAATAAAAAATAAAAACAAATTTCTGTTTTATAAAAAAAAAAAATGGGAATTAAAATTCCAGCCCGTGAAAAATTTCCACGGATGGGGTATTTTTAAAATTATTATTAAACTTTGGTTATTATTATTAAAATATTTTTTTAATGGGGTAAAAATAAAAATATCGGTAAGTATGCATTGAAAATTTGAAATGGAAAATGATAGATACATCGCCTCATTTTAGGCACAACAATCCTGCACCCCACTCCCTAACACAAGACAACTACCCATTAATTACCGACGTGACAGATTTTATTGGTTACATTTCCTCTCTCTCTTTTTTTTCTGTAAACCAGAATTTAATCATGTTGTTTCGTACCCACTAACGCACTCTTGTTGGTTTGGAAACATTGAAATATTTCGTGCATATGAT
This sequence comes from Carex rostrata, assembly GCF_964058835.1. Classification (NCBI taxonomy): domain Eukaryota; kingdom Viridiplantae; phylum Streptophyta; class Magnoliopsida; order Poales; family Cyperaceae; genus Carex; species Carex rostrata. Next base: position 13,096,083 of record NC_135925.1, on the reverse strand, counting down.
AATTTATTTATTTTCTCTGAATTATTTTTTTCCCTATGCTGTTCTATTGCATCGTTTAGTACATAAAATTTTGTTTATTTGTTGTACAATTTTTAACTTTAGATTTTAGAAATGAGGCGAGGTTAATAATCCGGTCTAGGGCGAATGGTAGTGAGAGAGAAAAAGAGATTAAGGTCTTCTTATAAATTAAAAGGTTATAATTTTTGTATGTATCTAAGCATTTTCTTATAAAATAAAAAAATACTATATTAAAATTTTCAACTACTTTAATCTTAATTTGTTAGTTTTGTCTATGAACTAAAAAATGAATTAAGAAATAATATTTAATGAGATGATTATCTATTTATTTATCGATATATGAGCATTGATCGGATAAGAAAACCGACAGGAGATGGGCGTTAATAATTTTCCAAGTACACGGCAAAAAAATTTAATTTGTATCCCCTCAGGTTATCTGACTGAGGGAAGAGGGGGCTGTCCGATGGCCATTGGACTACTTTTGTGTTCGATGGGTTCTTTCACCGTCAGATCTACTTTAGGATTCGTGTATACATATTTTAAAGCAGACGCGAAATTTTGGGCGTGAATCCTAAAGCAGATCTGACGGTGAAGAGAACCCATCGAACACAAAAGTGGTCCGATGGGCGTCAGACGCCCCCCTCTCCCCTGACTGAGTAGAATTGAATCGGACGGTTCGAAAATGAAATTTTTAACTTGATACGCATCTCAAAGCACAAATAATACTGTCTCCTACTGCCATTCCGATCACCCACCGGCTGAAATTAAATCTGGGCCGTCCATTTCAATTGTATTGAGTCAGGTACTTGGGAGGATTCAGATCTAAATTTTTTGTGGGTTTTCTTATTGGGATCCGAAGTCGCTGGTTTTCTACAAGGTTCTAAATAGCGATTATAGCGGCATAGCGGGGAGACCAAAAAAAAAAGCTATTGCGAATAGCGTAGCTATAGCGGAAGCTATCACACATAGCGATTTTCCCTTTTCAAACTTTATATTCTATATTTATACTAATTATCAACATAATCAATATTAGAGAATTTATGTAACAACTAAATGACAACTAATCTAAGTCTATACTTTTTATCAATTACGCAAATAAGAATGAAAAAAAATCTAAAAAGTAACATTATTTAATAGTTTATACTTCATGGTATTACATATTATAATAGACAAAGAGCAATTAATTTTATAAGGTAAATGAAGTCAATATACATATTTAAACATTTTATAATTATAATAATAATCAAAATCAGCTTTCAATTGAAATGAACGATAATAATTTTACAAACGAATACTATAAAAAGAGTAATCAAAATGAATAATTAGTATTTGAATATTTCTCAATATAGAATGATAGAATAAATCACAAATAAAAATAGAAGCATATAGTTTGGTTTAGTATACTTATCGTAGAAGGCCATGTAGCATTAGAAATAAGAATAGAAGTACAGAAGTCCATATAAATTGCAAAAAAAAAACCATGTAGCATAACGGTAGCTATAGCGGGTCTCATATAGCGGTAATAGTGGTCAGCTATTATAGCTATAGCGGTCGTAGCTGAGTTAGCGCAATTTTATCTCATAGCTTAGCGTTTATGGTCCGGAAAAGCTATAGCGTAGCTATAGCTAGCTATTTAGAAGCCTGGTTTTCTATAAGAAAGTAGGATCATGCTTTTAGAAAAATAAAAGAAAAAAAAATAATGAGAGAAGAAAAATAGAATCCTGATTTTGTTAGAAAAAAACAACAGATTTGAATCCTTTTTAGTTTTTATTGAGCTATTTTGTGACTTCTTACCGGTATGCATTTGTTTTCTTGACTTTGCATTTTATTGAAAACTTCAATTAAAATTTAGAAGTTTTTTTTGTCACAGTAAAAGCACATTTGTTTTATTTTTTTATGGTTGACGGTAATTTGCTGTCAACAGATATATTGATTAAAAAAGAATAAAGTACAATTTATACTTGACATAGAACACTCTCACGCAACTATTTCTAGTCTACCTCTACTAAATTATGTACACAGCTGTTCTATCCCCACCATTACATATGATTACATTCTAACTATTGCCTAACCATTAGAGCAGTGTCATTGATAAGGATAGACACCGTAGCACATTTATTTTTAGGAAAGTGAAAGCACATTTTTATGAAAGTACAAGAGATTATTTTGTCAATTTAGTGAAGTTTGTACCAATCAATGAAGTACATGTGGTTTTGTCATGGATACCAATAGATGATTTTGTCTATCAATAATTTGAATTAATTAACAACAGTTCTAGAGATGTGACCTGCATTATGAAACAACAACATAGAAATGTTCAAAGACCTTCTGGTTGTGTTTTTACCCCTCCATAACAAATAAGAAGATGATCCTTTAAAATATAAATGTTCTTTCTTGTTGTAAATTTATTTATTTATTTTTGCTAAAAATTCAGGGACAAAATCACAATAAGCATACTTCAATAATATATTGCCTCAGCTGAGTTTTTGAATATATATATATATATATATATATATATATATATATATATAGAGGTGGGCTAAGATCAAAGTGGTAGTTCCTGAGCTTTGGTGCTACCAATTCATTTTTCAATTTTCAAAGTTCAAAACGTCGATCCGAACCGTTCAAATTGTTCTCCATATTAAATTGTGGTTGGAGACCAAATTTTACATTTTTCTGAATTTTTTTACTATTTATTAAGCCACTTTGAAAATCGCTGATCCAACGGCGGCTTAACAAAACAGTAAAATCAGAAGCCACCGTTGGATCAGCTGTTTTCAAAGTGGCTTAATAAATAGTAAAAAAATTCATAAAAATGTAAAATTTGGTCTCCAACCACAATTTAATATGGAGAACAACTTGAACGGTTCGGATCGACGTTTTGAACTTTGAAAATTGAAAAATGAATTGGTAGCACCAAAGCTCAGGAACTACCACTTTGATCTTAGCCAACCTCTATATATATATATATATATATATATATATATATATATATAGGCTGTGGCTAATTTGCTGCCGGCCTTTTTTTCATTTTATGATGTCCAAACAACAAATCTAAACCGTTAGATGTTTAATCTATAATATAATCTAATTGGAGACAAAATTTTACATTTTTTGGAATTTTTTTACTATTTATTAAGCTAGTTTGCAAACTGCTGATTTCAATGCTGCAGAAATTTACTGTGTTGTTTTCAAAACTAGCTTAATAAATAGTAAAAAATTTCAAAAAATGTAAAATTTGGTCTCCAAGTAGATTATAATATAGATTAAACATCTAACGGTTTGGATTTGTTGTTTGGACATCAGAAAATAAAAAAAATGGTGGCAGCACCTCCGGCTAAAATGCTGCCAGCAGCAAATTAGCCGGACCCTATATATATATATATATATATGAGGTGGGCTACGGTGAGTTGCGAAGTAAAACGCGTTTCTACTTCACGCCGTATTTTTATTTTGAAAGTCCACACGACCGATCCGAACCGTTAGATGTTTAATCCATATTGAAATGTGCTTGGAGACCAAATTTTACATTTTTTGGAATTTTTTTACTATTTATTAAGCATTTTTGAAAGTTGCTGTTTTGCTGTGAACAGTAAAAAACAGTAAAATTTTCTGGACCATCAGATCAGCGACTTTCAAAATTGCTTAATAAATAGTAAAAAATTTCGAAAAAATGTAAAATTTGGTCTCCAAGCACATTTCAATATGAAGAACAAGATGAACGGTTCGGATCGACGTTTTGAACTTTAAAATTGCAAAATATGAGCGTGAAGTAAAATAGTTGCTTTACTTCGCAACTCACCGTAGCCTAGCTCATATATATATATAGGGAGAGAGAGAGAGAAAGAGAGGAGGGATCCAATTACACTTTCCATTTTCAAAATTTTCAAATTCCAAATAGTCGATCCAAACCGTTCAACATTATGGATATCTTAAAATGTACTTGCAAATCAAATTTTACATTTTTTTTGGAATTTTTTTTACTATTTATTAAGTATTTAACAAAATCGCTATATTCAGACCGTTGAATTTTTGTACCCATCTTAATAAATAGTAAAAAAATCAGAAAAATGTAAGTCGTAATTGTTTTTATTAATTAACTTAGAGGGTTCGAAACAATAATCCATGTAATCGTACGTTGTATTTCTTTATAGAATTTGGAGATCTTTGCAATTACTAAAAAGCTATTTAAATCTTCTTCTCTTATTTGTCAAAATCAGAGTAGGAACAGCATAAAAAAGATTTGGGGTTAATCTGGAAGTAGTGAAGGAATAATACGACGTGACACAATTAACACGTCGTGATCTAGTCACGTCACATGATCAAAATTTATTTTCCGTGACGTGATATGATATGACCAAAATAATGGAGGACAATCATGTCTCATGCGTGACATAATCAAATTTGACGTATCTGATCGTGTTTAATTATTATTTTCAAGTTTTAAGTTAGTTCAAAGAAAATAACAAAATATATTAAAAAATTAAAAAAAAAATATTACAAAATAAATTATAATTATGAAATAATGTTGAAAAAATTCATCACGTAATGTATGATGTGGTATAACCGGGTCAATTTACGTGATATGACGTGGTGTATATAAAATAATGAAAGATAGTCATATCACATGATCAACACAAAACAATCAAAATAATACACTATAAAATAAAATAAATAAAATAAAATAAAAGAAACATGACATGACAGAATCGACAGTGACTGTAATATAGAACGAATGAGATGGAGCGATTAATAATTTCCAATGTGCAAACAAGATTTTTGTTAGCTTTTCCTATTTAGCTATTTTGTGTCTTCTTTATGAGGTTTCTGCATTTTTTGTATTGTGTACTATAATATATAGATTTAACATTTTATTTGAAACCTTCAATTAGTGGAGGCTACGTGTATGCGTATGTGTGTGTTGTTTTTTTAGCCAGTACGCTAGCTGTGAATCAGCTAATTTTGTAAAGATTTTTTTTTTTGTCATAATAAAAGCATAAATGTAAAAGAATTTGTATTGCCAATTTAGTGGAGAACACTGATCTCACTAAAGTACGTATACAGTTTTGTTAGTTGTTAGTTGTTACGGACCCCAACAATAATTTGGTCTTAATTCCAAATAATTTGTTTTAACAACAGTTATAGAGATGCGAAATGCATCATGAAAACAATTATTTACCTAATATATGATGATCCTCTATTTTTGTTTCTGAATGTTCTTTTGTGCTGTCTATTTATTTGTTAGCTAAATTCAAGGAAATTAAGCATAATTTAACTATATATTACCCAATTGAAGTGATTTTGTATAATACAATATGATTCATGTTGCATATGAAACCATAATATAAGGGTGGATAGTAGGGTGTGTGCCACAGAAAATCTTGTCATAGAACGAGGAATTTTGCTTGCTCCAGAATCCGGACTTATGTCTCGTCAAATATGGCCTATTTTGGAAAATGTCAATTTGGGTTTCATAAATGTTAATTCTTGAATAAAGTATGACTGTGTGACATAGTATCAATTGATCCCTAAATAAGCAGTTCTAGCCTTCTAGGAAGTCTTAATTGCATTTTCCTAGATAGATTCATGTAGCAAAATTCTCCGTCGGCCATATCTAGTGGAAGGAAACACATCACAAAAGAAATAAACTGCTCTCTGGTTAGTCCTGGTGGATACTTAATAGAGGTATCACACGTGTGATACTCCGAGTCGATTCCTTCCCTAGTGAGGCTCTACTTGCTCGGTCTGCATTCCAACTGTGATTTGAAAACACGGTATAAACATGTTATATTAATCTATTTAATTGATAAGTAGATTTAAAGTTTTAGAAAATCAATTATGGAGTAGATCTGTAAATAAGATTAAACGGATCTTCTTCATTCATTTAATCCGTAGCTTGATGTAAAATTTTGTTTTACTCTTTCCGTACCTTAAGCATATAAATGGGTTTGAACAGTCAAAACCCCAACATAATTAATCAATGAGTTTGAACAGTCAAAACTCAACAAAATGTGTGTTTTTCCTTGGAAATGGACATGCACCAAGGGGTGAGAGAGAGATGAGAGATGTGTTTTTGAATGGGAATGAACCTCCTCTTTTATAGCCAAGGACTATGTCCAATTAAGAGGCTAGGAAGTAGAGTTAGTGGGTTCTATATTTGAATTGTTTCCCAAGTTGCCTTGTCCACATTTGGCTGTCAAAACACATCCCTGGTGTGCCAAAAATAGAAAACGTATAATTTTGGCTTTTTGCGAGTTTAGTGCGTCCGACTGACTTCAAATTTTCTTTTTTAGTTTCTCATATTGTAGATCTTCTTGCTAGCTTTCTAAAAAGTGGTTGTATGTCCAAAACGGAGTTACGAGTCAAAAGTTATGATTATTTTAAGTTCAGGCTCCAGTTATGCGTTCTGCTACAGTGCGGCCAGGCCACCCCACCCGCACTGGGCTCGGTTTTTCTCTGTGCATCCAGATTTCGACCGCATCGAAATCAGTGTGTCCGCACGGATTTTGATGAATAGCTTATTATACCTTTTTAAAATTGGCGCGTGTTCAGAAATCTATCGAAGTACTTAGTACGGCTGTATTGTAAACCGTGTGTCCGCACTGAGCATTTTTCTTCGGTTTTCTTCATTTTTCTTTATTTTCTGCAAATTAAAACCAAACAAACGCAGTAACTTGATCCTAGGTGTATTCTATTCACTTTATATTCAAAATACAAGATATTTGGTGTTATTTCGTGATAAAAATCAGATCGAATATGTATATAATTTAGGCCTATCAGTCTCACGCGTGACATAATCAAATTTGACGTATCTGATCGTGTTTAATTATTATTTTCAACTTTTAAGTTTGTTCAAAGAAAATAATGACAAAATATATTAAAAAAATTAAAAAAAACATTACAAAATAAATTATAATTATGAAATAATGTTGAAAAAATTCATCACGTAACGTATGATATGGTGTAACCGGGTCAATTTACGTGATGTGACGTGGTGTATATAAAATAATGAAAGATAATCACATCACACGACATACGAATTAGGAAGCGTCTAATTGTCCACAGCCTTTTGTCCACCATTTGTCCACAGCTTTGACTTGTGCGAATACTGTAAAATTACTTCTACATGCTATATAATTATACAATATATCACATAAAATATATCAGTTAATCACAAAACATCTAGCAACTATTTGAAGTGGTCCCATGATAGTTAGAAAAAGATTGCAACTTGCACAACAGGACAAAATAAATGTACTTTCAAACTGTACTTTCGGAAATTATAGTTATAGGAAGTTATTGGCAGTTAGAGTTAGTTATTAGCGGTTATTGGCAGTTAGAGTTAATTATTAGCATCCGCACTGGGTTGAATCTTGTATACTGTAAAATTGAATCTTGTATACTGTAAAATTGAATCTTGTATACTATAAAATTGAATCTTGTAGACAGTAAAATTTTCAATTGAATCTTGTATACTGTAAAATTGAATCTTCTACACAGTAAAATTTACAATTGAATCTTGTACACTGTAAAATTGAACTAGCAGAACTGTAAAATTGAATCTTGTATACAGTAAAATTTTCAATTGAATCTTGTTCGGATTAGTAAAATGCCTCTCTAACATCTCTTTCCTCCAGATTTTCACAAGATGAATACTGTAAAATTGCAAAATGAATACTGTAAAATTGCAAAATGAATACTGTAAAATTAACAAATCAATACTCAAGTAAAATTTACAATTGAATATTGTATACTGTAAAATTGAATCAGCAGAACTGTAAAATTGAATCTTGTATACAGTAGAATTTTCAATTGAATCTTGTTCAGATGAGTAAGAAGCCTCTCTATCATCTCTTTCCTCCAGATTTTCACAAGATGAATACTGTAAAATTACAAGGTAAATACTGTAAAATGTCTTTCCTCCAGATTTCCATAAGATGAATACTGTAAAATTAACAAGGCAATACTGTAAAATTAACATATTAATACTCCATATCGCCTCTCTATCATTTATTTCCTCCAGATTTCAATAAGATGAATACTGTAAAATGACAAGATGAATACTGTAAAATTAACGGGGCAATACAGTAAAATTAACAGATCAATACTCCATATCGCCTCTCTATCATCTCTTTCCTCCATATTTCATTAGATCTGTTACTGCATACAACAAAAACAACAAATTCAACAGAAATAACTTACTAGATTTGAATTTTGTCGTGCTATTCAACAAAAACAACTTCTATTCGATTGCACTCCACGATTGAAGGTTTCATTGTGATCATGTATAAAAAATGAGATCAAGTCAATAATCTCAATTAAAATCGACATTGCAAAGAAAAAATGAATCAGAGAAGGTAAATACGAAAAAACAACAATTACGATTTTGTTGCCGTCGCGGCCAATCCAGATTATTCTTCCGATCCGATCATCTCTTTCTTATCCACTCTCGTTGCCGTTGCGACCGTCGGTAGAGAGGTGAGAGAGAGGAGAGATGAGAGGCAGCCAAATGCGCCACCCTGGGATGCACGAAGAAAGACGGGTTAGGCATCAGGGCTTAATTGCAATTACTGGATATGCACTTGATGTTGCTTTATGCACTTCCGTCACTCTTGAACTGGCCATCAATTCAAACTGTTGTAGCTGCTGCTCCGAAGATAAGTTTTTCTCTTTCCTGAGTACATGGAAGATGTCAAATGTTACGACAAAATAGGAGAAGAAGGGAGAGATGAGAGGCAGCCAAATGTTACGACAAAATAGGAGAAGGAAGAGATGAGATCCGATCATCCTTTTTTGATTCATCCCGTCGTGGTAACGAGTCTGATCGGAGAGCGAAAAATAGGAGAAGAAGGAAAAGCTAATTTTGGAGAAAAACATTTATGTCGTGATTTTATAATTTGTCGAATTGAATAAAAGAAATAGATTTCCGTTAAAAGACAGTTAGACGGGAGTGGATAAGGTTGTGGACAAATGGTGGACAAAACCCAGTGGACAGAAACCTTTTCTCTACGAATTATATCACGTGATCATCACAAACCAATCAAAATAATACACTATAAAATAAAAGAAATATGACATGATAGAATCGACAATGACTGTAATATAGAACGAATGAGATGGAGCGAGTAATAATTTCCAATGTGCGAACAAGAATTTTGTTAGCTTTTCCTATTTAGCTATTTTGTGTCTTCTTATGAGGTTTCTGCATTTTTTGTATTGTGTACTATAATAGATTTAACATTTTATTTGAAACCTTCAATTAGTGGAGGCTACGTATATGTGTATGTGTGTGTTGTTTTTTTAGCCAGTACGCTAGCTGTGAATCAGCTAATTTTGTAAAGAGTTTTTTTTGTCATAATAAAAGCATAGATGTAAAAGAATTTTTATTGCCAATTTAGTGGAGACCACTGATCTCACTAAAGTACGTATACAGTTTTGTTAGTTGTTACGGACCCCAACAATAATTTGGTCTTAATTCCAAATAATTTGTTTTAACAACAGTTATAGAGATGCGAAATGCATCATGAAAACAATTATTTAGCTAATATATGATGATCCTCTATTTTTGTTTCTGAATGTTCTTTTGTGCTGTCTATTTATTTGTTAGCTAAATTCAAGGAAATTAAGCATAATTTAACTATATATTACCCAATTGAAGTGATTTTGTATAATACAATATGATTCATGCTGCATATGAAACCATAATATAAGGGTGGATACTGGATAGTAGGGTGTGTGCCACAGAAAATCTTGTCATAGAACGAGGAATTTTGCTTGCTCCAGAATCCGGACACTTGTCTCGTCAAATATGGCCTATTTTGGAAAATGTCAATTTGGGTTTCATAAATGTCAATTCTTGAATGAAGTATGACTGTGTGACATAGTATCAATTGACCCCTAAATAAGCAGTTCTAGCCTTCTAGGAAGTCTTAATTGCATTTTTCTAGATAGAATCCTGTAGCAAAATTCTCCGTCGGCGATATCCAGTGGAAGGAAACACATCACGTGTGAAGATTTTAACTGAGCAATATTGGTTTCATGCAGCGCGAGAACCATATGAAGCGTTGCTTTAATTAGTTCTATAGTTCTTGCGCTGTTATGAATCCAAGACTGTTCTGTTGAAATATTTGCCCTATTCCTTGACCTAGAAGAGAGTGTTGTCAAATACTACGTACCCCAGTAGTTGGGAAACGAAATTAGGGGGACCACATCCAGTGAACGAAAATCAGTGCGCCAACCATGATCCAGGTGCAAATCACATATTTTACTCGTATGCTCATTATTATATGCTATTATTCTACTTTTCATCCGAATTTTTTATTAATAGAAATAAAATAAATTAAATATTTAAAAACAACACTACTTTTGAGTTTTTGCGAAAACTAAGTAGATTGGGCCCTGTAAACCCGTCCCGGTTAATCTGATTAGCCTTTAACCATAATCACGGAAAAAAAAAAATTCCCGGACGGGTTTAAGCATCCTGTCCCAGGCTTGAAAAAAAAAAACAAAAGAAACCCGGACGGGTTTAGAGGGCCCGTCCCGAAAAAAAAAAAAAAAAAGAAACCCTGATGGTTTGCTTTATCCCGTCCCGTCCCGGCGCCAAAAAAAAAGAAAAAGTCCAGACGGTTTGTTTGAACCCGTCCCGGCGCAAAAAAAAAAAAATACCCGGACGCTATGCTTAAACCCGTCCGGGGATTCTTTTTATACAAGACGTTTCTTCCCCACGCAGAAGTCTCGCTCACTTTCACTTAAATAACAAAACACGAAGATAACGTTCAGACAGAGAGACAGAAGCTCATCAGACAGAGAGAGGTGATTGTTGTTGATAGCGAAATTAAATTTCAAACAGGTAACATTAAAATTATATTTTATGTTGTGTTATTCAGTATTTTTTGTAAAATAATTTAATTAATATTAGTTTTTATTAATGTAATAATAATAATATATAATTTATTTATTATTGTGTAGGTTAATAATATGTAATTTTTATTTAATTAATATTAGTTATTATTATTATAATAATAATAATATGTTATTTATTTATTATTGTGCAGGTTAATTTATAAAAATAATTAATCATGTTGATGTTGAGGATTTATTTTGGTGGTGAAATACGACAGGCTCGTAAAGGAGTAGAGTATAGTATTAGTCCTCAATTTTCATTGAGTGTGACTGATGAACACGGTTGGTATGATGTGAAAGGTGAAATTTATCGCCAACTTGGATATTCCGAGAATGAGTATAACCTAAAAGCACATGCACGGGTTAATGTTGGTACAACAACCCGACGTTATTATGAGAAAATTGAAATCGTGTGCAATCAGAGTTGGAGAGGTATTTATATCCAAAGTATGTGTGCCCAAACCCAGTATACTTTTCTTGATTTATACATTGAGTTGGTTCCAATCATCGGTGAAATACCGCAGTTATTTGTTAATAGTATGGTACCAGAACCAAATCCAGAACCTCGACAGACCCAACATAGTGATAACTATGCGGGTCCCAATTTCTTCGAACCCTATCAGACACAACAAACACCGAGGCAAGACCCTCAACAGACCCAACATAGTGATAACTATGCGGGTCCCAGTTTCTTCGAACCCTGTCCAACACAACAAACACCGAGGCGAGACCTTTATCTGCATCCTTATCCCAATATGAACGAGTTGTCACCGTCTCTTCAGACAGAATACAGTAATCAGAATAGCCCATGGATCGATCCACCGGAGGCAACTGATCCTAATACTGATTTTGATGATGTGCCGCAAAGTGATGATGAAGAGAACGCTGACTCATGTGAGGATGACGCTGACTGGGATAATGAAGATGATTCAGAAGGGGATGTCTGGGATGATACCTCCACACAATCACACCAAACACCACGCGTTCAGGCTGAACATTTTCTCATAAGTGACCGCGGTGTAAGTCACCCTGTGGCAAGCTTCAATGACACCTCAGCATTTCAACCCGCATTCACTCCTGTAATAATTATTTTATTATTTGTAAGAAACATAATAAACGATTATTTAAAAAATATTTCAAGAGAGATAAAATTACCTGATAGACCTGACTAGGTCCTATGTTGTCTTGTGCGAACGTGATAGGAACCACTGATTCCTACAATAATTATTTTAGTATTCAATAAACCATTTCAAAAATAATTAAAATTGAAGATCATAAGTGATGAAATTATTACCTGATGGACCTGACTAGGTCCTGTGTGATAAACTGGGGCTTGCTGGTACACCGAGCTGTCTAACAACTCTGACATGAACTGCCCAACGTCATCCGTTCTCTATAAAAATAATGTAGTATTGTAATAAACAAACTCGACGATTATTTGTAATTTCTTGGAGTATTAAATAATTACCTGATAGGCCTGGTCAGATCCCGTGTTGCCTTGTGTGGACGTGCCATGATCCTCCGCTCCCTATAATTAATATTTTGCTATCTTAATAAACATAATCGACAACTAATTACAGTATTTTTTTTCTATACTTACCAGATCAACCTGACTAGGTCCAGTTTGAAAGCTTCTGAGATATTCATTTAATCCGTCATTTGTTTCTATCCATCTCTCATGATAGTTGGGATTTATGTCTTGTGGCAAGTCAGCGATGTGTTCTGGATTATCACCGTCTGAGATGTCATCGATATTGTCTGGAAGATCGGCCGCTCTCAACATACTTTGCAATTTAGCATCCATACCGTTGTCTCTGAGAAGGCCACAACTTGCTTTCAGAAAAAAATTCCCTATTTTCTTGAGTGCCCTCGATTTCGTCAATCCCATAGCTGCGGATATTATCTTTATCCCTCGTAATGTCTATAAAAAAAGTGATAAGTAAATTGAAAGAATAATAACATCTCATAAATTTTTATAATTTATAAAACTTACATCACGTGTCGATTTCGGGGCACCGGGAATGTACCCTACTTCGCCAATCTCATCTCTGTATTCTGGAATGGGATCATCAAGACCCTCTATGCACCCCTTTCCTAAGAAGATATTGAACATGCCATTTTCCTGGAACCAACTTCGATATGGCAATATGTCGTAATGACTCCAATACCCGGTTGGAACAACCAAGTGGTCTCCTGGATTAGATGCCTCATTTACGTAATTCTGGTGCACATTAGACCAATTTACTAGTCCCACATTGGAATTGTGAACAAATTTATGTAACCGGCGTACCTCATCCTCGGGGAGCGGCAGTGGTGGCGGGAGCGGCTGTGCATACCCAAATTGCCTCATGACACGATCTGGATAATAATGCTCAATTATCCAAAAATGCACAAGTGGCACATGAGCTAGCCATACACCCCTTTCGTCATTAACTCGTGATGGCAGCTTACACGGTATCTGATTTAACAATGCGTTGTATGGCTCCCAATTTACCATGTAATCTTCGAGCTTCTGCAGTTCGTTGCGGAAGTAACTAACTCCACTCCGATTGTGACCTTGGCGATAATCATGGAGACAACACCACTTATCTCCGAATGCTGGACACTCTTGCTCATTTGGATTGGCCCAATTTGGACTCCAATCATTTAAGGGACGAGGACGGCCGGTCGGTAAACGAGACCAACACCAATGTTGTAGAAGCACAGTTGGCCCTGACATGAGCTTTGTCTTACGCTGAACCACAACACAAAGGCTTCTGTAGAGATAAGCTAGAACAGCCCCACCCCAGTTGTACTGTTCCGGGGAATCAAGATCTTGTAGAAATTGCAAATACATTGTCGGAACCGAATCTCCCGACGAATCAGCAAAAAACATAGACCCGAACAAATCGAGTACATACGCCCTTGTGTACTGCCGTATCTGCTCCTCTGTCGGCTCACCCGAGTTCGTATTTGGCATTGCAGCAAATCGAATACGCAACTCCTTCAAACTTATAGCATACCCAGAAATTGTTCGAACCTCTTGCGTTTCGTTTGGCCCCGATCTCTTTTTCTTTTTAAGCACCGCACTTGCGGTCCCATTTCCAAGAAGTTGATCCACTAAGATAGACCAAGTACGGTCTGAAGGACCTATCACCGGTAACCCTACGATCGGCAGCGCCCAGAGACAAGAAACATCCTGCAGAGTAATTGTCATCTCTCCCACGGGAAGATGAAAACTGTGGGTCTCTGGTCTCCATCGCTCCACGAGACCAACGAGGAGTGCTGGATCAATTTTTATGTGAGCCATTTGAGAAACCTGATACAAACCGAGTCTAAGCAAGAATGGTTTGCAAAGGTCGTTGTACTTAATCCCAGTCCAGATACCTCGAGGGTCCACTCCTACATCTCTGTAATCCTGTCAATGTTATACAATTTAATTAAAGTAAAATATTGTAATTCAAACAGTTATATCATTCTATAAAAAAACAAAATTATATGATTCATGGAGTAACTTACATCATCATGGATTCGTGAGACCTTATGTTGGTCATGCGGCATCCATAATAATTTGCTAAAATTATTTGCTGACCATGCCGATTCAAAACCAAAATCATCATGTGCAGCTGCAGCATGTGAAGGGCCACCCTGATCACGACTGCTTGACATTCTGCATGCATACATGATATTTTAAAAAAAATTAATAACAATCTAAATTTACTAACCACTAATATTATTAAATAAATTACTAAATTAAGAATAGAACCAAACCGAACTTGGCAAACCACTAATAAAAATTAAGAATATTATTAAATAAATTACTAAAATTACTAACCACTAATAAAAATTAATGACCTTCTGCATGCATGATATTCTTGAAACCGAACCGAACTTGGCAAACCAAAGTTATCATTCAGTTTTAAAAATAGAACCGAACCGAATTAGCATTGCAACCAAACCGAACCAAAGTTTTATTTCGGTTTGCTCGGTTTGTTCGATTTAATTTCGGTTTTAAATTTTTTTCAAACCGAACCGAACCCAAGTTATAATTCGATTTTGAAAAACCAATCGAATTGATCTAATAAACTGAAATAACCGAACCGATCCAATAAACCGAAATAACCGAACTAATTCGGTTTGATCCAAAACCGAACCGTTTGAACACTCCTAATTAATTCTTTTAAAATGCATTTCTATACTAATTACTATAATCAATAGTTTGATAACAAATCAAATTAGAAATTAACACATTTTTATACTAATTTAATTTGATTATATTTAAAACAAACCTGAAATAATCAATGACAGAGACGGTTTGAGATGACAGAGATGGTGCGGTGGAAAATTTAAAAAAAATCCGGACGGGTTGCGTTAATCCGTCCCATGCGCCGATCTGCTGCCTAAGGAGCGGAGCGAAGAGAAGCAGAAGCCAAGCCAGAAGCCGCTGCGAAAGAAGGAAGAAGTAAAAAAGAGAGTGGGGGACGGGTTAAGAGGACCCGTCCAGGTTTTTTTTTTTTTTTTTTTTTTACGCAGCGGGACGGGACCAGTAAACCCGTCCAGAATTTTTTTTTTTTTCGTGATAGGGGTAAGGGGTAAGATGATTAACCGGGACGGGGCATTTGGATCCGTCCGGTGGGACGGGTTGTTACAACCCGATCTATCTAGTTTTGGCAAAAAATTTAAAGTAATGTTCTTTTTAAATATTTTTTTATTTTATTTCTATTAATAAAAAATTCGGTACTTTTCATACTCTAAACCAAACTTTTTTCTTTCCTTGGCTTTGATTTGGTGAAATAGAGAACTGTAGCTTATTCCTTATTCTTTTTGTTTATGTTTAGTTCCTTTCTTTGTCTCATTTTATCTAAAATATTTGTTTTATCACTTTTCAGATAGCGCATCCATGAAGCTGCTTTAGAATAAGATAGTCATGTTAGAATATTCCTTTTAACATGATAAAATGATATAAATACTCCCTAGCATTAATTGCCGAACAGAATATTAATTAATTCATCAATTTAACTGCAGAAAATCCCCGGAGCATAGGCACAGTGACAAATAAATTATCCGGGGTCAGTTTGGCGAGATCAAAAATTCGTGATTTGAGAATAATTCGGATATAATTCGAAATTATTCGGATGAGAGGTCTCAGTCTTGCAAGAGAATAAAAAAAAATGTTATGAGAAAAATTCGCGAATTATTCGTAAAATTTGAGAAAAAAATTGTAAAATTCGCGAATTATTCGGATTTAATTCAGTCAAAGTTCGGTCAGCCGAATAATTTGATGTTCAGTTCGATATCAAAATAAAAAAAAATTATTCAAATTTAATTCGTAAATAATTCACAAACCTTGTAAATATGAGCATAGGGTAAAGATTTTAGCAGAGCACAGGCTGTAGAATGAAAACAGCGCTGCATGAAGCTAAAACGGATTTGTTAAAATCATCCCCTGAGCATAGTTGGAAAAATCTCCACTTGACCACTTTCGTACAGTTCCAGTTCACAAAAGACTCTGCAGTCTGCACACAGTTCCTATTTTAAAATTCATTCTTTGTCGTGTGCCTGTCTCCCTCTCGCTCCTTTCCTCCTTCCATTTATGATTTCTTTCTAGTACAGCGCCACTGAGTGAAAGCAAATCGATTGAAGAATAATGGAGTCGCTTAGCCTAACCAGGCCACCACTTACCGCCTTTGCGCCTCTCTCAACCTCTCTCTCACACCGAGGTCTGTTTCTCTCTCTGACATGCGCTTACACACCAACTCATACGCACATATATACGCGCGCGCGCGCGCACAAACCCTCTAGGTTCAATTTGATTACACGTTTCAGCTGCCAGACTGGCCTCAATTGAGTTTTAATGCCGATCCAGTCAGCATGCATTGGGTTGGAATGGATGAATCCATTATACTTTTAATTTCCTTAGGAAGTTAGAGTAATCTTAATTTTCAATAACTTGGGATAATATTGAGAAGGGGCAATAGTTATATAATAAGTTATCTCTGTCATAATACAATTTAAGCAATATATTTCGGCATGCCAGACAGTGGATACACTCTACGTCTAGGGTACATGGAAGCCTCTGGTTAAATTGCAGCACCCTGGTCAATTTAAGAATTGTATCTCTAAATATTTAATAGATATCTCAATTGATGCACATTCTACAAAAACACTGATGGTTAAGGTTTAGCTTCGTAAATCCTTCATGGTTTCAAAACTATTTTTATTCACTGAAATGAACTTAACTGTCATGATTTTCTGACAAGAAACGAAATAACCACAAACGAAAAATAGAAAATGGTTTGTTTTTGCATTATTTCGTCATGTTTTTAATGTATAAACCTTTCTGTTATAACAGGTCCTGGTGCACCAATTCGCTGTTTAATTAAGGACAAGTCTAAACTTCAAAAACACTCTTTGCAGCTGACCAAACGGACCAAATTGCCCCTCCAAGGCAACTCCTTTCTTGATTGTATGGTTGATCGGAAGCC
Organism: Carex rostrata; assembly: GCF_964058835.1. Lineage (NCBI taxonomy): Eukaryota > Viridiplantae > Streptophyta > Magnoliopsida > Poales > Cyperaceae > Carex > Carex rostrata. The sequence goes on along the minus strand of NC_135925.1, from coordinate 13,078,699 downwards.
AAAAAATCAAATCACTGGATTAGTTTCTGCAAGTGCAGCTGGATCAGAATCAGATTCTTTGGACTCGTCCAATACTTTGCGGCCAATTTCGTCTTCGTTAAATGCTTTTTACCGATTCTCCCGACCCCACACCATCATAGGAACAGTTAATTTGTTTAACCTTCTCAACTTCTTCTACAAAATTTGAACCATGTACAAAATTCAAATTTCTACAGGGTTCACAATTGTCGAAACCCGATAAAACTTTGCCTGGGCAAAAAAAATCAATCCCCTAAACCAAAAAACATTTTGTGTCTTTGCTTGATGGTAAAATGTTAGGTGTTATTTCAAGTCCAAGTAGTTGATTGCTTATAAAATGACTGGGTGTAAAATATGCAAATTCAAGCATTTAATTACATGTACCTAAACCCTAGTTTAACCTCATAAAGACTGAAGTTTTACAGTTAAGCCTCAATAGAAAACCAACATGACCCCAGTTTTCCCTTAAATGTGAAATTAATTTCCATTATTATGTTAACTCTGCTATTCAATCAAAAACTAAAAAAGCCAACAAAAAGGAAAAATAAGCAAAACCAGGGGAAAGTAGTTGGTAAAACTGGCATCTTAGTATGAGACTATAAACCTTGAGTCAGACAACATAAATTTTACAAATTTTGTACTTTTTTATATCTAAAGATCTTACAAATAACAGTAGAAATATTAATAAAAGTATCTACTTGAACAGGCTTTGAGCATAGTATCAGTTTCTCTATTGGCACTTGAAAGCTTGTCAGATGTATCTCCTTTATTTTTTACTGGTGTTTCACAGGTACTTTTATTTATTCTAAAATGTTTGTTTTCTTTGGAAAAATTGTCCGAGAGGATATTTTGTGCATCAACAATAATAAATATTTACTGATGTTCACTTTCAGGCACTTGTGGCAGCACTTTTCATGAATGTTTATATTGTTGGTTTAAATCAAGTGTTTGACATTGAAATCGACAAGGTGACTCTTCTATACATAAATTTGTTTTAGCATGATTACTTTCATGTTTAAAACTGATAATTTCATAACATCAGTGGAAACTATTATCTTTAAATTTTGCAAGATTATCCTTGCAAATTGAAACATTATTTTTTCTTAGTACCAGCCATATGTTATTGATTTACTTTTCTTTGTGGGCATATTTTGGAAGTTTGTTGACTTTTGTCATCTTCATATAAGGTTAATAAACCAAACTTGCCCATGGCATCTGGAGAATACTCTCTTTCAACTGGTGTTGCCATCGTTTCTACTTTTGCAATTTTGGTAACTCTTGTACCCTTATATATCTGTTGAAGAACTATTGTACACTTGATTTTGCATCTCATTCAGTAATACTATGTTGCTAACTTTTCTTTTTTGGTTTCATTTTAGAGCTTTGGAGTAGGTTGGTTTGTCGGTTCGTGGCCATTGTTCTGGGCTCTTTTCATCAGCTTTATTCTTGGCACTGCTTACTCAATAGATGTACTCTCTAACCAACCCCCCCCCCCCCCCCTCTGTAAACATATAATACATTTACTTATGTTGCTTCATGCCTTTTCATTTATCCTTTTCTTTTTCTTTATTAACCTTGGCATTTTTACATCTGATACCTCCAACAAGTGCATCCAAAAAGAAACAAGGTGTTACAAGATGATGTAACCAACATTACAAATCTTGCTAGTTTTCATACTGTAGGTGTTCTCCTATAATATACGCATAATGCAAGGGTCAAATTTGTGATTTGTATTTCTTGTCTTCTAAAAGAATCTGTTGTCCAGCACAACAATAGCAGAAAACTGAAAATAATGTGGTCAATGTAGCATGAGCATAGCTCAGTTTCGTGTTAATACACTTCTTTTATTATTATTTTTAGATGCCTTTCTTAAGATGGAAGAGATCTGCAGTTGTAGCAGCTCTGTGCATCCTTGCCGTTCGTGCTGTTATTGTTCAACTTGCCTTCTTTCTTCATATTAAGGTATTACTGTTATGCTACTTTCATGGTGTCCTGGTAATACATCAGAACTACAGAAAAATTGCAAATATTAATAAAAAGTCAAATATTTGAACAAATCCATTAGGAAAAATAAATACCGGAGTACGATTTAAAATGGTGTTTTTGTCAGTAAGGCTATCAGTACCATAAGTTTGTAAGGGTACCATATCCTGTACCATCAGCTAGTATGTTTTACATACACTGCTTTTGCATTAGTGCTTTGAAAAGAGAGCAATACCAATATGTTTGACCTCAAGTTTATAGTACTGCTCTTTTATCTTAATATTGAATAGATAAGCCACTAATTGTAGATTGGGCTATGGTAGAGGGGTCCAGCAATCTAACCCCTGGGTCAACCCCTATGTATGGTACAGAGGAGGATGATCCCTTCCAAGGGGCTTCCCAGTAGCCAGCCCCCTATGTTGATGTGCCATGTGCTATGTTGCAGTTTGTTTTAGATTATTTTTGTGTTGCTTTTTGTGCTATTTCTATGGTTTTGTAATAGGATAGTGGGTCCTTTGTTGGAACTTGGTCGAGGTTTGTATTGCTCAATCTGGGCATGTGATGTGATGTACTCTATGGCGCTGGTACCAGCAGTTTGGTACTAGTATCCACTTTTCTCAAAAGAATAGATAAATAAATTAAGTCACTAATTAATTCTTTTTTTTTGTTAGACCTTTGTATTCAGACGGCCAGCAAGTTTTTCAAAGCCTTTGATTTTTGCTACTGCCTTTATGACCTTCTTCTCTGTTGTTATAGCCTTGTTCAAGGTAAGACTTATCTAATTTCTGAATCAGTAACTTTATTTTGAGGATAAATTTTTACCGAGGAATAGCTAAAATTAAGTGATAATTTGTTGATGAAACTTTGGTTTGTTCTAGGATATACCTGATATTGAAGGAGACCGCATATTTGGCATTCGCTCATTTAGTGTTCGTCTTGGTCAAAAACGGGTCAGTTTAGTCACTCTGAAATGAACCTAAATTTTTGTTGCTTTTCTGCGTTTTGTTTTCTCTGATGTTATCTTACTTCATTTTAAACAGGTGTTTTGGATATGCGTGTATCTACTAGAAATTGCATATACTGTTGCCATGCTCATGGGAGCCACTTCGTCCAGCCTTTGGAGCAAATTAATAATTGTAACCCCCCCCCCCCCCCCCCCACACACACACACACACACACATGCAACTGTTCAAATTCATGTACATTAAAGTGTTCCTAGCACTAGATTGAAACTGTTTTAGAATGGTTATACACTGTGTAGTAGCAACTAGCAAGAGCTGTTCACTGAAAGTACAAGGTTAATTCATCATTTTCTTGAGGGTCAAAATAACTAAAAGGACTTTTTTATCTGAGCCCAGCTATTATTTCGGCATTGACGTATATACTTCTGGTAAGTTACCAAGATTCCCAAAGTTATTCCAATTCCTGGACCACTGGTAAAGCATTAGACTGGACGATCAAATTGATAGGCTCTCTTTTAGTTTTGGTACTTATTATTAGGTCTTCTTATCACGTTGTTGAACTTCTTTATTTGAAGATTTTGGGGCATGCTTTTTTGGCTTCAAACTTGTGGAACCGTGCAAGATCTCTTGATCTGGCAAACAAATCTGACATTACATCTTTCTACATGTTCATTTGGAAGGTTTTTTTTTTTTTCTCTCATACCATGTTTTTAAAAGTGATTTTCATGTAGCGACCTACAATTTATCAAATTTTCTTTCACACTCCTCACTTCCTGATTTCTTAGAAGTATCTGATAGTTTCCTTGATAAAAAGAGTAAAAAAAAAAGACACGAGGGCAATTTGGGTATTTTTTTGCTGGTGTATATGTGGTATTTTCTATGTTTTTTTCTGCCTGATACCAATGTAGAAAGTCCAAATTCTCACCCAGTCCTAGTTGTTAACAGCCCTTGTACCGATATGTACTGCTGGGTACTTATAAAACAGGTCAGTATGGTGATTAAGACAGCTTCAAATAGTTCAAAAAAATATTATAGTGAGTATGGTGATTAATGAGCATCTCTTTTTCATTTCTTTGCTTTCCAGCTGTTTTATGCCGAATACTTGCTCATTCCTCTTGTGCGGTGAAAGACAGTTTTAGGTGATGTAGAATAATTTATGAACCATGAACGAATTTCTGGACTGGATTAAATACTGAATTTATGGAGATCATTCTAAATGTTCAAGCATGTATCCTAGGTTTTTTTTTTTTTTCTTTATTGAATTTATTCTACTTTTTAAAGTTACTCAGAACAGATATTCCAACTTCATTTCTGTTTTACATAACGAACCAAAAATAGGAAAAGAAATATGACTATAATAATTATGTCCACTTCAACGATGATGGGCCTTCCCCCATGCGCTTTGGGATTCAATCGGACCAAAACAAAGAACAACTTGATGGGCCGAGAGAACTATCCAGATAGTAATACGCTTCATTATTTTTTAGTGTTGCTATTGGTCTTTTCATGTAAATTTTCTTAAAATATTTCTTCATCATAGTTATTTTTGAAAGTTTTTTTTTTTTTTTGAAAGAAAATTTCTTCATCATAGTTTTCTTCGAGTTGTTGCTGTTAACATTATTATTAATTTTACAAAATTAAATAAAATGTCTAGCTTACTTTATAAATTCATGATAGCAAAATATTTCATCTAATGCTAATTAATTTATATATTTACTAAAAACGAAACACCGTAGTAAAATATTTCATCTAATGCTCATTAATTTATTTATTTTTTTTGCTAATAATTTAACGAGATAATTTTGGGAACTATAGAAAATAACAAGAAAATAAGGAATGCAACTCAGTTCAATCTTTTTAATAATCTGTACATAATTCATACATATAGCAGTATTTCGTTGACAGACAAACTTGAAACGAAATGCTCCTGAACTATTACCAGCAAACCTCTACAAATATCCATTCTTCTGTTAAAGCATGGCTAAGATGCTTTCTATCTCATTGTAGAGAAATTAATCATTAATTAGTTAAGAACAACCTTTCAACAGCCATGCATACTTACCTGAATTTTGACAAAGTGCATTTTCCTCCTTCAAAAATGGTAACCCAGCGCCTCTCTCCGTTGAAGAAGGCTCGGTTCTATTGTTGTTGCTCTGAGGAAGAGTGATAGGGCCATGTGCCCAAGATCCTTATAAAATCAATGCTGAATTATAAAAAGGACTTGGGTTGAAAATTACTTTGATGAAATCAACTCAGGGACAAATAAAAGACCCAGGATGGAATATATAAACGGCCCAACTATACAGCCCGACCCGAGATGGGAACACTTTGATCTAAGGCCCGTCCCAAAATCAGCTTAAGATCACCTCCAGTAATCGTCCGTACAGGGCGGGTGCGACTTAACCATCGCTTTTTATGCGGACCTTACCGCCCATTATGCGACTCCCGCATTATGTGTATGCGGATGTCACCGGGTTCCACGTAAGCTTGGTTGCCCCAGTGCGATCCCCTCTGACAGTTCTGACAACACGGGATGTCAGAACTGAGAAAAGCTATTTAAGGTGAACAATTCCATTGAATAGGGGCTAACACTTTTACTACTCGAGACACGACATAGGGTAGAGTTATAGTGTCTCACAACTTCCCTCGGGTTCTTGATCCCGAGTCCATCTCTTGGACCGTCTCCGCGAGACGGGACGCGACACACACGTACATATCCAATTATAAAATCTATTACGGACCTCATGAAGTCTTACCAGGACTTAGGCCGTATCAAAGAGGAACTCATAAATAACTAAATGCAAATTATCTTACTATACTGTTTTTTAGCACTTAATTAAATTGATTGTTCATCTAATTTTCTTGGTGGAATCCAAACAACATATTAGGAGTTCCGGTTCTCACACGGTTTAAATTTTCAATGTGCATGCACTTGTATACAAATTTATGTATTACCATCTAAAGAGATCCTTGTATATAAATAATAGGAGGCTATTATTTGGCAGAAGAAAAAAAAAATGACAAAAGAGATGTGTGCACCTTGTTTAAAAAAAATATATATCATTAATGAAGCATAGTAATGAGCTCTCTTCTCGTTTTATTAAGCATGCATGTTATGATCTTACATTTCAATTTATATTTTTATTTAAATTTTTAACATTTTTTTAGGGGTGAAAACGGAGCGGATAATGCTGATACCATATCCACATTCGTCGGATAATGAGCGGATACGAATACGGATACGGATAGTAAACGGATATCAAAATTCAAAACCAAATCCACCTTAAACGGATACGGAACGGATAGTCTACAGATACGGATTCGAATACGGATATAAAATGAATAATGGTCGGATAATTAAGATATCTCTCCTCCTTATTAAGGAGCTTAATGTCTAGATCCTGCAAGGGTCCTGATTTACTATTTTTTTTTTTGGAATGATGCTCAGCCGTTGAATTTCCAGATCGCACATAGATGAATTTTCCAAATTATGAGCTTCAACACTTAAGTATGCATTGGTCGTGCCGCATATGATCCCAGTACTGCGTCGCATATGATTCCAGTGCCCGTAGACCGCGTGCCGCACCCGTGGACCGCGCCTCTGAACCATGCACGGCACCTGCGGACCGAGCCTGTGCACCGCGCACCCTTTTTCTTTTTTCTTTTTTTCTGCTGAAGGCGGGATTCGAACCCAGTTGGGTTCTGTTGGTGCCAAAATTCTTACCACTACACTAGAGTTCACATGTGTTATCTTGTAGATAAATATAGTATTTAACTATTTTTCTCTACAAATTTGATTTAAATTATCTCTCCTCCTTATTAAGGAGCTTAATATTTTCTACTACATAATTTGCTCCCGTTGCTGTGCACGGGCATGATTACTAGTATGAACTTCTAAGATATAAATATTAATGATAACTATAAGTGGATGGAGAGATAGGAGATAATCTATTAATATAATATATATATCAAATAAATGAATAGTAACAAAAGATGTTGTGGTTTAGTAGTTTGAAACTTAGTCTAAAGGTCTTGAGATGAGAGTGCATGGATTCAAATCCCACCTATAGCAAATATTAATTTATCTTTTATTGGAGTTCGACCAAATTATTGGGTTCCGGATAATCCGGATATTCGCTCCGTTTAGGACTACGAATCCGTATCCGGATTTTCTATGGATATTCAAAAATTATCTGAATCCGTATCCGAGAATCATTTGAATCCGAACTATCTGGATTCGGATTATATGTGGATACGGAGCGAATATCTGCCGGATAATCCGGCTCTGTTTTCACCCCTATTTATTTTTCAATATTTCTATTCCTATTCTATTCGGAAATTAAATAGATGACCAAACACTACACTACTTAAGACAGAGCAGAGGTGAATAGGTGATGTGAGATGTGGGGTAAGGCTACGGTGCTATGGGTTGCATAGAGGGTTGCAGTGTTACGGCTCAATATTCGAGTTTTTAAAATCCTAACGGTCGATCCGAACCATTCATCTTGTTCTTCATATTAATATGTGTTTGGAGACCAAATTTTACATTTTTTTGAAATTTTTTTACTATGTTTTTAGATAGGTAGAAAATCAAATATCTAAATAGTGCAAAAAAAATTTAGATCAACTGATTTTCTATCTATCTAATAAAATAGTAAAAAAAATTTCAAAAAACATAAAATTTGATCTCCAAACACATATTAATATGAAAAACAAGATGAACAGTTCGAATCGACTGTTAAAATTTTAAAAACTCAAATATTGAGCTGTGACACTGTAGCCCTCCATATAACCCATAATACCGTAGCCTTACCCGTGAGATGCGATTCTGGCATTCTGCTCGTTCTAATCGAAGAACTTTTTATATATATATAAAATAATAACAGCTCTCTCCATCTCTTTCTCTCTCCTCCCTGAAACGTCGTACAGCAATCACTATCAACTTTTCAATCAGCTTTCTCTGACATGGATTACATGCAAAAAGCCAAGATTGGAGTAGCTAGAGAATTAGCCCCTTTACTTGGTTAACCTACCTGCCTTTATCCCTCATTTATAGCCCACAATTCTCTTCCCAAATGGCCAAATCACACCCAATACATTCAATTTTTATTTATTATAAAATATTTTTTTTTTTTTTTTTTTTGTCTTCTTATTGACAGAACATCTCTCCGTCACTTTCTGTCTATTTCCAAGAGGCAAACAACACAGGCAGCATCAACATGCGATTAAAGCATCTGACTCGTTTTTTAGAAACTTTTTTCTGGCCTACTTTTTCTCTTTTTGATTTTTTAGTTGATTTTGAACAAGGACACATGCTTCTTTGATCATAATTACCAGTCTGCTTCCTGATTGTGACTGATTTTTTAACCGATTTTGTCTCTTTTCGTTATAATTTTCAGAGTAAACGAACTAATTAGTACTATATTTTTTATGAATTAACTCTTAATAGGGCTCCTTGGTACTTCTCTAATCACAAACAAGGGTTGATTGTACTACCCATATATTTGATTGAGGAGGGTTCTTATGGAGATCGTTGTGACAAAATCCAACGGACACACTTACAGTGGTTGTCATCACCACAAAAAACCTAAATCTAAATCATTGTCTTAGTTTGGTTTGAACCATTAGTCGTTGTTTGATTGTGGCATAACTCATACAATAGATATTTTATTTGACACTTAGAGCATCTACCTATTAGAGTTTCTAATATGATGTAGTAGTTTCTATTTCAGTTTCAGAGATGTAAGACTGTTTATAAACTTCATTATGTCTAAATGATTGGTTCAAATTATTTTTAATTTTTAATTTGTTGCTAACATGGTTTAATAGAAACTTTAAAGTTAATTTAAAAAATATGAGAGTTAGAAACTTCAGAGATCTTAATTTCTAAAAAGTAGTTACTAGTTATTTAGAAACTCTGTTAAATAGTTGGAATGTAGATGCTCTTATGTAGCCAAACAAACATAAAGCCAGTCGGAATAATATAAAATAAAAAATCACTTGTGCGGTTATAAATTAACCCACATATCCAAACTCCATAAGTTGTGACATCAATTTCTTCATAAGTTGTGACAGCATAATCAAACAGTAAAATCAGAAGCTACCGTTGGATCAGCGATTTTTAAAGTGGCTTAATAAATAGTAAAAAAATTCCAAAAAAAATGTAAAATTTGGTCTCCTAGCACATTTTAATATGGAGATCACATCTAACGATTTAGATCGATCATTTGGACTTTAAAAATCGGAAAACGACTTGGTTGTACGAGAGGCTAGGAACAGGGGCGAAACATAGTGATGGGGAAAGGGTGCTAAGCACCCCCTATAGTTTGAAAATTTGTAGTTTGGTCCATTAAATTTTATAATTTTTATATTCATTAATATCTTTTAGCCCCCTTTATAAAATGAAATTACACTATATTTGATTTTTCAGCTCCCCCAATCTCTATTTTCTAGTTCCGCCCCTGGCTAGGAACAATCGATTGTATATTAGCATATATATATATATATATATATATATATATAGAGTACGGCTAATGCGCTTCCTCTAGCATATGGGCCGAAATGCTTCCGGTGGAAATTTGAAATTTCAAAATCCAAAAAGTCGATCTGAACCGTTCATCTCCTTCTACATATTAATATCTGCTTGGAGACCAAATTTTACATTTTTCTGAAATTTTTTACTATTTATTAAGCCACTTTGAAAATCGCTGATCCAATGGTGGCTTAACAAAACAGTAAAACCATTGGATCAGCGATTTTCAAAGTGGCTTAATAAATAGTAAAAAATTTCAGAAAAATGTAAAATTTGGTCTCCAAGCAGATATTAATATGGAGAAGAAGATGAACGGTTCAGATTGACTTTTTGAATTTTGAAATTTCAAATTTCCACCGGAAGCATTTCGGCCCATATGCTAGAGGAAGCGCGTTAGCCGTACTCTATATATATATATATATATATATATATAGAGAGAGAGAGAGAGAGGTTGGCTAAGATCAAAGTGGTAGTTCCTGAGCTTTGGTGCTACCAATTCGTTTTTCAATTTTTAAAGTTCAAAACGTCGATCCGAACCGTTCAAGTTGTTCTCCATATTAAATTGTGCTTGGAGACCAAATTTTATATTTTTCTGAATTTTTTTACTATTTATTAAGCCACTTTGAAAACAGCTGATCCAACGGTGGCTTCTGATTTTACTGTTTTGTTAAGCCACCGTTGGATCAGCGATTTTCAAAGTGGCTTAATAAATAGTAAAAAAATTCAGAAAAATATAAAATTTGGTCTCCAGGCACAATTTAATATGGAGAACAACTTGAACGGTTCGGATCGACGTTTTGAACTTTGAAAATTGAAAAATGAATTGGTAGCACCAAAGCTCAGGAACTACCACTTTGATCTTAGCCAACCTCTATATATATATTGCTATATATAAATGGAGACTAGCCCCTAATACAGGCATATATAGTACAATATATAAAAAGAAATCACCAACGGTCCAAAGTAATAACATATGGCAAACTATGATATACAAACGCCAACTCAAACATATCCGATGGTGTAATACACTTTGCTAATGGCTAATAACACCCAGAGACGATGGTGTTTCTATTTTAACGGCATAATTAACAACCAAGAAACTAATATTTTTGTCGGTCTCTAATTTCTAACCGATCGCGTTGGAGCTTAACGCCATCGGCTCATACCGATGACGTACGGGTAAACCTTTCCTATCGGGGCAATATGCATTGGATCAGACCATGATGGCGGAACGCGATTTCAATCGATTTAAAAAGATTTTTTTGTAGTAGTGCATATTTTGCACTAACGTCAATGCGAAATTATTACGGAAAAAATATATATATTCCAAATTAAGCATTTATTGCACCAACATTAATGCTGTGATGCTTTTAAGTACATATGCAATGACGGATATCTATCTTGAAATTTGGCAAACTTTTGCAGAGAAGGTATGATATAAATTAAAGCTACTGTAGAGCATTTAGTATAAGAGGAGGGTTCAAATGCACTCAAATTTTTGTGCACCAAATGTACCTTATCTTTTTTCTCTGTTTTCAAAGTCCGAATAGTCAATCCGAACAGTTATATGCGATCTACATATTAAAATGTGCTTGGAGACCAAATTTTATATTTTTTGGAATTTTTTTACTATTTATTAAGCCACTTTGAAAATCGCTAATCCAATGATCCAGAAAATGTAAAATCAGCGATTTTCAAAGTGGCTTAATAAATAGTAAAAAAATTTCAAAAAATATAAAATTTGGTTTCCAAGCACATCTTAATATGTAGATCGCATCTAACTGTTCGGATTGACTATTTGGACTTTGAAAACAGAGAAAAGAGATTTGAAAAATAAAGTGCATTTGGGTGCATAAAAATTAGGGTGCATTTGAACCCTCCTCTTAGTATAATTAGCTCAATAAGGCAAATTTAGCCACATCAGAAAAGACATATATTCTTGATAAGTGGCCACGACTTTTGCTGGTTATATATATGAGTTTGGTTAGTATAACATCAGTGTCATTTCAGTCTATATATATCACACCAACTTTAAAATCTATTGAATCGACTTCAAACGGTGAATTCGAACCGTTCAAACCGATCTACTTTATTAGTTGTGTGTTACATGCAAAATTTATATTTTTTCGAATTTATTTAGTCTCAAGTCAAGCGGTCAAATGTGTGAGTTTTTAAGTTAATTTTAATACATTCATTTTTCAACATTTTTACCGCTTGATTTGATACTAAAATAACTCGAAAATATAAAAAAAAAATTGCATGCAAACGCATCACTCATAAAGTAAATTAGTTTGAACAATTTAGATTAGTCGTTTGAAGTCTATTCAATCAATTTTGAAGTTAGTGTCATATGACACCGATGTCATACTACCCAGACTCTCTCTCTCTCTCTCTCTATATATATATATATATATATATATATATATATATATATATATATATATATATATATATATATATATGTACATATATATATATAGAGAGAGAGATGGGCTATGGTGCATTGCAATGTTATCAGAACCGAACCGGACATCGAACCGCTAAAGCTTCGGTTCAATGGTTCATTGGTCGAACCGGTGGTTCAACTGGTTCAATTGCTGACTTTTTAATTACTTATATATTTATGATATATATTGTACAAATAAATATTTTTTTTATACAGTGAAGACATACATATTTAATAATAATTATAAATTTATAGATTAATTAAAATTTTATCCCCCAAAATATAATAAAATTACTTCTTTTATCAACAAATGACAAAGTTTTTTTTTTTGAAAAAATATAACATCCCACTATTTTAAATGTGTATGATAAGTTTACTAAGTTATAAAGATATATGAATGTATAACTTTTCAGTACCAAATTTCATAAAAATATAATTAATAAAATAATAATTATTATTGTTTTAAGATATGTACATAAATAATTGTAGTGTATATTTCATTAACTTATTTATAATATTTAAAATACAAGGGCTTTTTATAAAAACTATATGAGATAAAAAGTAGTACTAGACTACTAGTATTGGTGACACGTGATAAAAGATCACACCCCTATTAAACTAGAGGGGCTTTTGCTCTCTCTCTCTTCTCGTTATGCATGAAAAAGTGAAACATGCTTAAAACCGGGTTTTTTTTTTCTATGATTGGTTCATGGTTTTTGAATAAAAACCGATTAATTAATCTGATTTTTTCGGTTCAACTTCATAAGTGATATTTCAATCGAACCAAATCGGACAGGTGACCGGTTCTGGTTTTTTCCAGTCCAACCGGCCGGTCCGGTCCGGTTTTAATAACACTGGTGCATTGCAATGCATGGAGGGGTTTGTGCATTGGACCATAAATCTAAAATTCAAAATCCAAATGGCCGATCCAAACCGTTCATCTTGTTCTCCATATTAATATGTGCTTGGAGACGAAATTTTACATTTTTCTGAATTTTTTTACTATTTATTAAGTATTTTACAAAATTGTTGATCCAACGGTGGCTGCTGATTTTACTGTTTTGTTAAGCCACCGTTGGATCAACAATTTTGTAAAATACTTAATAAATAGTAAAAAAATTCAGAAAAATGTAAAATTTCGTCTCCAAGCACATATTAATATGGAGAACAAGATGAACGGTTTGGATCGGCCATTTGGATTTTGAATTTTAGATTTATGGTCCAATGCACAAACCCCTCCATGCATTGCAATGCACCATAGCCCATCTCTCTCTCTCTCTCTCTCTCTCTCTATATATATATATATGAGGAGGGTTCAAATGCCTCCATTTTTTAAAACTTTAATAATTCAAAATTTAAAACTTAAAAATCAAAATAAAACCGTTGGATATGATCTACATTATTTTATTTATGGATGTGCAAAAAATTATGGCATTTCAATTTTATTTTGATTGTCATCAAGAGCTTTTACAAATGCACTAATGTGGATGATTTCTAGACGTTGATTTTTGAACTTATTGATTCACATAAAACCAAAATTGAAATGCGATAATTTTTTATGAGCACATAGAGAAAATAATATAGATCACATCTAACGGTTTTATTTTGACTTTTAAGCTTTAAAATTTGAGTTATTAAAGTTTTAAAAAATGGAGGCACGATGGAGGCACAAAAAATGGAGGCATTTGAACCCTCCTCTATATATATATAGGAAAATACTAATATGCTATGTGTAACATAGAGGGCCTCCGTGCAACGGCTCAATATTTGAGTTTTAAAAATCCTAACGGTCAATCTGAACCGTTCAACATGATCTCCATATGAATATGTACTTGCAAACCAAATTTTATATTTTTTAGAATTTTTTTACTATTTTTTAAGATAGGTAAAAAAATCACTTGATCTGAAAATTCTATACCATTCAGATCAAGTGATTTTTTTACCTATCTTAAAAAATAGTAAAAAAATTCTAAAAAATATAAAATTTGGTTTGCAAGTACATGTTCATATGGAGATCATGTTGAACGGTTCAGATCGACCGTTAGGATTTTAAAAACTCAAATATTGAGCCATTGCACGGAGGCCCTCTATGCTACGCGTAGCATCGTAGCCAACTCCTCTCTCTCTCTCTCTATGAGGACGGATCAAGTTACAACAATTTTTGAGTTACAACAAGTTACCACAACTATTTTCTACATTTTCAAAGTCCAAATCATTAATCCAAACCGTTAGATGTTATCTCTACAATAAAATGTGCTTGGAGACCAAGTTTTACATTTTTTGGAATTTTTTTTACTATTTATTAAGATGGGTACAAAAAATAGTTGAATTTTCTACCCATCTTAATAAATAGTACAAAAAAATTCAAAAAATGTAAAATTTGATATGGAAGCACATTTTATTGTGGAGATTATGTTGAACAGTTTGGATCAACGATTTGGACTTTAAAATGTAAAAAATGATTATGATAACTTGTTGTAACTTGATCCTCCTTTGTATATATATATTAAAGCAAGAAATGGGGGCAATTATGACATGGTGGGGGATGTCCGATTAAAATCAATGGCTTCAGAACTTACATGAACTCAAATCAGATGATTTTGTTACAGTAAAAGATGCGAATGAAATAATTTTAGGATGCCGACCGGAGAATGAATTTCGATTTGACAGCCCTTAATCACATATCATGTCGCTCATTATCCCACAATAATAACGTCCGAATTCTAGCTGTCTTTCATACTTATCCTTTATTCAACATTCAACATTCAACACTCAACAGTAAAAAAATTGTACTATTAAAAATTAAAAAATAATAGACCGAGATAATACTTACAGAGGAGGGTTCAAATGTCTTTATTTTTTGTATCTCCGTCATGTCTTTATTTTTAAAAGCTTTAATAACTCAAAATTTAAATTTTAAAATTCAAAATAAAATCATTGGATATGAACTACATCATTTTATCTATGCATGTGTAACAAATTATGGCATTTCATTTTTATTTTAGTTGTCATCTTAAGCTTGTTAAGTTTAAAACTTTGAGTTATTGAAGCTTTTAAAAATAGAGACATGATCGAGGCACCTAAAATGAGTGTTATAAAAATAATGCTAAAATATGTTAGATATAACAAAATTATACCTACCTTCGATTGTATACGGTCACATTTGTGTGGCCATATATAGGAATCAAAAGAGAAGTTCATGCACAGTTTGCCACTTTTCTCAAGAAGAGATTGACACAATGGCACTGCATCTGCTGCTTTATTTCTGACAGACACAAGCAAACAAAAACCTAAGCAGTGCAAACCAAGGAATTAGACTGGCTATTCTCTCTTTGTTGAACAGTTGGCTTTGTACAACCTCCCCTCCCTCCCTCTGACTAGATCTCAATCCAATTCTTTTTTCTCATTGATTGTTACTTTCTACAGTGCTTTTATTATGGCACCAACGACACACCTCTAGCATGTTATTTTCTCCTTCTTCCTCTCTTTCTTACAATGCTTTTAATATTTCTCACTTTGGAAATGGTGGAGATAGCTAGCTAGGTACATTGCTTTCTCCAATTGTGCGGTCTTTCTCCATGCCATTTACTACTTACTCCAATTGGGCAAGTCCTTAGCATCTTGTGCTGGATTTTCTCTCTTGTAATTTTCTTCAAAAAATCAGCTATCCAATGAGCTAGCGCTCATAAATTACCAAATTGAAGGACCTGTGTGTGTTAGTAGTACAACAACAATCACAATTTTTAAACATTGAAAATTAATCTTGAGCCCTCTTTAATATTTTCCTTTATTATCTCAATATAATAAATTAAGCAAAAAATGATCTCCTATAATTAATTTATGCATTCATGCTTTCTTTGTATTTATTTTTATTTGAAATAGCTAGTGAATATCCACCATTTTTTTTTTTCCAAAACTACAACCTGGTACCATTATGTATTCAACTATTCATACATTGTTTTTTACTAGATTAATTTGTAGTTTTAAAAAATGAGCTGCATGATGAGAGAAGACAGTACATTTGAAGGTTGAGAGGAGATCATATCACTTATCAGTCTAACATTCATAGTTTAACTTAAATTTAACATACAAATAATTAATAAAGGACCTCCTCCCTTCGACAATATTTAATGTCGTGGCTTGAAACATTGACAGAAACAAAACTGTTCGCTCGGCATGCTGCCATACTTAGTAATCTTCTCATCATTTTGGTATACCACGATCGAAAGCAGCTCGATTCTTTTAGTGTTAAAAAACTGTAAATATATATACTGTGTTGGATTGACTACTACAAAAATGGTCATTGTACACTGCACATTGTACACGGATTTGGCAATATATAAAAACCGTGTAGAAATTGTAATTACTTGAAAGCCCGAAATATCTATGGTATCTCTACATGGATATTTATTAAAGAATCAGTGTAGAAAGTCTTGAGAGAGCTACACGGACGTTTATTAGGAATTGTACACGGATTATTGTTTAAATAACAGTGTAGAAAGCCTTGAGAGAGCTACACGGATATTTATTAAAGAACCGTGTAGAAAGGTAGAAATTGTACACGGATGTTTTTTTAAATAACAGTGTAAAAAGCTTGATAGAGCTACACAGACCTTTATATAAAGAGCCGTGTAGAAATGTAGAAATTGTACACGGTTTTATGTTTAAATAACAGTGTAGAAAGCCTTGAGAGAGCTACACAGACGTTTAATAAAGAGCCATGTAGAAATGTTATTTTAGGATTTTGGTTATATAAAATGTCTTCTCCTTCCAGCGCCGTTTTGATCAATTAATACTCTCTCTCTCTCTTTGTATTGAATGTTGGTCTGATTTCTGCGCATAAGGAGGCCGGATTTGAGATCTTTGAAAGTGAGAAGTAAAGAAAACACCTAAGGTCTCCATCATCAGATATGAGAAAAACCGTTGAAGATCAGTACTAACGCTTCCGCCTAAAGATGTTTGCACCTCAGAGCTATAAGATTTAAATTACTTTGCTATTTTATTTTGGATTTACGGATTCTTGATTGCTTGTATTTTTTAATTGCAAAACACGTCATGAATTATTAAGACTATCATTTGATATCAGAGCAATCATAAATTCATATAATATGCAATAATTTTTTTTTACGAAATTGATTTTCAGTGGTTTGTATAAAAGCTATACAGATTCAATTAATTTTATGTATAAATATTTTCTTATAATTTTGAATGAAAATTTTAACTGAGAATTTTTATTCTCTATTATGTATGCACATATATGTTGATGAATATCATTTGGAGATGCAATATGTTGGAGATCTTTAACCAAGAGACATCATGTCATGGATCACATGCATACTCTTTTTTGATATGTTGGATCTAATACGCCTTAGTTTGTATGAAATTTCGGTCAAAACTATATCATAACCAAGCATTTTGGCAATTTGAGCCCAATTTTGGGCCAAAGCTTGATCATGTGATTACTAAGTGGTAAGGATATAACTTTTATACAAACATTGTATTGGATCCTGAGGAGTATATGTTATGTTTTATCACATGAGATTGCATGTACAAAAGGCTTTGTATATATATATGTTGCATGAATTGTAATCTTCTACCTTTTCTTGTTACTAACTAATACCAAATTATAATTGTAGTATGGACCAATGCAAAAGTGTTACACTAAGGAGCAGATCGACGATGTCAGATATATGCGGGCAAGGTGGTTTCAATTTAAATTTTGTAATGCTCAATATGGATTTGCATAATTTTGCATAATTTAGTGTACATAAATTATTTATATTGTTGTATAGTTTTGGAATTTTGAGTTTAAAAGGCCTCTGTTTAATGTTTCTTTGTTTTGGAATTCTAATTTTAAATGGCTAGCAAAATTGGAGGCTAGCCACCAAAAAAAAATAAAAAAAAAATGGAAAAAAAAAAGACAATTCTACACGGACATTTAACTAAAGTCCGTGTAGAAAAGTATTTAAACATTAAAAAAAATAATAAGAGAGCTGCACAGACATTTAGCTAAATATCCGTGTAGAAAGAGTAATCGTACACGGACATTTAGCTAAATGTCCGTGTAGAAAGAGTAATCGTCATGGCTGTTTATGTAATAATCCGTGTAGCTCGGTTATTTTGAGAGCGACGCTGACAAGCGTTTGTACACAGTTGTTTATGTAATAATCTGTGTAGCTCTCGATAATCGCACACGGGTAAATATCCGTGTGTAAATATTTAGAGACTTCTACACCCTCGCATTCCACACGGTAGGAAATCTATGTAGCTCTCCTGTTTATGTCCGTGTACAATCACTTATTATGTAGTAGTGATTGATATATGAGGAGGGATCAAGTTACAATAATTTTTGAGTTACAACAAGTTACAACAACTATTTTTTACATTTTTAAAGTCCAAATCGGTGATCCAAACCGTTATATGTGATCTCTATAATAAAATGTGCTTGGAGACCAAATTTTACATTTTTTGGAATTTTTTTACTATTTATTAAGATGAGTACAAAATTCAAAGGTCTGAATTTGACTAGTTTTTGTACCCATCTTAATAAATAGTAAACAAATTCCAAAAAATATAAAATTTGGTCTCCAAGCACATTTTATTATAGAGATCACATCTAACGGTTTGGATCGACGATTTGGACTTTAAAAATGTAAAAAATGGTTGTTGTAACTTGTTGTAACTCAAAAATTATTGTAACTTGATCCCTCCTCTTGATATATATATATATATATATATGGAATATGCTAGCATGCTACGCGTAGCATAGAGGGCCTCCGTGCAACGGCTCAATATTTGACTTTTCAAAATCTTAACGATCGATCCGAACCGTTCATCTTGTTCTCTATATTAATATGTGTTTGGAGACCAAATTTTACATTTTTTGGAATTTTTTTACTATTTCTTTAGATTTATTGAAAATTGTTGTTTTCAACAAATCTGGACCATAAAAAAACAGTGATTTTCAATAAATCTAAAAAAATAGTAAAAAAATTTCAAAAATTGTAAAATTTGGTCTCCAAATGCATATTAATATGGAGAACGATATGAATAGTTCGGATCAACCGTTAGAATTTTGAAAAGTCGAATATTGAGCCGTTGCACGGAGGCCCTCTATGCTACGCGTAGCATGCTAGCATATTTCATACATACATACGGTGAGTTGCGAAGTAAAGCGACTATTTTACTTCACGCTCATATTTTGCTATTTTAAAGTTCAAAATGTCGATCCGAACCGTTCATCTTGTTCTCCATATTAAAATGTGCTTGGAGACCAAATTTTATATTTTTTGGAATTTTTTTACTATTTATTAAGCAATTTTGAAAGTCGCTGATCTAATGATCTAGAAAATTTTACTGTTTTTTACTGTTTACAGCAAAACAGCAATTTTCAAAAATGCTTAATAAATAGTAAAAAAATTCCAAAAAATGTAAAATTTGGTCTCCAGGCACATTTAAATATGGATTAAATATCTAACGGTTCGGATCGACATTTTGAACTTTAAAATCGCAAAATATGAGCGTGAAGTAAAATAGTCGCTTTATTTCGCAACTCACCGTAGCCCATCTCTCTATGTATATATATAATATTACTGTTGCCATATCAAACAAATATTCAATTCTTTCGGCAAATAATTAAAAGTTTATTTGAGTCCCCTATATATGTTTAAGCTCTTTTTTTAATGGTTATCATAGTGGATGGTAGTTAAATATTTTATATTTTTTTATTGTTGGTCAGAAAGAAGCGAGGCTATGAATACCTATATTCTCCATCACATAATTTGTAAAATGAACATAATATATATATATATATATATATATAGAGTTAGGCTGGGGTGCTATGGATAGCATAGTGGCTTCTATGCTACGGCTCAATATTTGAGTTTTCAAAATCCAAACGGTCGATCCGAACCGTTCATCTTATTCTCCATATTAATATCTGCTTGGAAACCAAATTTTACATTTTTCTGAATTTTTTTACTATTTATTAAGTATTTTACAAAATTGTTGATCCAACGGTGGCTGCACAAAACAGTAAAACCGTTGGATTAGCGATTTTCAAAGTGGCTTAATAAATAGTAAAAAAATTCAGAAAATTATAAAATTTGGTCTCCAAGCAGATATTAATATGGAGAATAAGATGAACGGTTCGGATCGACCGTTTGGATTTTAAAAACTCGAATATTGAGCCGTAGCATAGAGGCCACTATGCTATCCATAGCACCCCAGCCTAACTCTATATATATATATATATCTCTAGTTGTCATTGTATGATTAATCAATTGAGTGTAGCTATATATATATAGTAGAACTAGGGTGCTCTTAAGCTTACCAAAATATTGGTGAGCTTAACTCTAAAACTCATAAAATCGATTTCAAATGACGAATCCGAACCGTTGAAATCCTCATACCTTACGTGTGATGCATCTACATGTGAAATTTTTAAACATTCGAATTAATTTAGTATAAAGTCAAGCGGTCAAAATTAGAAGGTTAATAAATTAATTTTAGTGCATTCATTTTTTGAACATTTTTGACTGCTTGACTTTATACTAAATTAATTCGAATGTTTAAAAATTTCACATGTAGATGCATCACACGTAAGGTAGGCGGGTTTCAACGGTTCGGATTTGTCATTTAAAATCGATTTGATGAGTTTTAGAGTTAAGCTCACCAAAACTTTGGTAAGATTAAGAGCACCCTAGTTCTATGTTGGGTTTCGGGATAACCAAAACCCGTTTAGGCTTAAGCTGCGGAATGACCGTAGAACAAAAATTTCTACAGCCAACTTAAGCTCAGGATTAAATGGGGTATGTCAGGAAACTTTTCAAGGCGATCCACCTTCAGTATTCCTTTGGCATCAAAACCCAATTTAATCCTTTTTACAGATCTACTCCATGATTGATTTCTAAAATTTTAATCTACTTACCAATTAAATAGATTAATATAGCATATTTATACCTTGTTTCCAAATCACAGTTGGAATGCAGACCGAGCGAGTAGGAATGCAGACCGAGCGAGTAGAGCCTCACCAAGGAAGGAATCGACTCGGAGTATCACACGTGTGATACCTCTATCGGTTATCCACCAGGACTAACCGGAGAGCGGTTTATTTCTTCTGCCAGAAATACCGTAAACCGCGGAATTATGCAAAAACACTATTCACGAGGAAAAAGACGAAAACCCGTAAACACGAATTTTCGATTGCTCAGTTTCATCAATATGCAAAACTGACATACCGCGAAATTCGGTAAAACACTATTCATCGATCCCGTAAATATACTTCACAACAACTCGCAAGATTATACGTCAACTACGTATAACTTTTTTTTCTTAACCGAAATACTATTTGGGAGAGAAACCGAGAAAGAGAGAAAATACCGATTCGTTTCGACACGAAATGGTATGAGTGAATTAGTGATTTTTCTCTCTACCCCTCCACCCCTATTTATAGGGTTTAGGGTCGGTTGCCAAAAGACCAAAATGCCCATCAAGTTCGGCCTATTTACAAGATATGCCATTGAATGGATAAGGATGACATGTCATGTGGATAAGATCGATGACGTGTCATCTGGATAGGATCGATGACATGTCATGCGGATAAGGACGAATCTGAAAAGACCCGAATGCCCTCGGCCCGAATACAAATAATATTCGTATAATTATTCTGAACAATTATATATATTTTTCTTGCGGTTGTTATTTCGGTAATTTATACAACGTGTCCTGCACATTTATAAATTAACCGGTTAACTTTTATACAACGTGTCACACACGTTTATAAATTAATCAATGTTTTTGCTTGTTTATTTTTACATAACATTTATAATTAAATTATAACACGTATAATTAATTATAACCATCTTACTATTGATCATAACCAATTTATAATCAATCACAATAAGATTCTCCGATTAACTCCTATATGGTGTGACCCAATAGGATCTGTGTTATGTTGGTAAATAGAGTTAAAACTGTTTTAACTTCTATAATCATGAGCGGCATCTGGCAACACATCATGACCATCTAATTACACAGATGATGTTGTACTGTACAATATCACGATCCAGTAAACAATTTACTTGTGTCTGTTCTTCTGTCTCATAGCTATCATATCAGTTTCAAGGTAGATGTGTGTCATCCTTGCTAACTGTATCTTTTCTTGATCTTGAGTAGATTATCAAATATAATTACTCTTGTAATTATACCGCATGCAGATAATCTAACTCTACCAAGGGGCCCAGTGATGTTATAGCTCGTATAGAGATACGAGGGACAAATAGTATTCTTGGTAAACTATCACTTCCTCAACTAAGCTATACATATGGAAAAGCTACCGTTATGACTGCTTTTTACGGACAGCGGTGGATAACAATCACACATACATATTTTTCAGTGGGAACGATAAATACCTCATACTGTAGAACGTGACACTGAATGAAAACATAAATGACACGAACACAATTCTATTTAATGTTTCATTCGGGGTCTGTCAAATACCATGTTCCTAGAACATGTATCTATGTGATTAAAATGACATCTTGTGTCAGGTGGTTTGTAAAACTTAACCATCTTTTAATCCAGATACTAACCTTATCGCGGTAATTAGTGTTCCTGCTAATTACCTTGGTCAGTGACCTTTTAAGAGTATATATCATCTATATTATGGAGTTTCACAATTTCAGTCATGAACTCGAAATGATCCATAAATTCAATAATACTCAAGACAACAAAATGATATATAAATAAACATTCAATTCATGAAGAAAGTTTTATGATAATTTATCGTATTATTGACTTCTAAATTATTACAAACTAACATTCTACTCATATATAAATAGAGAGAGAGAGAGAGAGAGAGAGAGATGGGCTACGGTGAGTTGCGAAGTAAAACACGTTTCTACTTCACGCCGTATTTTTATTTTGAAAGTCCAAACGACCGATCCGAACCATTAGATGTTTAATCCATATTGAAATGTGCTTGGAGACCAAATTTTACATTTTTTTGAATTTTTTTAGTATTTATTAAGCATTTTTTAAAATTGCTGTTTTGCTGTGAACAGTAAAAACAGTAAAATTTTCTGGACTATCAGATCAGCGACTTTCAAAATTGCTTAATAAATAATAAAAAAATTCCAAAAAATGTAAAATTTGGTCTCCAAGCACATTTCAATATGGAGAACAAGATGAACGGTTCGGATCGACGTTTTGAACTTTAAAATCACAAAATATGAGCATGAAGTAAAATAGTCGCTTTACTTCGCAACTCACCGTAGCCCATCTCTCTCTCTCTATATATATGTGTGTGTGTGTGTGTACAAGTACTTATGTTAGTACTATATATCTATCTATGGGATGGCAATGATCATAATCTTGTCATGTTTAAGTCCAAATGAGCAAACTAGCCATCGACTATTTGATCTAGACATTAATTATAGGACAACAAATTTTAATATCAGCAGCGCATATGAACCTTTTTGTTAACTTATATATAGTGCAATAATGAACATACTCTAAAATATGCATGGATAATAATTGTTGCAATCGACTTTTCTATAAATTAATACTATATGTATAGATTTTGATATGCGGTCCATTCTAGTATATATTTGTGGCCTTTTTTAACTAATTGGTGGACTTGAAAATTTATTCAGAAGAAATGAATATTCACAGTTCATATTTAGGGTTTGATTTTTTTTTTTTTTCAGAATCAAAATATACAATTTTTTTATACATTCAAGTATGATAAATGTTTCCGTTTCTGATGCATTCAAGTTAATTATTAATTAGTTAGCATTATCCTGATGTAATTTTTTATTCTTTACTGACAGATGGAGGAGACCTAACTAGAAAGGAAACAAAGGCCATCAAGAGGGCATAAAAAGCAGCTGAAATAATATCTCTTGTAACATGGCTAGCTGACTGCCTCTCTGAAAAAAGAAGGCATTTAAAACAAAAGTTAAATGCTAGAGAAAAAAGGAAAAGAAAACATGATTCCCACTAAAAGGGCAAGAAGGAAAGAGAGAGACAGAAAAGAAAGGCTGATAGAATCCCTGTTATAGCCAGTCCTCTTCTATCATATCAACCTCTCTCTCTCTCTCTCTCTCTCTCTCTACATAAAGTCTACTTGAAACAAAGTCTGTCCTTTGTTTGAACTTGAACTTGAACTGAAGGTGTTCTGGTGGTGATAGAAAGGTTGTTTTTCTTCAATTAGTGCGTCAAAGGGGAGAGCACCTTGGTTTTGTTCATGGTAGATGTTAAGGCTTTGATTTGAGAACTCTGAGTCTAATTTTGCCACCTCTCCAAGAGACAATGTAGTGGTGCTGCCATTGAGTTTCTCTAGGGTTTGCAACTTGTTTGGGACTTCTGCATGGCAACCCTCCAAGTTGCAACTTGTGCTAGACATGCTTGTTGTAGAATTGTTTGTGATTGCTGCACATGTTATATATAATGAGCATGTATATATATATGAGTTGATCGAGAACAAGTAATGAAAAGCATAAACAGAAAAAAAATAAAAATATATATAAACTAAACTCGTTCATATTAAATGCTCATTTTGTACATTGGTATTATAGCTTTTTTTTTTTTTGAGAAAGTATTATAGCTAAAATTGACACAGAGAAGTATAGAACAGACCTTGTAAAGTTACAGAACAATAGCTAACAGATTTGCTGGCTTATAGTACTAGCAAAATATTGTTTGCGATGTCAACATTGATTTGACATCACTAGTATTAGCTGTGACTCCTACCAACAAAATTATATTTGTAATACTGCATCCTATTCCTACTATTTACATTATACAAGCTGGAACCTGTTGTTGATGCAAATGAGTTGAGGATAATAAACTGCAAAAACATAAGAATTACATCTTGATGGATTAGGGTTTACCATGACAAATAGGAGGGGGGGTGGGGGAGAATAAAAATTATTATATATATATACAAGTTAAAAATAAACGGTACGTAGAGATTAGATTAGGCTTACAACTGTTGTCATTGGTTGGTTTGTAATTAGGGGCAGAGGTGGTGCTAGCAGTAGTACTAGACTTTATTTTATGAGAGGCATGAACTGGGTCTTTATTATTTGAAGGGATGAGTTGGGGTTTTCTCCTCCTGCGGTTGTGATCAGCCAGGCGCTTTCTGCAACTCCTTTTGGCCTCATCAAACTCTGCCACCACATGGAACCTGTCATGCATGTGCCACCGCTAATCAGACACACTTTATATATATATATATATATATATATATATATATATATATATATATATATATATATATATATATATATTAACACCAACAATATTGTAAAGAGACCAATAAAATCATATATATATAGCGCCAAAAATAATTAACAACATTGGAATTTGGAAGGTTAAAAAAAGGAAATAGCAAGAAAGGTGAAAAATGCACAGATAATAAATCAATGTTATAATTAAATAAAAGTTCGTTAATAAAATATATATATATATATGTATATATATATATATATATATTTGTCCTTTTCAAATGGTCTGAAATATTGCACCTGAGACATTAACATTTAGCATGCACAGTATAAGCAGCTTTCAAGGCTCAATTCAAGTGCTATCTCAATCAATTACAGGTGAGATTTCCTTATTCAACATTCAACTAATCCCTGACTTAATTATTTTATTAAATAAGATTATTCATACTATGGGTTTCAATGGTTTAAATAAGACTAAGCATCAATGCATGCATACAGTAATAGGCAACATCTCTTTAGTAGCTTTCAATGGTTTATATATGCAGCATGCATATATACATAAATAGGCAACATCTCTTGAGTAGCTAGCTAGCTAGACTCCTAATTTTTCTTTATTTGTTTCAAGGATGCAAAGTAACACAGGTGAAAATAAATTATATCCTCCATGTAATTAAGTTTCTATTGAGCTTTCTCAAAAAAAAAAAAAAAATAAATAAATAAATAAATAAATAAATAAATAAATTTCCTATTCAGAGGTAAATATAAAAATACTCAAAGGAGAATGGAGGTGAATGCTACTTTTTATGCATCTCAAGGGCTAATTAATTAATTTGTATTTGAATGTACCTCATGTTTCTCTAACCTTCAAAATGATTAATCATAGTTTTAGTTTAAAATACTAGCAGTTAAGAACTTAAGATGAGTACTGCAAAATGTGACCATGAAAGAAGAACAATATTCATTACTATTTATCATGTTTTGAATGAATTCGTCTTAAAATTTGAATGGAAAATTGACTGTAATCTTTTTCATGTCAGACATATTCCAAAAAAAAAATCTGTTTCTTATGTTTTCTAATTTGCCGAAAACTTCTTTTTTTTTTTTTTTCTGTCCAAAAACATATATTATTATTGAACAAATGTACCTAAATTTAGTGGGTGAGGGATAGAATGATTGAAATTTGAAAGAGATGTACACAGTACACTAGCCAACTGTTATATAGTTGACAGGAATTAACATGGGAGAAGTAATGGCCAGTTACTGTTCCTCGGTGTTCACACAAGTTAATTATAATCCCAGGCCTCATGTCAGACGTTAAGCAACAGACTCAGAGAGAGAGAGAGAGAGTAAGACAACAAAACGCAGCAAAGAAGTGAAAGATGTGAAATTCTTTTTTTTTTTTTCTTTTTTTTGATGAAATGAAAGATGTGTGATTTTTTGTCCTATCTAACAGTCTGGTGCATGCATCTCTTACTAATGTTCCCAGAATAAAAGACAAGAACAGTAAAGAGGGAGAAACAATATATCGACCAAACATTAACAATATTTAAGTTCTTCAATTTCTCCAAATGATATATAAGTTTTTTTGTACTGAATGAACCAAAAATAAATAAATTATTTAGATTTACTTGTATATTAAGTTCCCCAAAACATTTCCTAAAAGAGATTAATTGTAGTAGAAACAAAAATGAAAATATCAAATCCAGAAAGAGTATCTGATATTTTCTCAAAACAGCAAAAGTACATAGAACAGTGTGCAGTTCTAATATATGTTTTTTAAGAAATGAATTTTTTTAAGTGGAGAAATAGAAATGTCATTCTAAAATACTAGGAACCCAAAAACAAAAGCAAAGGAAGTCAACTGAAAAAGTATGGAAAGTATATATTTCTTCATAAATCAAACAGTTCTTTAGTTCAAAAAGATAAATGCAAAAATATATATACCTACTGCACTGTTGACAAAATCTCTCTTGCAACCCTCCGATTAAAACCATGGGTGCCTTTGAATGAAACTCACACACCTTGTGCCTCCTATGGTAATGCTTTGCACCCGTTAGGTCATTTTTGCACCCGTCGACTTGACATCTCGGCGGGTTTAGGTTCTGACCCGATCCATATGCCCCGAACCCAAAAAGACTTCTTGTTGTTGTGTTGAAATAGGTGCGCTGACCCAAGTTCAACCCGATACCGATACCGATACCAATACCAATTCCATCCTCTCTTTTAACCATACCTAGCGGGTTATCGGGTAAAGGATATGGAAAGGCAAAGCTGTGACTGGCTTCACCATAGGTGGAACTGTTGTAGGTGGGGAAAAGAGGTGGCAGTGGGGATGACACGCAGTCTCCAAATGGTACT
Source organism: Carex rostrata (assembly GCF_964058835.1). Lineage (NCBI taxonomy): Eukaryota > Viridiplantae > Streptophyta > Magnoliopsida > Poales > Cyperaceae > Carex > Carex rostrata. The sequence continues at coordinate 13,051,171 of NC_135925.1, read as the reverse complement.
GAGGTTGTGAAAGTTGAGTTAGGGTTTTCTAAGTAGGGAACATAAGGTGGTAGGAGAAACGGGTCTAGCTGGTTCGGATTCGGGTTGGAAATGGGGTTCATTATTTTGTTTTCAGTGTTTTCTTTCTTTCTATTTTGAAGGCGTGAATGGGAAAGAAGAGAAAGGTGGGGAGGTTTGTTTCACATGGAGAGATAAAGAGTACACAGAGAGTACCAGACCAGAGAGGACCGAGTGGCTTCTCTTTGTTTGTAGAGAGAGAGAGAGAGAGAGAGAGATGACAGAGAAAGGATAGAGAAGGTTGTGCAGTTTCTCTTATTTTACTGTGTTATATAGTACTTGAACTATTTTACTGTTTTACTTCTTCTTCTCTAGTTCTCTGTTAGGAAAGAGGAGAGAACACTTTATGAAATAATTAGCTGGAGAATGAAGAGGATTTGTTTGTTAAAAGATAATTGGTGCGATTTCTCTGTTGGCTTTTTTGCATGTAATCTTTGTCAGAAGGGTTTGACAGGGACGTGTAGTGTACCATCTACACAGAAAAAGGTTTCTTTTGCCTACGGTCCTTGATCAAAAACAAAAAACAAAAAAAACAGAAAAAGACTTCTATCCTTTCTTCCTTTTTTTTTGTAGCTCCAGACCTCCAGCTATTCTGTTCACCCGGTGAACTTACCTCCTTTGGATATATCTCAAATCTCTTCCTAGTAAAAGCAGGAGAAAAATATCATACCTATACGGGTTTTAAATCAAGAGAGAGAGAAAAAAGATAGTGCCACAAGGCTTCCAGAAAGTGACAGTAGTCTCAGTAGAAACTTTTTTCCAGTGGGACATGCCTTATGGAGTTTGCCTTTAGGAATAGTGAATTACCTTAAAATTTACAATGTAACCTCCAATTGGGCCACTAGTCGAAATGAAGCGCAATTATATGTAATAGGCGGGCTCCAAAGAAGACCCAAAAAGGTACACTAGTCGATATTCATGCCACACAAATGTTAGGCCCGGGAGTAATTTACATGTTATATGGACCCATGGATACTGGATATTCGGCCCGTTAAAACTATCAGGATGTTAACGGGTAGGGTCGTGTAATTTTCAGAGCCCGTCCCTGACCTCACCTGACCCGGCCCGGGACCGGATACCTTACTTACAATACACAAGTGCATGAATATGATAGGATTAGGACCACATGAAATAATGAACAACTAATTAATTAGTATTACGGAAGTTGTTATATATTCATCAAAACTTCATAATTTAGATATTTACTATCAAAAACTTTAAATTAGATATTTCTCAATCTAAACGGAAATAAATCTGTACCAACAATCCCTTTTTCTTTTAGTTTAGAGTTCGCATATATCAGAACCAACATTGTTTAGTATTACTTTCACTATTTTTTTTGTAAAATCTAAAAAAAAGGGGTATATATATATATGAATCTCAACAAAACTAAAAAAAATAAATAAGTATCAACACAGCACAACATCAATGCCATAATAAAAAGGAATTATTTCAATTTCAAACTCTTTATTCAATCATTGTGCTTACAAAAAAAGTATCTAAATCTCAACAAAAATAAAGAAAATTACAATTAAAGAAACCCTAATTTACTGTTTTCACCCACAACACTACAAATTATGAGTTTGTTATTAATTACATGATATGAAATTATAAAACTAGAAATCTATTCAACTCATGCCATCTATTTCTGGGTCTTATGTGTTTTTGTATCTTCATCCGAGCTCTAAGACAAACTCTGCTCCTTTAACTTTAACATTAAGCTCATGCCTTCGAAGATCATATCACCTAAAAAATATTTTACCTTCTCAATTTCACCTTTTCTTTTACACAGCACATCTATATATAACAATGGTAGAGTTTAGAGATCAACAACTAAAATTAGGGCCAATATAATGTTATTTTGAATCATCAAATCTATTAGAAAACAAAATGAGCCTCAAATCATTCCTGACATTTAACATTCTCTAATCTTTTTTTGCCTTGCTCAAATCAAGAATGTTTAGCATTTTGAAGCGGACTTCCACTAGTGCTTAAAGTTGCTTGCCACAGTTGTGATCTAAATTTAAAAATCACAAAATTGCCTGACAATGTATTAACAATAATAAAATAGGGACATTTGGTACTAGTAACAGGAAGTAATGACAGTATTTCCCAACATGTGTAGTTCAATATTGACATCTAGTCGATGGAGTGTGATCAGGTCATTGGAGAGACGAAGAGAACACTACTAGGATTATGGTTTTTAGTATGGGTAAAATTTGACTTGTTGCATCGGCTTACCCATGCAACAACCCCCAAAAATGTCAGTTGCATGGGTTACTCATGTAACAAGCCCAAAAAATTACCATTGCAACAACCCCCGTTGCATCTACTCAATTTCTAACTTGTTGCATCGGTTACCCATGCAATAACTTCTAGAATACTTGTTGCAACGGTGCGCCCATGCAATAAGTACCCATGCAACAAATCCAATGAAGAAAGTAGTTGCAACGATATAGCATTGAGTAGTTGCATGGGTAAAGTGTGTGGGTCCCACATGGTTAGTTGCATGAGTAATTAACCTATTAGTTGCATGGGTAAATAACGTGGGTCCCACATGGTTAGTTGCATAGGTAAAGAAGGTGAGTCCCACCAGGTTTTTTGCAAGGATTTTGTCTGAGCCTCATATTTGTATAGATTTTACGATGCAAAAAATTATCGTTCTAGAAAAAAAAATTCATGCCCAATTCTATAATTCACCCCGTACCAATTTGGTACCTGTACCGATTTGGTACCAACTCATAGGCAACCAAGAAATCTTTTACATTACACTTTGAAACATAATAAGAATAACAACACAATAAAACATGAAAAGTAACATTTTAATTATCATTAATCATTATAGTAAATATTGAGTAAAGCTAATATACACTTAAGTGTACCAAGTGTACTGTACACTTAACTTTATGACCGTCAGATTTTTTTAAAAGTCGTGCTACCACGACTTTTAAAGAATCCACACAACTTTTAAAGAAATCTGACGATCATAAAGTTAAGTGTACGGTACACTTAAGTGTATATTAGCTTTACTCATAAATATTTAAGCATAAATACAAAACTATATATTTAAACATAAATACAAAACTATATATCTAAAAAAATATAAGTTCCTTCTAAGTTATAGTAGATTTTACAAAAAGACGACCAAAGACGAAACTGATTTGCCCAAGAGAGCTAATTCATGTGCCCAATTTCTGCACCTACAAAATATAAGTTGCTTGTAAGTTAATAGATTTTACAAAAAAAGACAACCAAAAGGGAAAATGACTTGGAAAAAACAAAAATAAGGGTTTAATTTGGGCATAAAAGTACTGGTACTAGTAACGGCCCTTGTGGTTTTCTATTTGTTTCTATTCCGTTGCTATTTTGATTTAACAGAAGAAAGTCATGGCTTAGGAAAGGAGAACATGCTAAAACTAGAAATCAGGTGTAAATCACCATATAGAATGGAAACCTAGATTCTTCCATTTCCCATTTGATGGGAATTAAATTAGGATCTTCAAAGATAATTAAGCCAAAACAAACTTGAAACTGCATAAAGAAATAGAAAAAAACTTATCACTGTCTTTTCTTTCGGAAATCACCACCATGCTTGCACATAACTTCTGATCATGAAATACTTCAGCTAGAGACAGACAATCTTTAGTTGAAACTGAAATAAGATAACTCACATTATAAATATATAATGCACAGTTATTTAAAACTTCTCAGTATATACACACACAACAAGCATGTATGCTTTGATTGTCCAATTAATCTTACTTGAGATATAGAACTGTTTAAAGAATCTTATCTTGCAAAAGGGATAGAAGTCCTCGAGCTCGTCAGCATAGAAACATAGTGTTATATTCCGAAATTTTAAAAAAAAAAAAAAAACGTGATTTATTTCTAAACTGAGCTTTACTTTAAATAAAATTTTCTAACCAAAATAAAAATCAATCAGATTTATCTGATCAATTTAAAACTAATCTAAAAAAATTTCGAAATATAAATTATGAAATTTACGTATATTAAAAATGTAGGAATTAAGAAAATAAAATAATTGAGTTCATATGGATAAATAAATAATTGAATTCTAATTAAGAGTATGATTATACGAAATTATTCGTACAAATAAATTATAGGATTGATGAGACTCGTTCATTTAGGAATTTTAGAATGTATATAATTATATAAATCGATATCGAATTATTGAATTCTAAATTGAAATATAAACGAGTATTAGAATCACTGATCCAGTTATTTAAATCACCGAATTAATTGAACCGTTGATTGGAATCCATCTGCACGAATCTTGATGCGATTTTGTTTTAAAAACCCTTTCCCATCTCTCTCCCGTGCTCTCTTGGCTCTCTCTTTGTCCCTGCGCCCCGACCCTACTTGGCCCCTGTTCGTGCGATAATGGAGAGGAGACGAAGAGAGAGAGATCCCGCCCCTTTTTCTCTTGGTCGTCGCTGTCCCTTCGGTTGTCAGAGAACGGGTGAGGCGAGATGGCCTCACCACCTGCTTGGTACGGTACTGGTGTGGTGTGATTTCCTTCCTTTCCGGGTATTTATACATCTCTCACTCTCTCTCTTGGGCACTCCTGTTTTTCACTCTCATGTGCTAAGGCCTGCTTGATTTTTTTCCCCTTTGTCTCTGTTCTTGCTCGTTTCCTCTGATTCCTGTGAATTCCGAAACCCTAGATTTTGGGGTTTCTTGTGAGAGTGATTGAGTGCTCGTGTGACATTCTGAGGTGCTTGCCGTTGATTTTGGGGGCTTGTCGACTTGATTCCGTTGCTCGATTTGCTGGCTGGAGGGCGAGGGCCGTGGGTTCTCGGTACCGGCCGCTTTTGATAAAGCCCTCTGTGATTCTAGCTGACCGGTAAGTGAGCACCTTGATTTTGTTGCCTCGTTTGATTTTTGCGTAGTAGGTGCCGGCTCGGGTTGTTGATTTTCCCGGTCGACCAACGAAAAATGCAAGCCGGTACACTTTGATTTGATGTTGTGACGTTTGTGCTCTATTCTAGTGTACCGGCTCTTTTCTTGTATTTTCTGGTACGGCTTTGTACCCCCTGATTTGGGTGCTCTTGACTGGTACTGTACCAGTACCTGTTCTGGCTTGTGCCTTGTCGTGCCTTGTTGCTGTTCTAGCTTGTGTGCACCTTGCTGTGATATGTATCCGGTACCTGTTTTGCTGTATGGTTGTTGATTGTGCTGTGCTTGCTTGTATGTGATGCTGGTACCAGTCGGTACTGGCCCAGTGATGCTGCTGGTACCAACCTTGAACTGACAGGGACCCCTTGTGTGGTTGTTTGAATTAGGGGGTTATTTGTGCATAATGTAGGCCCTTGTGATAATTAAAATTAAGTAGGGATTGTATTGAAAATATGCATGTATTTACACTTGGGCCCTTGTAAAAAAAATAAATAATAAATAATTGGAGAGGTCTTTTGGGCCTTTGGTTTCTGCTGGGCCGAATTCAATTTATTAATAAATTGAGAGTTTGGGCTTTCTTTTGGGCCTATGCAGAAATTTAAAATAAAATAAAAGTTTCATACGAGGTTTTTAAATTAAGACATTCCTTTTAAACATTTTCAAACTTGTACGAAAACTCATTGCTAATTAATAAATGACAATTAATTAGTAACGAAAAATATTATTTCTGACTTAGATTCGAAACAACTAATTATACGTAGAATTAGATTAGTTATAAAATAACGAACTGCTCGACTTAGAAATAATTAGCAAAACACGTAAAATAGGTAAACATTTCTTTTCTAAAATTTTCGTAAAACAAGTTTACGTATCTAAATTTTAATATAACTAAAGACATTATAATACTTATTAGTTTAGTAATAATTACATAAGTTATGCATTTTTATAAGAATAGTAATATTAGGAAATTTTAATAATAAATTAATTTTTCGAAAATGCAATTCGATCGGTTAGAATAATTATAGTTAAGTTAGAATAAATCAAATAGCTAAGTAATTAGGATATATTAAATAGGTAAGAACATGTATAAAATTTATGTAACTCACGCAAAATAATTTTACGAATATTTCGACTTTAGAATTTTTATAAGCAACTTATCTTCAATTAAATTATTAAAACTATAAATTATTTAGAATTAAAATTTGGATAATTTAAATCAAAGTAAATAATTAATATCTGACTAACCGGTTCAGTCGGACTGGCTGAATCGGTAACCTTTATAAAATCAAAATAATTGATAATTTAATTTACATATTAACTGGGGTGAGGGTTAGAATAATTGAGCGTAGATTTTAATTAGTGTAATTTCGTGATTTCAGATCAGTCGACTCCGTATGAGTCTGATCCGTGGATCAATCCGACTGACCCGTAGTTCGGAGCATACGCAGAGTACGCTGATTTTTAGTGACAGAGACTTCAGCCCTACAGGTGCGGGATATCTGAATTATTTTCTTTCGTGGGCGTACTCTTACCAGTTGATCCATCTGACCTGACATCCGCACTTTATTTTAAGTAGTTGCATTAAAACTTTAGAGCATGTTTATTCTTTCTGCACTGTAGGTAGATTTGCATAAACCCTGAAAAACCTGAATTTACTGTATTTTAGGAGTAGAATAATTAAATAATATTATATATATATCTGATTAGAATATTAGGTTACTAGTTGTCTCCTTCTCGTGGAAGACAATATATTATTATTATAATACGTGCATACGCATGCATTGGTGAGAGCTGAGCAGAGCCGAGTGACTTCGTTCCGTCTTGGTGTCACTTGGCATGGGACGGCCCGACAGCCACTGAGCTGAGGGTCACTTGATCCTTGGATGGCTTTAGGATTATACTATATATATACCCTTTTTCGATCATTTTACTATTTGACGTGAGCAGTTCCGATCTCGAGTTCTGTGGCACGATACGATTCAGGATTTATCCCTTCCCTACATTAGGAGCTACTTTGCCTAGAACGGATTCCAAGGTCGAGCTACAGGAGCCTACGGGAGCTACGGGAGTCTACGGGAGTCAACGGGGGTCAACAGGAGCCTACGGTTGTGCCAGGCTCACACCGGACCCAATGACCGGACTCATAGCCGGACTCAGCCGGTCTCGAGCCTTGTGGAATCATGCGTGGTGTATCTATTGGACTGGCCGGACGGTAGAGTTCTCTCCTGCTCATGAGGGAAGAGATTAACTTTTTACGACATGCATTGTATGATTTCTCCTATTAGATATGTTTGGGTGATGAATCGTTAGGCGAGATGACACATTGGATTTGATATAACCATCGGCTAGTGTGCTATTATCTTGTGGAGCAATGCTCGATGTCACTAGGCAACGTGTATCATTGCACTCTGATCACAGTCCTTGGATTATATTGTTTGGATCTTTTTGATCCTATTGGCATGGCACGGGGTGATTACTTTATCCATATTATTATTATTATTGTATTTGGGCACACAGTGCAAGGAGTACTGGATTCCGACTTGATTTATATCCGATATTACACCTTGATTTTATTTTGGGTTTATTTCGCATGTTGGCATAATAGAATAATCGCATCATGGCATCATTCAAAAGTATTGTAAATTCTAGTAGCTATTAATATAGGTTCACACATGTGCATATTTTTAATTGTATTCATTTTATAAATAAAAGTGCTTTGACCGTAGAGGATCCCTGAGGGGATAATTCTGGGTCACATACTGGGCGATTCGTCGCTCACCCACAAGTTGTTTCGTGGGTTTTAGGTACAGGTTCTGGCGGTCCGCAGTAGGGGATGTCAGGAGTTGTCCCCGAGGGCCATACCACTTGACCTAGTTAGGGTTAGGCTTTTGATTAGGTTTACGAGTCCCGTATTTCCTGTGTTATATATACGGGCTCGATAGATCATGTATCCCCTTCTATAGATGGTGTTATTTGGATCCGAGATGGACCGAATTATATGTTATGTATGTGTATGTTTATTTATTTGCTATGTGACTGATGCTTGACATTTATATTATTTTGCTTCCGCTGTTGTTTGATTTATTATTTATGATTAGCCTTGCGTGCTTAATGATTAATTAAGCACGAGGCGAGGTTGATCACACCTTAATCCAGAATTCCTGGTTTGGGGTGTGACACATAGCCTGTTGCATGTTAAGGCTTTCTGATCCAATATTTTTTCACCAGCACCTTTGACTGTTATAACCCTGCATCCATATCTTGTATGATCATATCATAACTTATGTTTGCTCAAAAGCCCTTTGACAAAAGATAAGGGAGTAAATTGTAAATATAAAAGTACAATATTACCTTTCTTAGTGTTGGTTGTAATCAGCAAGTGTGTTCTCCAAATCGACCCCATCACCAATAATCACCAATTTTAACCTGCAAGCCAAATTCAAGCTAGCTTTTTACTGTTTGAACCTTAAGAATCACCAATTTTAGAAAATGATATGTCACTTCACCGTAATAAGTTGAAAATTTACAAATTTGAATAACCAGCCTACCATACAAAAATAAGGGGGAATTTCATGTATCCCCCTCGAAAACCTTGAAATTACGTATTTCCCCCTCTAAAATTCATAATATCATATTTACCCTTCTAAAGTTAAAGAACTCACGGATTTACCCAAATTCCTAATTTTTCTAATAGAACTCATTTTAAATATATAAATTACCCATTTCACCCCTTCTCCTTCACTGATTTGTGCCATTGATGTGCATTAAGATTCGTGCCATTGCCTTCAGTTATATTAAAATTTTTCTGTCAACAAAAGATACCTCCACTCTCTCTCCCTCCCTTCCTTCCTTCCACCCGTCCGCATCCTTTTTCGACCTCAATTTCTCATTTCTAATTTCCATATCCTCGTTGGCTTTTTACTAAGGTTTCATTCCTGATCCATGTTTCATCAAATCTGAATGGTTGAATCAAGATCATTAATATTTTTCTTGGTAGTAGAGCGAATATCCATTTCATCTTCTTAATTTTTCTTTTTACGATTGATCTCAATTGTTATGATTCTTGCTTCTATTTTCAATTTCAAAAGCTCGTTTATTAGTATCTCTTGGTTTTGATAATATATTTCATTTCTTAGCCCAAGCCAAGTCCGAGCCTAATTTTTTTCTTATCAGCTTTTTAAATAAAGATTTCCAGTTCATAAATTTCCTTACTAGATTTTATATTTCACAATTTGATCCTTAACATATTCTGAACCATACCAGAAAGCACGAATAGTTTTACATATTTTTGTTTTTATTGTATTTTTATTTTTTGCTGGGTGATTTGATGCTGCACGCCGCAATGGCATAAAACTGATAAACATAAATTCTATCGTTAATTAACTAATGAAAGCAATTAGTAAGGTTTGGACTTCCTCATCTTTTCTTTCTACTTCATACCCCTTTAATTCAAGATTACTGTTATATTCTAGTGTTTGTTACTTGGTTTAGCCTAATTGAGGGAGACAAAATTATGTACTGGTACATTTAATCAGGTTCCAAGAGGTACAAAATGTTACATTAATATCTATACAGCTATACTTGGAAATAATTTCATCTAGTCCTCTCTCAATCTAGTACACCGAGATGTTGCCAAAAAAATTTAAGCAGATCTATTATTTGAAAAAAGAATCCTTTTGTAGTTCTTTTTCAGACTATAACAAATTCAAGAAAAAATGACTAAATCTTGCTATGTCATATAACAGCTTGTAAAAAACACAATTTGTAAAATTGTTGTCTAAAACAAAATTAGCTTTTTAACAATTTTTGTGTGAAAGTGTTCATGCAAGGATTCCATTAAATGGAATCTGTATTTCTTTTAGATCTCAAAACGTTTCTGATACATGGGATGACCTTATATATGCTCTGATACAAAGTACATAGCAGCTGTAACTAACTGCTAGTTTAGTGCTAATTACAATTATACTCTATATCTATTATCAGCTAACCGTTGACCTGCTGGTTGTCTGTGTAAAGGACCGATATGTCAAATTAACAAATTTTCAGCAAATCGTTTGCAATTTGGATCAATGAAAAAGGGACTGTCTGCATACCGAAAGTTCCTTCACTTCTCAGCATTTCCTTCATTAACCTAAGGGATATTGATTGAACGAGACTGGGTTCATTCAATAGAAGGAACGAGACTGGGTGCGGAGAGAGTGAAAGTCAAGAATCGAGAGCAGAGGTATTCTTTGTTGACAGCAAAATTTTAATCTAACTCAAGGCAATGGCACGAATCTTAATGCACATCAATGGTACAAATCAGTGAAGGAGAAAGGGTGAAATGGGTAATTTATATATTTAAAATGAGTTCCATTAGAAAAATTAGAAATTTGGGTAAATCCGTGAGTTCTTTAACTTTAGAAGGGTAAATATGATATTATGAATTTTAGAGGGGGAAATACGTAATTTCAAGGTTTTTGAGGGGGATACATGAAATTCCCCCCAAAAATAATTAAGCACGAAATGGTTTGCCTTTCTCAAAATTTGATTTTGTTCTTTGTACGTTTTCAATACTTATGGTTATGTGGGGAATGCAGCTCTTCCCAACCGATATCGGTTCAGTGTATTAGCTCATTGCACATTTAGAACCTGGCTTGTTGTCCTTCTGTACTAACAGGTCTGGTTATTCTGGTTGAAAGGAAGGACTACACATCTGCACTAATTCTGTGCGGCTATGAACCCAGACCAGATTTTTATGGTGATGGACTGAACTTTACTTTCAGTAAGGTAATCTACTAATGCATTTTACCAGCAAAACAATAATGTATACCTAGTGCGAATGGGCTTCGCATCAGTAACCTCTCCTTTTCGAGAAAAGAACTCCCTCAACCGCTCTTCATTTGCATATTTCGGCAAGCTCTTTACACAAATCCTGGACCTATTTCGTGCAGAGAAATAAGAAAGGTGATTTGGGAAAAGAAAAAAAAATTTGATATCCAGTATTAGTGCAAGTATGATAACAAAACAACTAAAGTCCAAAAACAATGCTTGATTCTTAAAGATCATTTCTTCCTACCAACAGAATGACAAAAAGCTATGACAGACCTGAACTGACTCAGCAACTGTAGAAGAAATAGTCTTCTCAACAATCTGCTTTTGCAAGTCCTTTTGCACCGTCATGAGGTGACACAGAAAAAATTTAAGTTAATTTTAGTAAAGAAAACCAAGAGCAAAAAAATCTCCAAGTGACCAACTTTATATTAAAATTGTGGAACAATAAAACCTGACCCAATAATTATTCACATTCTGGATAACATTAAGATATGTAATTTTATAAAAAGATGTGTAACAGTGTTTCGTCAAGTTAAATTAAGTACTTGACCAATTTTATGGAGCAAAGTCAACACAAAAGGGTAGAAGAACTTGACCAATTTGACTAACAGTAACTTGATAAAGCTACGTATACAAAATTCATATACTTGGCAATTCAGTGTCAATTCATAAAAATTCCTGGATTGACACTGAATTGGTACCAAAATTTATAGTTTGCCTTGCCTTTCATGAGCATAGTCTTTCCTGTACCTACACCTCTATACAAAATTCAGCCCTTTAACCTTGAAACAAGATCGTTTGGCCTTGAATACTTGGAGATTCAATATCGGCCTTGAATACTTGTAGGACCCCTCTTCTCACATATAAATGCATCTTTTCGGAAAACAAGCCTACACAAATTAAAATAACTTAAAGTAGAAACATACCTTCTCTCTCAAGGCATGAATGATGCCATTGAAGGTAGCTGCCTTGCATCGTTTTCTACTTAGAACTTCCTTGAAAGTAGTATTGACCCCTCTTCTCACTCTCGCTCTCTCTCACCCTCCAAGCCCGAGCTCACCAAACCCTCCCTGCCCCTCCCTCCCGCTAAAGAACTCCGCTTCTCTCCTCTGACCTCTCCCTTCTCCACCATGAAAATAAAAGAAAAGGGGAGGCCAACTCACCGGATTTTAAGGTGTTTGATAAAATGCTCAAGTCAAAGTTTTTTTTCTTTTGTACTTATTATTTGTATTTGACAGTTTAATCTTGATTGAATTTGGAACTGAATTTCAGGCACTTTCTGGTCTGGATTCAGCGATTTCTAAGTCTCGACAAGCAGCTCGGTTGAATGGTAATGTGTCCCTTGATGCCACTCTCAATGCACAATTGAATTGTTTGTAAGGCATGTGGACTATCTTAGTATTGTTCCACACTGATTTCATACATTTTTATATTTTTTTTGTTTAAATTTACTGGTAATTGCTTAAGTGGCTTTTTTTTTTTTAATTTCTGGGTGCTTAGCATGGGGTCTGGCAACCGCACTTGGACTGCACAGGTACGTGTTTAATCTATCTCTATATGTCTCAGTACCAGATCGACTCTGCAATACTGACTACAGAGGTTGAGTGCTTTCTGTAAGTTCCTATTCTAGCCGATGTCAGATTTTCAATATTATTTGTGTTGCAAAGTAAGACCTCAAATCTAAAAGGGTTGGGTTGGGCTGCATTTGGCACTGGCTATGTTACTGGTACTGTTTCTTTTCAATTCCTTTACCAGTAATAAGTTTAGCAGAAATGTCCCATTTTTCTCCAAAATCTAACTTCTATCTCCTTATTGAAACAAAAATGCTCAAAATCATACCATATTGAACCAGATTTTTTTTTAATTAAGAAAGAAAAACAAAAAAAAGGGTAAGAGTTTAGGACCCAAGTTGGTATAGTAGGGTTCATGACAAAACTCTTATGTGCTAATATCTACTAGTACCAGGAATGATTATAATGCTTGATTACGTACCTTTTTCTGTAGGCTTGTGGTTTTATCATCATCATCAGGTGCCACTTCAGCAGAATTGAGACTAAAGGGAGCTCAAGGCAAAATGTATGCAACAGAACTGGCTCTTACCACCTGTAACACAAACACTTTTTTGAAAAATAACAAATTAACAACTCTTGCGTCCCTTCTAAATTAGCATATTTGTGGTGAGATATAATACCAGTGTTAGAGTTGATCATCCAAAAATTAAAATCAGAAAAAAAAATAGCAAAAGAATGTACATTATAAAACAATGTAATTGAATAGAGTTTAACTTTACAATTTATGACTAAGCCTTCTTTTTTCTGTTTATGTAGTGGAAAGCATGAATTCCGTTATGTAAAGAGGGACTCCTTGATTGAAATCTTAGCAAATGAGCTACCCAAAGACACAATTAGATATTCATCTAAGGTTGTTCTAATTAAAGAGTATGGCAATCTTAAGCTCTTGCACTTAGCTGACGGCTCTACAATTAGAGCAAAGGCACAATAAAACCATGTTTTATCATAAGTCCATACCTGGCTGAAATACATGTATACAAAAAAAAAAATTAAGTAAAATAACCCCGAAATTTAGTTGCAGAAAAAAAAGAGAAATTTTGGGTTATAACAGTATAAGTTGCACTGGTCATATCCAACCGCACTTAAGCACTCAACCCCATGTTTATATAAGTTGGTTGGAAAAGGTTCGGTTGTGTTAGATGGGGACATTTTAGTTGTCTTCTTCTTGTCTACATTGTTGTAAATTATTTAGTTTTTCATTTGCTAAGCAACACAATTAAGTTATAGGATCTTAACTGGAAAAATGTGATTATTTTGGTGTACTATGTAGAAGCCCCTTTCTTAACAACACGTTTAAGTTTTGTGTGCTCGATTCTGTTTCAACACTCCAGTATTAGCCTTATAAGTAACTTGAAAATATCAACTGTAGGACTTGAATCAATATGCTAACTTAATCGAAAAGAACTTGATTTTGATTTAACTGTGACTTATTTACATCAATCTATTAGTTTCTTGTTCCGCAATTTTTACTGAATACAACATGAGATGCTTCAGGTTGAGCTCTGGTGCAAATTTTATTGAAAGTAGGTTCATTCCATTACTTTACTGCTTTACAATACTAATCAGCATCTGCATTCTTAGAAGTAGGTTCATTCCATTAATTTAGAGATACAATTAGGAATAAAAATTTGGGGATGACCAAGTTGACCTATTGAGGAAGCACTTGGTTGGTGCCTAAACATCAACGATCAATTGATGAAGATGGTTTATTAATTGATAATTTTTTTGTGTAGTGTGTTGCATGACAATTTGGTGAATTGTTTTGTATCTCAATTACTTTGTAATGTTTATTCTTAAGATCAAAATTTTAAGATTTACAATTTAAGTTTTCAAATTATTTGTGTATCTTAATTGTTTATGTATCTCATTTACTTTTTAATATATTGTAGTAATTTTTATTGCTGTGATTTACAAAAACATTTTCAATTTGAAAGGAAAGATCAATTTTTTTTTTAATTTGAAAAATATTAAGTAGGATGTGAACAAATTAATATACTGTTGTAATGTATTTCTTGTTGTAATTTACAAGAATATATTCAATTTGAATGAAGAGATCAAATATATACAAAAAAGTCATTATTCAAAAATTCAATACTTGTTGCATGGGTTACTGTTCGCTTACAAAAGTATGCTACAAAGTTTCAGGTACAGCTAGCTGTACCAGTTTAAACCTTGAATTTACTCTCGTCTAAGATTGCAAGTGCACAACCCTATCCGTATAGTATAATAAGGTATCGATCCTCAGGAACGGTATAATTCGACTCTAAATTCTTACTAATCCGAGTTAGGTACTAGAAGTGTGAAAAGTTGGGTTTGGTTTGTTTATATTTCCTAATTTCGAGTGACAATTCAATTAACAGTAAATGAAAGCAATTAAAGGTTTTGGTTTTGAACAATGATAAAAGGCGCTCCCAGGGTTTCAGGTTTCATCCCAAACTTTGCCTTCTCTGGACCTATCATGCGACCCGTATGATGCGACTCGCATCATCTCTGATGCGGGTCGCTTGGCCCTCGAGCTGAGCTGACATGTGTTCGTATCTAAGTTGATTTCTTGTGCGAGGCTTCAACCTGTAGCTCTCACCTACTGGTATCTAACCTAAATTGATTGTCTGGTTTGCTAGAAGTATCCACAACCTTTCGATAATGGAAAGTTCACCTCTCGGCTACTATTGATCATAAATCTACTTCAAATACTAAATCTCAATTCCAATAAACATCAAGGCCAAATTACTAGAAGAGATGCTATAGACATCTAACAGTAGACAATCAAGAATCAATCAAGCAATCAAAATCAAGCAATCAATGAATACTCAAACAAAGAATCACACAAGTTCAAACTTAGATCAAAACAACATGCAACTCAAAGACAAAGTTTAGAGACTACATCCTAATCCTAGGAACTAAAGATCTACTCAAGCATGGTAAAAGAAAGCATAAAAGAGAGAGAGAATAGGCAGATCATGATGAAGCTCGAAGATCCAAGGTGGATTGGAGAGGATCTTGCAATCTTCTCTTCTCCTCTTCTTCAAGCAAGCTCCAATCTCTTTCTTCTCTCTTGATCTCTGCTCTCCAAGTGATCTGGAATCTAAAGGGGGAAAAAGCTCCTCAAATTCTGGCATAGGACCTCCTTATATAGGCAACGGGTCTGACTTGGGGCTTGTCAGGTTCAATTTGAATTGGGCGGCAACCCGTGATGCGACTCGCATCATCTGGTCTTCAAGTGAGGACTGAGGGTCGCATCGCAGGTCGCTTTGGGCTTTGATGCGACTCGCATCTTGGGTGATGCGCCTCGCATCTTGGGTGATGCGCCTCGCATCTTGGGTGATGCGCCTCGCATCTTGGGTGATGCGCCTCGCATAAGATCTTCCTGAAGTCTGCCATTTGCCTGATTTTGCCCTGATTTTGCCCGATTTCGCCTGATTCCTGCAAAGTAAGAACCAAAACATAGCAGTACCACATTTTATGGATATTCAATGTAAAAGGCACTATTTGTTGGTTCAAAACATAGATTTTTGTATGGAAACAAGTCGAAATAATAGGTCTAATAAGGTGATATCAGTTACCCATGCAATTGTTTAGTCTATATTCTGGAGACTTGTTGCATGGGTTACCCATGCAACTGTTTAGTCTAGAGTTTGGAGACTTGATGGGTATGAGATGAGTTGTTGCTGTTGGGTTTTTGACGATTCAAACTCATTGATTTAGCTTAAGGTGCAGAAAAAGTAAAACAAAATTTTTTACATCTACCTTAAGCTACGGATTAAATGAATCAGGAAGATCCATTTAATCATATTTACAAATCTACTCCATAATTGATTTTCTAAAGCTTTAAATCTATTTATCAATTAAATAGATTAATATAACATGTTTATACCTTGTTTCCAAATCACAGTTGGAATGCAGACCGAGCGAGAAGAGCTACACCAGGGAAGGAATCGACTCGGAGTATCACACGTGTGATACCTCTATCGGTTATCCACCAGGACTAACCGGAGAGCAGTTTATTTCTTCTGCCAGAAATACCGTAAACCGCGGAATTCTACAGAAACACTATTCATCGAAAAGGGACAGATTAAATATATTTAAGACTCCAAGTTATTCCGTTTCACTTAAAAGCAAAACAAGAAATACCGCAGAGTTTGTAAAAATATATTTTTCCGAATCTCGTAATAAACGAAACCGGGGAAGAGAGAAAAATCGATTAACGAAGTAATCAGATTAACACGTGAATTAGTAAGTTTTCTCTCTACCCTCACCCCTCTATTTATAGTGTTTTGAGGAGGTTCGCAAAAGACCGAAATACCCCTCAAAACAAATCTATTTACCAAAATACCTTGACACCTCATGCTTTAATATGTGAAATGACCAAAATACCCCTTCCACACTCTTCTCCATGCTTCTACACCCTAAGGTGTCATGCAAGGTGGCATAGGTGTGAAATGACCATTTTGCCCTTGGCCCACTAAGGCATGAATAGTAAAAGGCTTTGATTTTGGGCTTTGACTTTGGGCTTTTAATTTTAATTAAGGCTTTGATTATTTTTGGGCTTTTAAACCCATAATTCAAATCCATAATTAACAAATTAAAATCCAAATCAAATATATATAATTGTCATATACAATTATATTTCTTTTCGGTTGTTGTTCGGTAACTTTTATACAACGTAACGTGTACGTTTATAAATTAACCGTTGTTTCTGCTTGTCATTCTAAATGACATTTATAATTTAATTATATCACGTATAATTAATTATAACCATCTTAATATTAATTATAATCAATTTATAATTAATCAGTAAGATTCTCCGAGTAGCTCCTATATGGTGTGACCCAATAGGATCTGTGTTATGTTGGTAAATAGAGTTAAAACTGTTTTAACTTATATAATCATGAGTGGTATCTGGCAACACATCATGACCATCCAATTACATAGATGATGTTGTACCGTACAATATCACGATCCAGTAAACTATTTACTTGTGTCTGTTCTTCTGTCTCATAGCTATCAGATCAGTTTCAAGGTAGATGTGTGTCATCCTTGCTAACTGAATCTTTTCTTGATCTTGAGTAGATTATCAAATATAATTACTCTTGTAATTATACCGCATGCAGATAATCTAACTCTACCAAGGGGCCCAGTGATGCTATAGCTCGTATAGAGATACGAGGGACAAATAATATTATTGGCAGACTATCACTTCCTCAGCTAAGCTATACATATGGAAATGCTACCGTTATGACTGCTTTTTACGGACAACGGTGGATAACAATCACACATACACATTTCTCAGTGGGAACGATAAATATCTCATACTGTAGAACGTGACACTGAATGAAAACATAAATGACACGAACACAATTCTATTTAATGTCTCATTCGGGGTCTGTCAAATACCATGTTCCTAGAACATGTATCTATGTGATTAAATTATTAAAATGACATCTCGTGTCAAGTGGTTTGTAAAACTTAACCATCTTTTAATCCACATACTAACCTTATAGCGGTAATTAGTGTTCCTGCTAATTAGCTTGGTCAGTGACCTTTTAAGAGTATATATCATCTATATTATGGAGTTTCACAATTTCAGTCATGAACTCGAAATGATCCATAAATGCAATAATACTCAAGGCAACAAAATGATATAAACATTCAATTCATGAACAAAGCTTTACGATAATTTATCGTATTATTGACTTCTACATTATTACAAACTAACAGTTGCATGAACATTCACTAAAATATATTTTCTTTCTTTGCTGGCGGGTCACGGGTCATCAAATATTTGTTGCATGGGTAAATAAGAGACAGTTGCATGGGTAACCATCAAACTTGTTGCATGGGTTATAGTTGCATGTGACTACCCATGCAACAAGTTTAACTGTGTCAAAAATGCCAATATTTCTTGCATGGACACTACTTACCCATGCAACAAATATTTTTATCCTTGCAAAAAAATCTAGATTCTAGTAGTGGAAGCGATTGGATGGACAGAGGAGAGAGAAGCGGGAGGGGGGGTCCGAAGTCTTGGATGGACGGAGAAGAGAGAAGAAAGCTTGAAGAGAACAAGTGAAGCCCGATGTAAATAATCGAAAGAGATGGGGGAGAAAAAGCGAAATAAATTTCATTGTAGATGACAGGAAATGAAGGGAGTGCCTCAGGGGACGAAATGAAGGTAGTGTTCGGCTTAAATTTTAAGCTCCACTAAGAAAGATGTGTTTGGTAAGAGAAATTTAAGAAAATGAGTCTTTAGCTTTCTTAAGGAGGCTCGATTGCTTAAACTATGAAGAATTACGGTTTAAAAATTAGGGCAAGCTTAAGAAAGTGAGCAAAAGGAAGCTTAAGAAAGTGATTTTAAGCTTTGCAAATGAGTAAGTGTTTGGCAACCTTAAGACTTCTTAGTTCCCTAAAGAGCTCTGAGAAAGGCGTGCTGAACACTACCGAAGAGATCATAGCAGAGATAATGTCTCGTTAATCTTGAGTGAGATTTGCGGTTCCTGATTGAGAGCAAATGGAAACAAGAAATTTTGGGTGCATTTAGTATTTTAGTTAGATTCAAATTATTAAAAATACTGAAAATTTATTATTTAAAAGAAAATCATAGTATAATAAAATAATTTTTTTATTACTATTTTTATGTAGTATTTTAATTAAAATTATTAATAATACTAATAAAATTTTATTAAAAGAGGAATTGATAATATTGATGACGAATGCAAAGCAGCTATTTTTCTGAATTATTTACCGCAAACATGTTTTTATGTGTTTTTGATAGGTTTTGGAGTAAGTTGCGAAAATAGAGCAAAAGTGTCGAATTTAGGCAATTTCCGAAGATGGCATCTAAACCAGGCATTCCATGGAGTATGCAAACACCTCACATTAAGTGCACAATATGCAAAATGACAAAATATCAAGAAAACATAAAATGCACACAAATTCATACCTAACCGAGCTAGTTTATGAGCTAGGCTCCAGTTTGAACTGATCTAATATAAACCGAACCACTAACGAGCTAGTTCATTAACAACTCAATCTAGTAGCGAACAAACTATTAGTGAACGAGTTAGATGCCAATATCGAACCACGAACTTTTTTGCCACACCTACCAGTGAATCGAAATTTTTATTAATAGGAAATTATTTAAATAAATATTTATAATGGAGAACGGATTTGAGTTTTTTCGAGATATAGGGAAAATGTGATAGTTTATAACGTCATCTGGACGTTATAGACCATCACGGTCAAGAACAGCCTGTTTCGGCCTCTTTCTCTGCTAGAAACAGACTCTATTTTAATAGAAATTGACACTGTTTTGGCTAGGAACTAGCAGGAAGTGGTACTCTTCCTGACTGTGATAGTCTATAACGTCTAGATGATATTATAAACTATCATGTTTTTTCTATATCTCGAAAAAACTCAGCTTCATTATCGATATTTAATTAATTAATTTTCTATTAATAAAAATTTCGGTACGAGTGGATATTATCTGTATGAACAGTACTTTAATGGCGCTTTTTTTTTCAAGTTTGTTATTTCAAAATTGAGAGTCCAGATTTTCGCGAATTTCTGATCACATAAAAAATTTGAACTAAGAATGAACTAGGTCCTTCCATTGGAAGACTGGGTCAAAGACATTAATTATATGTTGACGTGGATGCAGGATGGAAACGGAGACATCCTGTTCTGTCAAAACTGGAGAGGATCTCTCAAGATACATTAAATAACAAGTTGCTTGGTCGGGAGGACCTTTCGGTTCTCTCTCCGATCTCTCCTTCTGGAGAGGATCTCCTGTCGTTTCTTCTCTCTCACTAATAGCTGTGCTTTGTTTCTAACACTATAAATTCGAGGAGGGGTGAGAGAGACGGGCAAACCTCGAACCTTGAGCTAGGGTTTGGTTATGGGATTGGCGTTTCCATGGAAGAAGGAAAGCCATCGGTAGAGCGCATCAAGGGACCCAACGGAGTGGAGAAGATCTTGCTGCGTGAGATTAGAGGAGTTTCTATCGAGGTCTGAATTGTTTCATTTCTCCTGAATTTTATAAATTTGTAATGCTAGTTGAATTTATTGTTCTTTGTTCATCCATCTCTGCACGAACTGAATCTAAATTGGAAAAGAAAACATAGTTCGAGCAACCTCCCTTAGGTCAGGGAACTGGATGAATCTCTTACTGGTTCGGCACTAACTGATCTGGCAAGGGATGTTTCTTGTTATGTTCTAAATGAACGAAGCATTACTGCGATTACTGTAATGCTTGATCAGTAATATTTCTCTTTTTATTGTTCTATGACTATCAAAACTGAAAGCAATTGCCGATGTTAAGGGTTTCTGTTCGTGGATATGTGTTTGGCGAGCCTTCCTTATTTACTAAAAAAGAAAGTTTTTCTATTGCCAGAATCATAAATCAGCAATGGTTTGCTTGTTGGTATCTAATCTAATGTGATTGATCTACACTTTTTAGCTTTTTCTCATTTCATTTTTTCTCATTTATGTTTGGTGATTTTAATGCAACTGTGTAAAAAGGAATGTTTTATCTCAATTTTGTTGTCCAAATTTTCTTTTTGGCATATATTAGATAACTTGAACTCTTTTTGGTAACTATCTTCTTCTTTTTGCACATTTTGTTTCATCTGGTCAGTTTATTGTACTTCATCTCAAAATTCATTATCTAATCTTTTGAAGCTGCGGAAAAAGCATTCATATTTGTTTTTTTTCCAATATTTTTTTCTGTAAAAGTAAAAAAAAAAAATTTTAATTACCAATCTGTCTTACTTATTCTGTTGCAGTAAAATATAATTATTTTCATAATGCAGTAATAGATGGTCATGACTTAGTAATGGGTTTCCACCTTCCCACTACGAAGCTGGTCAAAAGTTCATGGCTTGGTCATGAGCTCTTTATTTTCCTCAGAAAAAAACAAACAGAATAGAAAAAAAAGGAGAAAGAAAGGTGGGGACCGCGCATGTGGTTTGCCTAGCTGGATTGGCTTGGTCTTACACTGATCCACATAGATATATGATGTTGACCATATTTTATTAAGCTGACCATGGTCTTCTGAACAACAAGTGATACTTTATTTTTGCTATTGTAGTTAGTTGTTCTTTTGTCCTTCTTCTTTATTTCTCCATTTATGAACAGTACCAAAAAGCAAGCATGCTTGGTATCTTTGTTGAGTATTTAGTGTAGCAACAAATGCAAGCTAGTGCAAAATATATCTTATTTATTGAGATGGGCGGAATTTTCATTAGACGTCTAAACTTATGCAACTAGGTGTTGTGTGTTTTCATTTGCGGTTTACTTTAAGAGCCCAAGTATGAAAACTGTGGTGTGGTGGATACAGAAAAATGGAAGTGTTAAGAATTGGGAGGGTATAAGTGCAATTTCCATTCACTAGTATAAATAGAATGCAATTAGCCAACATCAATTAATAAAACATGTAGTCAAGAAATCACAGAAACAGACTGATAAACACATGTGGTATTCGATGTAGCACTTGTTTAAGGGCCCAAGTACTAATACTGTGGTGTGGTGGATACAGAAAAATGGAAGTGTTAAGAATTGGGAGGGTAAATGTGCAATTTCCATTCACTAGTGTAAATAGAATGCAATTAGCCAACATCAATTAATAAACATTTACTCAATAAATCACAGAAACAGACTGGTAAACACATGTGGTATTCGATATAGCAATATGTTCCTTGAATTGAATTGAATTTACGAAACATCTGTAATCCAGCCATAATAACAGAACTTGGATTATATTTGCAACTCTTTGTTAGTTCTTGTCATTTGCATTCTTCTTTGAGAGCTCATATACGAATACACTTGTGGAATAACAGAAACATCTGAATGATTATTATTTATTCATGGATTTTCTCTGTTGCAAATGGCAGGTTTCTCTGTATGGAGGTCAAGTAATCTCTTGGAAAAATCTCTCAGAAGAGCTACTTTTTGTCAGCAGTAAAGTAAGTTTTTTGTTCAGAATATAATTTTGATGTTAATCTGTTCATTGATTTTGTTTATGTAATTTTTAAGTGCTGGGATCTATTGACGATTTATCTGTTTTGACAAAACAAATCTTTACAAACAAAATCAAACTACAAACAGTCATTTAGGCATTATCTATACAGAAAATGTACAACAGCAGCAGCAGCAGCAGCAGCAACAACAACAACAACAACAACCAAGCCTTTAGTCCCAAACAAGTTGGGGTAGGCTAGAAATGAGACCCAATCGATACAGAAAATGTACCATGCATGTAAAAGATGATGAGCTTTGGTGAATGTTTTACCATTTATTGGATGGTTTTATTACTTTTAGTCTGAATTTCACAAGATACGATATCAATGCTCCTCCATTTATAAACTCTGATAGACAGGCTATCTAGATGACTAAGCACATCCAAGCACTTGTTTTTAGTTTTCTACATTTGTTGGATTAATTTGGGAAATATCGTAAAAAATGTCAAATAAATCCATTGGCAAGGGATCTCATCTCCTTTTTATCGTGAACATGCTAATATACTTCCATGTTTTTTTTTTTCAAATATTAATTGTTGCATAGCCAACCAACAACTAATATACTTAATGTTGTCTCTAACACTTAATCTTTGTTTTCTTTCTTTTATTCAAGGCTGGTTTCAAACCACCAAAACCAATCCGAGGTGGTATACAAATATGTTTTCCTCAAGTAAGCTTTTAGTTCTTATAATTTGCACTCCTCACTCTCTCTCTCTCTCTCACACACACACACATGCACGCGCGCACACACGTGTGCACGTGCAAACATTTACATAGAGGTACATGTGCACACACACAAAACTTATAAATAGCCCATTTTTCTGGAAAATCTAGGTTGGAATTCATGGCATGTCAGAGCAACAGGGATTTGCAAGGACCCATTTGTGGGTAATTGAGGAAAACGCCCCTGCTTTTCCAACCAAAACTGCAATCAAGAGTTTTGTTGACCTAATTTTGAAGCCTTCTGAAGAAGAACTGAAGAATTGGCCTCACAGGTTTTCTTCTTCTTATTTTCTTTCCTATTGCTATAGCAAGGGACAACTTGCCTTTATTATTTTCTTTGCTTGTTGTCCTGTACTATGAGGTCCATGTTGACTGGTTGATCATCGCTAGCATTTAAAAAAGCTGGTAAAAGCCCCTCCTTGGTATAAGCACTAGTATCTCCTTCTGTTTAGTGATTATCATTGTCTTACTGTTTTATTATTATTATTTTTTTGGTTATTTTTAGTCTTATAGTGTCATATTTGATTCTCTGTGTCTACAGGTGTGAATTTAGGTTAAGGATAGCTCTCTCACCTGGAGGTGAGTTGATCCTCACTTCTCGCGTAAGAAATACGAGCACTGATGGGAAAGCACTATCATTTTCTTTTGCATATCTTACTTACTTTCGAGTATCCGACATCAGGTCTGTGATTTCTTTTCCTTTGAATACTATTTTTTTTTTGTTATATTAAGTTTCATAAGAAAGAAATACCACGCTGCTGTACGGTGAGGCGTCCCCCCCCCCCCCCCCCCGGACTTCATCCCTAGTAAATTCAATTTGTTCTTTTCAGACACTTCTTTGGCTTTTAAATAAAAAATGAGCATTTTCCTTTGTAAAACCAAGCTGGAAACATTAGATTAAAATGGGAATAAAAATAAATGGCCTATAAATTATTCACTGTTGCTAGGAGAATTATTAGAATTATTAAGTTGATGTCTTTATCTCATTAGAGTTTGGCACATATATATATGAGAAGGGATCCACTTGCATCTTTTTTTTTATGACACCGGATTACACTCTACATTTCCAAAGTCCAAACAGTTGATCTAAACCGTTCAACATGATAGATATATTAAAATGTGCTTGCTAATCAAATTTTACATTTTTTTGAATATTTTTACTATTGATTAAGATGGGTAAAAAAATTCAATGGTCTGAAAACGACATTTTTGTAAAATACTTAATAAATAGTAAAAAAATTAAAAAAAATGTAAAATTTGATCTGCAAGTACATTTTAATATTTCCATCATGTTGAACATATTGGATCGACTATTTGGACTTTGAAAACTTTGAAAATATAAGGTGTAATTCAGTGTCACCCTTTTTAAAAGGGTGTAAGTGGATCCCTCCTCTCTCTCTCTCTCTCTCTCTATATATATATATATAAAGAAAATTTACCTTGTAGTGTTACTCATAACAAGAATGGCAGGTTTGTTTTGGAGAAGCAATAACTACACCCTTATCTACACTTCTTACATGCATCCCATATATGTTGATACTCCTTTCTGAAAAAGTGTTTAACTTGACTTCCTAATGATCATAAAAAAAAGACAAGTGATAAACACTTTGCATATTAGTATCAAGCACATGTGAATTGAGATATGAACAATTTGCATGTTAAGTGTAAATACTTTGGGGTGCAGATAAAGGGTGTAGAACATGAAATGGCAGAACTGTATTTCTCATCTTTATTTTTAAGGGGAACTTGATATGTATAATCTTTACATAAACCTTTATCATTTTCTCCAAGAAATGTCTTGCAACAAAAACAATAAGGGAAAAATAATTTAGGTGCCTATAATGTATGTATATGTAAATGTGTGTGTGGTGCTTGAGCAGCTTTAATTTCACTAATATTTGTCTCTCCCCTGTCTGTGTGATTTTACAGAACTAAAGGGCTTGTTGGAAGTTTTTTTTTCATTTTTGTCCCTTTTTTCTACCTTTGAAGTTTGTGTGATTTTATTTTCTCTAATACGATATTGCCAAGGAACACTTTCTTGAGCTTGTTTAATGTTTGAATGTGGTTGTATGGGCGGGTCATAATTTTCTGAAACCAAAGCTAAAGATACAATTTTGTGAAACCAAATTCGGACTATTTTAGTATTTTTTTTATATTATTTACATTCAGTGAAGGTTGCGAAGGAAACATAAAATTATCTTGTACCAAAAGGAGATATTTATTTCATAATTTGATTGAGAAAAATGGGGACAAGTTTTGAGGATTCATTGGAGATTTAAATTTGCAGTGAAGTGCGAGTAGAAGGACTTGAGACATTAGATTTCCTAGACTTTCTGAAGGGAAGAGATAATCGCTTTACTGAGCAAGGGGATGCCATTGTGTTTGAATCTGAGGTATGTTAAGGTTTTAAGTCAACGGTTTACATCATCTAGTTTCATAATAATAGAATGTACTACTATTTGAACCGGTAACAGTATTTTCTCTCTTTTTTTGGTTGATTAAGGTGGATAAGGTATATCTGGGTGCACCTCCAAAGATAGCAATCATTGACCATGAAAAGAAAAGAACATTTGTGTTAGCCAAAGATGGACTTCCAGATATTGGTACCTCTCACTTTCTCTCTAGCACACTAACACCCACAGAAACATTTGCGTTAGCCAAAGATGGACTTTCAGATATTTTTTGGCCTGACTTGTTTATGCAAGTTATTTTGTTTGTTTACATACACATACACATACACATCTAATATAGTTTTTTTAATTAACCCTTGATCACACTAATGCCTAACGACCCTGAAAATAAGTACATAAACAATAGATCCACCAAAACTGAATATTCATAGATCTGGCTCAGTAATCGCTCCTTCCCTCTTTCTATTTTTTTGGAAATTCTTGGCAGCTGTTCCCAACCCCTCCCTCCTCTCTCCTTGCTCACTTGCTCAAAAGAGATTAGAGAACTAAATGTGTCCAAACAGGATAAATTTCAAATAATAAGATTTCCTTAAATTAAATAATAAAAACCCAAGATTGTTATTGTAAGAAAATCTTGAGGCAACAATCGTGAAATTGACAATACTTGTCATGGTTTCACTCTACAAAAAAGTAAATCGACAAGAACAATGAGTAATTTCACTTTATATTGAAATTGCAGTGGTGTGGAACCCATGGGACAAGAAGGCAAAGGCAATACCAGACTTGGGAGATGAAGAATACAAGCACATGCTGTGCGTGGGGGCTGCAGCAGTGGAGAAACCAATTACTCTGAAGTCGGGAGAAGAATGGACAGGTCGACAAGAGATGTCTGCTGTCCCATCCAGTTACTGCAGCGGCCAGCTCGACCCAGCAAAGGTTATCCAAATGTCAATTGAAGCCACCAGTAGCAACAGTTGACCTTTCCCCCCCTTTTGGCAATTCTGCCATCCTGTACAGGTATAATGCAACCTCTCTCTCTCTCTCTCTCTCTCTGAAAAAATTGGCAGAGGCTCCAATGTTCTCTCTCATTGTACCTTGGCAATGGCTGCCAAGTAATGAATTTGTATTAAAACTAAAACATTAATTACATCAATCGCCATTCATAACAAACATCACATACAACATCTCATACATCCTATCTAAACATCCAACAACAACACACATCTAAATAACAACATGAACTACAAACAGCAACAATAATGATCAATATATCTATCTAGAGACACATGGTGAGCATGAAGTAACCTATCAGAAATTTCAAATCCATAATTGCCAACTAATTGCAGCTTTAAATCCCGCATAGCCTTTACTAGCAGTTTCCATGACCTGCAATAACAACAATCACAACACAACATAAGTGGCAGCACAAACCATCTTATCCACATCCACATCAACATCATCTCTTTTTTTTTAATACTTTTCTTGACTGGCAAAAACCTCTCCCGCCTATGATTTTGGTGTGGTGTGCCTAGAGGTGGAGCTGTAGCTCAAGAGCGTGGAGGGGCATAAGAAGAGGAGTGGAGAGGGGCAAATGGATGTGGTGGCGGGTTGGGGTCACTCACTCTTGCTCTCTCCCAATGAGATAACCCCCCCCCCCCCCCCCCCC
This sequence comes from Carex rostrata, assembly GCF_964058835.1. Lineage (NCBI taxonomy): Eukaryota > Viridiplantae > Streptophyta > Magnoliopsida > Poales > Cyperaceae > Carex > Carex rostrata. Next base: position 13,023,999 of record NC_135925.1, on the reverse strand, counting down.
CCCCCTCCCCGCCGTCTCCTCGAAGGGCACCTGGTAGTTTACAGATGTTATATGCAGGAGCAGTTTTGTATGTGCCCTTAGGAAGCCTCAAATAGGATATACCCTAGAAACCTAAAAAAATTATTGGGTGTGCTACCACATTTTAGTAATTATCGAATATATCAGCATAGGACAACAAAACTTGTGTCAATAACCCTCCAGTATATATTTTGCACAGATGTGATTCCAAAGTGCTGCCTCGTGTTCCTTGCATATGCCTTATTTTGCAGGGGTATTCATGATCTGGTCAGCCAACATATTGTCACAACTGACCCACACTTACTCGACCAACTGTTGAAATAAGGTTTAAATAAAGAAAAAGGAAACTAATTTGATTGTAACCGAGTGTTTTTTATATATTGGTTGTATGAAATGATGTGCTTAGGGGGTTAGCTGGGGTCAAGATAGGGACGTGAGAGGTATAATCTGATATTATAGGAGTAGGACAGGTACTGAGTTAAAAAAAAAAAAAATTTGTCTGTGGACTGGTACCAGCTGTTTGGTACCAAGTTTCCACATAACTCTGATTTCTAATAGAAATCGGCGGGTATACCCAATTTAAAAAAAAAATGATCACAACTGCTTAGTTGAACAAAACTGAATCGTTCCATAACTTTCTGGGTTCATAAAAACTCGGAGCCCGAGTTCTTTTCTGTCTGTTTGGCTTGACTTTGTTTCAGCTTTAGCTTAACTGGGAATAATACTAGGGTTTTAGACAAAAAGTTGTCAATATTTAGAAGACTTTTGTTTCCATCACACTAAAGTGAATTGCTTCCTGGAGAATGATTTCTGCCCTCTTTATTACGCTTCAAAATGCCTTGTTTGCTTCAGTATACCTCTAATAGAGTATTGAACTTTCTGATTAACCCTTCACCTTTCTTAGGTAAATATTTTCCTAAGTGGCTTGCTATTTCTGGCTATGATTCAGTTACAGTCATAATGAGACCAGTTTAACGAAAAAAAGAAAATTATATAATCAAAATGTGCATCAGTTTGAAGTCGCTTCCATTACAAATTTGCACCAATCCAAATTATATTAAAAGATCTGTGGCAAAGTAGTGTTTTTTTAAATTAATTAGGGTCTAGAGGGAAACTGACTTATCTGAAGTAATGCAAGATTGTTAGGCATTTAATGGATTATACAGCTTTCCATCACAACCTTATTTAACTTTTGGTTGGAATTTCAAAGACAAGTTCGCTGTTAGTTTTAAGTACGAGACATGTTGGGATATTTATCTGCAACAAACCCAAAATAGTTGCTTTAATTTTGAAAATGCCCTGGGAGTTATGGCCTATGGGGCAAATCGGTTTTTATTTTCAGAAGTTGTACCAGCTAGATATATTGTATTGGTGAAGTTGCTTTATCCCTGGATACCAGTTTTAGTTTAGTCAACTCTGGAAAATAAAATTGTTGATGTTAGCTCTTGCACATCTCTTTTGTTTGCAGGTATGGTTGAACCCAAGTGAACTCCATTAATTTGGAAATGCGGTTCTCTCCATCTTCTCTTGGCGCTATTTTTCTTCTTTTTTGAAACTTTATCCTGCTGGTTTTTTCAGAAGCAGAGCTAAACACTTGAACTTGGTAATAAGGGCACCTTGTTTTTTTGAATGGTGTAATACCAAATATGTTTTTCACCTGTGAATGTTGCTGTGTTTATGTTTCCTACTCGTAAACTTAGTACTTGAATTGGAATTGTCATACCATCTTTTTTTTTTATTTTGATTCTTGAATTTTGAAATTTCCATAACGGACTAGAGAGAGAGAGACCACTTCGATATTTTCCATTCTCTTCTCAAATTCTATTATCATGAATTCTTTTGTAATGGCCACTTCATGTCTAATCTTAAGACATTTGTTTCTTACAAGTGCTGCATTGGAATAGTTTTTTTTTTTTTTTTTAAATTTAAATTTTGTTATCACGTAGGGGAATTTGATGTACGACCAGCAGAAACCTCAAAATTACGTATATTCTAAAATTCATAAAAAAATGTCCACTTTTAATTGGTCAATTTTTGAGGGCAGATGGTTTATTTCTCTACTTATGACTTATGCATAACGGTATTAGGCACTCGTTTGTGATGCACAAACAAGCGTATATCTAAATAAACTGTGTCTTTGCAAGCTGATCAATTAGAAGATTGAATATTTTGCTCATACTATATTTTTCTTTTAATAAAGGATAAATGAGAACTTTATAAATCAAATGCGAGTTTTAATAGAAAAAAGTGATAGATCAGGTAAATTTGGGACTTTCTAAAATTTAGATGAATATAAAATATGATATTATGAATTTGAACATGAGAAATACATAATTTCGAAAACTTTGAAGGATATACATGAATTTTTTCCTAAACTTTCATTAAGAGTAAGGCATTAATTTAGATAGATTATAAGAAAATATTTGATAGAGATGTTTAAGAACAGGAAGCCGAAAAATGGTATACCAAATATTTGGGACCGGACCTATTCTGGACCCCGCGTAGTATCCGATTTTATACATACAAGTTATGGTATTTATTTGTGTATTTCAAACTATTACATCCAAAGAGTTCATCACGTAGTATACGATTCAGACCCAATTCCACTTTGAGAATAAAAAGCATACGGATCAAAATTTGAAACCGGACATTTTTAAGAGTAAAAACCTAATATAGCAGTTTTGAATTCTATCTGTTAGGATAGCACCTCTAATTAATTTAAGCATAAATTATATTTTGGATTTACCGATTTTGAATTTCACTTGTGTTCAAATGGGCGTAATTTGGCGTATAATCAACTCTGATGATGAATCTTCTTCTTCTTCAAAAAAAAAAAAAATCACATTAAAATGACAAGTGTAACAATGATTGTACACTGCCGGTTGTGAATTTATGCAAGGAGCTATTCTCCCTTTAGAGGGATTTGTAAAGTCCGAGACCAATAAATCACAAAAGGGTCGTTTGCATGAACAAACCTTAATTATGCTTCTTTATTGTGATTTGTGAAGAAATTCAGAGAATAGTTGGATTATTTCAATATAGTCTCCTCTCCTAGTCCATTTCATAAATGATAGAAATACATAACTGTTTTAAGCATTAAATCATAAAGCGACTTCATAACACTTGCACAATTAATTAGAGGTAGCACCAAAGACCTGATACCCAATGATAATCCGATCCTTCTGATTATCATCTTTGTAGTTGCAAAACCTGTTTCAGTGGGACAATAAATTCTAAGTTTCATGAAAGTGCATGTGAACATATTTGTTATGAAAATGAACAAGATCAACAATTTTGATTCGTTATTTGAGTTTCAAATTTCAAAACATAGATTGGTACTTATGCATTATGTCGTACCCACTAATATTGATCTCTAATTTCTCCTTTTCAAGTATAATTCAGATGCCGACTATATTACAAAAGAAAATATTGTGGTATTTTATTGTATAAAATAATTGAGACATTGAAACATTCTTCATGGTAGGTACGTATTTATAGTATGTGTGTGCGTTGTGTGTAAAGAAGTGGGCTTTACGCCACTTATATTCAGCAAACCAGCATCCCTTCCTAATAAAACAACATCTAAATCCACAGATCTAGTCTTAGAACTAACTATATATTCACAAATCTCAGTAATCTATACAATTCATATTAGTATCAAAATCAGCCAAACAATATCAACAATCAAAGCATCACTAACAACTCAAAATATAATCTGACGAGAACCATTTTGATCTAGTGGCAAAGACAATATATTTTCTGTATGCATACTTGAAATCTAAATGAGGAGCTACAATAGTAATTAAATAGTTGGGTGAATTGAGCCGCGAGCTTAGTGTAGTGGCAGGATTTCTCGTCTCTCTACTGGGAGACACATGTTAAATTCTTGGGAATAACGTCTAAAAGATGTTGAACTGACTAGGGCTCTTTAATTAAAAAAAATAGTTGGGTAACTTAACTACTAACATTTACTATTGTTAAAAGTCTAGTGATGTATTTAAGTAGAATGGAGGAAGGTCAATTGACCCTTGATTTTTTTTTTTTTTTATCAGTGTATGATTTTCTATATAATTTAGTGTAAAATATTATGGTACTATAAATTAACCATTATTCTCCACAAAAGAAAAAAAATTATATGATCAACCTCTAATATGTGTTTATCTCCCATTGTTTGAAAATCTAACTTTGCCCCTGAGTAAGCCACCATAAATTGTTATTTCCGAGTATATCGCTTAAGATGGTTTGCAAATTGAATTGCAAAATCCTAGGTAGCACTTTCAAATCATTGTTGGCAATTTCAATTTCACTTTCATGGAGACAGTGCAATTGCAAAATTTGAAAGCTTTCACTAAATGAAAACCTTCATCTCCACTTTCATTCTCCTGCAATCAATCAAATTTATTGTTATGATATTAAAAACAATTGCTAATCAATTGCATGAATGTAGTGTTGGTCCCAAAGGCACCTAAAGGAAAGGGGGGGGGGGGGGGGGGGGGGGGGGTTGTATAGGTCTTTTTAAATTTTAATCTAAGTTATAAAGTTCGAGTGTGTCGTAAAGTTATTCTTGGCGGAAACTTAGAATAACTTTATCCTAAACTAAAATATAAAATAAATAAAGTAAATAGTAGAGTTTAGAGACACTTGACACGAGAGTTGTTTACGGAGTTCGGCACTAACACTTACGTCTCTGGGGGCCCGTAACCTTTGAGACGGCGCGTCTTTCTTTACCTAATGAGAAAGTAATACAAGGTGGAACCGGTGAGCTCTTACAAACTTATGGGAAGTCACACGGCCCGAACAATGAGCACTAAAGGCTCAAAGACAATCCGATTTGCAAGGACTCAAGGATTGCAAGGTGACCGTGAGGCTCAATATAACATGGGTGAGCACAAAGGCTTGAAGGGTTATAAGGTGTTTGTAGTAAATAAAGATCTCTCACAAATTACTCGGATTATTGAAGTTGATTGAGTATGGTGCAGGAAATTTTCGGTTGTTGAATGAGTATTGAAGTTTAAGGTCTAGCAACCATGGTGGCTCTCTTGTGAATAGAGGAGATGAAGTTTGACGGCTGGACCGCCTATAGAAACCTAGCATTGGCTTCTATATAAAGGGAGAGAAGCAAATATAGATTTATTCTTGTTCTAAATTTGACGTCTGTCTTCCACGGCTTATACTGATTCATTAGTTCATATTCTGAATAAGATTAATACATAGAAGTTGTAGATCTCAGTCTCCTGAGAATTTCAAGCTTTGATTCACTCAAATAGGAGTTTGTATGACCAAACGGTGACCAAAATACAAAAGGTGCGCAGGCTGACAGAATTCTAGCATTGCAACAGTCCGGGTAGAGTTATAATGGTCCGTCTCTAGAAGTCTTTGTCTCATCTTGCAGCTGGAGCCACTTAACATCGATTTAATGCAGTGCGGTTGGTGTTTTTACCGTTATAATGGTCATCCACTGTCCTAGAACTTCAGCACTCTTCAAACAGGCATATCTTGGTGCTCGAGTGTCCAATTTCGGCATATGACTACTTTTCGGAAAACTTGTGAAGAGTAAATGTTGATTCTGAAGTCTTAGCCTTGATTGGAATATTTTTACATCTTATAAACCTGCACACATCTCAACTCAAGAAAACTGTTAAATATAATTTATGTATGTTTTGCAAATCTAGTCAAACAGATAAGTCGATGACTCCCAAAGCCAACATGTAAGATTTTTGAAATGAAAGAACAAAATTGATTTCAATTACTCCATGATAATTGTATTAATTTCAAAATTTATTTTATGGATGGAGATGCCCTTATTGACGAGAATATTCACAAAGATACTGACACTATTAAATATTTTTTATCATCACAAATATTCACATATCCTTGTAGTTAAGATTTAAGGAATGAAATCTCTCATAGATCTCACCTTTCCAACAAAAATAACATAAAAATAAAGATAATTAAAGAATAACTAGTATTGTGCCCGTACGTTGCAACGAAAATATATCATAAGAGGACATGAAAATATTCATACAAAATAACATTTTCATAAAATAAAAACTAAAGACTGAATAAAAAATAACATTCTTTAAATGACATCTACGTGTAAATAACATTCCTTAAATGATATATATGTTTTTTTTTTCATGTTGACATATTTTCATTAAAAAATCTCATGCAAAATGACATATTAAATGACAAATAATATTCTTTACATAATATAAACAAAATAGAAAGAAATTGAGACATGATCAATCAATTATTAATCAATTTCAAAAATTCATTAAATGATTTTAAAATAAATGGAAAGAAATCAGGACCAATCAGAAAGATAATACAATTTGCATGCGGCAAGTACATGTCTAATTAAATTTGAACTTCCACACGTAAATTATTTTTTTTGATAAAAAGCCCTTAGGCATTGAATATTATACCAGAATAAAATCCTACATAGTCTGTTACAAAACATTCAATGAATAATAAAAATAAAAATAAAAATTTTAAAAACAGTCCTAGCACTATTACAAATAAAGACTCCATTGATTTCATCATCATGTGAGAAATAATGCCGCTCTTCTCCTATTGCCTTTAACCAAACTCACCTGTGTCTCCAAATTGAAACACCTCTGGATCCAGTTCTTGTGCAATTTGGTTGTGCCATTCAGTACCCGTGGTAGCAGTGTTGGCATATGCTTCTTGCCTCCTTCTGGCTATATTTGCTAGGCCATGCGGTCCCTGTACCATCTCTCTTCCCATGTGGACTAAAGAAATCCTATCCTCCATTGAACTGTATAGCCTGATACACATGGACACTGTCTCAGTTCCATGCCATGATTGGATCCCAGTTAGACTTTTTTGCTTTGACCATTGCTATCAGGTTTTTACAATAAGAGATGACATAGAACTTCTCCCCCCCCCCCCCCCCCCCCCCCCCCCCCCCCCCCCCCCTCCCCCTCATATCTGCATGGCAACTGGCAATTCATTAGTGTGTTCTGTAATGAAATTGCTTCTGCAGTTAGAGGGTCATGTGCCCGCATTGGTTCCATTATCACATAGGTCAATCTACCAAAAGCATTATATGCCACCATACTCCATCCCGCCTTCTTGTTAGTATCCCATGATGTATCAATTAGGATTATTGAGTGCCGTGGCGGTATGATGTGTGTTGTATGTTCCTGCCTTGTCATCTGCACCATAGAATTTGGTGGGTTTATAACTAGCATTGCCATTTGGTTAACTTGCCTCATGATTTCAGGTGGTTGAGCCCTCTTTACAACAAAGATTTTCGCATTTCTCGCTTTCCAAATACACCACAGAGTGTTGCCAATTTGTGTGATGTATTGTTCTTCTAAATTCTCAATAAGATTTATTAGTGCTTGCGCGAAATCTAGGTGCACATTATCCACCCTCAAAGCCAATTGTGACAGAAACCACGTAACCCGTGAACTAGGACAGAAAAACAGTAAATGGACAAAGAACTCATTTTCCAAACCACATATGGGGGATCTTGGATTCATAGTTCTGAGTCACCTTTGCAATTCAGTCATCGTGGCTAAGCCCCCATGTACAGTTTTTCACAGGAAAAACTAAACCCGAGGTGTCAGATTTTTGAACCTGTTTCACTCTTCTTTATTGAACCCTGCAAAATGAGTATTTTTGTTAGAAACTCCATCCTTGGCGAAGGCCTCGAGTTGGTGATATAAATCCTTGGCCATTCCCATTAATCAACACTGTAACTTTGCTTGCCTTCATGCATTCCCTTATCAATGTGATAAGCTGCCTTGAGAATTGAAATGCCTCTAGTGCTCGGAATAAAAATGGCCACTTAACCGTATCAAAGGCCTTGCCAATGTCCGCCTTGAGCAAGAATGCTTTTTCCACACGTAAATAAACATAAACAAGATGCATAGAATTAGAAAAAGACATATTATTTGATTGGAGGACTCATATTAAATTTGAAATTTCATCTTTTAATCACAGTCATTGGTGGATCAGGACATCTACGTGCTTAATATAAGAATGGAGATATATTGGACAATTGGTAGAGTGGAATATTGGTCCCAAAGGCACTTAGGGGGGTGAATAGGTTTTTTTTATTTTTAATTTAAGTTATAAAGTTTTAGTGTGTCGTAAAGTTATTCTTGGCAGAAATTTAGAATAACTTTGTTCTAAACTAAAATTTAAAATAAATAAAGTAAATAGTAGAGTTTAGAGACACTTGACACAAGAGTTGTTTACGGAGTTCGGCATTAACGCCTACGTCTCCGGGGCCCGCGACCTTCGAGATGTTGTGCCTTTCTTTAGCCAATGAGAAAGAATTACAAGGTGGAATCGGTGAGCTCTTACAATCTTCTAGAAAGTCACACGGCCCAAACACGAGCACTAAAGGCTCAAAGGAAGACAATCTGATTCGTGAGGACTCAAGGATTGCTAGGTGAGCACAAGGCTCGAAGTAGTAATTGATTTGATCACACGAGATCACTCTAGGAGTTGTTGAATTGATTGAATAAGTTTGAGATTAATTGTAGGCATTCAAGTTTAAGCACACAAGCAACAATGACTTTCTCTAGATGAAAATACGAAATATTGAAGTTGAGGGCGGCTACAGTGTCAATCCAAACCTTGATATAGCTTCTATTTATAGAGAGTTGATAAAAAGGAAGTATCTGGTGCTGACCGTTGCAACGGTACAGGGACCGTCACAACGGTAGGGTAATTCGAACTGGTTTGGATTTCAATGGTAGGGATCGTGATGACGGTCACCATCACGGAAGTCTCTGTCTTTTCTACCGTTTTGTACCGGCTATTATCGATTTATTCCGGCACAGAAATTTTGCGAATTTATTTATTCAGTTGCAACAGTTCCTGTACCGTTGCAACGGTAGGCCTCACTTAGGTCAGTCTCAAGTTTATTTTACATATTAATTGTCCTTTATCTTGAGTAATGATTTTGCTATCCAATGTCTTGTGCTTCGTGACCACATCCTCATGTTATATTGCAGTTTATTAATTCATCCTCGATGTGTATTTATTGAACCTTCAGTTATCATGAACCTGCACAATGTCTCAAGAAGAAAAACTGTAAAATGCAATTATGTATGTTTTGCAAATCTACTCAAATGGACAAGTTGAGTGCTCCAAAAGCCAACATGGGAAAGACGTGCCATAACTAACATGATATGATTTTGATCCTGTGACTTGTCGTGTCGTGACCAAGTTATTTTTTCACATACTGTACCGTCACCAAAATATTGAATATGATCATGGTACATGAATGGTCATGCCACGTAAGTCACGCCATGCTCAAACATATTGTGTCCAAACACCATTGGTCACGTTTGTCACGTTTTGTCGCGTTTAACTATATTTTTCATAATTTAGGTCAGTATTTCAAGATTAACCATTTGATCAAGATCTAACATTCCTAATTACATGTGATTCTCGTGGCCACGTGTCGTGCTATATCGTGATCAATTTTTTTGTGTGTCGTGCTAAATGGTAAGAGCATTTGTATTGGAATTTTTTCTTTTAAAAGCACATGTGCTAATTCCTATTTAATTTCTAGGATGTAACATAATTTAATTTAGAAAGTTGTCTTTTAAAGAAATAATTTTCTAATTTATTTTATTAACTTTCGTTCTCTCTTCTATAATAATAATAATGGCTGACGTAACTATTAAAAGAAACTAAAAGTTAATATATTGCACAAGTGTAAATGGATACCATAAGAGCCATTTTGAATCCAATACACAAAAATACCTAAAATTTAAAATGAACTAAACTAATTATTTACCTACTGGAAAGTAAACAAAAAAAATAAAAAAAGAGAAAAAAAAACTTACAGTTCAGAAGCTAGTCGAGGATAGAGAATGAAGAGTGTGTGAAATAAAATTTTGTCTCTGAATGAGTTTATATAGGTGAATTATGGGTCGCAGACTGGCTCTGCAGTCCAGAATTGGGGCCGTAGATTGACTTCGTGGATCTATATCTGGGGTCGCAAATTGGCTATGCGGATTACTTTTATATATTTTCTAAAGAATCAGATTTCTTTTTACTATTTCACTTGATTTTAGAGAATTGCATAATATTAGCATTATTGGAGCTAAAAAGAGAAGAAAACGCATCAAGTTGGACACAAAGTCAGAGACCAGCCCAGGACGTGCGGATGCCCTTATTCGCATGCGACCCTGAGATCGACCGCATTCGATTTATGCCAGCTGTGCGACCAAAAGGTGAACCGCATACGACTCAGGCATCCGCACATAATAACTGTCAGAACAACGGTTACAGCTCTAGGTCAGGGTTAAAGGCCTTTATGCACCCAATCGAATACCATTCGGAATCTGGAAGCACAACCCACTATTTCAGATCAGAAACACCACTTTCCATGAATATTATGATAGATTAGATCTAGGATTTCTCGAAAGGAAGGCTATGTAATTTACAAATGATAGACTAGTAAAATAGCAAAGTCTTCACTAGAAGAGAAGGAAGAGGCAGGAACCGAATACGACATATATGAGAAGATAGATAGTATAGGTGTTAACATTCCATCTTTCTTCTTTATTCTCTTTCTTCGTGTCTTTTGTCTCTTTTGTTGTTGAACCCGCCATGAGCGGCTAAGTAACCATTTTCTAGGGTGAAGGCATATAATCTTGAATTCTTATGAGTTAATCTAATAGTTTTATTTATATTTATCATTTGCGCTTGATCTTAATTTTACTTGAGTTATATTCTTTATATCACTACCTATTTTGGTGCGTTTTAACCTCGACATCATGGAGATATACACTCCATGGTTGGCGTATAGAGTTGACCAATAGGAATATGGTATAATTATCATAGATCTAATAAAAGAAATAGACGTAACAGTTGATCTCTTGCGGTCTGAACTTCAAGTAGAGACCCATTGGAATATTGATCTACAGATGAATGTCGCGTTCGATAAACCAGTAGTGGGGTAATCTTAGTTAGTGCAACTACGGAAGAAATATAGGAAGGACGTAACTGTGAACTTAAAATCTTCTAGTCTTGATAATTGAGACTTATCATATATCATTTATGTTATTGTTTAGGGTGAGGCTAGGGTACCATCCCCTTACCAATCCTACTCAATTAGGATGTTGTAACGTAACAGTGATTAACACTAGGACATGATTAGCAGCCTTCAGATTGCATTTGATACCAGTATCGTGCATGTACGATTCTGGCCAAACCGTGTGCGACTATGACTGGAAGTGATAACCAACATCGTACGGTTTACACAGTAGGATGCGGATGGTGATATAACCGCATGCGATTGACTAACTTTACTTTTACAGATTTATGCAGTAGTATGCGGATGGTGACAGAATCGCATGCAATTGTACACTTAATCATAATTATATTAAACTCATTAGAATGATAGAATGTCTGATTCCTAGAAGCCCCGTCTCTTATCTACTAATCAATCAACCTTTAATCTGTTGTAACTAAACATTACAACACAACACAACTCAATCAATCAAACAAACAACCAAACCAAACCTAAAAAGACCATTAACCTAGACTTGGCTTTGCAATTAGATCTCTTAATACACCATCCATGTGGATCAACACCCTGATCTATACTATACGATAGATTTATGTGTTTGTAAATCGATTATAAAGTAGACAATTAGGGTTATAAATATTATTAGCTCTAATTTTGACCTATCATTATGCTATTAATAAAAATTCCGGTGGAGATCATGTTGAACGGTCCAGATCGATTACTTGGACATTAAAAATGAAGATATTGTATTCATAATATGGACCAATCTACACTATGCATAGAACCATATCCTCACTCTGTGTAATTAAATAAAGAGTGAGACTATAATATTGTGCATATTACGGATCAACTTGTGCTATGGATCTATATCTCTATGATCAAGACATATTTGTGTCGAAATTATGTAGGATTTTGCCTTGTTTTCTCACATTTATATTTAATTTACTATTGAATTCACTTACTATTGCTCAAATTTATGTTTTGACCCAGGAACCATGTTTTGGGGCTATTTTACATCATATGGAGCAAGAATCAGGTCGATCGAAAAAACACAGCATCTGTTCTAGGGTTCTGTTACGGACTGTATCAACAATTACAGGGTCAAGCCCATTACGGACCAAGAGAAAGCCAAATCCAACAGTAATACTATATGGATACTGTTGGTCTCAAAGTCACTTAGAGGGGGGTGAATAGGGTCTTTTTATATTTTAATCTAAGTTAAATTAATAAATGTGTCTATAAGTTATTCTTGGCGGAAACTCGAATAACTTTAATCTAAACAAATAAATATGAAAGAAAATAGTAGAGTTTAGATACACTTGATACGAGAATTGTTTACGGAGTTTGGCACTAACGCCTACGTCTCTGAGCCTGCGACCTTTGAGATGGCTTGCCTTTCTTTACCTAATGAGAAAGGAGTACAAGGTGGAACCAATGAGCCCTTACAAAGCTTCTGGGAAATCACACGGCCTGAGCACGGAATGGTTCACGAGCACTAAAGGCTCAAGGTCGAATAAGGTGAGCAACAAATGCTCTAGTGAAAAAGTGAGAATGTTGATCATGCATGATCACTCTAATAGATTGAGTATTGGTTGAATAAGCTTGAGATTGTATATAAATATTGAAGTTGGAGTGCACAAGCAACAATGGCTTTTTTTAGATCTGAAAATTTATCTTTTGAAGTTAGAGGCGGCTAGAGTGATAATCCAAACCTAGATTTTGCTTCTATTTATAGAGAGATGATCAGAATGAAGTAATTTGGTCTTAACCGTTATAACGGTTGGCCAACTTACGGCGGGTTTGGTCTGCCGTTAACCCTAACGGTAGTTAACCATTGCCACGGATGCATAGCGGTGGTTAACTGTGGTAAGGGGTCCATAACGGTTGGCCTCTAGATATTTGGGGGTGTCAACCGATTATAGCTGTTGCGCCACCATTTTCAAGGAATTATTTTGTGGAACCACGGATAAATTATCCGTTGCAACGGTTCCTGAACCATTGCAGCGATTGACCTCACTGAGGTCAATCTCAAGCTTATTTTACCAATTTTACTGATTAATATTCCTAATTTTGAGATGATGTTTTTGTTGTCCAATTCCTAGTGCTTCTTGACTTCATCCTTGATAAATATAACAATTGTTCATCTATCCTTAATGTGTATATTGCAATCTCTATAGTCATGAACCTGCACAATATCTCAAGACAAGAAAACTATAAAATTCAAGAAATATATATTTTGAAAATCTAGTCAAACATACAAGTAGATTATGGCACAATCCAACAGATACGAACCGTATCAACTAATACGGTCCATAACCAGAGGCATCCTTTGGAGAATAACTGCTCTAGCTGTATCCAGATCAAATCCATTAAACTCCAACTCATTGTCAATGCCTCTACCTCCTATAAATAGACTTCTAGACCGCCACTGTGATGGCCACACATGGAAGTTAGTCACTATTGGATTAACCTGATCGGGAAAGAGAGAATAAAAATACTAGACTATTGGGGGAGATTTTAACCGAAGAAACCAATAGTCGGATCCACAAAAGTATACATGGGAGTCTCGGCATTCGCAGACGAATGTCGCATTGTCTTGCCTTACCATGGGGACATCCTATAGCATCAATTGAGGGACCTAGTGAAGTGAATGTTGTTGGATTGGACCACACTCCACTGTCTGTTTGACTAGATTTGCAAAATATATATGAATTGAATTTTACAGTTTTCTTGTCTTGAAAAATTGTGCAGGTTCATGACTATAGATAATATGATACATGCATCAATGATGAATGAATGATAGGGTGGAAATCAATGCTAATAATATTTATAACCCTAATGTTTACTCTACTGTCAATTCACAAGCGTATGAATCTATCGTATAGTATAGATCGGGGTGTTGATCCGCAGAGTGGTGTATTAAGAGATCTAAGATGTAAACTAAGTCTAGGTTATTGGTTCCTTTAGGTTGATTGATTGTTGGTTGTTTGGTTGTAATGTTGAGTTACAACAGTGAGGTAATTAAGTGTTTAGAAGATGGGCTTCTAGGAAATCAGATATTTTATCATTCAAACTTGTTTAATCTAGGTTCTGGTTAACATAACAATTATGCACGGTCTGTCACCAACCGGATGCTACTGCTAATACCTATCAATGTAAAGTCACTCAATAGCATGCTGCTCTGTCACCATCCTCACGCGACTGGGTAAACCGTACAAAGTCTGGTTTCTACTCTAGGCAAAATCGTATACGGTTTGATCAGAACCGCACATGCCACGCACTGGTATCAATTGCAATATGAGAGCTGCTAATCCTATTCTAGTGTCGATCTCCGATCAGTCTCACAACACCCTAATTGAGTAAGTGCTGGTCAGGTACCTAGTACAATTGCATGAAGATTAATGATAAGTCCTAATTACTAATATTTCACAATACCAATAATCAAGATTACTCCACTATTAGTCATAGAATACGACGTTCGTCTGCTAAACCATATCCTAATAGGTTCTTTAATGTTGTTCGAATATAAGCAGTCAACTGGTCAGTCATATTCTACTTGTATCTAAGATACTTATACTCTTAGATTATTGGTTAACCCCACAATGGTATGGGTGGAGTGTACATCTTTATGCATACGATGTCACTTTAAGCACACAATAAGTAAGACCATAAGGCATAAATCTCAGTAAGAATTCAGATCATAGTGCAATGATAATATAAATAAGCAACTAGATTAAACTCATAATAATTCAAGATTACATGTCTTCACCCTAGAAAATGGTTGCTTAGCCGCTCATGGCGGGTTCAACAACAAAAGAGACAAAAGACATAAAGAAAGAGAACAAAAGAGAAAGATGGAAGGAGTACACATATACTATCTCTTCTCTCATGTGCACCGTCTTCAATTCCTGCCTCTTCCTCCTCTTCTAATGGAGACTTTGTTGTTTTATAGATTTATCATTTGCATAGCCTCTATAGTGAAACCCTAACTTTGTATATATTGATAGATGAGAGATTGATACAAAGGGATTGGTATTTATAGGCTTCCTGGATGTATTAGGGCAGAGAGGGGTGCATCATGCAGTTATTGGTATTTGAGAGAGCAAGTAACTTGGAGTCCAAGTTGTTCTATAACCGTCATTCCTTCTAGAAATTGCAGTATGTGCGGATCTGGCTGAACCACATGCGATTGCATGCTAAAACGCATGCTACCGAATACTGGTACGCACACTGATGTGCTGAGCCTCACAGACTCGTCGACCTTTAGTATTTTGGTTGCATAATCGTCATCCGAGCTCCGATTGAGCTAATTCAAGTTGAGTTGGAAACTAGACAACGAGATCTACAACTTTCATGAAGGCTTGGAGGTCAGATTCGGAATGTACAGGTCTCGAGAAGCGATCCAAAATAAATGTACTATGTGCATTTCTGTGCAGATGACTTCTTTAGTAGCGTGCGATTGGGCATGTGGTTTGGCTCATCCATGTGCTACCAAGAATCTTTAGATTCTTGCTCCAGTTCCTTGCTTCACTTGCATGCGGTTTGCATCCAAACCGTACAGCAAATACTTATTGTCCATAATACTTCGTTTTACCCCTGTTTTAGACCTAAAAGTAATAGAAATATGCAATTCTCCATAATTAGGGTAAAATGGCAAAAGTAATCTAATTATATAGAAAATAAGTAATTGTGATATGATAAGTAGCAATATTTTATGTTAAGTGATAGAGAAAATAACGACTTATTTCACCCCTATCAATGAACAACTTTAATACTTATCAATGATGTAGTCATGAAGCACTTGGCATTGGACAGCAGAAGCATCATCTCAAGATTAGGAATAAATATCTGTAAAATTGGTAAAATAACCTTGAGATTGACCTAAGTGAGACTTACTGTTGTAACTGTCCAGTGACCGTTACAACAGTCAATTAATCCATCGCACAACGGATAAAATAATCCCGTAACAATAAAAGTCAGTTGGCACCCCAAAAACTTCAATGGCTGACCATGATGGGACCGTTACAACTGTCTATCTATCCTTAGGGTTAACAACATCCAAACCCACCGTAAGTTGGTCAGCCATTATAACGGTCTAGACCAAATTACTTCATTATGATCAGCTCACTATAAATAGAAGTAATTTTGTAGTTTGGATTATCACTCTAGCCGCCATTAACTTCAATACACGAATTCAAAGATCTAGAAAAAGCCGTTATAGCTTATGCACTTGAACTTCAATATTTTATTCAATCTTAAGCTTATTCAATCAATACACCAATCTCAAGCTTATTCAATCAATACACCAATCTCAAGCTTATTCAACCAATACACAAACTCTTAGAATGATCCTGCGAGATCAACCATTTATACTTATTCCTTGAGCCTTTGTTACTCACCCTTTGAGCCTTTGTTGCTCGCTTTGTTATCTATAGTTTTTAGTGCTCCTTAAGCCATTTTGTGTGCTCGGGCCGTGTGACTTTTCAAAAGATTACAAAGGCTCACCAGTTCCACCTTGTACTCATTTCTCATTGGGTAAAGAAAGACGCGTCATCTCGAAGGTCGCGGGCCCCGAAGACGTAGGCGTTAGTGCTGAACTTCGTAAACAACTCTTGTGTCAAATGTCTCTAAACTCTACTATTTACATTATCATTTATTAGTTTAGATTCAAGTTATTCTAGTTTCCGACATGCTAGATAATTTAACTTAGAATAAAAGTTTAAAAAAGTCCTATTCACCCCCACCCCCCCCCCCCCCCCCTCCCCTCTTTAAGTGCCTTTGGAACAAACAAAAGTTGTTACTTTGGGCTTATCACAGATCTCCTTGCACTTTTCAAGTCAAGCCTTAACGAGAAGACTTGATTTGTAGTGTGGTTGTAACAGCAAAAGTGTTAGGATTAGAAACCCTCTTACAATAACTGAAAACCAACACCAAACCAAAATAAGAATCAAAGCGGATTGAAGTAACAATGGTGTGTCGAACCCTAGGAATCAACATCTCATGTTATATTACTCTATTTATCTTTCGAATTGAAAATACACAGTTTGCATCTTTTAATCACTCTCAAGATATGATTTTGTCTAGCCCTTCAACTGGTCGTGATTTGATTGCTCAAGACCAATAACCTTATTCCATGCGGATCGATACTCGATTATACTACTCGATAGAATCATATGCTTGTGATCTGATCAGAAGTACAAACGGATCGATCATATGCTTGTGTAAAAATATATTTGGTGATCAAATTTTATATTTGTTTATATTTTTTTAACTATTTTGTAGATAAGTAGAAGGTCACTAAAAAATAGCAATTTCTTTTAAAATGTAAAATTTAATTTCAAATATATTTTAATATGGAAATTACGTCTAACGGTTCGATCAGCTATTTGAATTGTAAAAATAGATATATGAATTTATAACACAAGTAGATCTGTAATATGTATATGCCTGTAATTATTTGAAAATTGTTCCTTTGTTTTTAAACGACTTTTACATTATATCAAAATGTATACATAATTTATTTTTAATTATAAAAAGTATATCCGCAATTTTGTTTTCTTAATTTTAATAACTCTATATTATCATTATCAGTTGTCCTAGTTATTGAACAAAAATAATAAATATACCATTTCCCATTAAAAAGGAGTTCCTAAATAGTTGTAGACGGGGTTAGAGCAAAAAAAAGGGAATAGTTAACAAGAAAACCGAAAAGAGGAAAATTAAGAGGGAAAATAAGAAAAGAAAAGAAAAGAAAAAACTTCCTCCCTCCTTGCTCTTGCTCCACCGTGATCGAGAAGAGAGAGAAGCAGCAGCAGCTCAATTCCAATCCCAATTCCCAATTCTAATTCGGTGCAAACAGAGAAGTAACAGAAAGAGAGATAAAGAGAGGAGGGAAAAGCTAGCTGAAGCAAGGAGGCAAATCGCGCGGCATCACGTGAACCAGACGGAGAAAGAGAAAGAAGAGAGAAAGAGAGAAAGAGAGAGAGTTGAGACTGATCCTCGTTTCTCTCTGGTATTCATTCGCACTGTTTCGAGCTTCTAGAAGGTTTGCATCTCTATTCCCCATCCCGACTTCTCTCCCTCTCTCCTTCCGAGCGAAATCTAGTTCGTTTTAAATTAGAAGTCAATCTGTTTGTTCTTAAAACGAATTTAACTGCTCGACCAGCAATCTCCTCTCTCCAGCAACTCAAATCTAGCGAAAATTTGAAATTTTGCGCTAGGGTTTTGATCGCTTACTTAGCCACTACTATTACAGCTTATTATCCCTTTTCTCGTACATTACTTTTTATTTTTCAACCTAATTTTTACGATTTTACCCCCAAAGAAGTGACCTTTGACATTGTATTTTTGAATTTTTTTGTGATTGTACAGCCGTGAAGAATTGTTTGGATCTCTCCCAATTGGGAATTTCAGCCCAGTTTTAATCTTGTCTGGTGAAATTACATGAATTTCACCAATTGAAAGATGCCTTCATCGTCAGCTGCACAACGCCAGCATGTCAGAATCAACCTCACTGAGATCAAGGGACGGATCTCAAAGAGGCTGGGTCCCGACCGGTCAAACCGGTACTTCACCTGGTTGAACCAGTTTTTGTCAAAAAAACTAACTAAACAAGAGTTCAATAAGCAATGCTTGTCTCTTTTTGGGCACGAGAACATCCAATTGCACAACTATTTTATTAAATCCATTTTGAAGAATTCCTTTCTCTGCAAGACCCCTCCAGTGCAAAATTATCATGACAAACCCCCAGTAAAGAATTCAGGTGTTAATATACCCACAAATTGGTGCAATGGTGGGATTTTACCGCCTTCCCCTCGAAAAGTTAGAACTGGTGGTAGAAGGGTCAGAGACTCAGGTCTTGGTGGGCCTAATGGGCTTGTGGGTTTTGATGCGAACCCAAATTTGGTCTCAGTTGATGGTTCAATAAAGGAAAATGGAGTTTTGCATAACAAAGAAGAATCTGAGAATATTCAAAATGAAACTTTCTTCTCTAAGAGGCAACCTATTGAGGCTCCACTTGGCATCCCCTTCTGCCGGGCGAGTGTTGGTGGGGCCTGCTTACCGTCCTATGCCGGTTTCAGTTCCAGTGCCAGTACAGGCGTTCCTTCATGTAGTAGTTTGGGTGAATTGTTTAACATTGATTCAATTAGAAATCGAATTGAAAGTATTGCAAAAAGAGAAGGGCTAGCAGCAGTTGGTACCAATTGTGCCGAATTGTTGCAAAAGAGTCTTGATGTATACCTTACACGGCTAATCAGCTCGGTTGCCAACATAACCGGGTCAGTCAGACGTTCCAACATGGACCAGAGAACAATAACGCTCGAGGACTTTACACTTGCCATGCAACTCAATCCACAGCAACTTGGTGAAAATGCACCTGAGCTGATTGAGAGAATGAACATGAGATTGTTTGAAAAAAGAGACGAATATGACAAGAGGATATCATGAGTGTAAGAGGAAGGGCTTTTTGTAATCTTGGAAATGTTCTTGGGGTAGAGAGAAAAGTTTATTCTTGTTGTATGTGGAGTAGATGCCTCTGAAGGGGAAAGCAGTTTTGCAGGGAGTAAACTAATGTGTAACTTGGTATAAATAGATAATTGATAGGGTTATATTTGTCATTCGTAGGTTTCAGAAGGTTCTTCTTGTAAATTTGGTGTTTTTGATAGATTATTTTTTGTTCCTTTTTGTGGTTGAGTCATTCTGTGTTATGTTGAGAGACTATAACTAATTTCTGTAATTCATTATGGGTTTTATTTGAAAGAATTGTCATTTCTGTCTTGCAACTCTAGTTTTCTTGTTTGTTTCTGTGACTTTAATTCTGTTGATATGTAACCAAGAACTTGATCATTCTACCTTCTTAACCAAAGAGAAGTCAACCCAAGTACAGTCCTTGAAGGAAGTTGCTACCGCTGTTATGGATGCTATCTTACTTGTCAAACTGTCAATGCATATTTTCAAAGGGCTTATAAGGTAGATTCCTTTTTCTTTTTTCTTTTTTTTTTTGTAATTTGTTATTGTGGAAGAAAAAGTTGTGTTTTTGTTATTTATTGCAGGTGATATTTGTGCTAGATACCAATTTATTTAATACAGGCCCAGCTGCAGAGGCACTGGAGTTAAGGTATGGAATTTAATAATTGCCATGGATTTTGCAAAGTGTCCATATAATTATAAAAAAAAAAAAAGATACAAAACACTCCTCATTGTGTGCAAAATAGTCCCTACTTTATTGGGAGATAGAAACTAAGATTCTACCACTGGTCCTTTAATACTGGCTCTTTAATTAATTAATGCAATTGCAATGAAGGCATGAAAAAACAATGCTTAAATATTGAAGAAAGAACAGAAACCTAATAATTAGGAAATTCATTTGATTTCGACATTGAATATTTTACTGAAATTAACAGTCAAACTGTTGGTTTGAGTCAATTATTGAAGAAAGAACAGAGACCTAATAATTAGGGAATTCAACATCAAGTTTATGACTTATTACATTATATCAGGTATCATCCCCTTTAACAGACTAATTTGTGGACTTAATTTGGAATATTGTTATAAAACAGGGTCTCTCTTTGTTTCTTTTCATCATACGTAAAACAATGGAAAGAGTGGGCCTTTCTGCACTTCCTAGATATGATGTGGATTTCTTCTGTGAGTTATCCTTTTCCTTTCATTACTTCTGTTTACTAGATTGTACTGATACAGACAGATCATAGTCGGCAAGATTCAGTGTGTGTGTGTGGGTTGGGGGGGGGGGGGGGGGGGGGGGGGGGGGGGGTGACGAGTATTTAGGGATAAACAGGTTGGTTTGAGAGTCCTTTGCACTGGTATGCACTCTGATCAATACAGCAAAATGGAAAACCTAGTTGTGTGATAGTCTGATGTGGCTGACCAAATAGCAACCAGAAAAACTAATGATGTCGTGTAAATTCACAATTCAATTGATTTCAAATAACTGAAATCTGATTCCAATAATTCCTGTAGTTTTGAGTACAGCAGAAAAAAGAAAATTTTCTATTATTTGACCATCATCTGTACCTGAGGGAGGAGAGAGAAAGCCACTTATAATCGGATCAGAAGTATTAAGCTTGTAAACTCTGACTGGAGGGCATGTACCAGGAACATAAAGGAAAATAAGCCAACACAAATCTCTCTGTGCATGCATTCGACTCCGTCTCTCAAATTTTGGTAGTGGTTGCCAAGGTTGCGACTCTCTCTCTATTTGGGGATAAGAGACTTTGTGTGTGTGTGTGTTGACTGTGCTGGCATGCAATTATGCCTGACTATATTTGTGCGCATGCATGACAGTGAGGGTGAGAGAGAAAGGTAGAGATCCTTGGCAGCCTCTGCCAAGTATCTCAAAACAAAATAAAAAACAAATAAAAAACAGAGAGAGAGAGAGGGAGGGAGAAGGAGATGGAGTGAGGGAACGGAAGGGAGGCACAAAGACACATACACGCCGCACAGATAATGTCACAATCTTCATAACCGAAAAATGACAAATTTGTTAAATTCTATAATAAATTTGGAATTCACCAACATTTATCTACTTATCTTAATATTAAAGCAAATCTTTGTGAATGTTATCTAATATCTTCTGGCGGTAACGCCCTATTTTCAGTTATTGTAAGAGAGTTTTGGTTATCATTGCCATTGTGTGTACCATCGTGAGGTGTGCCTTCTCAAAAAATAAACTTGAATTAAATTTTTTCCTTCTTTTATATTTTGGAAAAATAAAAAAAGTGCAAACATAGAGACATGAAGACTCTAAAGGGATAATATACTTCATATAAACTTTGTAATACAGATGAATGAATCTTCTTATAAAATAAAATTGCTAGATGACATTACTTTACCAGTAATTATTTACTTTGTCAAAAGACAATAATATTCTAGAATAGAAACATGGACATCTTGTAATACAGTTTTTATAGCAAGTTATAACTTATTATGTAAAAGGAAACATATTTTGTCTGAAAGAAAAAAATATTCACTTCTTTATAGAAAAGTTTAACTTTCTTGTGCCAGACACAAAAAAAAAAAAAAAAAAAATGAAAAATATACACTTCTTAAACCCAAATAAAAAAACTATAAAATATTAGAAAGATTCTAGCATGCAAGTACAAACTTCATGGGGTTGATTTTTGATGGTATAATCATATAGTAATGGTAGATGCATATCATTTTCCTTGCAGATTATGTTAACAACTCCGGGCCTGTGGGTTTCTGTCTTCTATAATTTTTTTGGAAGAACCATCCTGACAACGCAAAGCAAGAATTCATCTTTAGTGCCATCTGGCATAAACTTTACCAATGTATGGAGTAGCACATCAGCCCCCCACATTATACAATATAAATACACCCAGTGGTAATCAAAACCTCCTTGAGCATTTTTCATTCCCCGTAAGCTTCTTGTCCCACCATTCTTGAACCATGGAACACAAGCCCAATATGGTAAGTAATCTATGTCGTTCGTGAACTTTGAGTGTTAATTTTTTTCCTCTTTCTGCTTATTTCCATCTATTAGACACAAGCACGGTAGCATTAGACTGTTGTTTTCATTTTTTTTTTTTTTTTCTTTTTTTTGCACTGAAGTTTCGCTGACATCTGGCCTGTTTATAGCATGTCCTGCAATCAGGTACAGATAGATGGTACCCCAATAGTTATCTATTGTGGCTTTTCATTTATTTAATTGGTGCTATCTGTTTTTCCCTTTTTTTCTTTTGGTTACTAACAGATCAGGTTGATCTGTTGTCATGGCTTAAATTATGCATTGCTGGATGTATACCAGCAAGTACCAATTCGTATGAGTTGTTTTGTTGGAAGAGATCCCTTCTCCTTTTATCCTTTTTTTTAGTTCTTTATATTAGAGCTTTGAATTTTCTTGGGTTTATGAGAAGCCTCAGGTAGAACCGCGGGCTTAGTGCAGTGGCAGGCAGGTTTAATTCTCGAGAATATCATCTAAAAGACGCTGGGGTGTTCCGGGGCCCTTTAATCTAAAAGAAGCCTAGGATTGTATTTTAAAACCAATTTGTGTCAACTTCAGTTGCTGGTAGATCTGATTGATCTGTTATAACAGTTGGTATGAGATCATGCAGTCATCGCGATAACAAAAGTACATTCTCTAATTTATTTGGATTTTTTGAGTTCCTGATTCTATTTTATTAGATGAATTAGTGTCAATTTATGACTCAGTTGATAAAGAAAATTAATCTCATAAAAAAAAAGATAAAGAAAATTAACAATACTGTCAGGGTATATAAAGTTAAAGAAGATGGACCAAATTGCAAAACTGCCCTTCAGCCTCTCTTGTCATTTATTTTTCCAATTTTGATATTTTGCTCCCAGTTGTTTCTTAGAAACCAGTTTTAGCTGAAAAATATGTGAAGATAAGTTTCATACCTTTTTTTTAATAACAGAAAGTTAATGCAGTGACCGTTTTTTCCAATTATAACATAGAATAAGAGATTTTTTTATAAACCATAAATAGAAAAACAATTTTTAGGGAACCAGCATGATTGTTTTTTTTTGTGAAAAACCACAAAGACCGAGTGGAGCATTCGGTCTCCACTTTTTTTTTTCTCCAGACTGAATGCTCCACTCGGTCTCACTCTTTTTTCAACTTTTTTCAACTTTTTCATGCGGCAAACGGTGTGGCATATGTTTTATGTATATGTATAGAGAGTGACTTGAAATTTCAAAATTCAAAAAGTCGATCCGAACTGTTCATCTTGTTTTCCATATTAATATGTGCTTGGAGATCAAATTTTACATTTTTCTGAATTTTTGTAATATTTATTAAGCCACTTTGAAAATTGTTGATCCAATGGTGGCTGCTAATTTTACTGTTTTGTTAAGCCACCGTTGGATCAACAATTTTCGAAGTGACTTAATAAATAGTAAAAAAATTTAGAAAAATGTAAAATTTGGTCTCCAAGCACATATTAATATGGAAAACAAGATGAACGATTCGGATCGACTTTTTGGATTTTAAAATTTCAAGTCACTCTCTATACATATACATAAAAGGATTATTCGGATCTTATGTGGCCGAATCTGTGAAAAATTGAAAAAAATGGTGAGGAGAAAAAAAAAAAGTGGAGACCGAATGCTCCACTCGGTCTTTGTGGTTTTTAAAAAAAAAAAAACAATCATGCTTGTTCCCTAAAAATTGTTTTTCTATTTATGGTTTATAAAAAAAATTCCATAGAATAAAGTCAACACTATTACTTAACCAAATGAACAAAATAATAACTCTTTTACATGAGAGGCATGTGTTGAGGTATCTAATAATAATAAACTTTGTGATTATAGTGCAAAATTCCCTTGTTCTTGTATCTTTTACATTCTTTTATTGCAGTTAACATTTTGCTTCAGAGAATCTACATATTAGTACAAGTCTTTATTTTCAATTCAATTTAATAACTCACAGAATTAAACTATGTTGCATTCATGTATACTTATTTAATTTTCATTTTTTTTTAAAATGAAATAACATCAATTTGATGACCATAAATATTTTTCTCTTAAATGCAGGATAAAGGAAAGAAAATTGATGAGGAAATTAATGAAGAATATGAAACTTCTTTGAAGAGAGATCGGCTTGAGGTATCTAATAATGAAAAAATCTCTCTCCCTCCCTCCCTCGTTCTTTTTTCATTCTTTAATTTTTGCTTCAAAATAAGTAATTTTTTTTATTATTATTAGCAAAAAGATCATCGTTTATAATATTATATAATAACATTCTTGAATAAAAGAAAATTACAGCAATGACCCTGGGGTTCTCTTGCAATGTAGAATGATGACATTGCCGAGCCTTGTGAAGAAGAAAACGTCCTTATGAAAAAGGCACGAGTCGAGGCGCCTCTTGGCATTCCCTCCTACCATGCTAGCATGGATGGGCTTGGCATCCAGACTTGTAGTAGCCGTGGTTGGGGTTCTCATATTGATAAGGGTTCTTGTAGCAGTAGTGGCGAGTTGCCCGATACAGAAAGTTTGATGAAACAAATTGACTCTATTGCAAAATCACAAGGATTGGATGGGGTTTCTCCAGGAGTTGCCGAGGTTTTAAACAGCGGGTTAGACGAGTATATAAAACGGATTATCCGCCCATGCATAAATTTAAAACAGTCAGGTTCTTACCAGGTCACAATGCGAGATTCTGAAAGTTGCATGCAAATGAACAAACAATGGGTAGAACAATTGGGCTCTATGAGCAACCTGACCGAGGACCCCTTAAGCAAACCATTATTTCCCAGCCCGGCCATTGTCGGTACTGGTATTGATTTGAACCAGGATCCTATAAGTAGGCCATACTGTCGGAGCACGTCTTCTGGTGGTACTAATGGCAGGGGGACAAGTACTCAAACTGATATGGATATTGATTTGAACCTAAGCCCGGATGCTAGTGCAAGTGGGTTCCCCATAATGAGTTCAGCTGGAGTCTCTGTTGGTACTGGAACCCGTACAAATTTGACTCAGGGCCCAGTACCCTCATCGATTCCTCCTTGGGCCCAGAACCTGACATCTTCTGGAAGTGCTGCTAATACCAGTTTTGGCATGGATAGGGCCCGTAACCTGACATTAATTGGAAGCCGTGCTGCTGCCAGTATGAGTAGGAATATACCATGCAATCTGGCATGCACTGGAAGCGGTGCTGCTACCAGTACTGGTAAGGATGTGTCTGGGAATTTGGCATGTGCTGGACGTGATGCCGGTACTGATATCAGTACTGGTTCCATTTTCTTCATTGGTAGCCCTGAGCAAGGCAATACTGGGTCTATGGAATATCAAAAGGAGAGGGCTGAGAATGTGAATGGACTACAGCATATTGGTGTCAGCTCTGTTGATGCAGTTAGTGGGAGTGATAACCTTAACGGGTCAGATTGCATGCATCGCACAGTAACCCTTCAGGATCTTCAGATAGCCATGCTAATGGATCCCCAGTTACTTGGTGAAAATTGGCCAATGAAGATGGAGAAGCTATTGAGCCGTTCATTCGAGTGAGGAGTTCGTCTTTATCATTAGCTTATGCAATAAGGTTCTTGGTAGATTTGTTTTTTCAGTTTTTTTAAGAAAATAATAGAAGTAACTTCTGTGGTAAGTTGGAATTGATTTTGTTGTATATTGGAGAAGTCAAGAGAGGAACAGTGAACTTGTGTGTAATGCAACTGACGTAGGTTGTAATAGGATCATGCTTTGGTAGTGATATGGATATATATTCCCCCTCTAGCTATCATAAGAGATCTATTTTTATGATCTTAGCCAAGCCTTTATTTCTCTTTGTGGGCTTAGTTTAAGTACAACATGACCCATGTTTGGGCTTGAAATGCTAACTGGCCCAATTTGTGCCCCAGCTGAATTATGATACAGCGAAGGTATATATGTTGATATATTTTATTTGTTTTTGACAATAAAGGACTTTGAAGAGCTTGACTAGCAATCATTTGTTCCAATTTATGTGAAATAATGGGGTTCAAATTGGTATTGGAAGGGACTGGAAGGGCTTAATTTACAGATTTGAAGAATTATAGCTGCGCTGCAGGTTCTTAATTTAGCCGGTTTTTTTATTAATAGAAAAATAAATAAATAAATAAATATCGACAATGGGAAAGAAAATGGTGGAATTTTGACATCTAGGAAATACGTGATAGTTTATAACATCCAAAGAACTTCATAGACCATCACAGTCAAAGAATACCTAAACTTCATAGTCCATCACAGTCAGAGGATACCTGGACTTATTAATGTATTCTATGGACTTTGAAACCAGAAAGGTATGAGGTATTCTCTGGCCATGATGGACTATGAAGTCCAAATTTTTTTTTTTTTCGCTGTTTAGTTAGAGAAGATTTCGCTAAGCAGACTATAATTGTTTATAACATCTAAACTATCATGTTTTTCCTAGATATCAAATTTACGCCATTTTCTTCTACATTATCGATATTTATTTATTTTTCTATTAATAAAAATTTCGGTCAATTCAACCTACTTATGGTGCTTAATTAATATTTGAATCAAGAGGATACCTGGACTTACTAATGTATTCTATGAACTTCGAAGCCACGAAGGTATGAGGTATTCTCTGGTTATGATGGACTATGAAGTCTAGATTTTTTTTTTTTTTCGCTGTTTAGTTAGAGAGTAATTAGATTTCGCTAAGCAAGCCATGATTGTTTATAACATCTAAACTATCATGTTTTTTTCTAGATATCAAATTTACGCCATTTTCTTCTACATTATCAATATTTTTTTTTTCTATTAATAAAAATTTCGGTCAATTCAGTTGGTGCTTAATTAATATTTTGAAGAACCCAAACGGAAATTGGAACCCCTATGCTTACAAGTTGTACAATATTACGAAGTTTCTGACCACGTTAGCGATCACCATTATATAGACAGTTATTTTTGTGCGGATTTTCTATGATCGTCGATTTTACCGAACAAGGATAAATGGGTTGAAAATTTTAATCCGACCCGTGTTTCTCCTATTTCAGCCGAACTCTGCACTTTTTTTTATATATTAAAAAAAACAAATTATGAGAAACAAGATGGATAGCTTTTTTATATAAATGGATGAAACTGAAACAATAGTTTGGTCTCACTGATTTTGTCACTAAACATCACACCTCTGTAGAAAATCAACGGAATTGAACTATTGGTTTTAGTTAATTAATTTCTAACTTTCAAAAATCATTGATATAGTCCCAGTAGTAGGGCTGCAAACGAATCAAACCGAATCGAATTTATCTCACTTTGAGTTTGAATAAGATTCAAACTGAATTGGTTTGATTTGTTTCAGAATGAACTAATTTTGAATCAAATTAATTGCGAATTACAAATTTTTTGAATCGAAGTCAATCGAATTACGAACTACAATTCACACGGTTTTCTTTTACTTTTCACGAATTCACACTGATGGATTATAGGCCAGCTCAAGATTCTCTTACTTTTTACTACTGGATTGATTAAAATCACGGCATCGACCTAGTCAAATGAAACTTATTCTATTATTAATTTGTTACGTTGCTGAAATATTTTTCTATTAGAAGTTGCCATTATATTAACAATTTTGAGCTTTGATATAAGTTTGGTTCCTGCATTATTAAATCTTCATGGTTGAATCCATTCGTTGCATTATTTGAGATTCGAATTTAAATAGTTTGCGAATTAATTTCAAACGAATTATATCCAGTTTGATTTGAATAAGATTCGAACCAAACTGATTTAATTTATTTCAGAATAAATTAATTTTGAATCAAATTAATTGCAAATTTTTTTCGAATCAAGCTCAAATCGAATCACGAACTACAAACTTTTTGTGCTGTCCTACCCAGTGGATACTGATGGGACCGAACAATCATTTTGATGGAAAAGAAAAAAGCAATCCGTTCCTTTTGGAGATAATTTTATTTTTTAATTTCTAAATATAAAAAATGTTGAACTCTGCAACCCAACGCTACAAAAGACAAGCCACAGTGGCAGTGCGTTTAATTTAGTTGGGAGAATATGTGTGACTTGTGACTTGTAGGCTGTAGCTGACCTAATTCAAACTACCTTTACTATGTCTATTCAATATTCTTCAAAGATTAAGAGATACATGTATTCTACAGTTGAATTAGGCTGTTCTTAAGTTCATCAAGGGGCTCGGTGAACTCAATTCTAAAATCCATTAAATTAACGAATTCGAACTGTTGAAATCAGCTTACCTCATAAGTTATGCGTCTACATGTAAAAAAAAATTAATTTTTTATAGTCAAAAGGTCAAAAAAAACGTTCAAAAAATAAATGCATTAAAATTAATTTATTAACCTTCTAATTTTGACCGCTTAACTTTATACTAAATTCATTTGAATGTTTAAAAATTTCACATATAGACATCACTCGCAAGATAGGTGGATTTCAACAGTTCAAATTCGTCATTTGAAATTGATTTGATGGGTTTTAAACTTGAGTTCACCAAAGCCTTTGATGAACTTAAAACACCCTAGTTCTACTCCATGTATTCTTCAAAGATAATCACCAATCAACTTTTCATTGCTTTAATGAAATTGGAACTTGGCCTTTTTAATCAAAAAATCACCAATCAACCTTCTATGGGATATCCATTTGTAATACTGAATTCTATGTTTCGCTGCTTTAATAAAATTGGGCGTTTACCTTTTTTATTTTTTTTACATTGTTTGACAGTGGATGTCAAGGCGTTGGCCTTTTTAACCAAAAAATAAAAAAAATAAAAAAATCACCAATCAACTTTTCCTTTTTATTTATTTTTCTGGTGGTATATCCAATTTCAAGAGGACAATCAGCATAATAAACCGTAAAATAAGAGGCTTAAAAGATTTTTTGATGGCCTATAAAGGCACTAGTAAGATGCTGTCTTTGTGTGGATATCTTTTTCTCATTCAATGAATTTGTTAATGCATTTCCTTCGGCTATTTTTAACAAAACCCTAATGCAGGTCTTGCTTTTTGTGACTTCATTAAATTTTTTTAGTACAGAAAGAGAAAGAGAGACCGCGACATGTTTGTCCTGATCATATCACTTTATTTTGTGACCATATGTGGATTCCATGATAAATAAATTAGGTCTACACTGAAATTGCGCATAAAACCCTCATATTTGTTCAATTCGAGTGTTCTTTCATCTTTAGCTATTTTGTCTGCTGGTATGTAGGGGTGTTCATTGGGTCCGGTTTAATTGATCGGTTTGATTCAATTTTTAAAACCGGTTTAATTATTTTGAAAACCTGTTAGATCAATTAATCATGAGTATTTTCTTTCTTCTTGAATATGAAAATCACTAAAACATACTTCAATTTTGTGTTGAAATAAATAATTATTTTAAGAATATTAAAAAAATTAACAAAAAAAACTATTTATTTTTTAATTAATCTTCTTATTTAGGTTCATCTGAACAAACTACAATTTAGTTCAGTTTGTTTGGTTCGATTGACAATTTTATTTTAATCGGTTTGGTTGAATTTTTGAAATCCAAATAAAATTATAATTTACTATTTTTTTTGTTTTAACCAAACCGAACTAATGAACACCCCTACTGACAAGAGCGTTCCTAGAGTGTTCCGGGGGCAGCTATTTTGAGTTTTAGTAGAGATCGGGATGTTCCTATCGACTTTGTCCCCCTCTGCAAATTTTTTTACCCTCCTCTGAATGTTTGAATTATAATTGGGGTTTATTTTTAGAGTTAAAACTAAAATATTTTTTTTTTTGAATTATGATTGATAATTAGAACTATAGGTTAGAGAATCAGAAATTACAAGTCAGAGTATTGAAAAGTATGAGTTAAAGCAATATTTTTTTATCAAGTACCTAATTAGTTAATGAATTTAAACCCGGTTCGATATTTTTTTGCCCCCCTGACGAAAATCCTGAGTCCGCTCCAGCCTAGAGTGTGTGCTGCCTTTTTACCATTGATATTTAGTAAATACCAAAAGGTAAATCGGATCTTAATGTAATTTTGTTGGTACTGGATAACCTGTTTTATATATGTACTAGCAAAATCCATACCGACCAAGATGTAAATGCATAATTTAATTTGAGCCCTGTGAGAAACTGCACTTCAACTTCTACGATAGAATATGTCGGTCTGAAATGATGGGATATGTCTATCTTCTGAGACTAGAATAAAGGAAAGGTGTCTATTTCAAATTGTCCCTTTTCTTCATTTATCCCTCTCTTTAATTTGGTTTTAATAAATTTTGAGATATTGACTCGAGGAGCAATAGGATCCCTAGGAATTGTATCCGTTTCTGAATTTAATCCAAACCTGTAAAAACTGATACGTCTCTTACCAGAACTTTACCTGTTTAGTTCGGTCTGTACCAACCAAAACTTCACCTGTATAAATAAAAAATAAAAAATAAACATTGTGTGTCCTTTTCTTGTTGCCTCGTGCATGTTAATACTTAGTAGTGACGCTTGCTGAAATTGGGATTAGTAAATATAGATTTAGCAAATTGCATGCTAGATCTTTAAAACATACTAAACAAAAAAAAAAAAAAAAATGTTTAGTTTCTTTTTTGGGCAAGAGATGTGAAACATAACACAAAAGCATCACATTAAAGAAGTGGAGAAAAAAGTAACAGCAAATACATTGTCCCGGTTTTATTTTTGTTTCTTCTATATGCCAGAGCCACTAAGTCCATACAGCATCCATGTTCATTACATGATGAATTTTGCAAATTATGCAAATCTACAATATGTACAACTGGATTTGCATAACATTGCATAAATCACATATCATTTTTTTATAGTGAATAGTAAGTTCAGTAATTACTTATTACATCTAAAAGAAGAAAAACAGTGTCTCAGTCTCTCAGATGCCATGCCAGTCACCACCACTGTAGAGGGTGCCTACTATACTCTTCGTTGTGACTTCAGGCACTGAGAGCCACTGCTTCTCTTTTGTATCAGATACTTCACTGGTCTGTATTAGACTGACGGTGGGGCCACGCTGGCATCCTCCAAAAGGTGTGCTTTTGTTGTTGTCTGGCAACACTATTGGACACCTCCATTTCGCTTCGCAAAATCTCCCACATCACTTGCACGTCTTGGTACTCACAAGTTTGCACATCGCCATGCAGCTTCAGTATTCCGCCATCTGCACTTTGAGTAATACAACAATTTCAAATGTATTAATTCTTTTATCCCTCCAATACACCATTTATTAAATATTCAAGGTTTTCTTAAAATTTAATTATTCCCAAAAGTATCGAAATCATTCTAAACAACCTTCTTCGCAAAATCATTCTAAAATAATTTCAATATAATTCCTTAAGATTTCAAATTCCAATACGAAAATCCGTACTCTGTTTCCACATTTGAAATTACCTTCTTCAAACTTGAAAAATTTCCAGATGACCTCTAAAGATGTATATTGAAATTTTTTCTTGTAAAATGTCAAAAGTATTAGAACCACTACTTTGAACAAACTCTCTCGTGCTTTTCCAAATATTACACAGTAACTAAGAAAGCCAATTTTGATGTTGAGGTCACTGTTTCAAATCAGACAAAACCAGATCCAGTCAAAATCATAAGCTGCCAAAATGCCTGGTTTTAGTAGAAAGTAAACAACAGGTGCAATCTGAACAGTTCAATGTACCTCAATATTTAGTCTAGATCTAAATAGAACCTTCAATTGCAACAACACAGCTTGTAAGAAGCTAAACACCAAGGATATGAGAAAATATAATAAATATATGACATATTTTTTCTTATCCCAAATTAGCACCCATATAAATTGTAGATCAGTGGACCCACATCGAGAATTGACGAGGCTACATACCAGCCATGAAATTTGTTTATTTCTACAAGCTCAAGGACCACAGGTTGTGAGGATCTGCTTTTCCATAAGTATTCCTTTTTCTTTAGGGAAAGCAATAAAAAAATGATGATGTATAATTAATTCTGATGTTGATGCCAAATAAATAACTAAGAAAGCATCATAACAGATAATTAATAACAATAATAATTCAATTAATTTTATATAAATGGATGGATTCTGTTGGAACATAGGCTTTTCAAGAAAGAAATAAAGATAAGGAACATATTCTGTGTTTTTGGATGTTTCTACTAATGCTCTATGTTTACTAAAAAAAAATGATTTATTCAGGTATGATGACTACTAATAATTTGCTATGGTCCACACCAAGTCAAAACGTTTTTCATTAAATATTAAATATGAAAATTCCATCAGAATATTCTGTTTTGAGCAAACATAAGACCAATTGTCTCTTCTCTAGAAAGAAAAAGAACAACTGACCCCTTGCATGCACCATTCATGAACTATCCTTCTATGTTTGATTTCAAATTGTATAAAGCCAACTAAATTACACTTCAAAGCAAATCCAAATTTGTTGTAAAATTTCATGGACTTTAAGCAGCTTGTTTACTTAGAAATTAACTATGGCTTGAAATTGAGACAATTTCTGGCATCGTAATTTCTTATTTGCTGCCGACAAACCAATTAGAAAAGTATTACCCCGTGGAAAAGGAACATGGAAAAATTTAAGATAAATTCTAGCATATCAATTTCCACTTTTTGAAGGACCACAAACGTGACAAAAGGAATAACATGAAAAGTATAAACAACAAGAAAAAAGATAAACATGGGAATAATAATTGCTATTATTGCCAAAGTACTACCCATATGTATAGAAAACTTATTTAGCGAGGTGATTTTTATCAAAAATATAATAGGAAAAAACATGCAAGTTAAAAACATGATTGCAGAACAGAAAAGAATTCTAGCTATTTCACAAGTACGAATTTTTTTTTTTTTTGAATTACAGAAACCTACTTTTACTCATCTAACCGTTTATATTTTTTCATACACAAATCTCAATGGGCTTGTTCGGCACAAAGGAATTGTGGTGGAATAGGAAAAGAGCGAGGAATTGTGAAGGAATAGTAGCCGAACGTTAAGTAGAATTAAATGGAATAGAGAAAACGTGAAATTGGAATGGAAATATGCAGTCAAACCCTTATCTTTTACGCTTTAGCTCCTCTCTATTCCATCCCACTATTCCATAATAGAGGTGGAATTGAGGAATAGTGACTTTTTTACATGTGAAAATTACCTCAATTCCACTATTCCAAATGTACCGAACATGATTGGAATTGTATGGAATGAAGAAAATTAAGCAGGTTCATGTAATTCCAAAAGAACAATATCTGATTTCTAAGTCAAGATGGCGTGTAACCGAAAGTCAAAGTTGAAAACAAAAACAAGCAACGCTCAAAATCTTCCTCGCACTGACACGGTAGTTGTATTTATTTTATCTTGATTAAATAACTAAACCGACAAAAGGTATAATTGTGCGCAAAACGCAAAGGAAACTATCAGTATTTATCTAGAAATAAGAGAGCTAGGTTGCATTTGAGAAATTAGAACTATCAAAAAGTGTTAAACAAATTGAAGCGAATGAAAGAGAGAGAAGAAGAAGATACCATTAGCGTCGGTACGCGGCCTGACTCTAGAGGAGAGATGTAACCATGCGCGTTTAACTGGAAAGAGAATTCTCTTTTGCCACCATGCCATCACCTTCCTCTTCCACCTCTCGCTCTCTGCTCTCCTCGCCAGCTCTCCGAATAAATAAATTTTCTCAATAGCCTCTCTCTCTCTCTCAGATATCTGAGACTTTGAGATATATATCTCGGACCTCGGTCGCTCTCGCTCTCTTCTTTTATGCGGGGTTTTCTTTTCTCTTTCGGTCCGCTGGTTTTTCAGTGGGGTTACTTTTCTTTTCTTTTCTTTTCTTGCGGAGAGGGAGGTTGGATGCGATTCACCGTGCATTTTCTTTTTTTTTTCTACACCTGGCCTACCGTCAAATACTTATCATGTATCGGAAGGAACTTTTTTAACACTAGAAGTCAATCAGAACAATACCGGTGTGTGTTGAACATTATGCTCCGAGCACAGTCAAATCTATGCAACAATGCGGAATCTGTGTTGACCAATGTCTGACACGTGGCTGCGATTCCGGAGAGAGCCGTTGCGAGGTGTGTTTGCCTACTGCCTAGTGCCTTTCCTTTCTTGGGCCCACGTTGGACTCTGACCTTGTGGGGCCATGTTCCCATCGTTCAAATTTGACCTCACATCGTGCCTTTCAAACTCCGCACTGATAAGTGATAACACCATCTCCATTTCATGAAACCCAGAGAGACCTCGAAGATAGCACACGTTTTTCACGTTTTTCCCTGTGGTAATAAACAGGAAGCTCGACGGTTTTTATGAAATGGAGAGGATTTAAACCTTCGGGAACGTCGATATCAGCGCGATGCTCTGAATCCAATAAATGTTTGTCACGCGTAACGGTTAAAATGAAAAATCCTTCTTTGGCTAGTTACGATTGGAAGCTCCGATAGATATCCCAGATTCGGTTACTGTTGTACGGAGACATTTTCTTTACACGTGTCTGAATTTCCAGGTCAGATGGATGATTTAGATCGTCCCTAAAATTTGAATAAAGTTAGTTGTCATGGGTATCATTCGAGCATTAGTAAAGCTAAGTTGTGATGTATTAACTAAAGATGCGTTTGATTGCGGTGAGAATAAAGTTATTTTCAGAATAGTGGAGCTATTTCTAGAACTCTGTCATTCAAACAACATATAGGAAATAAGAATAGCAGAGAAAAAACTCTATTATGTTATTCCGTCAAAACCATAGGTTAGCGAAAAATAGAAGAAACGGGGTTAGTCATATCAATTAAAAATTAGTGCTACTCCTAATATACAATCCAAACAATATTTCTACTAATCCGAAATAGCCAAAGTTAGTGTTATTCTTGAATCCCTTGGGTTAGCACTATTCTCAATCACTAACCCAAAAATTGTTATTCTTGCACTAATCCTTGCACCATCCAAACGTTCCCTAAGAGGATTTGGTGAGCATAACTTTAAAAATATATCGGATCGATTTTTAATATCAAATTCAAATTGTTAAAATTCATGTACTTCATGAGTGATGCATGCACATTCAAAATTTTAAATGTTTCGAGTTTATTTGCTAAAAGGTCAAGAGGTCAAAGGAATTATAAAAATTGAATATATAAAACAACTTACAAATTAACTTATAAAAAACTTATTTCTTTGACCACTTGACCTTGTAGCAAATAAATTCGAAATTTTTAAATTTTGTATGTGCGTGCATCACTCATGAAATACATGGATTTTAACAGTTTGAATTTGACATTTGAAGTCGATCCAATATATTTTTAGAATTGTACTTATCAAACCCTCTTTATGAACACATCACATCCTAGCTTTGCTCTTCGAGCCTTGCATTACTTGGATTTCACGCCCTATCTCAAAATTTAAGTTGATTTGGAAAAAAAATCAAACCGTTCAGATTATAAAAGCACAAATTCTGAAAATATATTTTCTATTAATATTGTCCCGTGCATTTAAATAGGCTACATATAAATTGTTAGCCAGCTTTTATTTTATTTTTTTGCTTAGAGTTAGCCCAGTTTTGTGGTGAACTAAAAAGCTATCTCATAAAATATACACTCGTTGAAGGCATAGAATGAGAATGGGGAGGAAGCTTTATTTATAGGTCCTTTGGAGCTTATCATGTCTCTTGAGGCATTAAGATTTAAGAATAGTTTTAATTTGATCATATTAATCAGTTATTTAACTACAATGGATTATCACTATAAAAATACAGATAAATAATATTAAGTCCCCAACCTTTTTGGATATATCATTTTATTTATATTTTAATTAAGAGACCTACTAATTGTCGGATCCGTATCTTCTCAGATATCTAACTCAACACAATTGAAACGGACGACCTAGATTTACTCTCAGCTGGTACCTATTCGAGATGGGGTAGGGGACCAATATTATTTGTGCTTTGAGATTCGTGCCAAGTTTAAAGACAGATTCTGAAGGCAAATCTCCCAAACTATCAACCTTTTAGATCTTACGCTAACTATTGTATTCAATTATTTTAATTCAAGCTTTAAAATCTGTAAATCTTGTTACACATTTATGTAAAGTGTTGATTTTAAGTCTGTAAATCTAACACGTAATATATGAATTTTAATTATCTTTTTAGATCTGACGCTAGTTGGTGCATTTAATTATTTAAATCCAAGCTCTCAAGTGTATAAACCTTGTCACAAAACTTGTAAAGTGCTGATTTTCAAATCTGTAAACCTAACAAGCAATTTAGCTCCTGCATCCAACTAATAAATCAAAATTTTGAAGTCTATAAATTTTACTATACAACTATGTAAAATATTCATTTCAAGTCTAATTATGAAAAAGTATTTCAATATGAATCTCATTTGAAAAAAAAAAAAATCGAGTATAAGATGCTTGTAGTTTTAAATTTGTAAGATTATTCATATATCGTTGAAAATATTAGCGATATTGAACGGAGAAAAAGAAAAAAAAAAGTATAAAGTGAGAGATGAGTGCTAAGGAAAAGAAAATACAAACAATTCAAAAAATAAAGGTACCAAAAATCTAAAAATAAAAAGTGAGTTTGAGACACAAATTGAGGGATGGAGAACCGGAGAGCATACATTTTCTCTTTAATTAATATGTCCAATTTAATTTCTCTATTATTTTTTTAATTGAATGATTCTTATATTATGTTCCTCTTTTAATTTAAAAATTATGTGTTTGATTTAACTAATAAATCATATAATTCTTAAGATAATATAATTTTGTATTTTTGTTAAATTATCACGCAATTATCGTAATGTTATATCTTGAATTACTCCTTAATTGTTATTTTGAGATTTTTTTTTTCACTCATGACAAGAAAATGTTTCATAAACAAGGAAACGATAAAGATCCTCCGGTACGGAGACATTCCAATTCGATTATTGAGCTTCACTATAATCAGACATTGTTGTTCTAGCAATAATTTTTTTCGTTTATTTGACTAATTTGCAAAACATACAATTATTGAATTTTACGATTTCTTATATTTTAGAATTATGTAGGTTCAAACCGAATTGGAATTGCAATGTAGAATGCTTGAACTGAAGAAATCATGAAGATATTTATCAAAAATTTAATTTATAATATTTTAAAGTTGATAAAGTGTTTTTGATGTTGTTTCAACAGGATAAAAGCGTTGGTAACGTTTGTAAAACATTTTAACGATTATACCTTAAGAAAACGCTGTGAAACAACTCGATCAAAGTCAAAGAAATCGAAAACGTTGTTGTAACGTTTTAAAAAGTTATGGCTGTAACGTTTTAAAAAGTTATAACGTTTGTGGAAAAGGCTGTAATGTTTTAAAACGTTTGTAACGTTTTAAAAAGTTGGTAACGTTTTAATTAATTTCTAAACTTTAGAAATTTCTGATTTTGATCAAGATTTTTACAGTGCAAAACGTTATAGAAATGTTATACAATCGTTATAACGTTTTTGATCAATTAGCTGAGCTGTCAGAAAATTGAAACCCTAAATCGCATTTTGAACTAAAATGTTGTAACATTTTGAACTAAAATGTTGTAACATTTTAGCTCATTTAGCTCATTTTTTAGCTGTTTCTATAAATAGGACTTTGGGCTTTCTTCCCAAACCAACCCAAGCCGTCCCTAATTGCAAAAGATGTGATTTTCTGTGAGCTTGGTTCCACCATTGTTGATTGAGCTTAAAACTTCAATATCTCTCAAACAAACTCAAACCTACTTCACTAATCTCAAGTTAGATTAGGTTAGAGTGATCTATTGAGTGTTTCTCTTATTCATCTAGAATTTGAGACTTCGTTCTCATCTCAAGTAGCTCGTGCGACTTTCCTTGGTTGTAAGGGCTCGCCGGCGCTCATCTTTTGTTGGCCGTGTGACTTTTCTTGGTTGTAAGGGCTCACCAGTTCACAAGTTGTAAACATTTTTTATTGGATAATAGAAAGACGCACCAAGAAAGAGGTTGCGATGCCCCGGAGACGTAGGTCTTTGTTTTGCCGAACTCTATTATCATCTCGCGTGTCAATTTTCTCTAAACTCATATATTTACTTTCAATCACATTTATTTTCAGTTTTTGAGCTAATTAGCGGTTCCCCTTAGTAATAACAGACATAACCGAAGAAACATCATTGGAAACGTCGGAGAAGGTAAGGTCTATGCATAATTTTGGTGAAAAACTCTGAAAATGAAACAAAGTTTGTTGTCGTTAACAGGGACGAAACTAAAAAATAGAGATTGGGGGGCTAAAATTTTAAATACAGTGCAATTTCATTTTATAATGGGAGCTTCTTCTTCTTCTTTTTTGAGTGAAAATTTGGAAGTCTAGCCTCTAAGTTTTATTTATTAGACAACAGAAGTGTCATGTTTTACATTTAAACCCTTGGACTTATTGTACAGTTGGAATGTAAATTGCAGTAAAAGAAATTCAGAAACTAATGTAAAGGAAAAGGTAATAAACCTCGGTACTTTGTGATATGATTGAACCATGCCTGCAATTTCACTTTATAAGGGGAGCTAAAAGATATTAATACATATGAAAATTACAAAATTTAATGAATTAAAGTTTAAAATGTCAATTTATAAGGGATGCTTAGTCCTCTTTGTTCTCCACAGTGTCCCGCCACTTGTCATTAAAAGGATTCTTAGTGAGAGTATATATTAATTGGAACCAAAAATTTGAAGAGAAATTATATTCGGAGGTGTAAGACAGTAGGTATTGTGAAACGTCTATGTTGCAATTTAGGAACACACAATTAGAAGCTTCTTGTGCATGAATTACACGGAAAATGGGAGCTTGAAGTTGTTGCAAAAGAAACAGACGCTTCGATTCAAGAGACTTTTGTTGTAAGGTATAACATTACCTTCTATTTTTTATTCAAACAACCTACATGAGTAATAAATTAAAATTTTAAATAGTAACATTGACAACAAACTTACATATATTAATTAATTTTATAGAAAAAAATAAATGTATAAAATATGAGGCGATAACGGACGGATAAGTATGAGTTCGATTGACACTCATGTAACACAAGAAAAAGGTGTCGAGCAGAAAATTAACCTTTTGGAAATTGGAATGGTGAAGTAGGCTTTGTGCCATTAATTATTGATCACAAGGATATATAGTGCATCATGATGTCGAGTCAAATAACATTTTGATGGATTCTAATGTTAGTGCTCATTTTACAGATTTTAAATTATAATATCATCATCATTCATTATTTTACTTTT
Organism: Carex rostrata; assembly: GCF_964058835.1. NCBI lineage: Eukaryota > Viridiplantae > Streptophyta > Magnoliopsida > Poales > Cyperaceae > Carex > Carex rostrata. Next base: position 12,984,281 of record NC_135925.1, on the reverse strand, counting down.
GATATTCAGATGATATATTTTAATATTACTATTTAATTTGTCAAATGAGTTTGATAAATTTATTTGTTGAAGCAACATATATAATTGTGTTACAGCAGTTAGCTAAATTAGCATGATTGTGTTAGTGCGTTTTGGTTTCACAACCACACTTGATTTGTTCTAACACAAGTCCAACTAAACTTCTCTAGTAGCCCTTTGGTTTCACATTTTTATATATGTTTTTTTTCAAAGTCTAACAGTCGATTCAAACAGCTTAACATGATCTCCATATTAAATTGTGGTTGAAGATCAAATTTTATATTTTAAAAAAAAATTTAAATAGGTACAAAATCATTATTTTGGATGGTGTAGAATCTTGTGAAAAATAGTGACTTTGTACCAATTCAAAATAATAGTAAACAATTTTTTTAAAAAAAAAAAAATTTTGGTTTCCCAACACATTTTAATATGAAGATCATATATATTGAATAGTTTAAATCGACCGTTTGAACTTTAAAAATATTGTATTAAGCCGTCCACTGTTATTTGAACTTTTATGTTTTTTAAATATGAAATGAGAGTTAAAAGATTTAAAGTCCTCAAACTAATTAATTTCAGCAACAAATAATGTGTTTCAAACCAATTTTCTGCAAAGGATTATATATAACTTAGCTGCTTGGCACCAGCTGAAATGATCAGTATGGGTGGAACTAGAAATTCATAATAGCTAATAGGAGATGCTAAAATTAAAATTAAAATGAACAATATACATGTTGTTCATGGAAATTGAATTCAAGCTCTCAACAACCACAAAGTAACCCCTCCAAAGGTCAAAGTATTTACATTTCTGCACCTCAAAAACAGATTACTGACACACGACATTATGGTGAGAAGACGAATGCACTGTCAACCGAGATGTGTAATGTGTGTAGCTTGCAGTCTAGAGACTGCACATCACCTATTTTTCAGGTGTAGATATGCAACAGCAGTGTGGCGAGAAATAGCAAGGAATAAGGGAAGAGAAGTACTCTTAGTGGGAATCTCGGTACAGCAAACATGGGAAAAATCTTTGGAAAATAACAGTGGGGCGATGCAAAGAAAAGAATGGGCAACCTTGTTCATGTGCACATTATGGAATCTGTGGAAGCAAAGGAACGACAAGGTTTTTTCGGACAAGATGAAGCACCCAAAGATACTGGTACAACTGATTTTGCAAGAAGAGAAGCTGTGGATGAGATATTGTGCAGGATCAGTTAGTCGAGAAGGAATTGGATAGATGGCATCCACATGCCTCTATGGATTGTAATTTCTATTTGAGATATTGAGTTGTTACTTAATGCTTAATGATGAATGATGTAACCAATTGGTAGCCTCTACCAATATTTTCAAAAAAAAAACAACCACAAAGTATGTTCTAACCACTAGACTACAAATTAATAAACATGTGATAGTTTATGAGACAGGCTAGGCTATATAAAAAGTCCTAAAAAAATATAATTCAATTAAATTTCGATATACATAACTAAATTTTTAATATTATAGAGTGGCTTAATTAGCACCCATATGGGTGAATGTAGATCTGCCTCCTGTCAACTTTGTTACTCATAATTAATTAATTCACCATTAAGGTAGGAATTTGATTTTCCTTTTTGTCAATTGAACATGATGCAATATTAATTATAGTTCCTGTCTGGATTAGATTGTGTTCACTGTCACAGTATAATTCAATATTCTACGCGCGGTTATATATGACTGAATATTAATTGTATATGTTTTTGTGACCGTTGTTCCTTGAACAGTTAGTGAATTTAAATTTCTTTATTAAGGCCATGCCCCTATCTAGCTACTTGACGTTATCAAGAAACTATTGCTTGACTAGAGTTAATTAATGGCGGATTGATCAGTTAGTTGGCCTAGTTGAGGCTTTAATTGACCAATTCAAGTTATTGAGTCATGATCACTTGGCTTTATTAGAGGCTTAATTTATTGAGGTGTGCATCCGTATATATACAGTTGGATAATTTATTTTATTCAGCTTCAGATATGTTTTTGTTATGGGCTTAATTAATTTCCTAGAGTAGAAAAATTAAGATTTAATTAATTTGTAAAAATATACCCTTACAGAATTTGATTACGAGGCTATACTTGAATTTGCCTCTTATAGATTGGTTGATGCTGTCTTGCTTATTTTTGGATTGACCCAATTTAATTAAGACTTGATTTGGTTGATCTAGGCAAGAAATTTAATTAAGGACCAGAATAATATAAATATAGATTTTTATTGTACATGTTTTCTTTTTCTTGCCTAACAAGCTTTTTGCCCAATTGTTGTCAAATTGATGTTATGGTTCGTATGCACTATGACATGATACTGGTATTATATAGTGGTAAGGTCATAGGTTGAGTATGTGGGGATACTTATCAATGAAGCCATGAATGTTTAATTTAATTTGATAATGACTAGATGTGCCTCTCCAAGTGTTGAATGTTTTCCATACTGAGCTGGGACCGATACAGATGTGCTTAATTAGCTTTGGATTGAGATTTGAGAGAGGAACCTTCCTTAGTTGGATATATATTTACTATTTTGAAGATAGTAATAAGATGAGTAAAGCTAGCGTGTGACATGCTCACCAAGAAAGTTTGGTGAGCATAACTCCAAAAGTATATCGGATCGACGTTAAATGCCAAATCCAAACCGTTGAAATCCATGTACTTCATGAGTGATACATATACATGCAAAATTTTGAAAGTTTCGAGTTTATTTGCTACACGGTCAAGTGGTCAAAGAAATAATAAAAATTGAATATATAAAATAACTTATAATAAAATGTTCATTTCTTTGACCACTTGACCGTGTAGCAAATAAAATCGAAACTTTCAAAATTTTGCATATATATGCATCACTCATGAAGTACATGGATTTCAACGGTTTGGATTTGACATTTGACGTCGATCCGATATGCTTTTGGAGTTATGCTCACCAAACTTTCTTGGTGAGCATGTCACACGCTAGCTTTACTCTAATAAGATTATGTATTGATAGTTTGATAACATTTTCTGTAAGGGCTTGTTTGGTTGCTATTGTGTTCTTGAGGGAAAAAAAATTCATTCAGAGTGATTTTTTTTCCCCCACACGCACAGTGTTTCAGCCATTCAAATTGTACCCGAACCCAAGTCCATTTCCGTTTTTGCCTGGTAGCCGAACATGTCCTAAGAGATAGATGTGATGATCATTTTCATTTTCTTTTTTATTTTCTTTAAAATTTCAATCTGATTATTGCTTTGCTAAAAGTTTCTTGACAAGGGTTTAAAAATAGAATTGTCATTAGTTTTGGTGTGAACTGGTTTTGCCAGCAGAAAATGAAAAAAGAGAAAGGAGAAAGGAAAACAAGGTCAGAAACTCAGGATGCATATTTTGGTCTTTTCATACCCCTCAGATAGATAATGCTATTCTTTAATAATGTTATACCTGATTCTCATTTGAAAGTTGAAACTTTATTTTACAACAAATATATAAGAAACAAGAGCAGGCATTTGGGAAATGCTACTTTCGTTCTCAACTTGTGGCGCGAATTCGGGGTGAAAAATATTTTACTTTTTCAGGCATATTAATTTAAACTATAACTTAAACTGTCAAATAAATTGTAAAAATGAAAAAGCAACTTAATCATCTTTAAATTTAAGTACCAATCAAATATGACCTTCAGACATTGATAAATTGTGACATGAAAAAATAGAGTAGGGTTCAAATGCCTTCATTTTTTGTGCCTCTATCATGCCTCCATTTTTAAAAACGTAAATAACTCAAAGTTTAAAACTTAAACGTCAAAATAAAACCGTTAGATGTTATCTATGTTATTTTCTCTATGTGTCCATAAAAAATTATCACATTTTAATTTTGTTTTTATATGAATCAATAAGTTGAAAAATCAACGTCTAGAAATTATGCACATTAGTATAAATTTTTACAAGCTCAAGATGACAACCAAAACAAAGTTGAAATGCCATAATTTTTTACATATGCATAGATAAAATGATGTAGTTCATATCCAACGGTTTTATTTTGAATTTTAAGATTTAAATTTTGAGTTATTAAAGTTTTTTAAAATGGAGGCATGATGGAGGCACAAAAAATGGAGGCATTGAACCCTCCTCTTACATATTTTGTACTCTATATATATATAGAAGTAAAAATAAGTTTGGTTAAAACAAGTTCATATTTTCGAACCATATTTTTCACATAGATTAATTGTAAACATATATTTAAAATAATTTAGAGGATAACAATATTTGATTTAGTGATGTCATTTTTGAAAAAAAAATCTCATCTTTCAAATATTATCAATGTTTTTTTATCAACTTTACAAAATTAGTCAAATATGTATTGTGTAATAGCTAAATATATGCATTTTAAGTAAAGGTAAAGCACATACATAGGTAAAGTCAAATTATCTATTTTTTTTAAGCTTTGAACTTCATTATATGAGAGAACAATTTGATTTTTTTTGTGGTTAAGAATTACTTTTTTATAATTAATCCATTTTTACGAAAACCCAATACTTAATGATTTATTATATATTTTTCTTTAAAAAAAAAATTAGATATTAGTTTAAAAAAATATTTAAAAACATCAGTATATATTTTTTTTTTCTTTTGAAAAAGCAGTGAGAAGAGGAGGATAAGACTAAAACTGGCAGTTGAGATTGGCAACTGGTGGCAAAAAGGTTGAATTGAGAGAATTGGAGTGAATAATAACCGATTTTTTTATTTATATCCAAAAATTAAATTAAATTTCAAAAAATAACCGAACCGGATGTCAAATTTGAAATCTACCCAAACCGGTTAACCGTTAACCGGACCAAATTTCCGGTTAACGGTTAACCGGACCTTTTCAAAATGGTTCGGTTAACCATTAAACCGGACCCAAACCATGGGTCCGGTTAACGGTTAACCGGATTCGTTGGTTCGCTGAACCGTTAACCGAACCCAATTTTTTTTTTTTTTTTTTTTTTTTTTAAAACAGAAAATTTTAAATGCATATGTATATGTATTTTTTTATTTTATATGTATATGTGTATGTATATTTTTCTATAATTTTAAATTTCAGATTTGATTTACAAATTTTTTTTGTGTAAATTTGATAAATCTAAATACGAATTTTATTTTATATGTATATGTAGATTATATAGAATATATAGTGTTTAGGGTTTAGGGTTAGTGTATATAGATTATATAGAATATTAATAAAATAAATATTCCGACAGAATATATATAGTTTCTGCAACATCCAATTATTAAGGTCTAAAATAATAATAATAATAATAATAATAAGGTCTAAAATTATTTATATGAAAATATATATAATAAATTTCTGCAACAGAAAATTAATTAGGCCGAAAATTATATATGAATTCATATAAAATCATAGAAAATACCAACATAATACAATTTGTGCAACATATACACACATATAGTTTTCTGTACATGCAATCCCATCTTATCCTATCATATAACATATAGTCAAGATCCAATACAACACATATAACACATAGTTCGGTCCTTCCCCTTTATTAGCCATGCAATCAACTTTTGGCCAAAATTCAGCAAGTTCGGCCCATTTTGTCAAAACGCATGGCTGTCATTGAGGTTGGACCGAATTTTTGTTCATCTTAAGTTGTATTAGATCCAATATAGCAAAAATAGAGATGCGCATGTGAGGCCTCTTGGGAGGTTAAAGGTCTCCAACTTTTGCATCTCCCATAAATTTTAATAATAGAGAATAATTATGAATTGATTCAAGAATAATAATTCTCAAAATTTATACGAACCAAAGAATTAAATAAAATTAATAATTCTCCGATTAAAATTAGTAATTAATCCCAAAAAAAAATTTACTCTCGGATTAATCCAAAATTCGTCCAAAATGAATTTCTCAGTTTAAATTCGTCGTATAAGATCCGTAATCATGAACCATCAAAATGAATTTCTCAGTTTAAATTAGTAACTGTATATTTCAAAAAAAGTAAAAAAAAAGTAAAAAAAATTGGTAACTGTATATTATTTATGTATATGTATATGTATATGTGTATGTGTATGTGTATGTGTATTTTTCTATAATTTTAAATTTCATATTTGATTTACAAAAATTTTTGGTGTAAATTTGATAAATCTAAATACGAATTTTCATGTATATTTTCAATAGAAAAAAAAATTTCAATTTTTTTTTCTATTGAAAATATACATGAAAATTCGTATTTAAAAAAGTAAAAAAAAAAAAAAAAATGGGTTCGGTTAACGGTTCAGCGAACCAACGAATCCGGTTAACCGTTAACCGAACCCAAACCCTTGGTCCGCTAAACGGTTAACCGAACCAAGGGTTCGCTAAACCCTTGGTCCGCTAAACCGTTAACCGAACCTAGGGTCCGGTTAACCGTTTAGCGGTTTGGGTACTTTTAAAATTTGAAATGCGGTTCGGTTGATTTTTGAAATTCAATTTAATTTTTGGATAAAAATAAAAAAATCGGGAATAATAATATCATTTGGATTGTATTTGAAAATGAAAGGATTTTCTTTCTTGATGTAGCCGTGCCGTGCGCCTAATGGTTCCACTGCAATTCTCTTTATGTCACATCTCATATGGATATGGATAATAAACTAAAACCTAGCTAGTCCGCTCTATTAACTTTTTTCCCTCTGAAAATTTTCAAAGGAATTTTATTACAAAAACCAAATATCAAATGGATGTCATTTAATTAATTACTTATATATCTAATTAAGCAACAAAAATTATTAATTTATATCGATTTATTAAAAGGTAAAATGTGATTGTTAACATTAAATAGTGTGCCATATATATATATATATATAGAGTTGAGCTATTATACATTGCAATGTATTGGTCAATCTGTGCATTATAATCTGTACCACACGATCCGATAAAAGATTTGCGCGGATCAAAGTCGCTGATCAGCGAAAATATTCAAAAAAATTCGCGTCCATTGGCCTGTCAATGGAGGCCTCCAGTCTCTCTTTCTCTCATGGAACCCCCTCTCTCTCTGTCAGCGCAAATTCCCCTCCCGACACCTATACGAAAGGAAAAAACCTAAACCCTCTCTCGCACCACCACTCGCCCTCTCTCGACCCCCTCCGACTAAAAAATCTCCCTTCCGAAAGAAAAACCTCAAATCCCCGTTCTCCCTTCGGACCCCTCTCCTCTTACGCCGCTAAACCGCAGTGACCCCTTTCCACCGCTCTCTCCTCTTTAGTACTGGGTTTCTCGGTCTCGTTGCACAGGATTTCTGGACTTCGCAAATGGCGCTTTCAGGCTATAATTACTGGTTTGTTCAAATTACACATCGTTTTGTCAGATTTTGTTCAATTTAGATTCAAAAAATTGAGTGATTGTTATTTGTTGTTATAAGCTTATGTGAAGTAATTAGTATAGTTATGTATACTAAATTTGGTTTCAGAAAGTTAATTGTTGGTAGTAAATTTGCATACTTGTTGACTTGTTGTTATGTATAATCAATTCACCAACTTGATACTTATTACGAAAGGAGTTTTGACATTCCAAGCTTACTTGCACCTGAAATGGTTACTATTATGTCAATCTTAATAATGGGCAAGATTCATTAATTAGCTCGTTGCAATGAAATCTATGATTTTAATTGTGCTTAGATGGAATTTAAAATCTAGGTTATTGAAAGATATATTCATCATGGCGTTGAGTGTTGTTAACTTGGAGCCAAGATGAAGCACAACTCATCAAGCACATTTTGACAAGAGGAGCCTCTGTTTCAAGTACCAATCTGCATGGTATGGTCATAAATAGCAAGAAAGAAAGAACTGTTGAGATGGTTATGCAAATATAAATTGCATTGTCTTAGGATTGTACATATTTGTAATGCACAACAAGCTATAGCAAGGGAAAATTAATTTTTTTTTGGTAAACAATGTTTGACATTTTTGCTTAGTGCAGTCGGCAATATAGTTTTTTTTTTCATCTTTACACAAAAGATGCAATAATTGAAGGATGCAATATTTTTTTTTCACATTTATGATGAAATGTTTAGTTGTTTGCTTAAGATTGTGATATTTGCTCATAATTGTTCTACTATGTATTTGCTTATGTTGTTTGTTGTTATACAATTAGAGCAGTGAGTTGTTTATGGGATCCTTATATGAGAATGTCTCTATTGGAGTAAAGTTAAATTTTATGCTTTCATTAGCTGTGTTTAGCCTATGCTTTACATTTTAAGATATGAACTCTTATGCTTACATAAGTAAAAATAAAAAAAAATTAAAAATTAAAAGAAACCATGCCAAAACTGATTTCAACAAATCAGTTCTTTCATTAGCTGTCTGTACTTAGCCTGCGCTTACATAACTAGCAAAAAATTACAATTAAATGAAACTAAAAACCTAAAACTCTATTCAACTAGCTGTACTTAAGCGGTTAAGCCTATGCGATCCATTTCTAAGCCTTCCTATGTTTTTCACTTCTATGTTCTAACCAGCCAAAGCATGGTAAAACAACCCCAAATTAGTCTCTGACGGGTAAAACAACCCCATCTTATCTTCACAAATATTATACTTATTTTGATACAACTAAACAAAAAAAATAAAAATAAACATAACCACAAAACATCCATCTTATATTCACAAGAAAATATCAGACTAAAATCTGAATTGCAACTACAGTGATTTTCTGCCCATGCTCATCCTCCTTGTGGCTGGCTATATCTTCATAACTCTACAAATCTGATGAACTTGTGCCAGAATTAATGTCTTCTCTTAGCTATTTCAAAAGAGTAACACAAATTAGAATTCATAGGTATGTTAGTCAGTACATGTCAAAATTACCAAATAGATATGCTAATTTGTCAAATATAAAATGCATTGCAGTATGTAAAAAAATATATGTAAATACTTTTTAGAAACTGAGATTTTAAGTCTCTCTAATTTAACTAACAAATTTGATTAGAAAAATACACAATAGAATTGCGCAACAGATCCTGAATTTCTAGGATTTCATGCATTTCTCAACATAAATTCTTTCAACAGACCCATATATGCCCCAGTTACACTTCTGAGTTCAAATCAAAATCAAGGAGAAGCGAAAGTGTACCAGTATAAAAATCTGACAAATTTGTGACCCAGTGCAAAATCCAGAGACCCAGTAAAGAAAGGAGCGAGTGGAAAGGGATCAGCGATAGGGAAATCGGAAGCAAAGGGTTCGGAAGGGAAGTTGAGCGGCACGAGGAGAGGACGGACGGAGAGTGGAGAGGGGAGAGGTCGGAGGAGAGAGCGGCACAGGGAGAGGACAGACAAAGAGCGGTACGGTTAAAGGTAGGTGCAGTGAGGGGCCGGCCGCCGGCGACAAGGGCGGCTTAGTTATTTTTTCCCTCAAAGAGTCGTGCAGGGGAGGAGAAAGATGTTGGGACTGGATTTCTCCAGTTAATGGAAGCGAATTTTAACAAAAAAATGTCGCTGATCAGAAAATTAATCCGCACAAATCTGAACCAAATCCGACGGTGAAAAATTACAATGCACCAACAGGTCAATACATTGCAATGTATCATAGCCCATCTCTATATATATATATATAGAGAGAGATGGGCTATGGTGCATTGCAATGCATGAACCCCCTTATGCATTGCACTATAATCATGGATTTGAAGTCCAAACGACCGATCCGAACCGTTAGATGTTTAATCCATATTGAAATGTGCTTGGAGACCAAATTTTACATTTTTTGGAATTTTTTTACTATTTATTAAGCATTTTTGAAAATTGCTGTTTTGCTGTGAACAGTAAAAAACAGTAAAATTGTCTGGACCATCAGATCAGCGACTTTCAAAATTGCTTAATAAATAGTAATAAAATTCCAAAAAATGTAAAATTTAGTCTCCAAGCACATATTAATATGAAGAACAAGATGAACGGTTCGGATTGGTCGTTTGGACTTTAAATCCATGATTTAGAGTGCAATGCATAAAAGGGTCCATGCATTGCAATGCACCATAGCCCATCTCATATATATATATATATATATATATATATAGGAGTTAGGCTGGGTGCTATGGATAGCATAGTGGCCTCTATGCTACGGCTCAATATTCGAGTTTTCAAAATCCAAACGGTCGATCCGAACCGTTCATCTTATTCTCCATATTAATATCTGCTTGGAGACCAAATTTTACATTTTTCTGAATTTTTTTACTATTTATTAAGTATTTTACAAAATTGTTGATCCAACGGTGGCTGCACAAAACAGTAAAACCGTTGGATTAGCGATTTTCAAAGTGGCTTAATAAATAGTAAAAAAATTCAGAAAATTATAAAATTTGGTCTCCAAGCAGATATTAATATGGAGAATAAGATGAACGGTTCGGATCGACCGTTTGGATTTTGAAAACTCGAATATTGAGCCGTAGCATAGAGGCCACTATGCTATCCATAGCACCCAGCCTAACTCTATATATATATATACATAACAAATTTTAATTAAAATATATTTCAGTGTCTATATATAGTTTTCATTTAAAATAAACAATAAATTGACCTCTGAAATAAATTATTAGGTCAATGAGTAGAGTTTTGAACGACCCAAATATAGCTATGCGGTTGTCACTCGTCAACAGTACAGGAGCAGGACCCATTTGTTATTCTCCTCGTTAAATAATTGAAGCACGGATGGTTACATGTGAAAGACGCATGCATTATGTAATTCATATCCTCTGAGATATCTCAAACTTTGCGTGACTTTATGGAAAATCACAACCGTTTAACTACGTTCTGCACGAATCTCAAAGCACAGATAATACTGACCCCCTACATCATCCCCGAATAGGCACCGGACACGTCGGTCACGCAAAAGTTGAGATATCTCAGAGGATACGCACTCTGCATTATGTAATGTTTATGGGAGGATTTCAAGACCATCTCCATTTCAGGGGGTGTGCGTTTCCTCTCAGCCTGAGGTATCTCAACTTTTGCGGGACCGACGTCTACTCTACGGTATCCGTTCGGGAATAACGCGCGCAGGGGCTAATGTATTTTAATGGTTGAGCTTTTTTAGAAAAACACTCAAAAGTTTGAGATATTTCAGAGGATGCGAGTTCTTTCGGGGGAGAGGGTCACCGATGCAATTCATGAATCTGTATCACTCCAGGGACCAGGGCCAGGCCATTCTCTTAACATGGCACGAATCTCAAAGCATGCACCCTACAATTTCAATGGGCACCGAATTAAATTTGATCTGATTTGTATTAATCCGGGCCGTTCATTTTTTAAAATTGTACCTCACATATCTGAAGGGACACGGACTGTGCAATTCATATCCTCTGCATTAACGCATCATTTGAGTTTAAATCCCATCTGTTCATTTCAAACTAGCACAAGTCATAATTAAAAAATCCTTGTATTACAAATGTGGATTTAATTAATTCGGATTCTGATTGAACTGTCCATAACTAAACTCAAACGGTGCGTTAATGCAGAGGATGCAGATTCGTGTTCGATGTCCATTGATCCATCGGACTATAATCTTTTTGACATAGGAGGCAGAGAACACATATATAGATAACATTTTTTTTTTAATAACGACAACTTAAACAAATAAAATGTGCTACTTACTAATTTTAAAATATAAACATATGATGTTCAGCTCATCAAACTTCGTGGAAAATCATATAAATCATTGGTTTAAAATTCAGAGAAAGATCTTTTAATTTACGAAATCATCTTTGGTATAAACGTAGACATTTCTTTCTCTAAAAAAAAGACTAATGTTGGACAACTGCCATAATTATTTGGCGAGTTGCAGTTTAAGTCAATCATAAATCCTCTTTATCCATAACGAACCTATATATATTTGATTTAAACTGCACCTCGCCAAATAATTATACTATATGTCCTATATGACATTTCCTAGAGAAATGCCGACTTTCATACCAAAAGATGATTTCATAAAATATGAACAAATATGATGCTACCTCTTTTTATTTCTCTTACTATGTGATATTTGCTTTTGAGGGTCTCTATTTATTTCAAAAGGAAGTGTGTTATACATCCGTTAAAGTACTTTCTATAATTAATATTTGTAGGCTTGTAGAGGATTAATTAGGTAAATAAAAACAAGATATTGCGCTAACGTCTTTTAAAGTATGTTATACGTCCGTTAAAATATTTTTCTATTTATATTTGTAGGATTGTAGATAATTAGTTAAATAAAAACAACAAATTCCGCTAACGTCTATTTACTTCTTAATATCTTAAGTTTCCTTTTTTTTTTGCCTTTTGAACGTCTTTTATTATACCATACAAAAGCGACTAGAACGACTTCCCATGCTTTAATTTGTGGCTTTTAAAATTTGAATTGTTTGAAGGATACAAAAGTTAGACTGAATAAATGTTCTATTAGAGCAATCCAATTAATATATATCACTTGTCATCTTCAAGTATTGCATAAAAAGTATGAACTTGTAGGTTAATTTTATTGAAACTGTTGATGAGAAGAAATAATAAAATTTATAATATCAGAAATTTAGATGGTGCAAGAGATGTGAATTCACATTTCCTCAGGTTACCTGACTGAGTACAATCAAATTAGACGGTCTAAGATTGGAATTTTAACTTGGCACGAATATCAAAGCACAAATAATAATGCCCCTCTGTTATCCCGAACAGTCACCAGCTGATATTAAATCTGGACCGTCCGTTTCAATAGAATTTGGGGCCTACTTAAGAATAACAATCAAAATAAATCGAGCACGAAAATTGAATATCTTGTTGGGCCGTAAATAGGCCTAGGGTTTCAAAAGAAAATCTAAATTGAGCAACAAACGTTTGCTTATATAAATCTAGCGATCTATTTTATCTATCCGAATGGAGCCGCCTCTCCGTTATACTACGTAAATTAGTCTCTTGCAAACATTTTTAAGATTTTTCTTTTTCGTTGTAGATTTGTTTGATTTTTATGTTTCAATTTTGAATCGTTTCGGAGGTTAATTTATAATCTCGTGGCAAATTATCTAGTTTTGATGGAATTGGACTGTTATTAATTATTTCTCTATTATATATTTCTACTTTGTTGTAAATTAAAACTATTGGGCTCTAAATAAGAGTCAACAGCGATTGCCACATTAATGGCGATTTGTCTGCCGCATAGAGCCTAAATTAATCTTTGACCAGACGAAGATTGCTTGAATATTCATCTTCGTTATTCCAATGCCACAATATCTGGTCACATTTTCTAATTTCTGACAAAAGTCTGTCTGCATTGTATAATTGCGATCTTCATTTTTTATTTTTTTTTCTGATTTTGCAAATTGAAATTTATGTTGTATTTTAACAGACAATTTTTAACTCATTTAATTTTTATTTAATTTAATGATCACAGATTCATTAATTTGGCGCTCCGAACGGGTATTTTGTTAATTATAGTAACTCTGATACCTTTTGCATTGTGCCTAAAGATTTGTTGCAGCTAACACGATTGTTAGGTGCCTTCTTTTTGTTGCGCCTTCCAAATTTATGCTGCCAAATTTTTAATCAAGCGCACCAAGCTTAAATACCAACTGAAGAAAGTTTATGGGTAAATTTGAATCTATTGATCGTATATGTTGCAAGTTGTATTAATCATAATTCTGGATGAATATGTTCAAGGAGAGAATGGAGTAGGTCCGATACCCATCGGATCGGACCTACTTTTGGGTCCACTGAGCTCCAAGACTGTTTGATCCGCTTTCAGATCTGTGCGCATGAAAATTGAAGCAGACCTGTACAAATTTTAAAGTGGAATGTATGCATCTTAAAGCAGATCGGACAATGATTGAACCCATGGAACCGGAGTAGGTCCGATTTTGACAAAGGTTTGTGGAAAGATTCTAAGAAAATTCGAGTAACTTGGCTGAGAGGATAGTGTCAGTATTATCTGTAGTATCCCACAGCGTAGAATAACTCCTGCTGTGCCAAAATAATTTCAGTGTCTGAATTATAGTATTTGGATTATAGGAATTTTGTTTTAAGATTCGTGTTAGATTTCATTCTGTATGGTAAGGTACTATAAAGATATGTAGCATTTTGACATATAAAGAATTCTCACATCTGGATGTCGCTTGATTCATGTGCATGGCATATTGGCATGGCATGGGCCATATGGAGGAGCAGAAATGATGCTGTAATGGGAAGAAAGTGGCAGAGCATGCTGATGTCTCAAATACTATGAAGAAGTGTTACTGGTATGTCATACTGGTTTTGACTGTGGTTATGTGATTCCACTGATCCTAGGGATAAAAAAAGACTCCACTGAGAGGCAAAAAACTATTTTTTCCATTGATCTCTAGAATCGGTGGAGCAAAAAACTTCACATTTATCTAAAATTAACACCATCATGGTCTGAAAATAGCTCCACCGATTCTAAGGATATTTTATAACTTTACCGCAAACATTATTTGTTTCGTTAAAAAGATTAAAACAGTTCTATTTTAAAAAAAAAAAAATTCAGGAGCCTGCTATACAAACAACACACTTACTGGCAAATTTTGGGAAAACTCAAGGGTGAGACAGGAATAGTCAGGAAAGGATTTCAAGCGGTGAAGAAATGTTTAGATTCGTTAGTGAAGGAATGTTGCAAGGCCTATGGGTCATGAAAGATACCAAAACAAAAACTGATACTGAAGTTTGAAAAATTAACATTTTGATATATTACATCAGTAGATTTTTGTTATTTTGTTTATTTTTGTCTTTCAAAATTTATTTCGTTATCCTTCAAATTTTTAGGCCAGATTTTTTTTAAAAAAAAAGCAATAAAAGAGACAATACTGCATTTCAGGATGATTTCAATAATTGTTATGAATGTTCAAAAAGATGAAGATAATAATGGTAGAGTGAGTCTATGGTACTACGCATATTACGATTTGGCGCAATGCTACGGCTTTATATTCGAGTTTTCAAATCCTAACGGTCGATCCGAAACGTTCATCTTGTTCTCTATATTAATGTGTTTGGAGACCAAATTTTACATTTTTTAAAAGAAAATTACTATTTTTTTAGATATTTAGAAAATCACTTGATCTGACAATTCTGGACCATCCAAAAACAGTGCTTTTCAATAAATTTAAAAAAATAGTAAAAACTTACAAAAATATTGATACGTACAAAATTTATTAGTTTTAAATTTAATGAATAAAATTACAAATTTTTCAATTTATAAGGAGACTCGACCCTTTTTTCCTCCACTGAGATCCAACCTGGTTATGAATTTAAAAAAAGAAAAAAAACAGAGAGATCCAGCATCGTTATAGTTGCACTGCGTTTATTCTAGCAAGTTCCATTAAGTTTCTTGTAAACTTGTTCAAAATTGAAAGCAAATGTATTACAGCGTTGACCCACAATAAAAAACTTCTGAAAGCTTCAACTATCAACACAAGTAATGCAAAATCCAAAAAAAATGAGCAGAAGCCACGCTCTTATATACAAGCTTTTTCTTTGCTTCGACTAAATACAAGCATTTCCAAACTAAATTACAATGCATGCATTATTTTATACAAAAATACTCACAATCAATTAAGCAAACAAAGAAAAAAGGTAACCTCACAAGCAAACCTCCTCTAACCTTGAGGAAGAAGGGCTGTATGAACAAACCAATCACATCTGTCGACGTTGTTGAAAGGAAAAAAAAAAAAGAGTGGGGGGGATTTTTTTTTTTTTCAAAAAAACGTAGAAAGCACGAAATTGGGAGCAGAAGCAGCTAAAAAGGCACTGATGCTGTCCCCCTTGGACTTGCACATCAACTACCAAGTAGGTCCCAGAACCAGACTCCTCCAATCCTGCCAGGACTATACCACTATTCTCTAGATTTCAAGGGGCAAAATTAAATTAAAATAGCAGAAGGGCCATCTTTAGCCTGTTTTGCTTCCATTTTGGTAGTTTTGTAAAAGCCTCCTTTGCCATCCCAAACTTCTCCCGGAACTCAGCTGAAGAGAGGTATGTCTGTATCGTACCAGGAAAAGAAATGTTATGCACCAATAAAGATCCGAATGGAAAAGAGGAGGGGGTGGGAAAGAGAGAGAGATTTGTACCTCTCGCTTGGTGGCATCAATTCCAGGTGCCGGATCAGTAGATCCTGTTATGAGGCGATGATATGGGTATAGAGTGAGCCCTTCCTCATCCTCTGGCTCTCCTTCTTTGACATCTTCTTGTATTGTAAATGCTCCTAACCTCTTGCTCATTATTGCGAGGCTATCCTTCCCATTGCTGTTGTTTTTGGATTCCGTTTGTGTTTTGTTATTTGCAACTACACTGGTTGGTTGGCTCTTGGGGCTCACTTCATAACCCATAAAATTGAAAGTCAAACAAATCAAATAAATGAACAACCTACTAAATATTGAGCTTGTTTAATAATTAATTAGATCATGAAATAACATATCCTTTGCAGGTTAATCTGAATGTTTTACCAAATTATATACGTGTCTCATGTTTGCAATTAACATCAGATATATTTTGGCTATTTAGAAATAATAGACAGCTTCAAAACCTAAATTAAATTAAAAAAGAGAGCATGCAATCCTTTTTTCTATAAACCCAATAATTCTCTATATACAATTCATCTTATAGTTGGACGCAACATTGGAATCCATTCGCTTACCACAACAGAATTTCAATTTGGCGAAAATATTGTGGGTGATTTTGAAAATAACAAATATGTATGGGAGTATTTGCAGTTTGATTTGGTTGATTTTGTCATTTGATTGCCATTTCAGTATGTAAATGTCCCATTATAAAGAATTATTCTCATACTAATAGAAAAATATCCTATTACAATCAAGACATGGATATTTACCGTTCAAAAAAGGTGACGTAATGTCCCTTAATAAAGTGTAAGCATATGTACCTTTAACCACCCTTGGGATGAGGTTTTGAGTTGGAGGCTTCTCAAAAGATGACGACAGAGCTGCAATTGCTGCTGCCTTGGGAGGCGGTTGTATTTTTGAGGGGTCAGGTGAGAGGGATCTTGGTTGCAATTTTCTGACCACTGGGGGTGGGGTTGAGAGGTTGCGGTCAGGTTTCTCAAAATTTGCAGCTAGGGCATTAAATGCTGGGGATCGGCCTCTGACACGTACCCGGTCTGGGCTGAAAGACATGCTCCTACTAGACCTGCCTTGTGCATTGTCAGGTACGCTTGAGCGGCCAGTATGTGATGTAATCTGTGTACGTCTCTTCGGCTTCTGATGAAAAAAAGTGGGAAACATTAATTTGCCAAAGTGTAATTGCTAGTTAGATCCATCCATTAGGTTAATTCTGAATACAAGAGCTAAAATACTAGCACATGCATTTTATTGAACACTTGAATATTCTGCATTAAAATAATGATGATGAAAATGAAAAGATCATTGCAGTGAAATTGGTATATCCACTTGTGAAGTACTTGAGAGAGGAAATATAAAATTTAGATTGATCTGTGTCAAACTGGCAATTCTCCATGCGTCCCTGGAAGTTTACAAGATTGCAGATAATTTTTTATTTGTATTAAAAAAACTCAAAAAAATCTCTTTTTATTTTGTGAAAGACCATGGCAAATGGGAATGCGTATCCTCTGAGATATCTCAACTTGCATGACCACCATGT
Organism: Carex rostrata; assembly: GCF_964058835.1. Lineage (NCBI taxonomy): Eukaryota > Viridiplantae > Streptophyta > Magnoliopsida > Poales > Cyperaceae > Carex > Carex rostrata. Next base: position 12,966,668 of record NC_135925.1, on the reverse strand, counting down.
ACGGTTCCTATTCGGGGATAGCGCAGGGGGGCAGTATTATTTGTGCTTTGAGATTCGTGCAGAATGTATTTGAAAGGTTGAGATTTTCCAAAAAATCACTCAAAGTCTAGGATATCTTAGAGCATGCGAATTCGGGAGATGGAGGTTATAAAAAAAAAAAACCTAAATTCAGTGCACAAAAATCTTCCACATCATCCAACTTTTATGAGCCATTTCAAAAGGTGCGGTTGATATGGAAGCACAATGGAGGTTATCAAGACAATTAATTCCTTTACCAAGCATAACACAAACTAAAGATACGCAGGTACCCTATGCACGGAACCTCGTCTGTTTAAAGGCATGAATAGGTTTTAACTACTAGCATACTGGGTATAATGGCTCTTATCATTTTAGAGAAGCATATTTCTTTTTATTGTTTTTCTTCTTCTTTTCTTTAAACTATACCTATCAATTACCAAATCCAGAAATAAAATCCGTTATTAGTTTCAGAATTTTCACTGAACGGTTGTTTCCTTTGATTTTACATTGCTGACAACGTCTATTGGACCTCATTTATCTATTTAATAATGTCATGAAGGTTATCTTAGTATTTACTATTAAGATACATAAACTTACATCTAATGTTGCTGTTACACCATTTTTCAGGATAGCCAACTTCCGCTGAAACGAGTTACCGTGCATCTGCCAGGAAAGAAATAATAATTCATTTAATCTGTATTCTGTAAAATAACTCTAGATAAATACAACAGATAGTTGCATTAGTGGCAAAATATGGTAACAAGTAAATAATCTAAAAAAGCACAAGTGACATTTGAAAGGGCATGGACATGTTTGATAGTTGCCCGTCTACATACCGTGAATTTTGCAGGGTTCCATGTGAAAAACCGAGTGAAGAATGGAGGTTCACACCCTTCGTTGATAACATAAATCGGTGTTTCCCGTGAGAAATCTTCCATTAGTACATCATTTTCAACAAATTTCTGGTAAACACAAAAAGGATTAAAAGGTTAGGGACGGGGGAGGAGTGGCAGTTGAGAAATTATTATATTCACAACTTTTGGTTTTACAATTCACAAAACACTGACTGGTTACTATGGGATTCTGCACCTTACAACCAACATTAAGGAAAAGCATAAGACCAAGCTGGAACTAATATTTCGATCTTGTTTACAAATCTAGCATTCAAACAAAAGTTGTTCGCATTAATTTAAAGGTCAGTATTATTAGCTAAATCTAGAAGATTTTGGACAATCAGTAGCAAATATAAGAAAAGTAAGAACAACCTGCACATTAAAAAAAATCACGAAATAATTGGTGCAACTGCAAAAAACCCTTACCATGAATCATATCCTTGCCATATCTTTCAGTGAAAGTTTTAACATTGCAGGATGCAAAAATTTCCAATCATAGATAGTAAAAAGCAAAAAAAAATAAAGCAAAAATGAAAGAAACAAACAAAGCAAAAGCAAGAGATGATATAGAGTAGTACCTCCCCGATTCTTAAAACTTGTGAGCGGCTTTCTGGATGGACTTGTTGGCCAACCCAAACACATACATAAGTGTGGCAATCCAAAATAAATATATCTTCTGTCATTAAATCATCTTGCGTGAAGTTAAATATTTCATTGACCTGCAATTATGTGAATTGTAACAATTCCTGAATATGTTACATAAAGAAACAATAGAGACGCAACTCAGTGATTCATACCTTCAATTTGTCTTCATGTTGATCATATTATTTTGAGCAAGAAGAGAGAGAAAAATATGTCAGACAATGAAAATATAAATAAATTCATAATGTTTTTAACTTCTGAGTTTACAGAAGATTTATTTCAAGTGTAGATGCCAAACATGGAATGAACAAAGAGAAAATAAAACATATCTGATATTTACCTTGAGAGAAAGAAGAAGAGAAAAGATGGGGATCAGTTTCAGTTTCTCTGACGAGCTTTTGGCTCGGATATTCTGATTTGCCACCCAACGAGTACCAAAATTGTTCCGTTTCTGATCCTTCTCTCTGCACTCTTGATTGCATATTGGGCTGTATATACGCAAATATTCGATATCACTATACAACTAAAGTCAATCCAAACTTCACAGTTGAATTCTGGTAGTTACGATAGCTTTAGCATTAGTTACTAACACAAGTTCCACTAAATTTGTACTCGTTAACTCTCTCTCTCCCTCCCTCCCTCCCTCCCTATATAAATCCATTGTTATATTATGTACAGATATTATTAAAGGAAGCGAACAGACTTGTAGTGAAAATGATTAAATATTCCAGAACTACCAAAACCGAAATTCTAGGAAGTTTATTGCTATTAACAAAAATGGTATTTTCTCTTTTTATGACCTTAATAAGATCTAGCATCCTTTCTGCCAGCTCTTGGTCCACGGTTGTCGTGAGACTTCCAGTCCATGTAAAAACTGTGTTGCCATTATGTAATATGTAACAATAAGACGAATTAAGAGACGATGCCACCTGATAAAATAAACACATCAACATGTAAAAAGAAAAGTAGACAGTTGAGGGTCAGTTGAAGCAGAGTTAGATTCCTTTGAGATTGCTAGCAATAACCACTGTTTATTAAGAAGAAACTGGGTTATGAGCTTATGTAATGAATTTTACACTTTTATTTCTTTTGGCATTTTTTGTCTTTTCTTAGTCTTTTGGTGCTAATTGCAAGATTGATAAAATGCAACAGTTGTGATTTATTCAATGCAAGGCAAGAATTATTTTCATCATCTTCAAACTTGCTACAGGAAAATAGAAAATAACAAAAAAGAACAGAAAAGAGTTGACATAATACCGGATCAACTTGAATAGCTTGCATATTCTCTGGTCCTGTGCCTTGAACCCGAAATAGTCCTAGTCCATTTTCTGAATATATCTCATCGCGAGAGGCATTTTCAGAAATAAAACTCTTGTATCCAGAACTAAGACCTCCCTATATAAAACATACCAGACTTATTAATTGCTAGTTGGTGATTAAAAATAAATAAAAATAGAATTGAAACAAATATGTACCTTGTAAACTATAAAAGTTTGGAAGATGACAAAGAATTGAATGGGCTCCTTCCCATCATAAAGACGTGCCTGAAAATGAAACATATGTTATTGGACAAAGGGACCACAATATAGTTGTCACATTTAACATTTAACATTTTTTTACTGACCTGGGTAGCCTGAAATTTAACAGATTCCACCATCTTGTTAGCAAGTGATATTACTGCATTTCTCTCTTCCTGCAAGTTGTCAATTCTTGTTGTGTAAGATAAATTTACCAGTCTCTCAAGCCTGTTATCCCACGTTCTCTTCCTTTTTTATCTCCCGGAAAATAGTTTCAATTTGTAATTAGGAGGTTTATAATCATCCAAAGAATAAGATAGCAAAAATAACACAGAAAACAAGTTGAGGGTATAATAGGAAAAATTTAAACAAAAACAGAAATAGGTATACCTCAGTACTTCTCTTGCCAATCCATGTTCCAATGATATACTCATCTTTTTCATCACCAGAATATGTATATTGAAATATATAGCAATCACCTCTGTAAAATTTAAATTGGTCATTTGCTGATAGAAGTGACTTCTCTTTTCCATTCACTCTCCATACCTGCAATTAAATTTCAGAAAGTTTCCATTCAAGGAAGTTTTAGGTACAAATTATAACCAAGCAGAGGGAATAGGGACTAAAATGAATATCATATGGAAAAGCACCTGTAAGTTGCCAGTACAATCAATATAAGGTTGAGGTTCTTCTTTCACTGGTGTAGCCTTCAAGAGGCCTTTCACATTTAACCCTTGCCTCCTTAAAAGTGCTATCAAAGAGAAATAATCAAAGAAGTGTTAAACCATGTGAACAAAGAAACTCAATGTTAATAAATTTGCCAGATACTGCACTGATTAGGTATAGATATAGATATAATACAAAAAGAACCAATATAAGTTGACTACTATGACATAGCAACATATTTGCCTTTTTCTCTCTTTATTTATGCTCTACTAGCAATATTGAGGCATAGTTGCAGAAGTAAGACTTAATTGAGGTTGAATTAGGTCAATTGAGGCTTGATTCAGGCATGGTTGCAGAATTAAAGGTAAATGAGGTTTACCAGAGTTAAATTGACACTTGATTAGGTTAAGGCTTAATGCACCAACAGGATTAACTGGCTAAACACAAAGTTGGATAACTGGTACTGTATAGTACCAGCATTATAATGGAAGAGATGGATTGAGTACAAACCAGCAACTTTTCCTCTGCCCTCCTCGGAGACTGCCACAGTAGCAGCTTGGGGCCATCTATCGAACTTTGACTTGAAAACAGCTGTCTCAAATCCCTCTATAATTCGTATCACATTGGCTTTATGCCGGCCTGGTTCACGAAGCAATTCCTACATATATAAAATGACATATACAAATATCTTGAAAAGTTATTTTATCTGAGTCCTTTGGAGACAAAGGAGAACTAATCCTGAAAGAATGCACTAACATGTTATCAGGGTTTAATTACGTGCGGTATCATTAGGAGAGAAAATTGAGACTAATATGGATTAAACACAATTCAAAATATAAAGTTATTTAAAGTTAAACTAATGCTTAATAGCGCAACTAGAGATTAATGGGTTGAGTCAGGCTTATGACTGCGGTTGCCTAAGGGGATTCAGTTGAGGCTATTAAATTATTGGGTTATGTCCGGGAGAGGGATGAAGTTGGAGAGCTCTTATACCAAGCAAGAGCAATAATAAAGCTATTCATTAATCCTCCACTTAATCCCGCTACCCTTGAGGGATTGGGTTAAGTTGGGAATGAATTGCAACTTCTCTAGATGATATGGATTAAAAAAACAATGAATTAAAAGCTAAGAAAAAATATAAAATTACCTCAGCAGCTGCACTAGCACTCTTCCTAGCTTCCAGTGAGGTATCCCGTCCCATCCAAACATAAATTTCAGAGCCACAATCTAACAAATAACACTTGTTTGTTTCTAGCATCTCTCTTATCAAGTTTTCACCACCCAGAGGAATTGTTTGTCCTTTACTTACACTACAAGAGTAAAGGAACAATTAGAAAGAATTCAAGCTAAGAAGAAAATTATTTCTGATATCCTTATTTTGACTAGAATTCCTACTTTGGGAACACTAGCACAAGTGCACAAGCGAATAGGTTACATATCAAGAGATGGAAAAAGGAAGGAGTGTAGATTTGTTATACCGAAGCAATTTGGTGGACAAAACATTGTCAATTTTGCCATTATCGTCAGATGAGGCAGCTTTTCTGGGAAGAGGCGCGAAGCCACCAAAAAAAACCCAAAACTCACCAGCATCTGCATCTGCCATCAGTCTCCCATCCTCTTTTTTTTTCAGAACAAAAGAAACAATTAGTTAATGATTCACAGATGGAGTTGTGCAAATTGTATCAGATATCACACCACCTAACCTTTCTCTTATTTGGAACCAACAACCATTAGAGAAATATTTATAAAAAATCATTGCTCGGATGATTAATTTTTCATCGTAAGTTTACCTTTCTTATGCAGGAACCCCAACATTTACTTCAGAGTTCAGAGTTTTGATGTGTGCATGCATATGTACAGGCATTATTGCAAGAAGCATTGACTGAACAAACTTCAAAGATAATGCCAGTGCTTGTATAACTAAGTTTGGTTTATTTATGGATTAGATTTTCCAATGCCAACTTTTGATCAATTTACAATGTGGATAGGAGAAAATAACTTACCTACAGCGGCCACTCCGCACTTGCCATCATGGTATGTGTCTTTGATGTACTGAACCACCTCAAGAGCTTTAGCCCGCTCTTGAATAGATGTGTTCGACCCGTTAAACTGAAATATCTTGGACTTGGTGTCTAGAATGAATATATCATCATGATTCAAGGATGACCGTGCAAAAGGGACCTACTCCAAAAGGAAAAACTTATTTTTTGATGCACAAATGAAAATGAGAGTTATTCAGGATGAAGTCCGAGTTTGCCTAAAACCTCAAAACAATTATAACCCCCCCCCCCCCCCCCCCAAACCCTCCAAGCCAAAAAAAAACGGCGATTATAAAAATAAAGAAGTAATAAAAAGAGAAGGATAAATTTCATGCACGCCCCTAAAACTCTTTAAAGTATCTTTTCACATAATACGTTTCTATAAAAGGGGAACATCCCCCGTAAAATTTGTCGTATTTTTCCATCTTGTTTGGCAGTACTACTATGTTGCAGTAGCAGATATCCTTGTTTTGCGGGTTACAAAAGTAATTTTCACGAAAAAAAAAGGGAATTTACCTCTTTAACATGAACTACATGTTTCCCTCTGCAAACGAACAATCGTGTAACATGGTCTCGCTCACTCATCTCGCTATGCTTAGATCCAGATGTTGCACCGCCTTTCTGGGGAATAATACATGGCTTGAAATAAGAAAGAAATTTCTCCGTCTCATTTCCTTGCACTTCCCTGTACTGTACTGCTCGGCCCCCTAGTGCTGCATCTAGCTCTACAGTTATAACTGCTGCAGTCCCTGCAACTTCCTATATTAAAATTAAGAAGGAATCAGTTTCAATGGTTTTAACTCAAAGACCCTATTATGAATCAAGATCCAGTTAGATTTATTATCTTAGATCAATCCTACAGTATTCAAAAGCTGTACTTTGGCAAGTAACCATCAGTTTTCTACTTAGCCCCATTTTAGTCTTGTACTTCGATGCTATGGTTAGTGGCATCTAACTCCAATATGATCGCTTCTGTTGTCATTAGAAAAAACTAAATTGTGGGATGTTCTGTGAGTTGTGACGGGAAATTTTCAATTTCTGACATTATTACACAAGTGATTATCATACAAGTGACATGGACAAGGAAGAACATTACCTATTGTGTGAGGAACAAAACTAAACATTGTTTTGTAAAATTGTGGAATTAAGCCCAAACTTATTATAAATTAGAAGTAACTATTACCAAAACATGCAATTGGCTTGTAATTCTTTTTTTATATTGTGCTCAAGTTATCCAAAATTAGCTACACATCCAATTGTGTGAAGAACAAAACTAAACAAGTTAAACAGTTTTGATATGCACCAATTATGGTACAATAGAAGTCAGTGCATACCAATTCTTAACCTTTTGGTTTGAGATCTGACCTGAGTAGTATCTTTACCAAGCCAATAGTGAATTTCATGCCGCAAAGATCCATTTTTCAACGCGGTAGTCTATTTGACATAATAAAAATTTCAGTAAATAAAAGTTTTGTGAAGATTAAAGAATTTAACTGAAATTCAATTTCTTGAACTTTGTAGGAAGTACAGGGTTTACCTTTAGAATGATATATGCATCGCTCATGAAAAATTTTCCATGAGAAGATTTCGGCACAAGTACTGGTCGGGAATTTTCAATTCGCCAAATTTCTAACCCACTACCAGATATTAAGGATCACATGGTAATTATAGAAATTAAAATTAGATCACCTTTACTATGGGAAACTCAATAAAATGAAGATTAAAATTTTATTGTATAATGATGAAAATCTAAAGAATAGAAATAAACGGATACGCTTTTTGGCCAGCTCCCTGAAAAGCTGGGTCCAGGTCCCGCATGGAAACAGCCATATTTGCCTTTGTCTGCTTCGAATATACACCTGTTGTATTTTTTTGTAATTTTTGTTTTACGAGGGAGGAGTACGTGTGCTGAAAAAAAAAAATATATATCAATCTAGTGTCTGCTGTTACAACAATAATGAAGATGAACAAAGTTCATCAATGCCATGGAACTTGAATAGAACGGTATGCCAGATGGTACCACAGACATACCATGTTCAGGATTTCTACTCGGTATGGTAGCAGTATGCACTGCATGGTAAGGCTATAGTTGATGTGTTTTTGTTCTTCATTTTATTTTTGGGTACAATGGCAAGGCCATGGCACTAGGAGGTCTGGTACCAGTCCCAAATCTTTCATCGGTACCATAACATTATAACAAGACTCCTAATAGTTACTTTATTACAAAAGAACTTATTGAAAACCTTACAAACCACCTTCAGAAATAACCTCACAATGTGTGAAATTCAGATATAAAATGTCATATGCTAAAATATAATAAGTTACAGACACATAATTATTAGCACTCACCAATTCTAATATAATTCACATTCAATCCATTTGCATTGCGGATTTGAAAGCACATTTAACCAGCACTAGCTCTAATGTCTCAAAAAGTTTACATGGACTACCCACTTTCCCAAGCCTCTCCCTCTCTCCCTCTCTCCCTCTCTCCCTCTCTCCCTCTCTCCGGGCACAAAAAATAAATAAACAAAGAGAGAATGAAAGCATGGATTTCCCTATGGCAAGCCATAAAAACAAGCTATGCAAAAAGTACAGTATAACATTTGCATACAAAAATGTCACATTCATACCTAAAACAACAGTATCAAGAGAGGGTGTCATGTTTATACAAACAACTACCAACGTAAATAAACTCAAATTAATCTAAAAAAACCTTTCCAGAAAAGCTCAAATTCAAAAGAGCAACCAAACTAAATAGATCAAAAATTCGATGGAAGAGAAAAACATCCAACATCAGAAAAAATTTCAATTGTTTCGGAAATTCTTGTTTTGGCGTACCTTAATGGTGGCCATCTCGATCTGAGCACTTCAGATCAGGTCTCTGTCTCTCTCTCTCTCTCTCTTTCTCGAACTAAGGGACGACCAACGTATTAACTAAACTGATCTCGATTTGGTCAAATTACTAATGTATATTAATAAATTATCATTTTACCGATTAAAGAATTGCACGTCTCCATGACCAAAGCACCGTAAGAGATCACTGTAAACCATGATTTAAATTTAAATAAGAAACAGTAAGATACATTCAGTTGGTCTAACCTCAGTACTTGAAATGATGGAATCGGTGGTTAGATAAAAGTTGGAGAAGTGGTGGAGTAGATGTAATGGTAAGTTGGTAACTAGCTAGCTTCCTCATGGTTTTGGAGGACAGAGAGAGAGAGAGAGAGAGCAACCTTTCAGAGAATGTCAGGCGCTGGGATCCGTATCCTCCCAGGTACCTGACTCAACACAATTGTAACAGACGGATCAGATTTACTCTCATTTGGTCGGGATTCGGAATGACAGAGGGGTAGGATTATTTTTTGCTTTGAGATTCGTGCCAAGTTAAATAGAACAATTTGAACCGTCTGATTCAATTGTACTCAGTCCGGTTACCTGAGGGGATGTGAATTCCAGGTGCTGGTCTACTGGACTGGGAGTTGAAAAAAACTGGTTGCTCTTGGACTTGGAGTACCATTTAATGAAAAGTTCAATGGACTTTATGAGATTGTCAACACTCAACAACTATATTTTTCACATGTGATTCTAACGGAATATGCTAGCATCTTATGCATAGCATAGAGCCCCTCCGTACAACAGTTCGAATTTTGAGTTTTTAAAATTCTAACGGTCGATTCGAACCGTTCATCTTGTTCTCCATATTAATATATGTTTGGAGACCAAATTTTATATTCTTTGAAAATTTTTTACTATTTCTTTAGATTTATTGAAAATCCCTGTTTTCAGCAAATCTGAACCATAAAAAAACAGCGATTTTCAATAAATCTAAAGAAATAGTAAACAAATTCCAAAAAATATAAAATTTGGTCTCTAAACACATATTAATATGGAGAACAAGATGAACGGTTCGGATCAACCGATGGGATTTTGAAAACTCAAAATCCGAGCCGTTGCACGGAGGAGCCCTATGCTATGCATAGCATGCTAGCATATTCCTAATTCTAACTATCCAACTATGTTCGATTCAACTCCAGTTTTAACTACATTACAATAAAATATAAATATAAATAATAGATGAAAGTTAAAATTTAGTGATTGGAGTTAGATAATTAAAAGTTGAGTGACATCATGATAATAGTTTTTTATTTGAGTGAGTAATGCGCATATCAATCTGTGTATTGAATTTTTATGTTCGATGTTAAAATTTAAATAATTATTTTGAATTATTGAACATTATTATCATATGAAAATATATTTAAAAATTAAATCTTATATTTTTTTTAAATAATTACTATTTTTTAGGTAGTCGATTCTTTTCAGTAGACCCGTCCAAACCCAAACCGAACTAATCCATAAACCGTATAGACCCGAACCGAATCGTGAAGAACCCTCCTAAACCCGAACCAAACCCCCTAAACGCAAATCAAATCCCCCGGATCTAGACCAAACCCAACTGTTTTAATGAAAATAGCCAATATTTACATGAAATAACAATAATATACAAGTTTTTAAGTAGATAAAATTATAAATGAATTTTAATTTCATGTGTTTTGAATGTATATATTAAAATTTTTATTTTTATTTTCAAAATTTGTTATCTAAACAAACGTGTTCACCAAATTATTCCGGATCATGCTATTAGATAAAATAGAGATATTTTTGTATTATTTATGAAGAAGATAGACATAATATTTCTATTCCGCGGGCCCCAAAACTACATAATATTTGTACAGTGAATTTGGTGGTCACAAGCAAAAGCATATAATAACAATTCTTAGAACTAAATTGATCACGAGGAGGGTTTAAATGTTTTTATTTTTGTACCTTCATATATATATTATATTTCTATTTTTTATTTTTTTAATAGCAAAAACTTTAAATTTATATATTAAAATAAAAATATTAGGTGTGATATATATTATTTTTTTCTATACTCACATATAAAAATATCAATTTTCAATTTTATTTTTATATGAATTAATAAGTTAGAAAAATCAATGTCTATAATTTATTCATATCAATATATTTTTGTAAATTCTTGACACCAATCGAACAAATTAAAAAATGATGTAATTTTTTTTATGTACATTAAGAAAATTATATTATTCAAATATAACAATTCTACTTGAACATTAAAATTAAAAGTTATTAATATTATAACAATGAAATAACTTTGTTTAGAGAAAGTCAAATACAAGAATTTCAAAGTCAACCTATTGAATAAGAAAATATGTAACACCGTGAAAATTTTAAATGCAATTTGAATTAAAAGCCTAATTGTTAAATTAAATTGTATATAAATATGTATATGTATATGTAGAGGGGGAGATAAATGTATAATTTCCTTAATTATTGAATATTGAACTATTGGAGGGGTTTATTTGCAAAATTCCCAAAACATGACATTTGGGCCCCCTTTCCTTTTCTTTTCCTCTCCTTCCTTCTCTTTTCTCTTCTTCCTGCGCCATCCCCCCCCTCCCTTTCGTTTGTGAGCCGCCCCAAAGAAGAAAGAAAAAGAGAGAGTGAGAGAGAGAGCGCTTCCTCCTTGAACCACCCGAAAATTTGAGAAATCGAAGAGGAGGTTGATTCTCGCCCCCTCATCTGCTCCATTGGTACTTCCCTCTTCTCATTCTCTCTACATTTCCTTCTCTTGATTTTCTAGGGTTTCGGTGAAACCCGAAAGATTTGAACAAATCTCGAGTAATCCCTTTCTATTTTGCTTCTCGAGTGTTAAATTGTTGATTTCTTGTTTCAATTGCAACCAAATCCCGATTCGTGGATTGTTTCCAAAAGTTGATTAGGGTTAGAATACATTTCTTGCAAATTGACTCGAATTTAACCTTGACAGTGAGTTTGGGTAAACTGAGACTTCCGTGTTGTTCCTATTTGGTATAAAACCCTAATTGCGAGAAAGTATGCCTTAAACCCTAAAATGGTATTTTACAAGGTTAAAAGGGTAAACTTGCAAGATTTTCGAATTTAGTGAATTGACCATTTACGGGGTATTAAAATGCGATTGGATATATGAAACTATGACTTTTATTGCAAATGACTTATTATGCCCTATAATCTAGGAATAGATCCTATCGAGCACGGCTTAGCTGGATAGACAGAATTACCGAATCTAGCGAAAACGGATCCGCTCTGCGCACCCTACGTGATCAGGTGCGGGGGTTCACGGGATCTGTTTTGATTTGTATTTCTTTGAACTAAATAACTGTGCATATATATATATATATATACCTATTGGATTTCTAATTGAACCATTGTGCATACTAACATGTTGAATCTCTGCTTGAAAGCATTATTCGCCGCATTGCATGAGGAAAAGTAATAGTATAATTGAATTGATATGATTGTGATGATCTAGCATGTTGGTATGGTTTTATCGATTTCCGTTCTATCGTTTCTGATAATTGAATGGAACCACAGTACTTAATTGAATTGAATTGAATGAATGAATTGTAATTGCAAAGTCTAGAGTCGACGCTAGACTTTGATTCAGGACCCATATGCGTGTTGGGGTTTCGCGCGGTGCTAACCAAAAACCCGTTTAGGCTTAAGTTGCGGAATGACCGTAGAACAAAAATTTCTACGGCCAACTTAAGCTCAGGATTAAACGGGGTATGTCAGGAAACTTTCCAAGGAGGTCCACCTTCAGTATTCCTTTGGCATCAAAACCCAATTTAATCCTTTTACAGATCTACTCCATGATTGATTTCTAAAACTTTAATCTACTTACAAATTAAATAGATTAATATAACATATTTATACCTTGTTTCCAAATCACAGTTGGAATGCAGACCGAGCGAGTAGAGCCTCACCAGGAAAGGAATCGACTCGGAACGGAGCATCAGACGTCTGATGCCTCTATCGGTTATCAACCAAGACTAACCGGAGAGCGGTTTATTTCTTCTGCCAGAAATACCGTAAACCGCGAAATTCTGCAAAAACACTATTCACGGGGAAAAGACGAAAACCCGTAAACACGAATTTTCGGTTGCTCAGTTTCATCAATATGCAAAACTGACATACCGCTAAATTCAATAAAACACTATTCATCGATCCCGTAAATATACTCCACAACAACCCGCAAGATTATACGTCAACTACGTATAACTTTCTTTTCTCAACCGAAACACTATTTGGGAGAGAAACCGAGAAAGAGAGAAAATACCGATCCGTTTTGACACGAAACCGGTACGAATGAATTAGTTAATTTCTCTCTACCCCTCCACCCCTATTTATAGTGTTTAGGGTTGGTTGCAAAAGACCAAAATGCCCTCCAAGTTCGGCCTATTTACAAGGTATGCCATTGACACCTCATCCTTTTATATGTGAAATGACCAAAATACCCCTTCCACACCCTTCCACACTCTTCTCCATGTTTCTACACATGCAAGGTGGCATAGGTGTGAAATGACCATTTTGCCCTTGTGGATAGGATTGATGACATGTCATCTGGATAGGATCAATGACATGTCATGCGGATAAGGACGAATCTGAAAAGACCCGAATGCCCTCGGCCCGAACACAAATAATATTCGTATAATTATTCTGAACAATTATATATATATTTTTCTTGCGGTTTGTTGTTTCGGTAATTTATACAACGTGTCCTGCACATTTATAAATTAACCGGTTAACTTTTATACAACGTGTCACACACGTTTATAAATTAACCAATGTTTTTGCTTGTTATTTTTACATAACATTTATAATTTAATTATAACACGTATAATTAATTATAACCATCTTACTATTGATCATAACCAATTTATAATCAATCACAATAAGATTCTCCGATTAACTCCTATATGGTGTGACCCAATAGGATCTGTGTTATGTTGGTAAATAGAGTTAAAACTGTTTTAACTTCTATAATCATGGGTGGCATCTGGCAACACATCATGACCATCCAATTACACAGATGATGATGTACTGTACAATATCACGATCCAGTAAACAATTTACTTGTGTCTGTTCTTCTGTCTCATAGCTATCATATCAGTTTCAAGGTAGATGTGTGTCATCCTTGCTAACTGAATCTTTTCTTGATCTTGAGCAGATTATCAAATATAATTACTCTTGTAATTATACCGCTAGCAGATAATCTAACTCTACCAAGGGGCCCAGTGATGCTATAGCTCGTATAGAGATACGAGGGACAAATAGTATTCTTGGTAAACTATCACTTCCTCAGCTAAGCTATACATATGGAAAAGCTACCGTTATGACTGCTTTTTACGGACAGCGGTGGATAACAATCACACATACATATTTCTCAGTGGGAACGATAAATACCTCATACTGTAGAACGTGACACTGAATGAAAACATAAATGACACGAACACAATTCTATTTAATATTTCATTCGGGGTCTGTCAAATACTATGTTTCTAGAACATGTATCTATGTGATTAAAATGACATCTCGTGTCAGGTGGTTTGTAAAACTTAATCATCTTTTAATCCACATACTAACCTTATCGCGGTAATTAGTGTTCCTACTAATTACCTTGGTCAGTGACTATTTAAGAGTATATATCATCTATATTATGGAGTTTCACAATTTCAGTCATGAACTCGAAATGATCCATAAATTCAATAATACTCAAGGCAACAAAATGATATATAAATAAACATTCAATTCATGAACAAAGCTTTATGATAATTTATCGTATTATTGACTTCTAGATTATTACAAACTAACAATGCGCATACGGAGAATGACCCTAATTGACCCAGTACCGGTTGGGTGAGGGAATTGAATTGTGACTGTAGGAGTAGTGAAACTGTGGTAAATTGAATGTTTATTGGTCACTCTTTGATAAGAGTGATGATCCGTTGCATAATCACGAGATATGCGACCATAAATCGAAATTGATGAATTGATATGAATGTACGACTATAAACCAGAGAATAGGAATGGTTAAGCCCGATATGATAGATAGTTGATATCTATCATTTATAACCGGACTTGGTAAGTTTATCAGTTAAGCCCAGAAAATTCTAAGAATTTCTCGATTGCTTTTGAATGTGATATGTGTTGGATTTCATTTGATTCTATTCTTGGTGCATGTGCATTCATTATTATTGCATAATTGAATTGATACTCAGATGCGGTGTGTGTTTAGTTCTGGTAATGGATTTCTTACAAATCCAATAGCCCTAATTAAATTCCGCACTGAGAAAACGGATGACAAGTTTTCTCACCCCCCATCCCCCTCGGGGAATTTTATTTGATTGAATGTGTTTCAGGTAAACGCGAGTAAAAGGGACTCGAGCTCGATAAGTGAGGCATAGTCCGGATAGTTTTAGGGTATGCCAACTCAATGTGTCCATTTTGGTATTTGATTAAACCATCGCATGGTATTTTGTTGTATAGCCTCTTATCGGACCATGTCAGGTTGATTGTAACCCTAATTACGACCTAAATATACATACTTTATGATAATATAGATTATTATGTTTTAAATGTGTTTGAAATGGTATTGGAAATGGGTATTATATGTTTAATTATGCGGGAATTGATTGAATCGAAAAATGGGAATGGTATTATACATATGGAGCTAAGTACTGAAAACTGGGGATACATTGCGGGCCGCAGAGAATAGGTTGCGGGCCGCAATCAATGAATAAAAATCAAAGTACTGCGCAAATTGAAACCTGAATGGGCCTTGCGGGCCGCAACCATTTTATTGCGAGCCGCAAGATTCAAGTCAGAGACTTTGAAAGAAAGATAGACAGATTGCGGGCCGTAGCCCAACCCATTCCGGGCTGTAACCAACTCTTGCGGGCCGCAATATGGACCTTTACGGGCCGCAAGAAGAAGGAGAAATTGCTGTTTTATTTGGCTGATTTGAGTGCCGATTGCGGGCCGCAATAAACCTCATTACGGGCCGCAATAGGTCATGCAGAAATGTTTATTTAATGGTAATAGAGTCAAATTGAATTGGAATCGAATCGGATTTGTTTTAAACCTAAATTAAATAGTAATTGTATGATTTAAATTTATTTGTGAGTATATTTCAAAATTATATAAATCATATTTGTATAAATATGATTTTTGACTAATTAAATGGTAAGTTAGATTGGTTGTAAACCGTTATTATGTTAGGTTTACATCGTACTTGCCTTGTGAGTATATAGGAGACTATATATTCATGGCGGGACTGCACGACCCCATGTTTCGGGGTGTGACAAAATATATCAATAAAAACAAAACATATAACATCACGGAAATAAATATGCTGTTGTTTCAGATGAATAACACGAATCTGTTATTTCGATCTCAACCATTCAATTTTGTTTTTTATGCATATGCACGAATTTCAACAAATAATATTTTTATACGCGAATCACAAGAAAAAACAACTGTTGGAATCATAGTAACAGATTCTTCCTTTGAAATAACAGCAAATTTATTTAGACAAATTAAACATTTAACATCACGGAGATAAATCTGCTGTTATTTCAAACATTTAATTGGAAGAGTAATTTTTGGTGGTGATGACGACAAAAAGGAAAAGAATTTGAGAAGTAGGTGCGAGGGAAAGACAACAACTCAACAAGGAAGAAGAATTGGTGAGCGAGACAACAAAATAAAGGAGCTGGTCGGCCACCGTCCTTTCTATCTATCTATCCTACTCAACCATTAAAGGCGCCGTTGTTAGGCCACTTAGCAAAACAAAAATACAAAATAATAATTAATATATATACACCTAATTCTATTTTAGGAAGTTTATTTATACATCAACCTTTGATGTATACTTCTGTTGTACCATGATTTTAATAAAATCGGTACAACTTTCACTTTATTTAAACAAAACAATAAAAAAAAAAAACTAATTCGATTTTTTGCAGAGTAAAAAGTTCATGATTCAGAAAAGATTTTGCAGAGTAAAAAGTTCATGATTCGGATATAATTCGGAATTATACATTAAATTGGATATTAATATATATATATATATATATATATATATATATATATATATATATATATATATATATATATATTTTAAAATCTGAAATAATTCGCAAATAATTCGTAAAGTTCGTGAATTATTCGTGATTGATTTGGGGGGAAATCGGGAAACCGACTAGTACGTGGATTGCTTTGGAGAGAGTTCAAATCTGAATTATTTGCCAATTTTGTCACTATGATACGAGGAACGTTGAAGCTGTTTAAATAACATAAATTAAGTGTTTAATTAAAAATACCGAACTTGTTTGTCTACTCTAATTTCGTTAATTGAGTGACTTAGATCAAATCCTCTCCGGTCTTTTTTTCATCAAATAGACCGGATTTTTATTTTATACGATCTTTCAAAAAAATAATAAATTCTACAGCCTTTTTAAGAATAAACTCAACAATCACTTTCTTTAAAAAATTCAGAATTATCAGATTCGCATGCAGGTGTAGATGAGAGGCAAATTGGCGCAGCCAATAACTGCGCAACCAGCGCAAAAAAAATCCGGCCTGATCCAAGGTGCGCAAGTACGCAACCTATTTTTTAAAAATTAAAGAAATTTTTAGATTAAAAAATTATTATTAAATAATGTAATAAAATAGATGGATAATCTTTTAATTTGTATGTACTAGAAAGAGTTTGACAAATAATTCGAATTTAAAGTTTGGACCGGAATCAATAGGACATCGTAAAATACTTCATTTATTTTTGTAAAAATAAAAAATAAATGAAAACACTTTAAAATTTGAATGTATTAGAAAAACTACAACAAATGATATGGATCTAAAGTTTAGACCGAAGAATCAATAACTCGGATCTGAGCATTTTTTATCATCAAACACATCAAGCAATAATATGATGAAATTGTTGGCCACAAAAATTCAGTGAAAAAATGTTTGAATCCGGGACATTGATTTCGGTTCAAACTTTGAATCCGGATAATTTTTCACAGTTTTTTTAGTACTCATTCTAAATTCTAAGAGACTCCAATTATTTTCATATATTATTTTATAATTTCTAAAAAAGTGGATCCCAATTTTTTTTTTTTTTTTTGGGTTCTTGATCCCACACCATTTTTATTTTCATCGGCTACACAGCTACCAGCTCTACTAGCTGCGCAATTTGTTTGTTGGTTCTGCAGCTGCGGATTGATGGGAGAAATCGTATTATTGTTTTTAAATTTATAAACTCGTTTGTACTTCTAATCAGATCACAAGTGTATGATCCTATCGAGTAGTATAATTTAGTGTCAATCCGCAGGGTTTGTAGTCTTGAATTATCAAATCACGACTCGTTGAAGGGCTAGACAAAATCAGATTTTGAGAGTTGTCAGTGATTAAAGATGCAAACTTTGTATTTTCAAGTCGAAAGATAAATAGAATAGTAGAACATGAGATGTTAATTCTTAGGATTTCAGTACACTATCGTTAGTTCAATCCGCTTTGATTTTTTTTTTTTTTAAATAGTAAGGTAAAAAGAAAAATGTCAAAATAGATCGCTATTATATGATTTATCTTTACCTTATTGTGGAAAAAGAGTACTTGATATTCTCCTCAAACCAATGACTTGGACTCGGTCCATCTGCACCTTTGACTGGCAGTTAAATTTGGCTCAAAAAATGAAGAGATTTGTTCTCTTCAATGCTATAGAGAATTCAACAACGGAAGGAGCTTATTCAATTTATGTTAGTTGAATTGTTAAAATCTAGTTCAGAGTAGAAAACGATATGATAAATCACGCCATGGATTGAACATGTAAGCAAAAATAACACGGCACGATATAATTAGGGATGGACCCAGTATGTAACAGAGGAGGGGCGGCTGTCTCTCACGTGAAATTTTTTTTGTCTCACTCTGAATGTTTAATTTATAATTCGAGTTAAATTTAGTATTAAAATTAAAATAAATTTCTTTAATTATGATTGGTAATTATAATTATAAGTTAAAGTATCATAAATTACAAGTTAGAGTATTGAAAAATATAAGTAAAACTATTGTTTTTGATCGAGTATCCAATTAGTTAATGGGTTTAAATTCAATTAGCTATTAACCCGATTCGATATTTTTTTGCCCCCCACCCCCACAAAAATTCTGCATCCGCCCCTGGTATCTCCATTCTTATATTATGCACGTAGTTGTTTTGATCCTCCAACAGCTGAGATTGAAAGATTCATTTTCAAATTGAATATCAACCCTCCATCACATAATCTGTCCTCTTTTGATTAAATACATCTATTTTATGTGTAGAAGTCTAAATTTAGTTGAAAATGTACTCGCTACACAGACTGCTACATGGTTTATCACATTACAATTGAATAAATCCCTAGTGATCTGTTTCATTATTTCTCCTTAGAGCTGTCTTTGATTCTTGCAATTACAGCTATTTATAGTTTCGACAATGAAAAATAGAAACAATCATATATTTTTTGGATTTTGTTTAGGGCTACTGTATCTTTGTAAATAGATAAATATCAGATCTTGTGCTAATGTAAACAATCATATCTTTCTGATCTGGAGAAAAAATGAAGAATATCTAAAACTTTCATGTAGAGAAATGATATGTAGAGATATTTCCATGAATAATATATATGTAGAGAAAATCTTTATTTAAATCATTTAATCACATCTTTTTCAATTTTGTTTCTTTACAAATTATTTATCCTCTAAATCGTTTAATGATCTATCTTGGTTTTAGAGAAAATTAGATATTAAATCATAATGATACTTTTAAGTATTTTTTTTTATGTTACATTTGATCCGGTTTTTTTTTCATTTGTTGTTGTTTCTTTTATTGTTATTTATTATTTGAATTTTTTTTTCATTTGTCTTTTATTTTCATTTAAATATTTTTTATTTTATGCGAATATCAAACAAAAAAATATTTTCATATTCTATTAAATCTTATAATATGTCTCTGTTGGTTAACATGGGCATAATACTAGTGATATTTATGTGCATTTAGATGTTTTTTGAATAAAGAAGCAAGGTTCACTGCTATCTGTATTATGTACTAATTATGCGGTTCAAATGATAAATATTACTAAAATTAAATAATTTATTTAATGTGTCATGCAGATCATATATTTAATGTGTCATGCAGATCATATATTAACTTTCGCCAACAAAATCGTTTCGGTTATCCGATCATATATTAACATCAAAAGGTACAATCTGCGCATTTTTGGTTGTTATCGCATTTAAGGTAGTGTAGAACGTAGATGAAAATTAATGGCGGTGCTCCACGTGCATTGGAAGTATATGGACATGATGCTGGCTTTGTTTGAATAATATTAGCCACGTTGGAATGCATGCTCCAAAAATTAATTTCCTTCTTGAAGTCCTCATGATGTGCTGTCATTTATATGGGTACTTTATATATAATCTATGGACTAGATTTTTTTTAAAAAAACCATAAATTAAAAAAATAATATATTTTTTTTAAAAAATAATATTTTTTTAAAAAAAAATCATAAGAACCAAAATGTCATTTCGGTCTGAATTTTTTTTTTGGAGATCAAAATATCATTTCAGTCTGAGCCATTTTCACATATTTCGAAAACCGAAATGAGTACCCATAATCTATGGACTAGATTTTTTTTTTTAAACCATAAACAAAAAGTATTTTGTTTTTATAAAAATTATAAGAACCGAAATGTCATTTCGGTATGAACTTTTTTTTTCGGACCGAAATGTCATTTCGTTTCGAGCCATTTTCACAAATTTTGAGGACCAAAATGACATTTTGGTTCTTATGATTTCTGTAAAACAATCAAGTTAATTTGGTAAACTATTGTTTTTTATTCATGGTTTAAAAAAAAAAAAAAAAATCTATGGACTATGGTAGTAGTGTGATTATAATATTGCAAACATTAGTTATTCAGATTCACTGGCCAATGATAAATTTATAAGAGGAAGTCCATCCAAACCTGTCATATTATAGGAATTATTGCGTCACGAGAGAGCTGTGATGTTTCAATTTAATTCTTCATCGTTGTTTTTCTTCAAAAATGTTTTGTTATGTAATACATATACACATTTGTTATCTGATCTACATGACCTCACTACTACAAAAAAAGAGATTGCATACGGACATAAACAGAGGAGCTACGTGGATTTTTTACCGTGTAGAATGTGATGGTGTAGAAATTCCTAAATAATTAAATTACACACGGATATTTAACCGTGTACGATTATTGAGAGCTACACGGATTATTACATAAACAACCATGTACAAACACTTGCCAGTGTCGCTCTCAAAATAACCGAGCTACACGGATTATTACATAAACAGCCGTGTACAGTTACTCTTTCTACACAGACATTTAACTAAATGTCTGTATACGATTACTCTTTCTGCACGGATATTTAGCTAAATATCCGTGTAGCTCTCTTATTTTTTTTTTATTTTTTTATGTTTAAATACCTTTCTACACGGACTTTAGTTAAATGTCCGTGTAAAATTGTCTTTTTTTTTTTTCTTTTTTTGTGGCTAGTCTCCAGTTTTACTAGCCATTTAAAATCAGAATTCCAAAACAGAAAAACATCAAATAGAGGCCTTTTAAACTCAGAATTCCAAAACTATACAACAGTATAAATAATTCATGTATACTACATTATACAAAATTATATAAATCCATATTTAGCATTACGAAATTCTTCTTGAAACCATCGTGCCCACATACATCTGAGATCGTCGATCTGCTCCTTGGAGTAACACTTTTGCTTTGGTCCATACTACAATTATAATTTGGTATTAGTTAGTAATAAGAAAATGTAGATGCAAGACACTCGCAAATATCAATTGCTATTAATAAAATGAAAAGTATAAGTAAGATAATATGAAAACCATAGAAAATATTAACATATTACAATTCATGCAACATATATATACACACAAAGCCTTTTGTATATGCAATCCCATGTGATCAAACTTTGGCACAAAATTCGTAAAGTTGGACTCATGTTGTCAAAATGCTTGGTTATGATCTAGTTTAGACTAGAATTTTATACAAACTAAGGCGTATTAGATCCAACATATCAAAAAAGGAGCTCTCATGTGATCCATGACATGATGCCTCTTGGTTAAAGATCTCCAACATATTGCATCTCCAATAAGAATCCATTGATCAACATATATATGTGCATACATAATAGGGAATAAAAATTCTCCTTTAAAATTTTCATCCAAAATTATAAGAAAATATTTATATATAAAATTAGTTGAATTTGTATAGCTTTTATACGAACTATTGAAAATCAATTTCGTAAAAAAAAAATTATTGCATCTTATATGAATTTACAATGGCTCTGATACCAAATGATAGTCTTAATAATTCATGACGTGTTTTGCAATTTAAAAACACAAGCAATCCAGAATCCGTAAATCCAAAATAAAATAGCAAAGTAATATAAATCTTACAGTTCTGAAGTGCAGACATCTTTAGGCGGAAGCGTTAGGACTGATCTTCAACGATTTTCCTCAGATTTGATGATGGAGACTTTAGGCGTTTTCTTTACTTCTCACTTTCAAAAAATGGTCCACAATACACTAATTATTTACATTATCTTAACAAATCAAGCATGCATGCATTAATTAATAATTGGCCTAAATAAACAATAATAAGTAACATAAAATTAGAGGAAGAAAAGAGAAATATATATATACATGACTAACCTAAACAATAATAAGTAACATAAAATTAGAGGAAGAAAAGAGAAATATATATATACATGACTAACCTTAGCAAGATAGAGAGGAGAAATACAAATTAACTTCAAAGATCTCAGATCCGGCCTCCTTGTGCGCATAAATCAGACCAACATTCAATACAGAGAGAGGGAGTATTAATTGATCAAAACGGCGCTGGAAGGAGAAGTCATTTTATATAACCAAAACTCTACAATAGCCTTTCTACATGGATTTTTAAGTATAAATCCGTGTAGCTCTCTCAAGGCTTTCTACACTGTTATTTAAACAAACATCCGTGTACAATGCCTACCTTTCTACATGGTTCTTTAATAAATACCCGTATAGCTCTCTCAGGACTTTCTACGCTGTTATTTAATTAAATATCAGTGTACAATTCTAAATAAACGTCCATGTAGCTCTCTCAAGGCTTTCTACACTGATTTTTTTAATAAATATCCGTGTAGAGATCCCACAGATATTTCAGGCTTCCAAAAAAATTACAATTTCTACTTGGTTTTTATATAAAATTATCAAATCCGTGTACAATGACCATTTCTGTAGTAGTGCCTGCTGAGACGCAATTTTTTTTGTTGCCGATTTGTACACTTCGATCCCTTCGTTTTGCTAATTTTCGCTTCTGTTTTGTCTTAGTCCATTATTAGCAACTTCGCATGATCACATCAAATTTGACCACTAATTTTCAAATTAAACCACAAGCCTCGTACATTTAAAAAAAAAAATCATGGATTGGAGATCAAGTCACCCGGCCAACACGGATTTTTTTTAAATATATTGTGTATAGCAGATCATTTCAATTGAAATTTCTTAAAACCGGAAATGATAAAAGTTTTGATGTAACACTACTTAGTTTATAATGCATGAAAAAAAATTATGTATCGTAATGACATGAAAAATATCATGCATTATTCGATCGCGGTACGTAAAGTGTGACTTACGAATTAAAAAAAATTCCCTCCTGTTTATAATATCCAATTGATATTATTTTAATTAATTTTGAACATGCAATCTTATTATATTGCACAAACATAATTAATAGTGATTTTTAATGGAATTTATCATTATTTATTGTAACTAGCCATTATACTTTATTTGAGAAAACTTTAGCGAATCTTCGATATTACATTCAATTTTACTGTCTGATTTAAAATAAAATGACTTGTGATATGAATTACCATATGGTAATAATAGCTTTTGATCTTCAATCATACAAGAACAATGTAAATTGTTTTCTCGTAACACTTATTGTGTGAGTGAACTTCTTTTAAACATGAAAATAGTGTGCGATTTTAAACATGGATAATTTATGTTATATATATACATGAAGATCTAACGAGTTTTTTACCAAAAAAAAAAAATAATAGTAAATAAAGAGAAAGATTTATACTGGCGCAACATAGCCAGATAATAAAGGTAGATGGCAAATATTTATTGAACTGCTATCTTAAATTATGTCAAGAATAAGATATTGGATGAGATCAAAAAAATTCATATAAAATTTCATATATTGAAACCAAAGAAATATAATATTGTATTATATTGAGATTTGTATGTTTACGCTTTTATAGTTTGTCGGGGATCTTTTTGTAAGAAAAAGATTATAGAGAATTGTAGGGACTCGAATGTAAGATGTAACGCCTATATAGATCCAAAGAGAACAAGGAATAATACACAATTCATTTTGAACCATTTTCTATTTGGTATGAGAGCTTAGAAAACTGCAACAGTTTTTTTTTCTCTCTTTCCCACACTGTAGCAAAGATCTGCCCCCCCCCCTCCGCCAGCACTGCCTGAGCTCCTCCTGGCTACTGCTCGGGCCTGCTGAGCTCCGTCGCCACTTCTTGGGTCTGCTCAGCCCAGCCACTGCTCGGTTCCGCTGGGATGATCTGACCTAGATCCGCCACTTGATCGGACCACCGCCTAGCACAGCCGCCTGATCTAACCTAGCTTCGCCTGATCTTCCATCTCTCTCTATTGCTCTCTTTCTTTATGTCTTTTGTCTTTTTTGTTGTCGAACCCGCCATGAGTGGCTAAGTAACCATTTTCTAGGGTGAAGACATGTAATCTTGAATTCTTATGAGTTTAATATAAGGTTTATTTATATTTGTCATTTGTTTTATGATATGAATTCTTTCTAAGATTTACTCTTTGTATTCTTACTTGGTTCTTAACAAACTTCGTACACATTGAGATGCGCACTCCATGGTATGCATGAGAGGTTGACTAATAGGAAAATGATGCAATTATCATAGATCCAAGTAGAATAGACGTAACGAATGACCACTTGTGATCTGAACTTCAGTTAGAAATCTATTACGATATAGTTTAATAGATAAACATTACACTCTATAACTAATAGTGAAGTAATCTTAATTATTGTTATTATGAAAGACATATAAGAAGGATATAACTGTGAACTTGATCCTTTCTAATTTATGTTATTACGAAGAATTCAAGAACGGAAAAGGCTTATTCAATTTATGTTAGTTGAATTGTTAAAATCTAGTTAAGATTAGTGAATTTTTTTATCTAATGATAAATATTATTAAAATTAAATAACTTATTTAATGTGTCATGCAGATCATGATAATTCGTAATTGTACTGTATAAATTATTCAAATATAGTTAACTTTTGCCAACAAAATCGTTTCGGTTATCCGATCATATATATATATATATATATATAGGACTTGGCTACGGTGCTATGGGTAGCTAAGAGGCCTCCCGTGCTACGGCTCAATATTTGACTTTTCAAAATCCTAACGGTCGATTCGAACCGTTCATCTTGTTTTCCATATTAATATGTGCTTGGAGACCAAATTTTACATTTTTTGTAAATTTTTTACTATTTTTTTAGATTTATTGAATATCGCTGTTTTTTATGGTCCAGATTTGTCTGAAAAATTCAGTCAAAAATTATTCGTATTTAATTCGGTCAAAATTCAGTCAACCGAATAATTTGACGTTCTGTTAGACATTACAAAAAAAAAAAATTATTCGGATTTAATTTGCAAATCTTGTGAGTATGCGTTGGCATGCATGCTCCAAAAATTAATTTCCTTCATGAAGTGCTGATGATGTGCTGTCATCTATATTTGTACTTTATATAATCTATGGAGTATGGTAGTACTGTGATAATAATATTGCAAACATTAGTTGTTCAGATTCATTGGCCAATGATAAATTTATAAGAGGAAGCCCATCCAAACCTGTCATGTCTCCTTATTATAATCGCGCAGGAATTCTTGCGTCACGAGAGTGCTGTGACGTTCCAATTTAATTCTTCATAGTTGTTTTTCTTCAAAAATGTTTTGTTATGTAATATATATACATTTGTTATCTGATCTATATGACCTGCTGAGACGCAATTTTTTTTTTTTTTTTTTGTTGCCGATTTATACACTTCGATAGTTCGATTCCTACCCTTCGTTTTGTTAATTTTCGCTTCTTTTTTGTCTTAATCCATTGTTAGCAACTTCGCATGATCACATCAAATCTGACAACTAATTTTCAAATTAAACCACAAGCCTCATGCCTTAAATCATGTTTCCGCATCATCCCCACACTCAATTAAATTACGCCTTACAATAATTTTGAGAGAATACGACTTCCAATAATTAGTTAGAAAAATAGTATTTACATGAACCATAGTCCGCATGTTGTGACGGATTTTTTTAAAAAATATATTGTGTACAGCAGATCATTTCAATTGAAATTGCTTAAAACCCTGTAGTTTGAAGGAAATGATAAAAGTATCTTTATTTTGATGTAACACTACTTGGTTTGGGTTAGTGTTTCGAAAAAAAACCGGCCAGTTCAGGACCGGACCGAACCACTCGTGGAACCGATCCGGACTGTGGTCAAAATCCGGACTGGTTTGAACCGAGGATAAAAAAGGTCTTAGAACGGTTTTTGGTGGGTTTTCTCCATTAGACCCGGACTGACCCGAGCAATTCTAAACCTGTGGACTGGACCAGACCTTAACTGGAACGTGCCTAAATCGCGTGATAAACCAGACTAAACCCGTGATAACCTGTGCCTAAACCGTGATAGCTTAGACCAAACCGTGATAACCCTTGATAACCCGGACCGGACCGTGCCTAAACCTTGATAAACCGAACCCGGACTAGGCCGGACCCAAACTGCCAGTTTTTTAAACAATTAATAATAAAAAAATGGACCGGCCAAACCCGGACGGATCGGACAATGGACCGGACCAACCCGTGTGGGTCTGAACCATGGTCCTCGGCACGGGTTTGGGCCAATCATTCCAAATTAGACCTGCCGAACCTGGATCGTGCCAACCCATGGACTGGACCGAACCATTTGGTCAACACTAGTTTGGGTCAGTATTGTAAATAACGGTATGCATTCGTCGGACGGACGGGTATTGCTAAGCAATTAATCGGTATGCAGTCAATTTATCAGAATTATGCGGCCGATTAATCATTTTTATTAAAATTATTTGTATATATTTATAATTTATAAAAATATTTTATTTAACTCATCAAACTTACCAAATAAACATAATTTAACTTAGTTCTATTATTATAACATGACACTACGTTTATTTCTTCTTAACAACACATACACACTTCACATGTGTAAGTAATACATTTATTTAATGCAAAAATAAATTCTAAAATTAAGCCTTTTCAAATATTAATAACATATTATTTGAAAAAAAATCAGACATTCCAAAAAAAAATCACTAAATTTCATTTATAAACATGTCGTATTAATTGAAAAAAATATATTAGTAAGTAAGAAAAACATATGCTATATAAATAATAGAATAATTAATCAATTTCAAAGTAAGAAGAAAAAATATATATATAAAATATTACAATATCCAAGTACAAAAAAACTACAATAAAAAATTTATGAAACTTATTATCACCGAGTCACAGAAAAAAGGTGCAAAATAAAGATTCACTGGAATAAATAAAAATAAACGAAAATAAATGGACGATTAAACAGGAATAAATGGAATAATTAAAAATAATTGACTGATTAATTGAAAAAATCCGTTAACAGACCTTTAATTAGTGTATTCATAACAGTTTAACTGCCATTAACAATTAAACGGACGTTTAGTCGGCCGCTAAAACTGTTTTTTTTACAACACTGGTTTGGATACTTATTCAAGGTTTAACTGATTTCAATGGAAATCAGTAGATTTATCCACTACCTTCCAAAAAAATAATATATATTTATATTTTGATGCAACATTAAGTATCTGAATGTGCCCAATATTTTCATTTTCATTTTTTATTTTTGTAGCAGGAAAAGTTTTTTTTTTCTTATTATAAGTATAAGAAGAACAATACAATTAAAACAAATTTCTTTGAAAAAAACGAGGGAGGTTAAGAAAAAAAAAATATGTATCGTAATTACATGAAAAATATCATGCATTATTCGATCGTGGTACGCGAATTTTGACTTACGAATTAAAAAAAAAACTATGCCCTCCTGTTTATAATATCCAATTAATATTATTTTAATTAATTTTGAACATGCAATCTTATGAAAAGAATAACAACAGTAAAGTATTAATCCAGAGATCTTGCATTAATGCATGTAAACAATATACCTTAAAAAAATAGAGGATTCAAATGTCTCTAATTTTTGTGCCTCCACCATATCTCTATTTTTGAAAACATTGATAAATCAAAATTTAAATTATAAACGTCAAAATAAAACCATTAGATGTGATCTATGTGCTTATAAAAAAAGTTATCACATTTCAATTTTATGATTTATTTTCATGTGAATCAATTATTTGAAAAATCAATATCTAGAAATTATTCACATAAGTACGTTTTTACAAGCTCTTGATGACAATTAAAATAAAGTTGAAATGTTATAATTTTTTACACGTGCATAAATAAAATAACATAGATTATATCTAATGGTTTTATTTTGACGTTTAACATTTATGTTTAAATTTTGATTTGTTAACATTTTAAAAAATGAAGGCATGGTGGAAACACAAAAAATGAAGACATTTGAACTCTCTAAAAAAATAATTATTTTTTATGTAGAGTGAAGATATAATAACACAATATATCTTAAAATTAATTACTTTTCATGTAGAGTTAAGACTATAATAATATGCGTGTTAACTCTTACTTTTTATATTAAGCTCAAATAATTGATCCAAACCATTAAACATAATTTTGAACTTTTTTAAATAGGTAAAAAATCACTGCTAATTCAAATTTTCCCATTATAATACATGATAAGAATTTTATGATTCGATTTGATTTGATTCATTATGAGAGCAATTTATTTTCACAAATTGTGATTCACAATATCGATCGTCGGATAGACAATGTACCGTCAAACGATTAATCGGGAATAATCAATCATAATAGGAAATAATCGGTAGATTAGTCAAAAAAATCTATAATGATCTGGTTACCGCCAACGACTAATCGGCCGATTATTCGATCTAAACGGACGTTTTTTACAACACTTGTTTCATACAAGTAATTAACTAATGATTTTGTGACATGAATTATGAATGATTTGAGCTCAAATTGCATGAGTCTTACTATTATATTGCACAAACATAATTAATAGAGATTTTTTATGGAATTTATCATTATTTATTGTAGCTAGCCATTATACTTTATTTGAGAAAACTTTAGCGAATCTTCGATATTACATTCAATTTTACTGTCCGATTTAATATAAAATGACTCGTGATATGTAATAATAGCTTTTGTTCTTTAATCATACAAGAATAATGTAAATTGTTTCTCTCGTAACACTTATTGTGTGAGTGAACTTCTTTTAAACATGAAAATAGTGTGCGATTTTAAACGTTGATAATTTATGTTATATATATACATGAAGATCTAACGAGTTTTTTACCAAAAAAAATAAATAATAGTAAATAAAGAGAAAGATTTATACTGGCGCAACATAGCCAGATAATAAAGGTAGATGGCAAATATTTATTGAACTGCTATCCTAAATTATGTCAAGAATAAGATATTGGATGAGATCAAAAAAATTCATATAAAATTTCATATATTGAAACCAAAGAAATATAGTATTTAACTCTCATGCATATACAAATTTAATTATAAACTAAAACATAAATTAAAAATTTGAACACATATAATAATGATATATCAAACAATTAATTACATAAGTGCAAAAATCAATGTAAACATAATTTAAATTTAAGAAAAACTAACTTTAGTAATAAAACATAAATTCCTTACTTGTGGTTTTCAAGGGAGAAATAATTCTTTTTGTTTTTTTTTAAGATAATGTTAATTGGTCTATTTGAGAGTTTCGAAAAAGAAATACAAACTGATTGCTTTCTGAGTAACATATATTTAAAGACGATCTGTTGTAATTATCTATTCTTACATCTTTTTTAGAAAGTTGTGTTTTTTACTTTTTTGACATTTAATGTTGTGTAAATATCACTTCATTTTTTTCAATCAAGAAAATGTTTTTGTGAAATGTGAGTGTAGCTAATATTTACAAGAAATAACAATAATATATAAGTTTTTTAAGTAAATAAAAATTATATATGAGCAATATAGGAGGAACTATATGTCATTGTGAACACAGTTTTCTTAAAATTAGTGATTTTTAATGTAGAGTGAGCCCATACTAATATGCATATTACATATTAGTCCATACTATTGATTTTGATTTTTATTTTTGAAACTCAAATAGTTTATTCGAACCATTAAACACAATTTTAATATTAAATTGTATCTGCAAACCAAATTTTATATTTTTTTCACTTTTTTTAGATAGGTAAAAAATCACTGTTTTTGAATGGTTCGAAATTTTCAAATCAATTAATTTTCAATCTATTTAAAAAACCAGTAAAAGGAATATAATAATATAAAATTTGATATGCAAATACATTTTAATATAAAAATCGTGTTTAATCCTTCGAAAATATAAATCCATAATGCAAGTCGATTTGTAATATGTATATTACTATAACCTCACTCTTTCATGTAACTGCTAAGATATATATATATATATAGTTAGGCTGGGGTGCTATGGATAGCATAGAGGCCTCTATGCTACGGCTCAATATTCGAGTTTTCAAAATCCAAACGGTCGATCCGAACCGTTCATCTTATTCTCCATATTAATATCTGCTTGGAGACCAAATTTTACATTTTTCTGAATTTTTTTACTATTTATTAAGTATTTTACAAAATTGTTGATCCAACGGTGGCTGCACAAAACAGTAAAACCGTTGGATTAGCGATTTTCAAAGTGGCTTAATAAATAGTAAAAAAAATTCAGAAAATTATAAAATTTGGTCTCCAAGCAGATAATAATATGGAGAATAAGATGAACGGTTCGGATCGACCGTTTGGATTTTGAAAACTCGAATATTGAGCCGTAGCATAGAGGCCACTATGCTATCCATAGCACCCCAGCCTAACTCTATATATATATATATATATATATATATATATGTGATTTGGCTCATATGCTATGGGTTGCATAGAAGCCTCCCGTGCTACGGCTCAATATTCAAGTTTTCAAAATCCTAACGGTCGATCCAAACTGTTCATCTTGTTCTCCATATTAATATGTGTTTGGAGACCAAATTTTACATTTTTTGGAAAAATTTTACTATTTTTTTAGATTTATTGAATATCGTTGTTTTTTATGGTCCAGATTTGTCTGAAAAACAACGATTTTCAATAAATCTAAAAAAATAGTAAACAATTTCCAAAAAATGTAAAATTTGGTCTCCAAACACATATTAATATGGAGAACAAGATGAACGGTTTGGATCGACCGTTAGGATTTTGAAAAGTCGAATATTGAGCCATAGCACGGGAGGCCTCTATGCAACCCATAACACCGTAGCCAAGTCCTAATATATATATATAGGAATATGTTAATATGTTATGCATAGCATAGAGGGCCTCCGAGCAACGGCTCAATATTCGACTTTTCAAAATCCTAACGGTCGATCCGAACCGTTCATCTTGTTCTCCATATTAATATGTATTTGGAGACCAAATTTTATATTTTTTGGAATTTTTTTACTATTTTTTAGATTTATTAAAAATCGTTGTTTTCAGCAAATCTGGACCATAAAAAACAGCAGTTTTCAATAAATCTAAAAAAATTCCAAAAAATATAAAATTTGGTCTCCAAATACATATTAATATGGAGAACAAGATGAACGATTCGGATCGACCGTTAGGATTTTGAAAAGTCGAATATTGAGCCGTTGCTCGAAGGCCCTCTATGCTACGCGTAGCATGCTAGCAGGTTCCTATATATATATATATATATATAGAGGTTGGCTAAGATTAAAGTGGTAGTTCCTGAGCTTTGGTGCTACCAATTCGGTTTTCAATTTTCAAAGTTCAAAACGTCGATCCGAACCGTTCAAGTCAATCTCTATATTAAAATATGCTTGGAGACCAAATTGTACATTTTTCTGATTTTTTTTACTATTTATTAAGCCAGTTTGAAAATCGTTGATCGAACGATAGCTTAACAAAACAGTAAAATCAGAAGCCACCGTTGGATCAGCGATTTTCAAAGTGGCTTAATAAATAGTAAAAAAATTCAGAAAAATGTAAAACTTGGTCTCCAAGCACAATTTAATATGGAGAACAACTTGAACTGTTCGGATCGACGTATTGAACTTTAAAAATGAAAAATGAATTGGTAGCACCAAAGCTCAGGAACTACCACTTTGATCTTAGCCAACCTCTATATATATAGAGAGAGATGGGCTACGGTGAGTTGCGAAGTAAAACGACTATTTTACTTCACGCTCATATTTGCTATTTTAAAGTTCAAAACGTCGATCCTAACCGTTCATCTTGTTCTCCATATTGAAATGTGCTTGGAGACCAAATTTTACATTTTTTTGGAAATTTTTTACTATTTATTAAGCAATTTTGAAAGTCGCTGATCTGATGGTCCAGAAAATTTTACTGTTCACAGCAAAACAGCAATTTAAAAAAATACTTAATAAATAGTAAAAAATTTCCAAAAAATGTAAAATTTGGTCTCCAAGCACATTTCAATATGGATTAAACATCTAACGTTTGGATCGGTCGTTTGGACTTTCAAAATAAAAATACGGCATGAAGTAGAAACGTGTTTTACTTCGCAACTCACCGTAGCCCATCTTTCTCTCTCTCTCTCTCTCTCTCTATATATATATATATATATATATATATATAGAGGTTGGCTATTCTACTTCCATAAGCATATGGCCACATATGCTTATAACTCATTTTTGCGTTTTCAATGTCCAAACGACCGATCCGAACCGTTAGATGTTTAATCCATATTGAAATGTGCTTGGAGACCAAATTTTACATATTTTGGAATTTTTTTACTATTTATTAAGTATTTTTGAAAATTGCTGTTTTGCTGTGAACAGTAAAAAACAGTAAAATTTTCTGGACCATCAGATCTACGATTTTCAAAGTGGTTTAATAAATAGTAAAAAAATTCCAAAAAATGTAAAATTCGGATCGGTCGTTTGGACATTGAAAATGCAAAAATGAGTTATAAGCATATGTGGCCATATGCTTATGAAAGTAGAATAGCCAAGCAATATATATATATATATATATATATTTGTCTAGTAGTCGCCCTTTCAAATTTAATAGAGGGACCAGAGTACTCCTAACCCCGTCCCTATATGTAAAGTTGTATTTAATTCCTTTAAGCTAATCTTGCCTAGTTATTATATTCGAGTACAATTATCTTTGGATTTTGCTTGAAGAAAAAGTTTTCTATGAATATTTTTTTTTAAGTAAGACAATTTCCATAAGAAAATTCCTCGAGTTGACAATGACATTGAATAAATTTGCACGATTAAACTAATAAACACAAATCTTGATTTATTCAAAGTACAATCAGATAATCCATCCCTAAGGAATTTAATTAAAAAAATACAAATAGATAATCTCAAAAGAGTTTTGATAGACTTTGAAGCTATTTTTAAGTATGATAAGTATCAAAACCGTCTGATGCACTTTAAAATTTGTGCGTATAAATTTCAAAGTAGAGGGCACAAATTTTAAAGTTCATATAACTTTGATGACCATCGAATTCAAAGTAGATCTGACTCTCATCAAACTTACACTTTTAGGGCGTGTTCAGCGAAGCTTTTGGAAAAGGAAAAGAGAATGGGTTGTCAAAAATTTGAACTGACTTTTACTGTTTATGTGGAAAAAAAAAAATTCAATCAGATTGATTTTTTTTTTCCCACGTGAACAGTAAAATACTGAATATTTTTTCCCCCACGTGAACAGTAAAAGTTAGTTCTACTGCCGAACAGGCCCTTAGGTCATATTTAGTTGTGAAGCAATTAGTGAATTAAACCCTCTACTATACTTTTAATGAGTAAAACGATAAGTAAATTTTAAAAAATAACATGGAGTAACATTTGAGTTAATCCGAAGTAAGTTATTTCATCTCTTTAGGTGGAGTATCTTACTTCATTTGTGGATCCTGCCGTGTAACATCATATTAGAATTTTCTTTCTATTCATAAGCTTATTTCACAAAATTTCAACCAAACATAATTATTTTAATATATTTTAACTCGGAATAAACAATTTAATTCGAGATAATTTTGCTCCACAACTAACTAAACATGACTTTAGTGGCATGCCAAGGAATAAATGGACAGCTAACAATAGGCCGTGATTGGCGATGCTGATTTGATTGTCATTATGGCCTCGCCAGTTATGGCTGCAGGCTTTATATCACAGAAGAGCTGAAATGTCATAATTTATGTCTCATCCAAGTTATAGAAGAAGCATAATTGTGGGCCTATTTGCACCTAATTAAAAAGGGATTAAATGAACATTATTGACATGCATTAAATATAATCTATCTGCACCTCAACATTCATACAAGAAAACCGATTTTGTTCTAAGAACTAATTAAAAACAACATTAATAAAAGGATGGATAACGTTTGCAACTAATTTTTTTTTAATAAAAATATTAACAAAACTATTTTGACTTTACGCAACGCATTATTAATAGAGAAAATACAAAATAATATGACCAGTGAGCTGCTTAAAGTGAAAATAATTATGTCAATATCTTTACCCAAAATTTCTTCAATATTGCTTGTGTGAATTCAATTTGTGGAAAGCGTAGACATGAATTCTTTCGAAGGGTCCGTTCGGTAAATCATTGGAATAGAGGATAAGTGAGGAAAAGGGGAATTTGAAATTGACTTTAATTCCTCACTATTTTGGTTGTGTTCGGTTATTGTTGGAAGCAATGTTATCAGAACCGGACCGGATATCGATCCAGTAAACTTTCGGTTCAACGGTTTACTGGTCAGACCGATGGATCAACCGGTTCAATTGCTGGTTTTTTAAATAATTATATATGTATGAAATGTAAAAATATTGTTATAAAATAATAATATTTTTATATAGGATTCATAAAAGTTTGCACATATATATTTTTAACATCTAACTAAAATGAATATAGTGATTTTATTAAAAATAACTAAATGTTTTTTGTAATAATAATATATGATGTCTTTAATAAAAGACATAGTGCTTCAACAAAAATAACAACAAATAAAGAATAATAACATATGTTATTTTGAAATGAAACAGATATATACAAAAAAAATATAGTTTTACTTTTTATACCATGCATAATTAAGTAGTTTAACATATCTAAAACCTTAACACCATGTTTGGTTGTGGCCTAAATGGTGGAATAAGGAGTTTAGGCCTCGTTATTCCACCAAATGTGCCTTAAATGAGTCGGCCTAAGATGGCATAAGCCGATCTTTAGGCCGGCCTAAATTAAGCCACCTCACATGGTGGTTTAATTTTTATTCCACCTCGTGGCCTAACTTGAATGATTATAATAATATTTTATTTGTATATAATTAGTATATTATTGTTAATAATTATTATTAGTATATAATTATATAATTAATATCTTATATTGTTAATATATTAAATAATTATTATAATAATATTATATAATTAATATCCTTTTATTAATAATTATTATGTTATATTGTTAATATATTAATATTGTGTAATTAGTATCTTATTAACGATATATAACTATATAATTAATATGTTATATTGTTAATATATTAAATAATTATTATAATAATATTATAATATATTAATATTATATAATTAGTATCTTATTATTAATAATAATTATTAATATATAATATATTAAATAATTATTATAATAATATAATAATATAATAAGAGGTGGGCTACGGTGAGTTGCGAAGTAAAACGCGTTTCTACTTCACGCCGTATTTTTATTTTGAAAGTCCAAACGACCGATCCGAACCGTTAGATGTTTAATCCATATTGAAATGTGCTTGGAGACCAAATTTTACATTTTTTGGAATTGTTTTACTATTTATTAAGCATTTTTGAAAATTGTTGTTTTGCTGTGAACAGTAAAAAACAGTAAAATTTTATGGACCATTAGATCAGCGATTTTCAAAGTGGCTTAATAAATAGTAAAAAAATTCCAAAAAATGTAAAATTTGGTCTCCAAGCACATTTCAATATGGAGAACAAGATGAACGGTTCGGATCGACGTTTTGAACTTAAAAATCACAAAATATGAGCGTGAAGTAAAATAGTCGCTTTACTTCGCAACTCACCGTAGCCCATCTCATATAATAATATATTAATATTATATAATTAATATTTTCTTATTCATAATAATTATTAATATGTAATTATATAATTAATATGTTATACTGTTAATATATTAAATAATTATTATAATAATATTACAATGTATTATAGTTGTTATTAATATATTAATATCATATAATTAGTATCTTATTATTAATAATTATTAATAATTAATATTCTTAATATAGTAAATCATTATTATAATAATATTATAATATATTACAGTTGTTATTGATATATTAATATTATATAATTAGTATCTTATTATTAATAATTATTATTAATATATAATTATAATATTTTATATTGTTAATATATTAAATTATTATTTTAATAAGATTATATAATTAGTAATTATTATTAATTTATAATTATACAATTAATTTTTTATTATTAATAATTATTATTAATATATAATTAATATTTATATTGTTAATATATTAAATAAATTTTATAATAATATATAATATATTACAATTATTATTAATATATTAATATTATATAATTAGTATCTTATTAGAAATAATTAACCATTTTAGGCTTTTAAAACTTTAGTCCTCCATCAACTCTAACCAAATAAGGAATAGTTTAAGCTATGATTTAACTTTAGGCCTCAACCAAACATGAATAATTTAGACCGGCATAAGTTG
The DNA here is from genome assembly GCF_964058835.1 of Carex rostrata. Classification (NCBI taxonomy): domain Eukaryota; kingdom Viridiplantae; phylum Streptophyta; class Magnoliopsida; order Poales; family Cyperaceae; genus Carex; species Carex rostrata. The sequence continues at coordinate 12,929,873 of NC_135925.1, read as the reverse complement.
GAATAACCAATTTAGACCTCCTTAGCTTTAGGCAACAATCAAACGTGGGGTAAGGTCTTTTGTGTAAATCCCATCTTAGTACCTACATTTGTAACTTTACATGGTGTGTGTACGGTACGGATGAGTCTAGTGCAATAGCGGTGCATTTTTTGTCTCTCACTTAATTAATGCCGAAAAGGTGTATCAAAAGTTGAGCCCGTTTAAAACCCGGTTTTTCTCAAGAACAAGTTACTGATTTTTACTAAAAACCGGTCAATTAAACCGATATTTGGCGGTTCAGTTGCAGATCCGATCATCTAAACAAATCAAACCGTAAATAGGTCCGGTTCTGGTTTTTTCCGGTCCGTCCGTCCGGTCCGGTCCGGTTTTAATAACAGTGGTTGGATGAGTGGAATAATATTAGGAAATGAGTTTAATCCATCTCTTAGAAAAATTAATTCCTTTATTCCACTTTTTCTATAATAGAGAATTGACTCATAAAAAAATAGATGAGTGACCAAAATGTAAAAAATAGAGATTTGACTATAAAAGTTCTAATCCAATTCTGCTTTTTCTAATTTCTCAATTCCTCAATTCCACTCACTTCTTTTGTTATTCGACAGAAATATAACATATTGTCTACTGTATTCTAGTCTTGCCAAACAGATTCTTTGTTATTTTCTCAAATCCTGCGATAATTACTGAAAAGTGAGAAACACCCCTTTATATTGTATGAATTTACTCTCCGTCAATGAGATGAGTCATTTTGGGTTATATAGGATAGGATCATTACATTTGACGAATTAGATTAATCTTCAATAAATTAGGCCTACTTCTGGCCTGCGTCTAGCAGATCCGACCCATTATCTCTGCTGTTTCCCGCCTTTTTCATCTGTTCGTTACTTCGTTTGGTCCAGGTGCAAGCATTTAACAAATTAAGCTGATAAGCTGAATTCCGTGGCGACTGGCAAATGAGTACAAATATAAAAATAAATACGTATTAACAAATGCATAATATGCATTGGATTTATAAAGTTTTTGCCAGCAAGTATACTACATTGAAAAAAAATGAAGAAATCTATGCAGACCGCTAGTCAGTAATGCACCACACTATGTGCATCATATTCATCGGCCACATAGAATCTGGATTTCTGCTCTCCTCGTACGGAATAGCTAGCCAAGCCAAGCCAGCCCAGCATTCATTTCCTCCTGTGATTCATTCCATCACCTTCCTCTCCTTCTTTCCAAATAATGACAATGGCCATGGCCATGGCTTCCTTTCCTTCCCCTCCCTTCGTCTCCCTTCGCTGCTCCCTCTCCCTCCTCCTTTTACTCTCACTCCCCCTCATCTTCCTCTTCTTCTTTCGTTACATTCCTTCTGAGCTCTCTCCTGTGCAAACCTCCTCCCGCTCCTCCATTTCCATCACCGCACCCAATCTCTCCATTCCGGTCCCCTCCCCTCCGCCTCCGTTTTCCTCTCCCTCTCCCTCTCCGTCTCCATCTCCATCTCTTTCTTCTCCCCCTCTCTTCACCACGAACAAAAAGTGCAACATATACGAAGGAAGATGGATCAGAGACGAGACCAATCGGACGCCTCTGTACCCGCCCAAATCCTGTCCGTACGTCGACGAGGCCTTTGCGTGCATGGAAAATGGACGGCCCGATGACGACTTCTTGAAATGGCGATGGGAGCCTTTCGATTGTGCCTTACCCAGGTAACCACGCATACAAAGATCTCAACTTTATCACTTTTATTACTCGCATATATAACTCTTAACAAATGTATTGAAAAGAAAAAATGAAAATGTCTCAACTAATTTTGCTGTGCGTGTACCATCAAAAAGAGAAAGATAAATTGTACAATGTCATTTGAACGTGGGGAAGATGGAGTAGCAGACAATCTATTATAATACTACGAAAAGAAATTGACGATTTAAATTTTTTGGGATTCTCAGTTTGCCCAAGGCATATTTAATTTGAACTCTCTTATGTCAATTTTTGGATGTAGTACTTAGATATATTCTACCGGAATGCATGAACAATTGTTTAATGTTAGAGTATTCCAAACATGGTTTAGGGAATTGAGAATTGTTTAAACTAATAAAATAATCTAGACGATAATGCACATACCCTGTGATATACATTTCTTCTCCTCCCAATATAGACATGTTTTGTTTGTGTTGGCTCTCAAGTTGGGGCAACTTGGGTGTACCTATCATTGTCATTAAAGAATTTGTTCTTGACGTAGCAAGGCAAACCTGGATTAGGGACATGACCATTTTGAAGAATAACCACACAATTCTCTTGTCTTGCATTCTTTGATAAATATTTGACTTGTCAATATATCATGCTTTAGTAGTTGATATTGCACTAGTAAAGTCAATAACTGATATGGTGATTGGTGGACGAGGGACCCTCAATACTTTAGTACGAAAGGGACAGAATTATTTCGGGTTCTTTTTAAAAAGAATTCAATGTGAGCATTAGCTTTTCTCATTCTTAAGTCTTAATTATTATTCATGAACACAGTCTCTGTCATTTAATATGGGGAATAAACTTGATGTTGTGTCCAATTGCAATTCTGTTATAATGCAGCACGAATAGTTTCATTTATAGCCCTGCAAATTGTCAAAATATAATTATAACTCACTAAATAGGTAGGTGATGCAGGAAATGTCACAAAAGATTACAAGACACAAAAGATATCCTTGCAGCCTCTCTTCCTTTATTTTAGAATGCACAATGTACCTTTATCATCACTTCTTTATCTCTGTACATGCGAGAAAAAAGAAAAAAGAAAAAAGAAAAAAGAAGAAGAAGATAATTTAAGAACTTTAACATGATTCGGAAAAGGACTTCAGTATGTGATACTTTCCATGTAGAGGAGTATATGAGATGTCTCTTGTCTAACAGCTTTGTGCATAGTATAATTGTTTCTTAGAGGCTAACATGAGTACAATCCCATATTATGATTATGTGGCACGAGCATGACTTGATTGATAGGTTGAATGCAACAGATTTTTTGGTAAGGTTAAGAGGCAAGAGATTGTTGCTGGTAGGAGATTCTATGAACAGAAATCAGTTCGAGTCGTTGCTTTGTGTTTTACGTGAGGCTTTGCCTGACAAGTCTAAGATGTATGAGACAAGAGGCTATAGGATCACAAAAGGCCGAGGATACTTCATTTTCAAGTTTGTGGTAACTTACCCAAGTTCTAATTTTGAGACATTTTCTTTTTGTATGTACCTACCTGACAAGCTTCACAATATCATCTAATATTATTTTCGCTGCATATACATTGCAAACCACCAATAGCTGACATATTATGTCTTTTCTGATGTAGTACACATTTTTGAGAGTATAGATTTTTGTGGTCACATGTCGTTACTTAATATACCTCTCTGTCACTATTTCATACCCTAAACCTTAACAAAGGAAAGTCTAAAATACTACCGCCTCTCTCTCTCTCTGAAAAGATGTTATTAGAACAGATAGTTTGGTTATTTGTTTTCTAAGACAATAGAAGGCCAGAGTTGATATTTTACAAGCATTTGCAAACTCAATGTGATAGTTTGACTCTTTGTAGGAAAACACATAAAATTTCTCATATTTTTTCATCTTTTAGTTTTATCTGTTATTTTATTATTTCTTTTGTGGATTTGAGCAGGATTATGACTGCACGGTGGAGTTTGTGCGCTCCCATTATCTCGTCAGGGAAGGAACACGAATCAATCGGCTTGGTAACTCAAATCCAACCCTCTCAATAGACCAAATTGACAAGTCAGCTAAGAGATGGAAAAGGGCTGATTTTTTAATATTTAATACTGGCCATTGGTGGACCCATGGAAAGACTGCAAAGGGGTAATTGCAATTAGATAACACCTTTTTTTTTCTAAAGAAACTTGAATTTTTGTTTTTCCAAATGCACCTTTTCAATCCTTGAACTTGTAAAGTGACATTTAGTTAAAGCACAACAAATGTCACTAAACTGTAATAGGACCAGAGATGTAGAGTACCAATTCTTCATGTTAGATCAAATACTATATTGAATATGGTTTGTCTGACCAATATTCTATTCAATTTCTCCTAAATTGAATATGGTTTGAGCATAATAACTAACAAGTAATTTATCAGGAAGAACTATTATCAGGAGGGAGGTGTGTTATATCCGAAATTTGATGCAGTGGAAGCTTATAGAAGAGCTATCAGAACTTGGGGACAGTGGATTGACAGAAACTTGGACCCCACCAAAACCACTGTCTTTTACCGTGGTTACTCTACCGCTCATTTCAGGTTTTCCTAACTTTTTTTCTATTTGTTTTTGTTTATTTTTTAAGAAAGACAAAATCTGTCTACTGCGAAATGAAAAGCCTGAAGAAAGGCTTGATACACACTGAACCTGTTACTCTTGTGTTCTTTTGTTTTCTCCTTTTTTTTTTTTGTGAATAATTATCTTTCAAATAGTTGTAATTTGCAATAGTGTTAAATTAAGCCCAGAAAAGAGTATATTTGGATGTCTTTTTGAAAATCATTATCTAGAGAAAACACTGAACTCTTCATTTGAAAACCATCAATCAAATTCCAAGTTTTTTACAGACTCTTAATTTATTTACTCAGGGGTGGTGACTGGGATTCAGGCGGCTCATGCAATGGTGAGCAAAGCCCAATTCTCTCAGGACCAATAATCAACAGTTATCCCATAAAAATGAGAATAGTTCAAGAAGCCATTCATAAAATGCGCTTTCCTGTAATCTTATTAAACGTCACTAAACTAACAAATTATAGAAAAGATGGCCATCCTTCTATTTATGGAAAGCTTCTGAAAAATGCGCAAAAGAAGGTTTCTAGGAAAAAACAGGATTGTAGTCATTGGTGCTTACCTGGCGTGCCTGATACCTGGAATGAGCTTATTTACGCGACTCTTGTTTTGCAAGGTAGAGATAAAGCAGGCGCATCATATTAGTTCAATATTACAGTTTGTTTGTAATTTGATCTTTGTTTCCACGGGGAGGGTGAAGGTTTTTTTTTCTCTCAATGGCAATTTTGGGAGCTGAATGGAACTACACCATACTAATTTTGATTTAGTTAGATTTCATGCGACATTTCGCTTCTTTTATACTAAGAAGCAAGCACTTATTTATAACATGTGAATATGCTTAGGATTTAGAGCATCTAAGTTTTTTTTATTAAGAAACTGTTTATAAACTCCATGTTGATCAAATAATTGACTCAAATTATTTCTCCTTTTAAATTTGTTGCTGATGTGGTTTAATAGAAACTCTAAAATAAGTTTCAGAAATATGAGAGTTAGAAACTTTAGAGACCTTAATTTTTAAAAAGTGATTAACAATTAAACTCAGTTGAATTTCAAGGATACAAATGCTCTTAGGGTTGTTAACATGTGATCCGACTTGGCGTGCATGCTTCATACACGTTAGAGCTTTCAATGAATATGATTTGGATCAAATTCTAACATAATAATACATTTCAAAATTATAAGATATATATATAGAGAGAGTAAGGCTACGCTACTTCGCGAATTAAATGGGCTGTTTTAATTCGCGCTCATATCTCTAATTTCGAAGTCTAAATAACCGATCCAAACCGTTAGATGTTTAATATATATTAAAATGTGCTTGGAGACCAAATTTTACATTTTTTGAAATTTTTTTACTATTTATTAAGATGGTTTGAAAATCGTTGTTTTTTAATGGTGCATAATTTCAATAAAAACAGTGATTTTCAAACCATCTTAATAAATAGTAAAAAAATTACAAAAAATGTAAAATTTGGTCTCCAAGCACATTTTAATATAGATTAAACATCTAACGGTTTTGATCGGCTATTTGGACTTCGAAACTAGAGATATGAGCGCGAATTAAAACAACCCGTTTAATTCACGAAGTAGCGTAGCCTTACTATATATATATATCTCCATTCTTATATTATGCACGTAGTTGTCCTGATCTGCCAACGGCTCAGATTGAAAGATAGATTTTCAAATTAAATATCAACCCTCCAATTACATAAGTTGTCATCTTTTGATTAAATACATCTATTTTATGTATAGAAGCCTAAATTTAATTAAAAACATAGTCGCCACACAGACTGCTACATGATTTGTCACATTAGGATTGAATGAATCCCAAGCAATATGTTTCCTTATTTCACCTTACAGCTATCTTTGATTAATGCAATCAAATTATTTCTTTATTTCTCCATTTTCTCCGTTTCATTTCTCCTCTTCCTCTGTAGTTTTGAAAATGAAAATGGAAACAATCATATATTTTTGGATTTTGTTTAGAGGTACTGTATCTTTGTGAATATATGAATAGCAATTCTTATGCTGATGGAAACAATCATACATTTTTGATTTGGAGAGAAAATAAAAAATATCTAAAACTTTCGAGTATATTATTTCCATCCTATGGTGAGCAAGTATTTTATTAAAAATTTTATGTCAGTGTCATCCTTAGAATAAAACAACTTTTACAAAAAAAATTGAGGAGAAATTAATTGCGCCTTGGTATAAATTATAGGCTATTACAACTAAAAGCACAAATTCATACACATATATTTAAGTTTAGCTTACCTCCCCGAAAGTTTCTCCTAGAACCTACCTTGCTAGTATATATATACATATCTAAGTCCTTATCACTCTATATAAGTTGGTTAAATGTACCTCCTTTTATTTATAAATTATATTTTTTTACAGATGCCTAGATATGCAAAAGCTTTTGTTTTGAGTTATAAAATATTTTTTTTAAGAAAAAGAAAAGAGAAATATCAGTGAATTGTTTGCAAAATGTTCTTCTTGTCATAGAAATCTGACAAAATGCTTTTATTTTTTTAGACCTATATATCGGAATAATGGATTTCGATATTTGGTGAAGCAATATGCAAATTCATGTATGTACTTCATGGAAAGGTTGAGATGGATATACACTTTTTGCTGCATGAGAGTATTAATAGGGTTCGTCAAAAGTTTTTGCTGCACTGAAAGGTTTGATTCCATAAAATTAAATGAATCCCTATACTCCTACATGGTTTGTCATATTAAATTGAATGAAATTCTAGCGATCTGTTTTCTCCTTACAACTATCTTTGATTGTTGCAATCAAATTAGTTTCTTATTTCTCTATTTTTTCCGTTTCATTTCTCCTCTTCCTCTATAGTTTCGAAAATGAAAATATAAACAATTATATCTTTCCAAATTTTATTTAGAGCTACTGTATCTTTGTGAATAGATGAATAACAGATCTTGTGCTGATGGAAACAATCACACCTTTCTAATTTGGAGAGAAAATGAAGAGTATCTAGAACTTTTGTGTAGAGAAATGTTATGTTGAAAAATTTCCATGTTAAAATAACTTCCATCAATAATATACATGTAGAAAAAATTCTTATTTGAATTGTTTAATTAAATCTTTTCCAATTTTGTTTCTTTACAGATCATTTATCCTCTAAATTGTTTAATGACATGTCTTGATTGTGAAAAAAATTAGATATTAAATCGCAATAATACTTCATTTTTTTTTTCATGTTATATTTTATCCTTTTTTTTCATTTGTTGTTGTTTCTTTTATTGTTATTTATTATTTGAATTTTCATTTTCTTCATTTGTGTCTTTTATTTTTATTTAAATATATATTTTATATTTTGTGTGAATGTCAAACAAAAAGATCTATTCGTATTCTATTCAATCATATAATATATCCTCGTTGCAACGCACGGACATGATACTAGTATATATATATAGAGAGGAGGGATCAAGTTACAACAAGTTACCACAACCATTTTTTACACTTTCAAAGTCCAAATCGTTGATCCAAACCATTCAACATTATCTCCACAATAAAATGTGCTTCCAAATCAAATTTTACTTTTTTTGAATTTTTTTTACTATTTATTAAGATGGGTACAAAATTCAATGGTCTGAATTTGACTAGTTTTTGTACCCATCTTAATAAATAGTAAAAAAAATTTAAAAAATGTAAAATTTGGTCTCCAAGCACATTTTATTGTGGAGATCACATCTAACGGTTTGGATCGACGATTTGGACTTTGAAAATATAAAAAATAGTTGTGGTAACTTGTTGTAACTCAAAAATTGTTGTAACTTGATCCCTCCTCATATATATATATATATATATATATATATATATATATATATATATAGGGTCCGGCTAATTTGCTGCCGGCAGCATTTCTGTCCAAGGTGTTGCCGCCCCCTTTTTTATTTTGTGATGTCCAAACAACAAATCCAAACCGTTAGATGTTTAATCTATATTATAATCTATTTGGAGACCAAATTTTATATTTTTTGGAATTTTTTTACTATTTATTAAGCTAGTTTGAAAACCGCTGTTTTCAGTAAATTTCTGCAGCATTGAAATCAGCGGTTTTCAAACCAGCTTAATAAATAGTACAAAAATTCCAAAAAATGTAAAATTTTGTATCCAAGTAGATTATAATATAGATTAAACATCTAACGGTTTGAATTTATTGTTTGGATATCACAAAATAAAAAAGGGGCGGCAGCACCTCCGGCAGAAATGCTGCCGACAACAAATTAGCCGGACCCTATATATATATATATATATATATATAAATTTATATTCAATTTATAATTTAAATATTTAAATATGAATTCGTATTTATTGTTATTTTGGTGGATTTTAAATTAGTTTCGGATTATATTTCGGAATTTATACGTAAGAGTAGTAAAATATTTGCATAAAAAAAAACTTGTTATTTTATTTTATAAAAGTACTGATTGAGGAGTTAGGCTAATATGACACTAGTGTTATATCAAACTAAATAACACCACATCTTAAACCCTTAAATCTGCTTTAAGATTCGTACAAAATGAAGTGCTTGAACAGTAAAAACGGATAGTACGAATCTTAAAGCAGATCTAAGGGTTTAAGATGTGGTGTTATTTAGTTTGATATAACACTAGTGTCATATTAGCCTCAGGAGAACACGACTTAAATTTAATTCATTGTAAGTTGCAACAATTTCTTACTATTAACTTAACTATAGACAATTTACAATTTCTTACTATTATACATGCTAGCGAATTATGATCGGTTAATTAGATTATGAATATCCATTGGCACCTTACGTATGAAGAAAAAAGGTATTCTTATTAAAACATGACGGACCCAGTTGGATAATATATATTTTATATTTGACCCGCCTCGATTAATTATGTACTTACTATGTAATCGCTGCCAAAATTATAATGGCAAAACAACTATATATATCACACGATTCTGGGGTCAATCTATCGCATGATACAGTACACCCTGCCAATGCCATGACCCCTAACAAAGAATAATTGTAAAAATGAGCTTCTGCAATTATACTTCAACTACAAAATAATTATAAGATTATTCTTTTTCTTTATTTTCAAAATAGTTAGAAAATTATATTTCATTCTGAAGTAGCAGCAGCACAAGCGGCCCAAATGAGGATTCATGAGATAACACGAGAGAGAGAGAAGGCCTAAGAAGCCCAGCCCAAATTGAATTAAGCTGTTTTAGTTCTCTTCAGTTCTTATCAGAGAAGTAGAACTTAAAAATAATAATTAATTAATAATTGGAGATCACAAACAGATGCCAATTGAATTATAAATGGCTGACAAAGGTCATCTATAATTTGAACAATATTGTCTCCTAGGACATCTCCACTTTCATAATCCCACATAAAACGTAATTTACAGAGACTTTTTTTGAATAGTTCGCAAAATCAGAATTAGAGTCGGACTCCATCACTTGACCGTGAAATCATAATTGGATTAATCAGACTGAATTGGTTCAAAAACTCGGATTTTTTTTATAGAAGCATGTGTTGTATTAAAAACATAGAAAAAATTTGGTAAATAAAAATACTTTTGATTCCAAAAAGAAACTAATTATATACAATAAAAATAAAGGAATAAAAGAAAAAAAAAATAGAAAATATGAAAAACTAATTCATTTTTAAATATGTTTTCTATATGAGGTCCTTTAGATGCTTGAATTGGGACAACCTGGAAGTATAAGCTAGTATCAAAATTAAAATGCAAATAATTAATGAAACTGAGTTGGGTCTACAGCAAATTAACTTTAATTTTTGTAGACAAGGCCGGAAAACGAAGCTCAGGGTCACATGCACTAAAACGAAAGCCCATGCTCTTTGGATTTACATTTTTACTTTATATATTCATAGCCGAGCCCAAAGTCAAAGAGTTCTTTGATTTACATTTTTCAAAGTCGAAGAGTTCAAAATTAAAATCCAAGTAGATGTGATCAATTCGTAAGGGTAAGGCCAACTCAAATTATCGCTTCTCTCAGGAATCAAATCTGCTGCTATTTTCTTTCCTTTCCGTAAACAGTAATTCTGCTATTTTTGTTTTTTTGAATCCAACCATTCAATTTTTTTTCGGGAATGAATCTCAAAGCGACTTTTTTTACATAACTTTTATGTGCACGCATCTCGAAATAATTCAATGGTTGGATTTGAAAAGGCAGGAATGTTCATGCACAAGAATAATAGTAGATGCGTATCCCTCATTTAGACCTAACCTAACCAAAATCATAGCCGTCTCTTCTCCAAATTCGATCGATCGTCTCTCCTCCGGTGCCTCTCAAGTGGCTCCTCTCCACTGTCCGAAGTCGTCTCTCTCCTTCCAGCACATCACCGTCTCTTCTTCTCCAGGTATTTCACTGAATTGAACTGGTTTAGTGATTCTGTCACTAGATTTGGATTGTTTGGTTTAGCTATTCGGTAACTGAGGCTTAATAGTTCATCTTTTTTTCCTTTTAATTTGCATTCTCGTCTGTCTGACCTTTATATGGCCGAATAGGCATTCTAAAAAGTTACCCGGCCCAATAAATAAAATTTGGGCTTGGGCCCAAATATTTTCTAAACCCTGAAAAGCTAATAAGAGGTTTGCGGCGGCTTGAAACGTTTCCGACGAAAAAAGAAAATGTCGTTGATGAGAGGAGATTTGCTGACAAGGGTGAGGAAGCTGGTGAAGGGATATGCCATGGCGACGCCACCCTGGCTCAAAGCCATGGAAAAGTAATGCCCTGCTCTGCCCTGCCCCAACTTCTCTTCTCTTCTCTTCTCTTCTCTTGTGACTTTTAATTAATTTAGGGTTTTGATCCAAATTTGGTAACAGAGCACCACCAGTGACATTTCCTAGACCTGATGCAAAGATAAAGAAGATAGAATTGGAAGAGGATGATTATGTCAGATTATTTCTCAAGCACTACAAATCTTCTGGGTATCATGATGCTATTAGGTAATTAATTTCCTCTACTCTTCCTTTCTCCTTTCTCCTTTTGTTTCATGCAACTAACTGCTAGTTAGTTTACAATTTTCAATTTTGCAATGCTCTTATCATTTCTATATTTTAACAGATTAAGTGAATTTGACCCGCCTGCTGCACGTATATTTGCATGGCGTGTATTACAACTGACAAAACAAGGTGTTGGTGAACAAGAAGCTGTGGCAGTTGCTGAGGTAATTGATCCAATTATGATTTTGCCAGATTATTCCCAACATTTTACTGTAATTGTGATGATTAGGTCATTATTTTGATTCCCAAATAATAAATACATAGATCAGTATATTAATGCAGTACTGCACACACATCATGTCTTTTGTTGCTGTATGATATTTGGTGAGAAGTTAACAAATAAAAATGGTTCAAATGAGTCTTCTGTTACCACTTACCAGTGATAGAAAAAGAGATTTTGAAGAAGACTTATTCATCTTCATTGTTCTTGCTCGACCTCTAAATTTTAGGTGTAGTTTGCCAAGATAAGAAAAGAAACATATTAATCTGTATGCAGATGGAATTCGTAGCTGAAAAGAAGGCGAAGATGAAGGCATACAAAGAGTTAAAGGCAATATGCAAATTGCGGGGCAAGAGGCCTCCTGAGAACCCGTACCCATGTCCCATCGATGAGATACAACGTGAGGAGAAGAAGTTTGTCAATGAGCGCTTCTCCAACCCAAAGATACTGCAGATTGTTCAGAAGATGAAGGAGGAGAAGAATGAACAAATATGGGAGCGCCAGGAGGCTGCCGGCATTGCTGGAGGTGGTGGCGGCGGTTTTAGTCGTGGTGGAGGTGGATATGGTGGCGGCGGTGGCTTTGGTCGTGGTGGAGGAGGATATGGTGGTGGTGGAGGAGGTGGATATGGTGGTGGTGGTGGTGGCGGCTTTGGTCGTGGTGGAGGTGGATATGGTGGTGGTGGGGCTCCTGGTGGATATCAGGGTGGTCGTGGAGGTGGATATGGTGGCATGAGTGGTGGTGGAAATGGTGGATTTGGTCAGTTTCGGTGAATTTGTTGTCAGGTATGTAAACTAAAGTGTTTTTTGTGTATTTAGTGAAATAACGATTTCAGTGTCATTCTTATTCATTTTTTGGAACGTCATTTGTGCCCTTGCAAAGAAATTCTCTTCCTAATTATTACAGTCAGAGAGGAGGAAGTAAGGATAATTGTATTTTACTAGCACATTTGTGTTGCTTCTTTTTTTAAGAAGGAAAATATATGATTTGTTGAAATTTTAGAGTACACTCAGAAATTATTATTTTAATGGAGATTTGATTTGATTTTTTTTTTTTTGTGGAACTATTTTTGTTGTTAAATGGATCCCCGTGATGAACGATTTAGTAATCTTAAGTATTAAAATTATGAATTCTCAGCGGCTCCCTCATAATATTATACTTCTGAGGTCGAGGAAGTAAGATTTCACACATGTGGAAACTAGGCTTTTCTGAGGGATCCTTGATTCTCTATCTAAATGTTATTCTTTGGCAATTTCTCATGTACAGAACAACTAAAAATCTTAAATTTCATAAGATTAGGTATACCTTTGTTTTGAGATTTTACAGCGGGATGTCAAATAGGCATACACAAATTTTGAGGTTTTGTTGGATCATTCAGAAACTGTTAAACAAAAGATTTTTTTTTTTAAGAAAATATATAATTCATGTTGTTTTGCAGCTTTTTGGTCTCTTGTGGGTGTTATAATCTCTGATACGGTGTTGTTCCTATTGTTTTTTCAGGATTTTGCCTTTAGAGACATTTGATGACTGTTGCTGTCCAATCTGATATGATCTGATCGGCTGATCGTACAAGATATTTTTACCAGCATCAGTCCTTTTCTTTTCTTTTGTTCTTCCTTTGGACAAACCGTTCCTGGTTCCTGGTAACAAGTTCCTTGGACCATATTGCAGTTTTGCTCTAATGCCTACCTCACTTTGCCGCTCCTCACCGTTACCATGTTTTCCTCAAACCCGATTTATCTTCCTGCCACAAACTCGAGTGTCAAAACAACAATTTAGAAGGTTGGAATGCGAATCTTTTTTTTTCATTAAACTGTTGAAGCTTCTATAAAGAAGCAATAAAGATTGATGACATGTATGAAGCTAAGTTTCTCATTCACAAACCAACCCTTCATGACATAAGAAAACCCTTTTTTTTTTCTTTACATAAAATTTGTTGACATTTTGAGAAGGTTTAAACATTTAGAAGGCAATAACATTATATTTGGGACCATTTGAAATTCTCTGATTCAAATAAAAGGTATATGAAACCAATATATTCCCTAAATCATGGGATCCATTGTGAATTGCAATTAGACATTCTTTTTTTCTCTATGTTGTTGGATTTGATAAATTTAAGGAACAGAAACTTGGTCAAAATCATGTCTTTTCGTAAATTTGAAGTCCAATTCACGAACATGCAATCTATTAATAATAGAGATTAAACCGCTAAGCATATATTGTTAAATACTAGTCAAGTGTCCGTGCGTTGCAACGGAATTGAAATATTATTTTAATTATTTTTTAAAATGTAATTAATTTAAAAATTGATTGCATAATCATGTAGAGTTAATAATGAAAGCAAACAAGAATGTTAGTATTTTATCCTAAAAATATTCAAGAAAAATTGAAAGTAGAGACATTGAAATTTAATATAATTAATAAAAGACAATTGAATAATATTATAATCTACATGAATAATATAATAAAACAATCTATATTAATAACAAAGAACTCAGAACATATAATAAAATGAAATAATACTAAAGCATGACATTTTTTTTAAAAAAGACCCGTAGGTATATTGCATTAAACGATATAGTTCAAACAATTACAGTGCATAAAAGAGAAACTTAGAAATTGAAAATAAGCCTCTAAATTAAAAGGAAAGATAAACTGAAATCTATAATTACATCTAACTGCCACTATCCATCATTTCGCAAATAAGAAGAAAAACAAGGAGCTCCTTGTAAGTTTGTCATTTCCCATCTGACAACATATTCATTTGCTAGAAATAAATCTGCTGTGATTCTAAAGAATCGCAGGGTCCCTGCAATTCCAGATCTTACCATTCATTTTTTGGAATCTACGAACCTTGAGAGAAGTTTACACGAATCTCAAAGCAAATGAAAGGGTAGATGTAGAATCTCAGGATCCCTGTGATTCTTTGAAATCGCAGCAGATTTGGTTCCTTGCTATTCGTTTGCTACCAGCATCCTGAATTGGCGCGTGGAAAAAGGAGAAAACGCGTGGAAAATAAAGAGAGAAAATGAGATTCAGTGATACAATTTCTGTGTGGCATTGTATGTAGCATGGATATAACTCACTAAATTTAGATTTTTACACGTTTGACAACATGAAACAGATGTATAAAATCAAAATCATTTATTAAAGGCTGAGATTGAGATCTGTTTTGATAAGTGAGTGAGATTTATAAAATGAATGGCTGAGATCTCCTCTTGACAAATAGAGGATTGGATCCAAAAAAATATGCGTAATATTTAGTAGTCCTGATATTTCATCGGCTAAGTAACTTCAGAACAGACTGTCTTTAAAAAGCAAACTGCTTATTTGAGGTATCAAAAGAAGAACTCTTTCAACGGAATTGAGGGCAGTCTGATGAACATCAGATCAAATTCAGTTCGATATTAGTTCAGAGATGTTCAATCCATTTCAAAATTCAGACAAATTAAGTACGTACGAATATTGATGCGAATAAAAAAGATGTAACCTTAAAATTTAGTCTAATATCCATTTCCACTTCCTCATGAATTGAAATATGCTATTATTATGAGAAAATTTATAATGGCAAAACGCACCCATTTCCTATGTGAACAATTCCAGCGGTTTGTATTATAAATACCAGATACTGCGAGTAAACTTTTCTTTGCAAAACATACCCATTTCCTACTATACTGGTGAATCTATCAAATTAAAATTTATTAATTTAATGTTATTTGATGTTCAATCTACAATTATTATTGTAAACTAGAAAATTATTTTAGTAAAATTTTATTTATACATTTTATCTTATTGTAAATTACAATACGAATGTGTTTTTTCTTCAATCAAAACAAGTAGTAGCAGTAAAATCAATATCGATTTTCATGAAAAAAAGGAATAAAAATAAATAAATCAATAACAACATTAATATAATATTTGGTGAAAGTAATTCTTATTTTTATAACCACTCTTTTATTTGATAGTTATGATATCTCACAATAATAGAAAAATAAAAATAAATAACATTATTGCTATTGTTGAATCAATCAATAGTTTTCGCAACATGCATTCTATATTCGATCCCTCTAATATCCCAAAGTGATAATAAAAAAATGAGATTATTGCTATCATTGAACCAATCAATAAATTTGGTATATGTTCTAATTTAATGTTTACAATATAATTTGAAAGAATATTCATCAATAAAATATATAGAAAGAATGTCACACATGTTGTGTCTACAATGACCATTAACATGTGATCTAACCCAAGAAGAAAGAGAGTCCAATGGGCATGGGCATGGGGTTACTTTACTCGATCTGAAATAACCCTTAAGTAACCCAACTTATGGATTTCAAATCGAGACCGTCCAATTCGAATTCGTCGCTCGAGATTACTTTGAGATTCAGATTCGTTGCTCGGATATGTGCGCTTCACTTTGGATGAATTATCACGGATTCAAATTGGATAGTCCCGATTTAAAACCCAACAATTGAGTTTCTTTACTGGATCTGAACTCAATGGGCATTGGAGTAAAATCGGTCCGAAACTCAATAAAAGTTGTCCGATTTACATTAATGATCCTAAATATAAGTGTAAGTAAACTGTAATATTCAATTTATTGATCATTCAAAGATACAATGCTCTCTATTCAATTTATTGATCACTAACTCCGTGTTTCATCCAAACTACAGAAGATAATATTACGTACAGCGCTGAAAAAATAATTATTATCTCCATTGCCCTTCAAAATATGGATATAGGAAATGAGGGAAGCGTGGCCACAAATATTTACCATTATTTCTAGCTTTCAGGGTGCACTTGATAATTTGAGACTTTTGTTGGGTGTACATGAAATTTTTACTTAGATCTAATCCAAATTCAGGGCAGATAACTGCAATCAAGCATTTAAGCAACCAAAGAAGGGAATGTGTACTCTTCACAGATGGTCTACAGTTCAGTTCGCTGATTGCTTGATTGCAATTAGCAACCACTAACCGAATTTGTACCAGATGGTAACCAACATAAATTAATGAACATCCAGAGAAGATATCCAAACATTTCATATATAAAATGCTAACAGAACTCAACCTTTTGAAATGCAAAAGTCACACAAAATTAATTGTTTATTTTTTTTTTCATAAATATTGTTGAAAATTGAAACTAAATGTTGATGTTCGACCATGCAAAGTCACTGATAGAAGAGCCCTAACATTCAGAGATCATCTTTCGGGTCGAGCAGTTCCTTTAGCTTGCCGCTTTCATAAGCTTCAACTGTGGCTGAAGTACATGGCAAAAACATTATTGCTTAGATTATTGTAAATAATGAAGAGAAGTTAAGCAAATATTTTATTGTCTACCTACAAAACTTCCAATTATTAATTTAATTATCCAGCCAACTGATACAAAAATAATCTCATCCATCTATCATTTTCCATCACATATACCCAAATCAGAAATGAGAAAAATCAGGGGCACACTTAAAATTTCCCACATCTCTAATTTAATTATTGGACAATCAACAAAAATGAGGAAAGAAAGAGTAATCGATTACCATCAGAGCCACCCAAGTGCTTTCCTTTAATAAATACTTGAGGTACAGTTCGCTTGCCAACAATTTCAAGGAGAGCATCTTGAATTTCACTACCATCCTCTGAATAATAATAATTTCAAACTCATTCATTGCAATAAAATAAGATATCCGTCTTAGAATGAGTTAAGTTATGCAATTGTAACCCTTCTACCATTTATCTCATGTCCTGTTTTGTGTTTAGCTCAACAAAATTTTAGGCTAATATTTTATTCAGTTGGTTGTAGTTGGAATAGCTGCAAATAGGTAAGGCAAGTTTTGGGCAGATTGAAGCTCAATCAAAGTTGATTTCAAATTTCGTAAAAAAAAGAATTCATCATACCCCTTTGATCAAGCTCAACAACAAAAGGCTCCTCATTTAAATCCTTGAAGACACCCTTTGCTCTCTTGCAATACCTACAAATATAATATGTGACAGAAGAGCATTTGCCTTAGGGGTGTAAATGGATCGGATATTATCCGATTTCATCCGGATCCGAATCCGGAAAATTATCTAAATTATCCAATCCGTATCCGTATTCGTATCCAAAAAATTATAACGGATAAGGATACAGTAAGACTTTTAACTATCCGTATCCGACCGTTTACACTTTTAAACCACAACAAATGTGTTATATGTTCTTAAATTGATTTATTAAATTGCATATTGTACCAATAGTTTATTAAATTGCATATAAATATATATTTTGATAAACAATATAACACTATGATATCCTTAGTGACTAATATTTTAATAATATAATAAATGTTTTGCAACCAACAAGTTAATTGTGAAAAATATCCGTATCCGTCCGATATCCGTATCCGTCCGATATCCGATCCGTATCCGTAACATTTAATATCCGACCCATATCCATATTTGAGACTATCCATATCCATATCCGTATCCAAAAAAATATAACGGATACCGATACAGTAAGACCACTATCTGATCCATATCCGACCGTTTACATCCCTAATTTGCCTTCAGTTTTGATCTATCTCTAAAAGTTAAATTTTAAATGACATGGACTATTAGGTAGTAAACTATGATCACATTGACGAGATTAAACATTTAATAAACCTAAATCACAAACTTAATCTATGATAAAAACGAAGATCCCTAATTTATATCGCTCAGCAGTGTGT
Organism: Carex rostrata; assembly: GCF_964058835.1. Lineage (NCBI taxonomy): Eukaryota > Viridiplantae > Streptophyta > Magnoliopsida > Poales > Cyperaceae > Carex > Carex rostrata. Next base: position 12,911,628 of record NC_135925.1, on the reverse strand, counting down.
GTGTGAGAAAGAGAGACGTACGGACAGTACGACTTGGAGAAGATAACAATGTCGTGCCCTTTGACAGTGCTTCTGATGAAGGCTCTCTTCTCCTTGGCCGCGTCGGCGGGAGCTGCGACGAAGGCGGCCGTGGCGAAGGCGATCAGAGCCACCGTGGCCATCCCTATTCGCCGTGTCAAAGCCATCTCGACGGGGGTGATCGGAGGAGTCTGGATCGGATTCAACGAGGCGAGACAAAGAGATGGATATCTGAGCTTGAATGGACGCGCGATCGAGATGGAGATCGAGGGTTTTATGGTTTGATCTGGAATTAGATCTGTGGTTTTGATTGGGATTTGGGGTTTCAGATGAAGTTTCAGTTGGTTACCGATCATTGTATTCGTTTGGGTTCGGTTAGATTAGTCCACCATAATTCGACTTGCTTTTATACAAGTCTGGATCTTCTTAACGGTATGATTGGATTGGATGAAACAAAGAATAAAATAAGAATAGAGTTAATTTTAAGTTTAAAAACAGTAGTTAATTTAATTTTTAGTTGAATTAGTAGAATAGTGAGCTAATCTACAAATAAATAATAACGAGTTAGTATTATTTTTTCTCCATTTAAAAATTAAATAACTCAAAAGAATAGTGTTATTATCGAATTAGTGCTATTTTCACTTGTTTAAGAAAAATAGGTGGAATACTAGAAATATTTTTTTATTTAATTAGAATTTATTATAATTTTATTATTCGATTCTATTAAATATTAGAAATATTTTATATATTTTTTCGAAAATAGATGAAATACTATATAATTTGATTTATTAGAAAGACTGCAATAAATAATCCGGATCAATAATTTTCAGGTCGAATTTTTTACTGCTGAAGAAAGATTAAAATATTTCTTTGTGTTATTGGAAAAAATAAAAATATTTTAAATCTGAGTTATTGATTCTAATTCAAAAGTCACTTCTAAGTAAATACAAAAAAATATTGTAATTCTTTTATTTTCGAAAAAACAAAAGAAATCTCTGACTTCTGTTATAAAACTGATTTAGTTTCAATTTTTTTTTTCAAAATAGATATAACTAGTGGGGCCCATAGGAATAATTTTTCATAGCCACTACCTCAGTAAAAAAAATAGCAAAAAAAGTGATGACAAGCCAACTCAACAAAAGTGATGCATTTTAGTATAATATTTTTCCCAAGTTTGATTTTACCTGGGATGAATTTTTTTTTGGCCTGTTCCTATTTAAAAAAGAATGATAAAAATACTTTATTTCCAAGTTTTCATCAACTAGCCAGTCAAAGAAAAATAGAGAGTTGATCAGTCAAAGAAAGTACGACTTCGTGAGAGAGAAAGAGAATAGAGGTTTATTGCTCAATTTGTCATAACATCAGTCACATCAATCACATGTAATAATGACAGTATACTTTTAATTAATTAGAAGTATGACTTCGTGTGAGAGAGAGAAAAAAATAGAGATTTATTGCTCCAACTCCTCGTAACATCAGTCACATTTAATACATTTTTTTTTTATGAGAACATGTAATAATTAATAACTATGACATCTTACAAGTTGGAAACGTCTCTGCTGCTTTTCTCTAAGATTGCATTTAGATGAAGTAAGAATAGAGCTAACTTTGGATTAGCTCCACTATTCTTAACCTTGGGTGATCCAAACAACAATTAGAAAATTGGGTTAGCTCAAGAATAGCTCTATTCTATTAACTCATAGAAATAGTGGGTTAGTAAGAATAGAGCTAGTGGAGTTAGTGATATTAATAAAAAAATAGTTTTCATTCCTCTCAATTAGATTAGTTTAAATATTAAATTAGTATTAAATAAAATATTTGATTAGTATTAAATAAATATAATATTAAATTAGCTTAGTGTTAAATAAAATATTAGTTTAAATATTAAATTTAATATAATATTAATTAAAATATTAGATTAGTATTAAATAAATATAATATCAAATTAGATTAATATTAAATAAATATTAGATTAAATATGATAAATATCTTAGAATGATCACAATATTTTCTTTATTTACTCTGAAGTGATTTTTGAACTGGGATCAATAACTCAGATCAAAATTTTTATTTCTATTTTTATTTAATAACACACAAATAAATATTTTAATTTTTCTTATAACCGCAAAAAATCCAACATGAAAAATATCGATTCAGATTATTTGTTGCAGTTCTTCTAATAAATCAAATTATATAGTATTCTATCTATTTTCAAAGAAATATATATAATATTTCTAGTATCTTAGAAAAAAAATCATAAAAATTTTCAATTAAATAAATAAATCATAAATATACAAGTTAAGTTTCGGACAGAAACCGAAGAAATCACAAAAAAATTATGTATACTGCCGCTGAAAATTTCGACAGCCCAATTTTTTTTCAGCCGCCAAAATTTTCAGCAGCCTAAGCATTTTTATATTTAATTTTGAATATTAAAAAAAAAGTGGCTATTAACTTCTCCGTTAATATTTTGAAAAAAATAATTATATTTCATTAATATTTTGAACAGAAAAATTAAGAAAAACTATAGAATGATTGAGATAAATAAAACGGTTAATAACTACAAAAGAACAAATAAAATTTGAGTAAAAAATCGTCACAAAAAACAGAAAAGTTTAGTAACCTCCAACAAAATTTCCCTTTTGTTTAATACCTAAATTATGTTCGTATTTATATTCATATTTATATAATATTCATTCGTTTACACCAGGTTGATTGCAAGTTCAAGAAAACGAATGCAAAAAGATTACCAATTATTCAGCACGCTTTTTCAAGCAATGTTAATAATTTCTTATAACTGTACAAAATCAATAAAAAAAGAAAAAAATCACACTTCTCCAACTAGACCTCCCTCAAGGAGGTACATCGACTAAAAAAATATGAAAAACATAAACTAGTTAGTTTAGCTAAATCTAGGATCCTGAAATTTATGTTGCTTCTCCAAATAATGCAAAAATCTAGAGAAACAAAGCCAGAATGTCTCTGGCAGTCTCATTCGGGATTGATTAACCATAGCCGAAGAAATATCAAAAAGAAATCGGTGCATCTCAGGCTTCACAGAGGTGCGGATGAGCATAGCAATCCACGCCTCTGGTGCCAGCCTAACCGCATCCCTCAATGATTTTATGCCATTTATTACTCTTGAAATCATTGCATTTCTCTGAAAAACAGAAATATTTTTTTTTACTAATAATTGCAAGTATACACCGGAGAGGCTTGTATAGAGATGAAAATTTTAATTCTACTCTTTTTGCTCCTGCACTTGTTTGTTTGTTTGATTGTTTACTATTGCCGACAGTTTTTGGTCTAGAAAATTTCAGCCCTAATCCAATTTGATACTAGTTTTTTTACCTAAATATAATGCTACACTTTTTGAACCCAACCATTTTATTTGTTAGTGCAAGTGGCATGTTCTTTCTCAAAGTACAAAAAAAAAAAAATAAATAACAGAGAGAAATTTAACAGATCAACAAACCTCAAGATCAGACTCTTGTAAATGTTCTTTCTCAAAGAAACAAGGAGAGGCTGCTTCTTGCAAGAAAGCATCAGAGGCCTTGATTATATCTTGTATGAGAAAAACCCTAACCCTCCAACCTTTTTCTGACAAGATAAACCGAAAAAACTCTTCAGTAGATGCGACTACTGACCTCATGTCAAACGATTTCCACCCTTGAGTTTTCCCAGAGTGTGAATTTTTCCCTTCATTGTTTTCATTTTCTTTTTCTCCTTCATCTGTTCTTGACTGTGATGATTGCTCGGAAATAGCAGCTATCTGTTATAAACAAACCACGGGAAAGTAGTAACTAAGCCAAGATTAACTTAAAAACTTCAAAAAGGTCCTTTCCTCATCAATAAGTTGAAAGGAGTCCCTAAATTCATTGCATTTTCAAAAAAGCCCCTAGTTTGTTATAAAGTTTCTAAAAATGATACATGTGCCAAATTAGTTAATAGTACTAGTAGAGTTTAGTAATAGTGATGAGCTGCTTTTTTTTTTTCCAGTGTAGATCAAATAGATTTATTTCAGAATATTGATGTCAAATGAAACCTTACAAAGCAGGAAAAACTATTTACACCAAACCTCTAGTCCAAGATACCAAATCTTTGTACTCAAGCAAATTAAATATTAAATAAATAGAGAAAAAAAGTAAAAGAAATTTATCATACCAATCTCTCCAGCCGGTTCCACCGAATGGAGCCGTCGTTACGAATAAGAAGTTCCCTCAGAATCCTTCTCATATCAGGGTTTTGGTCGGCCAAGAGCCGCCCGATAACATATGGGTATGCACTCTCCACCACCTTGAAACTCGGGTCAAGAGCCTTGGCGGTTCCTTCTAAGGAACCTAAAGCCCGTATCACCAGTGCGTAGTCCGGGGGTAGAGTGAAGTTGAATTCATACATTACATCATATAGCTCACTCATTATTCCCTGCATTAGATATACACAAAACTTATTGGCACAGCCTCTAATGAGCCTATTTTATCCTAATCCTGAATGAACCTAAAAATAAATCACAAGGATTTGAATTTCAGTCTCCGAGTACAACTAAATTAGTTCCAATGCAACTTAGAAAAAGCCAATAGCAATTCTGCCATTTTTTATCAATTGGCTTTAAAGGCTGGTCAACATTACTGTTATCAAAATTATGGGTATAGAAAGGTGTACATTGGCATTGATTCTCACAAAAGAAGTAGACCTGTGAGTTTAGATCTAAAAAGTTCTTTTTGCCAGCTGGTGGTGGTTAAGAAGCATAAATCAGGCTCTGAAGTTACCTCAGTTTTAAAACAAATTAGGAATAAGTAACAAAAAGGTCTAAAAGAAGATGCTATGAACAATACAGAATACCAGTTCCAATATTATTGGGAAAAGTGGGAACCTGGAAGTCGTTAGACTCACGGGTGGCTGCAAACGAAGCACGCAAGGCATCAGCAACTTGGTGCAAGTCAGTTCCCTCGGGTATGAATCCAAGTGAATGAAAATCATTAGCCAATCCAAAGGAGTCTCGGTTCACATAGTGTACCAGCTGAGGAAAAGGTAAACAAGCAGCTGGTAAAAATTAAACAAGCACCCAAGTAGACCAAGGAATAATAAAATGAAGCCTCAGTTCCTTAAATCTGGAATGTTAATACACAAAAAACTATTAATTAGAGCACTCCATTTAAAATTAAGGGGAAAGGCTCCAGTACTACTATCTTTTGCTCCATTAATAAGTTTAATAAGGAGGTTAGTACTGGCACAGGCTATGATTAAGTGACACTTTTCAAAACAAACATAACAGAAAGAGGGAAACGATTAGAAGGAGATAACGGATTTGAAATAAAATGCGAGCTTAACTATCTGAATGAGTCCAATGCGATAGTGGCGAGGTATATCTCCCATCATACCAAAATCAAAGTAAGCTAGACAGCCCTGCTCTGCGACCACAAGATTTCCTGGATGTGGGTCTGCATGGAAAAACCCCTCTTCTAGAAGTTGCCTCAACGAACAATATACCCCCTGCAAAATTCCACGCAAAGTAAACCAGTGTACTTGCCACATTTAGACCACATAATATGCAACATAGAGTACCTCAATTAACCCTTAATGATGCAATGAAGTCACCAAACAGGAAACACATATGCACAGATAATGGGTTAGAATCTGTTAAATCCTCAATGATGAAATGAAGCCACCAAAAAGCCAATCCACATACAAACATGAAGGGACAAGATGGACTGTTTTTGGTCAGTGTTTTTTTTTAAATCATTCAAACAGCCAGAGTGTCAAACATTGGTCCAGATTCTACAAGCTAACTTATCAGGTCGAATTAAATTGTCGAGTCAACATTGCTTAATCAACAAATGTCATCCCCATAAACTTCTCACAAGGGTCAACGATGTGTTTAGGGGCCAAGCCAGTGGCAGTATCATAAAAGAAAGCAAGTAATCTGCCCCTGAAAGCACAGCTATTTTACCTCATCAATCAACTCCTTGCGGTTGAGATGTGCTTTGCTGATTCGATCAGCATCAGTAAGCTTGATTCCATCTATCCACTCCATTGTAAGTACAGCTTTTCGGGTATAATTCCAGTATATTTTTGGCACTTTTATAAGTGGCTCCTGCTTCTCAACCGAGCCTATCAATATACACCAAACCAATTTATCACATAAGCCACTGACAAGGACTACAACTTAATTTTGTCAATTATTATGGAGCAATTGTGTACCAAATCACAACAGTTGAAAAGAAACGAAACGAAGTTTAGGGGACTTAATTCAACCAAGCGTGTTAGATTAGAACCATGTGCAGCCAATTTTTACAAAAGGAAAATATAACCCGAGACAAATGCAAAGCCAGTGTTCCTTTGCCATATTTGACATTTGGGTTATTAACTCAATCCAGTTTAGATGAACCATTGAACTAAAGACTCCATCTAGGTTCAGATTTCTCAACATATTAGTGTGCCAGCCCATGACGGGCTGTCTCAAATTATGTTATTGTTTAGAAGAGAAAAGAGAGTTGCTGACTGGAACAAAACTTGAACCAGAACTGGACCATTTCATCCTAATGGGTTGCAATGCTAGATTTAGATACAGTCAAATGTCTAGCACTTTTCTGACGTCCACTCTTATAGATATTACGGGGTATCTATATCTATCAATATGTGCTTGAAGGGTTACTGCATATAAGCAGAACTCAGTGATTTACCAGAAGAATAGAGAGAAGAAAATCTTTCACAATTTTGAGCCTCTAGAATATAATCAATCTCGTTAAACATGTGCCTGACCTGTTGAGTTCCACAAGAGTAGATAAAAAAAATACATATATTCAGAACAAAGCAGCCAATAATCAGGGATTAAAACCATTTTCACCTTTCCCATGAAAGGAGCAAAATTTATCAATTCACCTAAGATGGGAAACACAATCATCATAACACAGTTCATTGGTACATTTTTCTACTTACAAAATGAGTGTAATAACAAATATAGTTTGTTTGAGATATTCCAATTAACTAAGACATCAGATCCTTTCAGAGATTATAACCTATTTAAATCAATTTCCTCCAAATAAGTACAACAGCAGTTAGGAAGAAGGGGGTAATTTGGGCATCTTCCAGAGAAAACAAAAGGTAAAATTTTCAGATTTCTATATGGCTGGTGGCTAGAAGTAGAAAAAGAAAATGGTGCATCACCATTTCATTGACGGCAACCAACAGGTCTTTTCGGGCTTTGGCAAAACGCTTCAGCTGGCCACCAATCAATTGAAATAAGAGAGCATCTAGTGTGAGAGAAGGCATCATACCAGGCCGCTGCACCTTCACTGCCACCAGTTCTCCACTGTGCAGATGAGCTGCATCACTTCATTTATCAAAGAGAGTTGAAAGGAAAATGATAGAGCATTTACCTTTACAAAAAAAGAAGATCTGCTATTTGTAACCCTAACAATTTGAATAAAAGGAGAAGATGACCATCTATTATCTTGTTGGAAAAGGATGATAATGGTCTAATTGACTTTTCATCTCAGTAACATTTTTGTTATTTGTGCACACAATCTCGAAGGGAAGCAGCATAAGTTATCATACACTTCAGGCAATCATAACAGAACCACAATGTCAAACACCTGGATAACTCGTGGAAAACTAATATAAGCCAATGGTTTCAGCGAACAGAGCAAAGAGTCCACATAAAAATGACAAAAAGAATTCAAAAGTGATTAATCATACAAAATAGCTGAGTAAAATGTTTTAAGAATTTTAAGTTTATTTATGTGATTCATATGTAGGTAGGAATGACCGAGTTCTAATTTATCAAAAATGTTCTCCTCTATCCAGAATCCAAGATGACTCCATCCGAAGATGACCGTTTATCCTTAATAAGAACTAAATGAGTACACAAACCTTGTGAACCTTTTGTATTTTGTAATCACTTTTCCAAGTACAGCACACAATAATGATACCTTTGTAAACTTGTCCTAATGAAGCAGCTGCAACAGGCTGTGCGCTGATATCAGCAAATACATCAGAAACTCGAGACCCCAGTTGAGACTCAATAGATTTCATAGCCACATGTGTAGAAAAGGGGGGTATTTGATCCTGATTTAGAAAAAAACAACACCATAAATTAGCAAACTAGCATTTCTGATACACAGCTGTCTGGCCAAGTTAACCCACAGCTTGTACTGGTTAGAACGGTACTGTTCTAACCAATAATAATTCTGTTTTGTTTGGCCTCCTTTTTTCATGTTATCCTTGTATTTAGTTGCACAACTGAATTTAAAATCAGTATAAGTTGACTCAAGGTTGGTCAAGGAACTGGTTTAAGTTGCGGCTTAATTTGGCTCCTAACTTCCATGTATAGATATACCAGTCAAAATTTGGTCTATCAGTTGGAATAGCAATTCTCCAGTACAGTAGGAAGCTGTGACAAACCTGTAGCTTAGAAAGTTCTTTGCAATAGGCACCGGGTAAAATATCTGGCCTAGTGCTAAGTGCCTGTCCAAGCTGCAAGCAGCCAAGTGAAAAATTGTAAGAATGAGAAAAAGAAAAAAAAAAGGAAAAAGAAAAAAGAAAAAAGAAAAAAGGAAAAAAATTAAGATTCTTTGATTTAAATGGAAATCAATCAATTAGGGTTACCTTGATATAGAAAGGGCCCAATCTAATGAGTGTCTCTCGAAACTGGAACATATTAAACAACAGCAAGACTTCAATTAGAAATTGAAACGAACAATAATAACAATCATAAGAAGAAATTAGTGCAGTGCTACAAGCAACAACACACATCACAAAGATATAGCCTCCTTGATATCAAATAAAAAAATGATTTGATTTGCATCTCAATGGTCCATTTCAACTAAGCCTTCTTAAATTTTATTTTTACCTTTCCATAGGACTAGACCAAATGTTTTACCATTTTGCAAAGAACATGCATCAATTTAACACACAAACTTTTGACTTAGTTACAGTGCCTACAAATATTAAAACTAGTATAAAAATCCAATATTTGGAGACAGAGTATACTATTTTTGTATAAGACAGCTGAAAAAAATTACCTTCTCTGCACGCTTGTGTATATCCTTGAGCATAAAATGCCAGAAGGTCAACTTAGCAACCTCAAAGGAAATAATGGAGGCCCGATAGAGAGCCAAAAGGGGGCCGAACCGGGCATACACAAATAGGGCTCGAGACCGTGCACCCAAAATGTGCCTAAACTCCGTCTCTAGCGACTCTTTCCTCCGTTTTGCATACTCTGACGATGACCCCACGCCATGCACACTGGTAAACCTACCAGGCGAAGTATAATAGTACCTGAAACAAAATTCAAACTTACTACAGATATACTTCATGGAAATAATTACAGCCCATTCCACCTTACGTACTCGAAATATGTCATCAATATCTTTAGTGTGTGTTTTTTCTACATATGAGGATTCAGTTTGTGTAATTGCTATTAGGGACTATCATATCATATCCCACAACATAAACCAAACACCAAAATAAAATGCAGAAAAAGTAAAAATAAAAAGAATCACCATCGGGATTCGGGATACTGAACCTTGAACTAATTAGTTATTTTCATCAATGTACATTTTCTGAATTAAGCATGCTAATGTTTTGTTGAGACCAGGGTAAAAACATGAAGTACAAAGAGAGAATGCGCATAACAAATGGACCAAGCTAACACCGAAGATTTCAGAGAAAGAGAGAGGCGAAGAGATAAATGCACCGATGTGTAAATGGAGAGGAGAGACGATCAAAAGGAACGGAACGGAGATGGATTGAAGAGGTGAAACCAACGGAGACGCGAGAGGATCTACGGAGGAACCGAGGCAGCAGGCTCGCCATGTCTTCTCCAGTCAGCACTCATGAATGGAGGGGGGAGATAGATGCCTTTCTTTGTATGGAAGTGAGGAAAGGAAAGGGGCACCGTCTGAAGCGGTGGAGGCGACAGAGGAGCGGCGCGAGAGACGGTGCCACGGAATTCACATCCTCCCCGGTACTGTTATAGGGGATCTTTTACAATTAGTAGATCTAGACCGTTATTTTTAACTTGGCACGAATCTCAAAGCCCAATAATATTGCCCCCTGAGCTAACCCGAATCTCAATGTGGTTGGAAGTTAATCTCAAACCGTAAAGTGAGGAGAATCTTTCACATTCCCGGTGCCACATTTCCTTCTCCGCGCAGCTTAGTTTATAAAACCCGAACCCGACCCGAACCGATAAGAGAGGGACGTGGCATGACCTGACAATGTATTGTATTAAGAAACTCATGTTTAACCAATTTTATTGCAATATGACATTTATGTTAATTTCTTTTTAGAATTTAAGTTGTTCATTAAAAAGATGTAAAAAAATTTGAATTTCTTTTGTCAAAATTTCATTCAAAAATTTATAGAAACCTTTTTATTGAGCCGAAAAATTGAATTAAATTGTTTACAAAATTATGAGTTTCTGTTTTACTGAAATCTGAAATTTTGTTTTACATTATGATTTATAATATGCAATTAATCGTGAGTTTTTCTTTTCCTATTCAGAAACATTTCCGTGAAAAGCAAAATGGGCCGAAGCCCATTTCCTTTTGGGCTTCCCAGTATAACACGAACAAGAAATAAGCATTTTTATTTTTTGGAAGTAAGAAATAAGGCAACTGACATTAAGTAGAATGCGAAGAAATAGTTCTCCCTCGCGCGGAAACATTATTGTCGATAACGTTCTGCATTTTATTTTGTTAATTATCTTCGATAATATGGACCTTAACGATTTTTTTGGATTTTGAATTTTCACAGAAGCGTTCACTGTTGTCAATATATATATATCTTTTTTATTAATAAAAAAAATCGGATGGTGGCATGGTGCCAATGACTAGACTAAATATAGCCTAATTCAATTCCCCTTTTAAAAAATGGAGAAAAATGACTATCTTTTTCTTTTTCTTTTTTTAAGGAAAGTCATTGACTAATTGACTGACGAGTGGATGATTGGATGGTGTCCATGGAAGGACTTGTAATAACCAAGATTCGAGCTGTCTATATGTATTTTATAGGAAGATAAAATATAAAGATGTATATCAGTGTAATTTTAAGGATCACTCTTATAAACAGAGGTGGATCTAAGGCTTAGTTAAAGACGGCTAAGTTACCTCTATGATTTTAAAGTTTTAATTATATGTATAGAAATTTAATTGAATTTTATCTCTGTTTTTTTTTAACTTTTTATATAGTCTAGCCACTCTCAATAAATGACATATGTTTAGTTGTAGCCTAGTGGTTAAAACTTTACTTTGAGAGGTCTTGGATTCAAATTCCACTCACTACAATTATACATTTTAATTTTCAATCACTCTATCAAAAAATTTCTAGTTCAGCCCCTACTAACAAATTATATAGGGCAAAAGGATAAAGCAAATTGATAGTAAGATAATAATTTTTTCACATTTAAAGGAGTGTTAAAAACATTTCTTTCACTTTCTTCTTTTTCTAGACATCACTACAAAAATATAAGGAAAATTCTTAAGAATTAAATAAAAATATTTCTTTCACTTTCTTCTTTTTCTAGACATCACCACAGAAATATAAGGAAACTTCTTAAGAATTAAATAAAAATATTTCTTTCACTTTCTTCTTTTTCTAGATATGACCCCAAAAATATAAGGAAACTTCTTACGAGAATTCATGATGACATGACTCCACTAAAATGAAATTATTGTGCAAACACGCTTCAAATTCACTGCAGCATTGACTAGTTGATTGATGAGTGGATTTTTTTAGATTTTTTTTTTTAATTTTTCTTTTTTTTTATGGAAAGCCATTGACTAGTTGACTGATGAGTGGATGGTGTCCATGGAAGGACTCGTAATAACCAATATTCGAGCTGTATATATGTATTTTATAGGGGATCATTCTTACAAATTATATAAGGCAAAAGGATAAAGCAAATTGATAGTAAGATAATTATTTTTTCAGTAGTGATAAAAATATTTCTTTCACTTTCTTCTTTTTCTAGACATGACCACAAAAATATATATAAGGAAACTTTCGAATGGAATCTGCTCCTTTTCTTGAGAAAAGGAAGACCCTCCTATTCTCTAATCCGAACCGTTTAAAATCGATCAAACGGCTTCAATTACTTTTTTCTTTTATATCAAAATGAATCATATGTAATTGAAGCCGTTTGATCGATTTTGAACGGTTAGGATTGGAGAATAAGAGGGTTTCTACAAAGTAATAATTGCATTTTTCTCCATTTTTGAAAAAGGGAAATTGAATTAGGTTATGTTCTAGTCTAGTCTAGTGTTGTAAATAACGGTATGCGGTCGTCGGATGGATAGAGTACCGCCAATCGATTAATCGGTATGCGGCCAATTATTTGAAATTATGCAGATAATTTAACATTTTTATTAAATATATATATGAGTAAGGCTACCATTATTTGCAAATTAAAGTGAGTGTTTTAATTTACGCTCATATCTCTAGTTTCAAAGTTCAAAACGTCAATCCAAACTGTTAAATTAATATCTATATTAAATTGTGCTTGAAGACCGGTAAATTTTATATTTTTGGAAATTTTTTACTATATTTTTAGAATTTTTGAAAATCACTGTTTTTTACGGTCTAGAATTTTCTAAAAAATACTGATTTTGAAAAATTCTAAAAAAATAGTAAAACATTTCCAAAAAATATAAAATTTGGTCCCCGAGCACATTTCAATATGAATAACATGTTGAGAAGTTCAGATTGACTATTTGAACTTTGAAATTAGAGATATAAGCCCAAATTAAAACACTCACTTTAATTTGCAAAACATAAGCAGCAATTGATGTACATAACTGGGTGGTATTTAGTTAAATATAACAGGGAAAATAGAGAGCTAGACTCTATTGGGGCTTTTTTTATTTTATTGGCACAACTCTTTACCATGTGATAGTGGGGAAGGGGAGGAGGGCTTTTTACTTTACTGTTTTTTTCATTTGGTTCATGTAGTTCCATTGTACATACTTTTTTATATATCAACATATCTTAGTGGACTTTTTCACTAACCTTCAAAAAAAAAAATTTGCAAAACATGGTAGCATTTCTCTCTCTCTCTCTATATATATATATATCATAATTTATTTAACTCATTAAACTTATCAAATAAACTTAATTTAAGTTAGTTCCATTATTATAGCATGACACTACGTTTATTTTTTCTTAACGCATAAGCACTTTACATGTATAAGTAACATATTTATTTTAAATGAAAAAATAAATTCAAAAATTGAATTTTTTTAAATACTAATAATATATTATTTGAAAAAAATGGAACATTCCGACATAAAATTACTAAATTTAGTTTATGATAACAACTTAGTTTTATAAATGATATATCGTACTTATTAAAAAAATACATCATACATTAGTAAGAAAAATATAGTGTATATAAATAATAGAAGAATTAATCAAATTAAAAAAAAATTAAAAAAAAATTCATTCATCAGTCAACTATAGAGGTTGGCAAAAACCTGGGTCGGGTATACCCGCCCGTACCTGCCCGTACACGCCGCCCAGGGTACCCGTGCCCGAGCCCGGGTATGGGTCGGGTACTCGGGTACGCGGGTACGGGCAAAAACCGGACTGGACCCGTTATTTTGGACCAATACCCGACCATACCCTACCCGAGTTTACCCGTACCCGACTAAACCCGTACCCGACTACCCGAGTACCCGTACCCGTATACCCGAGTACTATTCATCCATTTCAAAATTCAAAAAATCTGAATTTTTCCCCCCAAACCAACAAAAAAAACCAGAAAAAATAGGAAAAAACCAGAAAAAAAACAAAAAAAAACCAAAAAAAACCAAAAAAACCAACAAAAAAACAAAAACAAAAAAACCAGCAAAAAAAAAATCAACAAAAAAACCAAAAAAAAAATACCCGTACCCGCCCTACCCGTACCCGTACCCGCCTTACCCGTCAAGGGTACACGGGTAAGGGTATAGGACGGGTAGGGTATGATTTTTGAAAATTATACCCGCCATACCCATACCCGTATACCCTTGAACCCGAGTATACCCGTACCCGAGATGTACCCGAACCCGTCCCGGGTATACCCGAGGTACCCGTACCCGCCCGAGTATAAATACACTAGTCAACTAGTCAATGGCTTTCCTTAAAAAAAGAAAAAAAGATAGTCACTGGCAGCGTGGCAGCTGATAAAGGAGTAGAGTTTTTTTTTTTTTTTTTTTTTTTTTTTTTTATACACAAAAGGAGTAGAGTTGCTTCCAGGAAACTTCTTAGAAAATTCATGATGACATGACTCCACTAAAATAAAGTTTCCGTCTAAACACACTTCAAAGTAGAAACTATTGTATTTAACACCTTTTGTACGACTCGTCATTATCCCACATAAGGCCATTAATTTATTTGTTATAATTTAAAATCATTTTTTGCAACTTCTGCGAAGGAGACCATTCTAGCTCCTATAAAGCACGCACTTGAGGCCTTATATATTCCTCCAATCCTAAAATCACGCATTTCTCATCATAAACCAACATTTTTGGTTTCTCACCAGTTGCCACTGCTCGTAGAATACAGAAATTAAGGGAGATGGCTGAGTGGATTGTAAATCTTGTTCTCGGCAAGTTTGCTGATGTCGCGGTCCAAGAGGTTCTCCGCTTGCACGGTGTCGATAATCAAGTGGAGACAATGAGCTGTGAACTCGGCCGGATTCAAGCTTTTCTAAAAGATTCCGACAAAAAACAAATAACAAATGAAAGGCAGAAGTATTGGATAAAGGAGGTGAGAGATCTTGCCTACTCCATAGAAGATGCTATTGACATCTTTCTCACGGAAATCCCACAAGAACCACAGAACTCCACAGGCATGATGCAGGACATTATAAGGATGATAAAGAAAGCCAAAAAATACACTCCTGTACACAAACTCGTTGATGAGATAAGTCTAATTCAGACCAAGATGAAAGAGATTCAGATGAGCAGACTTAGGTATGTAAATTTCGATTTAAACTTAAGGGTACTTGGTCATTTCTATGATTTAATTTTTTTTTAATTATGTATATTTAAATATAATTATTTTGCTTTACAGTTTTTAGAAAGTCCAATTTTTTTTATAATGCTAAATGTGTGTTAATTTGTAGCTTAGTAGTTATAATTCTACTTTGTAGTGGTGACTTGGGTTCAAGTTTCAATGCTCAAAATATTTTGCAATTTACATTTTAGCCCTCTTAATTTTTTTTTAAATTCTATTTCTGTAGCTATGGAATTAATAATCTAGGCGATGACAGTGGAGAGATCCAACTGCCCATTAGGCCACTCGTGTTGCCAGATATAGATCCTGAAATTATTGGTTTCGATAAGGATCGAGACCATATTGTCAAAGAGTTGCTTGATGAGACCAATAAAAGGCGTTCTGTGGTTTCAATTTGGGGTGCTGGTGGACTTGGAAAAATGACTCTCGCACAGAAAGTATACAATAGGTATGCACCATATGTTTTTTTTTTTTTTTAATTTTTAATTGTGGTTTACTTTTAATTTAAAATTTGATTATTTGATTCAAATTGATTGCACTCTTAGTTTACAACAATAGAAAGTAATATATATTTTTGGTCGAGAAGTGTTAATTTTCCAATTTGGTTGTAACTTCTAACTTGACCAGCATTTGTATCCAACTACAAGCCTTACAAAAATTATATATCAAATCATGTTTTATAAATTCACATAAATTATTAATCGATTTGCCAAATTATCAAACCCATTCAACTACATTATCTAACAAATTGTCTTGGGATAATCGATGATTTACGAAACAACTACCTCATGTAATTTAAAAAAAAAAGTAAATCAAGGCCATATTATTTGAAATTAATTAAGACGTTTCATTATTGTAAGACTGACAAAGATTGACTGAACAAATGGGTTAAACTAAACTTGCATAATTAGAATCCAACGGTTGGTTACAACTACCTCATGTAATGTCAAAATGAAATGGTTGTGACATATTGTTGAATATGGTACATTTTAGACGTCTCCGGCCTAGCTATTAATGGCCAAACCATAATCCTTAGATTGATAATAAAAAACCCAATTTATATTTATACATTAATTTGTCCATCAATTTACATGTATTTCTTTTTTCAGTCTATCATCTATAAATTATGGTTATACTATAATCTAATACATGTTTTATTTTATAGTAATGATGTCAAGAATCGCTTTGGACTTCGTATATGGATTGTTATTTCTCAAAAGTTCAAACTAATTGATATTTTGGGAAAATTACTGCAACAACTCGATCCTCATATCGATCCCAGCAAGCTACCAAAAGATAAAGTAGCTTTACTTTTCAAGCTTCATGAGTCTCTTAGAGGCAAAAACTATCTCGTAGTCTTTGATGATGTTTGGACAGATGACCTATGGTATGAAATTAAATCAGCGTTTCCAGATGAAAATAATGGAAGTCGAGTACTTCTAACCTCTAGGTCGTTTGATGTTGTTAAGAGTGCAGATTCCACATATGAACCATACAAACTTGAATACTTAACAGATGATTTAAGCTTAGAGCTTTTATTAAAAAAGGCTCTTCCTAATCAGGATCCAAATAATAGTGCCTTTCGTGATCTTTCTGAAATCATGAATGAATTTGTCAAAAAATGTAATGGGTTGCCTCTTGCATTGGTGGTTGTAGGAGGTTTATTATCAAAAAAACCACGCAACTATAATGCTTGGAGTAAGGTGTTAAAAACAATGAGTTGGGATAATGATGGAAAGAAATGTAGTGAGATTATAGGCACTAGTTATGAGGACCTACCATTTGCTCTTAAATCCTGTTTCATGTACTTTGCTGCATTTCCCGAAGACTATGAAGTATATGCCAAAGATTTAATTCGACTATGGGTTGCGGAGGGCTTCATACCACATGAAAATAACAGAACATTAGAAGAAACTGCAGAAAGTTTTTTGGAGGATCTTGTGCATAGGTATTACTTCTTTATCTAATGCTTTACACATTTTAGGAAATTAGCATGCTAATTTCATTGTGCAAGTGGTGGTTCCAATTTATTTATTTATTTCATGAATGCCCTTAGGAATATATTAACCCATTTGGATTCAATAAAAGTCCAATATCAGTACTACAGGAGAATCAAAGAGAAAAAAAAATACCGAAAAAAGCAAAAATCCAATCAGCCATATTAGTTATGTATATAACATGCAATTGAATTGTTTTGAAGCATACTGTTTTTCCCTCATCAAATATTTATTGCATAGAAAATTTATGAATGTTAATATTATAATACGCAATTAGTACTTTCTTTTAACTGTTTTCCTTAGAAAATGTGACCTTTAATAATTTAGTTATGGTATTTGTGAGAAATCCTAATCGGATGTGGTTGTTTACTTAAATATAATTTTGTTATTGTATAACAGGAGCATGATTCATGTCAAATCTAGATATCTTGATGGGTCTATTTGGTATTGCCGCATACACGATCTCCTACGGGATCTCGCTGTCCGAAAAGCCAAGGAAGACAATTTTCTCATGGTGTATTCAGATCCAAAGGATCAGTTGAGCATGGGTGGGGCGCGTCGTGTGGCAGTTCACCATTTAGATTGTGACGAACTAGAGATGAACCAAAACCTGCGCACTTTGTTGTACTTCGATGACAAGTACATGCCAAATTGTTCAAAGCAGAGGCTACTAAAAGTGGTAAGAACAGATAAACGGTGGGGAACCAAAATAAAATTGGAAATGTTTGAGGGATTGAGTCAGTTAAGATACCTAAAACTTTCTGGGCAGTCAACGGATGACAAGTGTGAGGAATGCTTAGAGAAAGCAATAAGTGCTATGAAGTTTCTACAAACTCTTAATTTTCGGGTTGCTTATGAGAACGGTGATGACGTAAAGGTTCCTGGTTGTGTATGGCGCATCAACACATTGAGGCATGTCGATGCAATGTCACATTCTGAAGTGACACCGTCAACAAAACTAACAAATTTGCAAACGCTTCCAAAATTTCCAGGGGTGGTTATTAATGAATCATGGGAAACAGATAAGTTTCCTCATCTACCCAATTTACGTGAGTTACGTTTATCCAATAAATCACCTTCATGGGGGACAGCTGACGCTTTCCTAGGCACTTTAGAACACCTGATCTATCTCGAGATTTCCAATTGTATTCAGTTAGACACATTTAACATGAGGAGGTTCCCATTTTATCAGGATCTACAATCTCTCGTATTATATCCACCATATGAAATCTCTCATAATGAAATGGTCGATGTTAGCATGTTCCCTCCTCACCTCACTTTTCTTTACATTAGTAATTACAAGTTCCGTCAAGATGTAATGTTAGTACTGGAGAAGCTACCATGCCTCAAGAAGCTCAGACTAAGGAAAACATCCACCCCTAATCGAAAAATTAGTTGTTCGGCTCAAGGCTTCAGCAAGCTAGAAGTCTTGGTACTCGAAAAATCTTTCTTGGAAGAGGATTGGAAGATAGAGGAGGGTGCTATGCCCATTCTTAGAGAACTCACAATTGATGGGTGTAGTCAATTGCGTGGTCTTGAGGGGCTACGACACCTAACCAACCTCAAACATTGACATGGAGGAAGTCGAGCAGTGGGGGTGATCAGGAAGATGAGATCTTGAACTTACTCAAAGATGGTGTTCCTTCAAATGTTCAATGCAGGCATTCTTAATTTCACTCCAGTTTGATATATGTAATCGTTCTCTCTTAAATTTCTTGTATGTGTGCTTTGTATTTACTTTTTAATTTAGTGACTGACATTTATATATATATTTTTTATTTGAAATAAAGAACATATATAATTCAAGATTGCAACTTGAGCTAGCTTCATAAATAGGTTGCAAACGTGGCCAATAAATCCGTGTTCAGAGTGCACTAATTAAATGATAAAGCATACATAACAGAGAAAAAATAATAATATACAAAGCACGAAATTTTTAATTCCAAAAAATTGGTCAATTTTTCTTCCCTATTTGCTAGCGGGTCCATGAATGAACCGAAATATATTTATTCAATTGCGCCCCAAATTGATTTTGACATTGATGCTATGATCAGGGACTTCTGGAGTTCAGAAAAAAAAAATTCGGAAATTTATTTGATTTTGGAGAAGTACCTCAAGCGTCTAAAATGTTTTATGATGTTTAAATTTTATTTTAGATAATTATTGTGGTTATTTATTTTTCAGTCCCAATAATCCAAATTAACAAATTGATTTTGCTAAGTTGTCTGTGGTTTTAAGAAATGTTAAAGATTCATCTTTAGATATTCTGGAAGCTTCAGAATTACGCAATGAAACCCATAAGTTTTTGTGAATTCCATAAAAAAAATTCTATGTCATGAAAAGAATGTTTGTTAATGAGGTTAAAACGTAGAATTATAAACCTCTTCTTTTTACTGAGTTTTAATTTAGCTTTAAAAATAACGGGTCGATTTCTGGGCCATAATTTTACTGGTTTCCTTTTATCGGCTACAGAACAATTTTGGGCCTGATAATGAAAGTAAGACTGACGGTTGCTATATCGGTTATTGCATCACTGTGATTTTTAGTAACTGTTTGATGCAAATTTCTTAATTTCATCTATAGATTCATTTTTGGATGAAATATTTATATATTCTTGGAAGAAATACTATATATATATATATATATATAAAGAGGAGGGATCCAATTATATCTTTTTTAGTGACACCGAATTATACTTTCAATTTTTAAAGTTTTTAAAGTTCAAATAGTCAATCCAAACTGTTCAACACAATTGATATATTAAAATGTGCTTGCAGATCAATTTTTTTTATTTTTTTAGAATTTTTTTTTACTATTTATTAAGTATTTAACAAAATTATTATATTCTGATCATTGAATTTTTGTATTCATCTTAATAAATAGTAAAAAAATTAAAAAAATATATAAAATTTGATCTGCAAACAAATTTTAACATACCCATCATATTGAATGGTTTGGATCGATTGTTTGAACTTCGAAAATATAAAGTGTAATCCGGTGTCACCAAAAAAAGATGTAATTACTTCAGATATCACTAATTTATTACTTTATTTATCCTTAAAGTTTCAAAAAATACCATTTTAATCCTTAAATTTTTCAGTTTGAACCAAATCAACCCTACATTAATTTCACATCCATTAAAAATAATTCTCATTTATCGTGCTGATTTAGTGATCAACAATACAAATATTGTGAAAACTAATATAAAAATTCACGTCATCGAATATAACCTAAATCAATACTAGCACCGATATCTGTGCCACCAAAAATTAAACTAATATATATTGACATTCATCTTTCCTTATTTCATAAATATAATTATGATATGTGAATACGGACGACGGACGTGGACCTTTATTCGTCGCAAAAAGAAAAAAGCTGAACAATGAGAGTAATCCGTCGCAAAAAGTCGTTTTTTTATCCTCGCGAAAAGTGTTTCATTCTTGTTGTGTTACAACATTTAAAAGTTATAACAATTTGTTTTTGTGAATTTTAAAATTTAAATAGTCTATCCAAATCATTAAATATGATCTCTATATTAAAATGTCCTTGAAGGTCAACTTTTATATATATTTTTTGAATTTTTTTTACTGTTTATTAAGTATTTTACAAAATTTATGTTTTTAGTAAATTTTGGACCACTGACGAACAACAGTTTTGTATAATAAATAGTAAACAAATTCAAAAAAAATATAAAATTTGATCTCCAAGTATATTTTAATATAGATATCATGTTGAACAGCTTGGATCGACTGTTTACACTTTGAAAATTATAAATCAAATTATTGTAAGATGTTATAAAAAACTTTCAAATATTGTAAGTGGATCCCTCCTCATTATAGAATTCATTTAGTTTATTTCTCCTCATTGAAAAGCAGAGCAAAGGAAAACACCCAGGTACAAGTAAACAGTAAACTCAACACTGCTTAATATACCATAAACAAAAAAAAACAACAAACTCAAATCAACAACACACTGGTAGAGGCAAACAATGAAGATCAAACATTTCTTTCATACAAAATAATTATTAAACATTTCTTTCATAGAAAATATTGAAGACCAGAAATCATAAGGCAGAGATATTTAGCAAAGCAACAATTTTTTATTGAACTTTATTTAATCACCAAATCAACCATTGACTCAATCAATTGAAGTAAGAAGGGAGAAGTGCAGACTTATCTGATTGTGCCTTAAACTAACGTCCGGAGAGAAGAGAGCTTAAAAGACTTGAGAAAAATCAAGCAATTAAAGTGTCAATGGAGTGAGAATCTCGTTGCGAACTTAATAGAACTGTTGGATTAGAGTGTTAGGCGGTTGATCGCCGTTAATCTTTGTCGAAGAGAATGGTCTCTTCTTTCCCACACCTAGGGAATTGTTCCACGCAAGAGAGAAAAAAAAATTGAAAAGAAGGAGAAAGCTTCAACTTTTGATGGCAAATTTATTTGAAATTTCATAATTTTTTGGTTCTAGAAGTGCAAAGGAGACCGATTTGTTTTTTTTTTTTTTCAAATTAAGTTGGAAGCATTACGTTCCAATGATTTGATTAACCATAAAAAAAAAAAGGTTTTACAAATTTCTAATTTTGAGCCTGCACACTCTATATATACATAAGATTTATAGAACTACAAATATTTACAAGGTGCACCTGTTCTCATGCACTGTCAAATTCTTGCTCCATTAACATTCAAATATCTTCCAATTACCGAATTTTTTATTAATATCCAAATTTAATATTAAATTTCAAAAACTAACCGCATCAGCAGTGTAATTCGAAATATACTCTTTCCGGAATTTTTTTTTCCGGAAACAGAGGTTACTTCCGGAAATTTTTTTTTCCGGAAATAGGCTATTTCCGGGAAAATTGTTTACGGAAACAGCCCCTGTTTCCGGAAATTTTTTTTCTGGAAATAGCCTGGTTCCGGAAATTTTTTTTACGGAAACAGAGCCTCACTACAAATGCGCTGGTCCTCCCCGTCCCCATCACAACCCATCCAATTTCAGCATTTTCTCCGTTTTTTAAGGTATTTTTTTAATTTAATTTATTTAATTTATTTAATTTATTTAATTTATTTAATTTATTTAATTTATTTAATTTTGAATGGTTTAAAATAATATCCAAATAATTTAGGAAATACCGAATGGTATAGAATAATTTAGAAAATACCAAAATGGTTTAGAATAATTTAGAAAATACCGAAAAAGTGTAGAATAACTTAGAAAAATACCCAAATAGTGTAGAATAATTTAGAAAATACCAAAATAGTGTAGAATAATTTAGAAAATACTGAAATAGTCTAGAATTGTTTAGAAATTACCGAAATGGTGTAGAATAATTTAAAAAATACCAACATAGTCTAGAATAATTTAGAAAATACCAAATGGTGTAGAAAATTACCTTAGTAATATAGAAAATTGTTCGATTAATTTAAATTTTTTTTAGGAATCTCTTTTCCTTTCGAGTCCCTTTCGGAGCTCTGATTGTCTGATCGATCGGATCTGCGATTCAGGTTTTTATATTTATATTTTTTGTAATTTTAATTTAAAATATAATTAATTAGTTCATTTTAATGGTTAAGAATATTGTCTGATTAATTTAGAAAATGCCAAAATGATGTACAATAATTTAGAAAAATAACAAAATGATGTAGAATAATTTGAAAAAATTTAAGGTGATTTACAATATTGTTCGAATTTTGTAGTATGGCAGACCCAGTACTTAAGCATAGATTTAGCCCCCTGTTGTGGATAGTTCACGGTAATCACAGGATATCTGAGGCGTCTAAGGAGGTAAACATTTACTTATTTCTTTTTTCATAACTCTGTAAGTAATCAAATAAATATTGTAATTAATTTTTTTCTTATTTTAGAGTAAAGAGATTTTATCCGTGAGACATTATCGGCACAAATGAGAGTATAATGAGAGGTACGCACCGTTTTTAATTCGAATGGGCTTATATCAGCTCGCGACATTGCCCGATATCGCACTCGATGCGGCCCTCATTCATGGACTTGTCGAGCGGTGGCGTCCGGAGACGCACACTTTTCATCTTCCATTCGGAGAGATGACAGGTATTAACTAATTTAAATAAATTTTTTTTTATTCGTTACTGACAAGTCAAATATATTACAGTTGGGAAAGGCCCACACAGTTGGGAAAGGCCCACACATTTGCTGACATGTGGAAAGGCCCACAAAATTGGGAAAACTCGTCCCATGGTGCAACCTCCGGTCCAGGTATCCCTCGTGACCAGATTCAGAAACTGACGGATAACATGGTCAATTGGCAGCCATATGCATCTGTTTACCACAACCTTTCGAGAACAACCCGGGCGGACCAGGTACATTGTAATAAAGTCATATTCTTTCTTTCATTTATGTCATCACATTTATAATTTGTACCTAACATTGCAACTCTAAATTTGTCAGCCGTTCTACTTGTACCGCGGTCCTCTTATTTTTTATTGGATTGTTGAGCATCACAATCCTGATCGCTGCATGCGACAGTTCGGAAGATGGCAACAGATAGAGCCACCGCTTCCCCAGGATCCAGTCGAGCACCAAGAGTTGCACAAGTAATATTCGCAAATCATATGTGGTTTACTTATTTTAAAGTACTTATTTACTTATTTACTTATTTATTCTACTAACCTTGTAAACAGGTTGAAATCGGGCTCAAAGAAAAATGCCAACTGGGCGCAAGTGCACCGTCGGCATGTAAACGATGCAACACATTATGCAGATCATGTGTACGAAGTAGGTCGTCCGTGGGATATAAATGACCTCCTAAGATATCGTAAATGGTACCAGGAGACCTGCATGGCATCCGTCTACCTGTTTGGCCAGCACGTGGTGGGGATGGATCGTAATGTTCCAGTTCCAAGAGACGAGCACTCCAAGTCTGGATACATTCCCAGCGGATCGACATTTGTTCGAAATGTAAACATTTCTAACTCTGAATTTTATGATTGGTTTATTATATATGATCTATTATACTCTGAATATACGTGCAGGCTTTGCGTGGGATAGGAGAGTTAGCACATGGCACACGGGCATTTTTCACGAAGGGTCTCCGTGCAATTGGCAAGGGCAAAATGAGACTAGGTTGGTGCCTCTGCAGAGATAATGGTTATGGAGACCGTGCTATTGCCATGCTGGAGGATGCGGGGGTTCCACGTAATTGGGAGGAAATTCCATCTGACGATTCTTATCCTTTGGGAACGAAGCCGATGCCACCAGGCCCTGTATTTGAAGGCCCAGATCCAGTGACGGGCTGGTTATATGATGACTCACAATGGAGGGATTACATCCGTCCGGGAGAGTTCGCAGGGCATACTCTATCATCACGTGCCAATGCGCGCCAGGTATGAATTCAACTTACAAGCTGATTTAAAATTTAATTTGTAGCTAAGAAAAACTATGTATGAATTGCAGGAGCAGACTCATGAGCATACTCAGGAGCAGACTGATGAGCATACTCAGGAGCAGAGTCATGAGCAGGCGTATGAGCAGACGCATGAGCAGGGGCAGGAGCAGGATATGAGTCATGTTGAATGGATGAATGTACTATTCGGCGATGAAGGAGGCCCGGTGTGTAATACTTTAATTGAGGTAATTTTGTTTTTTAATTTACAATCAACAAGTAATAAAAATTTTCTTATGAAATGCAGATGTCTCAGGATCAAGCGGGTTATTATTACTATCAAGGACTGTCTCAGGAGCAGGCGAACGAGATGGAGCAAATACAATTTGACCAGGCAAGGCACGAATCAATGATGGCTCATATGGAGGCGCCTCCGACTCCATTCTTCGACCACGCATTCGGTGATCCCGGGGTGTCGTCTTCTTATGATGCAGGTGATCCTGGGGCGTCGTCTTCTTATCCACCTCCTGCAGAGGATCCATCTCAGACACCACATGCAGTGGATCCCACTGACGCACCGCGACGTTCACAGCGTGCTAGGGTTGACGCTTCTCGCTTCTCACATTCGCAGTATCCGGACCATCATGTACATGCACAGTGTCGCCAGTAGGATTTATGGATTTTATCTTGTTATTTGCGTTATATGTTGTTATTTTTATTATCTTGTAGGACTCCTCGTATATTTTTTATTTATAGATTTGTGTTATATTTTGTTATTTTTGATTTATCTTGTCTTGTGTGTTGCATCGAAACCATATCCTATAACCTAACAAAATAAAATAGTTCTCAACACATACAAATAAAATAATTGTCGACACGTACTTAATTAAATAGTTCTCAGCACATACATAATAAAATAGTTCTCAACACATACAAATAAAATAAGTCTCAACACATACAAATGCTAGCCAGACTTTTTTATCTCCCCCAGACGACGTGCTAGCCAGGCTTTTTTATCTACAAAATCATCATTAGATATTTCAACTCGTAAATATTCCTTTATCTGCACACATCTCGGACAGTCCTTTTCATCTCTTCCACAGAATTGACAAATTTTTTTTATTTTCCTCGGTCTTTTCTCGATTGTTACTGTCCATCTTGGTGGTCTACAATTTCATAATCAGCAACATTATTACATAATAAAATAGTTCTCACCACATACAGAAAAAAAAACACACATGTTAATTTCTACGACGCAGACTGAAATGTTGTCCGAGGGTGTGCCAAACGGTTGTACTTGTTCTTGCTGGTTGCTCTGCCGCTGCTTGCGCCTGTCTTGCTGCCTCCTCTACATGTAGTGTAGAGCATGCATTAGATTGTGAATTTAGTTAAAAAAATTAACAACAGTTGGTTTCTCAGTTATACCTGCAGCATTTCGATCAATTGTCTCACGATGAGCCTGGTGTCCGAGTCTCCGACCACGCATTCTGTCCATCTCCATCGGTATGCGGTCGTGCCGTCTCCTTCCTTTTTTTATCAGTCTCGACTCAGGTTTAATTTTCGGGCCCTCATACACTGGCCATTCACATTGGTTGCCTTTCGGTTCCCAATGTCCACTCCATGTCTGTGCCACTATTGACATACGGTACAAGGGGTTGACGTATAAATTTTCATTATATCTCATTTCACGGACAACGGCCATGAAATGAGAACAAGGTATGCCGGTCAATTGAGGCTTCTGACATTCACATTCAACCTTGTTGTTGTCCTTAACAACAACCCTATACCCGAAATCTCTACGAGTATACTCAAGTCTCGGCTGATTACGCCTTGCTGGGATTTTTTCACCCTTAACTAGGACCTCAAAAAGCCCATGACTTCCACGATAAGGAATCACAGTCATGTCCCTTCCTTTTCCAATACGCTTTTGCAATAACTTAGTTACCCTGTCGGACCACACTTGACCATGCTGACATGCCATTTGAGCTTTGTTCGATCGTTCAAAAAACCATTTATTTAATTTATATAACGTATCCTCCACGACCGCTGCAACCGGTAATCGCCGACTAATTTTGAACACGGCGTTCAGTGACTCTGACCCATTTGTTGTCATTATCCCCCATCGGTGGCCTCCGTCCAAAGCTTTATACAACTTCTCTGGACATGGAAGCTCATCTTCATCGTTAGGGTCCCTCTTACTCACCTTGTTAAGGTAGTCGATAGCCTTCGGACAACTAATTTCAAAGTCTTGTAACATCTCCTGCAACCTCCTAGGTTTGCATTTGTTCACTCCAGCTATGAACCTGTCGCTGACCTCTCTCTTACGACCCACGTGCTTGTAGAGATTTTCGGCAACATGTTGGGAGCAATACCGATGCACACATTGATCGGTAGACTCATCCCATCCGAGATTTGGATCCTGAAACACGGCTTTAATTCCCAAATGTCTATCTGATATGACACAAAAGAATCGATTATCTCCAATTACTTCCAACCTTAACCATCTCATAAAAAAACCCCAGTTGTCAGCGCTTTCTTTCTCCACAATTGCAAAAGCCACTGGAAGCAATTGGTTTTCAGCATCGTACATACATGCCATTAGCAGCCTACCCTGGTACCGTCCCGACATGAAACATGCATCGATACTAATCACTGGTCTGAGGAACGGTATCGCTGCAATACACGCTCCAAATGCCCATGCCGCTCTGTGGAAGTGCCTATCAGTTTCTTTCTCAATCGGTTTCGAGATCACACAATACTTAGTTCCTGGATTGTTTCTCTTGATGGCTTCCAATAGTGGAATAAGCAAGTTGTACGAGTTCTCCCAACTCCCAAATAGATTTGCAATAGCAAGCTCACGGCCTCTCCATAATTTGTTGTACTTGGGGGTTACCTTATCATATTTCATCATGACGATATCTCGAATATGATTTATAGAAGAGCACACGTCCCTTCTAATGGTCTTATCAATCGCAAGGGCAACCATCTCTGATGTAAGCTGACAATGATCAGTACGTGTTGCCGATACTGTGCACGTATGGGGAAGTGCTTGTTTGGTAATAATCCAAGATTCTGAAAGACCGTTCTGCTTTGCGGACACCTTAAATTTACAAAAAACATCTCTGCACCCCACCTCGTAACGTCTAGGTTCGCTCCTAATAACCCTGCACTCACAATTATTTTCAAGATGAAACTCATTGATTGCTATCTTTAGAGCCGTTTTCGACTCATAAAATACACCTTTAGCCAATGGATTATCTTTCATTTTTTTTGAGCTGCCGAAAAAATCGACATCCGCAGGCCGAAAACCGGATATGTCATTGAAACTGTCAACCGGATGTGTCATATTTTCCCGACCAGTAATCGGATACTGTGATTGACGGGACTGTGGTTGTGACTGATTGGGCTGTCCGATATCATCATCGGAACCCGACGGTTCACCGGAGAGCATCTCATCTCCACTCGCCAAACTATCAGAATCAATTGCATCCACAGGTACGTGCGAATAATCGCGTACATGTCTGCGGACCGCACTGGAACTGGGTCAGGATCTCATTGGTATATCCACAGAGTGCCGACCGGTACTAGGTCGGGATCTAACTGGTATTGGGTCTTGATCCACATGATTCTGACTGCTACTGGGTCGGGATATAACTGGTTGATCCACAGAGTTGCTACCGGTACTGGGTCCGGGTCTCATTCTTACATCCACAGAGTACCGACCGGTGCTAGGTCGGGATCTAACTGGTATTGGGTCGGGTTCCACAGGATTCTGACTGGTACTGGGTCGGGATCGAGGTTCAGGAATCTGACTAGTACAGTTCGGTTCCAATTCTACATATAACTCCATAATCTTGAACCTTTGTGAAAAAGAGGACACAATTCCTAAAATCATTTCGAATGATTGTTGGTCCATTACCGGTACAAATTGATAGTCACGTTGTCCATCAGTGGACATATTAAACCTGGCTTGAATTTCCAGATTTGCTTGACTAGCATTGTACCCAACAAATTTATAAATCTCATTCTGAAGATAATCAAAATTGTGGTTCACGGTTAGCGGTAATGAGTATTTAGCTCGGGTACTGTAATAGACCCCGTCATCATTATATTGGATTTCCCCTCCAGTATAAATTTTCGCACAAATAGTTGTCATTTTTAATTTCGATTGGTCTGGCAATTTCAAAAATAACAACATATAATTAATTAAAAATTGTGTTGCCATTGGTAAAAATATTCTAGACAATTTTCAATAATTATTCTACACTATTTTGGAATTTCATAAATTAATAGGGCAACATTCTAAACTATATTGGAATTTTTTAAATTATTATAAACCATTTTGGAAGGTTGTAAACAATTCTAAATTTTCTGGACAATATTATGAAAAATAAAAAACAAATTTGGAATGAAGTAATTAATTATAAATTAAATTAAAAATAACATAAAGAAAATAAAATTACCTCAATCGAAAACCGGTCGATCTGACTGTCAGAGCTCCGTAAGGAATCCGAAAAGCAAAAAGTTCCTAAAACAATTCTAAATCATTTCAGAATTAATCAAAATTATTTCAGAATTAATAAAATTATTTTAGAATTAAAAAAACTTTCAAATTTATTCTGCACCATTTTTTATTTAAACAATTACAAATTAAATACTTCTAAATTTAAATTACAAAAAAAATAAAATTTAAAATATAAATAAATGAAATTAAAATTATAAATTAATGAAATTAAAATTATAAATTACTTAAATTTAAAATATAAATAAATGAAATTAAAATTATAAATTAATGAAATTAAAATTATAAATTACTTAAATTTAAAATATAAATAAATGAAATTAAAATTATAAATTAATGAAATTAAAATTATAAATATCTTAAATTTAAAATATAAATAAATGAAATTATAAATAATAAATTAATTAAATTAAAACTTACTGTGAGAGAGCGGATGATATGAAAGCGACGACACTCTGCGAATTTATAAACTAAATTTGATGCATTTCCGGAAAAAAAATTTCCGGAAATTCCGTCTATTTCCGAAAAAAATTTCTTCGGATTTCGCCTGTTTCCGTAAAATTTTTTTCCGGAAATGGGGCCTGTTTCCGGAAAAAAAATTTCCGGAAAGGGTATATATCGAATTACACTGCTGATGCGGTTAGTTTCTGAAATTTAATATTAAATTTGGATATTAATAAAAAATTCGGTTCCAATTATGTGTGTTGATTGTCGCTTCACCAATTAGTATGTGCACATACAGCCTTAATTAGTTAAGGAAATAAATAATCTCAACTAAAGCAAATTTGTTGGGAGATATCAAGTCTTTAAGGAGCGTTAAGAAAAACTAAATTTCACTGCCGAACAGGTACTAAGTGTTTCTTACTTTCTTTTTATAGTTAATAGCTATTTTTATATGGTACTCTTGTGACTTTAAATCCTCAAATTGCACAGCTTGATAAAAATCTTGTATATCACCTTTTTTTGGCCATATATATAAATTTTTCTATTTTTTTTATTGGTCTACGACTCTGCAATATTCCATGACATGAAAGTGGGTTAGACAATTTATATATCATATCTACCGTACTAATTCAAATCTGATTTGATTTGGTAATTGTATATTGAAATCATCAATAATTTTAGCATGAGGAATATTAGAATCTGCTACTCATTATCAAAACATTTCAGTAAAATTCTGAAGAAAATTTAGCAGAGAATAATTGCAAAATGTTGTCAGGATATTCATGATAAAATGAAGGTTCTTCTTTGGAGCCCAAAAATAAGAAAAAAATATAATAAAAAATTCAGGCATTTCCATACCAATGCTTAATTATAATCTGAACATAGAGATTTTTAAAATCATCAAAGCACATATCCGACCAATACTCTAATCATGTAGCTCAATTCAGCCAAATAAGTCTTTGTTAATTAAGCAGTTGAGTTGATTTACTTTAGAGTTCGACTAGTATGATATCGGTGTCTGACATTAATTTTTAAATTTATTAGATAGACTTCAAATAACAAATTTAAGTTGATTTATTATACGAATGATGTGTTTAAATGCAAAATTTGTATTTTTTTTCGAGTTATATGTAGCATGAGTTGTTGCTCAAATTAAAACGGCTCCCTATGATGTTTTGCTAAATACAAATCTGTTGTGATTCTTTGGAATCACAGAATTCTGTTATTTCAAATCCATTTATTTATCTATTTAGATATTTGTGCGTAAAAGATAAGTGCTGTTGAGATTCGTATATTCTAAAAAATGAAGAGGTAGATTTGAAATTACAGGGTTGCGCAATTTTTTTAGAATCACAGCAGATTTATTTCCGTTTTTGCTTTGTGCGTGTTCAGTGCTAGATCGCTAAATTAATTAATCACAAAAACCACAAGCAGAAGCAAATAGTATGTGCTCTGGTATTATGATGACTTGGGTTGCAAGTGATTAAAATTTTGCCAATTTTTGTTTTTTTGTTACCCACTTTAAAAAAAATAAAAATAAACCGAACGACTATGATTTTTAAATGAATTTCAGAATTAACCTTCTTTGACAAATTAATTGTGTATTCCGTCAAATTGGCTCATTTTGAGGCGTCCGAATATACTGAAATTTTAAACAGTATTTCAAGCCCTGCAATTCCATCCTCTATCTCTCTCCTCTCTCTTATTTCTCTCTTTGAAATCCTGTTTGGAATTTCAGTATTTCAATAAAACTTTGACTCATTTGGCTCATGTGGGATCCACCTCTGGTTTTCTCATTTGCTTTTGAACGGAAAAAAAAAATTAAAGAGAGGTGCGCAGCTGATAATACTGAAATACAT
The DNA here is from genome assembly GCF_964058835.1 of Carex rostrata. Taxonomy (NCBI): domain Eukaryota; kingdom Viridiplantae; phylum Streptophyta; class Magnoliopsida; order Poales; family Cyperaceae; genus Carex; species Carex rostrata. The sequence goes on along the minus strand of NC_135925.1, from coordinate 12,880,431 downwards.
TCCAAAACTATGGCCGTCCGGGTTTTTTCCAAAAAAAAAAGGGTAAATTTTGGATGCACTAGAGAATAGCTAAAATAGCTACTGTTGAGAATAGTAGGTTAAGAATAGTTAGAATAGCTAATATTTAAGAATAGCGCTAACTCAAAGCTATTCAGAATGTTGTTTGGATTGAACATTTAAAATAGCGAGAACAACGATTGAACATTTGAGAGAGTAGTTTGCTATTCCATATTTTTGTAGGAATAGCGAGAACAGCGCTATTCTCAATGTTCCTGAGTATGTTTGGATGGATCGGAATAGCATTGTTCTCGCTGTTCCCGCTATTCTTGCTATTCTCGCTGCATCTAAACATATCCTAAATCTCTAGAATAAAATATATAAAACTCACGTACAAAGAATTAAAACCTCAACAATAATATTTCAAAGCATATAAACCTCAACAATAACACTGCATTTACAAAGCATATCTCCATTCTATTATTAAGCACGTTGGGTGTCCGATCCGCCAACAGGTACGATTGAGAGATGAAACTTCGGATTTGATCTCAGCTCTCCAATTATATAATTTGTCTTCTTTTGATTAAATGCATCTCTTTTATGTATAGAAGTCTAAATTTAGTTAAAAACATACCCACCACATCTACTGCCACACGATACGTTACAATTTAAAATGAACAAATTCTGAAATTTAGCGATATATTTATTTGTTTCCTTATTCCTTTATTTCCATATTTCTCCTCTTCAATTGAGAAGACTCAACCTTCCATTTTCTTATTTATTGTTTCCTTCTTCGATTCTAAACGAATCACAATGAAAATCATATATTTTTTTAATTTCCTTATTTTTCTTTCTTTGTTTCTATACATATTGGTGTGGGCAATTTAGAATATATTTCCAATATATAATATATCAAGAGGAGGGATCAGATGACACCGTTTTTTGGTGACATCGGATGACAATGTCCATTTTCGAAGTTTCAAAGTCCAAATAGTCGATCCAAACCATTCAATATGATGGATATATTAAAATCTACTTGCAGATCAAATTTTACATTTTTTTGAATTTTTTTACTATTTATTAAGTATTTAACAAAATCGCTATATTCGGACCATTGAATTTTTGTACCCATCTGAATAAACCCAAAAAAAATTCAGAAAAATGTAAAATTTGATCTGCAAGCACATTTTAACATATCCATCAAGTTGAACGGTTTGGATTGACTGTTTGGACTTTGAAAATGGACGGTGTCATCCGATGTCACCAAAAAACGGTGTCATCCGATCCCTCCTCATATATCAATGTGTGTATGTGTGTGTGCGTGTGTGTATTCTAAATTGGAAACAAAGAAGAATATAAATTGGAACGTGTGTGTGAATATATATTTTTCTTATAATATGTGTGTGTGTGTGTGTGTATATATCTTATACATACAAACGATAACACTTTTTATTTATGTTTTTTTTATATCATATTATATGTTGATATTGAATTGTTGTATGATATTTGATATTAGATTCGAATCGAGCTATTATTTGATATCATAGATACTTAAAAATAAAGAATCATCACATCATCAAATTGTTATCAGAGATCACGATTAAAGTTAATTAAAAATACATAATCATATAAATTTTCTATTAACATGTGTTTTAATTTTTAAATAATTATTATTTTCATTGATATATTTGTTTCTTATAATATGTCCCCGTTGCAACGCACGGGTATGATACTAGTAAACCTCATGTACAAAGAATTAAAATCTCAACAATAACATTTCAAAACATATAAATCTCATATACAAAACCTTGAAAATTTTAATGGTTGAAGACTGAGATTTAAAAACTTGAAAATTTAAAGTGCTCGTGAGTTTTACTTTAAAAAAAAACAAATGATTTTAAAATTACTCAAAAGTATTTCTTCACAGGTCTTATTTGAAAGATAAAATTGAATAGAAAACGTTCGTATTTTTATATTCGTAAAATTCATCACGGATCATCAGAAAAATAAATTATAATGATCAGAGAAAAAATAAAAAAAAAAGTGGGTAAAATGAATCTTCTCGTTTTTGGCTTGAAGACAAAAATAGTTAGAAGTTAAACTATGCAGATTTAAAATTTTAATGCTTTCAGACAGATGTTTATATGCTTACGAGTAGCATTGTAAAATGTTATAAATATAGTTTCAAATGTTTTGATATCAGTGCTGGAAATGAAAGTTAGACAACATTAGAAGTTTTTTCTGTTAAAGTACTTGGGGGACGCGCTCGGGTATGATGGCTCGGGGTACCAGAACATTTCTCTGGGTAGGCATATCGACACCACACACGTTTATATTAACACAATATTTTTACAAAAATTTAATGTATGGACAATTTTGACCCTCATTAAATATTTTTCTAACTATCATATATTTTTATAATGTAATTAATATAGTGATCATTAAATTATTTGGTTTCCATAATTGATAGATTTGTTTTCCTTTTTTATATTTTGCATTCATGTTAAATCAAAAGTTACATAATTTCGTTGATCTTTCTTTTTTTTCCATGAAAATATAGTTGTATAATTTACACAAGAAAACATTCAATTCAATTAAGGTTTTAAGCCGTGAAGCCAAAATATGTATTAACTATTTTTTTTGTAAATTTAATTTTTTTAATATTAAGATACACTCGCTTTAATATGTGATATATTCCAACTCAAAAATATTTTAAATTTGTAAATATTTTTCTTGTTTTGATACTTATAATCTATTAGTCTATTTTAATTAAAATTGTTAGAAATTTTTTATTGATGTTTTCTAATTAATTTATTTTTGTTAATCGAATAGATGGATCAATTCCCTAACCTGCCAGAAGAAAACCTTGAAAATCAAGTTTTGAATTATGCAAATGAAAGCAATCAACTTCTTAATTTGAAGTTTGAATATTCTGATGATATGCTTCTTGTTATTCGTGGTTTATATAGTGCTAAAGGCTACGAATGCTAACAACTCGCAACTTGCGACCAAATAAATTTGTTATTTTGTACTGTTTTGATGTACTTTTAATTTATTATTTTAATCACAAGTTAAATGCGAAATTATTCATGATAATTTGTATTGAATATGTTTTTTTTTAATGTAAGTAATCATGTCGTTTTATTAGTGTTATTGCGTTAAAAAAATAATAGACAAAATATTTTTTTTTATAGTAGATTCTTAAAAATAATTGTGAAGTTTTACAAAATAAATCGATATATACAACGTTGATAGATTTTAATAATATAATAAAATTAATTTACTGTTGTAATCCCTTAAAAAACTTAAAGATTTGATTAAAATAAATAATGAATTCTTATTGTATGATAATATAAAGTGTATAAATAGATTTTATAGTAACTTTTAAGTAACAGATTTTAAAATAATATATGACAAAAAAATATATTTTACACAAAATAACATACTTTATAAAACGTAACTTTTAAGGAAAAACAATTAGGTGCTAATATATGATAGAAATAGTTTTTAAAGGAAACACTTAATGAAGGGTAAAATTGTCTATATAGTAAAATATTTTGATGATGTTGTGTTAATATAAAATTGAGTTGTTTTAATATCATCACCCCATTTCTCTTTACTTATTATTTCTCGTTTTGTGTAGGTGGTGCAATATGGCAGTTTTATTTCCGGACCAGCTAACTATTTTGGTGCCATGACCAAAACAACAAACAAAGAGCCTGGAACGCTGTCAATCCGAACCCAAGCATTGTCCAGTAAGAGCCTCTCTTCATTAATAACCCCTGAAATAGCGAACATCAATTTCTTCAACCGAATTATCCTTGCTTGGAAAATATTATTCCCCAAAACTATCCTTGTCCGGGGGGACTCGAATGCAAAAATTGCGAGGCAGAGGCTAAAAATGGTATTGTTCTCTGACCGGTGTTCTGTCTCTGATCTAGCAAAAAAGAAGATTCTAGAAAATGTTGTCAAAACCCTATCTGAGTTTGTGGATATCGAGTCTAAGGATAAGGTGGAATTGAATGTGAGTACTGACTCCGACATTGGTACACTTTATTCAGTCACAATACCGGTACGGAGGGTTAAGCCAGCATACCAAGAGTCAGATGAGAACTACAAAGGTCAGATTGTTGGTATTGAATATAAAGATGCTGGGGAGAAGACTGGCGCAGTTGATGCGACTTTTGATTTCTATGTACCAAATGACAAGTAATTTTTATTTCTTTGTTTTTTTATGTGCCTGTTTTCTGTGGTTTTATATATGCATGTACATAGTTGATGTCTGTAGCTTAAAGAACTTAATAGGTTAGCTGCAGAAGTAATGATCTAGGGAAGTTCTTTAATATTTCATTCAGTTCAAATAATATTTTCATAGGATTTTATATTAGGAGTTTATATAGCTCCTTTCTTTTATAACTTTCTATGAAGTCATAATGAGATCTTCATGTTTCTCTTGTGTTCGAGACATCTATTAAATTTATGATACATCAAGAAGTCTAAGCTTTCAAGTTTCTTAGACAAGTCATTTTATCTAATTTCTCATATATTCAATTTTTTTTTTAAAGTTGATCGGATGTCTCATATGTCATTCTATTATCTTTTTAGTTAAAAGGAATATGTAATTGATATAATTAAGATATCATATAATTGTTAAAATATTTAACTATTTTTGTATTTTTTTTCTGCATAAATTGTTGTGCAGTACGATTGAACATAATCTGCTTTAGCTTATCTCCTTCTAAAAATTAAACAGTTAATAATTGTTTTTTTCGGAATGAAGTTCGGAAGATAACTGTAGTTTATATATAAACTTGAAAGAAGTTTAATCTGGATCTGATACTCTGTAATTGCCGAAATTTTTATTAATACCATATTAAAAAAAAAACCATTTTTTCTCCAGAATTCGAAAAATACCAAAACCGCAGGGCTGATGGGCGGCCCATTTCTTGGGAGCCGCCATGTGACCATGCTGCCCCACCTTTTTTTTTTTGTAAACAGAAATTATAAAAACTATAAAAAAAAAAAGTAAAAAGTTTCCAAAAAAATGTTAAATGCACACAAATATAATCCGAAAAGTCCTAAACAACTTAAGAAAAGAAAATACTCCAAAAAATCAAGAAGATGAAACGAAATCAGACATTAAAATGCACACATATATATACATATGTTAAATGCACACCGGCTGATTTATCTATATAATAATGATGTATTGTTTTGATTTGTAAATGAGAAATAATAGTAATACATTTAATTGTAGCATATCTTTTTTCTAGAGGTAAATTGTAGTATATCTTTTGACATTAATGAGTTCCTAACTTTTTCGTGGCATTAATGCAACAGAAGTCCAACTAAAAATCTTTTGTCCAAAGATTGTCCAAAGAGTTGGGATAAATTCATATGTACATTGTGATATAAAAAAAAATACATACAAGCATGTTTAACAAGGACATACACGAGATTGATTATTTTATAAGTAACAGATAATATATATATTCTTGGTTTCTCGGAATTTAGGACTTTGAACTAACTCTTAGGGTCTGTTCGGCTGCCACTATGTTCGTGGGAAAAAAGATTCACTCAAACATTCTGGTTTCTGATATAGTCGAATGACTTGCATCACAAAATGAGTCAAATGAGTTAAAGTTTTATTAGCTATTAGCTGTCAAAGGCTCAAAATGAGCTAATTTGATGGAATGCACAACCAATTTGTCAACGAAGGTTAATTCTGAAATTCATTTCAAAATCATAGTCGTTTGGTTTATTTTATTTTTTTTAAGTGGGTAACAAAAAAAAATTGGCAAAATTTTAATCACTTGCAACCCAAGTCATCATAGTACCAGAGCAAAGACTATTTGCTTCTGCTTATGATTCTTGTGATTAATTAATTTAGATCTAGTACTGAACATGCACAAAGCAAAAACAGAAATAAATCTGCTGTGATTCTAAATCTACCTATTTATCTCTATTATTATATTATGCACGTAGATGTTCTGATCCGCCAACGGTTATAATTGAAAAATGAAATTTCGGATTTAATATCATTCATCTAGTGAAATAATCTTTCTTTTGATTAAATACATCTTTTTACTTGTAGAAGTCTAAATTTAGTTAGAAACATATTCGTCACACATACTGTCATATGATATGTTACAATTAAAATTGGAAAGAAAATCAATTTATTCATTTCTTTATTTCTTCTCTCCAACTATTTCTCATTCCTTATTTTCTTATTTAAGAATCATGATGGATTTTAAGAATATCAAATGCTGACATCTATTAAAAATATTTTATTAGCATTTGATATCTTATCAAATTATTTGATATCTTCAAATTTAATATATTACTCAAGTTAAGCTACAGTTAATTTTTTGACAATTTTACTTCTTTAATTTTGATAAGATAATTTTTTTTTGTTAGTATGTTCACGTTCATTCTTAGTTTCAATTATTAATTATATGGAGAACATGTATTGAGAAGGGATTTTAGTAACATCAACTATAATTAGTGCTACAAAATGAAGCAACTAATTTATTATTACGAATTTACTTTCACTAAATATTTTTTGTCCTTCTAGCTTTTGTCTATGGGGTGTATATTTTTCTACAAGTCACTTGCATCAAAATTTGAAATTCAAATTGTAAATCAAACTCTTTATCTTCTTCATTTTATAATATGTTTCCGTTGCAACGCACGGGTACGATACTAGTTTTTTGAAATACACGAATCTCAACAACACTTATTTTTTAAGCGAATCTCTAAACAGATAAATAGATAGATTTAGAATAACAGAATTATGTGATATCAAAAAATCACAGCAGATTTGTATCCAACAAAAACATAGTAGGGAGCCGTTTTAATTTGAGTAACAGCTCGATCATGCTACATATAACTCAAAAAAATATAAATTTTATATTTAAACACATCACTCTAATAAATCAGCTTAAATTTATCATTTGAAGTCTATATAATAAATTTTGAAATTAATGTCAGACACCGATATCATATCATACTAGTCGAACTCTAAAGTAAATTAATCAACTCAAACTGCTTAATTAACAAAGACTTATTTGGCTGAATTGAGCTGCATAATTAGAGTATTGGTCGGATATATGTGCTTTGATGATTTTAAAAATCTCTATGTTCAGATTATAATTAAGCATTGGTATGGAAATGCCTGAATTTTTTATTATATTTTTTTGTTATTTTTGGTTTCCAAAGAAGAACCTTCATATTATCATGAATATCCTGACAACATTTTGCAATTATTCTCTGCTAAATTTACTTCAGAATTTTACTGAAATGTTTTGATAATGAGTAGCAGATTCTAATATATATTCCTCTTGCTAAAATAATATATTGATGATTTCAATATACAATTACCAAATCAAATCAGATTTGAATTAGTACGGTAGATATGATATATAAATTGTCTAACCCATTTCAAATCAGATTTGAAAGAAGAGATCCTTCTCTTCGACAAAGATTAACGGCAATCAACCGCCTGACACTCTAATCCAACAGTTCTATTAAGTTCGCAATGAGATTCTCTCTCCATTGACACTTTAATTGTTCAGTTTTTCTCAATCCTTTTAAGCTCTCTTCTCTCCGGATGTTAGTTTAAGGCACAATCAGATAAGTCTTTTAAGCTCTCTTCTCTCTAATGATTAAATAAAGTTTAATGAAGAATTGTTGCTTTGCTAAATCTCTGCCTTATGATTTCTAGTTGTTCAATATTTTGTATGAAAGGAATGTTTAATAATGATTTTGTATGAAAGAAATGTTTGATCTTCATTGTTTGCCTCTACCAGTGCGTTGTTGATTTGAATTTGTTGTTTATTTTTTCTGTTTATGGTATATTAAGCAGTGTTGAGTTTACTGTTTACTTATACCAGGGCGTTTTTCTTTGCTCTGCGTTTTCAATGAGGAGAAATAAACTAAATGAATTCTATAATGAGGAGAGATCTACTTATAACATTTAAATTTTTTTTCCAACATATTATAACAATTCGATTTTATATTTTTTAAAGTCTAAACAATCGATCAAAGCCGTTCAACATGATATCTATATTAAAATATGCTTTGGACATCAAATTTTACCTTTTTTTTTTTGAATTTTTTTACTATTTATTAATTATTTTACAAAATTGTTGTTCCTTAGTGGTCCAAAATTGACTAAAAACAGAAGTTTTGTGAAGTACTTGATAAATAGTAAAAAAAATAAAAAAAATGTAAAATTTGATTTTTCAAGTATATTTTTATATAGAGATCATATTTAATGGTTTGATAGACTATTTAAATTTTAAAAATTGCAAAAACCAAATTATTGTAAGATGTTATAAGTTTCAAATGTTGTAAATTGATCCCTCCTCTTCTATAATAAAAGGTCCACGTCCGGTCCGTCGTCCGTATTCACATTATCACATATCATAATTATATTTCTGAAATAAGGAAAGATGAATGTCAATATTAGTTTAATTTATGGTGGCACAGATATCGGTGCTAGTATTGATTTAGATGATATTCGATGACGTGAATTTTTATATTAGTTTTCACATTATTTGTATTGTTGATCACTTAATCAGCACGATAAATGAGAATTATTTTTAATGGATGTGAAATGTTGGGTTGATTTGGTTCAAACTGAAAAATTTAAGGATTAAAATGGTACGTTTTGAAACTTTACGGATAAATAAAGTAATAAATGAGTGATACTTGAATTAAAGTATCATTTGTGTAATTCTTTTATGAGAAGGGTTCAAATGCCTCCATTTTTTGTGTCTTCACCATGCCTTCATTTTTTAAAACTTTAATAATTCAAAATTAAAAACTTAAAAGTCAAAATAAAACCGTTGGATGTGATCTACATCATTTTATTTATGCACGTGCAAAAAATTATAGCATGTCAATTTTATTTTGATTGTCATCAAGAGCTTGTAAAAAACACACTAATGTGGATGATTTCTAGACGTTGATTTTTGAGCTTATTGATTCACATAAAAACAAAATTGGAATGTAATGATTTTTTATAAGCACATAGAGAAAATAATATAGATCACATCTAATGGTTTTATTTTGACTTCTAAGTTTTAAATTTTGAGTTATTAAAGTTTTAAAAAATGGAGGCATGGTGGATGCACAAAAAATGGAGGCATTTGAACCCTCCTCTTCTTTTATATATATATGTGTGTTGGCTAATATCAAATCGATTGTTTCTGAGGTCACGTGTAATTAAGTCGTTTTTCAATTTTCAAAGTTCAAAACGTTAATCCAAACTGTTAGATGTGATCTCTATATAAAAATGTGCTTGGAGATCAAATTTTATATTTTTTTTGAATTTTTTTACTATTTATTAAACCACTTTGAAAATCGTTGATCCAACGGTGGCTTAACAAAACAGTAAAACCAGAAGTCACCGTTGGATCAGCGATTTTCAAAGTGATTTAATAAATAGTAAAAAGATCCAAAAAATGTAAAATTTGACCTCCAAACACATTTTTATATAAAGATCAAATCTAATGATTTGGATTGACATTCTAAACTTTGAAAATTGAAAAACAACTTAGTTGTACGGGACCTCTAGAACAATCGATTTGATATTAGCCAACCCCACCTTCTCATTCTCTATATCAAGGTTCTAAATAGTGTTTATAGCGGCATAGCGAGGAGACCAAAAAAAAAAAATCTTTAGCGAATAGCGTAGCTATAGCGAAAGCTATCATAAATAGCGTTTTTTTATCAAAATTTTTATTTTATATTTCTAATAATAGTAAACATGTCTCAAGAAAAAAAACACCAAATTAATTAAGAAGTTCTAATATTCATATTGAACCAATAGAAAGTTGAAATTATCATTCAAAATATCCCTAATTTGAAAAACTATTGATGTATTTTATATTCAAAATATACTACTACCATATATTAATGCATGATACAAAATTTAATTGATATAGTGGTATAGTCCGCACATGTTCCATTGTATTGATATAGCTTGATAAAGTAAAAAAAAACCTATCTGGACATTAATGACCATTAAAATTGCAAAATCATAAGCCCATGTAGCATAGTGGACCGCTATTGCTGCTACGCGCTATAGCGGTTGTAGCTCAATTAGCGCAGTTTTACCCTGTAGCTTAGCTTTCTAGGTCCAAAACCACTATAATTAACTATTTAGAACACTGCTATATATATAGCATTTCTTTCAAGAATATATAAATATTTTATGCAAAGATGAATCTATAGATGAAATTAAGAAATTTGCATCAAACAGTTACTAAAAATCACAGTGATGCAATAACCAATATTAGCAACCGTCACTCTTACTTTCATTATCAGGCCCAACATTGTTTTCTAGCCCATAAAAGCAAAGCAGTAAAATTATGGCCCTGAAATCGACCGTTTATTTTTGGGCCCGTCAAAGATTAAGGACAAGAGGTTAACTTTAAAGCTTTTTTTTTTTTTTTTTTGCTTTGCGGAATGACCCGTAGGTTTTGGCAGAGGTTTGCTAAAATCCGTTTGGGTTCAACCCGACCCGCAAAATCCGTACCCGTTACTCGAAGTATTCGTACCTGTGCCAGGGTATAGGCGGGTAAATGGGTAGATGGGTACGGGTTTGAGACGGACCGAACCCCCTTATTTGAAAAAAAAATCTGCCCAACTCGTACCCGCCTTACCCATGCCTGAAACCCACCTACCCGGACTTGTTGTACCCGTGCCTGCACCCATGTACCCGAACCCGCATCCCTTTACCCATTGTACCCGCACCCTTTACCCGGTTAACCTGTACCCATTAACCCATTTAAATTTGAAATTCAAATTTTTTTCAAAAAAAATAGAAAAAAAACAGAAAAAAAAAAAACCCGAACCCTACCCAAGGTACCCATTACCCGTACCCGAGGTACCCGTTACCAGTGGCGGAGCCACCTATATCCAGGGGTAGGCAGTCGCCTACCCCTGGATTTTGAAATACGGTACCAAGTTTGTATATAGTTGGTTTGGATTTGAGTTTTGTCTACTCCTGATTGAGTCAAAGCTCTCGATTAGTGAAATTGGCCGAGTCGTTACAATTTTGGTAGTCTTTCATCAATCTATTTTGAAATATTTCGACAAGAAGAAGGTTAATAAGAATTGTACGATGGTGGGACGATAATAAATGTTTTATAAAGTAATGTACTGAAATTTAATGTAATGCATTAAATTATTTTTATTATGTTTAACTATTCAAAATGAGCTGAATTTTAATAGAAGAGTCCTGTAAACTATGCTTCAAAGTAAACTTTAAAAAAAATCGAGTTTTCGATCTAATTCGGTGGATTTCTATCGATTTTCTCGATTTTAATTCATGGCTAATAACTGATTCCACTTCCAATAAAAATTATTTAATAATATTTTATAATTTAATAATTTAAATAAAATAAAATAATAATAACTAATATAATAATAATTTATTTGGCCTACCTCTGATGAAAATCTTGGCTACGCCATTGCCCGTTACCCCTACCCGAGACGGGCACGGGTATGAAATGGGTAGGGTAGAGTTTTTGAAAAAAAAATCCGCCTACCCGTACCCGTTCTACCCAACTACCCGTCCTATCCGTACCCACCCTACCTGTTACCCATCACGGGTTTACCCGAGGTACCCGTACCCTAACCGAGAGCAAATCTCTAGGTTTTGCATTAATAGAAATATAACGTTTACAGCTAAATAAGAAATAACATGAAAAAGGAAGCTAGTAAATCCTACTTGCGGTGAAAGTAAAAAACATAAAAAGAGAATAGATATTAAATCCTAGCCCTACATCTAACAGGCTATTTAAAAGCCTTGAATTCCGCCCATTCTATTTTGAGCAAAAAGGGAATAGATCAGGGGTCCCTTTGTAAACATTCCTTCTCTCCTGACAGCTTGTTTCCCTTACCAGTAACCGCGAAAATGACTGAAAAATACTGGTACGAAGCTCCTTTCTTGCTTCTCCTCTTCCTCATGCTACTATACCGTTCTACAGCCCATACTCAAAATGGAAACTACTTTTACTACTTATGCTAACTTAAAGAACATTTCATTGAGACCATGATCAATTTCTAGATGGCCTATGTTGCATTGTATTGGTGTTCTTCTTTTCTTCCTGTAGTTCTCGCTCAATTTGCCAGCATATGTGGTGTTTTCATAGCCTTCCTGTTGATGTAATGCACCAGTAATTTTTGCTGATTTGCTGCTGTTATGTTTATGCATTCTTGAACCTTCTCTGCTGCCTTCCAAGATGGAATCCCTTCTATACTCTGATTCGATATTGCCTGCACCAGAATTTTATTATCCGAGTAGCATATGAATAGCCCTTCATCTCCATGTTGCATTATGTAAATCAATGCCTTCCATACCGCCTCTACCTCCGCACCGAATGCATCTGTTGCAATTACTCCCCTCAAACTGGTATATACCAGATCCCCTCTTCGGTTGTACACAGCCATACCAGTCCCTGCTTTATTTTTCACATCCCACGATCCATCGACCATTTCATTACCAGAATAATTATACTTATTAACGGATCGGGTAAGGGTAGAAAGGATAACGGATCCGGAACAAGTCAGTGTAATACAAGGGAGTGATTTAAACTTTAAAGCTAAATTAAAACTCAGTAAAAAGAAGAGACTCATTGTAGGTTTATAATTCTACGTTTTAACCTCATTAACAAATATTCTTTTCATGACATAGAATCTTTTTATGGAATTCACAAAAACTTATGGGTTGCATTGCGTAATTCTGAAGCCTTCCAGAATATCTAAAGATGAATCTTTAACATTTCTTAAAAACACAGACAACTTAGCAAAATCAATTTATTAATTTTGATTGTTGGGGCTGAAAAGTAAATAACCAGAATAATTATCTGAAATAAAATTTACACATCATAAAACATTTAGACGCTTGAGGTACTTATCCAAAATTAAATAAATTTCTGAATTTTTTTTTTTTCTGAACTCCAGAAATCTCTGATCATAGCATCAATGTCAAAATCAATTTGGGGTATTTCGGTTCACTCATGGAACCACTTGCAAATAGGGATGAAAAATTGACCAATTTCTTCGGAAATAAAAATTTCGTGTTTTGTATATTATTATTTTTTTGTCTGTTATGTATGCTTTATCATTTAATTAGTGCACTCCGAACATGGATTTATTGGCCGTGTTTGCAATCTATTTATGAAGCTAGCTCAAGTTGCAATCATGAATTATGTTCTTTAATTCAAATAAAAAAAATATATAAATGTCAGTCACTAAATTGAAAAGTAAATACAAAGTACACATACAAGAAATTTAAGAGAGAACGATAACATATATCAAACTGGAGTGAAATTACTAATGCATGATTTGAACAGTTGAAGGAACAACATCTTTGAGTAAGTTCAAGATCTCATCTGCCTCCCCCCCACTGCTCGGCTTTACCCATGTCAATGTTTGAAGGTTGGTTAGGTGTCGTAGCCCTTCAACACCACGCAATTGACAACACCCCCCAATTGTGAGTTCTCTAAGAATGGGCATAGCACCCTCCTCTATCTTCCAATACTCTACCAAGAAAGATTCATAAAGAAACAAGACTTCTAGCTTGCTGAAGCCTTGAGCCGAACAACTAATTTTTCGATTAGTGGTGGATGTTTGCCTTAGTACGAGCTTCTTGAGGCATGGTAGCTTCTCTAGTACTAACATGACATCTTGATGGAACTGGTAATTACTAATTTGAAGCGATGTGAGGTGAGGAGGGAACATGCTAACATCGACCATTTCATTATGAGAGATTGTATATTGATATAATACGAGAGATTGTAGATTCTGATAAAATGGGAAGCTCCTCATGTCAAATGTGTCTAACGGAATACGAGGACTGAAAATCTCGAGAGAGATCAGGTGTTCTACTGTGCCTAGGAAAGCGACAGCTGTCCCCCATGAAGATGATTCATTGTATAAACTTAACTCACGTAAATTGGGTAGATGAGGTAACTCTGTTTCCCATGATTCATTAATAATCACATCTGGAAGCATTTGCAAATTTGTTAGTTTTGTTGACGGTGTCAGTCTCACTCCAGAAAATGACATTATATCGACATGCCTCAATGTGTTGATGCGCCATACACAATCAGGAACCTCTACGTGATCACCGTTCTGGTAAGCAACCTGTAAAATAAGAGTTTGTAGAAACTTCATAGCACTTATTGCTTTCTCTAAGCATTCCTCACGCTTGTCATCCCTTGACTGCCCAGTAAGATTTAGGTATCTTAACTGACTCAAGCCCTCAAACATTTTCAATTTTATTTTGGTATCCCGCGAGTCTGTTCTTACCACTTTTAGTAGCCTTTGCTTTGTACAATTTGGCATGTACTTGTTACCGAAGTACAACAAAGTGCGCAGGTTTTGGCTCATCGCGAGTTCGTCACAATCTAAATGGTGAACTGCCACACGACGCGCCCCACCCATGCTCAGCTGATCCTCTGGACCTGAATACACCATGAGAAAATTGTCTTCCTTGGCTTTCCGGATAGCGAGATCTCGTAGGAGATCGTGTATGCGGCAATACTTAATAGACCCATCATGAGATCTAGATTTGACATGAATCATGCTCCTGTTATACAATAACAAAATTATATTTAAGTAAACAACCACATCCGATTAGGATTTCTCACAAATATCATGACTAAATTATTAAATGTCACATTTTCTAAGGAAAGCAGTTAAAGAAAGTACTAATTGCGTATTAAATATTAACATTAATAAATTTTCTATGCAATAAATATTTGATGAGGGAAAAATAGTATGCTTCAAAACAATTCAGTTGCATGTTATATACATAACTAATACGGCTGATTGGATTTTTGCTTTTTTCGGTATTTTTTTTCTCTTTGATTCTCCTGTAGTACTGATATTGGACTTTTATTGTATCCAAATGGGTTAATACATTCCTAAGGGCATTTATGAAATAAATAAATAAATTGGACCCAGCACTTGCACAATGAAGCTAATTTCCTAAAATGTGTAAAGCATTACATAAAGAAGTAATACCTCTGCAAAAGATCCTCCAAAAAACTTTCTGCAGTTTCTTCTAATGTTCTGTTATTTTCTTGTGGTATGAAGCCCTCCGCAACCCATATTCGAATTAAATCTTTGACATTCACTTCATAGTCTTCGGGAAATGCCGCAAAATACATGAAGCACGATTTAAGAGCAAATGGTAGGTCCTCATAACTAGTGCTTATAATCTCACTACATTTCTTTCCATCATTATCCCAACACATTGTTTTTAACACCTTACTCCAAGCATTATAGTTGCATGGTTTTTTTGATAATAAACCTCCTACAACCACCAATGCAAGAGGCAACCCATCACATTTTTTGACAAATTTATTCATGATTTCAGAAAGATCATGAAAGGCACTATTATTTGGATCCTGATTAGGAAGAGCCTTTTTTAATAAAAGCTTTAAGCTTAAATCATCTGTTAGGTATTCAAGTTTGTATGGTTCACATGTGGGATCGGCATTCTTAACAACATCAAAAGACCTAGAGGTTAGAAGTACTCGACTTCCATTATTTTCATCTGGAAGCGCTGATTCAATTTGAATCCATAGATCATCTGTCCAAACATCGTCAAAGACTACGAGATAGTTTTTGTCTCTAAGAGACTCACGAAGCTTGGCAAGTAAAGCTACTTCATCTTTTGGTAGCTTACTGGGATCGATATGAAGATCGAGTTGTTGCAGTATATTTCCCAAAATATCAATTAGTTTGAACTTTTGAGAAATAACAATCCATATACGAAGTCGAAAACGCTCCTTGACATCATTACTATAAAATAAAATATGTATTAGATTATAGTATAACCATAATTTATAGATGATAGACTGAAAAAAGAAATACATGTAAATTGATGGACAAAGTAATGTATAAATATAAATTGGGTTTTTTTTATTATCAATCTATGGACTATGGTTTGGCCATTAATAGAAATACGTCTAAAATGTATCATATTCAACAATATGTCCCAACCATTTCATTTTGACATTACATGAGGTAGTTGTAACAACATGGATATATTGAAGGGTTAGATGAGATTATTGGACAGTAAATTGTCCGGCCTGACTAACCAACCGTTGGATTCTAACTTTGCAAGTTCAGTTTGACCCATTTGTTCAGTCAATTTTTGTCAGTCTTACAATAATGAAACGTCTTAATTAATTTCAAATAATAGGGTCTTGATTTACTATTTCTTTTTAAATTACATGAGGTAGTTGTTTTGTAAATCATCAATTATCCCAAGACAATTTGCTAGATAAATGTAGTTGAATGGGTTTGATAATTTGGCAAATCGATTAATAATTTATGTGAATTTATAAAACATGATTTGATATATAATTTTTGTAAGGCTTGTAGTTGAATACAAATGCTGGTCAAGTTAGAAGTTACAACCAAATTGGAAAATTAACACTTCTCGACCAAAAATATATATTACTCTATTAATTCTATTGTTGTAAAACAAGAATGCAATCAATTTGAATCAAATAATCAAATTGAAAATTAAAAATAAACCACAATTAAAAAGGAAAAAAAAAGAAACATATGGCACATACCTATTATATACTTTTTGAGCGAGAGTCGTCTTTCCAAGTCCACCAGTACCCCAAATTGAAACCACAGAACGTCTTTTAGTGGTCTCATCAAGCAACCCTTTGACAATATGGTCTCGATCCTTGTTGAAACCAATAATTTCAGGATCAATGTCTGGCAACACGAATGGCCTAATGGGCAGTTGGATCTCTCCACTGTCCTCGCCCAGTTTATTGATTCCATAGCTACAGAAATAGAATTAAAAAAAAATTGAGAGGGTTAAAATGTAAATTGCAAAATATTTTGAACATTGAAACATGAACCCAAATCACCACTACAAAGTAGAATTATTATTAACCACTAAGTTACAAACACACATTTAGCATTATGAAAAAAATTGGACTTTCTAAAAACTGTAAAAGCAAAATAATTATATTTAAATATACATAATAAAAAAAAATTAAATCATAGAAATGACTAAGTACCCTTAAGTTTAAATCGAAATTTACATACCTAAGTCTACTCTTCCGAATCTCTTTCATCTTGGTCTGAATTACACTTATGTCATCAACGAGTTTGTGTACATGAGTGTATTTTTTGGCTTTCTTTATCATCCTTTTCATGTCCTGCATCATGCCTGTGGAGTTCTGTGGTTCTTGTGGGATTTCTGTGAGAAAGGTGTCAATAGCATCTTCTATGGAGTAGGCAAGATCTCTCACCTCCTTTATCCAATACTTCTGCCCGTCATCTATTATTCGTTTCTTGTCAGCATCTTTTAGAAAAGCTTGAATCCGGCCGAGTTCACGGGTCATTGTCTCCACTTGCTTTTCGACACCATGCAAGCTGAGAACCTCTTGGACTGTGACATCAGCAAGCTTGCCGAGCACAGAATTTACAATCCACTCAGCCATCTCCCTTAATTTCTGTATTCTACGAGCAGTGGCAACTGGTGAGAAACCAAAAATGTTGGTTTATGATGAGAAATGCTTGATTTTAGGATTGGAATATAAGGCCTCAAATGCGTGATTTATAGGAGAATGGTCTCCTTAGCAGAAGTTGCAAAAAATGATTTTAAATTATAACAAATAAATTAATGGCCTTATATGGGATAATGACGAGGCAAAGAGTCTTTTTTCCGACAAAAGTTTAGTCCAGTGGCTTTCCTTAAAAAAAGAAAAAGAAAAAGAAAAAGAAAAAAGAAAAAGGCCAAGATTCTTTTTTCCGACATAGACACCAACACACCATCCAGTCTTCCACTCATCAGTCAACTAGTTAGTAGCTTTCCTTAAAAAATGAAAAGGAAAAGAGATAGTCACTGGCAGCGTGGCAGCTGATAAAGCGTTTCTACAAAGTAATAATTGCATTTTTCTCCATTTTTGAAAAAGGGGAATTGAATTAGGCTATGTTCTAGTCCAGTTTAGTCCAGTGTTGTAAATAACGGTATGCGGTTGTTGGACAAATGGAGTATTGCTAAGCAATTAATCAGTATGAGCTGATAATTTGGAATTATGCAGAAAATTTAATATTTTTATTAAATTTATATATATAGAGAGATGGGCTATTATACATTGCAATGCATTGAGTCCTCTGTGCATTGCAATCCAAATCGTTAGATTTGTTTCAAATAACGTGCGGATCAGTGATCAGATCAGTTCAAAATTTTCGAAACTGGATGTCTCCAGTTCTCTTTCTTTTCCCTAGCGACTCCTCCCCGATCCCACTTAGAAAGAAAGAAACCCTAAGTCCAACTCCTACTCGTCCAGCTACTCCTCCGCTGTCCCTGTGCCGACCCTTCTCCGCCAATCATCTCGTGTGACACCACGTAATGGAAATACTATATTAAGGTACGATAAAATTAAAAATAAGTTAGATATGTATTTTCTTTCCTTAATTAAATAGCTTAGTTAATAGGAACGCAAAATAGACATCTTGAATAAAATTTGTGTAGTCCGAAAAATTCAACAGGATTAGAATATCATATATATTAATTACAGGCCATCAAAAAAAAAATATAATGTCATATATGTTAACATAAATATTCGACAGCCCGCAAGAATTTGAAGCGTGGGTTTCAGATTAGTATTATATCTCTCCATAAATAAGCGTTATGATTATGAGAATAGTTGATGCGTATTATCAATATGAGTTAATGCAATATTATAATATCAACAGTCACTTGTCGTATTACAATTATAAAACGTATATTATAGATGGTATCAACAGTCACTCCATAAATAACTTAAAAAAAAAAGAATTAATTGCTAATTAGCGTAACCGTTCCTCTCAAGTAGCGACGCTTCACAGATTATATAATTATCTATTCTATTCCTTTCAATCCCTCCGCTTACTGCACATCAAATAAAATAAAACAACAAGAAGAAGAAACCTTTCATAACCCCAAGCCGCATCAAATCAAGCTCTGGAAAAATCAAGGTATTCAAATTTGATGTTTAGTTATGTTAGTAAGTAGATTAACTAATTTATGATATTAATTTAATTGCTAAGATTTCTTAAAATTTCATATATTGTTTTGTTGTGTTATTGTTAGAGTTCTGAAATTTTATAAACTTATTCAATTAGTTAAAAGTAACTTTATAATAAAAGTTTAATTGATTATCGACTAGTTAATTCTTTGGTAATATTATAAATTGAATTAATGTTTGTATAAATCTTTAGATTCACAAATGAGTTTCCAGAAACTTTCACCAAGATCAATTATTATATTTTATTTATTTAATTTAAGTAAACTATTGAATACTTCCGATCGGTAGATAAATTGAGATTCTATTGTCAAAGTTATTTCAATTTCACTTATTATTTTATTAGATGGAAAATTTTCACCGATAACCCTAGAGATTTACTCACCGATAACCCTAAAACTATTTTTATTACAAAGAACTATATTATAAACCTTGCATATATAATTTTAATCTGAAATTTTTGGTTTATTTATAATAACCTCTTTTTTATTTTAAGAACTGAAATTTTTTTCCATATATATATATATATATAACCACATATTCAATTGTGATCATATCATTGTATTTATAATCTATTACATCAAATTTATTTTCGATTATGATAATTAAGGATCAAATAACATAGACAAAGTATTATTTTTCTTTTTGGAAAACTAACCAGAGAAGATACCCAAATGAGATTTTAAGCCGAATCAATTGTCAGATTTCTAAGTAACAAAACAACATTTAAAATGAGATTTAGTCAACTTTAATATATGTATGATCTTAGAGTAAAATTATACTTCTTAATTATATCTAGTGGTATATTCGGACCATATGTACTCAATAACTATCTGTTTAGTAACAGATGGATAAAAATAAAATAAAATGTATAGATATTAAATTGGGAACCGTATTACATGGTCTAGGTCTGAGTTCTGAAGTAAAGAGTGACGAAGAAGCAGTAGCGAACTACACCACAATAGCAGGTACGGGTTTCCTGGACATTGTCAAATTGTTACTTATCGTTTTGTTTGCATTTATTTATTTATGGAATTATGCATGTTGAATCGAACGATCATTTTTGTTTTGTTTAGAATACTAGGATAAGATTATTCGATTGATCAACGGATTTTTAAGATGTGTAGTGTAGAGTACGATATATGTGTGATTAAACGAAAAAAACGTGGAAAGTAACGAATAAGTTAAAGGAAAGGGGCCAATATGCGTTGAACGCATGTTGGAATGTATACATTGGGTCTAGTGTCCGACTGGACCCCTCGTTAACGTGGCGTTGGTTGGACTTTCTGTCACGGGTCAATATCTTGCGGTGGTTCGAGTCCCCGTTGAGTGAGACAGTTGAACTAGTGGTGGTTCGAGTCCCCCTAGTGAGACGCCAATAGCTGGGGTGGTTCGAGTCCCCTTGGTGAGGCAAAGAAGATCTAGCGGTGGTTCGAGTCCCCGTCTAGTGGCACGGCCAAGATCTAGTGGGGTTTGAGTCCCCCTAGTGAGGCAGTTAAAAACTTGAAAGATAACTTTAGAAGTGTGTGTGTGTGTTTTAAATATGCATTAGTAGATAACACGTGATGATATAATTTTAATATCTAGTTTGTATTAATAAGTTAATTTGATAAAATCCGGGACTGGAACTAAATCCCGTACTGAGAGACTGTTCGATCTCTCACCCGTTTCCACTTTTACGTGGGTTCCAGGAAATGATGAGGCCAACATGGAGCACAAATAGGAGGAACGTGGATCTGGAGATCAACGAGCAGATAGCTCAACTATCTTTTCATTTTCTTTTTAGTTAAACTTTAATTTTCTCTTTAAAAGTGGATACATTGACTGATATGACAATTATCGGTTTGTTTGTCATGTTTGTCTTGATCTCATGTTGAATGTGTGTAATCTACTCAAACTATTTGTGATGTGAGAAGACTTGTTTGATTTTTAAATATTGCATGAGTATTTATTATTGATAGTGTATGTGATGTGCACACGCTTTACGTGTAAATACGTGGCGGGTTGTCTCGGGATGTGACATCTCGCGCCCAACTCTACATTCCTCCAGCGGTGCTCTCAGACCCCTTTGCCGCTCGGTCTTCTCTTGCACCCTTTCTCACTCCCACAGAATCCTCAACCTCACCCTTTCCCCTCTCAATCGGGTAAAATGTTTCTCAATTTGAATTTAAGATACATGAAATTATCTGGCACGAACTGATTTGAATTGTAGTTATGTAGCCTCTGGCTCTCCAAGGATCACAATTATGTGAGTAATTTTTTTTCCAATTTCTTATATATTAAATGTTATTATCTTGCCTGTAAGTCCCCGGAATTTCAACAATAAAATACACAGTACATCCAATTTTGCAATTAAGAAAAACACCAAATTTTGCAATTAATTTTTTTACTTTCAAATTTCTCTTCCCTTAATTCAATTAAGCCTTTACAAATATTTTTCTAACTTTAAGAAAAAAAAAAAAAAAGTGGGTCTAGGAATCAATATGATTTGGTGGTATTATTATTTTCTGATAATTATTTAACTTTATTTACAGGATCCAGTGGTTTGATGGCGAAATAACAAATGTCTTTGCCAACCTAAAGGAGCTCCAGACCTTGTTATGAGTACCTTATAACCAGCTTTTTAGATTATATTTCAGTAAAAATATTCTATCTGTCAAAAAGGGCATTATGGTATGCTCACCAATACCAAGATCCAAAATGAACTCAGAAAATACAGGGCCACTTGATTTAGGAATGGGATTGTGAATTTTGTGATATTAAGAATTGTTGTTGTTATTTAACTCTTCAAGATAAATTGTTGTTGTTAACTCTCAAAACAACCGGTACCCATGCATGGAATTCAGATGCATGTGGCAAGCTTTCTTTACAAACAATGTCAAAGCGAATCTGTTGTAAAAGATGTGGCGAGCCTTCTTTGGATTTTAACTCTCACAAGAAGCTCCTTTGCTTCCTCCTATTTCTCTTTAAGCATACTGATTATCATAAAATGACAGATTGAGCAGATAGGAGTTACGAAAGAGATACAGCAAGTACCAAATTGTATCCTGCGTTGTGTTGAATAGAAATCAATTCATTTTTTTTCCATACATTCATAGTATATATAAAAATTAAGACAGACATTGCTAACAGTATTTTAGCCATATATACTATAAGATAGGCAATTCTTCCTTACGTAACCTTACCTGTAAAGCAAATTACATTATTTTTCAAGTCAGGAATATGGAGAGTACTTAGAGAGCCAATTTATTCATGATTACATTTTCATAGAGCCAATCAAATACAAAAAAAATATGAATTTTGACAAGGCCTCTTTTCTGCTAATCGAAATAGTCTAGGGTTTACCAATTTGTTCAATTCAGCCATAAATCAAGAAAAAATAGAAAATAAAAAACTAGGGTTTTCATACCCGAAATTAGGGAGCTAGAAAGGACTCGAGGGGTTGGAGGCGAGAGGTGCGCAGGTAGGACGGTTTGGAGGCACGAGGTAGTAGGGACTGGAGGCGCGAGGTGCGACAGCAGCTGGAGGCGACTGACGTTAGCGGAGGAGGGTGAGGCCGGGGAAATGGGGTTGGTAGCAGAGAGCAGTGGGGTCGCCGAGCACAGGTTCGGAGGAGGGGGTCGGGAGGCTGAGGCCCTTGACTGGAGTTTTCTTTCGTTCTAACATTTTTCAAAGAGGTTTTAGACGGAATCATGGAAGAGAGAGTAATCGGCGGAGGACTGCAGACATCCGAAACGCTATCCTCTGCGGAGTTTTTCCATGCGATGCTGTGCGGCGCTTTTAATCTGGTCTGTTCGTTTCGGATCAGACGGACTAGATTAAGGGTTCATCAAATTTTGAGTTTTTTAAAATTCGGGCATGATCTGATCCGTCCGATTCGAAACGAACGGACCAGATTAAAAGCGCCGCACAACACCGCACAGAAAAACTCCGCAGAGGATACTTTTCCGCAGACATCCAGTTCCGAAAATCTAATCACTGATCTGCACGGTTTATGAAAACAAATAAACCATACAGAGGTGTCAATACATTGCAATGTATAATAGCTCATATATATATATATATATAGAGTTAGGCTGGGGTGCTATGGATAGCATAGTGGCCTCTATGCTACGGCTCAATATTCGAGTTTTCAAAATCCAAACGGTCGATCCGAACCGTTCATCTTATTCTCCATATTAATATTTGCTCGGAGACCAAATTTTATAATTTTCTGAATTTTTTTACTATTTATTAAGTATTTTACAAAATTGTTGATCCAACGGTGGCTGCACAAAACAGTAAAACCGTTGGATTAGCGATTTTCAAAGTGGCTTAATAAATAGTAAAAAAATTCAGAAAATTATAAAATTTGGTCTCCGAGCAAATATTAATATGGAGAATAAGATGAACGGTTCGGATCGACCGTTTGGATTTTGAAAACTCGAATATTGAGCCGTAGCATAGAGGCCACTATGCTATCCATAGCACCCCAGCCTAACTCTATATATATATATATATAGAGTCCGGCTAAATTGCTGCTGGCAGCAGTTCTGCCCAAGTGCTGCCGGGGCTATATTTAGCCGTGTGATGTCTAAACAACAAATCAAAACCATTAGATGTTTAATCTATATTATAATTTACTTGGAGACCAAATTTTAAATTTTTTGGAACTTTTTTACTATTTATTAAGCTGCTTTGAAAACCACTATTTTCAGTAAATTTCTGCCGCATTGAAAACAACTGTTTTCAAACCAGCTTAATAAATAGTAAAAAAATTTTAAAAAATGTAAAATTTGGTCTCCAAGTAAATTATAATATAGATTAAACATCTAACGGTTTGGATTTGAGGATAAAAACTTCTTTAGCAATGGAAAGTTACAAAGATGAAACATATTCAATATACTGTGTATGCGAGTGATGAATATCGTTTTTCTCCATGCAGGGTAAAACATGGCGGGTCCAATCTACAGTCATAGTTGGCACCAGTACTGGTACCGGAAGTCATTAGGATACTCAGCATCTGAGTTCAGTGATGTGGTTTTTTTAGAGGGGGTTTAAGGTCATCCGGCTGATTAAGACTCAAAGGACCCATGGTGTAATTATCATGCTATACCAGTAAATTGAACTCAAAGATGATACCCTCTTATTTAATATAGATTCTTCAATTTAAATATAGATAAAGTATACTAGGACATTTTTATATTGCATGAAGGTACAGTCAGATTTCATGTCTATTATGTGATAAGCGTAAATTATATATACATTCGATCTAGATTTTATCATAAAACAATATCAAATATCTTGTATTTTGAATATAAAATGAATAGAATACACCAAGAATCAAGTACTGCGTTTGGTTGGCTTTACAGTGCAGAAAATGAAGAAAAAAGAAGAAAAATGTCCGGACGCACTCACCTCCAGTGCGGTCCGGAGCATCCGTACTGGACCCGCAGATAGCCAGAATTACACGGTTTGACAGTTTTTCTATTTCTGGCGCATCAGAGATGCATTTTTACAGCCAAACTTGGACAAGGCATCATGAGAAATAATCCAAAAATAGCACTCACTAACTCCACTCACCCCACAATTATGCCTCTTGATTGGGCATAGTCTTTTGCTATAAAAAAGGAGGGGGGGTTCATTCCCATTCAAGAACATCCATTCTCATCTCTCTCTTCACCTTTTTGGTGCATGTCCATTTCCATAAAATACAGTGATAAATCTGCAGCCATTCGTAGAGTTCCGGAAGCTTTTCTAGGAAGGAGAAGAAGAAGATACAAACAAGATTTCGGCAAGATTGAGGTTTTTAATTTGAAAAAGGGTGTAATCATTTATTTATTCTATTTCTTTTTATTTTTGCTAATTATTGTAATGGATCTCTCCAAGAGGGAGTAAATCTCTCTCTAGAGGTTTAGGTCAATGGACGAACTTGTTTAATTCTATTTTATTTGGATTTTAGTTTTTATGTTGATTGTTTGATTTGATGTTAATTTCTGTGATTTATTCTTTATGAATTTCATTAGCACTTGAATTATAGTTCACCTGGCGAAGATTTAGTAAATTGAAGTAGCTTGAAATCATGTTATATCATGTCTTTCCGCTTTAGTTTATTAAAATTCTAGCATTGGTCTAGGTAAGGAAAGTACTAATTGAAACCATAAACATATACCTTAGGTTTGGATTAGAAGAGACCGTACTTTGATATCTAAGCCGGAACTACATAAATTAAGGTTAGGATTTGGTGAAGTATTACATTGAAGTCAAAACTTAATTAGGACACCTTAGAATAAATATTGATATGAGGAGGGTTCCAATGTCTCATCTTTTTCATACCTCATATGTTATATCTTTGTTTTTAAACTCTAAATTGTCGATCCGAACCATTCAACATAATATTTATACTAAAATATTAATGGAGATGAAATTTTATATTTTTTGAAATTTTTTTACTATTTTTTAAGATAGTTACAAAATCATTGTTTTTGAACCGTTAAAAAAACAGTGATTTTCTACCCATCTTAAAAAATAGTAAAAAAATTTCAAAAATTATAAAATTTCATCCCTAATCATATTTTAGTATGGATATCATGTTGAACGGTTCGGATCGACAATTAAAACTTTGAAAACAAAGATATAACATATGAGGTATGAAAGACATGAGGCATTGGAACCCTTCTCTATTGATATATACTTTGAATTATGTGTATTAAAAATCCCTCTAAGTAGTGATAGCCCTAGAATTTGAAGAACATTAATTCGTTCACCCAAAGTATTTGTATCATTATTTTTTCCAAAGGCTAAAAAAAATTATAAACCAATTTTTAGTTTTCTTAGAATAAATATTGATGTTTGTTTTGGAGCATGTGTATTAAATATCCCGCTAGGCAAGGTAAAACTCCTAGAGTTTGAGGAACATTAAACCATCCACCCAAGATAATGATGTCAATATTTATTCAAAGAACATCATAGGTTAGAAACCTTGTCATAATCAAACTTGAATTTAAACAATACTGAATAGATAGAATTAGCAAGAGATTGTAGACCGAATACCCCTAGATCTCCTCAACTTGAAAGCAAACCAATATTTCTTTATTTTATTTACTTTAATTGTTTAAAACTCTTTTCTTTCGAGTATTGAACCCAAACTTTGGATTATTAGAACAACCCCCACCCAAATTCTACTTTATTGCACTTTACTTTATTTTCTTTTTATGAAATTAATTGACAAAGTTTAAGCTAAGTTTTAACCTTAATCTTTGTGGTTCGACACTCTAAGTACTACATTGATCGGTTGTGCGCTTGCAACAAATCTTTCTTTGAGTATTAAGGATAATAAATTTAAAGGAAAAAAGAGTATACAATAAGCACAATTTCGCATATCTAAAATACTCAACATTATGGTCCGTGTTGGAAGTGCATGGCAAGCTCACCAGTCCATAGTACTCTTTTGAATGTCCCAAGCTCAATGTCAGCTCCGATCAAAATTTGGTCCATCTTGGCACTTGCATGGATATAAGCAATGTAATTTTTACCCCCTACATCTCAGGTTAAAATTTCTATGACAAGTTCCATGTTCTGGTTCTTTTTATTGTGATGTTGGATTGGCACAGAAGAGAGGATGGGACATTCAACTTTGACAACAATTTACTAAGGTTTCCTAGGTAGAAGCACACTAATCTTAATGAAATTTTTTTTATTGCCTCCACGGCCTTTTTTTATGCAAGTTTGCAATTAATAGTATTAAGGCTTTATCTAATTAATGTGTCATTCATGAACAATTTGGCAAAGAAAACTATGTTTTAACATTTTACCTGGTTATTATGCAGTTCTATCAACAATATATGGTGGGAGAAAAATGATGCTAGACTAAGCGAAGGTATGCGTAAATCCATTTTTCCAGAAAAAAGTATTTCTTTATCTTAATCTCCATTCCCATAGTTATGAATTGTGTATTTCAAAAAAAGATACACACTTCGACTAAAATTTCAACTAATCTATCATGTTACAAGAATAAATTGTTTGCCAGTGTTTTTTATCAGATGAAATAGCAATGATATCGATCGCAACTTTGATGGTTCTCTTTTCGATACAAAGATTTGGTACTGACAAATTTGGATATAGATTTGTACCAGCTATACTTGTCTGGATAGAAACAACGCTTTATTTCCTTTCTCTCTTACTCAATTACATAAAGTTATGCAGTATTTAAAGCAATACAATGTTCCTAAAATAAGCACCCACAACTTCCCTAAATTAAGCACCCACTACACAACATGCTAAAAATAACTAACCACTATGCCTACTAGTTCTAAAATAACTATGCTGAAAATAACCAATGCCTAAAATAACTCATGCAGTTTTTATGCGTCTAAAAACTGCTTCTAACTAAACTAAACATATGCAGATATTATCTAAATATAATTTTGAATTAACTTTCAACAGATCCTACCTGCTTCGACACGACTCCATTGTGCTCAAGGCTTTCAATCCACTATACATATAATTGTCTCTTGCTTCAATAATAACCTTTAAAAAGCTGGGATTTCTCTTGGAGGTGTTGCTCTTTGCAAGACCGGTATGTTTTTTCTTTTTACAACTGTAGGTGTCTTATGCTTTTGTATTTCTTAAAAAGAAATAAAAAACATTCTTTAGGTACCATATCAGTCTGGTGAGAGTACAACTATTGAACACCAGAAAGCGAAACAAAACTGTTAATGTTCAGTTGTTCCTTAAGGAGCAAGGGTACCTAAAGAATGTGCCTTAAGGAGCAAGGGTAGAGAATGTTCAGTAGTGCCTTAAGGAGTCTGTTTCTTAAGGCGAGAAAACATGTGCCTTAAGAAAATTGCTAAGGAGACCTTTAAGGAGTCAGGTTAATCTTGGGTAAGGAAGATCTGTTCGAGAGGATTAAGCTATATTAAACACTAAAGGACTCAGGATTTTTGTCAGGGGGAGGGCAAAAAAATATCGAATTGAGTTTAAATAGCTTATCGGATTTAAATCCATTAACTAATTGATTACTCGATAAAAAAATAATGCTTTGATTTATATTTTTTAATGCTCTTGACTTATAATTTCTGATACTTTTAACTTATAATTCTAATTACCAATCATAATTCAAGAAATTTAATTATTTTGATTTTAACATGAAATTTAACCCGAATTACAAATCAAACATTCAGAGGGCAGCAAAAAAATTTCCAGGGAGAGGCAAAGTCAATCGGTATTGATAGATCACCACTAAAACTCGAAATCATATGGACAACTTTGCTAATTGAGACAAATCAAGTGACTTTAATGTTAAAAATAATTTTGATTCAGGCCCTTTACTTCTGTGTAACCTTTCGAAAGCAGCTATTGGACTACGATGCAAATAACAAAAATCACAGTGACGGAGAAGAAAATCTCCTCAAATGCTTGGCTGATCTCTTTTTTTCAGGTATAGATGTTATGGTTTTTTATATTTATTATGATCTACAATGCCATCTAATTTTGAAATCAAACTAGCATTGAATACTCGGACTTATTAGTTTATTGTAATTTTTATACGGGCTCTCAGTACTTAGGTATTTGCTATATCATGGCACCTTCTGTCAATGTTCATATAACATTATTTACAAAAATAATTTTACAAAGTTAAAAACTAGCATGGTAATAGCTTGGTTTTATTTAAGCTCCTTTTATATACTGAAATTGAAACAAGATCAAAAATAAAGGGTATGAGCTAATTATTACTGGTGAGGTTCTTTATGTTGTTGCAAAACATAGCTTGTCGGGAGTTTATTTTGTTTTCAAGTTCTTCTTTTTATGGGATATCATACTTCAATTTTTTTTTATATTTTAGATGGCATCTTAAAATTTGTCAATATTATATGAACTTCTATAACAAGCAGCAACTCCATTCTGAGATACCTAAAAAAAAATGTCAAATTGTTAGATTATTAATGTGAGAAATGTTCAATCCATTAAGCATTTGCAATTTTGAAAAATCATCTCTATTCATATTCCTACTAAGCTCAGATCAAACTGAAATAAATTGGAGTGTTAGTTCCATGAACTTAGTCATGAATAGTGTTGTTAACTTAATACGAAAAATATTGAATTTAGCTTTGCAAATAATGTTGATTTGATAATGATAGTATAAAAGAGTTGGCTGCCAAACGAACAATGGTAATATTAGTCAAGTTGCTTAAACGTTCCGCCTAATGGCCTAATGATTGGTGCCAATGGCAAATTTCAGAATTTCGTAACTAATTTCTTGATAATCTGATTATGCAGATAAACTCTTCAATGAAAAAGACAGGTCAGGTGTAATTGTTCCAAAAAAGGTTTGTTCATAGAGTGAAGCCAAATGAGTACTTTCATAGCTACATGTACCAGTGCCTGAATCCAACTAGCTACCATTTTGTTACTTAAATCTCATAGTTAATTTATCATATACTATTGGTTGAGATGCTTTGCGGTGAATTTTGGTTTTAATTTGGTGGTTATGTTTATTTGAGAAATAATGTTAAGTTGGACTGCAAATGATATAGCCTATTCCGGATACTGGATTTTTGTCAGAGTAGATCTTTAAAATCATGTGTTAAATGGATTGTGTTGGGTGATGGTCTCTTAGTTGGCATAAAGCAGTTAGAAGAATCTCTTTTTGCATCCAATTACAACTATACTATACAATTTACGTTATATTCTTAACTTCTTAATTTCCGTTGTACAAAAGTTGTATTTATACATTTACTATACATTTTTCTCTCTGCCTCAAAAGTAATTGCTGAAGCAACGCGAGGCCTTCGTCTAGTTAAGTAGAATGTGAAGAAATAGTCCTCCCTCGTGAACGTTATTGTCGATAACATGGACGTTATAGTTCATAATGATTTTTTTAGATTTCGAATTTTCACAGAAGCGTTCACCGTTGTCAATATTTTATTTTTTTATTTTTCTATTAATACAAAAATCGGATGGGGGCATGGTGCCAATGACTAGACCAGTGTTGTAATAAAGGGTCTTAACGGCCGTTTAATCGTCAATGGCGGTCAAACTGTTACGAATACACTTAACGGATGCTTGTTTGCGGATGAAAATGATTAATTGGTTGTTTTACTGTTTAATTGTCCGTTTATTTCCGATTATTCCAATTTATTTCAATGAATATTTATTTTTCACATTAATTTTCTTTCCGTGATATATAGTGTGTGATAATAAGTTTTATAAATCATGTATTGTAACTTTATTTGTGCTTGGATATAAATTCAATATTTTTTATATATGTTTTTTTTTCTTACTTAATTTGAAATTTGATTAATTCTTCTGTTATTTATATACCATATATTTTTCGCACTAATTTATGATGTATTTTTTTTTCAATTGGTACGACATATTCATTTATAAAACTAAGTTGTTATCATAAACTAAATTTAGTAATTTTATGTCGGAATGTTCCATTTCTTTGAAATAATATATTATTAGTATTTAAAAAAGTTCAATTTTTGAATTTATTTTTTCATTAAATAAATGTGTTACTTACACATGTAAAGTGCTTATGCGTTACGAAAAAATAAACGTAGTGTCATGTTATAATAATGGAACTATGTTAAATTAAGTTTATTTGATAAGTTTAATGAATTAAATAAATTATAATATATATATATATATAGAGAGAGAGAGAGAGAGTGTGGCTAATTTGCTACCGGAAGCACTTCGACCGAGGAGTGTGGCTAATTCCATAGTAAAAAAATTCCAAAAAATGTAAAATTTGGTCTCCAAGTAGATTTTAATATAGATTAAACATCTAACGGTTTGGATTTGTTGTTTGAACATCACATATGCTAATATAGCCCCGGAAGCATCTCGGTCGAAGTGCTTCCGGAAGCAAATTAGCCACACTATATATATATATATATAGAGAGAGATAGGCTAATATCAAAACGTTTGCACCAACCCCTCCCGTGCAACCAAGTCATTTTCCGATTTGCAAAGTCCAAACGACCGATCCGAACCGTTAGATGTTTAATCCATATTGAAATGTGCTTGGAGACCAAATTTTACATTTTTTGGAATTTTTTTGCTATTTATTAAGATGGTTTGAAATAGCTGTTTTCCAGTGGTGCAGAATTTTAATAAAAACAGCAATTTTCAAACCATCTTAATAAATAGCAAAAAATTTCCAAAAAATGTAATATTTTGTCTCCAAGCACATTTCAATATGGATTAAACATCTAACGGTTCGGATCGGTCGTTTGGACTTTTCAAATCGGAAAATGACTTGGTTGCACGGGAGGGGTTGGTGCAAACGTTTTGATATTAGCCTATCTCTCTCTCTCTCTCTATATATATATATATGGAGATGGGCTATGGTGCATTGCAATGCACGGGCACCCTTATGCATTGGACTATAAATCACGGATTCAAAGTCCAAATGACCGATCCAAACTGTTCATCTTGTTCTTTATATTAATATGTACTTGGAGACCAAATTTTATATTTTTTGGAATTTTTTTACTATTTATTAAGCCACTTTGAAAATCGCCGATCCGGTGGTCCAGAAATTTTTACTGTTCACCCAGATTTTCATATTTTCTATGAAAATGTAATCATGAATAAATTGGCTCTCTAAGTACTCTCCATATTCCTGACTTGAAAAATAATGTAATTTGCTTTACAGGTAAGGTTACGTAAGGAAGAATTGCCTATCTTATAGTATATATGGCTAAAATACTGTTAGCAATGTCTGTCTTAATTTTTATATATACTATGAATGTATGGAAAAAAAATGAATTGATTTCTATTCAACACAACGTAGGATACAATTTGGTACTTGCTGTATCTCTTTCGTAACTCCTATCTGCTGCCCAATCTGTCATTTTATGATAATCAGTATGCTTAAAGAGAAATAGGAGGAAGCAAAGGAGCTTCTTGTGAGAGTTAAAATCCAAAGAAGGCTCGCCACATCTTTTACAACAGATTCGCTTTGACATTGTTTGTAAAGAAAGCTTGCCACATGCATCTGAATTCCATGCATGGGTACCGGTTGTTTTGAGAGTTAACAACAACAATTTATCTTGAAGAGTTAAATAACAACAACAATTCTTAATATCACAAAATTCACAATCCCATTCCTAAATCAAGTGGCCCTGTATTTTCTGAGTTCATTTTGGATCTTGGTATTGGTGAGCAGACCATAATGCCCTTTTTGACAGATAGAATATTTTTACTGAAATATAATCTAAAAAGCTGGTTATAAGGTACTCATAACAAGGTCTGGAGCTCCTTTAGGTTGGCAAAGACATTAATTTGTTATTTCACCATCAAACCACTGGATCCTGTAAATAAAGTTAAATAATTATCAGAAAATAATAATACCACCAAATCATATTGATTCCTAGACCCACTTTTTTTTTTATTAAAGTGAGAAAAATATTTGTAAAGGCTTAATTGAATTAAGGGAAGGGAAATTTGAAAGTAAAAAAATTAATTGCAAAATTTGGTGTTTTTCTTAATTGCAAAATTGGATGTACTGTGTATTTTATTGTTGAAATTCTGGGGACTTACAGGCAAGATAATAACATTTAATATATAAGAAATTGGAAAAAAAATTACTCACATAATTGTGATCCTTGGAGAGCCAGAGACTACATAACTACAATTCAAACCAGTTCGTGCCAGATAATTTCATGTATCTTAAATTCAAATTGAGAAACATTTTACCAGATTGAGAGGGGAAAGGGTGAGGTTGAGGATTCTGTGAGAGTGAGAAAGGGTGCAAGAGAAGACCGAGCAGCAAAGGGGTCTGAGAGCACCGTTGGAGGAATGTAGAGTTGGGCGCGAGATGATCGGCGGAGAAGGGTCGGCACAGGGACAGCGAAGGAGTAGCTGGACGAGTAGGAGTTGGACTTAGGGTTTCTTTCTTTCTGAGTGGGATCGGGGAGGAGTCGCTGGGGAAAAGAAAGAGAACTGGAGACATCCAGTTTCAAAAATTTTGAACTGATCTGATCACTGATCCGCATGTTATTTGAAACAAATCTAACTATTTGGATTGCAATGCACGGAGGACTCAATGCATTGCAATGTATAATAGCCCATCTCTCTCTCTCTCTATATATATATATATATAAATTTAATAAAAATGTTAAAGAGAAAAGGTTTTTGTTCACTAGGTTTTGTCCACCATTTGTCCACAGCACTATCCACCAACAGACTTCCAACGACGCTTTCAAACTACCTTATTTAATAATTTTCTGATCTCTTTCTTTCTCCGTTCTTTTTTCTCTTCTCAAATTTTTCCGATCAATCTCCTCTTTCATCAAATTCTCTGCTCCGATAAATCTACATCTCTTTTCTTTCGTTCATCAAAATTTATCTTCTGATCTGATAATAAGAGAAATCAAATCCAATGAACTCTCTCTCTTTTCGTTTTGTTCTCTTCTAATCTACACCTGTACCTTCGCGTGTAACAAAATTATTAAAAACTCGAATCGAATTTGGAGAATCGATTCCAGGCGCGCAGCGAAAAAGGAGCGACTGGTCTCCGCTAATCCTGTGGAAGGTGAGCGATATTACTTGCGTTCCCCTTAATCCGCTAATCCGCTAATCCTGTGGAAGGTGAGCGACTGGTCTCCGCTAATCTTCTAATCCGCTAATCCTGTGGAAGGTGCGCAAAATTGCAGTATTTCCTGTTGATAAAAGGAAAATTTTGGAGTCTAGTAGTTGGTGACAACGTGAGGGGATTTGTTCTTCAGGTCAACAGTAAAAATAATGCATTTAGATTGAAAAAATATATATAGTTTGCTGAATTTATGTTAGATTACTATATATTGAATATGGTTTTGTATTTGAATCATGCATCAAGCAGTGAAACGGCTGTTTCCAAATGCAAGAACATGTACTATTTTTTTTTACAGTATTTTACAGTATTTCCTTGTTAATTTTACAATATTTATCTTGTCATTTTACAGTATTCATCTTGTGGAAATCTGGAAGAAAGAGATGATAGAGAGGCGATATGGAGTATTGATCTATTAATTTTATAGTATTGCCTCGTTAATTTTACAGTATTCATCTTGTCATTTTATAGTATTCATCTTGTGGAAATCTGGAGAAAAGAGATGATAGAAAGGCGATATGGAGTATTGATTTGTTAATTTTACAGTATTTATCTTGTAATTTTACAGTATTCATATTGTAATTTTACAGTATTCATCTTGTGAAAATCTGGAAAAAAAAAGATGATAGAAAGGCTTCTTACTCATCCGAACAATATTCAATTGAAAATTCTACTGTATACAAGATTCAATTTTACAGTTCTGCTGATTTAATTTTACAGTATACAAGATTCAATTGTAAATTTTACTGTGTAGAAGATTCAATTTTACAGTATACAAGATTCAATTGAAAATTTTACTCTATACAAGATTCAATTTTACAGTATACAAGATTCAATTTTACAGTATATAATATTCAATTTTACAGTATACAATATTCAATTTTACAGTATACAAGATTCAACCCAGTGCTAATAACTGCTAATAACTAACTCTAACTGCCAATAACTTCCTATAACTGTAATTTCCGAAAGTACATTTATTTTGTCATGTTGTGCAAGTTGCAATCTTTTTCTAACTATCATGGGACCACTTCAAATAGTTGTTGGATGTTTTGTAATTAAGTGATATATTTTATGTGATATATTGTATAATTATACAGCATGTAGAAGTAATTTTACAGTATTCGCGCAAGTCAAAGCTGTGGACAAATGGTGGACAAAAGGCTGTGAACAATTAGACGCCTCCAATGTTAAATTGTCTGCATAATTCCAAATTATCAGCTGCACACCGATTAATTGCTTAGCAATACTCCATTCGCTGCCACGCTGCCAGTGACTATCTTTTTTCTTTTTCATTTTTCAAGGAAAGCTAACTAGTTGACTGATGAGTGGAAGACTGAATGGTGTGTTGGTGTCCATGTCGGAAAAAAGAATCTTGTCCTTTTTCTTTTTTCTTTTTCTTTTTCTTTTCCTTTTTTTAAGGAAAGCCACTGGACTAAACTTTTGTCGGAAAAAAGAATCTTTGCCTCGTCATTATCTCACATAAGGCCATTAATTTATTTGTTATAATTTAAAATCATTTTTTGCAACTTCTGCGAAGGAGACCATTCTCCTATAAATCACGCATTTGAGGCCTTATATATTCCTCCAATCCTAAAATCACGCATTTCTCATCATAAACCAACATTTTTGGTTTCTCACCAGTTGCCACTGCTCGTAGAATACAGAAATTAAGGGAGATGGCTGAGTGGATTGTAAATCTTGTGCTCGGCAAGCTTGCTGATGTCGCGGTCCAAGAGGTTCTCAGCTTGCACGGTGTCGATAAGCAAGTGGAGACAATGAGCCGTGAACTCGGCTGGATTCAAGCTTTTCTAAAAGATGCAGACAAGAAACAAATTACAAATGAAAGGCAGAAGTATTGGATAAAGCAGGTGAGAGATCTTGCCTACTCTATAGAAGATGCTATTGACACCTTTCTCGCGGAAATCCCACAAGAACCACAGAACTCCACAGGCATGATGCAGGACATTATAAGGGTGATAAAGAAAGCCAAAAAATACACTCCTGTAGACAAACTCGTTGATGAGATAAATCTAATTCAGACCAAGATTAAAGAGATTCAGATGAGTAGACTTAGGTATGTAAAGTTGGATTTAAACTTAATGGTACTTAGTCATTTCTATGATTTAATTTTTTTTAATTATGTATATTTAAATATAATTATTTTGCTCTTACAGTTTTTAGAAAGCCCAACTTTTTTCATAATGCTAAATGTGTGTTAATTTGTAGCGTAGTACTTATAATTCTACTTTGTAGTGGTGACTTGGGTTCAAGTTTCAATGCTCAAAATATTTTTCAATTTACATTTTAGCCCTCTTAATTTTTTTTAAAATTCTATTCCTGTAGCTATGGAATCAATAATCTAGGCGATGACAGTGGAGAGATCCAACTGCCCATTAGGCCACTCGTGTTGCCAGATATAGATCCTGAAATTATTGGTTTCGATAAGGATCGAGACCATATTGTCAAAGAGTTGCTTGATGAGACCAATAAAAGGCGTTCTGTGGTTTCAATTTGGGGTGCTGGTGGACTTGGAAAAACGACTCTCGCACAGAAAGTATACAATAGGTATGCACCATATGTTTTTTTTTTCATTTTTAATTGTGGTTTACTTTTAATTTTAAATTTGATTATTTGATACAAATTGATTGCACTCTAATTTTACAACAATAGAACTAATAGAGTAATATATAGTTTTGGTCAAGAAGTGTTAATTTTCTAATTTGGTTGTAACTTCTAACTTGACCGGCATTTGTATTCAACTACAAGCCTTACAAAAATTATATATCAAATCATGTTTTATAAATTCACATAAATTATTAATCGATTTGCCAAATTATCAAACCCATTCAACTACATTTATCTAACAAATTGTCTTGGGATAATCGATGATTTACGAAACAACTACCTCATGTAATCTTAAAAAAAAAAAAAATAGTAAATCAAGACCATATTATTTGAAATTAATTAAGACGTTTCATTATTGTAAGACTGACAAAGATTGACTGAACAAATGGGTTAAACTGAACTTGCATAATTAGAATCCAACGGTTGGTTACAACTACCTCATGTAATGTCAAAATGAAATGGTTGTGACATATTGTTGAATATGGTACATTTTAGACGTCTCCGGCCTAGCTATTAATGGCCAAACCATAAACCTTAGATTGATAATAAAAAACACAATTTATATTTATACATTAATTTGTCCATTAATTTACATGTATTTCTTTTTTCAGTCTATCATCTATAAATTATGGTTATACTATAATCTAATACATGTTTTATTTTATAGTAATGATGTCAAGAACCGCTTTGGACTTCGTCTATGGATTGTTATTTCTCAAAAGTTCAAACTAATTGATATTTTGGGAAAAATACTGCAACAACTCGATCCTCATATCGATCCCAGCAAGTTACCAAAAGATGAAGTAGCTCTACTTTCCAACCTTCATGAGTCTCTTAGAGGCAAAAACTATCTCGTAGTCTTTGATGATGTTTGGACAGATGATCTATGGATTCAAATTGAATCAGTGCTTCCAGATGAAAATAATGGAAGTCGAGTACTTATAACCTCTAGGTCTTTTGATGTTGTTAAGAATGCAGATCCCGCATGTGAACCATACAAACTTGAATACCTAACAGATGATTTAAGCTTAAAGCTTTTATTAAAAAAGGCTCTTCCTAATCAGGATTCAAATAATGGTGCCTTTCATGATCTTTCTGAAATCATGAATAAATTTGTCAAAAAATGTGATGGGTTGCCTCTTGCATTGGTGGTTGTAGGAGGTTTATTATCCAAAAAACCATGCAACTATAATGCTTGGAGTAAGGTGTTAAAAACAATGAGTTGGGATAATGATGGAAAGAAATGTAATGAGATTATTGGCACTAGTTATGAGGACCTACCATTTGCTCTTAAATCGTGCTTCATGTACTTTGCTGCATTTCCCGAAGACTATGAAGTATATGCCAAAGATTTAATTCGAATATGGGTTGCGGAGGGCTTCATACCACAGGAAAATAACAGAACATTAGAAGAAACTGGAGAAAGTTTTTTGGAGGATCTTGTGCAAAGGTATTACTTCTTTATGTAATGTTTTACACATTTTAGAAAATTAGCATGCTAATTTCATTGTGCAAGTGGTGGTTCCAATTTATTTATTTATTTCATGAATGCCCTTAGGAATATATTAACCCATTTGGATTCAATAAAAGTCCAATATCAGTACTACAGGAGAATCAAAGAGAAAAAAAATACCGAAAAAAAGCAAAAATCCATCAGCCGTATTAGTTATGTATATAACATGCAATTGAATTGTTTTGAAGCATACTATTTTTCCCTCATCAAATATTTATTGCATAGAAAATTTATGAATGCTAATATTATAATACGCAATTAGTACTTTCTTTAACTGCTTTCTTTAGAAAATGTGACCTTTAATAATTTAGTTTTGATATTTGTGTGAAATCCTAATCGGATGTGGTTGTTTACTGAAATATAATTTTGTTATTGTATAACAGGAGCATGATTCAGGTTAAATCTAGATCTCCTGATGGGTCTATTCAGTGTTGCCGCATACACGATCTCCTACGGGATCTCGCTGTCCGAAAAGCCAAGGAAGACAATTTTCTCATGGTGTATTCACATCCAAAGGATCAGCTGAGCATGGGTGGGGCGCGTCGTGTGGCAGTTCATCATTCAGATTGTGACGAACTCGCGATGAGCCAAAACCTGCGCACTTTGTTGTACTTCGGTGACAAGTACATGCCAAATTGTTCAAAGCAGAGGCTACTAAAAGTGGTAAGAACTGACTCGTTGGATACCAAAATAAAATTGGAAATGTTTGAGGGATTGAGTCAGTTAAGATACCTAAATCTTACTGGGCAGTCAAGGGATGACAAGCGTGAGGAATGCTTAGAGAAAGCAACAAGTGCTATGAAGTTTCTACAAACTCTTATTTTACCGATTCACGTAAAGCTTCCTGATTGTGTATGGCGCATCAACACATTGAGGCATGTCAATCCAAGATCATTTTCTAAAGTGCCACCGTCAACAAAACTAACAAATTTGCAAATGCTTCCAGTGGTGATTATTAATGAATCATGGGAAACAGAGTTACCTCATCTACCCAATTTACGTGAGTTAAATTTATACAATGAATCATCTTCATGGGGGACAGCTGTCGCTTTCCTAGGCACAGTAGAACACCTGATCTCTCTCTCGATTTCCAGTTCTCGTAGTCCGTTAGACACATTTGACATGAGGAACTTCCCATTTTATCAGACTCTACAATTTCTCAGATTATATCAATCTAGAATCTCTCATAATGAAATGGTCGATGTTAGCATGTTCCCTCCTCACCTCACTTATCTTCACATTTATAATTACCAGTTCCATCAAGATGTAATGTTAGTACTGGAGAAGCTACCATGCCTCAAGGAGCTCGTACTAATCCAAACATCCACCACTAATCGAAAAATTAGTTGTTCGGCTCAAGGCTTCAGGCATCTAGAAGTCTTGTATCTTGATGAATCTTTCTTGGCAGAGGATTGGAAGATAGAGGAGGGTGCTATGCCCATTCTTAGAGAACTCACAATTTGGGGGTGTAGTCAATTGCGTGGTCTTGAGGGGCTACGACACCTAACCAACCTTCAAACATTGACATGGATAAAGTCGAGAAGTGGGGGTGATCAGGAAGATGAGATCTTGAACTTACTCAAAGATGTTGTTCCTTCAAATGTTCTAATAATCAAGCGTTATTAATTTCACTCCAGTTTGATATATTTAATCGTTCTCTCTTAAATTTCTTGTATGTGTGCTTTGTATTTACTTTTTAATTTAGTGACTGACATTTATATATTTTTTATTTGAAATAAAGAACATAATTCAAGATTGCAACTTGAGCTAGCTTCGTAAATAGGTTGCAAACGCGGCCAACAAATCCATGTTTGGAGTGCACTAATTAAATAATTAAGCATACATAACAGACAAAAAAAAAAAATATACAAAGCACGAAATTTTTATTTCCGAAAAAATTGGTCAATTTTTCTTCCCTATTTGCAAGCGGGTCCATGAGTGAACCGAAATACCCCAAATTGATTTTGACATTGATTCTATGATCAGAATTACGCAATGCAACCCATAAATTTATGTGGATTCCATAAAAAGATTCTATGTCATGAAAAGAATATTTGTTAATGAGGTTAAAACGTAGAATTATAAACCTACGATGAGTCTCTTCTTTTTACTGAGTTTTAATTTAGCTTTAAAGTTTAACCTCGTGTCCTTGATCTTTCACGGGCCCAAAAATAACGGGTCGATTTCAGGGCCATAATTTATTAATTTTACTGCTTTGCTTTTATGGGCTAGAAAACAATTTCGGGCCTGATAATGAAAGTAAGAGTGACGGTAAAAGATCTCTGTTTTATAGCCAATAAAAGCAAATTAGAATCTGCTACTCATTATCAAAACATTTCAGTAAAATTCTGAAGAAAATTTAGCAGAGAATAATTGCAAAATGATGTCAGGATATTCATGATAAAATGAAGGTTCTTCTTTGGAGCCCAAAAATAAGAAAAAAATATAATAAAAAATTCAGGCATTTCCATACCAATGCTTAATTATAATCTGAACATAGAGATTTTTAAAATCATCAAAGCACATATCCGACCAATACTCTAATGATGCCCTGCGGCCTTGGTATTTTTTTGAATTCTCGAGAAAAAATGGTTTTTTTTTAATATGGTATTAATAAAAATTTCGGCAATTACAGAGTATCAGATCCAGATTAAACTTCTTTCAACTTGATATATAAATATCTTCCGAACTACATTCCCAAAAAAAAAAAATTATTAAAAAATGTTAAATTTTTAGAAGGAGATGAGCTTACAAAGCAGACTGTGTTCAATCGTACTGCACAACAATTTATGCAGAAAAAAAATATACAAAAATAGTTAAATTTTTTAACAATTATGTGATATCTTAAGTAGAGCAATTATGTGATATAAAGCAGAATTTCTCTTTTTAGTTCTCACCTATTTGCTTAGTAGTTGTTTTGTAATATCTCCTAAACTGGTATGAAGTCTGTTTGTCTATGTTTTGCATAATGAGGTATACCTCATGGATTTTTGTAAGAATTGAAATTCTATGTTTCTATAAGAAACTGGTGGGGGATACCACTTTTGTCAAAAAAAAAAAACTAAAAAGAGAAAACAATGACATATGAGACATCCGATCAACTTAAAAACAAAATAAACAATTTGAATAGATGAGAAATTAGATAAAATGACTTGTCTAAGAACCTTGAAAGCTTAGACTTCTTGATGTATCATAAATTTAATAGATGTCTCGAACACAAGAGAAACATGAAGATCTCATTATGACTTCATAGAAAGTTTAAAAAGAAAGGAGCTAGATAAACTCCTAAAATAAAAATCCTATGAAAATATTATTTGAACTGAATGAAAAATTAAAGAACTTCCCTAGATCATTACTTCTGCAGCTAACCTATTAAGTTCTCTAAGGACCTGTTCGGATGTAATCCCGAAAATACTGTTCATGTGGGAAAAAAAAATTCACTCCGACTGAATTTTTTTTTTCCCACGTGAACAATTCAAATTTTTTCTATTCCCATTCCCACTGTGCAGCCGAACAGGGCCTAAGCTACAAACATCAACTATGTACACATAAAACCACAGAAGACAGGCACATTAAAAACAAAGAAATAAAAATTACTTGTCATTTGGTACATAGAAATCGAAAGTCACATCAACTGCCCCAGTCTTCTCCCCAGCATCTTTATATTCAATACCAACAATCTGACCTTTGTAGTTCTCATCTGACTCTTGGTATGCTGGCTTAACCCTCCGTACCGGTATTGTGACTGAATAAAGCGTACCAATGTCGGAGTCAGTACTCACATTCAATTCCACCTTATCCTTAGACTCGATATCCACAAACTCAGATAGGGTTTTGACAACATTTTCTAGAATCTTCTTTTTTGCTAGATCAGAGACAGAACACTGGTCAGAGAACAATACCATTTTTAGCCTCTGCCTCGCAATTTTTGCATTCGAATCCCCCCGGACAAGGATAGTTTTGGGGAATAATATTTTCCAAGCAAGGAGAATTCGGTTGAAAAAATTAATGTTCGCTATTTCAGGGGTTATTGTTGAGAATGAATGATAAGTCTGACCCGTTAAGCTTTAGACCCGTTTAGAATTAAATAGAACTACTAGTGATAAAAAGTTATCGTTAGTACTGTAGCTTACTGTATAGGATAGGCATATTACCGTTATATTTATTTTTCTCCAACTATATAAGAAACTCACTGTACAAATTAGATTAAGTATGAAATATACAATTTTCTCATTCATCTCTCTGTCTAAAACTCAGAAAATCAACATGGTATCAGAGCGGGATTAAAATCCTGACTCAAGACAGAAAATCAAACAATTAAAATCACAGACAAGGACTGTGATTTGAAGAAAAAGAAAAAAAACTGAACATCTGTTCAGCAAATCTGCAACAACACTAGCAACTGAAAACCGGAAAAATCACGAATACAAAAATCTGCAAAACCAACTTGGGTAAACTGATTCAAGGAAAAATCATACCACCAAAGAGCAGTACAGCTAACAAAGAACTGTACCAGTCACCCAAACTGACAAATCCCCTCGTACCAGTAAATTGGTACAACAACAAAAGGGGAAGGGGTAAAATCAGCAAAACCAAGAAAGACATACCAGTAGTGCCACCAAAGGCTGATTCAACAAAACAAGTGCAAAGCACTTTAGCAGCCACACAGAAATCAGCGAAAAATCCCAGCACTATTTTCCTGCACTTACCAGTAAAATCAGAACCGGAAATCCCAAGAAAATGGGATCACACCCGTCAAGAAACCCAGAGGCCAAAGCCTTCTCCATGACTCAACCGAACCTTAATCCTAACCCTAGGGTGGAAGTGCGGAGAGATCAAATAACCATCCGATGCAAACATTGTAAGAAGGAGGGTCATATAAAGGATGGCTGTTGGTTTCTCCACCCACACCTCCGACCGAAGGGACCAAGGCGAGGTGGAGATCGGACGCAGGGGGAGCATGGCGGCTATGGCAATGAAAAACAAAAGGGTTATTTGGAGGAGATGAAAGGGTCAGAAAGCGTAGAAAAGAGAACAGAAAGTTCTGATTTGGTGAGGTTAGAGTTCAAGGATCTAATGTGGCAAATGCTACAACAACTCACAATGATGCTGCATCAAAAACAAGAAAATCAAAAGACCTCTGGTATGGCAGCCTATTTTACTCATAATTTTCAAAATAAGAAATGGATTCTAGATTCTGGTGCTACGAACCATATGACTAGAAATAAAAATTTGTTAGATAATTTTGAAAAATACGAAACCAAACAATTTGTTACAGTTGCAAATGGTGACAAAATGGAAATTCTTGGAGAGGGTTCAATAACTATTTTTTCAAAAATAATTCCAAATGTCTTGTTTATAAAGAATTGTACATCCAATTTATTATCCATTGGTAAAATCGCAAAAGAATTAAATTGTGAGATTATTTTTCATCAAAAAAGGTAATTTTTCAACAATGGTTAACCAAAAATATGATTGGTGAGGGATATTTCGAAAATGGACTCTATTTTTTGAATGAAGAAAAATTTAATTTTAATGCTAAAAAGGAAGAAATGAGCATTATTTGGCATAAAAGAATTGGACATCCTTCCGATAAAATCTTAAAAAGTCTTTTTAATTTTTCTAGTTTAAATAATAATGATTGTGAAATATGTAAACTAGGAAAGCATACTAAATTACCTTTTAATTTATCAAGTAGTAAAAGTGAAAAACCCTTTGATTTAGTACATTCGGATGTATGGGGTCCCGCTCCAATTAACTCTTTTAATGGATACAAATATTTTGTTATATTTATAGATGACTTCTCTAAAACAACTTGGTTATATTTATTAAAAAATAAAAGTGAAGTGTTTTCACATTTTTTAGATTTTTATAACTTCATAGGAAATCAATATGAAGCAAAAATTAAAACTTTTAGATCCGATAATGGAACGGAATTTATAAACCAAAATTTCTCAAATTTTTTCAAAGAAAAAGGAATTTTGCATCAAACAACATGTGTCTATACACCCGAACAAAATGGTGTTTCCGAAAGGAAAAATAGACATTTGTTTGAAATGACTCGGGTACTTTTATTTCAAAACAATGTACCAAAATCTTATTGGTCGGATGCCGTTCTTACCGCGACATATTTGATAAATAGATTACCAAGTGCTAATTTAGATTATAAGAGTCCATTAGAAATTCTTTACAAAAGAAAACTCAACATTGAGCATTTACGAATTTTTGGTTGCACATGCTATGTACACAAAAATAAACAAGACAAGTTGGATTGTACCTCAATTAAGGCTATTTTTGTGGGTTATTCATCACAAAAAAAGGGATACAAATGTTATGACCCAATAAATAAAAAATTGTATATCTCTAGGGATGTAACTTTTTTTGAAAATGAGCCCTATTATAAACAAAATCATGAGGAAAATATTGAAGAACCCTTTAAAGAAATTGCATTACCTCA
The DNA here is from genome assembly GCF_964058835.1 of Carex rostrata. Taxonomy (NCBI): domain Eukaryota; kingdom Viridiplantae; phylum Streptophyta; class Magnoliopsida; order Poales; family Cyperaceae; genus Carex; species Carex rostrata. Next base: position 12,836,194 of record NC_135925.1, on the reverse strand, counting down.
ATTCACAATAGAAGAGGTAAGACCAATCGAAATTGATATTGCAACCGAAAATGAAAATGAAAATGAAAATGAAAATGAAAATGGAAGTGAAAATGAAGAGGAAATAGAAGAAATATTCTCAAATGATGGAGATCAAAACATGGAAGAAACATCATTGAGAAGGTCGGTTCGAGGAAGACAACCTTCAACAAGACTAAGGGATTTTATAACCTACAAGGTACAATACCCTATTCAAAATTTTATTACATATGGTATTATCTCTCCCAATTATAAAACATTTTTGACCTCAATTGCAAATGAACAAGAACCAAAAAATTATGAAGAAGCCATAAAAAATTCTACATGGACCAAAGCCATGAGAGAAGAATTAAAGGCTCTTGAAAAAAATGAAACTTGGATTATTGTGCAATTACCAAAAGATAAAAAACCCGTAGGTTGTAAATGAGTATATAAAATTAAGTATAATTCGGATGGTACCGTAGAACGGTACAAGGCTCGCTTAGTTGCGAAATGGTACACTCAAACTTATGGTATAGACTACCATGAAACCTTTGCACCCGTGGCCAAAATGAATACGGTGAGAATATTATTTTCTATTGCGGTTAACCAAAATTGGAAATTATACCAAATGGATGTCAAAAATGCCTTTCTTCAAGGAACACTTGAAGAAGAGGTATATATGACTTTACCACTCGGTCATGAAAAAGAAAGAAACAATGAATTAGTTTGCAAATTGAAGAAAGCAATCTATGGATTGAAGCAATCTATGGATTGAAGCAATCTCCAAGGGCATGGTATGGCAAACTAAGCTCTTATTTAAAATTTTGCAATTTTAAGATTAGTAATGTTGATCATTCATTATTTATAAAAATTGAAGGAATTAGTACCACCATCATATTGGTATACGTTGATGACATTATAATCACCGGAAATAACCAAGAAGAAATCAATAAAATAAAAGTTCACTTGAAGGAAAAATTTGACATCAAAGACCTTGGTTATTTAAAATATTTTCTAGGAATAGAAATAGCACATTCCAAAAATGGTCTCTTTATTTCTCAAAGAAAATATATCCTAGATTTGTTAAAGGAAATCGGAAAATTAGGTTGTAAACCGGCATCAACACCAATAGACGGTAGGCATAAATTGAATAGTGAAGAAGGTGAACCATTAGATGATATAAATCAATTTCAAAGACTTGTGGGAAAATTAATATACCTAACCGTAACTCGACCGGATATATCATTTTCCGTAAGTCAAATTAGTCAATTTATGCATGCTCCAAGAACACCCCATTTGGAGTCAATAAATAGAATTTTAAAATATTTAAAAGGAACACCCGGAAAAGTGATTTTTATGAAAAATAATAATTCTAATAATGTGTGTGGCTATTCCGATGCAGATTGGGCCGGAAGTTTTGATAGAAAATCGACAACCGGCTTTTGCACATATGTAGGCGGAAATTTAGTCACATGGAAAAGCAAGAAACAAAGTGTCGTGGCAAGATCAAGCGCCGAGGCGGAATATCGAGCCATGGCATCCACCGCAAGCGAGCTAACTTGGATCAAACAACTTCTTGCGGATGTTGGAATTAAAATTCAAGAACCAATAAAAATGTTTTGTGATAACCAAGCGGCACGACACATAGCAACCAATCCGGTGTTTCACGAAAGAACAAAACATATCGAAGTGGATTGTCACTTCATTAGAGAAAAAAATCAAGCAAAAGAAATTGAAACTCCATTTGTGAGAAGTGAAGAACAATTGGCGGACATATTCACAAAGGGTTTAGATCCGAAACAATTTGAAGGAAATCTAAGCAAGTTAGGGTGTATCGATATCTACATGCCTAACTTGAGGGGGAGTGTTGATAATGAATGATAAGTCTGACCCGTTAAGCTTTAGACCCGTTTAGAATTAAATAGAACTACTAGTGATAAAAAGTTATCGTTAGTACTGTAGCTTACTGTATAGGATAGGCATATTACCGTTATATTTATTTTTCTCCAACTATATAAGAAACCCACTGTACAAATTAGATTAAGTATGAAATATACAATTTTCTCATTCATCTCTCTGTCTAAAACTCAGAAAATCAACCGTTATGAATGAAGAAAGGCTCTTACTAGACAATGCTTGGGTTCGGATTGACAGCGTTCCAGGCTCTTTGTTTGTTGTTTTGGTCATGGCACCAAAATAGTTAGCTGGTCTGGAAATAAAACTGCCATATTGCACCACCTACACAAAATGAGAAATAATAAGTAAAATATTAACATAAAAAGTTGAAATACAATATACCAGTCAAATGTCATTAATTGCTTCCTTTTCTTCAATTTGGAGTTTAAATGCTTAAATGTGTCTAAACTTAGGTTTAACCTAATCTCCAACAACAACATAAAAAGGTCTAATTATTATGGTAACCTGCCAGATGGTGCTATACTGGTTAGTCATTAAAGGTCTGATTAGCGGCTTCTTTTTATTTAGTGAAACCAAAATCTAATTTGCCAACTCTATTATGGGAAATTGGAAATTTTTTAATCTGAGTACATCACACATACAAAATCTGTGAACCAAGAAAAAATTTGATTCGCTCACAATGTTTACTATCCTCGTGCATATGTTCGTCATTAATGGGAAGGAGAAGTAAACAGATCGCATTCAAATATGCAACATAAGAGTCTACTGAGTTTTTTTACATTTTCAACAAAACATGAATAGTCCGCTTTTGTCAGTTACATGAATTCTAATGGCAGCATATTAGTGATTTTCTGAATTAAGCATGCTAATGTTTTATTTCCAGGGTAAAAACAAGAAGTAAAAAGAGATAATGCGCATAACAAATGGACCAAGCTAACACCGAAGATTTCAGAGAAAGAGAGAGACGAAGAGATAAATGCACCGATGTGTAAATGGAGAGGAGAGACGATCAAAAGGAACGGAACAGAGATGGATTGAAGAGGCGAAACCAGCGGAGTCGCGAGAGGATCTACGGAGGAACCGAGGCAGCAGGGTCGCCATGTCTTCTCCAGTCGGTACTCATGAATGGAGGGGGGAGATGCGATGCCTTTCTTTGTATGGAAGTGAGGAAAGGACCACCGTCTGAAGCGGTGGAGGCAACAGAGGAGCGGCGCGAGAGACGGTGCCACGTATCCTTCTCCGTGCATCTTAGTTTGATAAAACCCGAACCCAACCCGACCCGAACCGATAAGGGAGGGACGTGCCATGACCTGACAAACGAGTGCGAATCCTCTGAGATATCTCATATTTTGCGTGACCCATGTCTCCGTTTCCTATTCAGGATAGCGCAGGGGGCCAATATTATTTGAGCTTTAAGATGCGTGCAGGATATACTTTAACGGTTGAGATTCTCCAAAAAGTCACGTTACATATGAGATATCTCAGAGGATGTGAATTCCTGACAAACGGGGCGTCATTCGGACGTGATGAAAATGTAGTGTGTCAGTTAAATACATTAAGAGAAACTCGTGTTTAACCAATTTTATTGCAATATGACAGTTATGATAATTTTCTTTTATAGAAACTTTTTTATTGAGCCGAAAATTGAATTAAATTTTTTAAAAAATATGAGTTTTTGTTTTACAATATTTTTTTAGTGAAATCTGAAATTTTGTTTTACATTAATTTTTAAATACAAAATTTTGTTTTTTAATATGCAATTATTCGTGAGTTTTTAAAAGGAATTACACAATCTCTACTGCACTTATGAATATAGTAAATAGTTGATTAATATTTTTGATACTACATTTCAATTCAAATGAAAAGCCTGGAAGGCAGTTCCACATTAGTTGATATATAGTAAATATTCAAAGAACATGGGGTGAAATTGCAAAATCACTGAGATAATTTATTTTTGAGGAAATATTCCAAGGATAATTCGGTTGAAGAAATTCATGTTCGCTATTTCAGGCTCCTTGTTTGTTGTTTTGGTTATGAATGAAGAGAGGATCTTACTAGACAATGCTTTGGTTCGGATTGACAGCGTTCCAGGCTCTTTGTTTGTTGTTTTGGTCATGGCAGCAAAATAGTTAGCTGGTCCGGAAATAAAACTGCCATATTGTACCACCTACACAAAACGAGAAATAATAAGTAAAAGAGAGATGTTCTGGTACCCCGAGCCATCATACTCCAGCGCGTCCCTCAAGTAGTTTAATAGAAAAAACTTTCATTTCCAGCGCTGATATCAAAATATTTAAAACTATATTTATAACATTTTACAATGCTACTCGTAAGCATATAAACCTCTGTCTGAAATCATTAAAATTTTAAATCTGCATAGTTTTGACTCCTAACTGTTGTTTTCAAGCCAAAAACGGAAATATTCATTTCATTCACTTTTTTTTTTTTTTTTTTTTCTGATCATTATAATTTTTTCCGATGATCCGTGATGAATTTTACGAATCTAAAAATACTAACATTTTCTGTTCGATTTTATCTTTCAAATAAGACCTATAAAGAAATACTTTTGAGTAATTTTAAAATCAATTATTTTTTTTAAAGTAAAACTCACGAGCACTTAAATTTTCATGTTTTTAAATCTTAGTCTTCAACCATTAAAATTTTTAAGGTTTTGTACATGAGGTTTATATACTTTGAAATATTATTGTTGAGGTTTTAATTCTTTGTACATGAAGGTTATATGCTTTGTAAATGCAGGGTTATTGTTAAGGTTTATATGCTTTGAAATGCTATTGTTGAGGTTTTAATTCTTTCTACGTGAGTTTTATATGTTTTATTCTAGAGATTTAAAGTACTATTAATGAGGTTTATATGCTTGTGAAGAGAGGTTTAAATTATTTTGAAGCCAAATTAAAAAAAAATTGAAAGTCACAAAAATTTAAAGTAGTAAAAAAAATTACGACAAAAATATAACTTGAAAGTTATTCTTCATGGATCTCATTTGAAAGAGAAAATCGGATAAAAAAACGTTCATAATTTTAGATTGGCAAAATTCATCATAGATCGTCGAGAAAATGGATGAGAATGATCAGAGAAAAAATAAAAAAAAGTTGGTGAAAGGAATCTGTCTGTTTTTAGCTTGAAAATAAAAGTAGTTAGGAGTTAAAACTATAAAGATTTATAATTTTAATGCTTGCAGATAGATATTTAAATGCTTATGAGTAGTATTGTAAAATGTTATAACTTATAAATAGAGCTTAAATGTTTGGATATTAGTGCTAAAAATAAAAATTAGATAACATTGAAAGTTTTTTCTGTTGAACTACTTGGATGACACGCTCAGAAATTTTACCTGAAGTACAATTATCAGGCTCCTAAATAAAATATTAACATAAAAAGATGAAATACAATATACCAGCCAAATGTCATTAATTGCTTCCTTTTCTTCGATTTGAAGTTCAAATGCTTAAATATGGCTAAACTTAGGTTTAACCTTAGCTCCAACAACAACAAAAAAAGGTCTGATTATTATGGTAACCTGCCAGATGGTGCTATACTGGTTAGTCATTAAAGGTCTGATTAGCGGCTTCTTTTTATTTAGTAAAACCAAAATCTAATTTGCCAACTCTATTATGGGAAATCGGAAATTTTTTAATCTGAGTATATCACATACAAAATCTGTGAACCAAGAAAAAATTTGATTCGCTCACAATGTTTACTATCCTCGTGCATATGTCCATCATTAATGGGAAGGAGAAGTAAACAGATCGCATTCAAATATGTAACATAAGCAGTGTTTTAAAATGCGGTTTTGTTCATGCATGCGGAAGGCTGCATACCGCATATGCGGATTTTAAAATAAAAATTCACGTATATATATATATATATATATATATATATATATATATATAGAGATGGGCTATGGTGCATTGCAATGCATAGGCCATGGTGTGCATTGGACCATAAATCACCGATTCAAAGTCCAAATGACCGATCCAAACCGTTCATCTTGTTCTCCATATTAATATGTGCTTGGAGACCAAATTTTACATTTTTTGGAATTTTTTTACTATTTATTAAGCCACTTTGAAAATCGCTGATCCAACGGTGGCTTCTGATTTTACTGTTCCAAACAGTCACCGTTGGATCAGCGATTTTCAAAGTGGCTTAATAAATAGTAAAAAAATTCCAAAAAATGTAAAATTTGGTCTCCAAGCACATATTAATATGGAGAACAAGATGAACGGTTTGGATCGGTCATTTGGACTTTGAATCGGTGATTTATGATCCAATGCACAATATGGCCTATGCATTGCAATGCACCATAGCCCATCTCTATATATATATATATATATATATATATATATATATATATATTCATATTCATATATTTGAATTTATTTTCACATAATAACATAACCAACAATACTTTTTTGATTTTTTTAATATAAATTTTAATTAAAATACAATCAAATTATTAAAACCGCATGGAAAAACTGTATGGCCGCATATTTCAGTCCGCATGGCCGCATATTCGGACCGCATGGCCGCATTTTTAATCCGCATGACCGCATATGCGGCCGCATGAAAAAATCGCATGGGCATTCTGAACACGGCTGCCGACCGCATACGCATATGCGGCCGCATTTTAAAACACTGAACATAAGAGTCTACTGAGTTTTTTCACATTTTCAGCAAAATATGAATAGTCCTCTTTGGTCAGTTACATGAATTCTAATGGCAGCATATGAGTGATTTTCTGAATTAAGCATGCTAATGTTTTATCCAGGGTAAAAACAAGAAGTAAAAAGAGATAATGCGCATAACAAATGGACCAAGCTAACACCGAAGATTTCAGAGAAAGAGAGAGGCGAAGAGATAAATGCACCGATGTGTAAATGGATAAGAGAGACGATCAAAAGGAACGGAACGGAGATGGAGATGGATTGAAGAGGCGAAATCAGCGGAGACACGAGAGGATCTACGGAGGAACCGAGGCAGCAGGCTCGCCATGTCTTCTCCAGTCAGCACTCATGAATGGAGGGGGGAGAATGAGAGTGAGATACCTTTCTTTGTATGGAAGTGAGGAAAGGAAAGGGGCACCGTCTGAAGCAGTGGAGGTGACAGAGGTGCGGCGCGAGGGACGTGCCACGTATCCTTCTCCGTGCATCCTAGTTTGATAAAATCCGAACCCAACCCGACCCGAACCGATAAGGGAGGGACGAGGCATGACCTGACAAACGAGCCGATTTTTTTATTAATAGAAAATAAAATAATAAAATATCGAAAAAGGGGATAAATTTTGGTTTCTATCGAGAAATAGATAGAACTGGTCGTATTATCCCGTCTGGCTTAAGGTCCTATATAACCCATCGTTAACCAATTCAATGGAGAAAAATAAAACAAAGCCGGACGGCAAAGTAAGACCTATCCGAGAAAAAAAAAAAGAAAAAAAAAAAAAGAGAGACGGGAAAGTAAGACCCGTCCGGGCTAAACAAGCCTGTACATATCACCTATTTTTTCAAAAAAAAAAAAAAATCAACATAAGTGTAAGGTGAAGTCAAACTTTTGCCCATATATACATTTGACTTTGAATATGTGATTATGGCTAGTATATTGAAAATAAAATGCAATAATTATATATTGAAAATACTTTGCTATATATGTACTGTGTACAACTCATAGAAACACACAAAAATCTGTAAAAATAATAATTGGATTGCTAATGATGTATTTGACGTAGGGGTGTCAACGGGTATGGTACGGGTCGGGTGATGATATTTTCATACTCTTACTCGTTATGATAATGAAAAAAAATATTTACCCTTATCCGTATTTTCAAATACAGTACGGGTTGAGTAAACGGATAAAAAAATGTCATTAACATTTCGATTTGTGTTTTTGATAAAATATTTTTCAAAATAAGAAAAAAATAATAATGAATATTATGAAAATTTAATAAAATACAAAAAATTTATTGTATCATGCACTACAGCAGAAAAGACTATCAGATACCGGTTTTTCGATCGCTGATAGTCACGTCGCCGGTCGCTGAAAGCTGATTTCGGTCGCTAATAGTCCGATTGCTGAAAGCATTGTCGCAGATACTCAACCGATGACGTCACCGGTCGCTGATATTTTTTCTGCGACCAATTTTTTTTGTCGCTGTTGTTTTTTTGCTGATGTCATAAAAGGGTATCTGTGACCAAAAAAAATAGTCGTTGATACCCTTCTGACAGGTTTTTGGAATATTTTTTATTATTTAAATTTGCACCATTTAATAATTGGTACCACACGTACCAAACATTCACATCGATCAAACAATAATATCAAATAATAGCTCAATTCGAATATAATATCAAATAATCATAACATACATAATAGCTCGATTCGAATTTAATATCAAATATCATACAACAATTCAATATTGACATACAACATGATATCATATAACATAAATAAAAAACCAACACATATATATACACACATTGATATTTTTCTACAATGTTACAAGCTTACAAGCTTATAAAAGACATTTCCATATCCAATTGTGTGAACTCAGGATGTCTGTCAGCTCTCAGATTCTCATCTCTAAAGCATCTGTTTTACAGAGGTCACTTTGTTTAAAGATGAACAATAATAGAAATTAAAATATTAGATTGAGAATTTTAAAAGACAGAAGGGTGCTCCATATAACATTATATATAAGTATAATATTTTTCATCCACTGATAATATATTAAGAATTTTAAAAGACAGAAAGGTGCCCCAAATAACATTATAAGTTACAAAATTTGTATAAACAAGAGAAATGATGAATATTACCTTGCAATATGGTAATATTTCTCGAAACCAGATACCATAAGCATTTGCTTGAAAAGTTGAGGGCTTTGGGGCAATGCCAGATTACTCGAAACCAGATTACTCCAAAGTTGACTTCAACTGGATAAATAAAACCAAACAGACCTGAATTTCACCAAATCCTCAATTTATAACACTCCAATCAACTCCAGACAGTACATAATAGAAACCAAAGAAATAAATGTTAGAAAGGCAGAGAAAAAAAAAAGCTCGGACCTGATTGAGCATCCCAAGGAGGGAAGGAGTGGTGCGGTGGACGACGGTACGATGGCAGCGGCGGAGGCGCATCGCTTCCAGCGTTCGGCCATGGAGCTGCCGCGTCCCAGGCAGCCCTCTGACCAGCATCGAGAGAAAGAGAGAGAGAGATGGTGCGTCAAGAGAGGCGAGAGAGCGAGAGAGAGACAAGCCGAGGGCCGTTGGTCTGAGGCGAGAGAGAAATGGTGGAGAGGGTTTAGGGCTGAGCGGGATTTGGCGCAGGAGATGGTTTTGGGGAAGGGTTTTGATTTTCGCGGAGGACTGTGCGCGAAGATGGTTCTGGCGCCTTATTTTTTTTACCCCAAAAATATTTTAGCGATCAAATAAAAAAAAAACACTTTCAGCGATCGGTGCGGTCGCCGGTCGCTGATATTATTGGTCGCCTGAATTTGAGTGAAAATCTTTATTTTTGGGGAAAAAATTAGCATCAGCGACCGGCGTTATCACCGGTCGCTAAAGCTCTGTTTTGCTGTAGTGATGTATCATCTTCATACAAATATATATCTATATATATAATTTTATTTTTAAAAGCTAACTTATACGAAAACGGGTAAGATAACGAAAATAAATCATCATCCTTACTCGTACCCGATTAGTTGGCGGAAAAAAAAAATCTTATCCTTACTCGAAGTTTTCAGATATGATACAAGTCGGATAAACGGGTAAAAGGGTGTCATTGACACCCCTCATTTGACGGGGCAAAATTGGGGCACCTTAACAAATTGATTATTTAATTAATCGGTGGTATGACAACCTTTTTATTATAAACCTAAAAGAGGCTCAATTACAACCAATTTAACTTTAAACTAAACCCCAGTGTAGCCCCACTACCTTATTCCTTGAATTATTAACTGAAATTATGGAAGCAACTTTGCTAATTTTAAAGGTAGTTATAGATAAAAATCAATTCATTACCTTATGGATTATTGCCTTGAAGGTAGGGAGATGAGCAGAGAAGGAGAAGGGAAGGAAAAAGCGTTGAAGGGTCGAAGGAAGTTAGCAGAGGAGGAGAAGGTCAGTGGAGAGGAGAGAATGAGAGAAATAATGGGAAGAAAAAAGAGAGGTACGCTTGAGAGAGAAAAATTAAGCAAGAGATAGATACGAAGAAACCGCACTATGCGCTTGAGAGATAGAATCAACAGAAACAATCAGACTTGAGGGAAGTAGAGAAGGGTTTAGAGTGGAAGTCGCAAGCTAAGTTGACGGAGAAGAATAGCAAATTTGAGCTTGGTCGGAAGCTTCGGGGAAACCGTAGAGAACTTGGAGTGGAGAGCTTGTTGGTAGAGGTGGAGTGGAGAGCTTGTTGTTGGTAGAGGAGGAGAGTTCCAGATTGAAGGAGAGAGTAAGAGATGAGTTGGACCGCTTAAGAGCCTTATAGAGAAAGGAAGACAAAATATCGGCACCTATAGAGATGTACTGTAGAGCCTTCAAAAGAAGATCTCAAGCATGAAATCTGCATCAGACGGATCAAAACAGAGATGTACTGTAGCAGTACAAAAATTATATATATAATAGATGGGCCCTATCTGTCGGTCTTACTGTAGCTATCACTGTTTCCGTATTGTAGCGGACTCCATCAGGATTATATCTCCATTCTTATATATGCACATAAACGTCTTGATTCACCAATGGCTATGATTAAAAGATGAAATTTTAGATTTAATATTAGCCCTCCAATCAAATAATTTGTTTTTCTTTTGATTAAATGCATTTTTTTTTATGTGTAGAAATCTAAATTTAGTTAGAAATATACTCGCCACACATACTGTTGCCAATTAAAATTGAATAGAGAACAAAATTGGGGAGAAAAATCAATTTATTAATTTCCTTACTTCTCCTCTCCAGCTGTATCCCATTCCTTATTTCCTTATTTAAGAATCATGATGAATGATCATTTTATTTTTAGGAATATCAAATGATGACATCTTTGAAAAATATTTTATTAGCATTTGACATCTTATCAAATTATTTGATATCTTCAAATTTAATACATTACTTAATTTGAGCTATATGAATCTTTTTACAATTTTACTTCAATTTTGATAAGATAAAATATTCTTTTTTATTAGTATGTTCAGGTTCGTTCATAGTTTCAGTTGTTAATTATTTAGATAACAAATGTTGAGGAGGGATTTTAGTAATATTAACTATAATTTGTGCCACAAAAAGGGTGTAATCGGATCCCTCATATATATATATATACAGAGAGAGAGAGAGAGAGAGATGGGCTATGGTGCATTGCAATGCATGGAGGGGTTTGTGCATTGGACCATAAATCTAAAATTCAAAATTCAAATGGCCTATCCAAACCGTTCATATTGTTCTCCATATTAATATGTGCTTGGAGACCAAATTTTACATTTTTCTGAATTTTTTTTACTATTTATTAAGTATTTTACAAAATTGTTGATCCAACGGTGGCTTAACAAAACAGTAAAATCAGCAGCCACTGTTGGATCAACAATTTTGTAAAATACTTAATAAATAGTAAAAAAATTCAGAAAAATGTAAAATTTGGTCTCCAAGCACATATTAATATGGAGAACAAGATGAACAGTTTGGATCGGCCATTTGGATTTTGAATTTTAGATTTATGGTCCAATGCACAAACCCCTCCATGCATTGCATGCACCATAGCCCATCTACATATATATATATATATATATATATATATATATATATATATATATTATTAATAAAAAAAATCGGATGGTGGCATGGTGCCAATGACTAGACTAAAACATAGCCTAATTCAATTCCCCTTTTAAAAAATGGAGAAAAATGACTATCTTTGTTCTTTTTCTTTTTTTAAGGAAAGTCATTGACTAGTTGACTGATGAGTGGATGATTGGATGGTGTCCATGGAAGGGCTTGTAATAACTAAGATTCGAGCTGTCTATATGTATTTTATAGGAAGATAAAATATAAAGATGTATATCAGTGTAATTTTAAGGATCACTCTTATAAACAGAGGTGGATCTAAGGCTTAGTTAAAGACGGCTAAGTCACCTCTATGATTTTAAAGTTTTAATTATAGATATTGAATTGAATTTTTTTTTTTACTTTTTATATAGTTTAGCCATCCTCAATAAATGACATATGTTTAGTTGTAGCTAGTGTATTTATACTCGGGCGGGTACGGGTACCCCGGGTATACCCGGGACGGGTACGGGTATGGCGGGTATAATTTTCAAAAACCATACCCTACCCGTCCTATACCCTTACCCGTGTACCCTTGACGGGTAAGGCGGGTACGGGTACGAGTATTTTTTTTTTTTTTTTTTTGTTGGTTTTTTTTTTTTGCTGGTTTTTTGTTGGTTTTTTTTTTTTTTTTTTTGCTTTTTTTTTCTGGTTTGGGGGGGAAAATCAGATTTTTTGAATTTTGAAATGAGATAAACAGTGGTCGGGTATACGGGTACGGGTACGGGTAGTTGGGTACGGGTAGTCGGGTACGGGTTTAGTCGGGTACGGGTAAACTCGGGTAGGGTATGGTTGGGTATTGGTCCAAAATAACGGGTCCGGTCCGGTTTTTGCCCGTATCCGCGTACCCGAGTACCCGACCCATATCCGGGCTCGGGCACGGATACCCCGGGCGACGGGTACGGGTGGGTATGATCGGGTATACCCGACCCGGGTTTTATTCAAACTCTAGTTGTAGCCTAGTGGTTAAAACTTTATTTTATAGTTGAGAGGTCTTGAATTTAAATCTCAATCACTACAATTATATATTTTAATTTTCAATCACTCTATAAAAAAAATGAGGAGGGTTCCACTGCACCCTCCTTTCCTGCTCCTAACCTGCTCCTAAATCCGCATAAAAAGTTGTGCAAATCAGAGTGTTGATTATAGCAAAAAGTCATCATCCTGTACTGGACGCCTCCTGTGCCTCCTTTCTCTCTCAATGATTAGAGATCTCCAGCGTGAAAGAAAAACTCTCCTTCGCGTTCTGTTCTCTCTCAAACGCTCTCTCACACAACTCTTTTTCTCACTCTCACCCTCTTGATCTCGCACACAACCCCTTCGTAAAAAATGAGGAGAATTTGTGCGCCCTTTCCACGCAACTGAGGACAACCTAAACTGCTCACCTTTGCTCTCCATTTTCACCCTATGAACTCTCTGAAACTTGAGGCATCAATGATTAAGAGGAAAAAGTTCTGATACGTTACCCTTTTATCATTTTTTTTTTCAGATTTTGAAATATGTGGTCTACCACCAACTTTTAATTACAGTAATGGATTACAGAAAGGAAGAAAATAAAAAAAAATCATACATTATATCACTTTATCATTTTACAGGAAATTCAAATGTGTTAATTTCAACTGAAAAATTGTAGATTTTATAGGATATTCTACTGCTAATATATATTGAGTGAGTCTATGGTACTATGCATATTACGATTTGTTACCGTGCTATGGCTCTATTCGAGTTTTCAAATCCTAACGGTCGATCCGAACTGTTCATCTTGTTCTCCATATTAATATGTATTTGGAGACCAAATTTTACGTTTTTTGAATTTTTTTTTACTATTTTTTTCGATTTATTGAAAATCACTGTTTTTGGATGGTCCAGAATTTTCAGATCAAGTGATTTTCTAAATCTCTAAAAAAAAGTAAAATTTAAAAAAAAAAATGTGAAATTTGGTCTCCAAACACATATTAATATGGAGAACAAGATGAATGGTTCGGATTGACCGTTAGAATTTGAAAACTCGAATATAGAGCCGTAGCACGGTAACAACCCGTGAGATGCATATTACCATAGACTCACTCATATATATTTTACAATATTGTCATTATTAGAAGCGGATTTAGATTTTCCAGTTGAAAATTCATCACATGTCTAAAACTTTAATTAAGCATACCAAATTTACATTTTTGGTTAGGTGATAACTGATACTTCTCTGGATGCAGAATTATTGAGTGACCAAATCTAAAACATTTTCTAATGAAAAGTTGTTTTTCATTCAGAGTTTTGTTGGAAAACTAAAGTTAAGAATTAGGTTTCATACTAGAACTTGACAGGCAGAAAGCGGCTTAAAGTGATACGTGCTGCTAGATGAAGAAAAGACTCCTTGATTTTGTTCTTCATTTTGAAGTGTGTAGTTAAGGTTTTTGGGGACATGTTATAAGTTTTTAGAGATGGAAACATTCATATGTATTTTTTATTATCCATATATCTATTCAATTTTGTTTTGGGATGTTGTTATTATCTTTTACTGGTACTTGCCAATTAAGATGTCTTAATTTGGGTATTTACATGATGTGAGATCCTGATGCTACAATTCATCAATTGCCCATTTCAAAATTATACTAGAACAGATTATGATAAGTTTTGATTTATTGTAAGCTAACAAGAGTCTCATAGTATGATGTACTAGTACATAACAAGAGATGATGTACCAGTACATACAAATTATGCTTAGCACATTACAACACATGCCAGTACATAACAAGAGTACCATAGAAAATGGTACTGTTTCACAAGAACAACTACTTTGATAATAAAGTGAGAAAATAGTAAATATTATCCAAACTAACATCAATTTTAATTTATCAAAAGCTAACAAGAGTATCATAGTATGATGACTACAAGGGTAAATATGGAACAATTGTCAAATTAAGCATCACTACATCCAAAATAACAAGTGTTGTACTTTTTTCATAAGCACAACTACATTTAGAAAACTCAAATCAAGGCTTTCAAGTACTGTACGTTTTTCTCTACATTATTTTATAACTCAGAAAGACAAAATGAAATCTGAAACAAAAGAATCAGACAAAAATATAATAGTTAGGATCATTCTTAAATGAAAATCATTATCACTCTTCTTGAATGTAGAATCATTCTTATTTGTATTATGTTCGCAAGAATTATCTATCTCCATTTCATCCTCAATAGAAGCATCTTCTGAAATACAAACAAATATTTAATGACAACAAGTATGACATAAGCTTACATAAAGGAAGACTAATATGAAAATTATGCAAGCTGAATTTTACCAAATCTAAACTAGAAAGCTAAGACATGCACTCTGTACTCACAACAGGTATTCACAAAAATATTCCTGGAACTACTTGCCAATACTTTTGGTTATATGACCATCAAAAGTCAAATATTGGCTCATTTGAATTAATTTTTATATTTGCAGATAAGCACACAAAAAAAATGTTGCTTTGCAATAGTAATCTAGCTTGCTGTGGAGTATAGTTGGAATGCTATTATCCTTGAATTGGTGAAATAATATTTGTTTCTTGCTCAATTCAAGCATATAGATGAAATAGCTTTATTTGCAAAAAAGAAATATGCTTTTTTGTGCAACAAATTGAGAAAAATATTTTGATATTTGAACAGATTTTAGATACAGACCATAAACCTTATGTATTTGATCATGTCTAATTTTTTATAAAGGGTATTGAGAGGAATTTGAAACATAAAAAAACAAAGTAAACTAAAAACAGAGATTGCGTCTCAGTACTGTCTAGATTCTAATTTGGAGATTTCATCTCAGTACCTCCAGTATGCAATTTAATACCTCATGTAAATACTGGATGGTTCTAAAATCAGAGACAGCTTGTAATTTCATTATTTTTTAAATCAAAGCAAGCTGACTGTTACTAAACTAACAAAAATTTATAGAGAATTTCTGAAGTTTTGCACACCATCTTATGAGGAGTACTTCAGAGTTGAATTTCATTATTACTCTATGCAAATTTAAAGAAATTTAATATAAATTTAGAAAGTAGATTATGTCAGAGAATAGAGACTGATGATGGCGGCGACCAGGGTTCGACGGAACATGAAAGTGCATCGCAAGGAGGAGGAGGCGATCATCTGATTATCCATAATCAGATGGCAATTTCAATCACAGGAGAGAAACAGTAATATGTGGTCACTGGAGAGCAAAAGAAGAAGTTGAGGAGTGCTTTTTCGGAAATGAAACGTCGTGATTAAAAACAATCTGATTCATTGATCAAAATAAGATGGTTGGCCCAGATTTAGGATCAGGTTAGGAGCATGAAAAGGAGGTGCAGTGGAACCCTCCTCCAAAAAAATTTCTAGTTCAGCCCCTGCTAACAAATTATATAGGGCAAAAGGATAAAGCAAATTGATAGTAAGATAATAATTTTTTCACATTTAAAGCAGTGTTAAAAATATTTCTTTCAATTTCTTCTTTTTCTAGACATGACCACAAAATTATAAGAAAACTTCTTAAGAAATTAATAAATCTTCTTTTTCTAGACATCACCACAAAAATATAAGGAAACTTCTTAAGAATTAAATAAAAACATTTCTTTCACTTTCTTTTTTTTCTAGACATCACCACAAAAATATAAGGAAACTTCTTAAGAATTAAATAAAAACATTTCTTCCACTTTCTTCTTTTTCTAGATATGACCCCAAAAATATAAGGAAACTTCTTAAGAAAATTCATGATGACATGACTCCACTAAAATGAAATTATTGTGCAAACACGCTTCAAATTCACTGCAGTGTTGACTAGTTGACTGATGAGTGGATTTTTTTAGATTTTTTTTTTCTTTTTTTTATGGAAAGCCATTGACTAGTTGACTGATGAGTGGATGGTGTCCATGGAAGGACTCGTAATAAGTAAGATTCGAGCTGTCTATATGTATTTGATAGGAAGATAAAATATGAAGATATATATGAGTGTAATTTTAAGGATCACTCTTACAAATTATATAGGGCAAAAGGATAAAACAAATTGATAGTAAGATAATTATTTTTTCACATTTAAAGTAGTGATAAAAATGTTTCTTTCACTTTCTTGTTTTTCTAGACATGACCACAAAAATATATATAAGGAAACTTCGGAATGGAATCTGCTCATTTTCTTGAGAAAAAGGAGGATCATCCTATTCTCCAATCCGATCCGTTCAAAATCAATCAAACGGCTTCAATTATATCTGATTCATTTTAATAGATTATATTGATATAAAAGAAAAAAAAATTGAAGCCGTTTGGTCGATTTTGAATGGTTCGGATTAGAGAATAGGAGGGTCCTCCTTTTCTCAAGAAAAGGAACAGATTCCATTCCGAAGTTTCCTTATATATATTTTTGTGATCATGTTTAGAAAAAGAAGAAAGTGAAAGAAATATTTTTATCACAACTTCAAATGTGAAAAAATAATTATCTTACTATCAATTTGCTTTATCTTTTTGCCTTATATAATTTGTAAGAATGATCCTTAAAATTACACTGATTTATATCTTCCTATAAAATACATATACACAGCTCGAATCTTAGTTATTACGAGTCCTTCCATGGACACCAATACACCATCCAGTCTTCCACTCATCAGTCAATTAGTCAATGAATTTTCTTAAAAAAAGAAAAAGAAAAAGAAAAAAAAAGATATTTGTTTTAATTATGATTTATTAAAAATAATTCACAGAATGTGGGCTCCTAGGTTCTTTTCGGATTCACAAAATAGTCACTGTTACTGAAGAGTCACATGCATTGGTACTGTAGCCTGACACTACTAACTATTCATTCATGTATGGGTACATAAATGAACTAGGATGGTTGTAAGAAGTTGCAATAATTGGAGATTTTGTTTAGGAAATTACTTTAGCTGCAATAATATCCATTGTAATTTGTTACCATTAGTGATAAATTTGCCGAGATTTTTATATTTACCCAAAAAACAATATTTTTTATTAAAAATAATCACGATTTGGCGAAATTTTTAAAAATACCCAACCTGCGGAAAAAATCCACGGCCCGGGATTTTTTATTCCGCCCTGTGGAAAAAATCCGCGGCCCGGGAATTTTAATAATTTTTTTTTTTTTTGGAGATTATGCTTTTGAGCCCAACTTTGCACCTCTGGTTAACATAGCAAATCATTTTCAAAAATCATGAAAATTGACCGAAATGCAGACTTGACATCGTAAAACAAGACTGTCAAGTTTCACACAAAATCTCAAAACAGATCACGAGATATCATCTCTCAAAAATTGCCCGAACTGCTGAAGGAGTGCTTCTGAGCCCAACTTTGCACCTCTAGTTAACATACCAAAGCATCTTCCAAAATTATGAAAATTGACCGACATGCAGTATTGACATCGTAGAACATAACTGTTAAGTTTCACAAAAAGTCTCAAAACAAATCGCGAGATATCATATCTCAAAAATTGTCCGAACTGCTGAAGGAGTGCTTCTGAGCCCAACTTTGCATCTCTGGTTAACATAGCAAAGCATCTTCCAAAATCATGAAAATTGACCGACATGCAGTATTAACATCATAGAATATGACTGTGAAGTTTCACAAAAAATCTCAAAACAGATCGCGAGATATCATATCTCAAAAATTGCCCGAACTGCTTAAGGAGTGCTTCTGAGCCCAACTTTGCACCTTTGGTTAACATAGCTAAACATCTTCAAAAATTATGAAAATTGACCGACATTCAGTTTTGACATCGTAGAGCAAGAATCTGAAGTTTCACACAAAATCACAAAATAGATCGCGAGATATCATCTCTCAAAAATTGCCCGAACTGCTGAAGAAATGCTTCTGAGCCCAACTTTGCACCTCTGGTTAACAAACGAAAGCATCTTCAAAAATCATGAAAATTGACCAACATGCAGTCTTGACATCGTAGAACAAGACTGCATGTCGGTCAATTTTCATGACTTTTGAATATGCTTTGCTATGTTAACCAAAGATGCAAAGTTGGGCTCAGAAGCAGTCCTTCAGCAGTTCGGGCAATTTTTGAGATATGATATCTCCCGATCTGTTTTGAGATTTTTTGTGAAACTACACAGTCATGTTCTACGATGTTAAGACTATATGTCGGTCAAGTTTCATGATTTTTGAAGATGCTTTTCTATGTTAACCAAATGTGCAAAGTTGGGCTCAGAAGCACTCCTTCAGCAGTTCGGGCAATTTTTGAGATATGATATCTCGTGATCTGTTTTGAGATATTTTGTGAAACTTCACAGTCATGTTCTATGATGTTAAGAATGAATGTTGGTAAATTTTCATGATTTTTGAAGATGCTTTGCTATGTTAACCAGAGGTGCAAAGTTGGGCTCAGAAGCAGTCCTTCAGCAGTTCGGGCAATTTTTGAGATATGATATCTCCCGATCTGTTCAGAGATTTTAAATAAAACTTCACAGTCATGTTTTAGGATGTCAAGACTGCATGTTGGTCAATTTTCATGATTTTTGAAGATGGTTTGCTATGTTAATCAGAGGTGCAAAGTTGGGCTCAGAAGCACTCCTTCAGCAGTTCGGGCAATTTTTGAGAGATGATATCTCGTGATCTGTTTTGAGATTTTGTGTGAAACTACACAGTCATGTTTTACGATGTCAAGATTGCATGTCGGTCAATTTTCATGATTTTTGAAGATGGTTTGCTATGTTAATCAGAGGTGCAAAGTTGGGTTCAAAAGCATAATCTCAAAAAAAAAAAAAAAATTATTAAAATTCCCGGGCCGCGGATTTTTTCAACGGGGCGGAA
The DNA here is from genome assembly GCF_964058835.1 of Carex rostrata. Lineage (NCBI taxonomy): Eukaryota > Viridiplantae > Streptophyta > Magnoliopsida > Poales > Cyperaceae > Carex > Carex rostrata. Next base: position 12,816,680 of record NC_135925.1, on the reverse strand, counting down.
TAAAAAATCCCGGGCCGCGGATTTTTTCCGCGGGTTGGGTATTTTTAAAAATTTCGCTAAATCGTGGTTATTTTTAATAAAAAATATTGTTTTTTAGGTAAATATAAAAATCTCGGATAAATTTGACTTGAAGAGGGCACATTAGCATTTCAAACCCTATAGATTATAAACCCTGACTTCACAAATTCTGACACATTAATTCTGAGCAGAACCATTCAAAAGGACTGCAAAAAAATTTAAATAAAGAAAACAGAGGACCAAGCAAGTAGTACAAAAGATAAAGGTCGCACCTACATAGAAGATATTAAATAGAGGAGGGTTCAAATGCCTCCATGTTTTTGTGCCTCCATCATGCCTCCATCTCTCTCCATCATTTTCAAAGTTCAAACAGTCGATCCGAACCGCTCAACCTAACCTCCATACTAAAATATGTTTGGAGACCAAATTTTATATTTTTAGGAATTTTTTTACTATTTTTTTAGATAGGTACAAAAATATTGTTTTTAGATGGTTCAGATTTACTGATTTTGTACCTATCTAAAAAAATAGTAAAAAAAATCCTAAAAATATAAAATTTGGTCTCCAAACATATTTTAGTATGAAGGTTAGATTGAGCGGTTCGGATCGACTATTTGAACTTTGAAAATGATAGATAGAGATGGAGGCATGATGGAGGCACAAAAACATGGAGGCATTTGAACCCTCCTCTATTAAATAAAGCATGAATATAATGAAGCGTTTTTTTCTTATATATGAGTTGAACTAACGTACTCTTAAGCTTACTAAGCTTTTTGTGAGCTTAACTAAAAAACTAATTAAAATAAATTTAAATGATGAATCTAAATTATTGAAACTGATCTACTTCACTAGTATATATATAATAAATGTGAAGAAATAGTTCTCCCTCGTGAACGTTATTGTCGATAACATGGATGTTATGATTAATAATGATTTTTTTAGATTTTGAATTTTCACAGAAGCGTTCACTGTTGTCAATATTTTATTTTTCTATTAATAAAAAAAATCAGATAGGGGCATGGTGCCAATGACTAGACCAGTGTTGTAAAAAAGGGTCTTAACGGCAGTTTAATCGTTAACGGCGGTTAAACCGTTACGAATACACTTAACAGATACTTGTTTGCAGATGAAAACGATTAATTCACCGTTTTACTGTTTAATCATCCGTTTATTTCCGATTATTCCCATTTATTCCAATGAATATTTATTTTTCACATTGATTTTTTTTTTCTGTGATAGTGTGTAATAATAAGTTTTATTTGTGCTTGGATATAAATTTAATATTTTATATATATGTTTTTTCTTCTTACTTAATTTGAATTTGATTAATTCTTCTGTTATTCATATACCATATATTTTTCTTACTAATTTATGATGTATTTTTTTTCAATTAGTACGACATATTCATTTATAAAACTGAGTTGTTATCATAAATTAAATTTAGTAATTTTATGTCAGAATGTTCCATTTTTTTCAAATAATATGTTATTAGTATTTAAAAAATTTATTTTTTGAATTTATTTTTTCATTAAATAAATGTGTTACTTACACATGTAAAGTGCTTATGCGTTCAAAAAAATAAACGTAGTGTCATGTTATAATAATGGAACTATGTTAAATTAAGTTTATTTGATAAGTTTAATGAGTTAAATAAATTATGATATATATATCATGAGTAGGAGGGTTCAAATGCACCCAAATTTTTGTGCACCCAAATGTACCATATCTTTCAAATCCTTTTTCTCCGTTTTTAAAGTCCGAATAATCAATCCGAACTGTTAAATGCGATCTATATATTAAGATGTTCTTGGAGACCAAATTTTACATTTTTTGGAAATTTTTTACTATTTATTAAACCATTTTGAAAATCGCTGATCCAATGGTCCAGAAAATGTAAAATCAGCGATTTTCAAAGTGGCTTAATAAATAGTAAAAAATTTCAAAAAATGTAAAATTTGGTCTCCAAGCACATCTTAATATATATATCGCATCTAACGATTCAGATTGACTATTCGGACTTTGAAAATAGAGAAAATTGATTTGAAAAATAAAGTATATTTGAGTGCACAAAAATTTAGATGCATTTGAACCCTCCTCATATATCATATAAGTTTATTTGTTATATATGATATATATAGCAACTGACATTAAGTAGAATGTGAAGAAATAGTTCTCCCTCGTGGACGTTATTGTTGATAACGTTCTGCATTTTATTTTGTTAATTAGTTTGTTAATTATCTTCAATAATATGGAGGTTATGTTTCATAACAATTTTTTGAGATTTTGAATTTTCACACCAATACACCATCCAGTCTTTCCATGGACACCATTACACCATCCAGTCTTCCTCGAGTCCTTCCATGGACGCCATCCAGTTTTTTTTTTGAGATTTTGTTAATTAGTTTGTTATCATCTCTCTCGAGTCCTTTCATGGACACCAATACTAGTGTTTGGTAAACGGGTCGGGCTGGGCCGGGCGGTCCGGCCAAAACCCGGGCACGGATACGAATAGCCATGGTTACGGGCGTTATGGGCACACGGGTACAACGGGCCGGGTATTACGGGTTTTTTTTTCAAAAATTCTGCCCTGCTCGTTTAATACCCGTGCTCGTCACGGGTTCGGGGGCAGGACTGTCAGAGTACGGGGGGCCAGGCGATCTGGTCCGGTCTGGGTCCGGATGCGGTTTTTTTTTCTATTTTTTTTCTTTGAAAACCAATAAATTATAAATCCAAATTCATACCAATTAAAATTCATTTGACATGATTATGGTTGTATATTTGAACTCAATAATTTTTGTTATAATAAAATATAAATCAAAAATTTCTTAAATCAATTACTTTAAAAATAATGAATTTAAAAAACAGAAATAAGAAATAAAAAAAACAGAAATAAAAAACAGAAATAAGAAAAACAGAAACAAAAAACAGAAATAAGAAAAACAAAATTTAAAAAACATAAATTAAAAAACAGTATTTAAAAAACAGAAATAAATCTAACCTATTTCAAAAATATAATTACTTCACATATTCAAAATATATTCAAAACAAATCAAATTACTTCACATATTAAAATAAATAAATCTAACATCTTTTATTAACCTATTAAAAATAAATCCAACATTTTGAAAAATAAATCTAACATATTCAAAACAAATCAAATTACTTAACATATTCAAAAAAATAGATCTAACATCTTTTATTAACCTATTAAAAAATAAATCCAACATTTTAAAAAATAAATCTAACCTATTCAAAACAAATCAAATTACTTCACATATTGAAAAAAAAAAAAATCTAACATCTTTTATTAACCTATTAAAAAAATTCAACATTTTGAAAATTGAATCTAACCTATTCAAAACAAATATAATTACTTCACGTATTTAAAAAATAAATCTAACATCTTTTATTAACCTATTAAAAAAATCAAACATTTTGAAAAATAAATCTAACCTATTCAAAACAAATCAAATTACTTTACATATTCAAAAAAATAAATCTAACATCTTTTATTAACCTATTAAAAAATAAATCCAACATTTTGAAAAATAAATCTAACCTATTCAAAACAAATCTAATCACTTCACATATTCAAAAAAAATAAATCAAACATCTTTTATTAACCTATTAAAAAATAAATCCAACATTTTGAAAAATAAATCTAACCTATTCAAAACAAATATAATTACTACACATATTCAAAAAAATAAATCTAACATCTTTTATTAACCTAGTAAAAAATAAATCCAACATTTTGAAAAATAAATCTAACCTATTCAAAACAAATATAATTACTTCACATATTCAAAAAAAAAACTAATCTATTTTTTTAATCTATTAAAAATAAATTTGAATTTCAAAAATAAAATCTAACCTATTCAAAATAAATCTAATTACTTCACATATTCAAAAAAAAAAATTCTAACATCTTTATTTAACCTACTAAAAATAAATCAGAATTTCAAAAATAAAATCCAACATATTCAAAACAAATCTAATTACTTCACATATTCAAAAAGAAAAATCTAACATCTTTTATTAACCTATTAAAAATAAATCCGAATTTCAAAAATAAAATCTAACATATTCAAAACAAATCTAATTACTTCATAAATTAAAAAAAAAACTAACCTATTTTTTTAACCTATTAAAAATAAATCCGAATTTCAAAAATAAAATCTAACCTATTTAAAACAAATCAAATTACTTTACATATTCAAAAAAAAAAATCTAACCTATTTAAAACAAATCTAATTACTTCACATATTAAAAAAAAAAAATCTAACATCTTTATTTAACCTACTAAAAATAAATCCGAATTTCAAAAATAAAATCTAACCTATTCAAAACAAATCTAATTACTTCACATATAAAAAAAAATATCTAACATCTTTTATCGACCTATTAAAAATAAATCCGAATTTCAAAAATAAAATCTAACATATTCAAAACAAATCTAATTACTTCACATCTAACAAATCTAACATAAACTAAATAAATATAACAAATCTAACATAAAATAAATCTTACAAATCTAATTACTTAACAAATTTAATAAATCTAACATTCAATAAATACAACAAATCTAATTACTTAACATTTGTTTAACATTCAATAAATGGGGGGAATTTGAGTTTAAAATTTGAATTTTAAACCAAAAGTAAAAAAAAAAAAAAAACTGCCACGGGCTCACGGGCAGGGTCAGAGGCACGGGCGCACGGGTTCACAGGCATGGACTCACGGGTATGGGTTCAAGGGTATGGGGGTCCGGGTTCTCACAAGTTTTTTTTTCAAAAAACCGGATCGGACCCGTTTAATACCCGCGTACCCGTGCATATCCGTAGCACGGACACGGTCCGATCCGAGCACAAACACGGGCGGACCGTTTTGGATTGAGCCCCCAGGAACATTTACCAAGCACTAACCAATACACCATTCAGTCTTCCACTCATCGGTCAACTAGTCAATAGATTTCCTTAATAAATAAAAAAAAAAATGTCACTTACAGCGTGGTAGCTCATAAAGAAGCAGAGTTGCTTTCAGGAAACTTCTTAGAAAATTCATGATGACAGGACTCCACTAAAATAAAATTCCCGTGCAAACACGCTTCAAAGTGGAAACTATTGTCATTAACACCTTTTGTACGATTCGTCAAAGCCCCAAAAACTTTTGTCGGAAAAAATAATCTTTGCCTCGTAATTATCCCACATAAGGCCATTAATTTATTTGTTATAATTTAAAATCATTTTTTGCAACTTCTGCGAAGGAGACCATTCTAGCTCCTATAAATCACGCATTTGAGGCCTTATATTCCACCAATCCTAAAATCACGCATTTCTCATCATAAACCAACATTTTTGGTTTCTCACCAGTTGCCACTGCTCGTAGAATACAGAAATTAAGGGAGATGGCTGAGTGGATTGTAAATTTTGTGCTCGGCAAGCTTGCTGATGTCGCGGTCCAAGAGGTTCTCAGCTTGCACGGTGTCGATAAGCAAGTGGAGACAATGAGCCGTGAACTCGGCCGGATTCAAGCTTTTCTAAAAGATGCCGACAAAAAACAAATAACAAATGAAAAGCAGAAGTATTGGATAAAGGAGGTGAGAGATCTTGCCTACTCCATAGAAGATGTTATTGACATCTTTCTCATGGAAATCCCACAACAAGAACCACAAAAATCCACAGGCATGATGCATAATATGAAAAGGATGATAAGGAAAACCAAAAAATACACTGCTGTACGCAAACTTGTTGATGACATAAGTCTAATTCAGGCCAAGATGAAAGAGATTCAGATGAGTAGACTTAGGTATGTAAAGTTGGATTTAAACTTAATGGTACTTAGTCATCTCTATGATTTAAATTTTTCTAATTATGTATATTTAAATATAATTATTTTGCTTTTACAGTTTTTAGAAAGTCCAACTTTTTTCATAATGCTAAATGTGTGTTAATTTGTAGCGTAGTAGTTATAATTCTACTTTGTAGTAGTGACTTGGATTCAAGTTTCAATGCTCAAAATATTTTGCAATTTACATTTTAGCCCTCTCAATTTTTTTTAAATTCTATTTCTGTAGCTATGGAATCAATAATCTGGGCGAGGACAGTGGAGAGATCCAACTGCCCATTAGGCCATTCGTGTTGCCAGACATTGATCCTGAAATTATTGGATTCGATAAGGATCGAGACCATATTGTCAAAGAGTTGCTTGATGAGACCACTAAAAGACGTTCTGTGGTTTCAATTTGGGGTGCTGGTGGACTTGGAAAAACGACTCTCGCACAGAAAGTATACAATAGGTATGGACCATGTGTTTTTTTCATTTTTAATCTCATCTAACCCTTTAATATATCCATGTTGTTACAACTACCTCATGTTTTTTGGAGGATCTTCTGCAGAGGTATTGTCAAAATGAAATGGTTGTGACATATTGTTGAATATGGTACATTTTAGACGTCTCCGGCCTAGCTATTAATGGCCAAACCATAGTCCTTAGATCGATAATAAAAATTCCAATTTATATTTATACATTAATTTGTCCATCAATTTACATGTATTTCTTTTTTCAGTCTATCATCTATAAATTATGGTTATACTATAATCTAATACATGTTTTATTTTATAGTAATGATGTCAAGAATCGCTTTGGACGTCGTATATGGGTTGTTATTTCTCAAAAGTTCAAACTAATTGATATTTTGGGAAAAATACTGCAACAACTCGATCCTCAAATCGATCCCAGCAAGCTATCAAAAGATGAAGTAGTTTTACTTACCAAGCTTCATGAGTCTCTTAGAGGCAAAAACTATCTCGTAGTCTTTGATGATGTTTGGACAGATGATCTATGGATTCAAATTGAATCAGTGCTTCCAGATGAAAATAATGGAAGTCGAGTACTTATAACCTCTAGGTCTTTTGATGTTGTTAAGAATGCAGATCCCGCATGTGAACCATACAAACTTGAATACCTAACAGATGATTTAAGCTTAAAGCTTTTATTAAAAAAGGCTCTTCCTAATCAGGATTCAAATAATGGTGCCTTTCATGATCTTTCTGAAATCATGAATAAATTTGTCAAAAAATGTGATGGGTTGCCTCTTGCATTGGTGGTTGTAGGAAGTTTATTATCCAAAAAACCATGCAACTATAATGCTTGGAGTAAGGTGTTAAAAACAATGAGTTGGGATAATGATGGAAAGAAATGTAATGAGATTATTGGCACTAGTTATGAGGACCTACCATTTGCTCTTAAATCGTGCTTCATGTACTTTGCTGCATTTCCCGAAGACTATGAAGTATATGCCAAAGATTTAATTCGAATATGGGTTGCGGAGGGCTTCATACCACAGGAAAATAACAGAACATTAGAAAAAACTGGAGAAAGTTTTTTGGAGGATCTTGTGCAGAGGTATTACTTCTTTATGTAATGCTTTACACATTTTAGAAAATTAGCATGCTAATTTCATTGTGCAAGTGGTGGTTCCAATTTATTTATTTATTTCATGAATGCCCTTAGGAATATATTAACCCATTTGGATTCAATAAAAGTCCAATATCAGTACTACAGGAGAATCAAAGAGAAAAAAAATACCGAAAAAAAGCAAAAATCCATCAGCCGTATTAGTTATGTATATAACATGCAATTGAATTGTTTTGAAGCATACTATTTTTCCCTCATCAAATATTTATTGCATAGAAAATTTATGAATGCTAATATTATAATACGCAATTAGTACTTTCTTTAACTGCTTTCTTTAGAAAATGTGACCTTTAATAATTTAGTTTTGATATTTGTGTGAAATCCTAATCGGATGTGGTTGTTTACTGAAATATAATTTTGTTATTGTATAACAGGAGCATGATTCAGGTTAAATCTAGATCTCCTGATGGGTCTATTCAGTGTTGCCGCATACACGATCTCCTACGGGATCTCGCTGTCCGAAAAGCCAAGGAAGACAATTTTCTCATGGTGTATTCACATCCAAAGGATCAGCTGAGCATGGGTGGGGCGCGTCGTGTGGCAGTTCATCATTCAGATTGTGACGAACTCGCGATGAGCCAAAACCTGCGCACTTTGTTGTACTTCGGTGACAAGTACATGCCAAATTGTTCAAAGCAGAGGCTACTAAAAGTGGTAAGAACTGACTCGTTGGATACCAAAATAAAATTGGAAATGTTTGAGGGATTGAGTCAGTTAAGATACCTAAATCTTACTGGGCAGTCAAGGGATGACAAGCGTGAGGAATGCTTAGAGAAAGCAACAAGTGCTATGAAGTTTCTACAAACTCTTATTTTACCGATTCACGTAAAGCTTCCTGATTGTGTATGGCGCATCAACACATTGAGGCATGTCAATCCAAGATCATTTTCTAAAGTGCCACCGTCAACAAAACTAACAAATTTGCAAATGCTTCCAGTGGTGATTATTAATGAATCATGGGAAACAGAGTTACCTCATCTACCCAATTTACGTGAGTTAAATTTATACAATGAATCATCTTCATGGGGGACAGCTGTCGCTTTCCTAGGCACAGTAGAACACCTGATCTCTCTCTCGATTTCCAGTTCTCGTAGTCCGTTAGACACATTTGACATGAGGAACTTCCCATTTTATCAGACTCTACAATTTCTCAGATTATATCAATCTAGAATCTCTCATAATGAAATGGTCGATGTTAGCATGTTCCCTCCTCACCTCACTTATCTTCACATTTATAATTACCAGTTCCATCAAGATGTAATGTTAGTACTGGAGAAGCTACCATGCCTCAAGGAGCTCGTACTAATCCAAACATCCACCACTAATCGAAAAATTAGTTGTTCGGCTCAAGGCTTCAGGCATCTAGAAGTCTTGTATCTTGATGAATCTTTCTTGGCAGAGGATTGGAAGATAGAGGAGGGTGCTATGCCCATTCTTAGAGAACTCACAATTTGGGGGTGTAGTCAATTGCGTGGTCTTGAGGGGCTACGACACCTAACCAACCTTCAAACATTGACATGGATAAAGTCGAGAAGTGGGGGTGATCAGGAAGATGAGATCTTGAACTTACTCAAAGATGTTGTTCCTTCAAATGTTCTAATAATCAAGCGTTATTAATTTCACTCCAGTTTGATATATTTAATCGTTCTCTCTTAAATTTCTTGTATGTGTGCTTTGTATTTACTTTTTAATTTAGTGACTGACATTTATATATTTTTTATTTGAAATAAAGAACATAATTCAAGATTGCAACTTGAGCTAGCTTCGTAAATAGGTTGCAAACGCGGCCAACAAATCCATGTTTGGAGTGCACTAATTAAATAATTAAGCATACATAACAGACAAAAAAAAAAAATATACAAAGCACGAAATTTTTATTTCCGAAAAAATTGGTCAATTTTTCTTCCCTATTTGCAAGCGGGTCCATGAGTGAACCGAAATACCCCAAATTGATTTTGACATTGATTCTATGATCAGAATTACGCAATGCAACCCATAAATTTATGTGGATTCCATAAAAAGATTCTATGTCATGAAAAGAATATTTGTTAATGAGGTTAAAACGTAGAATTATAAACCTACGATGAGTCTCTTCTTTTTACTGAGTTTTAATTTAGCTTTAAAGTTTAACCTCGTGTCCTTGATCTTTCACGGGCCCAAAAATAACGGGTCGATTTCAGGGCCATAATTTATTAATTTTACTGCTTTGCTTTTATGGGCTAGAAAACAATTTCGGGCCTGATAATGAAAGTAAGAGTGACGGTAAAAGATCTCTGTTTTATAGCCAATAAAAGCAAATTAGAATCTGCTACTCATTATCAAAACATTTCAGTAAAATTCTGAAGAAAATTTAGCAGAGAATAATTGCAAAATGATGTCAGGATATTCATGATAAAATGAAGGTTCTTCTTTGGAGCCCAAAAATAAGAAAAAAATATAATAAAAAATTCAGGCATTTCCATACCAATGCTTAATTATAATCTGAACATAGAGATTTTTAAAATCATCAAAGCACATATCCGACCAATACTCTAATGATGCCCTGCGGCCTTGGTATTTTTTTGAATTCTCGAGAAAAAATGGTTTTTTTTTAATATGGTATTAATAAAAATTTCGGCAATTACAGAGTATCAGATCCAGATTAAACTTCTTTCAACTTGATATATAAATATCTTCCGAACTACATTCCCAAAAAAAAAAAATTATTAAAAAATGTTAAATTTTTAGAAGGAGATGAGCTTACAAAGCAGACTGTGTTCAATCGTACTGCACAACAATTTATGCAGAAAAAAAATATACAAAAATAGTTAAATTTTTTAACAATTATGTGATATCTTAAGTAGAGCAATTATGTGATATAAAGCAGAATTTCTCTTTTTAGTTCTCACCTATTTGCTTAGTAGTTGTTTTGTAATATCTCCTAAACTGGTATGAAGTCTGTTTGTCTATGTTTTGCATAATGAGGTATACCTCATGGATTTTTGTAAGAATTGAAATTCTATGTTTCTATAAGAAACTGGTGGGGGATACCACTTTTGTCAAAAAAAAAAAACTAAAAAGAGAAAACAATGACATATGAGACATCCGATCAACTTAAAAACAAAATAAACAATTTGAATAGATGAGAAATTAGATAAAATGACTTGTCTAAGAACCTTGAAAGCTTAGACTTCTTGATGTATCATAAATTTAATAGATGTCTCGAACACAAGAGAAACATGAAGATCTCATTATGACTTCATAGAAAGTTTAAAAAGAAAGGAGCTAGATAAACTCCTAAAATAAAAATCCTATGAAAATATTATTTGAACTGAATGAAAAATTAAAGAACTTCCCTAGATCATTACTTCTGCAGCTAACCTATTAAGTTCTCTAAGGACCTGTTCGGATGTAATCCCGAAAATACTGTTCATGTGGGAAAAAAAAATTCACTCCGACTGAATTTTTTTTTTCCCACGTGAACAATTCAAATTTTTTCTATTCCCATTCCCACTGTGCAGCCGAACAGGGCCTAAGCTACAAACATCAACTATGTACACATAAAACCACAGAAGACAGGCACATTAAAAACAAAGAAATAAAAATTACTTGTCATTTGGTACATAGAAATCGAAAGTCACATCAACTGCCCCAGTCTTCTCCCCAGCATCTTTATATTCAATACCAACAATCTGACCTTTGTAGTTCTCATCTGACTCTTGGTATGCTGGCTTAACCCTCCGTACCGGTATTGTGACTGAATAAAGCGTACCAATGTCGGAGTCAGTACTCACATTCAATTCCACCTTATCCTTAGACTCGATATCCACAAACTCAGATAGGGTTTTGACAACATTTTCTAGAATCTTCTTTTTTGCTAGATCAGAGACAGAACACTGGTCAGAGAACAATACCATTTTTAGCCTCTGCCTCGCAATTTTTGCATTCGAATCCCCCCGGACAAGGATAGTTTTGGGGAATAATATTTTCCAAGCAAGGAGAATTCGGTTGAAAAAATTAATGTTCGCTATTTCAGGGGTTATTGTTGAGAATGAATGATAAGTCTGACCCGTTAAGCTTTAGACCCGTTTAGAATTAAATAGAACTACTAGTGATAAAAAGTTATCGTTAGTACTGTAGCTTACTGTATAGGATAGGCATATTACCGTTATATTTATTTTTCTCCAACTATATAAGAAACTCACTGTACAAATTAGATTAAGTATGAAATATACAATTTTCTCATTCATCTCTCTGTCTAAAACTCAGAAAATCAACATGGTATCAGAGCGGGATTAAAATCCTGACTCAAGACAGAAAATCAAACAATTAAAATCACAGACAAGGACTGTGATTTGAAGAAAAAGAAAAAAAACTGAACATCTGTTCAGCAAATCTGCAACAACACTAGCAACTGAAAACCGGAAAAATCACGAATACAAAAATCTGCAAAACCAACTTGGGTAAACTGATTCAAGGAAAAATCATACCACCAAAGAGCAGTACAGCTAACAAAGAACTGTACCAGTCACCCAAACTGACAAATCCCCTCGTACCAGTAAATTGGTACAACAACAAAAGGGGAAGGGGTAAAATCAGCAAAACCAAGAAAGACATACCAGTAGTGCCACCAAAGGCTGATTCAACAAAACAAGTGCAAAGCACTTTAGCAGCCACACAGAAATCAGCGAAAAATCCCAGCACTATTTTCCTGCACTTACCAGTAAAATCAGAACCGGAAATCCCAAGAAAATGGGATCACACCCGTCAAGAAACCCAGAGGCCAAAGCCTTCTCCATGACTCAACCGAACCTTAATCCTAACCCTAGGGTGGAAGTGCGGAGAGATCAAATAACCATCCGATGCAAACATTGTAAGAAGGAGGGTCATATAAAGGATGGCTGTTGGTTTCTCCACCCACACCTCCGACCGAAGGGACCAAGGCGAGGTGGAGATCGGACGCAGGGGGAGCATGGCGGCTATGGCAATGAAAAACAAAAGGGTTATTTGGAGGAGATGAAAGGGTCAGAAAGCGTAGAAAAGAGAACAGAAAGTTCTGATTTGGTGAGGTTAGAGTTCAAGGATCTAATGTGGCAAATGCTACAACAACTCACAATGATGCTGCATCAAAAACAAGAAAATCAAAAGACCTCTGGTATGGCAGCCTATTTTACTCATAATTTTCAAAATAAGAAATGGATTCTAGATTCTGGTGCTACGAACCATATGACTAGAAATAAAAATTTGTTAGATAATTTTGAAAAATACGAAACCAAACAATTTGTTACAGTTGCAAATGGTGACAAAATGGAAATTCTTGGAGAGGGTTCAATAACTATTTTTTCAAAAATAATTCCAAATGTCTTGTTTATAAAGAATTGTACATCCAATTTATTATCCATTGGTAAAATCGCAAAAGAATTAAATTGTGAGATTATTTTTCATCAAAAAAGGTAATTTTTCAACAATGGTTAACCAAAAATATGATTGGTGAGGGATATTTCGAAAATGGACTCTATTTTTTGAATGAAGAAAAATTTAATTTTAATGCTAAAAAGGAAGAAATGAGCATTATTTGGCATAAAAGAATTGGACATCCTTCCGATAAAATCTTAAAAAGTCTTTTTAATTTTTCTAGTTTAAATAATAATGATTGTGAAATATGTAAACTAGGAAAGCATACTAAATTACCTTTTAATTTATCAAGTAGTAAAAGTGAAAAACCCTTTGATTTAGTACATTCGGATGTATGGGGTCCCGCTCCAATTAACTCTTTTAATGGATACAAATATTTTGTTATATTTATAGATGACTTCTCTAAAACAACTTGGTTATATTTATTAAAAAATAAAAGTGAAGTGTTTTCACATTTTTTAGATTTTTATAACTTCATAGGAAATCAATATGAAGCAAAAATTAAAACTTTTAGATCCGATAATGGAACGGAATTTATAAACCAAAATTTCTCAAATTTTTTCAAAGAAAAAGGAATTTTGCATCAAACAACATGTGTCTATACACCCGAACAAAATGGTGTTTCCGAAAGGAAAAATAGACATTTGTTTGAAATGACTCGGGTACTTTTATTTCAAAACAATGTACCAAAATCTTATTGGTCGGATGCCGTTCTTACCGCGACATATTTGATAAATAGATTACCAAGTGCTAATTTAGATTATAAGAGTCCATTAGAAATTCTTTACAAAAGAAAACTCAACATTGAGCATTTACGAATTTTTGGTTGCACATGCTATGTACACAAAAATAAACAAGACAAGTTGGATTGTACCTCAATTAAGGCTATTTTTGTGGGTTATTCATCACAAAAAAAGGGATACAAATGTTATGACCCAATAAATAAAAAATTGTATATCTCTAGGGATGTAACTTTTTTTGAAAATGAGCCCTATTATAAACAAAATCATGAGGAAAATATTGAAGAACCCTTTAAAGAAATTGCATTACCTCAATTCACAATAGAAGAGGTAAGACCAATCGAAATTGATATTGCAACCGAAAATGAAAATGAAAATGAAAATGAAAATGAAAATGAAAATGGAAGTGAAAATGAAGAGGAAATAGAAGAAATATTCTCAAATGATGGAGATCAAAACATGGAAGAAACATCATTGAGAAGGTCGGTTCGAGGAAGACAACCTTCAACAAGACTAAGGGATTTTATAACCTACAAGGTACAATACCCTATTCAAAATTTTATTACATATGGTATTATCTCTCCCAATTATAAAACATTTTTGACCTCAATTGCAAATGAACAAGAACCAAAAAATTATGAAGAAGCCATAAAAAATTCTACATGGACCAAAGCCATGAGAGAAGAATTAAAGGCTCTTGAAAAAAATGAAACTTGGATTATTGTGCAATTACCAAAAGATAAAAAACCCGTAGGTTGTAAATGAGTATATAAAATTAAGTATAATTCGGATGGTACTGTAGAACGGTACAAGGCTCGCTTAGTTGCGAAATGGTACACTCAAACTTATGGTATAGACTACCATGAAACCTTTGCACCCGTGGCCAAAATGAATACGGTGAGAATATTATTTTCTATTGCGGTTAACCAAAATTGGAAATTATACCAAATGGATGTCAAAAATGCCTTTCTTCAAGGAACACTTGAAGAAGAGGTATATATGACTTTACCACTCGGTCATGAAAAAGAAAGAAACAATGAATTAGTTTGCAAATTGAAGAAAGCAATCTATGGATTGAAGCAATCTCCAAGGGCATGGTATGGCAAACTAAGCTCTTATTTAAAATTTTGCAATTTTAAGATTAGTAATGTTGATCATTCATTATTTATAAAAATTGAAGGAATTAGTACCACCATCATATTGGTATACGTTGATGACATTATAATCACCGGAAATAACCAAGAAGAAATCAATAAAATAAAAGTTCACTTGAAGGAAAAATTTGACATCAAAGACCTTGGTTATTTAAAATATTTTCTAGGAATAGAAATAGCACATTCCAAAAATGGTCTCTTTATTTCTCAAAGAAAATATATCCTAGATTTGTTAAAGGAAATCGGAAAATTAGGTTGTAAACCGGCATCAACACCAATAGACGGTAGGCATAAATTGAATAGTGAAGAAGGTGAACCATTAGATGATATAAATCAATTTCAAAGACTTGTGGGAAAATTAATATACCTAACCGTAACTCGACCGGATATATCATTTTCCGTAAGTCAAATTAGTCAATTTATGCATGCTCCAAGAACACCCCATTTGGAGTCAATAAATAGAATTTTAAAATATTTAAAAGGAACACCCGGAAAAGTGATTTTTATGAAAAATAATAATTCTAATAATGTGTGTGGCTATTCCGATGCAGATTGGGCCGGAAGTTTTGATAGAAAATCGACAACCGGTTTTTGCACATATGTAGGCGGAAATTTAGTCACATGGAAAAGCAAGAAACAAAGTGTCGTGGCAAGATCAAGCGCCGAGGCGGAATATCGAGCCATGGCATCCACCGCAAGCGAGCTAACTTGGATCAAACAACTTCTTGCGGATGTTGGAATTAAAATTCAAGAACCAATAAAAATGTTTTGTGATAACCAAGCGGCACGACACATAGCAACCAATCCGGTGTTTCACGAAAGAACAAAACATATCGAAGTGGATTGTCACTTCATTAGAGAAAAAAATCAAGCAAAAGAAATTGAAACTCCATTTGTGAGAAGTGAAGAACAATTGGCGGACATATTCACAAAGGGTTTAGATCCGAAACAATTTGAAGGAAATCTAAGCAAGTTAGGGTGTATCGATATCTACATGCCTAACTTGAGGGGGAGTGTTGATAATGAATGATAAGTCTGACCCGTTAAGCTTTAGACCCGTTTAGAATTAAATAGAACTACTAGTGATAAAAAGTTATCGTTAGTACTGTAGCTTACTGTATAGGATAGGCATATTACCGTTATATTTATTTTTCTCCAACTATATAAGAAACCCACTGTACAAATTAGATTAAGTATGAAATATACAATTTTCTCATTCATCTCTCTGTCTAAAACTCAGAAAATCAACCGTTATGAATGAAGAAAGGCTCTTACTAGACAATGCTTGGGTTCGGATTGACAGCGTTCCAGGCTCTTTGTTTGTTGTTTTGGTCATGGCACCAAAATAGTTAGCTGGTCTGGAAATAAAACTGCCATATTGCACCACCTACACAAAATGAGAAATAATAAGTAAAATATTAACATAAAAAGTTGAAATACAATATACCAGTCAAATGTCATTAATTGCTTCCTTTTCTTCAATTTGGAGTTTAAATGCTTAAATGTGTCTAAACTTAGGTTTAACCTAATCTCCAACAACAACATAAAAAGGTCTAATTATTATGGTAACCTGCCAGATGGTGCTATACTGGTTAGTCATTAAAGGTCTGATTAGCGGCTTCTTTTTATTTAGTGAAACCAAAATCTAATTTGCCAACTCTATTATGGGAAATTGGAAATTTTTTAATCTGAGTACATCACACATACAAAATCTGTGAACCAAGAAAAAATTTGATTCGCTCACAATGTTTACTATCCTCGTGCATATGTTCGTCATTAATGGGAAGGAGAAGTAAACAGATCGCATTCAAATATGCAACATAAGAGTCTACTGAGTTTTTTTACATTTTCAACAAAACATGAATAGTCCGCTTTTGTCAGTTACATGAATTCTAATGGCAGCATATTAGTGATTTTCTGAATTAAGCATGCTAATGTTTTATTTCCAGGGTAAAAACAAGAAGTAAAAAGAGATAATGCGCATAACAAATGGACCAAGCTAACACCGAAGATTTCAGAGAAAGAGAGAGACGAAGAGATAAATGCACCGATGTGTAAATGGAGAGGAGAGACGATCAAAAGGAACGGAACAGAGATGGATTGAAGAGGCGAAACCAGCGGAGTCGCGAGAGGATCTACGGAGGAACCGAGGCAGCAGGGTCGCCATGTCTTCTCCAGTCGGTACTCATGAATGGAGGGGGGAGATGCGATGCCTTTCTTTGTATGGAAGTGAGGAAAGGACCACCGTCTGAAGCGGTGGAGGCAACAGAGGAGCGGCGCGAGAGACGGTGCCACGTATCCTTCTCCGTGCATCTTAGTTTGATAAAACCCGAACCCAACCCGACCCGAACCGATAAGGGAGGGACGTGCCATGACCTGACAAACGAGTGCGAATCCTCTGAGATATCTCATATTTTGCGTGACCCATGTCTCCGTTTCCTATTCAGGATAGCGCAGGGGGCCAATATTATTTGAGCTTTAAGATGCGTGCAGGATATACTTTAACGGTTGAGATTCTCCAAAAAGTCACGTTACATATGAGATATCTCAGAGGATGTGAATTCCTGACAAACGGGGCGTCATTCGGACGTGATGAAAATGTAGTGTGTCAGTTAAATACATTAAGAGAAACTCGTGTTTAACCAATTTTATTGCAATATGACAGTTATGATAATTTTCTTTTATAGAAACTTTTTTATTGAGCCGAAAATTGAATTAAATTTTTTAAAAAATATGAGTTTTTGTTTTACAATATTTTTTTAGTGAAATCTGAAATTTTGTTTTACATTAATTTTTAAATACAAAATTTTGTTTTTTAATATGCAATTATTCGTGAGTTTTTAAAAGGAATTACACAATCTCTACTGCACTTATGAATATAGTAAATAGTTGATTAATATTTTTGATACTACATTTCAATTCAAATGAAAAGCCTGGAAGGCAGTTCCACATTAGTTGATATATAGTAAATATTCAAAGAACATGGGGTGAAATTGCAAAATCACTGAGATAATTTATTTTTGAGGAAATATTCCAAGGATAATTCGGTTGAAGAAATTCATGTTCGCTATTTCAGGCTCCTTGTTTGTTGTTTTGGTTATGAATGAAGAGAGGATCTTACTAGACAATGCTTTGGTTCGGATTGACAGCGTTCCAGGCTCTTTGTTTGTTGTTTTGGTCATGGCAGCAAAATAGTTAGCTGGTCCGGAAATAAAACTGCCATATTGTACCACCTACACAAAACGAGAAATAATAAGTAAAAGAGAGATGTTCTGGTACCCCGAGCCATCATACTCCAGCGCGTCCCTCAAGTAGTTTAATAGAAAAAACTTTCATTTCCAGCGCTGATATCAAAATATTTAAAACTATATTTATAACATTTTACAATGCTACTCGTAAGCATATAAACCTCTGTCTGAAATCATTAAAATTTTAAATCTGCATAGTTTTGACTCCTAACTGTTGTTTTCAAGCCAAAAACGGAAATATTCATTTCATTCACTTTTTTTTTTTTTTTTTTTCTGATCATTATAATTTTTTCCGATGATCCGTGATGAATTTTACGAATCTAAAAATACTAACATTTTCTGTTCGATTTTATCTTTCAAATAAGACCTATAAAGAAATACTTTTGAGTAATTTTAAAATCAATTATTTTTTTTAAAGTAAAACTCACGAGCACTTAAATTTTCATGTTTTTAAATCTTAGTCTTCAACCATTAAAATTTTTAAGGTTTTGTACATGAGGTTTATATACTTTGAAATATTATTGTTGAGGTTTTAATTCTTTGTACATGAAGGTTATATGCTTTGTAAATGCAGGGTTATTGTTAAGGTTTATATGCTTTGAAATGCTATTGTTGAGGTTTTAATTCTTTCTACGTGAGTTTTATATGTTTTATTCTAGAGATTTAAAGTACTATTAATGAGGTTTATATGCTTGTGAAGAGAGGTTTAAATTATTTTGAAGCCAAATTAAAAAAAAATTGAAAGTCACAAAAATTTAAAGTAGTAAAAAAAATTACGACAAAAATATAACTTGAAAGTTATTCTTCATGGATCTCATTTGAAAGAGAAAATCGGATAAAAAAACGTTCATAATTTTAGATTGGCAAAATTCATCATAGATCGTCGAGAAAATGGATGAGAATGATCAGAGAAAAAATAAAAAAAAGTTGGTGAAAGGAATCTGTCTGTTTTTAGCTTGAAAATAAAAGTAGTTAGGAGTTAAAACTATAAAGATTTATAATTTTAATGCTTGCAGATAGATATTTAAATGCTTATGAGTAGTATTGTAAAATGTTATAACTTATAAATAGAGCTTAAATGTTTGGATATTAGTGCTAAAAATAAAAATTAGATAACATTGAAAGTTTTTTCTGTTGAACTACTTGGATGACACGCTCAGAAATTTTACCTGAAGTACAATTATCAGGCTCCTAAATAAAATATTAACATAAAAAGATGAAATACAATATACCAGCCAAATGTCATTAATTGCTTCCTTTTCTTCGATTTGAAGTTCAAATGCTTAAATATGGCTAAACTTAGGTTTAACCTTAGCTCCAACAACAACAAAAAAAGGTCTGATTATTATGGTAACCTGCCAGATGGTGCTATACTGGTTAGTCATTAAAGGTCTGATTAGCGGCTTCTTTTTATTTAGTAAAACCAAAATCTAATTTGCCAACTCTATTATGGGAAATCGGAAATTTTTTAATCTGAGTATATCACATACAAAATCTGTGAACCAAGAAAAAATTTGATTCGCTCACAATGTTTACTATCCTCGTGCATATGTCCATCATTAATGGGAAGGAGAAGTAAACAGATCGCATTCAAATATGTAACATAAGCAGTGTTTTAAAATGCGGTTTTGTTCATGCATGCGGAAGGCTGCATACCGCATATGCGGATTTTAAAATAAAAATTCACGTGTATATATATATATTCATATTCATATATTTGAATTTATTTTCACATAATAACATAACCAACAATACTTTTTTGATTTTTTTAATATAAATTTTAATTAAAATACAATCAAATTATTAAAACCGCATGGAAAAACTGTATGGCCGCATATTTCAGTCCGCATGGCCGCATATTCGGACCGCATGGCCGCATTTTTAATCCGCATGACCGCATATGCGGCCGCATGAAAAAATCGCATGGGCATTCTGAACACGGCTGCCGACCGCATACGCATATGCGGCCGCATTTTAAAACACTGAACATAAGAGTCTACTGAGTTTTTTCACATTTTCAGCAAAATATGAATAGTCCTCTTTGGTCAGTTACATGAATTCTAATGGCAGCATATTAGTGATTTTCTGAATTAAGCATGCTAATGTTTTATCCAGGGTAAAAACAAGAAGTAAAAAGAGATAATGCGCATAACAAATGGACCAAGCTAACACCGAAGATTTCAGAGAAAGAGAGAGGCGAAGAGATAAATGCACCGATGTGTAAATGGATAAGAGAGACGATCAAAAGGAACGGAACGGAGATGGAGATGGATTGAAGAGGCGAAATCAGCGGAGACACGAGAGGATCTACGGAGGAACCGAGGCAGCAGGCTCGCCATGTCTTCTCCAGTCAGCACTCATGAATGGAGGGGGGAGAATGAGAATGAGATACCTTTCTTTGTATGGAAGTGAGGAAAGGAAAGGGGCACCGTCTGAAGCAGTGGAGGTGACAGAGGTGCGGCGCGAGGGACGTGCCACGTATCCTTCTCCGTGCATCCTAGTTTGATAAAATCCGAACCCAACCCGACCCGAACCGATAAGGGAGGGACGAGGCATGACCTGACAAACGAGCCGATTTTTTTATTAATAGAAAATAAAATAATAAAATATCGAAAAAGGGGATAAATTTTGGTTTCTATCGAGAAATAGATAGAACTGGTCGTATTATCCCGTCTGGCTTAAGGTCCTATATAACCCATCGTTAACCAATTCAATGGAGAAAAATAAAACAAAGCCGGACGGCAAAGTAAGACCTATCCGAGAAAAAAAAAAAGAAAAAAAAAAAAAGAGAGACGGGAAAGTAAGACCCGTCCGGGCTAAACAAGCCTGTACATATCACCTATTTTTTCAAAAAAAAAAAAAAATCAACATAAGTGTAAGGTGAAGTCAAACTTTTGCCCATATATACATTTGACTTTGAATATGTGATTATGGCTAGTATATTGAAAATAAAATGCAATAATTATATATTGAAAATACTTTGCTATATATGTACTGTGTACAACTCATAGAAACACACAAAAATCTGTAAAAATAATAATTGGATTGCTAATGATGTATTTGACGTAGGGGTGTCAACGGGTATGGTACGGGTCGGGTGATGATATTTTCATACTCTTACTCGTTATGATAATGAAAAAAAATATTTACCCTTATCCGTATTTTCAAATACAGTACGGGTTGAGTAAACGGATAAAAAAATGTCATTAACATTTCGATTTGTGTTTTTGATAAAATATTTTTCAAAATAAGAAAAAAATAATAATGAATATTATGAAAATTTAATAAAATACAAAAAATTTATTGTATCATGCACTACAGCAGAAAAGACTATCAGATACCGGTTTTTCGGTCGCTGATAGTCACGTCGCCGGTCGCTGAAAGCTGATTTCGGTCGCTAATAGTCCGATTGCTGAAAGCATTGTCGCAGATACTCAACCGATGACGTCACCGGTCGCTGATATTTTTTCTGCGACCAATTTTTTTTGTCGCTGTTGTTTTTTTGCTGATGTCATAAAAGGGTATCTGTGACCAAAAAAAATAGTCGTTGATACCCTTCTGACAGGTTTTTGGAATATTTTTTATTATTTAAATTTGCACCATTTAATAATTGGTACCACACGTACCAAACATTCACATCGATCAAACAATAATATCAAATAATAGCTCAATTCGAATATAATATCAAATAATCATAACATACATAATAGCTCGATTCGAATTTAATATCAAATATCATACAACAATTCAATATTGACATACAACATGATATCATATAACATAAATAAAAAACCAACACATATATATACACACATTGATATTTTTCTACAATGTTACAAGCTTACAAGCTTATAAAAGACATTTCCATATCCAATTGTGTGAACTCAGGATGTCTGTCAGCTCTCAGATTCTCATCTCTAAAGCATCTGTTTTACAGAGGTCACTTTGTTTAAAGATGAACAATAATAGAAATTAAAATATTAGATTGAGAATTTTAAAAGACAGAAGGGTGCTCCATATAACATTATATATAAGTATAATATTTTTCATCCACTGATAATATATTAAGAATTTTAAAAGACAGAAAGGTGCCCCAAATAACATTATAAGTTACAAAATTTGTATAAACAAGAGAAATGATGAATATTACCTTGCAATATGGTAATATTTCTCGAAACCAGATACCATAAGCATTTGCTTGAAAAGTTGAGGGCTTTGGGGCAATGCCAGATTACTCGAAACCAGATTACTCCAAAGTTGACTTCAACTGGATAAATAAAACCAAACAGACCTGAATTTCACCAAATCCTCAATTTATAACACTCCAATCAACTCCAGACAGTACATAATAGAAACCAAAGAAATAAATGTTAGAAAGGCAGAGAAAAAAAAAAGCTCGGACCTGATTGAGCATCCCAAGGAGGGAAGGAGTGGTGCGGTGGACGACGGTACGATGGCAGCGGCGGAGGCGCATCGCTTCCAGCGTTCGGCCATGGAGCTGCCGCGTCCCAGGCAGCCCTCTGACCAGCATCGAGAGAAAGAGAGAGAGAGATGGTGCGTCAAGAGAGGCGAGAGAGCGAGAGAGAGACAAGCCGAGGGCCGTTGGTCTGAGGCGAGAGAGAAATGGTGGAGAGGGTTTAGGGCTGAGCGGGATTTGGCGCAGGAGATGGTTTTGGGGAAGGGTTTTGATTTTCGCGGAGGACTGTGCGCGAAGATGGTTCTGGCGCCTTATTTTTTTTACCCCAAAAATATTTTAGCGATCAAATAAAAAAAAAACACTTTCAGCGATCGGTGCGGTCGCCGGTCGCTGATATTATTGGTCGCCTGAATTTGAGTGAAAATCTTTATTTTTGGGGAAAAAATTAGCATCAGCGACCGGCGTTATCACCGGTCGCTAAAGCTCTGTTTTGCTGTAGTGATGTATCATCTTCATACAAATATATATCTATATATATAATTTTATTTTTAAAAGCTAACTTATACGAAAACGGGTAAGATAACGAAAATAAATCATCATCCTTACTCGTACCCGATTAGTTGGCGGAAAAAAAAAATCTTATCCTTACTCGAAGTTTTCAGATATGATACAAGTCGGATAAACGGGTAAAAGGGTGTCATTGACACCCCTCATTTGACGGGGCAAAATTGGGGCACCTTAACAAATTGATTATTTAATTAATCGGTGGTATGACAACCTTTTTATTATAAACCTAAAAGAGGCTCAATTACAACCAATTTAACTTTAAACTAAACCCCAGTGTAGCCCCACTACCTTATTCCTTGAATTATTAACTGAAATTATGGAAGCAACTTTGCTAATTTTAAAGGTAGTTATAGATAAAAATCAATTCATTACCTTATGGATTATTGCCTTGAAGGTAGGGAGATGAGCAGAGAAGGAGAAGGGAAGGAAAAAGCGTTGAAGGGTCGAAGGAAGTTAGCAGAGGAGGAGAAGGTCAGTGGAGAGGAGAGAATGAGAGAAATAATGGGAAGAAAAAAGAGAGGTACGCTTGAGAGAGAAAAATTAAGCAAGAGATAGATACGAAGAAACCGCACTATGCGCTTGAGAGATAGAATCAACAGAAACAATCAGACTTGAGGGAAGTAGAGAAGGGTTTAGAGTGGAAGTCGCAAGCTAAGTTGACGGAGAAGAATAGCAAATTTGAGCTTGGTCGGAAGCTTCGGGGAAACCGTAGAGAACTTGGAGTGGAGAGCTTGTTGGTAGAGGTGGAGTGGAGAGCTTGTTGTTGGTAGAGGAGGAGAGTTCCAGATTGAAGGAGAGAGTAAGAGATGAGTTGGACCGCTTAAGAGCCTTATAGAGAAAGGAAGACAAAATATCGGCACCTATAGAGATGTACTGTAGAGCCTTCAAAAGAAGATCTCAAGCATGAAATCTGCATCAGACGGATCAAAACAGAGATGTACTGTAGCAGTACAAAAATTATATATATAATAGATGGGCCCTATCTGTCGGTCTTACTGTAGCTATCACTGTTTCCGTATTGTAGCGGACTCCATCAGGATTATATCTCCATTCTTATATATGCACATAAACGTCTTGATTCACCAATGGCTATGATTAAAAGATGAAATTTTAGATTTAATATTAGCCCTCCAATCAAATAATTTGTTTTTCTTTTGATTAAATGCATTTTTTTTTATGTGTAGAAATCTAAATTTAGTTAGAAATATACTCGCCACACATACTGTTGCCAATTAAAATTGAATAGAGAACAAAATTGGGGAGAAAAATCAATTTATTAATTTCCTTACTTCTCCTCTCCAGCTGTATCCCATTCCTTATTTCCTTATTTAAGAATCATGATGAATGATCATTTTATTTTTAGGAATATCAAATGATGACATCTTTGAAAAATATTTTATTAGCATTTGACATCTTATCAAATTATTTGATATCTTCAAATTTAATACATTACTTAATTTGAGCTATATGAATCTTTTTACAATTTTACTTCAATTTTGATAAGATAAAATATTCTTTTTTATTAGTATGTTCAGGTTCGTTCATAGTTTCAGTTGTTAATTATTTAGATAACAAATGTTGAGGAGGGATTTTAGTAATATTAACTATAATTTGTGCCACAAAAAGGGTGTAATCGGATCCCTCATATATATATATATACAGAGAGAGAGAGAGAGAGAGATGGGCTATGGTGCATTGCAATGCATGGAGGGGTTTGTGCATTGGACCATAAATCTAAAATTCAAAATTCAAATGGCCTATCCAAACCGTTCATATTGTTCTCCATATTAATATGTGCTTGGAGACCAAATTTTACATTTTTCTGAATTTTTTTTACTATTTATTAAGTATTTTACAAAATTGTTGATCCAACGGTGGCTTAACAAAACAGTAAAATCAGCAGCCACTGTTGGATCAACAATTTTGTAAAATACTTAATAAATAGTAAAAAAATTCAGAAAAATGTAAAATTTGGTCTCCAAGCACATATTAATATGGAGAACAAGATGAACAGTTTGGATCGGCCATTTGGATTTTGAATTTTAGATTTATGGTCCAATGCACAAACCCCTCCATGCATTGCATGCACCATAGCCCATCTACATATATATATATATATATATATATATATATATATATATATATATATATATATATATTATTAATAAAAAAAATCGGATGGTGGCATGGTGCCAATGACTAGACTAAAACATAGCCTAATTCAATTCCCCTTTTAAAAAATGGAGAAAAATGACTATCTTTGTTCTTTTTCTTTTTTTAAGGAAAGTCATTGACTAGTTGACTGATGAGTGGATGATTGGATGGTGTCCATGGAAGGGCTTGTAATAACTAAGATTCGAGCTGTCTATATGTATTTTATAGGAAGATAAAATATAAAGATGTATATCAGTGTAATTTTAAGGATCACTCTTATAAACAGAGGTGGATCTAAGGCTTAGTTAAAGACGGCTAAGTCACCTCTATGATTTTAAAGTTTTAATTATAGATATTGAATTGAATTTTTTTTTTTACTTTTTATATAGTTTAGCCATCCTCAATAAATGACATATGTTTAGTTGTAGCTAGTGTATTTATACTCGGGCGGGTACGGGTACCCCGGGTATACCCGGGACGGGTACGGGTATGGCGGGTATAATTTTCAAAAACCATACCCTACCCGTCCTATACCCTTACCCGTGTACCCTTGACGGGTAAGGCGGGTACGGGTACGAGTATTTTTTTTTTTTTTTTTTTGTTGGTTTTTTTTTTTTGCTGGTTTTTTGTTGGTTTTTTTTTTTTTTTTTTTGCTTTTTTTTTCTGGTTTGGGGGGGAAAATCAGATTTTTTGAATTTTGAAATGGGATAAACAGTGGTCGGGTATACGGGTACGGGTAGTTGGGTACGGGTAGTCGGGTACGGGTTTAGTCGGGTACGGGTAAACTCGGGTAGGGTATGGTTGGGTATTGGTCCAAAATAACGGGTCCGGTCCGGTTTTTGCCCGTATCCGCGTACCCGAGTACCCGACCCATACCCGGGCTCGGGCACGGATACCCCGGGCGACGGGTACGGGTGGGTATGATCGGGTATACCCGACCCGGGTTTTATTCAAACTCTAGTTGTAGCCTAGTGGTTAAAACTTTATTTTATAGTTGAGAGGTCTTGAATTTAAATCTCAATCACTACAATTATATATTTTAATTTTCAATCACTCTATAAAAAAAATGAGGAGGGTTCCACTGCACCCTCCTTTCCTGCTCCTAACCTGCTCCTAAATCCGCATAAAAAGTTGTGCAAATCAGAGTGTTGATTATAGCAAAAAGTCATCATCCTGTACTGGACGCCTCCTGTGCCTCCTTTCTCTCTCAATGATTAGAGATCTCCAGCGTGAAAGAAAAACTCTCCTTCGCGTTCTGTTCTCTCTCAAACGCTCTCTCACACAACTCTTTTTCTCACTCTCACCCTCTTGATCTCGCACACAACCCCTTCGTAAAAAATGAGGAGAATTTGTGCGCCCTTTCCACGCAACTGAGGACAACCTAAACTGCTCACCTTTGCTCTCCATTTTCACCCTATGAACTCTCTGAAACTTGAGGCATCAATGATTAAGAGGAAAAAGTTCTGATACGTTACCCTTTTATCATTTTTTTTTTCAGATTTTGAAATATGTGGTCTACCACCAACTTTTAATTACAGTAATGGATTACAGAAAGGAAGAAAATAAAAAAAAATCATACATTATATCACTTTATCATTTTACAGGAAATTCAAATGTGTTAATTTCAACTGAAAAATTGTAGATTTTATAGGATATTCTACTGCTAATATATATTGAGTGAGTCTATGGTACTATGCATATTACGATTTGTTACCGTGCTATGGCTCTATTCGAGTTTTCAAATCCTAACGGTCGATCCGAACTGTTCATCTTGTTCTCCATATTAATATGTATTTGGAGACCAAATTTTACGTTTTTTGAATTTTTTTTTACTATTTTTTTCGATTTATTGAAAATCACTGTTTTTGGATGGTCCAGAATTTTCAGATCAAGTGATTTTCTAAATCTCTAAAAAAAAGTAAAATTTAAAAAAAAAAATGTGAAATTTGGTCTCCAAACACATATTAATATGGAGAACAAGATGAATGGTTCGGATTGACCGTTAGAATTTGAAAACTCGAATATAGAGCCGTAGCACGGTAACAACCCGTGAGATGCATATTACCATAGACTCACTCATATATATTTTACAATATTGTCATTATTAGAAGCGGATTTAGATTTTCCAGTTGAAAATTCATCACATGTCTAAAACTTTAATTAAGCATACCAAATTTACATTTTTGGTTAGGTGATAACTGATACTTCTCTGGATGCAGAATTATTGAGTGACCAAATCTAAAACATTTTCTAATGAAAAGTTGTTTTTCATTCAGAGTTTTGTTGGAAAACTAAAGTTAAGAATTAGGTTTCATACTAGAACTTGACAGGCAGAAAGCGGCTTAAAGTGATACGTGCTGCTAGATGAAGAAAAGACTCCTTGATTTTGTTCTTCATTTTGAAGTGTGTAGTTAAGGTTTTTGGGGACATGTTATAAGTTTTTAGAGATGGAAACATTCATATGTATTTTTTATTATCCATATATCTATTCAATTTTGTTTTGGGATGTTGTTATTATCTTTTACTGGTACTTGCCAATTAAGATGTCTTAATTTGGGTATTTACATGATGTGAGATCCTGATGCTACAATTCATCAATTGCCCATTTCAAAATTATACTAGAACAGATTATGATAAGTTTTGATTTATTGTAAGCTAACAAGAGTCTCATAGTATGATGTACTAGTACATAACAAGAGATGATGTACCAGTACATACAAATTATGCTTAGCACATTACAACACATGCCAGTACATAACAAGAGTACCATAGAAAATGGTACTGTTTCACAAGAACAACTACTTTGATAATAAAGTGAGAAAATAGTAAATATTATCCAAACTAACATCAATTTTAATTTATCAAAAGCTAACAAGAGTATCATAGTATGATGACTACAAGGGTAAATATGGAACAATTGTCAAATTAAGCATCACTACATCCAAAATAACAAGTGTTGTACTTTTTTCATAAGCACAACTACATTTAGAAAACTCAAATCAAGGCTTTCAAGTACTGTACGTTTTTCTCTACATTATTTTATAACTCAGAAAGACAAAATGAAATCTGAAACAAAAGAATCAGACAAAAATATAATAGTTAGGATCATTCTTAAATGAAAATCATTATCACTCTTCTTGAATGTAGAATCATTCTTATTTGTATTATGTTCGCAAGAATTATCTATCTCCATTTCATCCTCAATAGAAGCATCTTCTGAAATACAAACAAATATTTAATGACAACAAGTATGACATAAGCTTACATAAAGGAAGACTAATATGAAAATTATGCAAGCTGAATTTTACCAAATCTAAACTAGAAAGCTAAGACATGCACTCTGTACTCACAACAGGTATTCACAAAAATATTCCTGGAACTACTTGCCAATACTTTTGGTTATATGACCATCAAAAGTCAAATATTGGCTCATTTGAATTAATTTTTATATTTGCAGATAAGCACACAAAAAAAATGTTGCTTTGCAATAGTAATCTAGCTTGCTGTGGAGTATAGTTGGAATGCTATTATCCTTGAATTGGTGAAATAATATTTGTTTCTTGCTCAATTCAAGCATATAGATGAAATAGCTTTATTTGCAAAAAAGAAATATGCTTTTTTGTGCAACAAATTGAGAAAAATATTTTGATATTTGAACAGATTTTAGATACAGACCATAAACCTTATGTATTTGATCATGTCTAATTTTTTATAAAGGGTATTGAGAGGAATTTGAAACATAAAAAAACAAAGTAAACTAAAAACAGAGATTGCGTCTCAGTACTGTCTAGATTCTAATTTGGAGATTTCATCTCAGTACCTCCAGTATGCAATTTAATACCTCATGTAAATACTGGATGGTTCTAAAATCAGAGACAGCTTGTAATTTCATTATTTTTTAAATCAAAGCAAGCTGACTGTTACTAAACTAACAAAAATTTATAGAGAATTTCTGAAGTTTTGCACACCATCTTATGAGGAGTACTTCAGAGTTGAATTTCATTATTACTCTATGCAAATTTAAAGAAATTTAATATAAATTTAGAAAGTAGATTATGTCAGAGAATAGAGACTGATGATGGCGGCGACCAGGGTTCGACGGAACATGAAAGTGCATCGCAAGGAGGAGGAGGCGATCATCTGATTATCCATAATCAGATGGCAATTTCAATCACAGGAGAGAAACAGTAATATGTGGTCACTGGAGAGCAAAAGAAGAAGTTGAGGAGTGCTTTTTCGGAAATGAAACGTCGTGATTAAAAACAATCTGATTCATTGATCAAAATAAGATGGTTGGCCCAGATTTAGGATCAGGTTAGGAGCATGAAAAGGAGGTGCAGTGGAACCCTCCTCCAAAAAAATTTCTAGTTCAGCCCCTGCTAACAAATTATATAGGGCAAAAGGATAAAGCAAATTGATAGTAAGATAATAATTTTTTCACATTTAAAGCAGTGTTAAAAATATTTCTTTCAATTTCTTCTTTTTCTAGACATGACCACAAAATTATAAGAAAACTTCTTAAGAAATTAATAAATCTTCTTTTTCTAGACATCACCACAAAAATATAAGGAAACTTCTTAAGAATTAAATAAAAACATTTCTTTCACTTTCTTTTTTTTCTAGACATCACCACAAAAATATAAGGAAACTTCTTAAGAATTAAATAAAAACATTTCTTCCACTTTCTTCTTTTTCTAGATATGACCCCAAAAATATAAGGAAACTTCTTAAGAAAATTCATGATGACATGACTCCACTAAAATGAAATTATTGTGCAAACACGCTTCAAATTCACTGCAGTGTTGACTAGTTGACTGATGAGTGGATTTTTTTAGATTTTTTTTTTCTTTTTTTTATGGAAAGCCATTGACTAGTTGACTGATGAGTGGATGGTGTCCATGGAAGGACTCGTAATAAGTAAGATTCGAGCTGTCTATATGTATTTGATAGGAAGATAAAATATGAAGATATATATGAGTGTAATTTTAAGGATCACTCTTACAAATTATATAGGGCAAAAGGATAAAACAAATTGATAGTAAGATAATTATTTTTTCACATTTAAAGTAGTGATAAAAATGTTTCTTTCACTTTCTTGTTTTTCTAGACATGACCACAAAAATATATATAAGGAAACTTCGGAATGGAATCTGCTCATTTTCTTGAGAAAAAGGAGGATCATCCTATTCTCCAATCCGATCCGTTCAAAATCAATCAAACGGCTTCAATTATATCTGATTCATTTTAATAGATTATATTGATATAAAAGAAAAAAAAATTGAAGCCGTTTGGTCGATTTTGAATGGTTCGGATTAGAGAATAGGAGGGTCCTCCTTTTCTCAAGAAAAGGAACAGATTCCATTCCGAAGTTTCCTTATATATATTTTTGTGATCATGTTTAGAAAAAGAAGAAAGTGAAAGAAATATTTTTATCACAACTTCAAATGTGAAAAAATAATTATCTTACTATCAATTTGCTTTATCTTTTTGCCTTATATAATTTGTAAGAATGATCCTTAAAATTACACTGATTTATATCTTCCTATAAAATACATATACACAGCTCGAATCTTAGTTATTACGAGTCCTTCCATGGACACCAATACACCATCCAGTCTTCCACTCATCAGTCAATTAGTCAATGAATTTTCTTAAAAAAAGAAAAAGAAAAAGAAAAAAAAAGATATTTGTTTTAATTATGATTTATTAAAAATAATTCACAGAATGTGGGCTCCTAGGTTCTTTTCGGATTCACAAAATAGTCACTGTTACTGAAGAGTCACATGCATTGGTACTGTAGCCTGACACTACTAACTATTCATTCATGTATGGGTACATAAATGAACTAGGATGGTTGTAAGAAGTTGCAATAATTGGAGATTTTGTTTAGGAAATTACTTTAGCTGCAATAATATCCATTGTAATTTGTTACCATTAGTGATAAATTTGCCGAGATTTTTATATTTACCCAAAAAACAATATTTTTTATTAAAAATAATCACGATTTGGCGAAATTTTTAAAAATACCCAACCTGCGGAAAAAATCCACGGCCCGGGATTTTTTATTCCGCCCTGTGGAAAAAATCCGCGGCCCGGGAATTTTAATAATTTTTTTTTTTTTTGGAGATTATGCTTTTGAGCCCAACTTTGCACCTCTGGTTAACATAGCAAATCATTTTCAAAAATCATGAAAATTGACCGAAATGCAGACTTGACATCGTAAAACAAGACTGTCAAGTTTCACACAAAATCTCAAAACAGATCACGAGATATCATCTCTCAAAAATTGCCCGAACTGCTGAAGGAGTGCTTCTGAGCCCAACTTTGCACCTCTAGTTAACATACCAAAGCATCTTCCAAAATTATGAAAATTGACCGACATGCAGTATTGACATCGTAGAACATAACTGTTAAGTTTCACAAAAAGTCTCAAAACAAATCGCGAGATATCATATCTCAAAAATTGTCCGAACTGCTGAAGGAGTGCTTCTGAGCCCAACTTTGCATCTCTGGTTAACATAGCAAAGCATCTTCCAAAATCATGAAAATTGACCGACATGCAGTATTAACATCATAGAATATGACTGTGAAGTTTCACAAAAAATCTCAAAACAGATCGCGAGATATCATATCTCAAAAATTGCCCGAACTGCTTAAGGAGTGCTTCTGAGCCCAACTTTGCACCTTTGGTTAACATAGCTAAACATCTTCAAAAATTATGAAAATTGACCGACATTCAGTTTTGACATCGTAGAGCAAGAATCTGAAGTTTCACACAAAATCACAAAATAGATCGCGAGATATCATCTCTCAAAAATTGCCCGAACTGCTGAAGAAATGCTTCTGAGCCCAACTTTGCACCTCTGGTTAACAAACGAAAGCATCTTCAAAAATCATGAAAATTGACCAACATGCAGTCTTGACATCGTAGAACAAGACTGCATGTCGGTCAATTTTCATGACTTTTGAATATGCTTTGCTATGTTAACCAAAGATGCAAAGTTGGGCTCAGAAGCAGTCCTTCAGCAGTTCGGGCAATTTTTGAGATATGATATCTCCCGATCTGTTTTGAGATTTTTTGTGAAACTACACAGTCATGTTCTACGATGTTAAGACTATATGTCGGTCAAGTTTCATGATTTTTGAAGATGCTTTTCTATGTTAACCAAATGTGCAAAGTTGGGCTCAGAAGCACTCCTTCAGCAGTTCGGGCAATTTTTGAGATATGATATCTCGTGATCTGTTTTGAGATATTTTGTGAAACTTCACAGTCATGTTCTATGATGTTAAGAATGAATGTTGGTAAATTTTCATGATTTTTGAAGATGCTTTGCTATGTTAACCAGAGGTGCAAAGTTGGGCTCAGAAGCAGTCCTTCAGCAGTTCGGGCAATTTTTGAGATATGATATCTCCCGATCTGTTCAGAGATTTTAAATAAAACTTCACAGTCATGTTTTAGGATGTCAAGACTGCATGTTGGTCAATTTTCATGATTTTTGAAGATGGTTTGCTATGTTAATCAGAGGTGCAAAGTTGGGCTCAGAAGCACTCCTTCAGCAGTTCGGGCAATTTTTGAGAGATGATATCTCGTGATCTGTTTTGAGATTTTGTGTGAAACTACACAGTCATGTTTTACGATGTCAAGATTGCATGTCGGTCAATTTTCATGATTTTTGAAGATGGTTTGCTATGTTAATCAGAGGTGCAAAGTTGGGTTCAAAAGCATAATCTCAAAAAAAAAAAAAAAATTATTAAAATTCCCGGGCCGCGGATTTTTTCAACGGGGCGGAATAAAAAATCCCGGGCCGCGGATTTTTTCCGCGGGTTGGGTATTTTTAAAAATTTCGCTAAATCGTGGTTATTTTTAATAAAAAATATTGTTTTTTAGGTAAATATAAAAATCTCGGATAAATTTGACTTGAAGAGGGCACATTAGCATTTCAAACCCTATAGATTATAAACCCTGACTTCACAAATTCTGACACATTAATTCTGAGCAGAACCATTCAAAAGGACTGCAAAAAAATTTAAATAAAGAAAACAGAGGACCAAGCAAGTAGTACAAAAGATAAAGGTCGCACCTACATAGAAGATATTAAATAGAGGAGGGTTCAAATGCCTCCATGTTTTTGTGCCTCCATCATGCCTCCATCTCTCTCCATCATTTTCAAAGTTCAAACAGTCGATCCGAACCGCTCAACCTAACCTCCATACTAAAATATGTTTGGAGACCAAATTTTATATTTTTAGGAATTTTTTTACTATTTTTTTAGATAGGTACAAAAATATTGTTTTTAGATGGTTCAGATTTACTGATTTTGTACCTATCTAAAAAAATAGTAAAAAAAATCCTAAAAATATAAAATTTGGTCTCCAAACATATTTTAGTATGAAGGTTAGATTGAGCGGTTCGGATCGACTATTTGAACTTTGAAAATGATAGATAGAGATGGAGGCATGATGGAGGCACAAAAACATGGAGGCATTTGAACCCTCCTCTATTAAATAAAGCATGAATATAATGAAGCGTTTTTTTCTTATATATGAGTTGAACTAACGTACTCTTAAGCTTACTAAGCTTTTTGTGAGCTTAACTAAAAAACTAATTAAAATAAATTTAAATGATGAATCTAAATTATTGAAACTGATCTACTTCACTAGTATATATATAATAAATGTGAAGAAATAGTTCTCCCTCGTGAACGTTATTGTCGATAACATGGATGTTATGATTAATAATGATTTTTTTAGATTTTGAATTTTCACAGAAGCGTTCACTGTTGTCAATATTTTATTTTTCTATTAATAAAAAAAATCAGATAGGGGCATGGTGCCAATGACTAGACCAGTGTTGTAAAAAAGGGTCTTAACGGCAGTTTAATCGTTAACGGCGGTTAAACCGTTACGAATACACTTAACAGATACTTGTTTGCAGATGAAAACGATTAATTCACCGTTTTACTGTTTAATCATCCGTTTATTTCCGATTATTCCCATTTATTCCAATGAATATTTATTTTTCACATTGATTTTTTTTTTCTGTGATAGTGTGTAATAATAAGTTTTATTTGTGCTTGGATATAAATTTAATATTTTATATATATGTTTTTTCTTCTTACTTAATTTGAATTTGATTAATTCTTCTGTTATTCATATACCATATATTTTTCTTACTAATTTATGATGTATTTTTTTTCAATTAGTACGACATATTCATTTATAAAACTGAGTTGTTATCATAAATTAAATTTAGTAATTTTATGTCAGAATGTTCCATTTTTTTCAAATAATATGTTATTAGTATTTAAAAAATTTATTTTTTGAATTTATTTTTTCATTAAATAAATGTGTTACTTACACATGTAAAGTGCTTATGCGTTCAAAAAAATAAACGTAGTGTCATGTTATAATAATGGAACTATGTTAAATTAAGTTTATTTGATAAGTTTAATGAGTTAAATAAATTATGATATATATATCATGAGTAGGAGGGTTCAAATGCACCCAAATTTTTGTGCACCCAAATGTACCATATCTTTCAAATCCTTTTTCTCCGTTTTTAAAGTCCGAATAATCAATCCGAACTGTTAAATGCGATCTATATATTAAGATGTTCTTGGAGACCAAATTTTACATTTTTTGGAAATTTTTTACTATTTATTAAACCATTTTGAAAATCGCTGATCCAATGGTCCAGAAAATGTAAAATCAGCGATTTTCAAAGTGGCTTAATAAATAGTAAAAAATTTCAAAAAATGTAAAATTTGGTCTCCAAGCACATCTTAATATATATATCGCATCTAACGATTCAGATTGACTATTCGGACTTTGAAAATAGAGAAAATTGATTTGAAAAATAAAGTATATTTGAGTGCACAAAAATTTAGATGCATTTGAACCCTCCTCATATATCATATAAGTTTATTTGTTATATATGATATATATAGCAACTGACATTAAGTAGAATGTGAAGAAATAGTTCTCCCTCGTGGACGTTATTGTTGATAACGTTCTGCATTTTATTTTGTTAATTAGTTTGTTAATTATCTTCAATAATATGGAGGTTATGTTTCATAACAATTTTTTGAGATTTTGAATTTTCACACCAATACACCATCCAGTCTTTCCATGGACACCATTACACCATCCAGTCTTCCTCGAGTCCTTCCATGGACGCCATCCAGTTTTTTTTTTGAGATTTTGTTAATTAGTTTGTTATCATCTCTCTCGAGTCCTTTCATGGACACCAATACTAGTGTTTGGTAAACGGGTCGGGCTGGGCCGGGCGGTCCGGCCAAAACCCGGGCACGGATACGAATAGCCATGGTTACGGGCGTTATGGGCACACGGGTACAACGGGCCGGGTATTACGGGTTTTTTTTTCAAAAATTCTGCCCTGCTCGTTTAATACCCGTGCTCGTCACGGGTTCGGGGGCAGGACTGTCAGAGTACGGGGGGCCAGGCGATCTGGTCCGGTCTGGGTCCGGATGCGGTTTTTTTTTCTATTTTTTTTCTTTGAAAACCAATAAATTATAAATCCAAATTCATACCAATTAAAATTCATTTGACATGATTATGGTTGTATATTTGAACTCAATAATTTTTGTTATAATAAAATATAAATCAAAAATTTCTTAAATCAATTACTTTAAAAATAATGAATTTAAAAAACAGAAATAAGAAATAAAAAAAACAGAAATAAAAAACAGAAATAAGAAAAACAGAAACAAAAAACAGAAATAAGAAAAACAAAATTTAAAAAACATAAATTAAAAAACAGTATTTAAAAAACAGAAATAAATCTAACCTATTTCAAAAATATAATTACTTCACATATTCAAAATATATTCAAAACAAATCAAATTACTTCACATATTAAAATAAATAAATCTAACATCTTTTATTAACCTATTAAAAATAAATCCAACATTTTGAAAAATAAATCTAACATATTCAAAACAAATCAAATTACTTAACATATTCAAAAAAATAGATCTAACATCTTTTATTAACCTATTAAAAAATAAATCCAACATTTTAAAAAATAAATCTAACCTATTCAAAACAAATCAAATTACTTCACATATTGAAAAAAAAAAAAATCTAACATCTTTTATTAACCTATTAAAAAAATTCAACATTTTGAAAATTGAATCTAACCTATTCAAAACAAATATAATTACTTCACGTATTTAAAAAATAAATCTAACATCTTTTATTAACCTATTAAAAAAATCAAACATTTTGAAAAATAAATCTAACCTATTCAAAACAAATCAAATTACTTTACATATTCAAAAAAATAAATCTAACATCTTTTATTAACCTATTAAAAAATAAATCCAACATTTTGAAAAATAAATCTAACCTATTCAAAACAAATCTAATCACTTCACATATTCAAAAAAAATAAATCAAACATCTTTTATTAACCTATTAAAAAATAAATCCAACATTTTGAAAAATAAATCTAACCTATTCAAAACAAATATAATTACTACACATATTCAAAAAAATAAATCTAACATCTTTTATTAACCTAGTAAAAAATAAATCCAACATTTTGAAAAATAAATCTAACCTATTCAAAACAAATATAATTACTTCACATATTCAAAAAAAAAACTAATCTATTTTTTTAATCTATTAAAAATAAATTTGAATTTCAAAAATAAAATCTAACCTATTCAAAATAAATCTAATTACTTCACATATTCAAAAAAAAAAATTCTAACATCTTTATTTAACCTACTAAAAATAAATCAGAATTTCAAAAATAAAATCCAACATATTCAAAACAAATCTAATTACTTCACATATTCAAAAAGAAAAATCTAACATCTTTTATTAACCTATTAAAAATAAATCCGAATTTCAAAAATAAAATCTAACATATTCAAAACAAATCTAATTACTTCATAAATTAAAAAAAAAACTAACCTATTTTTTTAACCTATTAAAAATAAATCCGAATTTCAAAAATAAAATCTAACCTATTTAAAACAAATCAAATTACTTTACATATTCAAAAAAAAAAATCTAACCTATTTAAAACAAATCTAATTACTTCACATATTAAAAAAAAAAAATCTAACATCTTTATTTAACCTACTAAAAATAAATCCGAATTTCAAAAATAAAATCTAACCTATTCAAAACAAATCTAATTACTTCACATATAAAAAAAAATATCTAACATCTTTTATCGACCTATTAAAAATAAATCCGAATTTCAAAAATAAAATCTAACATATTCAAAACAAATCTAATTACTTCACATCTAACAAATCTAACATAAACTAAATAAATATAACAAATCTAACATAAAATAAATCTTACAAATCTAATTACTTAACAAATTTAATAAATCTAACATTC
Source organism: Carex rostrata (assembly GCF_964058835.1). Lineage (NCBI taxonomy): Eukaryota > Viridiplantae > Streptophyta > Magnoliopsida > Poales > Cyperaceae > Carex > Carex rostrata. The sequence goes on along the minus strand of NC_135925.1, from coordinate 12,779,131 downwards.
AATAAATACAACAAATCTAATTACTTAACATTTGTTTAACATTCAATAAATGGGGGGAATTTGAGTTTAAAATTTGAATTTTAAACCAAAAGTAAAAAAAAAAAAAAAACTGCCACGGGCTCACGGGCAGGGTCAGAGGCACGGGCGCACGGGTTCACAGGCATGGACTCACGGGTATGGGTTCAAGGGTATGGGGGTCCGGGTTCTCACAAGTTTTTTTTTCAAAAAACCGGATCGGACCCGTTTAATACCCGCGTACCCGTGCATATCCGTAGCACGGACACGGTCCGATCCGAGCACAAACACGGGCGGACCGTTTTGGATTGAGCCCCCAGGAACATTTACCAAGCACTAACCAATACACCATTCAGTCTTCCACTCATCGGTCAACTAGTCAATAGATTTCCTTAATAAATAAAAAAAAAAATGTCACTTACAGCGTGGTAGCTCATAAAGAAGCAGAGTTGCTTTCAGGAAACTTCTTAGAAAATTCATGATGACAGGACTCCACTAAAATAAAATTCCCGTGCAAACACGCTTCAAAGTGGAAACTATTGTCATTAACACCTTTTGTACGATTCGTCAAAGCCCCAAAAACTTTTGTCGGAAAAAATAATCTTTGCCTCGTAATTATCCCACATAAGGCCATTAATTTATTTGTTATAATTTAAAATCATTTTTTGCAACTTCTGCGAAGGAGACCATTCTAGCTCCTATAAATCACGCATTTGAGGCCTTATATTCCACCAATCCTAAAATCACGCATTTCTCATCATAAACCAACATTTTTGGTTTCTCACCAGTTGCCACTGCTCGTAGAATACAGAAATTAAGGGAGATGGCTGAGTGGATTGTAAATTTTGTGCTCGGCAAGCTTGCTGATGTCGCGGTCCAAGAGGTTCTCAGCTTGCACGGTGTCGATAAGCAAGTGGAGACAATGAGCCGTGAACTCGGCCGGATTCAAGCTTTTCTAAAAGATGCCGACAAAAAACAAATAACAAATGAAAAGCAGAAGTATTGGATAAAGGAGGTGAGAGATCTTGCCTACTCCATAGAAGATGTTATTGACATCTTTCTCATGGAAATCCCACAACAAGAACCACAAAAATCCACAGGCATGATGCATAATATGAAAAGGATGATAAGGAAAACCAAAAAATACACTGCTGTACGCAAACTTGTTGATGACATAAGTCTAATTCAGGCCAAGATGAAAGAGATTCAGATGAGTAGACTTAGGTATGTAAAGTTGGATTTAAACTTAATGGTACTTAGTCATCTCTATGATTTAAATTTTTCTAATTATGTATATTTAAATATAATTATTTTGCTTTTACAGTTTTTAGAAAGTCCAACTTTTTTCATAATGCTAAATGTGTGTTAATTTGTAGCGTAGTAGTTATAATTCTACTTTGTAGTAGTGACTTGGATTCAAGTTTCAATGCTCAAAATATTTTGCAATTTACATTTTAGCCCTCTCAATTTTTTTTAAATTCTATTTCTGTAGCTATGGAATCAATAATCTGGGCGAGGACAGTGGAGAGATCCAACTGCCCATTAGGCCATTCGTGTTGCCAGACATTGATCCTGAAATTATTGGATTCGATAAGGATCGAGACCATATTGTCAAAGAGTTGCTTGATGAGACCACTAAAAGACGTTCTGTGGTTTCAATTTGGGGTGCTGGTGGACTTGGAAAAACGACTCTCGCACAGAAAGTATACAATAGGTATGGACCATGTGTTTTTTTCATTTTTAATCTCATCTAACCCTTTAATATATCCATGTTGTTACAACTACCTCATGTTTTTTGGAGGATCTTCTGCAGAGGTATTGTCAAAATGAAATGGTTGTGACATATTGTTGAATATGGTACATTTTAGACGTCTCCGGCCTAGCTATTAATGGCCAAACCATAGTCCTTAGATCGATAATAAAAATTCCAATTTATATTTATACATTAATTTGTCCATCAATTTACATGTATTTCTTTTTTCAGTCTATCATCTATAAATTATGGTTATACTATAATCTAATACATGTTTTATTTTATAGTAATGATGTCAAGAATCGCTTTGGACGTCGTATATGGGTTGTTATTTCTCAAAAGTTCAAACTAATTGATATTTTGGGAAAAATACTGCAACAACTCGATCCTCAAATCGATCCCAGCAAGCTATCAAAAGATGAAGTAGTTTTACTTACCAAGCTTCATGAGTCTCTTAGAGGCAAAAACTATCTCGTAGTCTTTGATGATGTTTGGACAGATGATCTATGGATTCAAATTGAATCAGTGCTTCCAGATGAAAATAATGGAAGTCGAGTACTTATAACCTCTAGGTCTTTTGATGTTGTTAAGAATGCAGATCCCGCATGTGAACCATACAAACTTGAATACCTAACAGATGATTTAAGCTTAAAGCTTTTATTAAAAAAGGCTCTTCCTAATCAGGATTCAAATAATGGTGCCTTTCATGATCTTTCTGAAATCATGAATAAATTTGTCAAAAAATGTGATGGGTTGCCTCTTGCATTGGTGGTTGTAGGAAGTTTATTATCCAAAAAACCATGCAACTATAATGCTTGGAGTAAGGTGTTAAAAACAATGAGTTGGGATAATGATGGAAAGAAATGTAATGAGATTATTGGCACTAGTTATGAGGACCTACCATTTGCTCTTAAATCGTGCTTCATGTACTTTGCTGCATTTCCCGAAGACTATGAAGTATATGCCAAAGATTTAATTCGAATATGGGTTGCGGAGGGCTTCATACCACAGGAAAATAACAGAACATTAGAAAAAACTGGAGAAAGTTTTTTGGAGGATCTTGTGCAGAGGTATTACTTCTTTATGTAATGCTTTACACATTTTAGAAAATTAGCATGCTAATTTCATTGTGCAAGTGGTGGTTCCAATTTATTTATTTATTTCATGAATGCCCTTAGGAATATATTAACCCATTTGGATTCAATAAAAGTCCAATATCAGTACTACAGGAGAATCAAAGAGAAAAAAAATACCGAAAAAAAGCAAAAATCCATCAGCCGTATTAGTTATGTATATAACATGCAATTGAATTGTTTTGAAGCATACTATTTTTCCCTCATCAAATATTTATTGCATAGAAAATTTATGAATGCTAATATTATAATACGCAATTAGTACTTTCTTTAACTGCTTTCTTTAGAAAATGTGACCTTTAATAATTTAGTTTTGATATTTGTGTGAAATCCTAATCGGATGTGGTTGTTTACTGAAATATAATTTTGTTATTGTATAACAGGAGCATGATTCAGGTTAAATCTAGATCTCCTGATGGGTCTATTCAGTGTTGCCGCATACACGATCTCCTACGGGATCTCGCTGTCCGAAAAGCCAAGGAAGACAATTTTCTCATGGTGTATTCACATCCAAAGGATCAGCTGAGCATGGGTGGGGCGCGTCGTGTGGCAGTTCATCATTCAGATTGTGACGAACTCGCGATGAGCCAAAACCTGCGCACTTTGTTGTACTTCGGTGACAAGTACATGCCAAATTGTTCAAAGCAGAGGCTACTAAAAGTGGTAAGAACTGACTCGTTGGATACCAAAATAAAATTGGAAATGTTTGAGGGATTGAGTCAGTTAAGATACCTAAATCTTACTGGGCAGTCAAGGGATGACAAGCGTGAGGAATGCTTAGAGAAAGCAACAAGTGCTATGAAGTTTCTACAAACTCTTATTTTACCGATTCACGTAAAGCTTCCTGATTGTGTATGGCGCATCAACACATTGAGGCATGTCAATCCAAGATCATTTTCTAAAGTGCCACCGTCAACAAAACTAACAAATTTGCAAATGCTTCCAGTGGTGATTATTAATGAATCATGGGAAACAGAGTTACCTCATCTACCCAATTTACGTGAGTTAAATTTATACAATGAATCATCTTCATGGGGGACAGCTGTCGCTTTCCTAGGCACAGTAGAACACCTGATCTCTCTCTCGATTTCCAGTTCTCGTAGTCCGTTAGACACATTTGACATGAGGAACTTCCCATTTTATCAGACTCTACAATTTCTCAGATTATATCAATCTAGAATCTCTCATAATGAAATGGTCGATGTTAGCATGTTCCCTCCTCACCTCACTTATCTTCACATTTATAATTACCAGTTCCATCAAGATGTAATGTTAGTACTGGAGAAGCTACCATGCCTCAAGGAGCTCGTACTAATCCAAACATCCACCACTAATCGAAAAATTAGTTGTTCGGCTCAAGGCTTCAGGCATCTAGAAGTCTTGTATCTTGATGAATCTTTCTTGGCAGAGGATTGGAAGATAGAGGAGGGTGCTATGCCCATTCTTAGAGAACTCACAATTTGGGGGTGTAGTCAATTGCGTGGTCTTGAGGGGCTACGACACCTAACCAACCTTCAAACATTGACATGGATAAAGTCGAGAAGTGGGGGTGATCAGGAAGATGAGATCTTGAACTTACTCAAAGATGTTGTTCCTTCAAATGTTCAAATCAATCTTCTTTAATTTCACTCCAGTTTGATATATGTAATCGTTCTCTCTTAAATTTCTTGTATGTGTGCTTTGTATTTATTTTTCAATTTAGTGACTGACATTTATATTTTTTTTATTCGAAATAAAAAACATAATTCAAGATTGCAACTTGAGCTAGCTTCATAAATAGGTTGCAAACGCGGTCAATAAATCCATGTTCGGAGTGCACTAACTAAATGATAAAGCATACACAACAGACAAAAAAAAATAATAATATACAAAGCACGAAATTTTTATTTCCGAAAAAATTGGTCAATTTTTCTTCCCTATTTGCTAGCGGGTCCATGAGTGAACCGAAATACCCCAAATTGATTTTGACATTGATGCTATGATCAGAGATTAAATTCTGGAGTTCAGAAAAAAGAAAATTCAGAAATTTATTTGATTTTGGAGAAGTACCTCAAGCGTCTAAATGTTTTAGAGAAATTTATATATACACCCATCAAAACTTTGTGATTTAGATATTTTCCCATCAATATTTTAAATTTAGTTATTTCCCCATCTAAACTTACTCATTTTATTAATATCCCCATTCATTCATTTAATCACTTAAAAATACAACTTAATATTAATAAAATTTTAAATTGACAGTTTTACCCCCATCTAATTCTTCCCTCTCCTTCACTACCCTCCCTTTTCCTTTTCCTTTGTTTTATGCAATACCCTAATTTTTATTTTTTTTAGAATTTTTTTACTATTTATTAAGTATTTAACAAAATTATTATATTCTGACCATTGAATTTTTGTACCCATCTTAATAAATAGTAAAATATTTAAAAAAAATGTAAAATTTGATATCGAAACACATTTTAACATATCCATTATATTGAACGGTTTGGATCGATTGTTTGGACTTCGAAAATATAAAGTTTAATCCGGTGTCATAAAAAAAATGTAATTACTTCGGATATCATTCATTTATTACTTTATTTATCCTTAAAGTTTCAAAAAGTACCATTTTAATCCTTAAATTTTTCAGTTTGAACCAAATCAACCCTACATTTCAAATCCATTAAAAATAATTCTCATTTATCGTGGAACATCACCTAAATCAATACTAGCACCGATATCTGTGCCACCATAAATTAAACTAATATATATTGACATTCATCTTTCCTTATTTCATAAATATAATTATGATATGTGAATACGGACGACGGACGTGGACCTTTATTATAGAAGAAGAGGAATCAACTTGTAACATTTGAAAGTTATAACAATTTATTTTTGTGAATTTTAAAATTTAAATAGTTTATCCAAACCATTAAATATGATCTCTATATTAAAATGTGCTTGAATGTGAACTTTTATATATTTTTTTGAATTTTTTTACTATTTATTAAGTATTTTATAAAACTTATGTTTTTAGTCAATTTTGTACTGACGAACAACAGTTTTATAAAATAAATAGTAAAAAAAATTTAAAAAAAAATATAAAATTTGATCTCCAAGTATATTTTAATATAGATATCATGTTGAACGGCTTGGATCGACTGTATATCACAAAAAAAATAAACAACAAACTCAAATCAACAACGCACTGGTAGAGGCAAACAATGAAGATCAAACATTTCTTTCATCCAAATATTGAACAGCAGAAATCATAAGGTGGAGATTTAGCAAAGCAACAATTCTTTATTGAACTTTATTTAATCATTAAATCAACCATTGACTCAATCAATTGAAGTAAGAAGGGAGAAGTGCAGACTTATCTGATGAGCTTATTAAAAATAATTATTAAAAAATGTTAAATTTTTAGGAGGAGATGAGCTTATAAAGCAGACTGTGTTCAATCGTACTGCACAACAATTTATGCAGAAAAACAAATACAAAAATAGTTAAATTTTTTAACAATTATGTGATATCTTAAGTAGAGCAATTACATATTCCTTTTAACTAAAAAGAGAAAACAATGACATATGAGACATTCGATCAACTTAAAAACAAAATAAACAATTTGAATAGATGAGAAATTAGATAAAATGACTTGTCTAAGAAACTTGAAAGCTTAGACTTCTTTATGTATTATAAATTTAATAGACGTCTCGAACACAAGAGAAACATGAAGATCTCATTATGACTTCATAGAAAGTCAAAAAAGAAAGGAGCTATATAAACTCCTAATAGAAAAATCCTATGAAAATATTATTTGAACTGAATGAAATATTAAAGAACTTCCCTAAATCATTACTTCTCTAAGCTACAGACATCAACTATGTACATGAATAAAACCACAGAAGACAGGCACATAAAAAAACAAAGAAATAAAAATTACTTGTCATTTGGTACATAGAAATCAAAAGTCACATCAACTGCCCCAGTCTTCTCCCCAGCATCTTTATATTCAATACCAACAATCTGACCTTTGTAGTTCTCATCTGACTCTTGGTATGCTGGCTTAACCCTCCGTACCGGTATTGTGACTGAATAAAGCGTACCAATGTCGGAGTCAGTACTCACATTCAATTCCACCTTATCCTTAGACTCGATATCCACAAACTCAGATAGGGTTTTGACAACATTTTCTAGAATCTTCTTTTTTGCTAGATCAGAGACAGAACACCGGTCAGAGAACAATACCATTTTTAGCCTCTGCCTCGCAATTTTTGCATTCGAGTCCCCCCGGACAAGGATAGTTTTGGGGAATAATATTTTCCAAGCAAGGATAATTCGGTTGAAGAAATTGATGTTCGCTATTTCAGGTGTTATTAATGAAGAGAGGCTCTTACTGGACAATGCTTGGGTTCGGATTGACAGCGTTCCAGGCTCTTTGTTTGTTGTTTTGGTCATAGCACCAAAATAGTTAGCTGGTCCGGAAATAAAACTGCCATATTGCACCACCTACACAAAACGAGAAATAACAAGTAAAATATTAACATAAAAAGTTGAAATACAATATACCAGCCAAATGTCATTAACTGCTTCCTTTTCTTCGATTTGGAGTTCAAATGCTTAAATATGGCTAAACTTAGGTTTAACCTAAGCTCCAACAACAACAACAAAAAAAGGTATGATTATTATGGTAACCTGCCAGATGGTGCTATACTGGTAGTCATTAAAGGTCTGATTAGCAGCTTCTTTTTATTTAGTAAAACCAAAATCTAATTTGCCAACTCTATTAATGGGAAATCGGAATTTTTTTAATCTGAGTACATCACATACAAAATCTGTGAACCAAGAAAAAATTTGATTCGCTCACAATGTTTACTATCCTCGTGCATATGTTAGTCATTAATGGGAAGGAGAAGTAAACAGATCATATTCAATGGATGCAACATAAGTTTACTGAGTTTTTTCACATTTTCAGCAAAACATGAATAGTCCACTTTGGTCAGTCACATGAATTATAATGGCAGCATATTGGTAGTTGTACCCGTAATGTTAAAAAACCATTATCTCTCCAAATTTTTTATCGTTTGCCCCTCCTATAAATGAGTATTACATTTAAAGGACACATACCAGATTATATATTTCTTCCTACAAGTCAAACTTACTAATTTTCAATAAAAAGCGAATGTTTTTTTATATTTTATGTACTATTTTCCAAAACTTTATTTCTCTTCTTTGGCTATTTATATGCAATATTCTTATTTTTTTTCTTTTGTTCCACGTGTTTGTATGTGCAAAGTAACAAAAATAAATTATATACTAAAAGACATTAGATGAATATTTTAAATTTTCACTTGTGTTAGTTTTTTTTTTATATAGATGTTTATTGTAAAGATGTTAATAATTATAATATAAACATATTTAATACTCGGCTAATATACGTAGGAACTTGGACTTCACTGCAAAATGTTGCATTTGACAAGTCAAAAATAAATGCTAGGAGTAATATACAGCATCCAGGATCCACAATTGTTTCAGGAAATAGGCACAATGGAGCAAGCAAGACCAAGCTTGAAATTAAGAAGAAAAATAAACAAAAAGTAAGACCGGGCTCCCTCTGCCCCACATAGGACCTGTAACTGTAGAACCATAGTATATTAAACCTAGGGAGAACAAGAAAGCTAAAAAGAGAGGGATAGAACCTAGTTTGATAGACAACTAAAATGGATTGTGATTTTTATCTGAAAACCAGGGTGCTCACATCTCCCTGTTGGAGTTTAATTTCTTGCAAGATTCGAAGTCAAATATACGAATATTCTGAATATGAACTCCCTAATTTACTAATTTCATCAATTCACAGTTTTGTTCTCGGACTTCTAATTTGAAATTACTAAATTAAAAGAAAAGTGGTAGTCGTATGTGAGTAATATCGCTTGCTGCATAATTTGCAGAGTAGACACATGAAATAGAATCTGGAATACTAAAATAAATAACCGAGTCATTCTGAAATTAGTATAGCAAGTAAATAATAAAGAACAAAGTTTCTATGTGAAAGTGGTAAAGCAGGTCTAACCAAAGGGGAAATCAAAGCCTGCTGTTACCTAATTTTTCTTTTGCTTTAATTGTAACAAAGCTTTGCTTAATAAACCCTGAGCCTGTCTCAACTGAATCTCAAATCAAACCACTCAGGCATTATTTCATCCACGAACTAAACCTACATTTCCAAATCCAAAACCCTAAAATCTAAACCCAATGCCAGGACTTGTAAAACCTGTCTAGAATACTCTAACTGAACCAACAGCCTATTACGGATAAAATTTAAGAAAAAAAAAATACCTGAAAGGCGTTGCTTGAATTGTAGCGCTTGGAAAGCAATCCCCTCTTTTCTACAGCCACCTTCTGTCCAGTCACAAAAAACCTAGATCTTGAGTGGATCCGAGCTTGGTGACCGTTGTTGTTGCCATGGCTGGAGAGCTCGCCAACTGGATTACAGGGAAGAAGAGACATGGAAGCGCACCCTTATGTGAGAGAGAGAGAGAGAGAGGAGACTGGCGCAGTTGAACCCTCGATTTAGAGTTAGCCTTACAAATGGGTCGACGATTGGTTGAATCTAGGCCCAATGAGAGATTCGGCTCCCTCTCAAATTGTACGGATTAATTGGAGACCATAATCGGACGGTGCAGCTGAAAAGTTAAAAAAAAATTAAAGACCCATGTGACTCCTCCGTACAATTGGAGATTATAATCGGACGGTGAAGCTGAAAAGTAAAAAAATAAATAAAAAAATAACCCATGTGAAAAGCTCATCTACAATTTTCCCTTATTTGCGAGTGTACAATCCTCTCTCCAATAAGTTGTCCCGAGTTCAAGTTAATAATTGTTCTCGTGATGATTAATTAACTGCACAACTCGATACTAGAGGTTAATTCTTTCGACGAATTGCATCAGCTCTATACAAAAGTTCTTTATCGAGGATTAAGATCACATTCTTTAACCTCTCTTTGTCTGAATCCTATTCTCTTGTCCAATATGCACCTCTATTGCTGGATTAAGTCTCCTTAATTTTTTCCTACAGAATAAAACAACCGAATATAAACTCCTTAATACATAGTAAAATTTAACTCTACTCATGTTGGAACGGCCTCCATAAGATTATAGTGTTCAGATTCTACCCTCTTCCGGTGTTATTAGGTGCCTGGAGGATGTGAAGTTGTGAACTCGTGTGTGATAGTAGTCAAGATCAGTGTTGCAAAATGCGGTATGCGGAAGGGCACCGCATACCGCATATACGGTATGCGGCCGCATATGCGGATTTTTATGCGGACTAATATATGCGGATTTTAAAATAAGAATTCATATATAATTTGTATCATTATATGCATAATCTCACAACAAAAATAAAAATACAAACATAAATGTGAAATAATGAATAACTGTAGTCAACATATCAGTTATCACAGGCCACAACTCACAAGTCAGTTATCACAGCATAATACATAAATTTCATAGCATACAAACATAATGCGGTTCTATGCGGCCGAATATGCGAAACCGCATAGAACCGCATATGTTTTTTCCTATGCGGTTTCCAACCGCATACGCATATGCGGCCGCATATGCGCCGCATAGAACTGCATTTTGCAACACTGGTCAAGATCGAACAATTTGGATCGGAAATTCCCCCCTATTTATATGGGGTCATAAGAAACCACATTGATGTGAGATGTGCATTTACAATTGGAAAGACCAGCTGGACACCTCCAGCACCTTCTGAAATTAAACAAGAAAAACTTTCACAGTCGTTGTGACCAGTGTTATCAAAATTAGACCGGTACGCTCGGTTGGACTTAAAAATCGGATCAAAAAAAAAAAAAAAAATTCAGTTCAGTTCAGTTTATTAAGAAGACTACATATACAAAATGCTATAGAACCGATAAAGATCGGATTAACTAATCGATTTTTATAAGAAAAATTCAGTTTTTTTTTTTTTTTTGCAATCATCTTAATATTAACTTACATATAAACTTTATAATCATTTAATAATGTTGACAGTTTATTAGTTATTAAATGTTAAATTTGTTTTGTGGTACTTTTAACAAATTTCCGTTCGATATGTTGTGCCCTGTTTCAAGACTTCCCACAAATAAGAAACTTAGGGCACGCAACTGTTCCGTAGAAAAAAAAAATTCACTCAAAGTGAATTTTCTTTTTCCCACGCGCACATTGTTTCGGCCATTCAAATTGGATCCGAACCCAAACCCATTCCCGCCTGGCAGCCGAACAGGTACTTAAGCTGTATGTTAGTACTGTGTGAATCATTATTTTTCCTAGGACATTTGATCTCTCCTTTCCCAAGATTCTCAACACTCAGAATACTTTACCATGTCATTAAAAAAAAAACACAGTCACATCATAATTGTACAACTGGTACATGACTAGGATAATCATAACATCATTGATCAGAGCAGGCATCAAATTCCTAGTTTATCAGCGAAAGCGATACTAAACCAAACCCATAAGCAAAGAACCAAATAAATCTAACAACACATGCTTGGTCTCCAACAAACATACAAGTAAAGAAATTTAACAAAATAAATAAAGCTCTGTGCAAATTCAGACATCACAGTCTTATAACCACCACCATAGTTCTATAACATGTCACCTACCCTATCAAAACGGTAAGAATATTTACATTTTACACAACCATACTACTCTTTCTCATCTCATCATAGAGACGTATACACAAGAAAGAAGCCAAGGTGGTAGTATAACAAACTTAAACAGAACCAGGTATAACGAATCAACCATGAACTTGAAGTTTAATTTATTTAAACAGGAGGGATGTTAGAGAAAGAGAATCCTTTGTAGCCTTTGTATGCATAATATGCTATTCTTGTGTAGTAGAAACCAGGCAAGAACATTACGCCACCCAAAATTGCAAAGAATATCCCTACATTATCCAATCAAAACAAAGGTATGATGACAATTAAACAAAAAAAGAAATACATGTGAGAATTAAAACTTATCAAACCAAACTATGTTAAAAGATTAAAATAAAAAAAAAAAAAAAAATAAGAGTTAGATATTACCAAATGATGCAGTTGCATAACTGCATGGAGTCCAAATTGGATTTCTCTGAGGTTTAATTTATGCAGTGAATGCACAATTTAGGGTTATTTGAACCACATTAAAGTAGATTGCGCGCACTTGCATAATTGAGCTTAGACTGGGTTATTTATACAGTATTATCAAGGTTTGTATACACAACTCAGTCAGAAATTCCCTTGGTATTACAACAATAATAACTCTATCCATCCAAAAGGACATGCAGGTGACAACTACGATTTCATAAGATCTCGGTTCGAGGAATAAGATCTCAGTGCAAGGACGTTAGTTTGATCAATAAATTCAATAACAATTCACACTGAGGTGATGAATTTTGTTACCCTAAATTGGTCAGCTAAACCTCAATCAAGTCAAATCGAAATTAAAAATTACCGTGGGCACGGTCACCTCCGACCCGATTGACTGCCATGAGAGACCCAGCCACTACAGAGATGAATCCGAAAACGAGTAGAGCTATGGCGAAGGCGATCTCCTTCACCGGAGGTCGGTTCTCAATCACGCGTGCCCCACCGTCTAGAAAGTCGTCCTCGTCGGTGATCGAAAAAGCGTGGTCGACGTACGCCATAGAGAGGAAGAAAAGAGGTATCTAGCTAGGGTTTGGTGGAGGGAGAGAGAGAAAGAGTTAATGGCAAATTTTAGAGAGCGGGCAATGGAAAAGGATCGGGAAAGAGGTTTTTGCGTGATGAGTTGATTTCAAGGATTAATCTCTGTAGACTTGGTTTACTGGATACCTTGACCGGGTATGCTTCCTTCGAGAAGGAATTCACATTCCCTCAGGTTATCTGACTGAGTACAATTAAAATAAACGGTACACGATCAACATCTTAACTTTACACGAATCTCAAAATCATAAAAATATGCCATCTCCGTATAGACACCGTTTATACTTAATCTGGACCGTTCATTTCAATTTGTATGAGTCAGGTACCTGGGAGGATAAGGATCCCGATAAGTCGGTGAAGGCACGTTTTTAGATAGAAATCATAGAATATAATAGCTCCCCTGTTTATTAATGAGTGCTATCCTCTGAGATATCTCATATTTATCGTGACCTACGTTTCCGGTGCCTATTCGGTAATAGAGCGGGGACCAGTATGATTTGAGCTTTAAGAGTCGTGTAGAACGTATTTGAACGGTTGAGATTTTCCAAAGAGTCTTGCAAAATATTAGGTATCTCCGAGGATGCGAATATAAATAATTCTGGTCAACTTCACACCCGTAAAAAACCTAGTACGCCGTGGCCACGCCGTTGGATTGGATCCGTTGATTACTTGTTCTTTCCATCGCTAGCGAAAGAAAAATAGAAAACTTGGCAATTCCAATTCTGCAAACACACACACACACACACATATATATAGTAATGCTACGCTACTTCGCGAATTAAAAGAGCTGTTTTAATTCGTGCTCATATCTCTAGTTTTGACGGCCAAATAGCCGATCCAAACCGTTAGATGTTTAATCTATATTAAAATGTGCTTGGAGACCAAATTTTACATTTTTTGGAATTTTTTTACTATTTATTAAGATGGTTTGAAAATCGCTGTTTTTTAATGGTGCAGAATTTTAATAAAAATAGCAATTTTCAAACTATCTTAATAAATAGTAAAAAAATTCCAAAAAATGTAAAATTTGGTCTCCAAGCACATTTTAATATAGATCAAACATCTAACGGTTTGGATCGGTTATTTGGCCTTCAAAACTAGAGATATGGGCGCGAATTAAAACAGCTCTTTTAATTCGCGAAGTAGCGTAGCATTACTCTATATATATATATATATAGATATATAATGTTTAAAAACACGAGAAAATAGTAATTTAAAAATAATTTTGTTATTTTTATACGTTCTCAAGTTAAATGTTATATTTTTCTTAGAATAATATTATATTAATATTTTTATAAAAATAACGAATTACTACTAAAATCTCACACACCTGGAAAGTTTTGCATAATAATAATAAACACATTAATAATTCATAAAATATGGTTGGCTTGCAAGATCTCTAAAATATGTAATAAATAAACTATTAATTATTATCAAATTTAATTGTATTACCGAGTATTATAAAACTTTTTATTAACACATGTTCATTCATATATATACGGAGTATATCGAATTCAATATATAAATTAATTGCAAAAGAAAAAAAAAAAAAAAAAAGATAGTAGGAAATCAAACAACCAGATCATAAGCTCATCTTGAATAGGATGACATTGATTTTATTTTAGTCCAACTCGGGCCTATCTTAATTAATTTGAACAAGTCCGATAACTAATTTGAAACGTTGCAATTTTGAATGGATGCGGCCACATTTTGAATACTAACAAATCAAGTTTCACTGTGGCGACTCTTGTGCAGCTAAATGCATGGCTGATGAAAACAAGTCAAGTTAGACTCTTAGACAGACTATTGCACATAACAATGAAATAGAAACCAGAGGGAAGGGAATTCATAATGCACATTGCCAACTTAATAAATTTTGATTTATTATTTATATGCCGTTGTAGTCATGTGACTGACAACTGACAACTGACAAACAAACGCCATTCAATTGTCAATAAGTAGGCAACACTGAGGCCCTTTGGCAGATTATTCACTTTGGAAAAAAAACAATTTACTCAAATTGAAGTTTTTATTTTCACAGTGAAGAGTAAAATCTAGTTCAAAAATTTTAAAACCTATACTCATTCTTATTTCCTACTGCGCTGCTGAACGGGCCCTGAATGTGTATTGAGTACCAAAAAACCCCAGAGAAGTTGTGAAAAAACCTTGGAGCGAAATAACATTTTGGTTCCGAAAAAAAAAATTTAGGCTTTTATGGTTTCTGTAGAAACCAAAGTAATCAAGTTGGTTTGGTAAAATATTATTTTTTGTTTATAGTTTTTTTAAAAAAATCAAATTTATGGAAAGACGAAACTTAAAATAATTGATATTAAAAAAATATTTACAAATTTATTTACTCTTGGATTTAATGTCTATCACATTTATTAAATTTACAAATTATTTGAAAAAAAATATAAATATATTAATTATAAATCGGATATGACAGACATTAAATCCGGAGTAGAACTAGGGTGTTCTTAAGTTCAACATTTTCCTTGGTGAGCTCAAATCTAAAACCCTTTGAATCGGCTTTAAACGACGAATCTGAATCATTGAAACCCGCATACTTTACAAGTGATGCGTCTACATGTAAAAAAAAAAAAGAAATTTGAATTTAATTTTGCATAGAGTAAAGTGCTCAAAAAATGTTCAAAAAATTAATGCATTAAAATTAATTTATTTACCTTCTAATTTTGACCGCTTGACTTTATACTAAATTAATTTGAATGCTTAAAATTTTCACATGTAGAAACATCACTCGTAAGATAGGCGGATTTCAACGGTTCAGATTCATCATTTGAAGCCGATTTGATGGGTTTTAGACTTGAGTTCACCAAAAAACTTGGTGAACTTAAGATCACCCTAGTTCTACTCTTAAATCCGAGAGTCGATAAATTTAGATTTTAGTCACAATTGATATTAGTTCAGACATTATATTTTATTATATAATGAATTATAATTTGAGTAGAACTAGGGTGTTCTTAAGTTCACCAAGCTTCTTGGTGAGCTTAAGTTTAAAATTCATTAAATTTGTTTCAAATGACAAATCCGAACCGTTGAAACCCGCCTACCTTACGAGTCGATGCGCCCACATGTGAAAATTTTAAACATTCAAATAAATTTAGTATAAAGTCAAGCAGTCAAAATTAGAATGTAAATTAATTAATTTTAATGCATTCATTTTTTTTAACGTTTTTTGACCGCTTGACTTTATACTAAAATAATTCTAATGTTTAAAATTTTTACATGTAAACGCGTCACTCGTAAGGTAGGTGGTTTTCAATGGTTCGGATTCGTCATTTAAAATCGATTTGACGAGTTTTAGACTTGAGCTCACCAAGAGACTTGATGAACTTAAGAACACCCTAGTTGTACTCTTATAATTTTATAAAACTTGAAACTTTTTTTTTTTCAAAATTTACTAAATGAAGATAAACTTTAAATTTAACATTACAAATATAATTTATATAATAAATATATCACATCTATAAAAATCACAAGACCTAGTTCATATTTTGTAGTGAGTAATTTAAATATTTCTTGAAAACCTATTTTTTATGATTATTGTTGTATCACCAATTATACTCAAAAGTTTTCAATTATTTTACAGTTCAATTAATGACAAATAATATTATTGATAAATAATTTCACTTTTAATTTCATAAAAAATGTGTAATTGTTATTGGTATTAAATTCTTTTACAGTAAATGATAATTTCTACCCTGAAAATTTCCCTCAATGTTCAATCGTATATCCCTACCTGGTATTCTCATGGTTGGTGGGTCCCACAATAATTTTTTTCTTTCTTTCTTTCTTTATTGCTGCAAACGAACCGAATCAAATCAAATCTGCCCTAGTTCGAATTCGAATTCGAAATAATTTCAAACCAAATCCAATTCGAAATTGAAATAGATTTCAAACCTAAAAAGCCAGTTCGAATTTGGTTCGGTATAATTCGAATCAGTTCGATTTGATTCGAAATTAGTTCGTAATTGAGCTTGAGCTTGAGCGTAATTCAGAAAATCAGAAAATCCAAAAGAAATCTAAAAAGCCAGTTCGTAATTCAGAAAATCCAAAAGAAATCAACAAAATTTAGCTTGAGCTTGAGCGTTTGAGCTTGTTAAAATCTGAAGTTTGAACATCCTTTGACACCTCTCCTTCTATTGGTTTGTTAAAATCTGAAGAGAAAAAATTTAGTAGAAGGAGAGGAGAGAAAGAGCGAAGGAGACAGTGGAGATTTTTTTTTAGTCGGCTAGGTTTAGGACTTTAGGTTACACGCGGAGATTTTTTTCTTTTCTTTTTGTTTTTGCTCTAGCGTTAATGACACGCGGAGACTTCGAAGTTTGAACCAAATAAACTAATAATTTTCATAAGAGAGAGCGTGAGAGGAGAGACACGCAATGTTGTTCGTCAGATATTAATTGGACGGTCCAGGTTACACTCGGAATTTCGAACCAAATAAATTCGCGATTCTATTCGAATCGATTCTGATTAAGTTCGAATTCGAAATTGAATTAATTTCGAATCGAACTGGTTTGAATTAATTTCGAATCGAATCTATTTCGAATCGAATTTTTTTCGAACTTTTTCGAATCAAACTCGAATTGAATTACGAACTACAAATTTTTTGTGCACCCCTAATTGTGGGGGAGGAGGGAATGGGGATGTCAAAATACATCGGTAGAGGAGTGTTCGTTTATGAGGGAAGCAACTGCGATAAATGGGATTGACGAAGTGGAAGCAAGAATGTCGGCTTGAATAACACAAATATGGATGAGAATTCAATGTCCCGAAAGCCTAAGAGTTCTTCTTTAAGATTCATCATGGAAAATGAGTGATGGTCTAAAATCAGACCGAAAGACGTAGTCGATGAACAATAGGTGAATATTCCTATACTATCCTTTATTAGTACAGAGGGACAAAGAAGACTAAGACGTAAATATAGTTATTGGTTCAAAAGTACAAGATGACAAAGAGGTAGAGGAGAAAGGGGAGGTAGCATATTTGGTTAGGAAAATATCTTAGAGTTGTTGTACTCAAAGGTCGAGAGTTCGATTTCTCCTCACGACTTCGCAGCCTCTGCAAAGGTTTTCGACAAAGAGGTAGAGAAAATTCTCCGGCTGATGTCCGAGTAGCAAATATTTTGAATTAAAGATTAAATGATATATTAAATTATTTATTATAAATGGAATAACCTAAAGATAATAAATGTATCTAAACTTAAAATTCTTAATAAATTATCAACATCACAAACAATTGATTCTATTGTTGGGGTTGGGTTTGCTGGGGGGTAGATTTCATAAACAATTCTTTTGCTTGTAATATTCAATATAATATTTAAAATGTATGATTTAGAATTAAAATTAAAAAAATTAATATGGTGTTTTAACAGGTCAGAACAATTTTTGACCGAACATAACGAATGAATAGAAATATTGAGACAAAAAATTAGGTCGAGACTTGACGAACATAGGGTACGTTTGACAAAAAATTAGGTCGAGACATTTTTGTCTTTTATACAACAAAAATAATCGTATTATACTAATTATTTGACCTATAGTTTTAAATATATGACTTCGGCTTGATTCATTGGGGTCGCTGTTTGAAAATTTGATTCAACCAATGAATATTATTAATGGATATTTTTCTTAAAAAGTGGCTGATTGTTACGCTTGTAATTATGTTTTAGTAGGTCACACAGGAATATATATTTAATACATCAAATTTATATCCTGTGTGCTAACTATTGGCACCGTCAACTCTTATGACCATCAAAAATTTTATATAGTTGACATCCAAAACTCACACATTTTTGTTTTTGAGAAAGAGAAATCTGACACCTGCATAAGAAACTTTTATTTCCAATGAAATCATGTTACGGAAATATGGTATATATTTATCTGAGTCTGGCTAATATAACATTAGTGTCATTCCAGCTTGTATAACATCAATTTCAAAACCTATCAAATTGATTTCAAACGGTGAATCCAAACCGTTCAAACCGATCTACTTCATTAGTTATGCATTTCATGCAAAATTTATATTTTTTTGAATTTCTTTAGTGTCAAGTCAAGCGGTCAAATGTGTGAGTTTTTAAGTTAATTTTAATACATTTATTTTTAACATTTTTTATCACTTGATTTGATACTAAAATAACTCGAAAATATAAAATATTTGCATGTAAACGCATCACTTATAAAGTAAATCAGTGTGAATTAGTCGTTTGAAGTCTATTCAATTAATTTTGAAGTTAGTGTCTGATAGGCCTAAATTATATACATATTCGATCTGATTTTTATCACGAAATAACATCAAATATCTTGTATTTTGAATATAAAGTGAATAGAATACACCTAGGATTAAGTTACTGCGTTTACTTGGTTTTAACTTGCAGGAAATGAAGAAAAATGCTCACTGCGGACACACGGTTTGCGATATGGCCGCAATAAGTATTTAGATGGATTTCTGGACACGCGCCAATTTTAAAAATGTATAATAAGCTATACATCAAAATCCGTGCGGATGCACGGATATCGATGCGGACGCACGGATTTCGATGCAGCCGCACTCTGGTCGCACAGGAAAAGTCCGAGCCTAGTGCGGATCTCAATGCAGCCGCAGTGCGGGTGGTTGGTACTGTAGCAGTGCGGACGCACTGTAGCAGAACGCATAACTGGAGCATGATCTTAAAATAGCCATAACTTTTGACTCGTAACTCCGATTTAGGCTTGCGACCACTTTTTGGAAAGCTAGGAAGAAGATCTACAACATGAGAAACTAAAAAAGGAAATTTGGAGTCAGTTGGATGCAATAAACTCGCAGAAAGCCAAAATTACACGGTTTCTATTTTTGGCGCACCAAGGACACGTTTTTACAGCCAAATGTGGACAAAGCAATCCTGGAAAATAATCCAAATATAGCACCCACTAACTCCACTTTCTAGCCTCTAAATTGGACATGGTCTTTAGTTATAAAAGAGGAGGTTCATTATCCATTTAAGGCATCTCTTCGCAAAGATCATCCAATCATCATCCAATCACATTCTCATCTCTCTCTCACCCCTTGGTGCATATCCATTTCCAAGGAAACACACAATACTTAGTGATAAATTCTGAAGTAAGGAAAGCTTTCAAGCAAGAAGAAGAAGGGTTTCCTGAGCAAGATTCGGCAAGATAGAGGACTTTGATCAAATAAAGGGTGTAATCATTTCTTTATTTCATTTCTTCTTACTTTGCCAACTTTTTGTAATGGATCTCTCTCTAGGGATTTAGGTCAATGCATGAACTTGTTTAATTGTATCTTATTCGGTTATTTGTTTTTGTTATGATTGTTTTATGAGATTTGATGTTAATTTATGTGATTTATCATTTGTGTTAATTACATAGTTAATACTTGAAATCGCAGTAGTCCCGTGTTGGATTCGAAAGAACCAATATTGCTAGGATGAGAGGAGAGTACCAAATTATGAATGCAAATACCCTAGGTTTGGATTAGGATCTAACCAATTTGTAATCTAAGCCGGAACTACAGAAATTAAAGTTAGGAATTTGGTGAAGGACCTAACCGTGAAGGCAAACCCTAATTAGGACATCTCAAATCGAATCGGGTATTGGTATGAAGGACTTAATCGTGAAATATCAATATTTGAGGAGAGGAGAGACCAACAAGAGCTTAATAGGTCTAGGTAACTAGGGTGGGGGACTTAATCGAGAAGTCCGAGTTACCTAGGCATGTTATTAATTTACGAAAGTAACCCTTAATAACATATTAGGTTAGAAACCTCGTCAAATCATACATGAATTCAAATAAATACCGAATTAATAGAGTTAGCAAGAGATTGTAGACCAAAGACCCCTAGATCTCTAAATCTTGAAAGCAAACCAATTCCTTTCTTTTACTTTTATTTACAATTATTGTTTCGAACTCCTTTCTTTTGGGTATTGAACCCAACCTTAGGAATCGTTAGAACAAACCCCCCCCCCCCCAATTTACCTTTTTGCACTTTACTTTATTTTCTGAAATTTATTATTTAAAGTTTAAGCATAGTAATTAAACATATTCCCTCTGGATCGATATCCGACAATATACTACTTTGATAGGATTGTATACTTGCAATCTGAACCAAAAGCGTATTTAGGGTTTAAAAGGTACATCTAATTATACCGAAGCTTTTTACCATACCCTTTGGACGTATCAGTGTCATATGACACCAATATCATACAAGCCGGACTCTTTATTTCTTATATAATTTGTTTGTCAATGACCGAGTCAGGGAAAAGAATGCCTGTTTAAAAGACTTTCTATATCCCAAATTTGAATCTCCATTTCGGTAATTAGTTCCCAAAACTAGTTGAATAGGAAATATTAGATGGTTTTGCAAAAAAAAAAAAAAACTTAACAGCGTCAATTAAAAAATGAGAATTTGAATTTTGGTAAAATTATAAAATTCAAGTTATCCTTTCAAATTCTCACAAATCTCCATTCTTATATTAAGCATGAGGATGTCCTGATCCGCCAAATTAGGATTAAAAGATGAAATTCGGATTGAATATCAACTCTCCAATCAAAAATTATGATTCTATGAATCTTTTTAATGTTATTTTACGTGTAGAAGTCTATATTTATTTAGACATGTACTCAGATTGGTCTTGATTGGTCCTGATTTTTTTTTCTATTTTTTAAATATCATTTAAAGAATTTTTGAATTGATTGGTCATGTCTTTATCTATTTTTATTTTTTACAATTTAAGAAATATTATTTGTCATTTAATATATCATTTTGTTTGAGATTTTTTTTATGAAAATATGTAAAAAAATATCAAAAAAATATGTCATTTAATATGTTATTTAAGGAATGTTAGTTATGTGTAGATGTCATTTAATATGTTATTTAAGAAATATTATTTGTCATTTAGTCTAAATTTTTATGAAAATATATCATTTTGTATGATATTTTTTATTCTCTTATAATATGTCTCTGTTGCAATGCACGTGCTCGATATTAGTAAGTATTATGAGGTTTTATTACCTGAAGGTTCTGCTTTAGGTGCTGTTTGAAATCATATATGACAAAATTTAGCAGAAATTTTGCCAATCTGTTAAAAGAGGATTTGATTTGTATTAGTGCCAAAAATAAAAGAGGAAAAAAAAAAACAAGATTTTGTAGGTGACCGGATCTGAATTAGTCAATTAGACCGAGAATAATCCCTTTCCCAAGTAAGATTTTATTATCTTGTTTTTCAATTTGGGCCCAATTAGGCCCAAATTTAAGCCTAGGAATTCTAACTAGTAGATAGAGAATTGGATACGGGCCTATGGTTTTAAGTCAAAGTTCAACTACTCACCTTTTCAGCCCAAATAAATTAAATAAGAAATTTGGTAATAGTCGCAATATTTTGTTTAAAAAAAAAATGCAAGTTATGAAATTTGCATAAAGTTCCAGTACAAGTTAAGACATTAACAAATAAACTTATGCAATGCATGAGCGCCATAGCCAATTAGTCATAGACTTAAAACAACTGCCTTTTGTGTTCCTGTATCCAAACTAAATTAAAAGTTCAGGTTTCCTACTGTTACGTACCAATTCCAAGGTGACTGGTCGTAATTTTCGAGTTAGACTCGAGTTCGTGTGTAAAGTATTCAGACTCTAACCTCCAGTTGCCTTGTGTTTGTGTCAAATTGTGAACTCCTTTTCGAGCCTAGATTTGAGCCTTATATAAGTTGGTCTTTTACTATCACATAGCGCAACGATCTGGAGGCCTGACAGTTTTATTTGACGAGGCAGACAATATGGAGTTTGTTGCAGAGATCACTCCATATGAGTGATCTCGAATTCGAGCCGGGCCTTGCCAAGATGCTCCCTCGGCGAGAGCTCTCGTGGGCTTCGGAATTGAGCTCTTGCGGCCCAATTCTTTGGGTTGATTCAAGGATCCTCGATGGATCGGTCAAATTGGTTCGGGAGCCATCTTTATATGGACCCATGGCTCATGATCCTATCACGTACTAATTAATTCCTTTGCTTCTTTTGTTCTTTTGCCCCAGGAGAAAAATAAGCAGTAATTATCATTTCAGATTTGTAAATAGCGTATTTTTTTTTTTGTTTTTTGGTGTAAAGCCCGTAGGCAATTTTATTTATCGAAAGAGTTGCAGAGTAGTTGTTACATGGCAAGTTACATGGCCGCAACGAAATAACCAAAATTCTACAGTTGAGAACAGCAAACAGTGGTCTGAATATGAAGGAGAGAAGGCCCTATTATTCATTGCAAACCGCTACGATGCGAAAGCCTTCGTAACAGCTTACTTAGGTGTTGGGAAGACAGAGGATGTTCCTGGCCGAAACAAATTGTTCCGGGCCGTTCCTGGGTATGTACCAAAACCCCCTTGTTCTGGAAAGGCCAAAACTGATCTTCCCTGCCAGAAACAGTACCCGAAACTTGCTGATTTGCACCGAAACACAGCTGTTCTAGGCCGTACCTTGGAGTGCAGAAACGTGCATGTTCTGGAAGGGCCAAAACAGAATGGTCCTGGCCGAAATAGGGACCGGAACAATCTGTTTCTGGCCAAAACATATCCGTCCCTGGCTGCTTCTGGGAATGCTGAAAAGGGACCGGTTTGGTGTAAGCCGAAACCAGCTGTTCCTGGCCACAACAGGGGTCGAAACATCCAGTGTATTGCCCTGGGTCTGTAAATAGCGTATTTGGTACCACAGGTACGGTTACAATAGTTTTGGAACAAATAAACACGTTGTAGCAATTATCATTTCGTTTTGAAAATAGTGTATTTGGTACCACAGTTACAATAGTTTAGGAACCCACAAACAATTTTACATGATCCCTACAGCGTCGACAGGAACTGAAAATTGAAATGAGGGGGACTAAATAAGATATTGTACGTAGTGTTATTTTATTTTATAAGAGAGATTAAAGAAAATATAAATACTTATAAAAATTATAAATTATAAAAGATTATTATTTTATTTATGAGGTAGCTAAGCCATCCCTAATCACTACATCGATCCGCCCTCGACAACGCTAACAATCACAACAAAATCAGAAAAACCCTATACCTCCCTGACAAGTGACAACCTCTTGACTTCCAAAACGAGGGATCTATTAGCAAATTATAATTCGTTAGGGTTATATAGGCATATTGTTGGTACCTTCTCTGGCATATATAGACAATCTCAAGTTCATTGCTTCAAGAAACAGAATTATACACACGCATGCATTAATGGACCCAAAAGCAAAATTTGTACCTTTGGACTGGTGGTCAATACTCTTAAAAAGATGCCTCTCTATTTTCTCTTTCTCTCTTTTGCAAAGCTTGATTCAACTTTCAAATGTGTACACGCTAACCACATCAGAATTTTAAATTTTTTTATTTTTTTTTTGGGAAATTTTAAAGTGGCTGTCAAATGGATAAAATTTCTGCTTTTCATAGAATAATATACCGGTTGATTGGAAAAATGCAGCATTTTCATGGACAAGTATCATTTTGTTAGCAAATCAAACTAAATTAAAGGGTTAGCTACTAAAAGTTAATTACTTCTTTCAAAAAAATAAATAAAAAAGAGGCACCTGCTAGTTACAAAAAATATTATCTATAAAACTTAATAGTCATCATTTCATGGGAATTTGCCAAATTACTGCCTATACATGCATATACTTATTTCTCATTAATTCCAGGACACCAATTACTACAATGCTACAAATCTCAACAAAAAAAAAAAAAAGATTTATGGATGAATCAACATTACAATTTTGGATTCTCAGCCAACACGAATCCTCTTTGTCGGTTGACGTGGCACGAAAATGGAGGCAAGATCGGTCGGGACACAGAAAAACAACTCTTGTGGAATTTTCCTTTTCACCGTCTCGGGCCGCCTTTTCCTAGGGGTAGGAGGGCAGATTAATGCCGGTTTTACGGCATCATCTTCCAATTTTGGTGTAGTACATTGGTCTTCATGATCTCCGACAGAATTTTCTTGTGCGGGTTTATCCGTCAAGGTTCTTATGGGGGGTAGAGACGGCAATTCGATGGCGGAAATGGCGAACTCCGTTCCCATAATTCAAATAGTTTCTTTCTTTTTTGTTTAATATGTATGAAGGTAGTTTATTGTGATGTAGGACAGTATGGAAGGATATATATGGAGAGGGACAGAGAGATAGAGAAGAAATGAAGGTGTTTAATTCTTTTTTCTTTTTTTTTTGCTTCTTTCTTTTTTGGAGTTGGCGTGGAGAAGCAAGAGATGGAGGTGATGATGGAAATGAGCAAGCGTTGAGAGGGAAAAAGGTGAACAGAATTATATCATATGGTGAGGCAGTGCAAGTATATATGTTAAATAGTCGTATGAGAGAGAAGAACATGGATCTTCTGTGGCATACATGATGATGTTTAAGTGTCATGAGTCGCTTTCAAGGAGACCTATTGACTCGCTTCAAATGGGTAACATGCCTTAATTAAATGCTTTAACTAAATATAGCTTTAATAAGGCTTAGCTGTTGCATGTGCTGTGTCAAGGTAATCTCATCTTTGTTCGGATCTACTCTTTTCCTTGCATTTGCTGATACTTTTAATTAAAAACTTGTTTTTATTTTTTCAAGATCTTGTTTCTCATATTGCAATTATGATATTGTATTTATGTGAATTTCATGCTTTCTTCTATAGGCAAAGTTCGTAAATTAAATCATCTCATTTTTTTTAATATTAACTTATTTAAAATTACTAGCATGAATATATATTGGTTATATATGTAATAGATTTGCCAGAGAAGATATAGTTACTAAATAGCGTGATTCGACTTATATTATCGTAAAATATTCATTGAAGATAGCGCCTCATTCATGTATAATTTACTAAGTAAATAAAAAATAACAAAATTTATTATAAAATTTATCGAACATTATTTGACAAACATATTAAAATTTCGAGCGAAGGAGAGGTTAACACGTCATAATGGATAATTAACTATTTGTGAGATTACGTGCCACTATTTTAATTATACCCTAAGAAAAATCAAATATAATTCAATTATAAGACAATTAAAAATAATTATAAAATGATGCCACTCAGAATCACAGTGCTCTTTTATAAATTATTATAGAACTTCCAAATTGACAACATATAATTAAGAAGTTGACACGAGAGCACAGCAAGGGAGATTGTGAAATCACCACATGAGATCCACTCGTCATTGGGACCCACTTAATAACCCAATTTCATTGGGAGGCCTAGTGGTATGCATAATTTCTTAATAACCCAATTTCATTGGGACCCAATAATGCGGTAAATCCATGAGATAATCTTGGCCATCTATTTCTTCATTTGATCTTATTCAACGGTTGGGATTAGTCTATACTTGCTCTCTATTTTTTTTATGAGCATCCAAAACAAAGTTATGATGTCCTTTATGATCTTCTTTTCTCTCCATCTTAATTTTACCATAATTATATTGTTGGAATTAAGAACATTATATGAAAGGTACAAAAAAAGCACAGCCACATGGCATTGCAACTACACAAAAACTAGCATTAATTTTATGAATAACTGTCTAGCTAGCTATAGTACTATGATTAGTCTTGATATAATTGTTGTTTGGAGGCTATCTTAATTTTTTTAGGTAGTAGGCAACCTCCTACAAATAATTCGTAGAACAAATAAAACAAAACTATATATAATTTTCACAATTTCAGGCAATCATGACATTATATGCATGCAATAGTAAACTTTTAACATTGATATATAGTATAGGCTTTTCGCTTACTAAGTCAAAATAGAAAATATATATATTGAATGCAATGACATGACATAACATTCTTCAATTAATATTGGTTTTATGATTTAAAACTAGCTAGACAGCACTATTGTCCTTTTTGGTGAATTTGCTGCCATCTTATGTCTTATGTAACACAGATGTACTATAAAATGGACATGCATATTAATTACTGGAATTTTTGTACTGAAAGATTTACTGACCTTGACATGGATGTAACTTTTCTTTATAACACAGCTACGTACCTATCTACACCCATGCAAAGATTTGGTGTCATTTTCTTGCTGGGATACAGAATTAATGTTGTTTGTCGACTAATGATTTAGTGCAAATAATTGTATAATGGCATTAAATATGAAACGGGACAGCATTAAATGACGCATTACTATGGTTACCCACGATTGTTCCTCTACTCATCTTGTAAACTCATAAAATATATATGAGAACAAGAGAAAATCTAGAAGATTTTCTTTAATTTATAAGAAATGTTTGTGGATATGAATCATGCATATATGATGCCACTAAAATATTGTAGAATTGGTAACAAACATGCATTAAAATTAACCAGGCGTCAATTAATGCTTCAATGCCATTTATATATATATATATATATATATATATATATGCACAGCAATAATTAATTATCCCTTTCATGCATGGTCATAATATGAAAATTTCTCTCTGTGGGAAGAGTTGATTTAAAATTCAAACTTCATGGGTGGTTTATTATTCCTTACAAAGTAAGGGACCTATATGCAAAATCTCAAAGATCCCAGTTTTCATCTTAGACAAAAGCTGTTTGGGATCACATGGCTTTGTTGGGTTAATAGGGTTTAACTTTTCATTTTAAAAGGCATCATTCTTAATCATGCCAACCAATCTATTCAAGCTAGAAAGTCTTTAGGCAATATATATAGTAATATATATATAACTGCCAAAAATAATAATACACAAATTGATCTATTTTGAAATTAAGTCTTCATGCATGTCATTACACAATGTACAATTATTTTTCCTTAATGTTGTAATTAAGTAAAACTTCCAGCTAAAAATGGTAATAATCTGTACTTTTTACCAACAATTTTTTTTCTCTGGTAGATTAATTGGGCTGGTAATTAATATGTGTACATAAATCAGCTGAATATTATCATTTATTGCAATACATATACCATATGACCATATAATTATATCTTGATTAGATTATTTACTTCTGCCTTTTGTTCAATATTTTGCTACATTAATTAATTTCCCTGTGCTGGCTGTGTTGCTGCTCCATGCTCTTGTACTGTTGATTATAATATGAGTTTACCTAGGAATCTATGATATATGCTGCCTCATGCATGTTAACTGTTTACTATTACGGAATTACATTACTGGTACATATAGGGAGGGGTATCTTACCGCACACTAATAAGTAATAACAAACACCAATTATACCAACTGGATCCAGAATAAATAGCATACCTAACATACTAAATGTTGCATGTTCTCCCACCAGATTTGGATTTATCTGAGGACCACCTTTTCTCTAATTATCATGAGAAGTTTCATCTCTAACTACTTAGCAGCAGGGGAGTACTATATGTTACAAATTACAGGATAAATACAAAAACAGGGAAGATTTGGAAATCAAAGTTCTTATACATGCATGGTCATATACCTTCTGTTTTGTATAGTTTGCATTTTTTTTTTGCTGATGTATCATGCAAAATCATGTATAATATAATTACTAAAATGTGAACTTGAATATAAATTTTGGCTTTATAAAGGAAATCACATTTTATACCCATAGTTCTATTTTTTAACCTTGTAAAAAAAGTGATGCATTATATAGTGGCAACCAATTGATGGATCTGAATTGGGTGTCATCACTGAAGTGCTTTTTTTTTCACTCATATCTTTATTTAATTATTATTATTATTTTGTTTTTTGCTATGGAAAAAGAGCATCATAAGGTGTTCCACCACCAATCCAATAGAATTGAGTAGAGATGAAGAAATAGAACATGGCTTGATGGTGTGCCAAAAGGAATTTAAGCTTTCATCATGGGTTGTCTTGTCTGTTACTTGGCATTTAATTTACTACCAGTTGACTTATTACCTTAGATATCAAAATCCAAGATAGATTGCTCACAAGTTATAAGAGTTTGCACTTCCAGAGATGGCAGTGAAGTCAAGGGTACATCGGGATTGCACAAGCTACTGCGCTGCCAAAATATTGCAAACAAATTTTTAATTATTTATCACTTCCAGCTTTTATTTTCTCATTGACGTTAGTGTTTAAAATAGGTGATATGCCATGACTTGATGGGACATATATTGTGATTGAAACATGTGATGTGAAATTAATTTTTCTTTTTCACATTTTATGACTGATACGATAATTTTTTTTTTTTACATGACATAACATGATGTGTATAATATAATAGATAAAAGACATATCACGTCCGTACCACGTTACATTTTATTAGTCACACCATATGATAATGACGTAACGCGTTGGTTCAAATATGACAGTCACATTTAACTTATTTTTGGCAGATTTTAAATTGTTAGTTGAAGAAAAAAAAACTAAGAAAAATACCTAAAATTGAAAAGTTGCAAAAAAAGTTATTAAAAGAATCCTACTCCACAATTGTGTTGCAGGTTTTTCATATCTGTTTTATGAGAATTGCAGGTGAGTTTGAGAAAATGCGTATCCTCTGAATTAACTCGAAAGGAAATTTTTTGAGTTAACCGATATTAACCGGTTGATTTTAAATAGAGTTAATATGACTTCTATTTATAACATATGATGCTCTTCAATATTAACACGGATCTAATCCGTAAGAATCTTAAAACAGATTAGATGATCGAGATGCATTTAACTCAAAGATTGTCTTTTGAGCAAATACATAGAATACAAATTCGAGTTTGAGGGACTTTGTATTGAAAAAAAAGGAAATATAAGAAATCATTTGTTAAATTCACGTACGGATCACTGACGTTAGGACTTCATCCGGCATGGCGTGTCATTTTAAATTGGAACCGAATCGTCTGCCCCCCTGGGGACAGAAAATTCCTGCCCCTAGAGTCACTGCAAAGTGGGCCCTCATTTAACCCTAAACCCAAAACCATTTTAACCCTAAACCATTTAACAGTAACCGGGCCCATCCGCAGTGACTCTGGGGACAGGAGATCTGATTCCTTTTAAATTCTTTCGTTTGGATTTACTCCGAGTTATAATGGGCTTTTCTACTAAAGTTTTTTAACTTTTGTAAATATTAATCCAGATAATGTTCTCTTAAGAAATTTTTTTACCGATCATGATATGCGACATTTCAAAAACGAGATCGCTCTCAATTTTTGTTTTGAATAGGAAGATTTTTATACTGTAATTTTATGCGGTGCATGTACCTAGTCACTAATTTGAAATTATGTTATTTTTTTTATATTTTCAAAAATTGATTGAAAATGAAAATAACTATATTTTGTAAATTATAATTTAATTCTACTACTAAAAAAACATTAATCATACACGATATGCATGATATATGGATGACAAAAAATTCCATTAAATTTATATGTAAAGTAAGAAGGCCCGTGTTAAAAAATAAGCTCCAACATTCATATACGGTTAATTAAAATAGAATTATGTATAAATGTGCTCCAACATTCATACACAGTTGTTTATTAAGCAATCATATATGGTTGGAAATAATTATATATAGTTCTGGTTAACTTAACCATATATAAATGAGCTCCAATTATTGTACATGGTTTATTTATACCTACCGTGGATGAATGCTTCATAGGGTTTTTCGAAAAAGAAAAATCATGCTTCATAAGCTTTCATCATGCATGGGTTGTCTTGTCTGTTACTTGGCATTTAATTTACTGCCAGTTGACTTACCTTAGATATCAAAATCCAAGATAGATTGCTCACAAGTTATAAGAGTTTGCACTTCCAGAGATGGCAGTGAAATCAAGGCTACATCGGGATTGCACAAGCTGCTGCGCTGCCAAAATTAATATTGCAAACAAATTTTTAATTAATCACTTCCGGCTTTTGTATTTTGTATTATTTATATTTATTTTATTTATATAGTTGACATTTTAATTAATCACTTCATTGACGTTAGTGTTTAAAATAGGTGATATGCCGTGACTTGATGGGACATATATTGTGATTGAAACATGTGATGTGAAATTAATTTTTCTTTTTCACATTTTATGACTGATACGATAATTTTTTTTTTTTACATGACATAACATGATGTGTATAATATAATAGATAAAAGACATCACGTCCGTAACACGTTACATTTTACTAGTCACACCATATGATAATGACGTAACGCGTTGGTTCAAATATGACAGTCACATTTAACTTATTTTTGACAGATTAACTGGGTACGTTTGGATGCACTCTAGAATAGTTAGAATAGTTACTATTTGAGAATAGCAGATGAGAATAGTAATTTTTGGAAGAGTGTAAGAATAGTGTTGATGTGGTGTTATTCGGAATAGCGAAAATGTTGTTTGAATTGAATATTTAGAATAGCGATGGAGGGATTGAACATTTGAGAGAGCACCAATTGCTATTTCAACTTTTTGTAAGAATAGCGAGAACAATGCTATTCTCGCTGTTCCGAATAGCAATTGAGTATGTTTGAATGGATCGGAACAGCGCTATGCTTACTATTCTTGTTATTCTTGCTATTCGCGCTACATCCAAAAGTACCTTATTGTTAGTTGAAGAAAAAAACTAAGAAAAATACCTAAAATTGAAAAGTTGCAAAAAAAGTTGTTAAAAGAATCCTACTCCACAATTGTGTTGCAGGTTTCGCATCTGTTTTATGAGAATTGCAGGTGAGTTTGAGAAAATGCGTATCCTCTGCATTAACTCAAAAGAAATTTTTTTGAGTTAACGGATATTAATTAGTTGATTTTAAACAGAGTTAATATGACTTCAACTTGTAACATAGGAGGCTCTTCAATATTAATACGGATCTAATCCATACGAATCATAAAACAGATCAGATAATTAAGATACATTAACTCAAAAAAAATTCTCTTGAGTTAATGCAGAGGATACAAATTCGAGCTAGAGGGCTCGTATTGAAAAAAATAAAATATAAGAAATCATCTGTTAAATTCACCTACGGATCACTGACGTCATGACTTCATCCGGCATGGCGTGTCATTTTAAATTCTTTTGTTTGGATTTATTCCGAGTCATAATTGGCTTTTCATTCTACTAAAGTTTTTTAACTTTTGTAAATATGAATCCAGACAGTGTTCTCTTAAGAAAAATTTGAACCGATTATGATATGCGACATTTCAAAAACGAGATCGCTCTCAATTTTTGTTTTGAATAGGAAGATTTTTATACTGTAATTTTATGCGGTGCATGTACCTAGTCACTAATTTGAAATGATGTTATTTTTTTTATATTTTCACAAATTGATTGAAAATGAAAATAACTATATTTTGTAAATTATAATTTAATTCTACTACTAAAAAAACATTAATCATACACGATATACATGATATATGGATGACAAAAAATTCCATTAAATTTATATGTAAAGTATGAAGGCGCGTGTTCAAAAATAAGCTCCAACATTCATATACGGTTAATTAAAATAAAATTATGTATAAATGTGCTCCAACATTCATACACAGTTGTTTATTAAGCAATCATATATGGTTGGAAACAATTGTATATAGTTGTGGTTAACTTAACCATATATAAATGCTTCATAGGGTTTTTCGAAAAAAAAATCATGCTTGTAAACGTTTTTTTTTTCTACCGATGGTGTATAAATTTTCAGCAAGATGAATAAATCCTGCTTGCAATCATATACGGTTTTTAATTTGTATGATCTGCACGTGGTGAAAGAAACACAAATTTTCACGCCATCAATCCGCGTCTTCATGTTATAGTGCATCTCTACCTACCTTTTTTATGTTAGCAGATAGCACTATTATTTCAAAAGCGCAACTTCCATGTTTATATATTTCTCTGAGGCGCGCACCTCTTCTAAACATGTGAAGCTAGGGTGAATGTTAAGACAAGAGAGATGATATCTTCACTGGAAAGACGATCAGATACGAAGATACTTCAAACGGGTATAACTTTCCACTTGAGTGTCAGATTTCAACGTCTGAACCCAATTTAGAAAGCCTACGACGAGAACTACATGACTTCATGGTTTAACTAGAATTGCTTTTTCAGGATTAAAAAAACAAAGAGAAGGACCTCAAAATTTGAGTTGAAATTTCCAATTAAGTTTATTTTTTCTTTCTAACTTCCGATTTTGTACTCATTTACTATACTTTTTCTCAGACATTGTTCATGTAAATGTATAAAGTCTCATATCTAGGTTCTTTTTGTTGCATTTTCATTTTATAGTTAGTAAAATTGTTGTAATCAATGAGTTCATACTCGTGTAATGTAATTGTAAATGTTGTTTATATTGGTAAATACAAGTATTGTTTTTGATATATGTGTTGTCTTTGGATCAATAGTTTTTTGAAATGTTGTGCTTTTGGTATCAATTTAGATCTAAGGTAACCATTTTAAATTAAAACCTTTTGAAAGGCATTTTTATACATGATTTTAACATTAAAAAAAACCGTGCATGAATATTTTGCAAAAAAAGTAGGCCTTTTTTTTGGAAAAATGTACAGTTCTACAACCGTGTACAATTTACCGATACTTTCATACACACTACACGTAAATACAGTTGTAAAACCGTGTACAATCAAGATTTGTGTAGTAGTGCTCTATCAGGTTTAATTTTGGGATTATTTTCTTCGCAACCTTACTCTAATGTGGCTAATGATGAGGTTCGAAAATGGGTTAATTATTTTGCACCATATTTTCTCAAAACTAAATACAAGATAATGTTTTTTTTTTTTGAAAGGCAGCTGGCCAGCAACCGGGCTGACAATATATTAATAAAAGAGAATATTTACATAATATTTTTTACCCACTCTTATTACTAAATACCAGATAATGCATGATAGCGCTCGTCTGCATCTTTGTTAATTATATCTGTTTTAATCATCAAATTAATATGTTTTGCATAGAATTAAAATCGAATTTTCTTGGGCAGTAATTTTGTTGTAATTTCGAGATCTGTGCACGGTAAGTTGTGAATTAATTTATTGTAATGTGTACTTATTACGTGCAAAAAAAAATTACTCGGCCACGTGGATGCTATAGAAGCATATATACTTGAGTAGTGTAATGGAAGAAAATGCATGTGGAGGTTGATATCAAATTTAAACAAATGTCACACTAGCGCGCTTGTACCCAGAAAATTCCAAAAAGATAAATATCTTGGCTTAAAAATAGTCTGTAGTGGTTGGTTTAGTTAGAAAGCTTGATAACTTCACTTCGAGCAAAGCTAGGGTGTGATGTGCTCATCAAGAGAGTTTGGTGAGTACAATTCTAAAAGTATATTAGATCGACTTCAAACGTTGAATCTAAATTGTTGAAATCCATGTACTTCGTGTGTGATGCATGCACATGCAAAATTTTGATAGTTTTGAGTTTATTTGCTACAAGGTCAAGCGGTCAAAGAAATGAATATTTTATAAGTTAATTTATAACTTGTTTTATATATTCAATTTTTATCATTTATTTGACTGCTTGACCCTGTAGCAAATAAACTCAAAACTTCTAAAATTTTGCATGTATATGCATCACTCATAAAATACATGGATTTCAACAATTTGGATTCAGCGTTTGAAGTCGATCTGATATACTTTTGGAGTTGAGCTCACCAAACCCTCCTGGTGAGCACATCACACCCTAGCTTTGCTCACTTCATAATTTCAATATTATCGTAGTTTTAAATTATGTGGCCTATATTATTATTGTGCACCAATTTTATTTAAAAAAAATAATGAAAAGGCATAATGGAAGAAAAATGCATGTGGAGGTTGATATCAAATTTAAACAAATGTCACACTAGCGCGCTTGTACCCATAAAATTCCAAAAAGATAAATATCTTGGCTTAAAAACAGTATGTAGTGATTGGTTTAGTTAGAAATTAAGCTTGATAACTTCGTAATTTCAAGATTATCGTAGTTTTAAACTAGTTGATCGATATGTTAGTTTTTATATTATTATGTAGTTTATGTTATATGTTATTACTGTTCATCAATTTTATTTAAAGAATTAATGAAAAGATATATGAATTTTTGATGGAAAAAATTCAGATTGCTATATATAAGATATATTGGTCTCAAATGTTGCATCAAAGTTATAAAAATATCTCTTCTCTTATTTGGACGCACTCTATTCTGAAAAACTCGGTTTACTTAATTATTTTACTGAAAAAGAGAAGTAAAAGAAAACGCCTAAGTTCTCCATCATCACGACTGAGAAAAACCATTGATAATCAGTATTTACGATTCTGCCTAACGATGTTGTCACTTCAGAACTGTAATATTTAAATTCGTTTGTTATTTTATTTTGGATTTATAGATTCTGGATTGCTTGTGTTCTAATTACAAAACATGTTATAATTTTATTAATTTCTATCACGATACTGACTATTAGCGAGTGTCAATTTTTTTTTGTCTCCATCATGCCTCCATTTTTTAAACATTAATAAATAAAAAATTAATTAAAACTTCAAAATAAAATAATTAGATTTGATCTATATCATTTTCTCTATATACGTATAAAAGTTTATGATACTTTGACTTTGTTTTGATCGGTATCAAGAGTTTACAAAAATACATTATTATGGATAAATTATGAATGTTGATTTTTCAACTTATTGATTCATATAAAGCAAAATTGAAAAATAATAAGTTTGTTATGTGCATGTAAAAAAAATAATATAGATAAAATCTAACAGTTTTATTTTAACATATAAGTTTAAAATTTATGCTTTTAGAAAATTAAAAATTAAAGACATGATCATGGAGACACAAAAAATAGAGACATTTGAACCCTCCTTATTTTAAAAATTGCCTTCATTTTTATTATTATTTACGATCCGAAATGGAGACCTGATTTTCTATTTAGATCATTATATCTAAAATAAACAACACTAAATTTTTATTATGACATGACATGATGTGTTTGAAAAGTTGTCAAAAAAAGTTGTTAAAAGAATCCTGCTCCACAAATGTGTCACAGGAATCACATCTATTTTATGAGAATTGCTGGTGACCAGGGGCGGATTTAGAATTTTTGTCGGGGGGGCAAAAAAATATCAAACTGGATTTAAATAGCTAATCGGATTTAAATCTATTAACTAATTAGGTACTCGATAAAAATATTGCTTTAACTTATACTTTTCAATACTCTGACTTGTAATTTCTAATTCTCTAATCTATAATTCTAATTATCAATCATAATTAAATAAATATATTTTAATTGTAACTCTAAATTTAACTCGAATTACAATTCAAACATCTAGAGGCGAGGCAAAAAACTTTCCAGGGGAGCAAAGTCAATTAGAACATCCCGATCTTAACTCAAAAGGAAATATTTTGAGTTAATGAATATCAACCGTTTGATTTTAAACAAAGTTATATAATCCGGCTTCTACCTATAACATATGATGCTCTTCAATATTGATGCGGATCTAATCCGTACGAATCTTAAAACATATCAAATGATCGAGATGCATTTAACTCAAAAGATTGTCTTTTGAGCAAATACATAGAATACGAATTCGAGTTTGAGGGACTTTGTATTATAAGAAATCATTTGTTAAATTCACGTACGGATCAGTGATGTCAGGACTTCATCCGGCTTCATTTTAAATTCTTTTGTTTGGATTTATTCCGAGTCATAATTGGCTTTTCATTCTACTAAAGTTTTTTTAACTTTTGTAAATATTAATCCGGATAATGTTCTCATAAGAAAAATTTGGACCGATTATGATATGCGACATTTCAAAAACGAGATCGCTCTCAATTTTTGTTTTGAATAGGAAAATTTTTATACTGTAATTTTATGCGGTGCATGTACCTAGTCACTAATTTGAAATGATGTTAGTTTTCATATTTTCATAAATTGATAGAAAATGAAAATAATTGCTTTTTGTAAATTATAATTTAATTCTACTACTAAAAAAACCGTTAATCATACACGTACGGTACATCATATATAGATGGAAGAAATTTCCATTAAATTTGTTTGTAAAGTAAGAAGGCGTGCGTCCGAAAATAAGTTTCAATATTCATTTACAGTTAATTAAAATAGAATCATGTATAAATATGTTCCAATATTCATACATATTTATTTATTAAGCAATTATGTACGGCTGAAAATAATTGTATATAATTGTGGTTTACTTAACCGTATATAAATGGACTTCAATTATTATACATGATTGCTTTATACCAACTGTGTATGAATGCTTCGCTATTGTTTCGAAAAAAAAAATTCATGCTTCTAAAGTTTTTTTTTCTACCAACAGTGTATACGTTTTTTGCAAGATTTTTCAGAATAAATTATGCTTGCAATCATATACGGTCGTTTTGTATGATCTGTGCGTGGTGTAAGAAACACAAAAATTTTCACGTCATTGATCCATGCCTTCATGTTATAAACTTATTATGCATCTCTACCTACCTTTTCTATATTATCACTATCATTTCAAAAGCACACCTATGTTTATATATCTCTTTGAGGCATCTCTTCTAAACATGCGAGGCTAAAGTAAGTAATAAGACAAGAGAGTCGATATGTTCACCAAAAATGCGATTGAATATGAAGAATCTTCAAACGGGTATAACTTTCCACTCAAATGTTAGATTTCAGTGTCTGAACCTAATTCAAAAAGCTCGCGATGAGATCTACATGACTTCCTGATTTAACTAGAATTGCTTTTTCAGGATTAAAAAAAACAAAGGGAAGAGCTTCAAAACTTGAGTTGAAGTTTCCAATTAAGTTTTTTTTTTTTCTAACTTCCGATTTTGTACTCCTTTACCATACTTTTTCTTAGACATTATTCATGTAAATATATAAAGTCTCATATCTAGTTTCTTTTTGTTGTATTTTTTATTTTTCAATTAGTAACTGTTATAATGGATGAGTTCATGCTTGTAATAGTAAATGTTGTTTATATTGGTAAATATAACTATATAACTATTGTTTTTGGTATATGTGTTATCTTTGAATTAATAGTTTTTTGAAATGTTGTGCTTTTGGTATCAATTCAGATCTAGGGTAACCATATTTTAAAAAAAATTAAGAATCATACACAGATTTTAGAGTGAGTCTATGGTACTATGCATATCACGGGTTGTTACCGTGCTACAGCTCTATATTCGAGTTTTCAAATCCTAACGGTCGATCCGAACCGTTCATCTTGTTCTCCATATTAATATGTGTTTGGAGACCAAATTTTACATATTTTGAAAATTTTTTACTATTTTTTTAGATATTTAGAAAATCACTTGATCTGAAAATTCTGGACCATCCAAAAACAGTGATTTTCAATAAATCTAAAAACATAGTAAAAGAATTTCAAAAAATGTAAAATTTGGTCTCCAAACACATATTAATATGGAGAACAAGATGAACGGTTCGGATCGACCGTTAGGATTTGAAAACTCGAATATAGAGCCGTAGCACAGTAACAAATCATAATATGCATAGTACCATAGACTCACTCCAGATTTTATATTAAAACTTTGTTTGAAAGGTATTTTTAATATGTTTTTAGAGGTTGGCTACTCTACTTCTATAAGCATATGAGGGTATATGCTTATAAGTCATGATTTTTTCGTTTTCAAAATCCAAAAAGTCAACCTGAACTGTTAGATGTGATTTCTATATTGAAATGTGCTTGGAGACCAAATTTTACATTTTTCTGATTTGTTTTTACAATTTATTAAGCCACTTTGAAAATCGCTGATCCAACGGTGGCTTCTGACTTTACTATTTTATTAAGCCACCGTTGGATTAGCGATTTTCAAAGTGGCTTAATAAATAGTAAAAAAAAAATTTAAAAATGTAAAATTTGGTCCCTAAGCACATTTCAATATAGAGATCACGTGTTTTCAATATTAAAACTCCGTGTATGAATGTTTCACAAAAAAATAGACATTATTTTTGAAAAAAAACGTACATGGTTCTACAACCGTGTACAATTTACTGATACTTTCATACACACTATGCGTAAATACGGTTGCAAAATAGTGCACAATCAAGATTTGTGTAGTAGTGTTCTATTAGGCTTAATTTTGGGATTATTTTCTTCTTAAACCTATTCTAATGTGGCTTATGATGAGGTTCAAAAATGGGTTAATTATTTTGCACCACATTTTCTCAAAACTTAAGATCTGAATGGTATTCAGAATTTTATAGTGTAAAAATTATTTTAAAGTATTTAAAATTTGTTACTAAATACCAGATAATGATAGCGCGCGTCTGCATCTTTGTTAATTATATCTGTTTCAATCATCAAATTAATATGTTTTGCACAGAATTAAAATCGAATTTGGGTAGTAATATTCTTGTATCTTCGAGATCTGTGCACGGTAGGTTGTGAATTTATTAATTGTAATGTACGTACGTGCAAAAAAATAATTACTCGGCCAAAGTGGATGCTACAGAAGCATACTTGAGTAGTGTATAATGGAAGAAAAATGCATGTGGAGGTTGATATCAAATTTAAACAAATGTCACACTAGCGCGCTTGTACCCAGAAAATTCCAAAAAGATAAATATCTTGGCTTAAAAATAGTCTGTAGTGGTTGGTTTAGTTAGAAAGCTTGATAACTTTATTTCAAGCAAAGTTAGAGTGTGATGTGTTCACCAAGAGGGTTTGGTGAGTATAATTCTAAAAGTATATCGTGTGTGATGCATGTGCATGCAAAATTTTAATAGTTTTGAGTTTATTTGCTAGAAGGTCAAGCGGTCAAAGTAATGAATATTTTATAAGTTAATTTATAAGTTGTTTTATATATTCAATTTTTATCATTTCTTTGATTGCTTGACCTTGTAGCAAATAAACTCAAAACTTCTAAAATTTTGCATGTATATGCATCACTCATAAAGTACATGGATTTCAACGGTTTGAATTCGGTGTTTGAAGTTGATCTGATATACTTTTGGAGTTGTGCTCACCAAATCCTCTTGGTGAGCACATCACACCCTAGCTTTCCTCACTTCATAATTCCAATATTATTGTAGTTTTAAATTATGTGGCCTATGTTATTATTGTGCACCAATTTTATTTAAAAAAATTTAATGAAAAGGCATATGTATGTTTGATGAAAAAAATTCAGATTGCTATATATAAGATATACTGGTCCAAAAGGTTGCCTCAGAGTTAGAAAAAGACCTCTTCTCTTATTTGGAAGCACTCTATTATGAAAAACTCTATCCACTTATTGTACTAAAAAGGAGAAGTAAAAGAAAATGCCTAAGATCTCCATTATCACGTCTGAGGAAAAAAAAATTGATGATTAGTATTTACGCTTCCACCTAACGATGTCGTCACTTCAGAACTGTAATATTTAAATTTGTTTGATATTTTATTTTGAATTTATGGATTCTGGATTGCTTGTGTTCTAATTACAAAACACATTATGATTTTATTAATTTCTATCACGATACTGACTATTAGCGAGCGTCAAATTTTATTTTTTGTGTCTTCATCATGCCTTCATTTTTAAATATTAATAAATTAAAATTAAAATTTCAAAATAAAAATGTTAAATTTTATCTATATCATTTTCTCTATGTAAAGAATATGACATTTCGACTTTGTTTTGATCGGTATCAAGAGCTTACAAAAATACATTATTATGGATACATTATGAATGTTGATTTTTCAACTTATTGATTTATATAAAAGCAAAATTGAAAAATAATAAATTTGTTATGTACATGTAAAGAAAATAATATAAATCACATTTAACGGTTTTATTTTAACATATAAGTTTTAAAATTTATGCTTTTAGAAAATTAAAAAAATAGAGACACGATAGTGGTACAAAAAATATAGACATTTAAATCCTTCTCATTTTGAAAATGCCTTCATTTTTATTATTATTTACTATCCGAAATGGAGACCTGATTTTTTTATTTAGATCATTATATCTAAAATAAACAACACTAAATTCTATTTTGAAAAAAAAAAATCTTTTGCAGAGAGAGAATGCAGGTGCTCCTCTCTTCTTCCACTGAGGATTTAGTCTTCTAATATATATGTAGCTCATTTTATGTCAAACCAGTTGTCAAATAGGTAATATATTTATTTTGGTTAGAGACTTCTATTCAACCGAGTCTTTCTCTTTAATTAAAAAGGAATGCCATTGATTTGTCTAAATGACACTTTCAAAATTACATGACTCTCTTTCTTATCCTTTACAAGATTTTTCATATTGCCAATTGTGTTTATTTCATTATATACACATTTTTCTTTAATGTTTCAAAAATTTATGCATTTTAAAAATTATAAAACTAAATTGTTTGTCAGAAATTATATTTATATTCTTTGTAAATTCTCCAATTAATATATATTTTTCGGATTAAAATTCAGAAATTATTATAATTAATAAGACGTAATGAATAGTTAAGTATAACTTTCAGAATTTAAATGCTCCTTATAATGTTTTTAGTCTGGACCAAATACCAAGCACAGTATTTTATTTTTTTATCAGAACATGGTAGAAAATTCATTTGTTATTTGAATTTTATACATAATTTTCTTTTATATCTCAATCATGCTAGACTGCAAGTTAGGTTGCAATTGAAAAACTAAGGGACCTATTTCTGATCTCATATCCACAATAAAAAAATAGAAATATAAAAATAATAAATTATGGGAAATGAAATTTATTACTTTTTTTTTATAAATAGAAGGGACAGAAGCTAAAGTTTTTTCATTTAGAAATACAAAATTATTTTCTACTAGAAAAGAAAGGATTGAGCGAGTTTTTGAAAAACAGATGATACCACAATAATAGTGGGGTGTAAATGTGAAGAGCTACCTCTCACCGCACAATTGGAAATTGTGCGGTGACTATTTTTTGACTCAACTACTATCCATATTTCAAACCACAAAAATGAAAATAATTGTCACGCCAGAGCATTGATATGGTGTGAGAACCTTTTTCACTTATAAGCGAGAGACATTCGTACAATGGGGAGCAAATAACTTTTGAAATGTTTTAATTTACTATAGTTTATAAATGCTAATAGTATGACTAGTCCCACTGAGTTTTTTGTAAGATAAAAGGAGAACCTGAGTCAGTACTATTTATTTAGCAATACTATATGGAGCAACAATGTACAAACAACATCTTACATCTCGGCCTTTTGTAATTTGTCTCGTTTCTGTACTTGGGACTTGATAGGGCTATGTTCCACGGCCCATATAGCTTCAATCTGGACCACAAACAAAGCCGGGATTAGGACCTCGTTTGGCGAGGCCAACTCGGGAAACAATGCGGGGGTCCACAATTGAAGCCCATGATAGGCCGGCCTAGTTGTGATAAAACAACATTCGCTGGGGGTTATACGGCCCAAAGTCGATTCCGAGATATTAACCGATTATAACCGATCACCATGTCGGTTACCGACTTCGTTCACATGATTAAACGTGGTCATGATCACATACCTTTGTAACCAACCCATGTTCTGCCTTGCCCTGGCAGGGGAAAGGCGGTATATGGGTCTACTATATAAAGCCCTTCCTTTCGTAAGAAAAGGGCGAAGAATTAGAAGAGAGATTCTAATATTCTTACACACTCACGCTCATACACTCACATACATTCTCCGAGATATCAGATATGTAAGAGTTCGATATCTCCGAGATTCTCCCCCTTATCCCCGAAGTAGCCTACCCACTTTCGGGGTTCGACCACTTCTCGGCCTGCGACCTCGAGCAGGACGAGCCCAGTTCAGCCCATCAAGAACATACGGCCTGTTATCCGACATAGCCCGTATCAGGACTCTTGAACAAATTTCTTTCAATAATTAGAGATTTTCTATGACAAATTAAGGAACATGTCGAAAAATGATCACACCGCATCATTTTCTATGATAAGTTAGCTCTTCATGTTCACATCTATTATCTTTCTAGCTGGAAATTTTTTTTTATTTCTAGATAAAAATAATTGAGGCTAAAAAGAAATTAAAAGAACATCAACGGCCATCTCTTTTATGAAAACTTAATTTTATATTTCTATATTTAAAATTATTCTGTCATATACCTTTGAGTCATTGCAATACATATAAAAATGTTATATAATACCTCTGATCTTATCCCCACTATGACCCACCACTGGTGAATTGGCGTAGAGCGCACCTCAAACAAAAAAAATATATTAAAATAATATTGAGTTTATTTGTTGACAACGTGGTGGCCATGATAGGGGTACAATGTGGGAGTATTATATCAAAAATTTAAACTGCTCCACATGGATCATGCTGTATGCAAGGCATCATGCACATGACTTGAAAGGAAAAATAGACTTGAAAAACGGAAAACATGCATGTATGCTATTGCTATTGCTATCTGATTAATTGTTCTTTCATGAAAAAATAAAGTGGAATTGAATACACTAATAGATTTATTAAGTTGGCATTTAGGATTGAGTAATTATTAACAATATGTCAGTTAATATGTCATATTAGCTTATTGAAGGAAGACTGTGAAGCAGGGACGGACCCAGGATTTTCGTTGGGGGACAAAAAAATATCGAATCAGGTTTAAATAGCTTATCGAATTTAAACCCATTAACTAATTAGGTACTCGATAAAAAAAAAACAATATTTTGACT
Source organism: Carex rostrata (assembly GCF_964058835.1). Lineage (NCBI taxonomy): Eukaryota > Viridiplantae > Streptophyta > Magnoliopsida > Poales > Cyperaceae > Carex > Carex rostrata. The sequence goes on along the minus strand of NC_135925.1, from coordinate 12,735,995 downwards.
TATATTTTCCAATGCTCTGACTTATAATTTTTAATCTTTAAACTTATAATTCTAATTACCAATCATAATTCAAGAAATTTATTTTGATTTTAACACTAAATTTAACCTCAATTACAAATCAAACATCTAGGGGGGAGCAAAAAAATTTCTAGAGAGGGGCAAAATCAATCGGTATCGATAGATCACCACTAAAACTTGAAATCCTGGAGGGCAACTACCCCCCTGGTCTACTCTGGGTCCGCCCCTACTGTGAAGTAGTTACATAATTATTTTTCGGGCTTCTCTCAAGAAAAAATATATTAATATGAAAAAAAATTCATATAAAATAATTTTCTATAAACATTATTTTTTCATTCTTAAAATTTTGGCCATAAATAAAAATATTTTTTTGAAACAATAACTTATATAATGATAAGTAACAGATTAACAACACAATTATTGAATCCGAAATTCTTAAATGTATCATTTGTTGAAAAAAAAAAAATAAACCAAAAAAACCATCTTTTTTGAAAAATTTGATTTCTACCATGGCCGCACTTAGCGGATGCGGACTCATTTACTGGAGGCTGCATCTAGCGGATGAGGCTCCAAAATAGAGTCCGCACCTAGGATAATTGAGGTGCCCAATAATAGATTAACGGATTTTGTCAAAAGTCGACTTAACATAATTCCCACATTATTATTTTTACATACTACTTTTACAATTTTATTTAACAAATTTCTAAGCAATATTATTTTGAGAGCAACAATTAGATTATTGAGCACAATAAAATTATTACCACTCGTCATATCCAATTAATATTTTTATAGATTCTTTCAGAGATGGATCTCAATCAACCTCCATTCATTTTAAAATATTATACTTATATGTAATTTTCTATATAGTTTATAGTAAAATGCTATAGGTATTATAAAATTGATCCCATACGCAGTATGAAAATTTTATATGACTAAGTTCATTTATGTTTGATTCTTATAACTTAAAAGTATGGCTCTGCCCCTAATTTATTCCAATTATGGTAGAAACTAAATAAAAGAACTTGTGTCAAATATATAAAATGAAATTATTAAATGCTATTGAAAAATAATGAAAGAATCTCTTTGATTATTTTTTTTATTATTTTAATTATTTTTTATGACATTGCTTTTTTGAGAGTTGAATTGAATAAATCAAGTCATTCTTGCAAAAAATGAATGAATTAAACAAAAACTAATAATAACTTCAAAGGAAGAATAAATTGAATAATTTTTGCCGCAAATAGTAAAAAAACATGAGTAAAGCTAATATACACTTAAGTGTACCGTACTCTTAAGTTTAGGCCGTTCAATTTCTTTAAAAGTCGTGCATATTCTTTAAAAGTCGTGAAAGCACGACTTTTAAAGAAATCAAACGGCCTAAACTTAAGAGTACGGTACACTTAAGTGTATATTAGCTTTACTCAAAAAACATTATCTATGTGAAAAATGTAATTTTATCTATGAAACTTAAATGCCAAAGTCTAGCATCACATAATGAATTTTATTGGTATCTTCTACCATAAGTACTTTTGTTGATATCCTCAGTGCATTGTTAAAAAAAAAAGAGAGGGTAAATTATGGTATATGAAATAAAGTATTCTTCTTGTTGACATTAACAGAGAGATTTTAATTTATATATATTTTTTTAATTTAGTTTAAAAGGTAAACCTTAAGAATGTGTAGGCGATGACTACAAATTTGATATAAAAATACATTTGAATTGCGTATCTAGCTCTCAAAATAACAATGTCATCTACAAAAGAAAAAATGACAATAAGCCAAGCCATTATTTCATTCTCTTTCAATAATATTTAATAGTTATCTTTTACATATTTGATACTAATTTTTATTTAGTTTCTACCATAATCAAAATAATCTGTAGAATGATAAATTGGATATGAAGAGAGAGAAAATTCAGTTTCATTCAATAATCTAATTGTTGCACTCAAAATAATCCTTTCTAAAAACATATTTATTTAACAAATCCCACCCCACCAACAATAAGGCAATTCGAAGAAGAAAGTATGTCAGTGTTGGATTCAGTGGGCTAAAATAATTTATTATGCAGTAGTCCACAGTGACAAATGAATTATTTGGGTTCGGTTCGGTGATGTCAAAAATTCATGATTCGGGAATAATTTGCGTATAATTCAGAAATGAATCAGAATTATTCGGATTAGAGATCTCAGTCCTGTAAGAGAGCAAAAAAAAAAAAACCAAAAAAAGAAGATTTTTTGAAAAAAATTCGGGAAAAATTCGTGAATAATTCATAAAATTAGGGAAAAAATTGTAAAATTTGCGAATTATTCAGGTTTAATTCAGTCAAAGTCCGGTCAGCCGAATAATTCAGTATTCACTTCGGCATCACAAAAAAAAAATGAATTATTCGGGTTTAATTCAGGTGTTTAATTTACAAATTTTGTGACTATGTGCAGTAATCGTTTGTTGAAATTAATTAATAATGTTTTAAGAATTATTATTCTAATATCTCATATTTTAACATAAAAAAACTATTTAATTGGATTAAATTCAATGAGTATATATACGAAATAAACACGCCAGCGTCTGCAGACAATCCATAAGTCTTCCAGTAATTTGGGGGACAACGACAACTAAAGGTTGAATTGCTTCTGTTTGGATTCGGTTTGGTAATGTACAATTGCGTCAAACTAGCTATTAAATAGTTTTGTTGCCTAATGCGCTGTCGTCATTCAATTGCTTGGTCAATAAATCTATGCATTGTTTATTGAATAATTATATGAAACCCCTCACTCTCATCTCCCATTTTTCCCCCGCTCTCTCTCTTCCTTAACTGTCATATATCTCCTCACTAATTTCGTTAAAAGTTTTTTTTATTCCCGCATTAAATTAGACTGTCATTTAATACCAATCCCCGCATTAATTATGCATTCCTCTAATAATAATTCCCGCATTAATTATTCCTTTAAAAACAATCTCCGCATTAATTATATTGTTATCTAATAACAATCCATATTAATAAATGCTTATCTGTTAATTGATGTTCAAAAAAATATTTATCATTATTTCTGAGAAGTATTTACCCTTGTAACATAGAGTATTTATCATTGTGTCTCAGAGTATTTATCATTGATGTTTTACTGAAAGTTGCAAGTATGTCTGAGAAGTATTTATCCATTTAACATAAAGTATTTATCCATATAATGTAAAGTATTTACTTATGTAACATAAAATATTTATCATTATGTCTCAAAGTATTTATCATTGGATGAGGGGATTGTTTATTTAATGGTCTCCAGTTGTGCGGGGACGATTCAAAAAAAAAGGAAATTTTGTGCGGAGACAATTAATGGATTGATTTATTCTTTCATAAATAGAGATCATTGCATAGGGTTTAATACCTGACAAGTTCAAGTTAAATACTTTGATGCTTCAAGTTAAATACCAACAGTTTTTTAAACGCTCATTAATGATTGAGCGGTCCCCCCATGTTTAATGGTCCCCAGTTGTGCGGGGACGATTCAAAAAAAAAGGAAATTTTGTGCGGGGACAATTAATGGATTGATTTATTCTTTCATAAATAGATATCATTGCAGAGGGTTTAATACCTGACAAATTCAAGGTAAATACTTTGATGCTTCAAGTTAAATACCCGCAGTTTTTTAAACGCTCATTAATGATTGAGCGGTCCTCCCATGTTTTATTTGACAGTATCTGCGGGAATAAATGCAGAGTGGAGGCTGTGGGATTGTTATCAGCGTCCTTGTTTATTTTTCAATGTCAAATCATATAACTTTTTTAAAATAGGTGATATTTTATTATGGATCTATTGCACCTAATTGATCTTGTAATGCACCATTTCGTCTGAAATATTATCCATTTCATTGGTGTTGTAAACATAGTCACACCATTCACGAATTAAATCCGAATAATTAGTTTTTTTTTTTGTGATGCCGAATCCAATGCTAAATTATTCAGTTGATCGAACTTTGACCGAATTAAATCCGAATAATTTGAGAATTTTACGAACTTTTCTCGAATTTTATGAATTATTCGCAAAAAAATTTTAGAACATTTTTTTTTACTCTCTTGCAGGACTGAGATCTCTAATCCAGATAATTACGAATCATACCCGAATTATTTCCGAATCACAAATTTTTGACTTTGCCAAATCAAACCCGAATAATACATTTGTCACTATGGTTGTAAATTCTCTAGTGCTGGAGGGAATATGAATTTGACACTGATTACCAACCTCCTCAGATCCAATGCGTAAATAATGTGTTTGTTAGTTGAAATTAACAGTTCTTTAATGTTTCTCCAAAAAGGAGGAATAATTATTTAAAAAACAAAATCTAAAATAAAGGTTTTCTACATTAATTGTCGTGTAGAGATTTTTCTTTAGTAAATAATTATTTAACTAAAATCATTTTCGTTGACATTCCTACTAGACAAATATATATATATATATATATATATATATGAGGAGGGTTCAAATGCACCCAAATGCACTCTATTTTTCAAATCCTTTTTCTCCGTTTTCAAAAATCAAATAGTCAATCCGAACCGTTAGATGCGATCTATATATTAAGATGTGCTTGGAGACCAAATTTTATATTTTTTGGAATTTTTTTACTATTTATTAAACCACTTTGAAAATCGCTGATCTAATGGTCCAGAAAATATAAAATCAGCGATTTTCAAAGTGGCTTAATAAATAGTAAAATAATTTCAAAAAATATAAAATTTGGTCTCCAAGCACATCTTAATATATAGATCGCATCTAACGGTTCGGATTGACTATTTGGACTTTGAAAACGGAGAAAAAAGATTTGAAAGATAGGGTGCATTTGAGTGCACAAAAATTTGGGTGCATTTGAACCCCCTCTCTCTCTATATATATATATATATATATATATATAATTGGCTATTTTGAGTTTATTAAATGATACAACTCGTACTGGTCCTGATTTTTTCTTTTTTCTTTTGATTAAATTTGTAAATTTTATATTAAGAACCCTGTAGATACTTGAAAGCATATTTTGATGCATGCCTTGATCCAAGGAGGCATATATATATGCAATGTGTTTGAAGTAGAACTAGGGTGTTCTTAAGCTCACCAAAGTATTTAGTGAGCTTAACTCCAAAATTCATCAAATCGGTTTCAAATGACGAATTCGAACCGTTGAAATTCGTCTACCTTACGAGTGATGCGTCTACATGTAAAAAATTTAAACATTCGAATTAATTTAGTATAAAGTCAAGCGATCAAAAAACGTTAAAAAAATAAATGCACTAAAATTAATTTATTAACCTTCTAATTTTGACCAATTGACTTTATACTAAATTAATTCGAATGTTTAAATTTTTCACATGTAGACGCATCACTCATAAGGTAGGCGGGTTCAAACGGTTCGGATTCGTCATTTGAAACCGATTTGATGAGTTTTGAAGTTAATTTCACCAAACACTTTGGTGAGCTTAAAAACACCCTAGTTCTACTCATGTGTTTGTGTTAGAGAGGGGAGAGAGCCGATATAATGATATTCTCTCACCTCTTACAGTTCTCAACCCGATACAATTAATAATATTCTTCTCTCTCTTTTGTCTCTACCTCCTCGAGCAGATAAGAAAATGAGAGAGAGATGTGAGAGTCGAGCTGACCGAAACCGATAGTACTATATCGATGGAGTTAGGAGGGTAGTGTCTCTACTCATCTGAATCAGAGCGCGGTGGTGAGTAGATCTTGTCGTTGGAGAGCGATGATTATCAAATAAAAGCGGATCCGGTCGTGGAGAGAGATAAAAAATGAGGCTTTAGGTCAATATTTGGTTGAGGTCTAAATCATAGAATAAAAAAGTGTGAGTCTCACTTAAGCCGCTAAATATGATTTAAATTGAGCCGGTCTTAAGATGACATAAGCCGTTTTTTTAACTAGCCTAAAACATAAAAAGATAAGTCAGGTGGTTTAACTTTTTGTCCACGTCTGTAGCTTAAACTTACAAATGTCAAGTATAATATAATTCAAATATCTACATATCATATGTGGAATTTGTTAATTATATGATTCTCGAATTACAATAAATTTATATGTTTGTCTAAATAAAGAACTCTTCTCTAATTTTAATTTTGTAGAATGGATGAATTTCAAATTATATGATTAAATTTATTAATATTTCACATCAAATTTGATCTAATCTATATCATGTCAATATGATTTAGTTTTTTTAATTAGCTAATTTGTTAATGTACATTGAGTAAATTTCTCGTGATCATTACACATGTATTAAGCTCCAAACGAAACGAATAACAATAATTAGCAAAAAAAAAAATTGATAACATATAATTTAGTCCAAAATTATACAAATAATTATATACATTAAATACATCATCTATTTAATATCATAAAATATAAAAAAAATATTACTTTTTATTCCATTTATAATTTATTATCTCCTTTTAGTTTATTTAAAAATATATAAATTTTTAACTAAATAAAATGATAATTTTTTTATAAATCAATTTGGTCAAAAATTATTAATTAAAGATCTACATAAAATGTTAGATAAATTTTATCATAAATTACTAACTAAAAAAATTACATGAAATGTAATATGAATTACTTTGGCCGATTAATTATAACTTAAACCACATATCTAATCAAACAAGAACTAACTTAAGCTATGACTTACCTTTAGATCTCATGAATCTTATGCCACAAACAAACACCATGGACATATTATAAGAGCATAAATTAGTATTCTGCTCATGCGTTACAACATGAAATTTTATTTTTAAATCAAAACTGTTGGCGGATCAGGACATTGACGTGTTTAATATAATAATGGAGATGAATAGGATTAGATGATTAAAGTAATTTAGATGAATTAATAAGAATAAAGGAGTTTAGATCTTGAAATTATAGTTATTTGACTCATTGTAAATACATTTTTTGATCAATGAAATTGTTAGTAGGTATTAAAGTTACTAAGTTTAAAAAAATGCGTTAATTTGTGTTAGAACTTAATCAATATACCCCACATACATTTTAATTATTATAAATCATTATATAATTAAATTATAAAATTATTAAGTGAGATTCAGCTAAGAAAAGTACAATTTAATAAGATCTAATCTCCACCAAGAAATCTTCTTATTTTAATTGGATATAATATAGAACGAATAAATTAATTTACACATCAATGAGGAAAGAGAATGCGTTATTTAAGAAACCAAGGAGGGATATAATCGTCCACTGGAAAAAAATATATTAGTATTATCTATTGTGTTTAGGGGTGATTAATGAAGAAGCGTGAGCGAGTTGAGGTATGCTCGTGCTCGACTCATTAAGTTAGCGAGCGAGTTGATAATGAGCAAGTTTAAGTGAGTTAATAATAAACAAGTTGTTAATGAACTTTTAGCGAGCGAGTTATGAGTTATAGAATTTAATAAATTGTCATAATCCATTTAACCTTCTTTTGTTTTGTTGTTGTTTTTTTTACAGTAAATACCCCTAGATTATAATTAATATAACAAGAAAGTACATGAGTATTTAGTGCTATTACAAGGCCGCAATGAACCGAAAACATGCTACAACAGAATACCAGCAAATGATACCCCAAATAATAGTGAGAGTAGGTCCTACGATCCATTGCAAAAAATTTAATTCCAATTCTCGGTAAACAACACACTTGAGATTGAATGTGACAAAAATCCATTTTTTTTGGGTTTGATACAGTTTGGGATTAAATGTGGCAGGATTCATGTAATTCAATTCTTAATAAGCGAGTTATGAGCGAGTTGGAGTATGTTCATGCTCGGCTTATTAAGTTAACGAACGAGTTACTAATAAATTTGAAATTAAATATGACAAATCTCCATATTAATATGCTCGGCTCATTAAGTCATGAATTATGAGCAATTTCCTCACACCTAGTTGTGTTAATAATAATACAAAATGTATGTTGTGGAAATATCCGCTCCTTAATTTTTTGGGATCTCTTTTCAGTTGTAATTTCTCCAAAATTGGAAAGCGTACAACATGTCACATATGAGAAAAATTATCAAAGATCAAGGGATATACTTTTACGGCGGTATATATTTAGAACCCTAATTCCTTTTCTTTACAGTTTAAGATCCCAATGCACTATTCTAACGCAAAAAAATGCTCACTTTATTGGATCCCCTTCCCTTTAATCTCACCAAATCACGCGTCATCCAATTTAATCAATGTACGCACTCCTGCTCCCACTACTTAATCAAGAAAAAAAAAAATACAAGCACAAGATTCTAATCTTGTGTCAGAATAATAATATTTTGACACGTAACAAATCCATGTGTCTCTCCTTTTGGTACTGTTGTAACATGTTTTAGCCAAGACATTCTTAAAAAAATCAAACTTTCACCTTTATTAACTTTTTATATTCAAGTATTTTTAAAACTTAGATTCGTTTCGTTGATTTGATGGAGATTTTGAAATTTCCAAAATTAAAATTATAAAAGCAGATATTCTCACAAAATAATGAGTATTTTGCATCATTAGAAACCTTTAGGTTCGCATATTATGTAGTTCCTTAAATAAATAATCGGATTTTTTCTCTTATGAATTAGAGAAAAAAAGAAGAGATTTCAGTTGCTACAAATATATGATTTACGGTGAAATAGATATGTCTGTGAAGATGCGGACTACCTGCACCTGGACAGAAAGACCCTATGAAGCTTTACACCAACTCTGCATAGATTAGGCATATTGGCCTACGATCCAATCAATTGGAAGAGAATCCATAGATTCCTTTTCGGGAGCGATTCATCCTTCCCGAACGCAGCATACAACTCTTAATTTGATATAAGATAATTTTAAATCAATAAAAAAATATAATATTTCAAATTTCTCATAATAAACACCTAATGATAATGTTAAGGAAGGAGAATGGGGAAGGGAATAACTGAGAGGGAGGATGAAGGATAGGAAAATTAGTGTCTACAAAAACATTTCATCAATAATTTTAAAAGAGATATTTTGTTTGATGGTTTTTGAAAGAAGAAAAATTTATAATATTATATACCCATTTCATATATACCTGATATATTATATGTATTTTGCTTATTTTGTAGATATACTAGGAATGGAGATGCTCTAATATATGTTTATAGATATACCTATACTTTTGTTTGATGGTTGATGCCATTCTAACATAAATTTTTTTAATTTTTCACTCTATCAATAATTTCAAACAGTACAAGGATATGTACGTATTTTTACTCAATTTTGGTATAATAATAATAATAAAACTATTTTAAATGTAACATATAACCATTCTTGGACAAATCGATAAAAATCGTACAATCTAGGGTAATTCGAAAAAAAATACAATTCTAATTTGGTGCATTTTTACTCAATTTTGGTCTAATATTACAACTATTTTAAATGTAACATATCACCATTTTTGGACAAATCGGTAAAAATTCAATATAGGATAAATTCCAAAAAATACAATTCTAAATTGGTACATTTCTACTCAATTTTAGTCTAAATACAACAATGTAATAATATATTACCATTTTTGGACACTAGTCGAATTATTTAATACAATTCTGGTTTAATTATGATAACCTATACCCAACTAACTAATTTATAAAACAATTAAATAACAATTTTTTTTTTTAAAATTACCTTTTTATAGTAGCAAAATCGGTGCACGTCTGCTTGCTGGGACGGAGGGAGGAATGAGTGAAAATTCGGTGTGTGAGGGGCTTTATTCTTCTATGGATAGGTCTGCATACCCAGTCCACGTATGGAATCGGTGCACATACCCAGTCTGTGTGCCAATTTAGATCCGTGCGCGGACCCAGTCTGCGTGGGTGGTATAAATTAAATTATGACTAAACGGATGGTATTAATCCCAATTTAATAGAGTGGTAACTAAAAAAAAGAGTTTTACGCTACTGTTATCAAGCAAAATATCATATATATCATTCTAAACCTCGAAATTATATATTTTCTCTCCAAATTTATAAATATTATGTTTTTCTTTCAAAACTCAGAACTTTCATATTTAACCTTCAAATATCAAAATTAAATATCTCTTCCTCCAAAACTAAAACATGCTTCTAAACATAGAAACTCTCATTATTTAAATTTTAAAGTAACTTAAAATTTCTCCTTCAAAATACAAAAGTTCTTAGTCTCTCCCTCCCTCCCTCTCTCTCGAAATCTATGAAGTTACGAAGTCGTGAGCGAAGCTCGAACTCTCGACTTTTGGGTAGCCACAATTCTAGGAAATTTTTTCTTAATCAACTATGCTACCGTGCCATGTCCCCTCTCTCTCTCTCTCTCTCTCATTGAAAACTTAGCAGGCTTTATCAAGATATAATTTAGAGAATTAATAACATATTTTATTTTTAATTATTAATTTTATATTTACAATTATGGAGGAAGAAATATGCAATCTGTAGAGTTTTGGATGAACAAACATAATAATTTATGTCTTGGAAAAATAAAAATGACAATTGCAATTTGATAGAGGAATTATATATGTAAATTTGAAGTTTAAATAGTGTTATTATGAGAATCTTTGTCTCCCGAAAGAATATATATAAGATTATAATTGTAGAAAAAGGAAGTACATTACTCTCTTTTTTTTGTTAAAGGATCCGGTACACTTCAATATCTTTATATTATATAGTATTATAGATAATTGAATATGCGTTTCTCCGAAGAGAGATAGAGTTCAGACCACTGCGCTAAGCTTACAATTAAAAAAAAGGATGTATGTAATTCTGAGATTTTTAAAATATGTATATGAAAAATTGACTTCTTTAAAATTTTGTATACCTGGTGTACTTGTTATGTATACATGTAATTATTCAGCAAACCCATTTTAATATCTTACTTGGGTCAAAATATCAAGAATTCATTTGAGACCTTTTAGGTGAAGAACATGTCTTACTTTGAAAATATTAATACTAATATTTTGGAGTTGAAACCTAAAGAACAATATTCTTAAAACTAAATATATGTATCCACATTTCACTGAAGCGCATGTGTTCCAGTTAGAGGTGTAAACGGATACGGATAATCCTCTTCGTATTCACTCCGGATACGGAGATTATCTGAATTCGGATTAAATAGATACAGATAATTGTGGATACAGATTTTTTTTTTTTTTTTTTTTTGCATATGGTGAAATAATAGCGGATACGAATACAAATAATTTTATAAAGGTGAATATCCGTATCCGGATCTGAAATTGCTCCTAAATGGCTCCGATTTTACTGCTCTGGATATAAGTTTTTATATAATTATTTCATTTTCATTTCAGTCTTGGTTGTGAGATAAATGATAATATGATATGATTTCCAATTTAATATCTTTTTCAATAGTAATGGTGCTACAATAGCGTTATTTTCATTCATTTTTACCTCTATTTCTTCACTCTTCGTTCTTTTCTATTCAAGACTTTAGCTCGTAAATGTAGTGTGTTTTTAGTCTCTGTTAAATTGTTTTAGCCATTGTTTCAAAACAACAACAAGACACTCTTTTGTATCTTAAAGTGTATAACTCAATTATTCGACAATTATTTGTTTCGTATCCGTATTCGAATCCGTATTCGTAGATTATTCGCTTTGTATCCATATCCGTTTAAGGCAGATTTGATTTTAAATTTTGATAATCGTTTACTATTCGTATCCACTCATTGAAAGGCGGATACGGATATAGTATTAGCATTATCCGCTCTGAATCCGCTCCGTTTACACCCCTAAAACTTCCAATCCATGAAAAAAAAAATTATAGGTATGGTAAGAATGAATAGAACTTGAATAAGCATCAGGAATTTGTCTAAACGTATCATACATTCGCTATTGTGTTTGGACAACTTTTAAATTCAAATTCTCTCTCTCATTTCTGTACTTGTAAAATATTTACTCAAAAAAATCATAGATGTATTATCGATGGTTTAAACTTCGAAATAATACCGTTAATCTCAATGAACAGAGAAAAATTCTTTGGATCAACCCCATGGATTTGGAAAAAAAAAAAATAATAATAAGGTAATGGTCCATTCATGGCCCGGTTTAAAATGCCATATACCATGTTTGAAATTTTAAGGTTTAACGAAATATTCCAAGTAGTTCGGAACAAAGTAAGATATGATCCATTTGTAGTTCAGGTTGGGCTTGGGTTTTATGGGCCTATTTGACAATAGGGGCCTATATGTGAACTTTGACAATTAAATTCTGGCTTTTTAAATTTTGGTCACTACTCTGTTTTTCTGTGAGTTAATTTTGTATTTCATATAAATAGTGGAACAGAGGAATTTATCATTTTTAAGAGATAAACTTTGCACATTTTTTAATATTCTTCTGCTCTTCTACTCTTCCATCATCAACTAAACACGTAAAGAACAACTTGGCATCCGTCTTTTTAATATTCTTCTGCTCTTCTGCTCTTCTACTCTTCCATCATCAACTAAATACGTAAAGAACAACTTGGCATCCGTCTTTTTAATATTCTTCTGCTCTTCTACTCTTTCATCATCAACTAAATATGTAAAGAACAACTTGGCATCCGTCTTTTTAATATTCATCTGCTCTTCTACTCTTCCATCATCAACTAAACACGTAAGAACAACTTGGCATCCGTCTGAATTTGAAAATCAATTAAAATTTAACTTAGATATTTTCTATTCAAACTTCAAATTTGAATATTTAAAACATTGTTCAATAAACTTCAAATTTGCTCCCTTTTTTTCATTTCTCTCTTTCCAATATAATTAGTTCGATATTGTTTTTCCATTCATCAAATTTGGAAACCTGGGGCTGGGTGTAAATTTCCGGATTAAACCCTCGAAAACCATCATTTTGTTAATAACAGTGAGCTAAATCTTTTGAACTGTTAATTTGTTAATTAAGCAATTTTTTTTGTTCATTGTATGCTTCTCCATTGGTTGAGATACAAATAATACATTGTTTCGATATATAGAGTAAATCTGTGTCTGGGTTTGAAGGAAGTTTACACGAATAAATGTTTATTAATTGGCCTTAATCTGGCATGTGTATGTGTTAAATAGATGGCTTTTATAGGAACATCATTGTTGTCAATATCAGATATACTAATTTGTATGCTAATATGATATATTGCTTTGATACACAGTGACAAATGAATTATTCGGATTCGGTTTGGCGAGGTCAAAAATTCGTGATTCGGGAATAATTTGAAAATGATTTAGAATTATTCGGACTAAAGATCTCAGTCCTACAAGAAAGCAAAAAACAAAAAAATTCAGGGAAAATTTTCAAAAAAATTAGTAAAATTCGGGAAAATTCGTAAAATTCGCTAATTATTCTGATTTAATTCGATCAGAGTTTGGTCAACCGAATAATTTGGCATTTAGTTTGACATCACCAAAAAAACAAATTATTCGGATTTAATTCGTGACTATGAATTTGGTATAGTTATAAGTCAAAATATTGTTCATCATTATAAGTGCTAATCTTTTGACATCAATATACTAATTGTTTATCCGAAATGTTACGTTCATTGTTACAGAGACGCACTTTATGTTAAAACCTAGTAAAATATTATGGAGAGAGTGATATAGTTATAATGAGTGAAATAATACTGGGCCTGTCTGAATAATACTGGGCCGAATTAAATGAGTTCACAAATTTTGGATCTTTTGTGGGAAATAAATCTGCTGTTATTCCAATAACAATGACATGAGATTTATTTCCTCTTTCGTGAAGACAGGAAAAAAGCTGAGTATAAATCCTAAACCCTAAACCCATACATAGCGGTGTCTTTTTTGGGTCCATAATTCTCATCCGTCCGATTCCAGATCATCTGAAGTAACTCAAATTTTGAGTTTAAATCTGACCGTCCAATAAGAATCCAGCCAATCCGACTATAAGTGGAATATTCGTGCTTATGCAAATCGGACGGTCCTTATAAAAGAATTGTAATCCGCAATCCACGAATGAAGTTGGGGAGTTATCTTAGTCGTTGATTTGAGTAGATATTTTGTTCCCCTTGCCCCGAGACATTGATCCTGCACGAAACTTGACCTAGCCGCTCGGAGAATGCATCCTTACGATTCGAGATACCCGATCCAAGTTCTTACAGGGAGAGGCGGAGGTAAGAGATGAATCTCCTCCCTTCCGATCCCGATCTAAATCTGTATTTCAATTTTTGCTAAATTTTTTGAGATCATATGGCTATACAAAAAATCTCCGTCTTCTAGCGAATTATAACACAAGCAGTCGTACAAATTTGGGCTTCTTGTGGAAGCTGGGAATAAAGAGTTGAATTTTTTCTGTATAGATAATATCTAAAATCCAACTTCAGGATTATTTTGTTTGCCTGCTCTTTTTGTTTCCCTTTTCTGTGAGACTTTGCTATTGATCCGAAAATGTCAGGTGAGCATGTAGCCAGTGAAGCTCTAGCGGGGTAAGCTTCTGTGTTTTCTACATTTGTTCGCTTGCGCTTACTCAGAGCTTAAAATCTTCAGACTATTCTCTATATTTTCTGAAATTTAATGGATTGTCTAGGAAAGATGCTCCCAGGCTATTAGCCTTGTTGAAAGAGATGAAGGATGGATTGGATGTTGTCAAGAGTAAGGTTGAGGCACTTACAGTTAAGGTAAAGTTCCTAGTTTCTCATAGTATCTTTTTGAGCATTCAGGTGACTGTATTGGGGATAGGTGTTGCATCTGTAGCTGTTGTCTTGTCTAAAACAATTTTTTAGCAGTTTGTTTAGGTTCAATAACAGCTGCAGTTGTATTTCAAAATTTTTTATCATCAAATATCTTTCTTTGAACCAGCAGGCAAATATAGAGAACGCCACTATTAAACACTTGATCCTAAGAACCGAAAAAGCTGAGCAAGTGTAACAATGAATACAATTTTGAATTTTCAAGCTATATATATTTTTTTTAATCAGGTGAAGCAGGACAAGCTTCTAACATCTGAAGGCATAAGCTATCTTGAAGCAAAGCACCTTTTGCTCCTGGATTACTGTCAATCCATCGTTTATTACTTGCTAAGGAAGGCTAAGGGTTTATCCATTGAGGGTCATCCAGTTGTCAGAAACCTTGTAGAAATCAGATTATTCTTAGAAAAGGTTTGATTTTTGATCTATCTTTTTTGCACTTGTCACATTACACCCATGTGATTGAAATGCGATTCCATTGGTACCCATATTCATTTCTTATCCCAATTTAAAATTGAATTTCATTCTTGTCAGATCCGTCCAATAGATAAGAAGCTGGAGTACCAAATTCAAAAGCTTACAAATGCTGCTGAAGGTGGGCCTGCACCTGAAAAAATTGTGGCCAGCAATAAGGAGCTGGGCAAGTCACAGAAAGAGGAAGACCCATTGAAGTTTCGGCCAAATCCTGAAATGCTTGTTTCAAAAACAGCACCTGAGGTAGTCATTTCTTACATTTTCTTTCTCTTTCTAGGTTGTTACATTTTATGATTGTTATCATCATCGTCATCAGTTGTTGTTTTGTTATTGATTCTTCTTTGAGATTTCTGTATTGAATGTATTACTCTAGTGGGCATTACAGAAAAGTACTTCACAATATCTGGTTTGATCAGCATGCTATCGGAAATTAAGTTGGGAAAATTTATTTTATTCATGTGTACTAGGTTCCAAAAGCTGAAGTTACACTTAAAAAGTGTACCCTGTAAAACATCAAAAGACTAATTGCCAAAAGTCAGAATTTCACTGTTTAAGCTAAAGTTATTGTAAAGATACCTGCCTTTTCCTTGTGATTTCTGGGTTCTTGTATCAGATATTTTTGTCTTGTCAGATAAGTGCTATTTGCCATGCTATATCAAGAAAAGACATAACAACCGAGTCAATTCCTTAATTTTTTGATTGATCGGAGTATGTTCTACTATATTGCAAATAACTTTTTTTTAAGTGAACTTGTGACATGTTTTAATAAGATATTATTTTGCAATGTAGGAGGGTGGTGGTGTATACAGGCCACCCAAATTTGCACCTACAGTTATGGATGATGATAAGATATCAAAGAAAGAGAAGCAAGCTTTGAGGAGAGACAAAGCAATGGTTCGACAAGCTAAACAAAGTAGCTTTGTTAATGAACTTATGGCCAACTTTGAAGATAGACCTGAAGAGGTTTGTTCTTTATTACTATTCTATATGCTGTTCTAATCCCTTTTCCCAAGTTTTTTCTTTTCCCCTGTGATATCTCTTTCCTATTGGTTAATTTTATTCACTTCATATTAAGTTATCAATTTGGCTTTGGGACTGAATTTAGAATTGAGATTTACCAACTTTGCAATTGGGAAAAAAGCTAGATGAAGCATGGTCTATCTAAAAATGTACCTGAATATGGTGCAAGATAACAATTGACTAATCCATATGATAGGCATTTTATTAGGGGTTTGTATTATTTTCTTCCATTGCTCTATGTTAGGTGTAAAATTAAGTAATTATTTCTGCAAGCAACAGTGTGCCTACCATGGATTAACATACAAGCTGGTATATATTTAGTACACAAGTCTTATTACAAGCTTACAGCCAAAAGAGAAAAGAACCAACAAAAAAGTCGAGGCTCTTGAAACTGAGTTGTGATTGTAAGTCGTACAGCTTCAAACTCTGGTTTGCTACTCATGGACCAGAACCTGAGATTGCACTAGTGGCCTACAACCTTTTTTCACCTTTTGAATTAAAAAGATTCAATTAAAACAAACAAATAAGATCATATTGAAGCATAGTTTCTCCTATCACTGAACCCTGAGTGGATTCTTAAATGAAATGAATGTGGCAAATCCTTTTCAGGTTTTTATTACATGATTAAACTGTAATGTAGGTGAGAGAAACAGTTGGTGCAGAAAGCATAGAGCTAACCCGATACCTTGCAAAGAGAGAAGCAAAGGAGAGGCAAGAAGAAGAACTGTTTACACGTGCTCCTGTTACCAGGCGTGAAAAGAAGCTTGAGAAGCACATGACAAAGTCTAGGAACGGGTATGAATCTTCTTGTGATATTTTAAAGTATAGGAAGTTTTTTTTTTTTAAAAAAAAACAAATTCAAACTGTATATTACATTCTTTGGTAGTGATAACCACATTTTTTGCGTTATTTAAACTTCCAATACTCATTGTGTATTTGCAAATTATTGCCAAGTGCCCAAACTAATATATAAGTTCACATATGGGTAGTTTTCTCTAATCTTTCCAGATGAGTCACCGAACTGCAAATTATACTCATTGTGTATTTGCAAATTATTGCCAAGTGCCCAAACTAATATATAAATTCACATATGGGTAGTTTTCTCTAATCTTTCCAGATGAGTCACTGAACTGCTTCGTATGTTCAAATGAAATTGAATGCCGAACACACTTCACTCTTGTTTTAATTTACCCAGCTCTTGTACCTTTTTTGGATGGAGGAGGGTAGTGGGAAAGGATGGAAAATGAGAGAAAGAGTCGAAGAGAACTTCATAAACTTATCTTGTTTGGTTGGATATTTAATGGGAGGTTAAGGTTTATGGATGTCCAAAGCTTATATTTTGTTACTTTGTAACAGAAGGAAACTAGACCTACCAGAAAGGAGAATGGAAATTATGAACCTCCCTTTGTATTCATTCCATTACCTGTTCTCTCTAGTTTTAGTTCCCCTTCATCTCATGCTAACCAGATACCATTTTAGGGGAAGAAAATCTTATTGGGGTGGGGGTATAATTGTCAAAATAACAGCAATTGTCTTGTCCATGCATGAACCTAAACCTAATGGAAAGGCGAAATTAAGTATCTCAAGTAAAAATGGGTGTTTGTTGCAAATATGTCAAATATCAGGGTGTCATTTGCAAATTAATATTGAAAAGCACATTGTAATATCTGCTAGTTATAGGGTTAAAGTGAATAATTGGTCACCAAGACCTTCGTATGACAAGACGATTAGAGGTTAGATTAAAACTTCTACTTGTTTTTGAACAGATTGCTTGGGTTGACAGATGGCTTCTTTGATGATGTTAAAATGTTACCTCTAGAAGAGAGAGAAACCGATGGCCCTATAGAACACAGTACACCAAAGAGAGGAGGAAAGAGAAATAAAAAGAGGAAGGTGTGTACTAGTAATGTTATTGTTTTTGTTTATTTTTTAACATCAGTAACACTGGTTATATATGTGTTGTTTTTCTATCACCACTTATTGTTCAAGGTAAGATTTGTTCATATGCTAATTCCTAGACAAGTAGTTTTGTTTTATTTTCTCAAATGATTTATCCAGCTAATTGTTTCTCTTTTTCCAGGCACAGTTTTGAGGGCTTGCAATCTGACATGATAATGTGTTTTGGTAAAATACCTTTTTGTGTAATCAGTGTGCTGTTGTTTATTTTTAGATAAAAAAAGATGTCATGCTAGCAGTTAGCTGTTAAATGATATTGGTGGGATCTGTGGAAAATTTTAGGGAGGTTACAGTTTTATCTTTTATAAGGTGTATGCGGCTGCAAATTTGAATCAGACTTCATGTTATGATATATTAATCGCTCAATCCTGTTTATGACTACTTGTCCAAGTGTTTTGTGTCACTTCGCCTATATAGTTAATAGTGCCTAATACTGATTTTTAAATAGGCTATTGTGGCTATTTATTGAAATGAATAATTTTTTAATTCTAATCTCTTGAATATTTATTTTCTTTTTGCAGGATTAATGCCTAGTTTTATGTAGGCACTTCTGCCAGACAAATTTATGCATTTATGTTGCACTATTTATTCAAGGATTCGGTTTAAGCTTGTGGTTTTTAGATGTCTATCTTTTGTAGTGCCTTGTACATGTGAAAGTAAGTCATGTAGTTTGTTTACTGGATGTTTTCAGTATGTTTAAAACAATAGAATGTTTTACTGCCGCTTTCTTTTCACCGGATAGAAAACCTGAACTGGTTTACAACATACTAAATACATTTTGAAAAATGTGACAAAAACTTGGTTCCATTCAAAGGACTTATTCAACCCAGTTCGGGCCTAATTCTGACTCTAAGTCGTTAATTTTGAAAATTCAACACGATTTGAAGTTGGACCAACCTATGTAAAGAAGATCGGATGTCCAGAAAGTTCAAAAAAAAAAAAATTTAGGGTAAAGTGGCAACTTGCCATCTTACATTTTGCCATCTTACATTTTGATTGATAAGAAAGTTAATTACACATTTTGATTGATAAGAAAGTTAATTACAGGTGCTCAAATGAGTGTAGTTTTAAAGGTAATATACACAATAATTACACACCCCTAATAATAGTTTGGTATCTAATTTTACTTAATAAAGTTTGGAGCGCTTCTCTCAAGTGTCTCGTCCACTGTTGTATGATTATCACATAGATGCATGCTACAGAGCATGGTATTGACAGGCTCCGAATGAAACGTTAAATGGAATTGTGTTAGTGTTATAAATATTATCATTCAGTGTTAAGTTCTAAAGTATAAGATATTTATCTTTCCTACATAAGAAATGTATATGTGTGAGTGTTGTCTAACGCTTTCCGTAAAAGATAGCTATAACGGTGGCATTTCGGTATACATTACTTATGCGGAGGAAGAGATGTTCATCAAAAGTACTATTGTCCCTCGTATTACTATACGAGTAATAGTATCACTGGGCCCCTTGATAGAATAAGATTATCTGCATGCGGTATGATTACAAGAGTAATTATATTTGATAATCTGCTCAAGATCAAGAATATATTAAGTTTGCAAGGATGACACATACCTACATTGAAACTGATCTGATGACTATGAGACAAAAGAATTAACACTAATAAATTGTTTATTGGATCGTGATATTGTACAGTACAAGATAATATGTGTAATTAGATGGTCATAATGCATTCTGCCAGGTCTCTTATGATTTGTAGAAGTTAAAACAGTTTTAATTCTATTTACCAACATAACACAGATCCTATCGGGTCACACCGTATAGGATGTAATCAGAGAATCTTATCGTTAATTATAAATTGATTATAATTAATAATAAGAAGTTTATAATTAATTATACATGATATAATTAAATATAGATAAATTTAGATATATACCCATCATAACTTCTTCAATTAGATATTTCCCCATCAAAACTTCCCAATTAGTTATTTCCCCATCTAAATATAACTATATTATAAATATACCCATTACTCAATTAAATCAATTAAAAATAATGATTAACAATCATACAAAAATTAAAGGACAGTTATGCCCTTACATTTAAAAAAATAATAAAGACGGCTTCCCCTCCGCCCTTTCAAAATCAATTTTTTTAACAGTTTAGCAATCTACAGCACTAATCAGCAGCAAAATATACATTCTTCTAAGTTCTAATAGATGCTAATCTAGAGATCGATGGTAATAAGAAAAAATTTAACCGTACAATCAAGTTATGTATTCATGCTTGTGAATTTGGAAGAATATGTTGATTGTCCAAAAAACTCGGTCATTATAAATATTCCATTTTATTTCAAATAAGACCAAACTTCATATGAACTCATATTGACATGATTTTGCACCTTAGTGGCTCAAATTTTCATGCACTTCACTTGTTTGTAGAAATGCCTAGCTGAAGAAATTAGTCAATTTCTATGAGGTGAAACCCGTATGTTTAAATTGATGAAATTAAAATCAGTACACCTAAATAAAATCCATCCTATGTTACTCTAGCTTGCACAAATCTTAATGCTATATTTTTTAGTGTCAGAGGGCACCTTCTAACAAATTTTATATTAAGAAAAAAGTTTATGTACAGTGATACGGGCTATGTTGGGTAGCAGGCCGTATGCTCTTGCTGGGCTGAATTGGGCTCGTCCTGCTAGAGGTCGCAGGCCGAGAGGTGGTTGACTTAAGGAAGTCGGGTAATGATCTCGGGGATCGAATCCCGGAAGTAGGTAGGCTACTTCGGGGATAAAGAGGAGAATCTCGGAGATATCGTACTCTTACCTATCTGATATCTCGGAGATTATGTGGGGGCGTATGAATGTGAGAGTGTAAGAATATCAAAGTGTCTTGCTCTAATTCTCTGCCCTTCTCTTACGAAAGGAAGGGCTTTATATAGTAGATCCATGTACCGCCTTTCCCCTGCCAAGGAAAGGCAGAACGTGGGTTGGTTACAAAGGTATGTGATCGTGACCACGTTTAATCGTGTGAACGAAGTCGGTAACCAACATGATGATCGGTTATAAACGGTTAATATCTCGGAACCGACTTTGGGCCGTATAACCCCCTGCAAATGTTGTTTCATCACAATTGGGCCGACATATCATGGGCTTCAATCATGGACCCCCGCATTGTTTCCCGGGTTGGCTTCACCAAACGAGGTCCTAATCCCGACTTTGTTTGTGGTCCAGATTGAAGCTATATGGGCCGTACAACATGGCCCTATCATATAGTGTCTTACTGCTAGGTCATTACCTAGCTTGAATAGAAATTTTTACAATAATAATATCTATTAAATAACACAAAATGAAAACAAAGAAATAAAGCATTGTTTCTAGACCATACTTCATTGCTTGCCCCTGTAATTTTCATTTGCCCAGGTGTACTAGTTCACTTTGCTCTCAATCCTCCTGCAAGTTTGAAGACTGCCTGGTCAATTACTGGTAACACAGCTGCTCCATGAAATTCTTGCTCGGTAGCCCTCTTAAATACACCGCGTTTTTGTCGCCTAGTTTGTTAGCTGATGAGGTTGTACTAGTGCTTTCTTTGTAATGGTTTGAGGCGAAGCATTCTCTATTCTTTTTTAAATATAAGGGTATAACTGTCTTTTTATTTTTATTTATTATTAATCAATATTTTTAATTGATTTAATTGATCATGGGTATTAACCCATCGGGGGCACCCACCAACGTAGCCCAACTGATAAATTTCAAAGTAATCATTCCCCAAAATATTGTTGTTCTTCCGAACCCGACAAACTCTTAGAAGCTCTTCGTTCGACATGACCAAATATTCGTAGCCCAATAGCTCCATCTAGGAACCTTTCAGATTGACAAATTGGCGATCCGGGGTTAGAACAGAAAATAGAAATCCACCTGTCTTAGCATCAATTGCTGTTGTTCTGCCCATCTCGGGCTCATTGACGAAATACATGCCTTTGTAGTATTATCCCTGCAATCTTAGTATGAACTTGGATTCCACTGTCATCCATTTGTTGTCTCATGATCGACAAGATGCTAGTAGAAGGATCCCCTGTGATGTGAACCATGAGATTGCCACAACCTCGCCAGCACAGATAAAGTATGTATAAAGAGGGCTCCATTCAAGTTCTAGAGGTGGTAGAGGGAATTCCTTGTATGTGAACGGGTTAAGGAGTGATGGCGTGAAGTGCCTGGTGTCAAAGGCCAGGAAATAGCCATACGAAGGCCCTATATGAAACTTTCCGGTGGCAAGCGAGTAGAATTCGAGATATGCACCCAAAGTAATAACACGGTGATTGAACATCCATGGCACGCGAGGAAAATCAGAGAGGGAAATCAAGGAACACCACCGCTTGCATGTGGCTCGTATACAAATGAAATCAGAGATGTCTACGAGCTTCCCTATTATGAGAAGGAATAGATCATGAGGAAGATCGATCAAATTGGTTTTCACCATGGTGATGGTGCGATCAGAGTCGAGCTCATGCATAGATTTCTCCATTAATTGTTTAATTGGGAAGAGACTGAATTAAGGAAATGATGGAAGATTATTATGAAACACTAAAAATATGCAGGTCTTGCATTATTTAGACCTATTTTTTATCATTGTAATCTATTTTAAATTATTCTAATAATGTAAATTTATTTTGACAAACATATTATTTTGAGACATTTTAATTACAAGTAAAAAAATAATATTCCTCAAATAACAAATGTATAAGGAAAGAGAATACCTGGCATTGAGATTTTCTTAAATATAAGAAAACAATACAGAGTGTGCATATATATTTCATATCGGATTGTATCTTTGTGTTCATTCAACAAAACATAATCGAGGACTAATTAAATTTTTGAAAGTTGAAAGTGATTTCCGTATGAGAAGAGTGCAAATGCTATTATTTTTTTGTGGTTTCATTCTACCTTTATTTGTAGAACTACAATAATTTAAAATTTAAAATTTAAATGTTAAAATAAACCATTAAATATGATCAATATCATTTTCTCTTTCTGCCTGCAACAGATCATAAGTTAGATTTTGTTTTGAATAGTATAAGACTTGCGAAAATACGCCAATGTGAATTTATTTTGGACGTTGAATTTTTGACTTACTAATTTATATAGATTAAATTGAAAGGTGATACATTTTCTTTGAGTGTACGGAAAATAATATCAATCACATCGAAATATTTTATTTTATTTTTTGTTATTAGAATATTAAAAATGTAGCATGATGAAAGCAAAAAAAGTATAATGCACTTAATGTTCTAGTAGAAAATAATAAAATCCAATTTGTTTTCCTTATTTATTAAAATAAAAATAACAATAGATTTTGCATATTAGAAAAGTAAAAAAAAAATAATATATTGATCAAATCATTTCTTTTACCCAGTCAATTGCCAAGAGCAAAATAATAGTTTCAATATACTTTTTTTTTTCTAGTGACAAATACATTGTTTTCTATGTAGAAAGTAAAATACTTAAAATTTAGATAGAAAAATCAATCTCTTATGAATATTAAATAGTTTGGTAACTTGACTTCTAACTTTTACTCAAAAAATAAAAAATACTTTTAAATTTGACAATTCAAGTATTAAGCAATATAGTCAGCTGGAAGGAAATAGTGTACTTTCAGGCACGCACAAAATATTAAATGGTAGCGGTATATAATAAAAGGCACATCAAAGTTATTTTTACCCATTTCTACCATGCATTTCACTCATTAAATGTTTGGTTCTATAATACTGGTTGTACAAATTCGACAAGTATAAAATTCGCATAAAATTAGAGAAATTTGGAAAGATAAAATTAGAGAAATTTAGCACTCTCCAAAGCTAACGAACTTTTCAGATATGATAGAATCGTGGAAGAGCAGATAAATTATAGCATAATACGAACTTCTGAAAACACTTTTGATAATTGTCTTTCATGCTTTTCTTCTTTTTTCTTCGGATTGTCTTTCATCTTCTTTTCGTTGCCTTTCATATTTGACTGGTTGACTTGCATCTTCTTCAACTTGTACATATTATGTGTCATGTTCTAATAATTATCTTTCTTCTACTCTTGCTTATATTTGATCATGTACTACTAGTTGTCTTTTATTTTCTACTGTTTGTCTTTCATATTTTATTGGTTGCATGTCTTTGATGTTTTACTGGTTGTTTTTCATCTTATTTTAGTTGTCTTTGATCATCTACTGATTGTCTTTCATATTCTACTAGTTGTCTTTCATGTTCTACTAGTTGTGTTTCATTTTTTTCTAATTGTTTTTCATGTTCTACCGGTTGTCTTTTGTGTTCTACTGGATGTCTTTCATGTTCAACTGGTTGTCTTTTATACCTCTTCTGGTTGTCTTTCATTTTCTACTGGTTGTCTTTCATTTTCTGCTGGTTGTCTTTCATTTTCTTCTAATTAAATTGTCTTTTATCTTCTTCTAATTATTTTTCATCTTTTACCGGTTGTGTTTTATCTTCTTATACTTGTCTTATGTTATATTGGTTGTCTTTCATGTTTGCCTTTAATTTTCTGCTAGTTGTCTTTTCATCTTGTACTGGTTGTCTTTCATGTTCTACTGGTTGTCTTTCTTCTTCCACTGGTTGTCTTTCATATTCTACTGGTTGTCTTTCATCTTCTTCTAGTTGAGTTTCATCTTTTATTGATTTTCATGTTTTACTGATTGTCTTTTATTTTATTATATTTGTGTTTCATCTTCTATTGATTGTCTTTCATATTTTACTGATTGTATTTAATTTTATTCTATTTGTGTATCATCTTCTACTTGTTATCTTTCATATTCTTCTAGTTGTCTTTCATCTTCTACTAGTATCACCTTAGCAATCCGCAATAAAGATTTGGAGGATTACATCTCCAAGATAGCAAGAGAACTCTCGAGTATCACACGCAGGAAAAACAAATTTCTGGGCCAACTGGAAGAAAATCCAAGAGAGACTTGCAAGTGGATCACACATCACGCTAAGGAGCGGTACAACTTACCAAGGACCTCGAATACCCGGTCTCACTCTCGATAAGATGCATATAGAACCATTGTATTTCGACGAATGATAATACAAACCTGAATACATCGCACCACCAGTCTACAAGCCACCTCTGTCATTCCTTCATAGGCAAGTCAAGCATAAGATGGAGAAACAATTTGTGAGATTATTGGAGACACTCAAGCAGATGCAAAACACCATCCCCTTCACTGAAACAATTGCAAGCATTCCCTCACATGCCAAATTCCTAAAGGAGATCCTTGCAAATCGTAGCAAACTCCAAGAGTGTTCAACAGTTCCCCTCAACATGGAGTGTAGTGTGCTTGTACAAAGAAAATTATCGGCCAAGTTACAAGATCTGAGAAGTTTCTCAATTCCATGCACAATTAGCATGATAAATTGTAAGAAAGCATTGTGTGATTTAGGAACAAGTGTGAGTCTAAGGCGGTATACGACAAACAGGGATGTGGAGAACTCTCACAAACTCGAATCTATTTGCAACTTACTGACCTATCACTCCGATACCCTAAAGAAGTGTTCCTAGATGTCTCGAATCAAAGTTGGAGAACTTTAGATTCTCAGAGATTTTGTTGTGATCGACATGGAGGAGGATGAGCACATTCCTCACCATATGTGGAACCATGATTGATGTCAAGAATGGGAAAATCTCATTAAATGTCGGAAAAGACAAATTGGTCTACGACATGAATAAGGTGTAAGTTTCTATGCATTAACATAGACTAAACATGATCCTTAGAATCTTGAACAACATAATTGTCACAAACATAAAATTACCTGATGCGGAAGATGTAGCCATGCCGCTTCAACTTGATGTATAAATGGTTTCTCTCCCTTGACCCTCTTTCTCTTAATGTTACAAACCTTTGAGATGAAAATATTTGTGTGTAACCTCTAATGGGTAGGGATAAGACCTATTTATACTTGTTTAGCTTTAATCTGGTACGTCCATCAAATACCAAATGGATGGATTAGATTTAGTGTGCTATTAATAGTGGAAAACCAAAAGAATTAAAACTCTCAATATTCATGACACTAAGAGTTACACAATTTATTTGGTGACCTTAAGAGACTAAAAACTCTCAACACATTTACATCCATTATCTAGGCCACTTAATTGGAATTAATCTAACATTCTCCCACTTGGCCTGATAATCGAACAACATAATTTCACTACTTAATAGCACCTTCATAAGCACGCATAAATCAACTAATCCTCATAAGTAATTACCATATTTTAATATTTTACAAAATACGAGTTATGGCGGTCATACACTATTTTAATAAGCATATTTCTTTCCATATACTACAATATCTGCAATCTATCAAAATAGGTCTTTAGATTATATAAATTTCATAATGGTCCACATAATATTCATTTTTCTGTTATAAGAAAACATCACGTGTATACACTATCATAAGTAACAGAAAAATAAGAGTCAAAAACATTTTATTGAGCTCAGAGTGTCAAATACATTCATCTTTACAATAAAGACCCATTCTTTGTACATGTCGCTTGAATGTCTTTGGTTGTAAACCTTTCGTTAAAGGACCTGCTATCATTAAGTCAGTCCTTATGTGCTGAATAGACACTCTTTGTTTTTGAACCTCCTCTTTAACGGCAAAATACTTTAATTCCATATGCTTGGCACCTCTAGAGTATTTGTCGTTTTTTGAGAAGAAAACTGCTGCCGAATTATCACAATAAATTTTCAGCGGCTTGGTAATGGTGTCGACAACCCCAAGTCCTGAAATAAAGTTTCGCAGCCATAATGCTTGAATTGTGGCTTCAAAACATGCCACAAATTCTGCCTCCATTGTGGATGAAGCAATGACAGATTGTTTAGCACTTTTCCACGATATTGCTCCTTCAGATAAAAGGAACAGATATCCAAAAGTAGACTTTCTACTGTCGAGACATCCAGCAAAATCTGAATCTGTATATCCGATCACTTCAAGTTGATTGGATCTCCTATATGTGAGCATGTAATTCTTTGTTCCTTGTAGGTACCTCAACACTTTCTTTGCAGCTTTCCAATGATCAATGCCAGGATTGCTTTGATATCTGCCCAACATTCCAGTAGCAAAACTAATATCTGGCCTTGTACATGTTTGCAGGTACATTAGACTTCCAACAACAGAAGCATATGGAATAGATTCCATCGCGTTACGTTCTACATCATTCTTTGGACATTGCATGAGACTAAATTTATCTCCTTTCTGAATTGGAACAATTCCAGCTGAGCATTTATCCATATGAAATCTCTCTAGAATTTTTTCAATATAAGCTTTCTGAGACAATCCCAACAAACCTTGTGACCTATCACGGAATATTTCAATTCCTATCACATAGGATGCCTCTCCCATATTTTTCATATCAAAATTCTTAGAGAGAAAATCTTTAGTCTCATGTAGTATGCCCAAATCATTAGCAGCAAGTAAGATATCATCAACATATAAGACTAAGATTATAAATTTGCTCCCACTGATCTTTTGATATATACACCTATCAACAGTGTTTTCTTGAAAACCAAAAGATGTTATGGTATCATTGAACTTAATATACCATTGACGGGAAGCTTGTTTAAGTCCATATATTGACTTCTTAAGCTTACACACCATGTGACCTTTTCCTTCAATTGAGAAACCCTCAGGTTGATCCATATAAACTTCCTCCTCAAGATCTCCATTAAGAAATGCCGTTTTCACATCAATTTGGTGTAACTCTAAATCATAATGAGCCACCAAAGCCATAATTATTCTCAATGAGTCTTTCTTTGAGACGGGTGAAAATGTCTCTTTATAATCTATGTCTTCCTTTTGAGTATAACCCTTAGCAACAAGTCTAGCTTTATATCGTTCAATGTTGCCATTTGAGTCATACTTGGTCTTGTAGACCCATTTACAGCCGACTCGTTTATAATTCTTTGGCAACTCAACGAGATCCCAGACTTTATTTTGTTCCATAGATTTTAACTCATCTTTCATGGCATTAATCCATTTATTAGACTCAATACTTTCTATAGCTTGTGAAAACGTAACCGGATCTTTATTGATTCCTAAATCATCTTCTTGTAAATAAATCACATAATCATTCGGAATAGCTGATCTTCTTTCTCTTTGAGACCTTCTTAATGGTATTCCTTGTGATTCATTTACATTAGACAATTGTGAGTTAGTTTCCTCATGGGATGTTTCATTAATCAAATGTTGTTCTATATTGCCAAATTGTTATTCAGCAATTGGAACTACACTTGGAGTGTATGTGGATAAAGGAATACTTACAGGTAAATTAATATCTACCTTTATCTCATTAATATCCACATCTTGTCTTACATCACTCCCACTAACTTCACTATTCTCAATAAATTTTGCATTTCCGGTTTCTACAATTCTCGGACTATGATTAGGACAATAAAATATGTATCCTTTGGATTTCTCTGGGTAACCTATAAAGTAACCACTAATCGTTCGAGAATCCAATTTCTTTTCATGTGGATTATAAATTCGTGCTTCTGCTGGACAACCCCAAACATGAAGGTGTCTTAAACTAGGTTTCCTTTCAGTCCATAACTCAAATGGAGTTTTTGAAACTTACTTACTAGGAACCCTATTTAATAGATAAACAGCAGTTTTTAGTGCATACATCCACATTGATTTAGGTAATGACGAGTTACTCATCATACTCCTAACCATATCCATTAATGTCCGATTACGCCTTTCTGCTACACCATTTTGTTGAGGTGTGCCAGGCATAGTATACTATGCAACTATACCATGTTTCTCGAGGAACTTTGCAAATGGACCAGGACATTGTCCAGTTTCATTATATTTTTCATAGTATTCACCACCTCTATCTGACCTTATGATTTTCACATTTTTCTCTAATTGTCTTTCAACTTCATTGACATATATCTCAAGAATATCAACCGCTTGAGATTTTTCTTTAATTAAATAAATATAACAATAACGTGAATAATCATCGATAAAAGTGATAAAATACTTTTCTCCATTAAAAGATGGAACATCAAAAGGTCCGCATATATCAGTGTGTATAATTTCAAGAAGCTTACTACTTCTTGTGGCTCCTTTCTTGTTATGTTTGGTTTGCTTTCCCTTAATGCAATCCACACATATACCAAGGTCAGTAAAATCCAAATTTGGAAGAATTTCATTCTTTACTAATCTTTCCATCCTTTCTTTGGAAATATGACCCAAACGTTTATGCCACAGAAAAACAGATTTTTCATTTTCTATGCTACGTTTTATTCTAATATTATGATAAACTGTAAGTAAGGATTCAGTAAAAAAATTATCAAGATTCAATTTATATAATCCATCACTAAGAATACCAGAACCAATTAGACAAGTATTCTTAAATAAACTGAAACCTTTATTTCCAAACTTAACAGAAAACCCAGAAACATCAAGTTTTGAGAAAGAAATCAAATTCCTAGAAATTGAAGGTACATAGAGAGTTTGGAACAGGTCTAAGTAATGACCAGTATCCAAAATTAAACGATAAGTTCCTATGCCTTCAATAGGAGCCTTCATACGATTTCCCATCAACAAAAAGCTTTCATTTGGATTTATGGTTTGGATCGAACTGAATCCCTGCAATATATTAGATATATGAGATGTAGCACCAGAATCAAGCCACCAAGTATTATTAGGAACTTCAGCTAAGTTTGATTCAAAACATACAAAAGTATTAATATTACCTTTCTTTTCGAACCAAGCTTTTCGTTTCAGGCAATCTTTCTGATAGTGTCCAGTTTTATTACAAAAATGACACTTATCTGCCTTTTGTTCCTTCTTATCGGCATGTGAAGCTTTAGCAGCCAATTTCTTCCTTTTCTTATACTTGTTAGCATTTTCCTTAGGTCCTTTACTAGCTCCTTGACCAACGAGGTTGACAGAATGACTCCTTTGTTTCTTTAATCTCAATTCCTCTTGAGTAAGCATACTGGACAATTCACTAATATTCCACTTGTCCTTAATAGTGTTATAATTAATTTGGAATGGTCCATACTTAGAAGGCAAAGAGTTAAGAATGAATTGCACTAAGAATGAGTCATCTACAGTCATCCCCAAAGATTTTAGCCTTGCTGCGATATTTGTCATCTCAATGATATGCTCTTGCATACTCCGCGACCCAGTAAACTTAATGGTCGTGAGTTCTGCCATAAGAGTACTAGCGAGTGACTTATCTGCAGAACGAAATCTTTCTTCCACAAATTTAATATATTCCTTAGCACTTTCTGTTTGTGGAATAATAGTCTTAATGTTGTTGGCAATAGTCATTCGCATAAACATAAGGCTTAATATGTTAGACCGTGTTCAAGCTTTATGATGTAACTTTTCTTCTTCACTGCTTTCATCAGTAATAGCAGTAGGTTGTTTTTCCAATAGTGCCAAGTCAAGATCAAAACACCTAAGTGGAATTTGACTTGTTCGCACCATTCAGAAAAGTTTAATCCATTAAACATAATAACAGAAGAAGCATGCGAATGAAGTGAAACAGTTGAAAATTAATACAAAGAATGCTCATAAATAATAACGTAATAGATTCAGAAAATAAATCGTAAAATATATTATAATTCTCCTTTGGGTAGATACTATAATATAGGGTAAATTTCGCTGGAGGTCACTAAACTTTGTTATTTGTCACGAATTGGTCACTCAAGTTTGATTTGTCCCTTTTAAGTCAATAAACTTTGTTATTTGTCCCAATCAAGTCCCTCTATACTTTTCCATCCAAAAATTTAACGGAATATTCCTATTCCGTCCAAAAAATTAACGGAATATACTCATTCCCTCCAAAATATTAACAGAATTAGCATATTCCATCCAAAATACTAACAGAATTAGCATATTCCGTTAAAATTTTGGATGGAAAAAATAGAGGGACTTGATTGAGACAAATAACAAAGTTGAGTGACTCAAAAGGGACAAATCAAACTTGAGTGACCAATTCGTGACAAATAACAAAGTTTAGTGACCTACGACGAAATTTACCCTATAATATATTATCATAATTTTATCAATGGTTGCCTTTTGGGCCAGTTACTATTACACACAAAATCACAACCAGGTAAGTTCCCAGGAAAACCAGGGATCACAATGGATCTCTTCGAGTTCCGATTTTCCTAGATAGAACTTGTCTTAGACATTGTTTTATTCGTAGTATCGCAACAGTTCTTACTAGGGCAAACCATTAAAAATGCCATAAAAACTTTATTAGGTAATTAAATATGTTTAGCCAAATATACATGTTATCTTTGGATATACAAAATACATTTGACCAAAATATTATTTTACCTACTTTATGCTTACTAATCATAGAATTATAAATTACCTTTGGGTAATTCCCGAAGTTCTAAAAATAAGTAAACGTCAATTTATCCATATTCTTTTCTATAATAGGCATTCTAACATTATTATGGATAAGTGACTATTTTATGCATGATATCCAAAATATATATATAATAAATTATTTTAGTTCGGCCACTTTGGTGACAACAAACTATATAACAAATTTTGATCCATAATATTTCATATATATATTTTGAATCATTCTAGTTTGGCCACTTTGGTGACAACAAACTATAAAGCATAAGATCATGCATATACATATAAAATAATATTTTCATATCTAACATAATATTTATTGCTTCAACGCTATTTAATTATTTCATGTATATATATACAAGCAATACAATTAAGGGATAACACAAATATTCAATTGCATAATGGGCATCAGTTTGACGAGCAATAATATAACCTAAGCGTTCAGGCAACAAAATAATCATTGAATTCAAATAATAAACGTATGGTACGGTTCAAGTGCCTTAGTTGATTCATGAATTCAATTAATAAATCAAAATATACTATTTTGATATAAGTGTCCAAAGGACATTCAATTAATAAATCAAAATATAACAGAACTATACCATTGTTTTATATTATTTATATTAGATAACATTGAACTTGATGCATAAAAGGTTCAGATCGAATTAAGGTCAAATTGTTAATATTCACAAATGGTTCATATATAGGCCATATATATATTCCTTGACTTATGCATAGTAAAGTAAAAAATACTCATAAAAGTATTAATTCCTGATTTCTACTATACTGTTTCCAGAATCAAATCAAATTAAACATAAGTTGGTAACATTCTTTCAGAGAGAACCGGATTATTTCTACACCATCAATTATGTACTAAAAAATAAAGTTGGCTACATAAATTTTATTTTACTTTGCTATGGTGACTCATAAATTGGACGAATTAATATGTTCAAAACCTTGCTCTCTGATACCACATGTAAGTTTCTATGCATTAACATAGACTAAACATGATCCTTAGAATCTTGAACAACATAATTGTCACAAACATAAAATTACCTGATGCGGAAGATGTAGCCATGCCGCTTCAACTTGATGTATAAACGGTTTCTCTCCCTTGACCCTCTTTCTCTTAATGTTACAAACCTTTGAGATGGAAATATTTGTGTGTAACCTCTAATGGGTAGGGATAGGACCTATTTATACTTGTTTAGCTTTAATCTGGTACGTCCATCAAATGCCAAATGGATGGATTAGATTTAGTGTGCTATTAATAGTGGAAAACCAAAAGAATTGAAACTCTCAATATTCATGACACTAAGAGTTACACAATTTATTTGGTGACCTTAAGAGACTAAAAACTCTCAACACATTTACATCCATTATCTAGGCCACTTAATTGGAATTAATCTAACATAAGGCACTTAAATACCCTTTTGATATCAATATGGTCTACAGTTTGGAAGCGGTAGATGAATTCCAACTAGAGGAGTTAGTAGACATCGAGGATATAATATGCAAGGAAATGGAATGCATATCCATTACTCAAGGGCATGTAGAAGAGGAAGGGTGGAGAAAAGCTCAAACCAGACCATCTTCTGAATCAGAACTAGAAAATCACTCAGAGGAAGACCCTCAAAACATTAACAGCAGAAACTATTCCCTCATTGCTTTGACATCAATCAGAAATCTACGAGAAGAGCTTGATGCGATCTCCAAAAGGTTAGATGAAATAGAAGCAAGACTTGACACACGAACCATCGAATTCTTATGATTTGGAAGATGAAGGAGAAGACATAACCAACCTTGTCCTAAAAAAGAAAAGATTATCCCTATGGCAACTGGAGATGGCACCATAACACAAAAAAGGCTAACATTTGAACATTACGAGAAGAATGGCGATACCAAGGTCACATACCACATCGAAGGAAACCCTCCTAACAAAATGCTCGCGTGCATTTGTAGGAGAACAATCACACATAACTGAAACACAACAAAGTCAAGCTAATGAATATAAACAAGTGCTTCTTGAGAGGCAACCCAATGCCATATTTTATAATTTCTAGTATTTTAATTATTTAAATTTATTTATTATATGGACTGAGAAATATATCACATGTGACCTTTTCTTATGACTAGGTAAATATGCTGGAGGAAGGGCTCGACGAAAAACATTGCAGAAGACGGGAATTTAACCTTTGTTACAGACCATATGGCCCAATACGGCCCCAACCAGTGGTTACGAAAGTAAAATATGGATTAAGAAGTGTCGTATTAGTGTTGTTAATGCCCTATTATCTAGCCATCGGGAAACAATACTAGAGGCACTACTAGAGTGATCCAAACACCTTCAAATTGGAGTGTTGTATTAGGGTTGTAAATGTCCTATTATCTTGCCATATTGGGACACTACAAGAGCGCCCCAAACACATTCAATTGGAGTGTTGTATTATGGTTGTAAATGCCCTATTATCTTGCCATCTAGAGAAATCTCTAGGGTGCTCCAAACACCTTCAATTGGAGTGTTCTATTAGGGTTGTAAATGCCCTATTATCTTGCCATATAGACACTACTAGAGTGTTTCAAACACCTTCAATTGAAGTCTTATATTAGAGTTGTAAATGCCCCATTATCTTTCCAAATTGGGGCACTACTAGAGTGCTCCAAACACCTTCAATTAGAGTGTTGTATTAGGGTCGTAAATGTCCTATTATCTTGCCATATTGGGGCACTACTAGAGTGCTCGAAACACCTTCAATTAGAGTATTCGATTAGGGTTGTAAATGCCCTATTATCATGCCATCTAGAGACACCACTAGGGTGCTCCAAACACCTTCAATAGGAGAGTTGTATTAGAGTTGTAAATGCCATACTATTTGCCATGTTGGGGCACTATTAGAGTGCACCAACCACCTTCAATTATAGTGTTGTATTAGGGTTGTTAATGCCCTATTATCTAACTATCGGAAGACAATATTAGAGTGCTCCAAACACCAACAATTGAAGTGTTGTACTAGGGTTGTAAATGCCCTTTTATCTTGCCATATGGAGAAACTACTAGAGTGGTCCTAACACCATCAATTGGAGTGTTGTATTAGAGCTGTACAAACCCTATTATCTTGCCATTTCGAGGCACTACTAGAGTGATGCAAACACCTTCAAATTGGAGTGTTGTATTAGGGTTGTAAATGCCCTATTATCTTCCCACGTAGAGACACTACTAGAGTGCTCCACACACCTTCAATTAGAGTGCTCAAAACACTATCAATTGGTGTGTTGTATTCGGATTCTAAATGCCCTATTATCTTGCCATTTGGAGACACTACTAGAGTGCCCCAAACACATCCAATTGGAGTATTGTATTAGGGTCCTAAATGCCCTATTATGATACCATCTGGAGAAACTACAAGAGTGCTCCAAACACATTCAATTGGAGTGTTGTATTATGGTTGTAAATGCCATATTATCTTGCCATCTAGAGACACTACTAGGGTGCTCCTAACACCTTCAATTGGAGTGTTGTATTAGAGTTGTAAATGCCATACTATTTACCATATTGGGTCGCTACTAGAGTGCACCAAACACCTTCAATTAGAGTGTTGTATTAGGGTTGTTAATGCCCTATTATCTAGCCATCGGGAGAAAATACTAGAGTGCTCCAAACACCATCAATTGAAGTGTTGTACTAGGGTTGTAAATGCCCTATTATCTTGCCATTTCGAGACACTACTAGAGTGCTCCACACACCTTCAATTAGAATGTTGTATTAGGAACCTAAAAGCCTTATTATCATACCATATGGAGACACTACAAGAGTGCTCCAAACAAATTCAATTGGAGTGTTGTATTATGGTTGTAAATGCCATATTATCTTGCCATCTAGAGACACTACTAGTGTTTTCCAAACACCTTCAATTGGAGTGTTGTATTAGAGTTGTAAATGCCATACTATTTGCCATATTGGGGCAATACTAGCGTGCACCAAACACCTTCAATTAGAGTGTTGTATTAGGGTTTTTAATGCCTTCTTATCTAGCCATCGGGAGACAATACTAGAGTGCTCCGAACACGGTCAATTGAAGTGTTGTACTAAGGTTGTAAATGCCCTATTATCTTGCCATTTCGAGACACTACTAGAGTGCTCCACACACCTTCAAATAGAGTGTTGTATTAGGGTCGTAAATGCCCTATTATCATGCCATCTGGAGACACTACTAGACAACTCCAAACACCTTCAGTTGTAGTGTTGGATTATGGTTGTAAATGCCCTATTATCTTGCCATCTGGAGACACCACTAGGGTCCTCCTTGTACCTTCAATTGGAGTGTTGTATTAGGGTTGTAAATGCCCTATTATCTTGCCACGTAGAGACACTACTAGAATGCTCAAAACACAATCAATTGGTGTGTTGTATTCGGGTTCTAAATTACCCATTATCTTGCCATTTGGAGACACTACTAGAGTGCTCCAAACACCTTCAATTAGAGTGTTGTATTAGGCTCGTAAACGCCCTATTACCATACCATCTGGAGACACTACAAGACTGCTCCAAACACATTTAATTGGAGTGTTGTATTATGGTTGTAAATGCCATATTATCTTGCCATCTAGAGACACTACTAGGGTGCTCCAAACACCTTCAATTGGAGTGTTGTATTAGAGTTGTAAATGCCGTACTATTTGCCATATTGGGGCAACACTAGAGTGCACCAAACACCTTCAATTAGAGTGTTGTATTAGAGTTGTTAATGCCCAATTATCTAGCCATCGGGAGACAATACTAGAGTGCTCCAAACACCATCAATTGAAATGTTGTACTAGGGTTGTAAATGCCCTATTATCTTGCCATTTGGAGACACTACTAGAGTGCTCCACACACCTTCAATTAGAGTGTTGTATTAGGGTCCTAAATGCCCTATTATCATACCATCTGGAGACACTACAAGAGTACTCCAAACACATTCAATTGGAGTGTTGTATTATTGTTGTAAATGCCATATTATCTTGCCATCTAGAGACACTACTAGGGTGCTCGAAACACCTTCAATTGAAGTGTTGTATTAGAGTTGTAAATGCCATACAATTTGCCATATTGGGTTAATACTAGAGTGCACCAAACACCTTCAATTAAAGTGTTGTATTAGGGTTGTTAATGCCCTATTATCTAGCCATCGGGAGACAATTTTAGAGTGCTCCAAACACCATCAATTGAAGTGTTGTACTAGGGTTGTAAATGCCCTATTATCTTGCCATTTCGAGACACTACTAGAGTACTCCACACACCTTCAATTAGAGTGTTGTATTAGGGTCCTAAAAGCCTTATTATCATACCATCTGGAGACACTACAAGAGTGCTCCAAACACATTCAATTGGAGTGTTGTATTATGGTTGTAAATGCCATATTATCTTGCCATCTAGAGACACCACTAGGGTGCTCCAAACACCTTCAATTGGAGTGTTGTATTAGAGTTGTAAATGTCATACTATTTTCCATATTGGGACAATAATAGAGTGCACCAAACACCTTCAATTAGAGTTTCGTATTAGTGTTGTTCATGCCCTATTATCTAGCCATCGGGAAACAATAGTAGAGTGCTCCAAACAACATCAATTGAAGTGTTGCACTACGGTTGTAAATGCCCTTTTATCTTGCCATATGGAGACACTTCTAGAGTGCTCCGAACACCTTCAATTGGAGTGTTGAATTAGAGCTGTACATGCCCGCCCTATTATCTTGCCATTTCGAGGTACTACTAGAATGATCCAAACACCTTCAAATTGTTGTGTTGTATTAGGGTTGAAATACCCTATTATCTAGCCATATTGGGGCACTAATAGAGTGCTCCAAACACCTTCAATTAGAGTGTTGTATTAGAGTTGTAAATGCCATACTAACTTGCCATATTGGGACACTACAAGAGTGCTCCAAACATTTTCAACTGGAGTGTTGTATTATGGTTGTAAATGCCCTATTATCTTGCAATCTAGATACACCACTAGGGTGCTCCAAACACCTTCAATTGGAGTGTTGCATTATGGTAGTAAATGCCATAATATTTGCCATATTGGGTTGCTACTAGAGTGCACCAAACACCTTCAATTAGAGTGTTATATTAGGGTAGTTAATGCCCAATTATCTAGCCATCGGGAGACAATACTAGATTGCTCAAAACACCATCAATTGGAGTGTTGTATTAGAGCTGTACATGCCCTATTATCTTGCCATTTCGAGGTACTACTACAGTGATCCAAACACCTTCAAATTGTTGTGTTGTATTAGGGTTGTAAATGCCCTATTATCTTGCCATATTGGGGCACTAATAGAGTGCTCCAAACACCGTTAATTTGAGCAATGGATTAGGGTTGTAAATGCCATATTATCTTGCCATCTAGAGACACTACTAGAACGCTCCAAACAACTTCAATTGAAGTCTTGTATTAGGGTTGTAAATGCCCTATTATATTACCATATTGGGGCACTACTAGAGTGTTACAAACACCTTCAATTAGAGTATTGTATTAGGCTCGTAAACGCCCTATTATCTTGCCATATTGGGACACTACAAGAGTGCTCCAAACATCTTCAATTGAAGTGTTGTATTAGGGTTGTAAATGCCCTATTATCTTGCCATTTCGAGACACTACTAGAGTGCTCCACACACCTTCAATTAGAGTGTTGTATTAGGGTCCTAAAAGCCTTATTATCATACCATCTGGAGACACTACATGAGTGCTCCAAACACATTCAATTAGAGTGTTGTATTATGCTTGTAAATGCCATATTATCTTGCCATCTAGAGACACCACTAGGGTGCTCCGAACACCTTCAATTGGAGTGTTGTATTAGAGTTGTGTCATACTATTTTCCATATTGGGACAATACTAGAGTGCACCAAACACCTTCAATTAGAGTTTCGTATTAGTGTTGTTAATGCCCTATTATCTAGCCATCGGGAAACAATAGTAGAGTGCTCCAAACAACATCAATTGAAGTGTTGCACTACGGTTGTAAATGCCCTTTTATCTTGCCATATGGAGACACTACTAGAGTGCTCCGAACACCTTCAATTGGAGTGTTGAATTAGAGCTGTACATGCCCGCCCTATTATCTTGCCATTTCGAGGTACTACTAGAGTGATCCAAACACCTTCAAATTGTTGTGTTGTATTAGGGTTGAAATGCCCTATTATCTTGCCATATTGGGGCACTAATAGAGTGCTCCAAACACCTTCAATTAGAGTGTTGTATTAGAGTTGTAAATGCCATACTAACTTGCCATATTGGGACACTACAAGAGTGCTCCAAACATCTTCAATTGGAGTGTTGTATTATGGTTGTAAATGCCCTATTATCTTGCAATCTAGATACACCACTAGGGTGCTCCAAACACCTTCAATTGGAGTGTTGCATTATGGTAGTAAATGCCATACGATTTGCCATATTGGGTTGCTACTAGAGTGCACCAAACACCTTCAATTAGAGTGTTGTATTAGGGTAGGTAATGCCCAATTATCTAGCCATCGGGAGACAATACTAGATTGCTCCAAACACCATCAATTGAAGTGTTGTACTAGGGTTGTAAATGCCCTATTATCTTGCCATTTCGAGACACTACTAGAGTGCTCCACACACCTTCAATTAGAGTGTTGTATAAGGGTCCAAAATGCGCTATTATCCTACCATCTGGAGAAACTACAAGAGTGCTCCAAACACATTCAATTGGAGTGTTGTATAATGGTTGTAAATGAAATATTATCTTGTCATCTAGAGACACTACTGGGGTGCTCCAAACACCTTCAATTGGAGTGTTGTATTAGAGTTGTAAATGCCACACTATTTGCCATATTGGGGCAATACTAGAGTGCACCAAACACCTTCAATTAGAGTGTTGTATTAGGGTTGTTAATGCCCTCTTATCTAGCCTTCGGGAGACAATACTAGAGTGCTCCAAACACCATCAATTGAAGTGTTGTACTTGGGTTGTAAATGCCCTATTATCTTGCCATTTCGAGACACTACTAGAGTGCTCCACACACCTTAAATTAGAGTGTTGTATTAGGGTCCTAAAAGCCTTATTATCATACCATCTGGAGACACTACATGAGTGCTCCAAACACATTCAATTGGAGTGTTGTATTATGCTTGTAAATGCCATATTATCTTGCCATCTAGAGACACAACTAGTGTGCTCCGAACACCTTCAATTGGAGTGTTGTATTAGAGTTGTAAATGCCATACAATTTGCCATATTGGGGCAATACTAGAGTGCACCAAACACCATCAATTAGACTGTTGTATCATGATTGTAAATGCCCTATTATCTTGCAATCTAGAGACACCACTAGGGTTCTCCAAACACCTTCAATTGGAGTGCATTAGGGTAGAAAATGCCCTATTATCTTGCCATATTGGGTCGCTACTAGAGTGCACCAAACACATTCAATTAGAGTGTTGTATTAGGGTTGTTAATGCCCAATTATCTAGCCATCGGGAGACAATACTAGAGTGCTCCAAACACCATCAATTGATGTGTTGTACTAGAGTTGTAAATACCCTATTATCTTGCCATTTCGAGACACTACTAGAGTGCTCCAAACACCTTCAATTAGAGTGTTGTATTAGGGTCCTAAATGCCCTATTATCATACCATCTGGAGAAACTACAAGAGTGCTCCAGACACATTCAATTGGAGTGTTGTATTATGGTTGAAAATGCCATATTATCTTGCCATCTAGAGACAATACTAGGGTGCTCCAAACACCTTCAATTGGAGTGTTGTATTAGAGTTGTAAATGTCATACTATTTTCCATATTGGGACAATACTAGAGTGCACCAAACACCTTCAATTAGAGTTTCGTATTAGTGTTGTTAATGCCCTATTATCTAGCCATCGGGAAACAATAGTAGAGTGCCCCAAACAACATCAGTTGAAGTGTTGCACTACGGTTGTAAATGCCCTTTTATCTTGCCATATGGAGACACTACTATAGTGCTCCGAACACCTTCAATTGGAGTGTTGAATTAGAGCTGTACATGCCCGCCCTATTATCTTGCCATTTCGAGGTACTACTAGAGTGATCCAAACACCTTCAAATTGTTGTGTTGTATTAGGGTTGTAAATGCCCTATTATCTTGCCATATTGGGGCACTAATAGAGTGCTCCAAACACCTTCAATTAGAGTGTTATATTAGAGTTGTAAATGCCATACTAACTTGCCATATTGGGACACTACAAGAGTGCTCCAAACATCTTCAATTGGAGTGTTGTATTATGGTTGTAAATGCCCTATTATCTTGCAATCTAGACACACCACTAGGGTGCTCCAAACACCTTCAATTGGAGTGTTGCATTATGGTAGTAAATGCCATACGATTTGCCATATTGGGTTGCTACTAGAGTGCACCAAACACCTTCAATTAGAGTCTTGTATTAGGGTAGTTAATGCCCAATTATCTAGCCATCGGGAGACAATACTAGATTGCTCCAAACACCATCAATTGAAGTGTTGTACTAGGGTTGTAAATGCCCTATTATCTTGCCATTTCGAGACACTACTAGAGTGCTCCACACACCTTCAATTAGAGTGTTGTATAAGGGTCCAAAATGCGCTATTATCCTACCATCTGGAGAAACTACAAGAGTGCTCCAAACACATTCAATTGGAGTGTTGTATAATGGTTGTAAATGCCATATTATCTTGTCATCTAGAGACACCACTGGGGTGCTCCAAACACCTTCAATTGGAGTGTTGTATTAGAGTTGTAAATGCCACACTATTTGCCATATTGGGGCAATACTAGAGTGCACCAAACACCTTCAATTAGAGTGTTGTATTAGGGTTGTTAATGCCCTCTTATCTAGCCTTCGGGAGACAATACTAGAGTGCTCCAAACACCATCAATTGAAGTGTTGTACTTGGGTTGTAAATGCCCTATTATCTTGCCATTTCGAGACACTACTAGAGTGCTCCACACACCTTCAATTAGTGTGTTGTATTAGGGTCCTAAAAGCCTTATTATCATACCATCTGGAGACACTACAAGAGTGCTCCAAACACATTCAATTGGAGTGTTGTATTATGCCTGTAAATGCCATATTATCTTGCCATCTAGAGACACTACTAGGGTGCTCCAAACACCTTCAATTGGAGTGTTGTATTAGAGTTGTAAATGCCATTCAATTTTCCATATTGGGGCAATACTAGAGTGCACCACCTTCAATTAGAGTGTTGTATCATGGTTGTAAATGCCCTATTTTCTTGCAATCTAGAGACAACACTAGGGTTCTCCAAACACCTTCAATTGGAGTGTTGCATTAGGGTAGTAAATGCCATACTATTTGCCATATTGGGTTGCTGTGCACCAAACACCTTCAATTAGAGTGTTGTATTAGGGTAGTTAATGCCCAATTATCTAGCCATCGGGAGACAATACTAGATTGCTCCAAACACCATCAATTGAAGTGTTGTACTATGGTTGTAAATGCCCTATTATCTTGCCATTTCGAGACACTACTAGAGTGCTCCACACACCTTCAATTAGAGTGTTGTATATGGGTCCTAAATGCCCTATTATCATACCATCTGGAGAAACTACAAGAGTGCTCCACACATTAAATTAGAGTGTTGTATAATGGTTGTAAATGCCATATTATCTTGTTATCTAGAGACACTACTCCAAACACCTTCAATTGGAGTGTTGTATTAGAGTTGTAAATGCCATACTATTTGCCATATTGGGGCAATATTAGAGTGCACCAAACACCATCAATTAGAGTGTTGTGTTAGGGTTGTTAATGCCCTCTTATCTAGCCATCGTTAGACAATACTAGAGTGCTCCAAACACCTTCAATTGAAGTGTTGTACTAGGGTTGTAAATGCCCTATTATCTTGCCATTTCAAGACACTACTAGAGTGCTCCACACACCTTCAATTAGAGTGTTGTATTAGGGTCCTAAATGCCCTATTATCATACCATCTGGAGACACTAGTAGAGTACTCCAAACACCTTCAGTTGTAGTATTGTATTATGGTTGTAAATGCCCTATTATCTTGTCATCTGGAGACACCACTAGGGTGATCCAAGTACCTTCAATTGGAGTGTTGTATTAGGGTTGTAAATGCCTTATTATCTTGCCACTTAGAGACACTACTAGAATGCTCAAAACACTATCAATTGGTGTGTTGTATTCGGGTTCTAAATGCCCTATTATCTTGCCAGTTGGAGACACTACTAGAGTGCCCCAAACACATCCAATTGGAGTGTTGTATTAGGGTGGTAAATGTCCTATTATCCTGCCATTTCGAGACACTACTAGAGTGCTCCACACACCTTCAATTAGAGTCTTGTATTAGGGTCCTAAATACCCTATTATGATACCATCTGGAGAAACTACAAGAGTGCTCGAAACACATTCAATTGGAGTGTTGTATTATGGTTGTAAATGCCATATTATCTTGCCATCTAGAGACACTACTAGGGTGCTCCAAACACGTTCAATTGGAGTGTTGTATTAGAGTTGTAAATGCCATACTATTTGCCATATTGGGGCAATACTAGAGTGCACCAAACACCTTCAATTAGAGTGTTGTATTAGGGTTGTTAATGCCCTAGTATCTAGC
Organism: Carex rostrata; assembly: GCF_964058835.1. Classification (NCBI taxonomy): domain Eukaryota; kingdom Viridiplantae; phylum Streptophyta; class Magnoliopsida; order Poales; family Cyperaceae; genus Carex; species Carex rostrata. Next base: position 12,692,872 of record NC_135925.1, on the reverse strand, counting down.
CATCGGGTGACAATACTAGACTGCTCCAAACACCGTCAATTGAAGTGTTGTACTAGGGTTGTAAATGCCCTATTATCTTGCCATTTCGAGACACTACTAGAGTGCTCCACACACCTTCAATGAGAGTGTTGTATTAGGGTCCTAAATGCCCTATTATCATACCATCTGGAGACACTACTAGAGTACTCCAAACACCTTCAGTTGTAGTATTGTATTATGGTTGTAAATGCCCTATTATCTTGTCATCTGGAGACACCACTAGGGTGCTCCAAGTACCTTCAATTGGAGTGTTGTATTAGGGTTGTAAATGCCTTATTATCTTGCCACTTACACTACTAGAATGCTCAAAACACTATCAATTGGTGTGTTGTATTCGGGTTCTAAATGTCCTATTATCTTGCCAGTTGGAGACACTACTAGAGTGCCCCAAACACATCCAATTGGAGTGTTGTATTAGGGTGGTAAATGCCCTATTATCTTGCCATTTCGAGACACTACTAGAGTGTTCCACACACCTTCAATTAGAGTGTTGTATTAGGGTCCTAAATGCCCTATTATGATACCATCTGGAGAAACTACAAGAGTGCTCCAAACACATTCAATTGGAGTGTTGTATTATGGTTGTAAATGCCATATTATCTTGCCATCTAGAGACACTACTAGGGTGCTCCTAACACCTTCAATTGGAGTGTTGTATTAGAGTTGTAAATGCCATACTATTTGCCATATTGGGGCAATATTAGAGTGCACCAAACACCTTCAATTAGAGTGTTGTGTTAGGATTGTTAATGCCCTCTTATCTAGCCATCGTTAGACAATACTAGAGTGCTCCAAACACCTTCAATTGAAGTGTTGTACTAGGGTTGTAAATGCCCTATTATCTTGCCATTTCGAGACACTACTAGAGTGCTCCACACACCTTCAATTAGAGTGTTGTATTAGGGTCCTAAATGCCCTATTATCATACCATCTGGAGACACTACTAGAGTACTCCAAACACCTTCAGTTGTAGTATTGTATTATGGTTGTAAATGCCCTATTATCTTGTCATCTGGAGACACCACTAGGGTGATCCAAGTACCTTCAATTGGAGTGTTGTATTAGGGTTGTAAATGTCATATTAGCTTGCCACGTAGAGACACTACTAGAATGCTCAAAACACTATCAATTGGTGTGTTGTATTCGGGTTGTAAATACCCTATTATCTTGCCATCAGGAGATACTACTAGAGTCCTCCAAACACCTTCAATTAGAGTATTGTATTTGGATTGTAAATGCTCTATTATATTTCTAACTATACACTACTAGAGTACTCAAAACACCTTCAATTGGAGTGTTGTATTAGGGTTGTAAATGCCCTATTATCCTGCCATCTGGAGATACTACCATCCAACTGTCTAGACCACCGAGTAGATCTAAAATCTTACTCGGGTAGAAAAGTGGTAAGGCCAACCGTACAAAACAAAAAGTGGCCAAACCCAAAAAGGTCTAAGATCTACCTAACCTGGTCCTCTGCATATGCACCACATACATATATATATCTGGCAGGTCTGTGAGGAACAAGTATACAAAAGTACCACAACCAGTGGTCGTGTCAACAACATGTAAAACGAGGTAGTCAACTATCATCATGTGCCTCTCCTGGCGACGTATTGCCTGAGCCCAAGTGCTTACCCTCTGGGAAACCGCCTGGAACCCACGTGCAATATGGCACATACAAAATAAATGTACGGGTGAGAATAAATTCTCAGTGCAGGTTTTAGTTCCAGTACATGAATTTATGCTAAATTTAGTTTTTAAAATTAATTAAGAGAAATATAATTAAAAGAATTTTTAACAATTTTAAGTGTCAATGCAAATATTACCCGAAGAAACAAATCTATCGGAACATTGAAAGTAGGCATAATCTGAAACAATTGAGCACGACACTTCGTTAGTACAGAAGAACCACCATATGTAAAATACATGTAAATCTATCAATATCAGTATCACCATCATCTGGCCCAAGTCATCACTCACATACTATCATTGTCAGAGTCACTATCTCATGATCTATTGACTAGTCGGATTGTCAGAATGAGTTTTCCTGCCTCGGGACGCATGAGGACCTTCAATCCTCGTCCAGCAAGGGTCAGAAGGAAAATATCCAGAACGTTTAGCACTAAAAGACTGGCTGAAATCAGGGATCAACCGTTTTCGGAAGTGTCGAGGATAAATGTTTCCATAAAAATTCTGATTTGATCAGAGTTTTATTCAGACTCTAATTGATATTCAAACGGATTTATACTCAATGGTCAAGTTTGAATCAACAATTTATATGGGTTTTAGTAAAAAATTATATCAAATACTTGGATAAATTGGTTAATTTACCAAGTCAGATTTATGACAAATTTTCAATTCGGATACCAATTCTTAGAAATGCTATTTGATATTTTTGGGGTATTTATTAAGTATGCCGAAACGAACTTGGAATATGCAAGTACGTTAAATTACATAATTCTAAGTTCAAATGAACTATGTAACATTTAATTCTAATTTACAAAATTTAGTAAAAATTCACGTAAATCCGCACCTGAATTTAGCGGAGATTTTTCCAAGTTTCCGACTTGAGTTTTTCCGAAACGAGCAACGCAAGGTCGTGTAAAGGCAAGGTCGTGCAAAGAAATTCTTGTACCGGCCTTCTCCTTTTCTTTCCTAGCTTCTCCGTATTGCAGGGTATGAAGGGGAACATACCTACTCTATTATACAACGTTTAGTCGGTCTAAAAAATGGGTGAGTCATAGCTCATGAATTTCTTGCCCTCCACGTGGAAGTGTAATGATTTCATTTTATGTCGGTAAAGTATGAACAGAGAATTAATTTTGAGAAAAGCCTTAAGGGATGTCTGGATAGCAATTTGATTTACTTGGATATATAATAGATTCATGAAAGTATATGGTTTAGCATATAAGTAGGTTGTATCGTTGAGTTTTAATTCTAATATTACTAACTTATCTCATTAAAATTTTATAAACTAATTTAAAGATGTTACTAATCTCTAATCGTACAACTTGACTTTAGAAATATATTCTAAATCAGTATGTTAAATTTTAATTATATCTAATATATATATACACACACATTTATATATAGGGTCTGTCTAAATTGCTGCTAGCAGCATTTCGGTAGAGGTGCTGCCGGGGCTATATTTAGCCGTGTGATGTCCAAACAACAAATCCAAACCGTTAGATGTTTAATCTATATTATAATCTACTTGGAGACCAAATTTTACATGTTTTGGAATTTTTTTACTATATATTAAGCTGGTTTGAAAACCGCTGATTTCAGTAAATTTCTGCAGCATTGAAATCAGCAGTTTTCAAACCAGCTTAATATATAGTAAAAAAATTCCAAAAAATGTAAAATTTGGTCTCCAAGTAGATTATAATATAGATTAAACATCTAACGGTTTAGATTTGTCGTTTGAACATCAAAAAATAAAAAAAACAGTGGCAGCACTGCCGGCAGAAATGCTGCCGGCAGCAAATTAGCCACAGCCTTTATATATATATATATATATAGGGTCTGTCTAAATTGCTGCTGGCAGCATTTCGGCAGAGGTGCTGCCGGGACTATATTTAGCCGTGTGATGTCCAAACAACAAATCCAAACCGTTAGATGTTTAATCTATATTATAATCTACTTGGAGACCAAATTTTACATTTTTTGGAATTTTTTTACTATATATTAAGCTGGTTTGAAAACCGCTGATTTCAGTAAATTTCTGCAGCATTGAAATCAGCAGTTTTCAAACCAGCTTAATATATAGTAAAAAAATTCCAAAAAATATAAAATTTGGTATCCAAGTAGATTATAATATAGATTAAACATCTAACGGTTTAGATTTGTCGTTTAAACATCAAAAAATAGAAAAAATAGTGGCAGCACTGCCGGCAGAAATGCTGCCGGCAGCAAATTAGCCACAGCCTATATATATATGTATGTATATATTTTTCTGATTGTTAAGTGAATAAATTTGTGCTGATATTTATTTATTATTATTTTTATTTATTTAGAATCACTACAAGATTAAAGAGAGAAAAGAAAAAAAAATGATTCATGTTATTACATTCAGTTGCTTTCTTAGATTCAATTAAATCCTCTTTATTTACATACAAAATATCTTTAAATTTGCTATACAACTGAATTTCAAATTATTGGAATACTTCATTACTTAAAATGAAATATTGGAATATTTAGTGAAAAATTAAAAAAATAATAACAAGATAAATTTAACTATTTTCATTAGTATTTTACAAGGTATTACAAGAGGTCCGAACACCTTCAGTTGGAGCGTTGTCATTAAATGCCCAATTATCTTGCCATCCGGAGACACTACAAGGGTGCTCGAAACACCTTCAATTGGAGTGTTGTATTATGGTTGTAAATGCCCTATTATCTTGTCATATTGGGACACTACTATAGTGCTCCAAACACCTTCAATTGGAGTATTTTACTAGGGTTGTAAATGCCCTATTATCTTGCCATCTACAGACACTATTAGAGTGCTCAAAATACCTTCTATTGGAGTGTTATATTAGGGTTGTAAATGTCCTATTATCTTGCCGTCTGGAAACACTACTAGAGTGCTCCAAAGTCTTCAATTGGAGTGTTGTATTAGGGTTGTAAATCTCCTACTATCTTGCCATATAGAGACGCTACTAGAATGCGCCAAAAACTATCAATTATAATGTTGTATTAGGGTTGTAAATGACCTATTGTCTTTCCATATAGAGACACTAGTAGAGTGCTCCAAACACCTTTAATTGGAGTGTTGTACTAGGATTGTAAATGCCCTATTATCTTGTCATCTGGAGACACTAAGAGAGTGCTCAAAACACCTTCAATTAGAGTGTTATATTAGGGTTATAAATGCCCTGTTATCTTGTAATATAGAGACACTACTAGAGTGCTATAAATACCTTCAATGGGAGTGTTGTATTAGGGTTGCAAATGCCCTATTATTTTGCCATCTAGAGACACTAAAAGAGTGCTCAAAACACCTTTAATTAGAGTGTTGTATTAGGGTTATAAATGCCCTATTATTTTGTCATCTTGAAACACTATTAGAGTGCTATAAACACCTTCAGTTGTAGTCTTGTATTAGGGTTGTGAATGCCCTATTTTCTTGCCATATAGAGACGCTACTAGAGTGCTCCAAACACCTTCAATTGGAGTGTTGTATTAGAGTTGTAAATGCCTTATTGTCTTTTCAAATAGAGACACTACTTGAGTGCTCCAAACACCTTCAATTGGAGTGTTCTATTAGGGTCGTAAATGCCCTATTATCTTACCATATTGAGACATACTAGAGTGCTCCAAACACCTTCAATTGGGGTGTAGTATTAGGGTTGTAAATGTTATATTATCTTGTCATCTGGAGACACTACTAATGTGCTTGGAACACCTTCAATTGGAGTATTGTATTAGGGTTGTAAATGCCATACTATCTTGACATTTTGGGGCACTACTAGAGTGCTCCAAACACATTCAATTGAAGTGTTGTATTAGTTTTGTAAATGCCCTATTATCTTGCCATACGGAGACACTACTAGAGTGCTCCAAACACCTTCAATTGGAGTGTTGTATTAGAGTTCTAAATGCCATATTATCATGCCATATTTGGGCACTATTAGGGTGCTCCGAAACACCTATAATTGGAGGTTTGTTGTCACACCCCGAGACAACCCGCCACGTATTTCTACGTAAGGCGTATTCACATCACATACATTATCAATAACAACATATTAAAACCACATTTTATTCCATAAGCAAAAGAGTTTTCACAAACGATCATAGCGGACATGGCTAGTAATGCCGACACTGCCATGCCCACTCAATGTATCAATATAGAATTATGGAAGCAAAAACTAAATAACATGTGGTAATTCATTATTCATATGTCTTCCCGCTTAGTCTCACTCTTGTCCTTGCTCGAATCCTTCCTTTTCGTTACCTGGAACCCACATAAAAGTGGAACGGGTGAGAGATCGAACCTTCTCTCAGTGAGAGATTCAGTTCCAGCCCATAATTTATAAAACCTTTACATTATTCACAAATATGATAAGAAATAAAATGCATATGTATTTACTAAAGCAATGCATCTACTACTATTATATGTACTTAATCATTCTTTCATTTTCTTTTCTTATATTTCTTGTTTCTCTGACCGCGGAACTCCCGCCCGACGTCGGAAGAAACCATTTAATTTCCTTGTTTCTTCGACCGCGGAACTCCCGCCCGACGCCGAAAGAAATCGCCAACCCAACCGCGGAACTCCCGCCTGACACTGGGAGGCTATCACCCTAACCGCGGAACTCCCGCCAGACGCTAGGGTTAGACCCGTGACAGGACCGCTTTCGCCTACAATCACGTTAACGAGGGGTCCAGTCGAACACTAGACCCAATGTATACATCCCAATATGCAAGCATATCGGCCCCTGTTCAGTTTCCTTATTCATTCATTTTCAACCACATTTATTCAATCATACAATTCATGCCATGCTCAACACATCCTATTCATGCAAGTTCTTTGTCAATATATGAATCCTATCATTTCATGCAATTTATTTGTGTCTACTGAAGTCATACGAATGGTTCGAAAACAACATGCATAAATCCAACTAATGCAACAATAACAAGCAGTTAAATGACAATAGGAAAGTAAAATAGTTTTATAAACTCTAGGAAACCCGCACCTAATATCTGAATAAATTATTGGTCGTCTCTTACGTCTCTTAAATCTTCAAACGTCCAACCTAATGAATAAACATATCTGATCTATTTAGAAATGTTTACTTGCTCTGGTATTCTTATTATTTCTTAATACTTCTTATATTTATATTAACATGTTTATTATTCTCAATTTTTATTTTCAGTTAATGTATTCACTAATTCAATATATAGTAAATTTGAGATTCTAATGTAGTAATATAACTTTATAATTTGACAACTTAGTATAAACTATTTACTGGATTTATTTTTAAATAAGGAAGTTCTTAAATTTATATTTTCTGGAATTACTATAATGCTAATAATAATAATTAGTGGGTTCAGACAAAATTCTACTTAGAGTTATCAAATACAAAAATATACATTATAATCCGATTGATTTTGAAATAAGATCTTGATAATTAACTTGATAAAAAAAACACGTTATAATAAATTATGTGTCAAACTATATAATTAGAAGTAAATATTAAATTAAAGAGAATAATTCTAGATTTTATTATAATAAAGAAATTATTATTAAATGAAAAATATTTCAGATTATATTACAGACATACAAATCATAAATTCCTACAATCTAAGAACTATAATCTACTCTAATTAATATCTATTTATCATGTCCAAATCGATAAAATTTATGCAACAATTATAATTAAAGTATCATGATTTTGGATTACCTTAAAGCATGAATTTTTAGACCATAGAGGGAACTTCAATCAAATTTGCCAGAGTAAGATTTCTTTGGATTTTCTTGGGTCGGCGGCTGTGAAGAAATGAAGAAGAAATATGGAAGCAGGGTGTCAGAGATATAAATGAGAATGAGGAATGAGTCTTTCCTTATTATATTTAAGATAGCAGCTAGTTGAATGGAATTGAGGAATGGGAAAAGAAGTTTCCGAATCATGTGCCTAATTGATAAATGCATATATATACTTCCCTATTTTGTTGTTAGCTATTATATTGATATAATGATAATTAATCAAATCATATGCGTGAATTGTTCATCCTTTAGACAGGGCAATATTGCAATGAAATCAAGCCGATTAATTCCCTTAATTGAGTTGCATAAATCTCTCTTCAAGTATAAGAACTCTACTATTTTATTCTTTTTTTATATTAATAATTATATTGGTTTAGTAACATTTTTTTTTTTAAAGAAACATACTAGTGCTAACAATATAAATATAATATGTTACAAAAAGACATATAATCTTTATTATATTATGAAAAAACTTTATAACTATGATTAATAATTACTCAATTTTTTTTTCCTGAACGTGACAGAACGTTACAGTTGTATTTGGGTTGTAAATGCCCTATTATCTTACCATCTGGAGACACTACTAGAGTGCTCCAAAAACCTTCAATTGAAGTGTTGTATTAGGGTTGTAAATGTCATATTATCTTATCATCTGGAGACACTACTAATGTGCTCCAAACACCTTCAATTGGAGTGTTGTATTAGGGTTGCCTTATTGGGGCACTACTAGAAGAGATGTCATTTTAATCACATAGATACATGTTTCTGTTACATGGTATTTGACAAACCCCGAATGAAACATTAAATGGAATTGTGTTCGTGTCATTAATGCTTTCATTCAGTATTAACTTCTATAGTATGAGGTATTCATCTATCCTACATAAGAGATGTATATGTGTGAGTGTTATCTAACGTTGTCCGTAAAAGGTAGATATAATGGTGGCACTTCGGTATACATAACTTGTGCGGAGGAAGAGATGGTTTACCAAAAGTACTATTGTCCCTCATATTTCTATCGAGTAATAGTATCACTGGGCCCTTTGATAGAGTAAGGTTGTCTGCTAGCGGTATGATTACAAGAGTAATCATATTTGATAATCTGCTTAAGATCAAGAAAAAATTAAGTTTGCAGGGATGACACGCACCTACCTTGATATTGATCTGATAGCTATGAGACAAAAGAATTAACACGAGTAAATAGTTTACTAGATCGTGATATTGTACAGTACAACATCATCTGTGTAATTGGATGGTCATAATGCATTATGTCAGGTGCCTATTATGATTTGTAGAAGTTAAAACAGTTTTAATTCTATTTACCAACATAACACAGATCCTATCGGGTCACACTGTATAGGATGTAATCGAAGAATCTTATCGTTAATTATAAATTTATTATAATTAATAATAAGATGTTTATAATTAATTATACGTGATATAATTAAATTATAAATATCATATATGATGACAAGCAAAAACAATGGTTAATTTATAAACGCGCACGACACGTTGTATAAAAGTTACCGAAACAACAACCGCAAGAAATATAATTGTTCAGAACAATTATATAGATTTGATTTGAATTTTAAATGTTAATTATGGATTTAAATTTTGGGCTTAAAGCCCATTAGAATTAAAACCTTAATTAAAATTAAAAGCTTAAAGTAAAAGCCCAAAACAATTCAAATCATATTGGGCCGAGGGCAATTTGGTCATTTCCCTTAAAACTACCACAACCAAGGGCATTTCGGTCATTTGATCAACCGACCCTATGGCCTATATAAAGGCATGGGGTGTGAGAGAGAAATTCACTAATTCACTTGATATCATATCAGATTGATTCGGTAATCTATTTTCTCTCTTTTTCGGTTTCTCTCCCAAATAGTGTTTCGGTTAGAAAAAGAAAGTTATACGTAATCCACGTATAATTTTGCGGGTTGTTGAATAGTGTTTGCCAGATTAGTGAATAGTATTTTTGCGAAAGTCGCGGTATTTTTGTTTTTGAACATTGTTGTGAATCAGTTTTTATGCGGGTCATGAATAGTATTTTTACGTCTCCCGTGAATAGTGTTTTTGCATATTTATGTGATTTACGGTATTTCTGACAAAAGAAATAAACCGCTCTCTGGTTAGTCCTAGTGGATAACCTATAAATGCATCAGAAGTCTGGTGCTCCGAAACGAGTCAGTCTTCATTCCAATTGAAATTTAGAAACGAGGTATAAATGTTATATTAATTTATTTAATTGTTAAATAGATTTAATTTTTAGAAATAAATCAAGGAGTAGATCTTTATGTTGGTCCCAAAGGCACCCAGAGGGGGGTGAATAGGGTCTTTTTAAATTTTAATCTAAGTTATAAAGTTCGAGTGTGTCATAAAGTTATTATTGGCGAAAACTTAGAATAACTTTGTCCTTGTTACGTTACGAAACTTTTACAATTAATTTTTAATGATTTAAAGGCAAGAATAAAAAATCGTGCTAACAAAATGGAAGTTAAACCTTAATTAAGGTTCCCCTAAATAAGTAAATTAAGTATGAATCGAAACCGCGTCGGAATTTCAAAGTTCTGAACCTTTATAGGTCCAGTGCGTCCGCACTGGTGGTGAGTGCGGGTGACTGACCCGCACTGGATTCTGTTTTCCTTAGTTGTTTTTTGAATTTCTTCTCAGTGCGTCCGCACTGGATTGAGTGCGTCCGCACTGGAGTATTCTTCTGTGTTGATTGAATTTCTTTCCAAAATCCGTCTAAGTACTGAGTGCGGGTGACCGACCCGCACTGAAATTGAGTGCGTCCGCACTACGCTCAGACATTTCCCTTGTTCAATGCCGTTTTCATGAAAATTTGACTAAGTACTGAGTGCGTCCGCACTGGAGTATTCTTTTCTGTGTTTTTCAAGCTGTCAAAATTATGCTAAGTGTTGAGTGCGGGTGATCGACCCGCACTGAAAATGAGTGTGTCCGCACTCGTGTATATTTCTGTATATTTTCAACTGCTGAAAATATGTTCTAAGTGCTGAGTGCGGGTGACCGACCCGCACTGAATTGAGTGCGTCCGCACTCAGGGTATCTTTTCATAAAAGACCAAAATTTCTTTCTTTCTCTCTCTTCCCCTCCGCCCCTTTCCCCATTATTTTGTGATTTTCGCCAAGAGAGAAGAAAAAGAGTGAGAGAGCTTCCCTTTCCTCTCTAACTCCCGATTGTTGCGAGAAATCGAAGCTGGAACCGAGTAAGCGCCCGTGGATCTCTCCTAGCTCTCCTATTCGGTATTCTTTTCTCTTCCCGTTTCTCTCTAAATCTCGAATTTTCTCAATTTCTCGGGTTTTCGTTTTAAACTCGAGATTTGTGTTTGAATTGCTCGAGGATTAGTTCCTCTACACTCCTTGTTTGTTTATTTGTCAATCTTTTTCCCGATTTCTCCCGATTCGTTGATTTTGGATTTCTAGGGTTTCGTGCCAAAATCCAAATCGAGCATAATCGTGAATTGATCTGTTTAATCCAACCGATTAGACTTATAATCGGAAAGGTTACCCTTTGATCCTGAATTTCTAGAACAATTAACGGCTGAATTGAGGTTTTGACCAAATTAGGGTTAACCCAAAGGTAAATTGAATTGAACCGAGAACCAAAGTAGTGAAACGGTGAATGAATGGTAACCTAAGTGGAATTGTGTAGGGTTTAAAGGACCCAGAAGTAAATTGTGTGAGTTTTAAAGGTTTTTATGTAAGAAAGAAGGAACCGAAAAGAACCAATACCAAAGCATAAGAATTGAATTAGGACTGTATAAACCATTGGTAAACTAAAAGTAAACGTATAGACCACTGAACCCGAATTAAACCAAGTATACGTATAATATAGGTGTAGGCTCGGTCGAGCAAGACTTAACGAGGCAATTCGAGACGCCTGATCCGTAACTAAGCGGTACGCTCGTCATAATAAGGTGCGGGATTCTTGGACTTGTTTGATACTTTATTTTCAGGAATTAAACTGTTATTCGTTTGTCATGTTGAATCTCATTGATTGCATCATTGAATTGTGTAAAGCATTTGCATAGCCCAATCAAATTAAACTCGAATTGATATGACTTGAGTGATTTGCATGCTGGTATGGTTGTAGGTTGTGTCGATCTATTATGATCTGATTTGATTGAAAGTCACCACGATTTGGATATGTATGTGAATGGATTTACGAAGTTAAGCACTTGGATCCAATGAATTTGCCAAGTTGGGCTGTATGCTGACTTGGATTCCAAGGATCCTAATGGCCTTAGGTGAACGACCCTCGATGTTCCCAGTACCGGTTGGGACGAGGGAGGGTGATTATGTTATGAGATGTGATTGGAAATCGTGGGTGACATGTGTAACGTCTGTGGCTTGGTGGCATTCTCCTACGTGTTAATGCATTTGGAAGGTCAATTGAATATTACGACTATTGGAATGATTCCAAAGAGGATTTTTTTTATATGATTCGAACCAGACCTTAATAAACTGTTAAGCCAAGCGATTACAGATGGGTGTCAGATAAAGGGTCCAGCGGTTGGCCATCTGTAGGTGTCAGTAACCCTACAGATGTGGGTTTGATAAAGGGTTCAGCTCGAAAGAACATCTGTAATTGCTACAAAATCGAGTTAAGCCAGAATATATGTTGTGTTTGAAATTCATCTTGGAAATTCCGTTAACTGTGATTCATCTAATAAACTGTTGTCGAGTAGTGGCATTCTGTTGTTTATGATTATATATATCTGTTTGCACTATTATTGTTTGGGTTTCATTGTTGAATATAGAGTTTGATTGCAAGTCCAATAGTCTGAACTGTGGCAAATTCGCACTGAGAATTTATTCTCACCCCCACCCTCCGAGTTATTTTTTTACAGGTACGGGTGCGATGGATTCCGGAGAGGCACGCGAGTAGTGGGCCTTATAGTTTACCATCTCATGACCATAGTTATGTTTTGTTGTATAGTTTAGGGTAGACCTCATGGTTGGTATCCGGAGGAGATACTTTTGTTGTATTATATGCTGACCAGACTGTGTACTCTGATTTGTGTATATATAAACTTGGTTTATATTATTTTGATTTTGAATTGCTGGGTATAATTTGGATAAGCCTTGTAAGTATACACGGCGTTGTATGCTTACAGCGGGAGACTGTCGCATCCCGTGGCCGCGGGGTGTGACAGTCCTAAACTAAAAAGTATAAAATAAATAAAGTAAAGAGTACAGTTTAGAGACACTTGACACAAGAGTTGTTTACAGAGTTCGACACTAACGCCTACGTCTCCAGGGCTCGTGACCTTCGAGATGGCGCGCCTTTCTTTACCCAATGAGAAATGATTACAAAGTGGAACCGGTGAGCCCTTACAATTTTCTGAAAAGTCACACGGCCCGAACAAGGAGCATTAAAGGCTCAAGGAAGATAATATGATTCGCGAGGACTCAAGGATTGCTGGGCGAGCACAACGGCTCGAAATAATAAATGGTTTGATCACACAGGATCACTCTAGGAGTTATTTAATTTATTGAATAAACTTGAGATTGATTATGAGTATTGAAGTTTAAGTACACAAGCAACAATGTCTTTCTCTAGATCTGTAAATACGAAATATTGAAGTTGGGGGCGGCTAGAGTGTCAATCCAAACCTTAGAATAGCTTCTATTTATAGAGACCTGTCAAAAAAGAAGTAAGTGGTGCTGATCGTTGCAATGGTACATGGATTGTTACAATGGTAGGGTAGTTCGAACAAGTTTGGATATGTAACGGTCAAGGACCATTGTAACGGTCTCCACAATGAAAGTCTCTGTCTCAACTTCCAGCTGGAGCCGCTTGATTTCGATTTAATGCGGCGCAGTCATTTCTGCGATTTTATTTATTCCGTTGCAATAGTTCCTAGACCATTGCAACGGTAGACCTCACTTAGTTCAGTCTCAAGCTTACCAATTTTACATATTGATTGTCCTTATTCTTGAGTTATGCTTTTGCTATCCATACTTTTGTGCTTCATGACCACATCCTTGATGTTATATTGCAGTTCATTGATTCATCCTCGATGTGTGTTTATTGTATCTCCAGTTGTCATGAACCTGCATATGTCCCAAGAAGGAAAACTGTAAAATGTAATTATGTATGTTTTGCAAATCCAGTCAAACGAGCAAGTCGAGGGCTCCAAAAGCCAACACTTTAAATGATTAAAAAGGTTTTTTCAAGGAAAGGCTGGAAAAGGAACTTTCGATGGTCTTTCTGACATACCTCTTTTAATCCACGGCTTGAGTTAGAAGTAAAATTTTTATTTTACGGTCTTTCCGCATCTTAAACCTAATCAAAGGGTTGACTCAAAACCCTACAATTCCTACACTGCCGAAGAGTTGGGATCAAAACATGATTTAATTTTAAGAACATGTTTTATTAGTTGAAAGCAAGCTTCTAAATAGCTAGCTATAGCGAAGCTATAGCGGTTTTGGACCCAGAAAGCTAAACTACGGGCTAAAACTGCGCTAATCAAGCTACGACCGCTATAGCGCGTAGCGGCAATAGCGGTCCGCTATGCTACATGGGTTATGATTTTGCAATTTTTTTCTTTTGAAAACATGATTTTGCAATTTTAATGGGCCTTAATATCTAGATTGGTTTTTTTTTTACTTTATTAAGCTATATCAATACAATGGAACATGTGCGGGCTATACCGCTATATCAATTAAATTTTGTATCATGCATTAATATATGGTAGTGGTATATTTTGAATATAAAATATATCGATAGTTTTTGAATTAGGGATATTTTGAATGACAATTTGAACTTTGTATTGGTTTAATATGAATATTAGAACTTCTTAATTAATTTGATATTTTTTTTCTTCATGAGACATTTTTACTATTAGTAGAAATATAAAATATAATTTTTGAAATAAAAAAACGCTATTTATAATAGCTTTCACTATAGCTCCGCTATTCGCTAAAGTTTTTTTTTTTTGTCTCCCCGCTATACCGCTATAAACGCTATTTAGAAGCTTGCTTGAAAGTTAGTTTGACCCATTTTTTTGAAACCTAACCAAGATAATTTATAATGTTCTTATAAATTTAGTGTTTATAAAATATAGTGAAAATCAAAAGAAAATGAAATTTATCACAAGCTGTATGGCCAATATGCATCCATGCAAAACATGTTCTAAATATTAATTATGTTTTAATCCTGAGTCTTCGACGATGTAAAAATAGACATGCAACAGTGGACTTACGTTGTTGTTTAAACTCTTTCGCAAAGCACCACTTATTTCAAAGGGAGTTTGTGTAAGAGATTAAACAACAATGCACTGTCATGTGTTATTCGTACACTTCAGAAAACTCAGGATCAAAATGTGATTTAATTTTAAGAACATGTTTTGCATGGATTTCAGATAGCTTAACACCCATCTCATTTAATCAACTACTTTACATCATGAATCAACAACACAACAATTAAAAAACAGATCACAAACATCAACACACAATGTACAATTAATACTGCTAGTTGTTTCTTGAGAATCGAAGATATTTTTTTCTCATTTCGGTATCTTGCAACTTGTCTGCAAGATTGCATATGAGGATTTAAACTTACGTTACTTAAATTGGTAGTGTTGCCGCACCAGCCCATCCATTGATTACATTCTGGACATGTATAAAATTTTCTCCCTGGATTCTTTTTTATCTTCGAAAGTATCACAACAGTCGGCTTAAGACATCTATTGTAATTATAAGATTATGATGAGTAACGACTACTTCGGCTACTCATTTCGCCTATACAAAATAAAAAATAATATTAATTAACTAAATCCTAGTTTAAATTAGTTGTTCCCTAATTTAAGAAACCATTCAAAGTAACAATTAAAATAAAAAGAAAATAAAGGAGAGAAGAGTGGTCTAGCATACAAATTAATGACTCCGAAAGAGGAAATGCTGATCTTTGTCCATCGATTTGGGAAGTTAAAATTTACAGCGAGCTATATAGCACAATACTTAATTTGGGAATATACTAGAAGGCTCTGGAGAGATGAATCGATCGACCTAGGATTTATTGAAATATATATAATATAGCAACATCACCATCGGTTTAACATATAGAGCAGATAGTGTACTAAATCCGAGGTTCTAATTATTTACAAAGCATTGCCCCTGAGAATATTCCATTGGTTTAATATGGTAACAAGTTGTTATTATTTTGTACTATCACCAACGGATCATGTACAAAGCGGATGGTAAAAGTAACCCCCTTATATAGTACCATCGGCCGTTTAACCAAATCGATGTTGAAGAGTCGCTCATTACTAATTGTTCGTAAAATTTAACCGATGAAAAAGGAGGAGATCCATCAATGCCATCGGTTGTTTTTACCAAACAGACGGTAAAAAATTCAAAGTAATTACAGTGCTGCCACTCGTGACGTTGACCATCTATGCAGAAGCACATTTGATGGTAAAGGGGCGCTGACAAAAATATTTTTTGTAGTAGTGTTTGTATTTCATCAAATGATTTAAAAGCTTAATGATATAGTTTTTATTGTTTTATGATGAATGATCATCAAATTTCAAATTGACTCATATTCGAGACACACCATATCTAAATGATTGTAAACACATTTAGAATTTTATTTTTTTTAATTTGAATGTTTTGTTTTCAAATAAAAGTTCTATAGAAGTTAAGATATACCATAAATTGAGGACATATGTTTATAAGTTATTTTTGCGTTTATAATGTTCAAATGGTCGATCTGAAGTACTTAATATATTCTCCATACTAGAATGTGTTTGGACCGAAATTTACAATTTTTAGAATTTTTTTACTATTTTTTTCAGAATTTTTCAAAACAGGATTTTTGATATATATATATATTTTTTTAATAATTTTTATTACTGTTTTAAAATTTTCTGAAAATATAGTTAAAAAAATCCAAAAAATGTAACCTATTTTTTTCATTGTTTGTTATTATAACAGACTCGGGGCCTCTCTGTATCATATCCTGGCACATTACAATGTCTCAGCATTTAAATATATGTAACCTAGGTTCCTTTATTACCTGGATTTTGCACTGCCAACAGCAAACAAAAAGCTCTTCTTTGATCAGGTTCAGGCCCACATGTTAAGGTGTTTATAGTCTTTAGGTTCAGGCCCACATTCAATTTCTCTCGTCTTTTTGCACTTTTTCCTTGTGGCCCCATCCAATTTCTTTTGCAATATTCTTCTCTTGTTCTATATTTGTGGGGACTGATGACATTCTTTACCTTTAATTGATACTGTTTTGAGATAAGCCATGCATCAGCCTTGATTTTTGCATGCAAGTCTATCTTAGTTTGGGATTACATATTCATAGCTTGTTTGTTTGTTTAGAGAAATATTTTTTTGCTTTGTTCGTCTTTTTTGCTTTGTGTGCAGGATGCATATATTCACCAGCAATTACGTAATTTATTGTGTGCGGTTTTTCTTGGTATACTATATATACTGAAAGTCAACTGTATTGGGTTTAAAAAAACCTCTTTGCAATTTACAACGGTAATATGAACTCCGATCAAGTTTCTTTCTGTCGGGATTAATTTAATGCTTCTTCTTAATTTTATCACCTTTAAGTTATTAGGCTGGTCAGCATGTGTCTCCTCAGCTGTCTAGGTTTAGCTGAGAAATTTATCACTCTGCACAGAAATAAAATTTCAACTTGCTTCCTTGGATTCCCTTGCTCTTAATTTAATTTAAACCCATTTCAGTCCCTTAACCTTGATCTCTCTCTCTCTCACACACACACACAATACTCTTATGTCTTGTTATACCTTGCCACTAGCCACATTTCTCTCTCTATATATCTTTTCTCCCCTATTAGTCCCCCACACCAAGGACAATAAAAAAAGCCTCTAGCTCTCATCCTCCTCTCTTTGCTAACATTCCACTTCTCTCAGCACTGAGTTGGATAAAAACAAAAGCAAAACATCAGAGAAAAAGAAAAAAGAAAAAAAGAAATAGATCGAAAGACAAGATGATTACCGGCAAAGACATATATGACGTGTTGGCCGCCATGGTGCCGCTTTACGTGGCGATGTTTCTTGCATTTGGGTCGGTGCGGTGGTGGGCCATTTTCACACCTCAGCAGTGCGCCGGCATAAACCGGTTTGTTGCTGTGTTTGCAGTACCACTTTTGTCCTTCCATTTTATTTCGATGAATAACCCTTATACCATGAGCTACCGGTTTCTTGCGGCCGATTCACTTCAGAAGTTGATCATACTTGCGGCGCTATTTCTTTGGCATAACTTCTCACCTCGCAAAGGAAGCAGGTATGCAAAAATCATGCACGTGTCCATGCATGGGTCTCTGCTAGGGAGATTATGCCTCTTTCATTATGCTTCAGTTCGACAAGTTCTAAAATTTTAGTACTTTATTAAGGTCCTTATATTTATTTTGCTAAACCATGAAAAGAGTTTTTTGCGCTAATAATTGAAGGTCCATTTTTAAGGGTGCATTAATTGAAAGCCCTTTTGTATGTTGCCATTTGCCTCACCAATTATTGAAAGAAAGATCGTTCCTAATGGAAATCTTATTGTGTTTAGCTTAATTACTTACAGAAGGAAGCTCGTGTATAATAATTTAGTAAGCCCCTCAAGTATATAATTTGTTTCATGAAAGCAATTTCAAATGTACGTAGGTCTCGATGTACGTAATTGATTCGCTTAATTTGCATGTGTTTAATTTATGGATACAGTTTGGATTGGGTGATCACTCTGTTCTCACTGTCGACGCTGCCAAACACACTTGTAATGGGAATCCCGTTGCTTCGTGCTATGTATGGTAATTTTTCAGGAGATCTGATGGTCCAGATCGTCGTGCTCCAGAGTGTGATCTGGTAATTTTCAACTGACTAGTTGCTTTTGAATGTTGATCTTTTAATTTTTCTCAGTTTAAATGATCAAATAACAATAATACAAAAGTTCATATAAGGTGCGTCATTTTAACGTCTGATTAAAAATCCACAGTATTTGTTTAATACCAATTTGGTATATATAAATAGAATAATTGTTATTAATTTTGGTAGCCTCAATATATAGGTACACGCTGATGCTGTTTTTGTTCGAGTACCGTGGGGCCAAGACACTAATCTCTGAGCAATTCCCACCTGACATTGGTGCGGCTATCTCCTCTTTCCGTGTTGACTCAGATATTGTCTCTCTCAATGGAAGAGAAGCACTTCAGGCTGATGCAGAGGTCGGCCGTGATGGCAAGGTATATTTGTCTTCTGATAAACCTTATTTCTACTTAATAGGACTTTGCATTTTACACCGTTGTTTAATACATATTACAGGTTTGATTAAGCTTAGTGATTTTGTAGTTTGTCAAATTAAGAATAGCATGTGAGGCATCCATATGCGCTACTAATTCAAATTGAAAATTGTAAATTCTAGTATGCTACGTACAGAAACATAGCATCTACAGCTCTACCCTTGAAGCTTCATGTGTAATAATTTGACAAAAACAATTGCTTGTTTTTTTATTGTTCCAAGGATTTAAAGAACAAATCTAAATTTTTTTGAAATATCCAATTTAAGGTTCATGTGGTAATCCGGAAGTCGGCTACCAACTCTACAGTTGGACGATCAGTCAACTCATACAATAACAAGCTGCACGGCATGAACTCTGCCATGTCCATGACCCCTCGGGCCTCTAACTTGACTGGTGTCGAGATCTACTCCCTCCAAACCTCTCGTGAACCGACCCCACGTGCCTCTAGTTTCAACCAGACCGATTTCTATGCCATGTTCTCTAACAAACTTGCTAGCCCAAACCCCATGGCTGTATCAGGACAGGATGATGAAAAGATGAAAAATAAAACTAATAGCAAAAGCAGTGAATTATACACCACAACTACTACATCATCGTATCCGACACCAAATCCGGTGGTCTCTGGCTTATCAATGGGGGCCACCAAGAAGAAGGAGTTGGGTGGGTCTAACTCAAATTCAAACAAGGAGTTGCACATGTTTGTTTGGAGCTCAAGTGCTTCTCCTGTATCTGAGGCTAACATGAGAAATGCTGTCAATAGAGCAGCTTCAACTGATTTCGCGGCTGTTGATAATAACCCAACTCCCAAAGGTAAGACACACAATCTTTCAGAAACATTTTTTTTATATATATTGACATCATTGATGTTACTACTACTTAGTTATGACTTTGTTAGAAGATTCAATCTAACTATAACTCCTATTCTTTTGAGCAAACCATCAGGTATCAATGCATCAAGCGGAAACAATAGCCCGACAAAGAAGACGGGTGTGAATGGGGAGGTAGATATTGAGGATGGGTCTAAAAGCCCCAATACAAAATTTCCAACAAATGGATCACCATATATGGCACCAAAAAAAGGGCTAGAGAAGGGAATAGCAGCACAGCCGGGTCTGATAGAGACCAACCACCAGATGCCGCCAACCAGTGTTATGACTAGACTCATATTAATCATGGTTTGGAGAAAGCTCATCAGAAACCCTAATACTTACTCAAGCCTCATCGGTCTAATATGGTCATTAGTATCTTTCAGGTATGTGATTTTGCTGACTAATTAATTTTACAACTTAGTTAATAGTTATAAGTGTTTTTCATGTGATACCTGTGTTCAGGTTTTTGTAGCAATATTTCCTTCTTCCAATGGCTTCTTGATTTTTATTTTTCTGTTATTTTTATTCTTTTTTTATCTAAATAAGACCATACCAAATCTAATTTTTTATGTCTAAGTTAGTCTGTTGCATTGGAACCAAACTTTCTTTATCCTATATTAAAAATTATCAGATGTGCAACAACGGCTGGAAATGTTTTGCAAGAGGATTATTTAGTATTCAAATAACAATTTTCAGTCATGAGAGCACATGAGTAAATTAAACCTCAGAATAATTTATTTGTGCTTGGGTTGGCTGTGTTTAGATCCAAATCTAGTTCTTCATTCCATGCTAGATTACTTGTGGTTAAATTAACTTCTTTTAGTTAAATAACAAGTAGGTACAAACCGAGTTATTTTTTAGCAGTTCATGTGTTCACATGCAAACTTGTCTAGTATCATGTTACAATGCTTTCTTATTCCCTAAATTACTTCATGATCCATCAACATATACATTCTTTTTGTATAATTGCATGCCGACTATGTAAGTAACACAATATAATTTATTGGAAACAACAGTAATTTCCTTTAACAAATTTCTGAATTAACTATATATATAATTACATTTTTTTTTTCAGGTGGGGCATTGAGATGCCAACAATAATCAAGGGCTCCATATCAATTCTCTCTGACGCAGGCCTTGGGATGGCTATGTTCAGTTTAGGTATGTTATTTTCTTTAAAAAAAATGCATAAATTCATTAAAATGAGTAGAACAGAGAAAATACATTTTTTTCCCTATTTTGGAGTATATATATGTTACCATGGGAAATAAGGTCATAATTTCAAATCATCCGCATATATTAGCAAATAGAACATTAATTGGTTAAAGAATGGATAGTTCTAATTAACTTTAGCTGCGCTTGTATAATAGGTCTCTTCATGGCACTGCAACCAAAGATTATCTCGTGCGGCAAATCCGTTGCTGCATTTTCAATGGCGGTTAGGTTTCTCACTGGACCGGCTGTGATAACGGCAACAGGCATTGCCGTTGGCCTTCGTGGGACGCTCCTCCATGTTGCTATTGTTCAGGTCTGGTTAATTTTGTCTGCCAATTGAAAAAAAAAAAAAAATTAATCCATGAAAATAATTGTTAGTGCAAAAAATAATTGT
This sequence comes from Carex rostrata, assembly GCF_964058835.1. Lineage (NCBI taxonomy): Eukaryota > Viridiplantae > Streptophyta > Magnoliopsida > Poales > Cyperaceae > Carex > Carex rostrata. Next base: position 12,671,580 of record NC_135925.1, on the reverse strand, counting down.
TAGTGCAAGCCAACTAAACAATTTGCTGAATGAGTTAAAATTATTTCTGAGATATCTGAGGCAATGGCGAAAATAATAGTATAAAGCAGGCTTCCTAATTACATATTTATTGGCAGCTGCTAACAATGTTAAAATGGTTTGAACAAATTAAGAATATATAAAGCAAGTAGAAACATATTATTTGCATTTTGTATTTGTCAGGAAACTTCAGAACACCAAATTTTTTGAATAAATTATAAGAACAGCCAGCTAATAAAATATGTTATTGAAGCAGGCAGCTCTTCCCCAAGGAATCGTACCGTTTGTTTTTGCCAAGGAGTACAATTGCCACCCACAAATCCTTAGCACAGCGTAAGCAAATTTCAATATACCCCCATCAAGTTTTCCAAATTAATCAATGCACAATTAATACTTTCAGTTTGATTTATCAGATTCCTTTTCTGTTGTTTTTCCAGGGTTATATTTGGAATGCTCATTGCGTTGCCAATCACAATTCTGTATTATATACTTCTTGGTCTGTAAAGAACTTGAAGAAAGCTACAAATAGGACCCCAAAAAAAGCAGAGAGAGAATGTTTACTGACCTACATATCTTGCATGGTAATTTAAAAAAAAAAAAAAAACTGTACCGAATAATGTGAAAATTCTTAAGGGGGAATGAAAATAATCATGAAAGTCATAAAGTTTTTATTCCCTAGCTATGAATGATATTCTAAAGGGGTTAGAGTAGGGTTAATTATTCTTGGCAGGTAAGATAATAGTTAGGTTCAGTTCTGTTTTTCTTTCCATTTTGGAATCTAGTTAGAATTTTATATTGAGCTCCCAAATTAATTAAGAGTTTGGGGAATCATAATTCAATTTCTTTTTGCTCATCTTTCAATGCAATTTTCTTTATTTTTTGGTTCTTTTACGAAGAAGTGTTGTGCATCTGGATTTGGACATGGAAGTTCTCATAAGTCATAATAACATAGAAATAAATTGTATATCTTTTGCACGGACTGCAATTAATTAATTGAAATCCTAGTGAATTGTGCAACTTGATGCATTGTGCTGGATTCAAATCTGCTTATATTCTTGAGAATAGGAGATCCACCTCTTCTCCTTTCCTCTTTCTCTCTCTTCAAAAATAACAGAAAATGGGATCCGCTATGCTAAATTAAAAAGCGGGGTCCACTGAGATCATTGAAGAGCAGCGGCCTAATTCTTCTATATAAACATTTTGATCTATATAAGTACCTGATTCATCTATATAAGCACTTAAAGAAAAGGAGGGTGCTCTTTTTCTCGAAAAAAGGAGCAGATTTGGATCCCATTGTGCCAACCGGGCGAGAATGTGCTGCTCTTCTTCAAGAAAAGCATAAATCTGATCTTCTTTATCTAACCATTCAAATATTTTTAACGGTTCAGATTTTGCAGAGAAGAGGAGAGCAGCAGATTTTATATCCAAATCTGAACTACTAAAAAATATTTTTTTTAGTAAAAGTTGGTGGTCAAATCGGTATACTCTTGTAAATAGTCACTTTTTACTCTCGCGAATATTGTCTCATTCTTGTAATTAAATAAAGTAATTGTGGATTCTAACTAAAATAAAGTAATTGTGGTGCTATAAAAGAAATAATAGGCAGCGTTTTGTGAAAAATGGTTCAAAGATGCTATTGAAGAATACAAATAGTTGTAAATAAAGAATTGAAAAAGAAAGAACAGAAATTAGTACAGATTATAATAAAGAAACAGGGGGTGCACATGACAAAAGAGTATCTTCCATTTATCTCTTCCTTTGTCCAAGATTGTGAGTCTAGACAATGAGGCATCAAACAGTCAAATTATTATAAAAATGTCTAAACCATGGACTTTTTGTATTTTTGCTTGGAAATGCACATGCTACAACATGGAATTAGTATATTAGTACAGTAAAAGATCTACCTTCCAATCTAAACTGGCGTGTTAGGCTCTTCATAATGTTTATGGGTGTTTAATTATATAAATAATTTACAAACTCGGACTCACAAAATTCATATTTCTCATCTTCATTTTGTTTAATTAATTGTCCATATTTTGATTTCTGAAGCATTAATGAATGATGCAAGCCATGCAGCTACAAGCAGTTGCTCTATTCAATATTGAAAATATTTATCAAGCAGTTCTCATCAGGGGTGCAAACAGATCCGATAATATCTGACCATATCCAGATCTGTATCTGAAAATTAGATACAAATATCCGATATCCGAATATCTGTACGGATACAGATATGGTTTTGAATTTTAATTATACGTATCCGAATAGTAGTATATACCATATAATTTAATATATATTATGAAAATATTTATGTATATATCTACGAATATCTGATATCCGATCCGTATCCGTCAAATATCTGATCTGTATCCGTATCTGAAAAACAAAAACAATATGGTTTTACCACTATCCGATCCGTATTCGATCCGGTTGCACCCCTAGTTCTCATTATAAATTGTGGCATCCCAAAAATTATTTAGGAAAGTTTTGGGTGATGTGAACTAAGAAAAATTATTTCTTGGATCTTTACTCAATTCTAAGAAAGTTTTGGGTGATATTTGCAAAACATTCCACCCTTGCCCTCCTCTGACGCGTGTCTCTTTGTCTCTGTTCACCCCGCTTAATTACCACTTCTTAATTAATCTCCCTCACTTGTTTTCTAGAATATATAAGAAGGAAAAAACCAGAGAGCAAGAAAACCCGGCAAAATTAAAAAAAAAAAAAAATGAAAATTATTATTAGAGAGTGCGGATTCAATTCTTATAAGATCTGTTATATTTATGTTTCCGATTTTACGTAGCATAAAATTTTGAAAAATCGTTTTGATCCTAATTAATTAAATCTCTGTATTGCTTTTCTGAAAGGATATAATTCCTTGGAAAAGGATACAATCTCTTATTATTCTCTTTGATATGGGACAGGTTCTGAAGAAAAGCTGTACGGGAGAAATCCGACAGCTGAGTCATGAATTACATGCATAGTACATGATGAATTGATGATTAGTGCCTTGCATGGAGTGCAATCTGAGCGCGAATTGACTTCACCTCGTGAAAAGAGTGCTGAGTCAGCATCCGCTGGCTGTGACTTTTATAACCAAGTTGTCTGAGTCGTTCGATTTTATCCGACTTAAGATCCATTCTCTCTTTGCCTCTCAGATTATAGCGTGGAATATATAGGAGATATAGACCTTGGTTCGATAAAAAATATAAAAAAATTAAGGCTCAACAGCAACCAAGGTTCTGACTTTATAGGCACTATTAGGCGGGGTCTTTTGAAGCATATGCTTATCATGATCATGTCATGGAGGTAACATGAGTGTTCATCTATTAATTCACACAAGAAAAAACGTCTTGGCTCAATAAGGTATAGTGGTGCACAAAAAACTCACAACTCGAAATTCAGTTCGGAATCAATTCAGATTCAACTTGCTAATAATTCGAGTTGAAACTAACTTGAGTTTACTGACTCGATTGATTTATGAGTTAAATCCAATTTACTCCAACTCGGTCCGGGGTTAACTCGGTTGGACTCACACCAAATCCAAATCCATATATTCCTAATTTTGCGTCCCCAAACCTTATACATGTTTTCCGCAATTTATTGTATTGCTGCTTGAAACTAAAAAAAAAAAAAAAATCATTGCTTCTCAAACGACTAAACCTTATGTGTTTAGTAATTTTTAATTATGTATTGACTATTGTCTCATTATGTATTGTCTTTAATTGTATATTATTGTCACATCCCAGATTTTGACTATCCGGAGCGTGATTATATAAGCATGCATCTTCACATCTTTCCTTGGCCCGTCAACCTACGTCGCCAACAGAAATGAAAACAAAATAACAAAACGGAGTCAGCTACAAAGCTCAATAACCGATTATTTAACGACGCGCTTCTCTATAATTGGCTTAATTTAACAACCATTCAAATAGGCCAGATTAATCCACACAAATTCACATCAAATTATGCACGCATATTTAATCAGCAATAGCACGTCAGTCTAGGTTATCCATAAAACAAGTCACATCATATTCACACATATGTAATCCCTGTCACAGGCGATTCCCACATTCTCATAACACAATTCCTTAAACCACCAATCCAATGGGAAATCCATCCAACATTGGAAGGCCGCCAACCCACTGGGAAATCCATCCAACAGTGAGAGGCTACAATCACATATCAAATTCCAACCTCAGACCCGTTATCCCGTTAAATATGCCATCATAATCCAATATGCAATACCAATATTCAAAACAACCACACAAAACGAAAACACAGTTATAGAGAAGTCCGGTTACCTGATAGCGAGATTTTCAGAACTCGAAATCGGATTTTAGCAACAACTTAGAATCACTGTGATGTAGTCATAATTCAAATCGAACGTAAAATGAAGTTCTTCTCGATAAGATGTGCAAGAAAAAGAGGAGAGAGGAGAGATGACTTATTTGGATTCGGTAGAGAATTGATACAGAGAGATTGAAATTAGAGCGCTTAAAATAAGGGGAATGTTATACTAAGAGCAACGATTCTAATTTTGAGAGCTGAGAGAATTTTTTGATTATAAATACCCAAATTACCCTTGCTTATTTAATAGATTGATTGATCACCGGATCCACTTCCTCTCTCTCAATTAATAATATAACTAATTAAAGGAAAGTTTTGTCCTTGACAGCATGAGGATTTCCCAGGAATGTAAGGACAAGCATATTTTGTCCTATAAGAAATTATTTAATATTGGAGACCCATATTAATAAAAGAGGAGGGTTCAAATGCCTTCATTTTTTGTACCTCTATCATATCTCCATTTTTAAAACTTTAATAACTCAAAATTTAAATCTTAAAATTTAAATCTTAAAATTCAAAATAAAACCGTTGGATATGAAATACATCATTTTATCTATGCACGTGTAAAAAATTATGGCATTTCAACTTTGGTTTGGTTATCATCTTGAGCTTATAAAAATGTATACTAATGTGGATTATTTCTAGACGTTGATTTTTCAACTTATTGATTCATATAAAAGCAAAATCAAAATGTGATAATTTTTTATGGACGCATAGAGAAAATAACATAGATCACATCTAACGGTTTTATTTTGACATTTAAGTTTTAAATTTTGAGTTATTAAAGTTTTTAAAAATGGAGGCATGATGGAGGCACAAAAAATGGAGGCATTTGAACCCTCCTCTTAATAAAAAGAGAAGTTTAAAGGACCTTTTTAGTATTATTAGTCAACCAACTTAGTTGATATTTAGAGATAATTTATGTATATTCTACTCTACATTTTAATGCTAAATGGTCAAGCTATTATTTTTTCTACCAATTTAGAAGTAGCTAAAATCATTAAAAAATTAGGAATATAACTATATATCTATGAGACAATATTTTTGGAAATATAGAATTCACGGAAGAAGAAAGAATTTTTTATTTTCTAATGAAAGAAACTTTCCTTAAATAAGTTCTATCATTGAGAGAGATGAAGTGGATCCTTTAATTAAGCAATCCATTTAAAGAGCAAGGATAAATTGAGTATTTAGAAACAAAAAATTCTCTCAGCTCTCAAAATTAGAATTGTTGCTCTTAGTATAGCACTCCCCTTAAAATAAAACAGAGAGGCGGCACTAGTGAAATGAAATAAAGGGTTACGGACTCAATATAAATAGAGGGATTTATTTATATAAAGAATCAATTCCAATCAGAGGCGTTGATTGGTTATGAGATTTTGAACGGTTATGAAAATGGAAAGTTTGCGCCATGCGGAGGAAACAAAATCATATTAGTATATATATATAATAGTGAACAGAGTGAACCAATTAATAGGCACCTCTTCTGCCACTAACAGATGCATCTTCTCACATTTTAATAATTATTTAAAAAAAACGTTTTAATTTAATTACATGGAAAACTAACGGAGAAAATAAAATTTATTATAGACGACTAATTGAATTGGTTATTATTAAACACATTTATAATTGAAAATAATGACTAATTGTTATTTTAGATGAAATGTTTATTTAAAAGGGATTGACTAACAGTCCCCCTACTTCAGTCTCCTATCTGTCTCCCGCACTAAAAGACAAAAAAAATAGTTAAAACGTGCTAACTACCACCAAAGAACAAGATTAATGTTATTTTATTAATAGTCAAAACGTATAGTATTCATATCTACGAATTTATAGTATTCATACTTATTATCAGAACCATTCGTCATATGTAAACACATGCTGGAGGGGACCAGTAACGACCAGGGGGACCGCTAACGTCTTGTGACAGCCTGGATTGGGGACCGCAATCGTCTGAAAGTGACATTTGCCAAGATTGGGGACCACTACAGCGAATCTATATATTATTCATATCTAAATAAAGAAGTATTCATATCTAAACAAATGAAGTATTCATACTGACGATTACGAAGTATTCATACATGTTCGAAATAATTTATACAATTCAAAATTCATTGTCAGATTCATCTCTCTCACCCCACCTCTTCCAAGAAGTATTCATATCTAACATGAAGTATGCATATCTAACAAATGAAGTATTCATATCTAACTAATGAAGTACTCAATATCTAACAAATGAAATATTCATATATATAACTATTCATATCTAACTAATGAAGTATTCACACATGACAATAACAATATTCACATCTGACACTAATAATATTCACACCTGCCCAGATTGGGACCAAGAAATATTATCAACAGACTAGTATGCATATCTAAAACAATGAAGTATTCATATCTAACTAAAGAATTATTCATACTGACGATTACGAAGTATTCATACATGTTCGAAATAATTTATACAATTCAAAATTCAAAGTCAGATTCATCTCTCTCACCCCACCTCTTCCAAGAAGTATTCATTTGTAACATGAAGTATGCATATCTAACAACTGAAGTATTCATATCTAACTAATAAAGTATTCATATGTTGCACTGTGACAACCTTCGCTGGGCTAGCATGGACCCCCTCCAATGGTGCACCACGCTTTTCCCGCCGAATCTCGACGGTGCACCACTCTCTCCTCGTTGGATCTCGACGGTGCACCACGCTCTCCTCGCCGGATCTCAACGGTGCACCACGCTCTCCTCGTCGAATCTCGAGGGTGCACCACGCTCTCCTCGCCGGATCTCGACGGTGCACCACGCCGAGAAAGAGAAAAGGCAGAGGCCGTGAAGGACATGAAGAGGCGGAGGCCGTGAAGAGCGTGAATATGATTTTGCTTTTTTTTTTATCGGAAGAGAGAGAGGAGTCAAGCACAAATTAGGGATGGCAATGGGCCTAGCCCACGGGTATTTTGTCAAGCCCAGGCCTGACCTGCCCGTAAAAAATTAATGGCCCGCCTGCCTGACCCAGTCTGACGGGCTTGAAAATCTAGGCCCAGCCTGCCCATAGGCTTTTTCTCCAGGCCCAGGCCTGCCCGTGCCTGCCTGCCTGTGCCCATGGGCTGCCTTGCCTGGCCCGGCCCGGCCATGCCCAATTCATTTTTTGAGGCCAAATTTCTCCAACTTTTTATTTTCTTTTTCAGAAACTATAGCCTGTTGGCTGTTGCATTAATTCCAAATACAAGTATAACTGTAAAGATAATTTTTACGACGAGAAAATTAGAGACAAGACAGAGGCCCGTAAGCAGCCTTACACAACTTCTAGCTCTACAATCATGGAAATAGCACCATAAGCTTGACATGACGACAGAAAAATAACAAGTAGACCAGACTGGTTCCACTACAAAAATTGGATTCACAAAATTGTCTAGTTCAATTATTACATTTTATTTTGTTCAAGCCAACGCAGATCATCATCAGACATCCACTTGATGCTTCAAGAGCATTTCACTCTTAAATGCCCCAATAATTAATTATCATGCACTTAAATTATTCCCTTCATTACTCGTCTGTGACGCATCCTTGTGACGCTGATTGCACACTCTTTATATACTGTGCAGATTAAATTCAGAAAAAAAAACATATCAAGATTTAGAGCCAACATTACATCTTAATATAAAATCCCTTTGCGCCAATATTGGAGCCATAATTTTCTGTTCTTGGTTTTAGTTGTCTTTTTACTTTAGTTCCTTGTTTTAGTTTTCAGCTGTGAAATTGTGATCTAGTGTACCATGTTTCCTTGGTACTGGCAGGTACATCGTGATACAAGGTGATATGGTATTGGTTGAACAATAACTTTGGCCTTGGTTGTTTGTTGGTGCCAGCAGGTTCTAACATAGCAAACCATAGTAAATTTTGGATTGAGCTAAACCAGGTACCTTATAAAGAACACTTCGGTTGGCTTTGTAAGATGGTGAGGTCCACCTTTTTCATCTCTCTTCCAACTGCTCTTCAGTCAGATTAACATCTATTCTTTTCTTAGCAACATCTATGGTGATTTGATCACCTGTTTGTATTAAGCCAATAGGACCTCCTTCCTGCAAATTGAGATTTATAATTTTTGATAATCTGATTGGTCAATTTCAACTGAAAAAATCAAAGGTAATTAAGATTGAACTATTGAAGACAAGTTATAACTAACTACCTGTGCTTCAGGGCAAATGTGGCCAACAACAAATCCATGAGACCCACCAGAGAACCTACCATCAGTTAGCAATGGACATTCCTGCATCATCAAATCAAAACCACTCTATATAAAAATTTGAAGCAGAAAAGATAAACGCATGGAAATTCAACTTCACATATTGCAAAAGGGTTCAAATATGACCATCAACTGGAAACAAACTAAAATAATGAAAAAGATCCCAGTTGCTGGGTTACTCTAAAATCATCAAAAAGAAATTTATTTACCTTGATTCACTTTCTTTTATATCTTGCAAGATTAAATAAAATCACAGCTACCTATATCATCTTTCCTTCTGCTGCAAATAAAAACATAATAATATTTTTTAGAAAAAAATATATGAAACGAAATTGGTATATAGGAGGCATAGAAGGCAGTCCAGATAAACCTCTCAAATCCAATTATTTTCTCAATATCTAATACCATATAGGCACAGAACCAACTATAGGCACAATCTTTTTTAGCAATTTTTCCGAAATGCTACCTTCTTTTATAATTAGCATTATAATTTTTCAAAAGGGAAACCATATACTCAGTTCATCAACAAAAATGTTGGTTTCATTTCATCAAATATCTAGAGATCATTCAATTTTTCAATAACATCAAATTAATAAAAAAATGTTGGTACAAATTTCATCTACAAAAAATAGAACAGTAATCAAATCAGCTAACGAAGAGAATAGAACAACAACAATAATAACAAGTTGGATTTATTGCGAAATTAATTGGGTGCAGTCTTTCAACAGTTAGAGAACCGTATATGTGAGAAGAGAGAGGAAACTAACCGTATATGTGACTGGAGGAGTAGTGGCACTGTGGCGGAGGAGTAGTGGTGGCGGTGCTGGCGGAGGAGTAGTCTGGTGCGGTGCTGACGGAGGAGAAGTGAGAACTGGTGGTGGAGAAAGGGCGATCTGGTGGCTGATAGACGGAGAGAGATCTGGTGGTGGTAGCGGTGACTAGTGGCGGCACCTGGTGGACAGAGAGAGCGACTGAGAGAGGAGCCGTCTCAGTCTCTCAGACGGAGAGGAGAGGGATAGGTGAGATCGAGAGAGATTGAGAGAATGAGGGACAGTCTCAGCGGCTCAGCAGTAAAAACCCTAAAATTCAATTTGTTGTATTAAAATATAAGCCCACGGGCAGCCCGTTGGGCTTAGAGTTAAGCCCAGGCCTGACCTGACCCGTCTTTAGGCCCGGCCTTACCTGGCCCATCACAGCTCCGGGCCGACCGGGTAAAGGGCGGGCCGGGCGGATATTAACGGGCCTCCGGGCTAATCGGGCTTTTCTGCCATCCCTGCACAATTGACTTTGCATATTAATGATAATAGGTTGTTAGGGGGAGAAATGTTGATTTAAGTATTATCAATAAAATCTTTTATGCATAAAATAAATAACTCAATTTTTCGGGATATTACAATTATTTTAGTAAATTATGTAATATTTATTGTGTTATAATTAAATTAGATTGTCTCACTATGTACTACATTATGAGTCACGAGTCGACTCACCTCAACTCGAGTTGCTTGCAAGTTGATTACAACTTGGAATTTCTTACTCGGAACTAGATTAGCAACTCAAACTTAACTCACATGAGTTAGCGAGTTAAATCCAAATTGTCCTCAACTCGGCTCATGAGCAGCCCTACTAAGATCTCAATAGTAACCAGTGGAAGATACAAACACAGCTCATTAATTACAGTGCCGCTAGAGATTTGGCACAAAGGGAGAAGAAACGTCCTATTTATTTTTTAAATTACGTTCTTACGAACAGAGTTGTTCCCTTATTTTGATTTTCAATGAGATGAAATCAAAATAAACCCACAGAATCTATTGAAAAATAGTTTTAGGTTAGGGGTCGAAGTTAATTAAATCGTTCAGGTTTTTTCTAGTGCAAGATTTATTACTTCCTTTAAAATTCATATAAAAGTCACTCTTTAAATGTACAAAATTCATTTTTTTTACTCCGGACTAGCAAAATATGTGTTCTTTATAGCTGCAATGAACGATGCAAGATTTTTAGCAATCTCAGAGGTTTCCGATTTTATAGAGAATTATGGTGGAATTGGGATAGCACAAATCTCAACGCATTCATAATTATCCAATCCGCAGTCTTTTGCAGCAATGGAGACAATTAGGAGTGTTCAAACGGTCGGTTCGGTTGAAACCGAACTAAAATAACGAAATCAAACTTTTATTCAGTTTTCAAAAATATAATCAAACCGAACCGATTAAGCTTATAAATCGATTAAGAAACGAACCGAAGTAAACCTATTAGTGTCATTATTAACGAAAATTACATATGTTCATACACAAGTTGTTCAATTCCATACAAAATATGTAGATGTTTTAAAATATTTAAACTAAAATGAAAGAAATGAAACAATGATGAACCAAACAAAATATAAATCATACTTGAACCAATGTAATTTGGTTGGTTCGGTTTAATTGGTTTTATAAAATTTAAACCGATTAAACCGAACCAATCCATCTAAACCGTAATAATTCAAAAATTCAACCGAACCGATCCATTTAAACCGAAAAACCAAACCATTTAAACCGAAATTTTTCGATTCGATTGAAAACCGAACCGTTTGAACACCCCTAGAGACATTTTCATTCCAATAAAGTGTACATATTTAAATTAGGGTAATTATAATTTTCCCCACCTATCCATCCCCCATTTCATCCCTCAACTTTCTATTTTAACTATAACTATAACTACTATTTCTAACAACCTTTATTTCTTTCATCTTTCTCTCTTTCTCTTCCACCTCCATTTTTCTTTTTCACCTCCATCTTCTTCTCCCACCTCCTTCTCCCACCTCCGCCTCCCACTTCTGCCTCTCCCACCTCCGCCTCCCACCTCCCTCTCTCACCTTCGCCTCCTACATCTCACCTCACCTCCGCCTCTACCTCCATCTCCCACCTCCGCATCCCGCCTCCTCCTCCGCCTCCGTTTTTCCATCGATAAGCTCCCCTCCCTCTCCCACCTCGAAATGGTAAATACAATAAGCTCCCTCCCTCTTACACTTTCGCCTCAGTTTTTTCCCTCTACGCTTGCTGCTCTCGCTCCAGCGAACGTTCTGTCGGAGATCATCCGTCACTCCATCCCAATCAAGCACGCCTCTGCCAGGAATGAATACTTCAACGTGTATGAATGAATACTTCATTGTGTATGAATGAATACTTCAATGTGTATGAATGAATATTAGAGCACGTCTCTACCGGGTCAGATCCGTCACTGTCGATCGTATCAAAATAATTTTGTATATGTATATGCAATTAATCCCTTTCATGTTTATATTCTCCTTCCTCATGAAGTAGCGAGTTTTGCAAAGAACAAAGTTTTATTAATGGTGAATTAGGCCACTGCGTATTAAATAAATTACATAAAAACAAATTTTGAAAAAAAAATAGAGATATATGAATGAATACTTCAATGTGTATAAATGAATACTTAATATCTTAGGTATGAATATTTGCGTGACAAGATATTAATACTTGTGCAACGGACAACTCGAAAATATGTCATCATAGATCTCATTTGAAAGATAAAATTGTGTAGAAAACGTTCATGATTTTAGATTTGCAAAATTCTTCACAGATCATCAGAAATATTGGTTAGATTGAACGGAGAAAAAAAACTCACATCTAAAAACGTGTAAAAGATGGATGAGTGATGTGTCCAGTTTTTATATTTGCATTTACGCGACGAGAATTAATACTTTCTCGATAAGAGATGAATACTTGTGCAACGGACAACTCGAAAGTATGTCATCATGGATCTCATTTGAAAGATAAAATTGTGTAGAAAACGTTCGTGGTTTTAGATTTGCAAAATTCCTCACAGATCGTCAGAAATATTGGTTAGATTGAACGGAGAAAAAAAACCACCTCTAAAAACGTGTAAAAGATGGATGAGTGATGTGTCCAGTTTTTATATTTACACTTGCACGACGAAGATGAATACTTTCTCGATAATGATGAATACTTGTACAACGGGCAACTCGAAAGTATATCATTATGGATCTCATTTTAAAGATAAAACATTCATGGTTTTAGATTTGCAAAATTTCTCACTGATTGTCAAAAATATTGATTAGATTGAACGAAAAAAAAAATTCCACCTCTAAAAACGTGTCCAGTTTTTTTTTAAATACTTCATATATTAGGTATGAATACTTGATCTGTTATAGATGAATATTTGATGCATTATAGATGAATACTAGCGCGCGCCAATTGTAAAATCTTTCAAATATTATGTGGTCCCCAAATAATAAGTGATCCTCCTAAATAATTAGTTATTGAAGTAGTTAATGACTGAGAATGAAATAGGAGATTGTTACGGAAGGATAGCTAAGTGCTCCCTTTAAATTAAGGACATTTTGTGGAACTGCTAACTTTTATTTCTATATAAAAGGAAAATTTAAAGAGATATCAGCAAGCCTCAAGCGTTCAGCTTTTAGTAGAGTCGTTCTGGAAATACTTTCTTTCGGTACAGAATTTATCTTTTTCTCACTCGAGAAAGGACAAATCATGTACGACTTTTAAGAAAAAAAGTTTAATCAGATAGACAAATTTTGGTAGATGATAGTTAGTAGTTTAGTACTCTCTCGTGAACAAAATTAAAAGCATATAGAGCCATCATCCACTAAGAACTGAACCCACAACAAAATTTACTCAATGTTGATGTTCCCCACGTCATAGAATCAATTGAGCACTCACCAAGAATAGAAACCACAAGACAATCAAGTATCAGGAAATCATAGCAACATTACCAACAGGATACAAGCAATGTTCACACAAAAACGACAATGGAAAGCTAATTACAATTTCATTTCTTTTTTCATGCCCATGATTAAGGAGAAAAAATTGAAAAAAAAGGACCTGGGAAATCCACAAAACAAAGTTATGCTAAGATAAACACTACTCTGGTTAGCATCTTGAAACCTTCATATCATCAGTAAGTCTTTCTTTCTTTCTTGTTTAACTATACAAATTTTCTAGACCACAGTGGAATTCGTGGCTTCATCAGGTTGCCCAGTAGCTGCTAAGAAAATTGAATATATAAATTTGGATTAGTGGCATCTATTTCTTTTAGGAAAATATCTTGCCATCGGTGTTATTCTGTGCCCTTGTACCAGTACAGTGGCAGACATAATACAGAAAGCACAAAACTAACAGTACTGTCACGGCATTATCTCCCTAAAGTAGGTACCAAACACGGTAATGCATATGTTCTCCAGCCCTGACTAGGGTCAGGACTGATATAAGAAACCTGTACAGGCCTTTAACCCCATCAAATACCCTTTCTTCCTGATTTAATTTAGCTCTTTATATAATTTTTGTTTAGCTGACATTAATACTAAACTGGGTTTATCCATAACTTCAGCATAAATGACCAAAGAAATTTTATTAATGTTCACCTGACAAATGTAAAAGTCATGTACCTTTTTTTCTTTGGGAGCAGCATTTGCTTTGGGGGCAGCATTTGCAAATCAACTCTTTCAAGGGAGTTCGAGGGACTGGGATAAACTTCCCCAAAAATGCAAGGGGCCAACTGCTCAATAAGCAAATCAAAAAATGAAAACGTTATAGTCAAGAACAAGCGGCCAATCTTTTGGTCAAATATACAGGTCAGCCAAAAAAAATTAACATTCTCTGAATCAAATTAACAACAAAAGTTCTATAAATTTCTATATTTTATCTGCCAGAAGTAAATAGTCATAGTCAAATTATCAAAGAATCTGAGGTTTCCAGGGAAGCAAAATATTAAATCTGAAACATTCTTCAAGCATTAAACAATATGAATAGTGTGAAAATGGTAAAACTTAAATATTTTTACCTTACAAAAGCAATGCCAATAGAAACTAGCCAGAGCTGCCAGCTAAGCTTAACAGTTGAAGTGAATTTCCCAAGAAACTCAATAATCATGGCCTGTGACATTCCAAAATTTTAAAACAATTATGAAATAAAATTAAATCATCTCTTTTGAAAAAATGTTTTATGTAGTCACAGAACACATTGAAAAGGTGTTTTCTAAATAGTACCTGCAACACAACAGTTACGCCAATGATACCCATAAAGAGGTGGTTTTTTGTCACCCCTTCAAAAATATTCCATTCTTCTGGCTTCCTTGCATTGAACTCATTAAATACCTAATGCAAAACACAAACTTAAATTTCATCAAATATATATATTAAAAAACAAATGAAATGCCAATAATACTTCTTTTCCTGCACACACTTTCTACTTTCAATTTCAATTTCACCCGTCATGTGAACAGAGTGGATGGGAGGGTATCTGTGAGCAGCGGTAAGCATTGAAGGGGTTGGCGGTTTGTTCCCCTTCTTTTTTTATTTGGGTTTCATTTTTCTTTTTCTTAGTATGTTAAATGCTTAATGACACCATATAGGAAAACTGAAGAGGAATTGCTTTTGACAAAGTGCTAATTACAAGAGTAAATTTGTGTTAATTGAGGCTCAAACAAAAAATCAAAGAGAACATAAACATAATGAAAATCAAAGAGGATATAGTTACAAAAATTTCAAAATAGTTAAATAAAGGAGAAAATAAAAGAGACATGAGAAATTACTTGGCAGAGAACAAAAGTATTGAAAATAAAGGTGTTCTTTATTTTATTTGCTTTCGCCGCTGAATAGTTCTCCAGTTTAAGAAGACTTCTCCCATCGAAGTTAAGTGTCAAGAGAACTGCCACTTGATAGAAGGCCTTGTTTTTTAAAAAAATTAAATCATTAGTTTTTGTCCTGATTTATGTTCTTCTTTTATAAGTAATTACTTCAATTGAAGTTTTACCTGAATTAACAAATTCCTCCACATTATGTTTGTAATTAGTGGCTCACTGCAAAAAGGCTATGTTAGCTAAAAATGGAATGCAGTGGACCTACTGGTCCTTTTTCTTTAGAAAAAAGAAAAGAATAACATTACACCATTAAATCAAGGTTTCAAAAGGCAGAACATGACAAATTCTCTATAACATTTTCATAAAGACTAGGCAATTCCTTTTTTGAACTAGTTCATATAACTTTCTAAGAAAAATCCTCGAAATTTTGGTTCAAGATTTCTAAATGCTTAACAATTGAAATGCTATTGGCTATTATGTGAACAATTTTCAAAGGAGATGTACATAATAAATAGTAGCAGTTTATTCAGGGATAGTTGAAGATATAACCTGCGACCAACAGGTGACCTCTTCATGAGACTATCTGTTGGTGGTTCAGTTGCCAATGCAAGAGCACCAAGCGTGTCCATTATTAGATTCACCCATAGCAACTAGAAACGTTGAATCAACAAAATTCATAAATAAAACAAGAGAGATGTACAGTCCAAATATATATTCTTTATTGTAAGAGATCCTACATAGTTGCTGTTGTAAATTGCCACAAAAGTTGTTGAAATCAAGATATACACCAAGAGAGATGTACATTCCAACGAGGTTACAATGAAATATATATTCTTCGGTGGAGCAAACTCTATCCCCTTGATAAACTTTTGTCACTTATAGGTAATTTTTTCAATCCTAATGGAAATTAAAAGGTCCACCTTTGAAAACTCAAGAGACTGCTTTGTTAGCCCATGGGTCATAAAGTTACTAACCAAAGAACATTTGTAGTTCATAGCTCTAATGGACCCAGTCTAGAGCAAACTTTCACAAATGGCTTCTACATGGAGCTTAATTGGGGATAATCCTAATTTGATGATCCCCTTCCCATTGCATATCAAATATTTCTATGCTCTATTTTATAATATGATGACCTCATGCTTAGTTGGGCTTTATTCAAATTGTTCAAGTTTCTTTTTTTTTATTTTCATGGAAGTTACAATTTATTTACCTGGACAGCATTAAGAGGGACATTTCCAGAAGAAACAGCAGCAACCACATTAATAATAAGAGCCGCTACATTCACTGTCAGCTGAAATTGAATAAATTTCTGTATATTTGCATAAACTGACCGGCCCCACCTGACCACCTACAGAAACAGACCAAAACAATACAAATTTGTAAGTTGTACAAAAGACTATAGTATCAAGATACTTCAGAACCCTTATATTTGGCTCTGTATTATATTGCAGGTTTAAGGAGTATATTCCAACGCTTCAGTTAGCACTTAATACAAATTTCCCTAACTTTTTGAGTGTTATAGTACTATGATAAAAAAAAAGCCTTGGCATTATAATTTTTATTAAACAAATTCTGAAAATTAAAATAATAGCAAGAAATATAAAATAGAAGAGTGCAATAGTACCTTGACAACAGAAGAGAAATTGTCATCCAGAATAATGATGTCTGAGCTTTCTTTGGCCACCTCAGTTCCTTGAAGCCCCATAGCTAGACCAATATCTGCCTGAATAATTGACAGAAGAAATTGCATTTACTTGAAAGGATAAACTTAGTGAGCCTTCACAAATGTTCAAATATCAAGCAATGCAAGGCCTCAGAATATAAATGAAATAACTATTTAGTATATAAGTTTATTCCATCTGAGAAATCAAAGGGATTGAAAAGACAAAACCAACCTCATGCAAAGCAGGAGCATCATTGGTGCCATCTCCAGTGACAGCTACTACATGGCCTTTATTTTTCAATGCCTTTACAAGCTGCAACTTGTCATTTGGAGAAGACCTTGCCATCACCTAACCATTTTACAGACCAACTTAATACTTAGGTTTCTCAACAGTTACATGCATAAACAAAAGACAGTTATTAAAAGAACACAACAACTTTTAAGATCTGTGACATTTTACAGAAACATAAAATCAAGTTAGATCAGATGCAATTCTTGAGCATTTCGAGAAATTCCAAAGGGTGGGTTTGTTCAAAGCAGGTCAGTTTTGATCAGACCATGATATGCTGACCCAGACTCAACCAGTCGTACTGCAGGTCAATTAAATCCAGGCTAGGACCCCATCTTGCCAGTCTTAGCAAATCAGGTCATTAAAACATCATACTCAGTAACATTTCTTCCCATTTACCACGAAATATGTCCCAAGTGCCCCCTTCTTTCTTGCCTATTTTTCTGTACTTGTGACATAAGAAAATATGGGTATTTTTTTGGTGCTTTTATAGAAATTAAGGGAGGAGGAATTTCCGTGATATTTATGCAAGTTCCAAAAGGGAAGTTATAAGACATTTAGATACATCTTTTTGCTGGAGTATATATGAACTTTTGATGTGTGATACTGCCACGCATGTTTTTTCTCTAATGAAAAGAAGGGAGAACTTAATAGATTAGTTACTACCATGTACCTTGATTTTCTCCACCATCCCCTCCTTATCATCCTCATTCAAGGCACGAAAAACTTTCCCCTCGATAATTACCTCATCCATTTTGTCATTTTCTGATAGTATACCACATTCTAAGGCAATGGCTTTGGCTGTTTGAAGGTTGTCTCCTGTGACCATGCGTACCTACAAATCAAACACAACATAAGAAAAATGACTTTGCACTTCTCAAGTCAGAGAAAGAACATACAAACAGACCCAAAATAAGGACAGCCTTATTTTTGAGGGAGGGGGGCAGTTTACCTTTACTCCTGCATTAGTGCACAAAAGAACAGCATCTTTCACACCAGGACGACATGGATCCTACAAAAGTTGCACAGATGTGTTTCAAAAACTGTCATCACAAATCGAGATAGTAGTTATTAAGTCATTGGATTAAATTTCAATTCTGTATGTTGTTTTCTTATAGGATATCTTATTCAAAATAATTATCACACCAATAAAATACCCTGCAATTATAAGAAAACCATTTCCCATGTGCACAACTGTATTATGTATCCAAAAAATAATTAAAATTACTTTCAAGTAACACTCCCGTACGCAGAAGTTGATAGAATTTTTCCATAAATCAAATCTCAAATCTCCAAACCCCCTAAGAAGAATGAATTGTAACTACGAAAAACATTCACTTTAGCTAACAGTACAGATTTTAGTTTGAAGTATCATTTGGGAAAAATTTGAGCAATACCTCAAGACTTTCTAGTCAATTTAAAAGCAAAAGAGAGAAATTGACAATTTTAAAAAAAAATCATAAATGGGACTAAACCTTTACCTTCATACCCACAATAGCAAGAAGAATTAGGTCATCCTCAGGTAAAGACCAAGTGACCCTTTGTTCTTCATTCGGGACCTTTTTTAAGTCAAAAGGCTTATATGCTAGAGCCACACATCTTAGACTCTTGGCGGCCATGGCTTCTATTTGCTTCTGAAATTTCTCAACCTAATAATAAAAAACTTTTATAAAAAAAAATAGAAACTTAAGGATTTAAAGATACTATTGTACTACTCAAGGTCTGGAAGTGTAGGATATTGTTCATTGCTGATTGTTTTTGCTTTTGGGATGTCATTATTGCTAATAGTGGTTGATTCTAGTATTTGTGGAGGTACTGGGGTTGAATTTGGACCCTAAATTAATTTTTGGCTAAGGAGAGAATGAATCAGAGAGCACGATATATGTGTGCCGGTGCACTGATCAGAGGTCCAGCATAGTATTTTCCATCATGCGTCAAGACAAACATCTGATAAATGGTATATCACACTAGCCAATACAGAACTATTTGATATTAACTTCCATTTTCCTGAACCAGTGTTGTTGGGTGTGAAAATACAGTACTTCTAATTGTTCCTTTTGTTTTGTTGGGTCAATTGCATTCATTAAGAGTTGTGTGATTGAACTTGAGTCTTGTCAGTAGGTTCCAAGTAAAAAAAATGAACAAGAGAAGATGGTCCATTTATACTATCCAGCAGTATTCACCAAAAACTTCTGGTACTGGTATGTGCATTTGAGTACCCAAGCTAACTGACGCTAAATTGCAAATGTTTTACAACCCTGTAAATGACTCTAGAGCAAGATGTTGAAAATAAACATTTTCCATCCTGACAGATATACTGACGGCCAGTGCAACTATACATGATAACTAGTCTAGGACAAGACCTACCTCATGAGGAGTCATGTCATGTTTGCTCCCACTTGCATCCATCCAACTGGTACAAAGATCCAGTACAATCTCAGCTGCTCCTTTCCAGTGCACATGTACATCCGAGCCATCCTAAATTATTAAGAGTTGACATGCAAGGAGGACAAGAAAACGTATACATAAGAATGCAAATGATGTACAAATTTGGTCTCTGCTGGTACTCACAGAATGTTCACAAGTTTCAGTTTGGTAACAATTGATCGTCAGTGTTTTCTATTATTTTCTTTGTTTTTAATATAATACTCAAATAAAACTAAAAGAAGTGCTAGTAGGTGGTTGACAGAATTGACTGATACAATAACTAAATGAGATTCAGCAGTACCAGACAGGACCAGATAAAAGCCTGCATATAGAGATCCCATGCCAGGAAAAAAGAGGGTTGTGAAAGGCGTGGCGAGCCAACGTAAAATGCAGGTGAGACTCCGGTTGGGTTCCATTTCTAGCCTACCCAAACTTGTTTGGGACTAAAGGCTTTGTTGTTGTTGTTGTATACAGATCCCATTGCCCTACCAAACCTAACCTGAATAGTTTCTGTAGACTGCCCTAATGTTTCTGTAATAGAGACTGCACATAACAATGCATCAGAGGCTTACCACATGAACAGCCACACCACCGCGCTTCTTTTCTGAGTTGAAAGGTGAGGCATGAACAATCACAGATTTCGATCTAACCTCCTTGAATTTCATTTTTAACTGCAATGTTTAGAATTTAAAATATTAAAACCTGTCAAAGTATAGTACAGAATTTAAAACTCTACACCACTATACCATCAATTTAAAACTCTACACCATTATAGAATATTTCTGCTATAAGTTTCACTCTGAAAGCTTCTGATCGAACTTGTACAATTGAAATTTAGGCAGTTGTAGAAAGAAAATTTTCACAAGAAATGTGCATATTAGGGGACAGAAATGTTATTGAAATCCTTATGCCTAAAGGATAAAATGACATTTTTAAAAAAAATACAAGAATGAATTATACCTCAACACCCCAGCCAAGTATGGCTTTCTCAGTAGGTGACCCAGTTATCTCAACAGCTGCATTCTGACAATAAGATTGCTGCTCAAGTTAAAAACTTAATCAAGGACAACAATTCCAACCTGATGACTTCAATAAATAAATAATATTATACATCACTATATATAAAAATAAATAAACATATCAAAGTAAAATGAAGCAAAGAAATTTAAGCGTTGGCTTCTAAAATTTGCCAAATCTAGTAAGTATGGAGGTAATTTGGTCATTTTTGCTTGACATATTCCAATGGTGGGGTCACATAACTCAAAATGGTCGCTGCTAATTACAAATATGAGAAACAGTGAATGCTGTTTGCAAATGGGATCAACGATTGGGTATAATTTGCAAAAATAAATATCGATGTACTTGACAAAATTAAATTTGTGAAGTCACTAGGTTTGGTGTAAATTCTAATCCGCCCATAAAAGAAGCGAAAATATAAGGAGGTGTAAAGAGTTACCTCAGGCTCATACACATTCCCAATAGTATTTTGTGCAATTCCTTCCAATATAAGTGAATTAACAGTAGGTGAAAGGGAACTGGCATTACTTGCCCCAGCTATATTCTTTCCACCGACATACGCTTCAACCACAGTCATCTGTAGATGGATATTTTATTTTAAATTGAGGGAAAAAATAACTCCAAAAGCAAACTTTTCACTAATACTTTAGGTTTTCTATTTATCAAATGGCTTTATGATTTACGCAAGAATTAAACAGAAAAGAGACCACACAAACCCAAAGAAAAAAGAAAAAACAAAAGGACCTTTTTGCAGGAAAATACAATGTACCCTTGGAAAAAAAAGGGCCATAGTTATGACATTTGCAAAAAAGACCCAAGTTTGAATTGCCAGCCAAAAAATATTCCAATGGATTTTTCTTGATTTATTTTTCTCAAACAAAATCATCCATCTATAAATGTAGCTTATTTCAACAGTCATTTTGTAACTTCATACAGAAATGAACATATGATAAGAAGAACAAACAAATGGGAAGAGAGAAATTTAACTTGGACTTGAAATCATTTATAGGGCCTGTATATAATGTTTACGTTGTTAAACAGTAAGGATCATTGATCAAAATAGAAACAATTATAAGGAGAAAAGACAATTTAGGGGAGAAAATCATTTTACCATGTGACGTCAAAATTGATGACACATGTTAGGATTACTGAACCAGGGAAAATTCGGTCAGTCTGCTAAGTCCCAGTTAATACTAGCATTAATTAAGGGTGATTTTGTAAATTCTTATAAACTTGTGCAAAAGATTTTGCACAAGTCCCGATATGAAAAATGAATAAGCACTAACATAATATATGACTCGGAAGGAATAGAATGCAGTACAAAATCTAACTAAACAGTATAGAAATTACTCATCAGCCAAGGAATCTTGACTGAAACTTGGTATGCAATGCCTCACCTGATTCAATGTTAAAGTGCCAGTCTTATCACTACATATAGTTGTAGCTGACCCCATTGTTTCACATGCCGAAAGCCGCCTCACCTGAGAGAAATTGACAAATTTATTATGAAAGGAACTTCTCAAATATAAAAAACCAATGAGTTGGTATTTTCATGAAATATCATAACAAGTAAGATGAAGAAAAATGAAGTTTCAGAAGATCAAAGCATAGTGAGGACAAACTCACCAGAGCCTTATCTAACATCATCTTGCGCATTGAGTAAGCCAGACTACAAGTACCCAAAAAGTTTCAAAAGAGTGTAAGTTCCAGAAAAATAAGACCAGGAAATATGGAGTCAATGTTTTATTCAACCCTTCGCTATGAATGACATTTCATATGAGCAGGTTGCTTGGTTCAATTTGCACATGTATATCCAATGAGAATTTTGACAGGAACTTTTCTGAAGAATGGCTCAACATGCAAGGAACTAAATGAACATTTCTTTTAAAAAAAAAGAGAGAAATGGAGACTTACGTTAGGGTCACAGCCAAGGGAAGGCCTTCAGGCACCGCAACAACAACAATAGTCACCTAGCATGTTATGATTTGATATTTAATATTTAAATTTAAAAGAAGACACCCTGGAGAAGCATCACTAAAATGTAAAGAACACATACCGCAACAGTAAAAATTTTGA
Source organism: Carex rostrata (assembly GCF_964058835.1). Taxonomy (NCBI): domain Eukaryota; kingdom Viridiplantae; phylum Streptophyta; class Magnoliopsida; order Poales; family Cyperaceae; genus Carex; species Carex rostrata. The sequence goes on along the minus strand of NC_135925.1, from coordinate 12,648,873 downwards.
TGACACCATCAATAGCAGACTTCACACTTGTTTGTCCTTTTATGAATTGCACCACTCCATCAGCATTGGTTGTTTTTCCAGTAAAATATCTATAGAAAAATGGTCACAGAAGTACAGATTGAAACAGAAACTAAGAACGTCGAAGAACACTGAATCTTATAAGAATGTCTAATTTCAATTATAAGCCTAGAAAACAAAGTAACGAGTAAATAAATGTGATCAACTGCAGCTCCTGGGTTACCTTATTTTCTTCAAAAGATACCCAAAAATCTACTTTTCCTCACAAATTTTTTTTATATATCAATGAGGAAAGAGAGGGTAGTTTAGGCATTATAAACAAAATTCCAAAGGGAGAGTGGTAACAAGAATAGTTCTAATGCAATCTAAGGTTGCAGGAAGGCTTCACCTTTTTGTAAGGGTTCACTTGGCATATTGTTGCTTTTGGGGAAAATATATAGTTTATTATTTTAAAGAAAAGAATAAATGAAAGACAAAAATGGAAACATACCTTGCCAAAAGAACAACTAGGACTACACCGGCAACAGCCAGACCAACCATTCCGATCATAGTGGCAACACCATTCAGACGCACCTGCCACATACAAATCATATTTTTTCAGACCAATGAGCTATATAATACGCAGCCCACTATTGTACACTACAACCTCCTCTGGATATTGTTTATCTACACTTGGCCTAACTACCAGATCAATCAAGGATAAGAATACAGATTCTTATATAAGTATTAGCTCTGGTAACAGTACAACACAACTGTACTGACCCTCTGTTGGAGATGATTATTAATTCCGTAGTCACTTATTCAAGCTATTTTGAAATGGTGACTTCTGGACTGTACCATATTAAAAGCTGGCTAGCGGTACATACAGGCCACAAATAAATGAAGTAGAATACAGAACCTGCAGGGGTGTTTCTTCATTATTATCCTCTGATATGGTGGCCATGAGTAAGCCCCACTCAGTATTCATCCCAACAGCTGTTACCTGAAAAAGGTAACATAAACAAGAAATAAGTATATCTGGAAGCATTTGTAAACTATAACACAGGCATAACTACCACAAAATACTCCTCCCTAATTTTCCATTACACTCTCTCACCATTTCATTTTTGGAGAGGGCATCTAACATATTTTCTCATAAATAAAGCTAATTCTGATATAGCGTGAAAGCAAGAAGCAAGTAATTTTAATGTGATTAAAACTAAAGCATTTATGTTGCAAACAGTTTCATAGCAAAAGAAATAAAAAAACATGCAAACAAAATAAAGTTTGTTGTTATAAATAAGCTACAACAGCTCAGTGAAACAACATACCAACATAATACCATAACCATCAGCAACTTTACAACCCGACATCAAAAATGGTGACTTCGGATCTTTATGAACCTGCATTGAATTATCACCTTGTTACTAATAATCAATGCTATCATGATTGATGGAAAAAAGATAGCTCCCATTAGCTATGCAATTTGCCTCGTCTAAACCCCCAAAATATGCAATTAAAGACCAAAGAAGCTATGAAATAATGGGAAAGAATTTTTCATTTCTGTTGATATTACAATTTTGCTCTCTCCTGTCATGCTAGATTCGTCAATGGCAAGTGATTGGCCACTAATTAACAAACCATCAGCAGGGACCTAAACAAAAATGTCCAATAAGCTGTGTCAGAAACCAAAATTAATATTAATTAATATTTACAGGTGATAGAAACTTTGTCTTACCTGATCACCAATTTTGAGAGGGACCACATCACCCACCACTAGATCAAATATTGATATGCTTATTCTTTTACCATTTCTGATAACCTAATATATGGAGAGAGAAAAAACACAAAGGATCAGAAGAGAGAGAATATTTCAGATTAACTAGCTTTAACCAATTGTCCATCTGTTCCCCTTAATTTATTTTTTAATTTTGTTTTATATTTTTTGATGAAAAAATTGCTGATGTTTTTTCACATAAATAACAAATTGTTAGCTAAAATACAAAAACAAAACCTCAATGCGGATGTTTTGCTTCTCCTCATTAAGGTGCCTGAACTGGAGGGATTGTTTGTAATCACTTATAGCTATGATAAAGCATAAAGAAAATAGTTAGTAATCAATAAATGAAACGAACCTCTAATTCGCAGATCATGAAGTACTAGAATAGAATTGAGTTAACTCATAATCAATAAAAACATTCTTTTCTGAAACAAACACGTCAAGACATAAAGCCATAGGTCACCACTAGTAAGTTCCAGTACATTCCTTGGTGGATGCATATTTCTTGCTAAGTAGATAACTAAATACAATAGGAGTGTCATACCAGTCACAACAATGACAAGACAAACAGCAAAAGCAATGCTTCCCCCATCATACCACCCCTCTTTGATGCCCTACATGAAATTAACATATTTACTTTCACAAACACAAATAAAAGAATAAGTTCACCCCTTAGAAAATGTTGCAAAGGGGCATAAATTTCGGTAATTTTTATGTATAAAAATGTTTTACCTCAGTCTTTATACCGAGTCCGAGAGATAGAGCAGCAGCCACCATAAGTATGATTAGTGTTAAGTCTTGACAAGCCTCCCACAGAAAACCCTTTTTATCACAGACAAGTAGAAGTTTGTCAAAACAGTACAAACAATAGATGTTAACATATATTTGATGTGTTGTTGGTGTACATGGACAGAAGTAGATTCATCAGGCATATGCTTAATTACCAACCTGAATGCACCAATTAGTTGCAACTCCAACAAGAGTCAATCTGACAAACAGTCAGAAAAAGAAAGAAGCAGCGCCATGCTTCATTTACACCACTAATAAAAATACATGCCCGACAAATTTTGGTAATTTTATCTTGCATATATTAGTCAAGAGTTGCAACAAGATTTGGTTAAACATACAGTTTGGAGATGACAAAGGATGAAAACGGCCCATTTGCTCTATTAAAACAATATATGACAACAATACATAGAGTGGGGTATGAGAAGTAGATGTTGTTGAATCAATTGGAAACTCCAACAAGTCATCAAACAAATGGAATAGGCATGACCATGATTGATGTACATTAATCTACCATTAACAGAAACTAAAAGTTGATAAAAAGGAAGAAAGAAACAGACCCAAAAGCTCTTTCCTTTCTTGAGAGGATATGTATTTGATCCAAATGCATTACGCCTACTAATTATCTCAGCATCATCTTCAGTGATGCCCCCATCTATGTTTGTTTTTAGAAACTTAGCAACACCATTCACCTAAAAAAAATATTTGGACATCTTCAGTAAAGGGCTTCTGATGTACGAAAAAATCATAAATACAGTCGTATACTCCTAAAGGCATAATATATATTACACAGAACACCGTCGTTCTTCCAAAAAAAGTAACCACACCTTATTCAATAAAAGATGGTACAAAAATAGTCGAGCTTTCGTTTAGGAAAAATTAAGGATCAAAGGTGAAAAAGACATTTCTAATGTTTTGCAGAGGCACATAAGGTTAGACAATGCTATACTATTATTTTTTGTAGGATCGGATGTGATATTTTGAGGTTCTGCTGGGTTAAATTGTAAAAATGGAACTCCTTCCTAAATGCTGTGAAATTATACTTGCCCCTCCATAGTCTTGCAAAGCAGAATAATTATGATCTCTTGTCATGTCCGTCAGCTCTTTTACTCCAATTCGATAACCGCATGGCAGAACCTCTTCATAGAATAAAGAACCACAATAAGAATAACAAATTAAAAGAATAGTATGTATTTGAACTTCACCATATATTATTGAAATGGTCCTTTTCAATGATGAATTTCATATTTGGTATCTATGTCATTTCAAATAAGTTGGTAACACTAATATTATTTGTTATTTTTCATATTACATCTTTATTAAAGTGAGTTCATATACATCCCTACAAAACATCATATATATGCTTACATCTGAAAACCAAAAATATTATATATGCACTTATTACCAATGCCATTGTATTTTATTTACTTCAAAAGTACCCTGATTGCCTTTTATCTTCTATATTTAATATAAAGGCATGTTATGAGAAAACGATTCATCTGACTTGTGTCCAAGTAAATGGGAAAGATGGAAACACAGAATGTCAAGATACTTTCAATGTCCTTTAGAAATATGCACATAGTGTTTCCCGTATTGGAGGGATATACATGCTACTTTGCACCTTTGGATAGGAACATAAGAAATTGCTGCTTTGGTTGATTTTTTTTTTCATTGGTTAAGGGTAGTACCTGGTAATTCTGTTGTTTGAAAAGGTCTTTCCCCTGCTTGTTTGAAAAGTAATGCAGCCTAGTAATGAAAATACAATTTCATGAGGAATATCCCTGGTCCCTTTTTCAACATGAAAACAATTACATGTCCTAAATTCACATACACGTATAACTTGGGCATGAGCACGAAGTTTCCTCCTGATTCTCTCTTTTTCTTCCTCCTGTTTCAAATCCAGTGTATATCTAAACCTCCTTGAGGCATTAAGAACTAGCACCGCTTGCTGAAAAGAAAAAAAAAATGTTTCAAAAGTACATTAGCGTAATAACAGTGAGCTAAAAATATGCAATCAGCAAATTCAGATTGTACACTGTATGCACTCAAAAAAAATATGAAGAAAAGAAAAAACCAATGCATATTGAAATGTTGTCGAGATACCATAAGAAATCAAAAGTTGTTTGTCATTTTAGTAATTTTCACACTACATACAAAGTTGCCAATGTTGGGAGCTCTCTTAATTAAGAAAATGAGAGAAAATTCATGCAATTTCTAAAACTAACAAAACATTCAATCTCGTTAAAATGTTTGGATTCTGTATCATTAATCATAGGCATCTCCATGTCCAAATTCTTCTAGATTATATAACATAATATCAGATAATTCGCACAGCTAAAATTTACAACATTACTTGAAAAAAAAAAAAAACATATCATCTAATATGCAACCCAGAGATATTGCACTTTTTTTCCAAATTAAAACTCGGATAACCTTATCTTGACCTAAAAATAAATAGTGAAGCTTGCCAAACATCATCAAATTTACATTACTCTAAAACAAACAGTGCATTCTCTTTTCAAAACATAAATGCGCTCTTTTTCTTTTTAAAAAAAAAAAAAAAAAAAAAAAAAGATAATAATAAAATGCGCTCTTAAAACAGTCAAGAGTCCACACCAGCATTTAAAATTCAAACCAAAATTCCCAAATAGTACCAAACGCATGCGCCTTTCAGTGAATATGCAAAAAAGACCTCCAGGTCCTCCAGAGAAATTTTCAAAAACAATGATGGTACATGAGCAAAATCTAAGAGAGAAATAACAGACTTACCCTCCATCGGCGAAGCCTTTCAATGGAAGCCCCCTTGGGAGGTATATCAAAGGTATCGTCCTCAGCTCGGGCGGTCTCTTGGATTGCTATCGTTTCGACGGACGCCTGTGAATCCTGCTTCCGCAGCGGCGATGCCTCCATTTTCTCCATTGTCGCAGGAGAGATGACACCCGCTTCGCCTGAATCTGCGCCGTCGAATTAACTTAGTAATGTAGAATGTAAAACAAAACAAAGACAAATGAAAAGGCAGAAAGCAGAGAGAGAGCACCAACTGGTTTGCTCAAGAGAGAGAAATGAGAATGCCGAAGGCGTGAGAAGGTGGCGTGGAATAATTTATAATTTTAACACTTTGGTACACTTTATCTTTTTCTTTTTTTTCCTATTTTAATAAATATAATTTTATTATTGCTATATTTATAGAATCATTCCATTACCTAAATTTTATTGCTAAATTTAAATTTGAGATACCTAGTATGTTTCTTTTTTATTTAAGTAAAATAGGGTATTTTTATCAACTATTGTATCAGTGTATAGAAAGAAATACTGTGCATTGAATACATAGATCTGTAGATCACAGAATTTGATACAATTTTATGGTAATTATTGAAAATTATCATTTTAGATGTATGCAATATGTTCAGAATTACACGGACGCCGTATCCGTTTAAGGCAAATAGGTTTCAAAACGAGTATATACGGGTACGCGTACGCCGTGTCCGTTTGATAGTTCTATGCCGTATTGTGCAACGCTCTTTTCCCGTCATACTAGACATTAGACGAATTCGTATCCTCTGAGATATCTCAAACTTTGCGTGACATTATGGAAAATCTCAACTGTTTAAATACGTTATACACGAATCTCAAAGTACACATAATACTGACCCCCTACATCACCCCCGAATAGGCACCGGACACGTCGGTCACGCAAAAGTTGAGATATCTCAGAGGATACGCACCCACATTAGACAACAGTCACAAGTTCTAACTGAAAATGCGCAAGAGAGAGAAGACACTTTGTTTTGAACTTAAGTTTCTCTGCGAAGTACTTCTTTATAAAAATCATGTAGCAGTTCAATTTGGAGGCATAGATGATCTAGCTACATGAACACACACAGATATTTCAACTCACGGTTTATAGAGGATCGTAACAGGAGGAAGGTGACAGTTCATTTTGCTTCCTTTTTTTTGCTTTTTCCTTTTTTAGTTTTCTTTTCTTTTACTTTTTTCCAAACCTAGAAGGATATTTGATATTTTCGTTGAATTTAATTATTAATTATATATAACTTTAATCATGAAGTTAAAATATTTTAATATTTCTCTGTGAGATATATCTAATTTCATGTATGAAATTGATCAAATTCTATGATAATTTATTAAAAATAAACTATATATTTTTTATCTTGCATATTATATAATAGTAGTTATGTCAATTAAAAATTTTACAATACATATTTTTATCCGAAATAAAGTCTAAAAAATAAACTTAATAAAAAAAAAGGAAGATGGAGATCCGTTATGGGACTTTGCTTCTTTCCTAAAAAATACTTGCCTTGCGTATGGCTCGTTGAAATTCGGTCCAACTTCCTTTCTCTTTATTCACTTTTTTATCTTTTCTAAAGGACAACTACGTCCCTTGTTGAGCTGCTTTGATTTTCTTTTTTAATATAACTAATTTTAAATATTTTAACATAACAAGGATCGTTTATTTGATTTTTATAAAAAACAGCTCCAAATTAATATGTGTTTGGAGACCAAATTTTACATTTTTTGAAATTTTTTTTACTATTTTTTTAGATATTTAGAAAATCACTTGATCTGAAAATTCTGGACCATCCAAAAACAGTGATTTTCAATAAATCTAAAAAAATAGTAAAAAAATTTCAAAAAATATAAAATTTGGTCTCCAAACACATATTAATATGGAGACCAAGATGAACGGTTCGGATCGATCGTTAGGATTTGAAAACTCGAATATAGAGCCGTAGCACGGTGCCAAATAGTAATATGCATAGTACCATAAACTCACTCTTTGTTTATTGTTACTTGTTGATTTTTTTTTTTAAATATTTTAACATAACAAGCATCGTTTATTTGATTTTTATAAAAAACAGCTCCACCGATCAAATTCCATAATAACATAACAAGCTCTATGATAATTTATTTTTTATCTTTTATAAAAAAAACAGCTCCATTAATTTTTACTTGTGGAGACATAAACATGTTTGATTTATATGGTCATATTGTATAGATGAGTGATAAAATGGCTCAACCGATCTAGCAGATCGATGGAGCAAACATGTTTGTGTCTCCACCGACCACTGATCCTGCGTACCGGTGGAGTTGTGTTTTGTAGAATCCAAATCAATGGTGTTTGTTTTATTAAAAATATTAAATTTGGTTCTATTTTTTTTTTTTTTTTAAATCTTACTTGTTAGTATTGGATGTGGAATTGTTAGTTGCATGTTATACAGATTTAAATATTTTTAATTATTTAAACCAAAAATTGTGACATAATCTTCAGCCAACTTATTGAATTTATTGTAAAATAAATTATGTCTTAAGTGTTATTTTAAAGTACAACTATATCTTGTTTGTCAGACAAACGGACCTAAGTGACTAAAACATTGTTCTTCGTGCTAAAAATTACAGTTTAGAAATTCAGTATTCATACCATATGTATCAATTTTTATGTTTGTATGTATACATGTTATATCTTGTAATATAATCTTTATGCTTTAAAAAAAAAACATTCATACTAGACTCTGATTCTCATTTTATGCTTAAAAAAACTATTTATTGTCAGATGTAAATTGTGAGATGCAAAAAGACAGAAGAAAAAAAAAAAGAAGTGAAAATGTTGCAAATTGCATTGAACTCCTTTACCAAAAATAAGATTTTCAAAGTATATTTTATTGTTTTTTATTCTGAGGTATTCATTTCTTATTCCAGTATGTATATTATTCTTAATATTCCAAATGACAAATGTACCTATAACCACAACATATATAGTTCGACTGTCCAAGGAAATGGAGGTGAGTCGGGAGAAAATTATATTTTAATCGACCGATTTATAATTAAAAAGTTTGACAAACTTGATAGTATTATATATTAATCTCAAATTCTCAATAACCATATGACCACTAATTAATTAATGCATCTGGCATTAACGTGCTTCCATGATAGAGCGCGTTATGAAAAACAATCAACAACTAAAAATTCAATTGTTTTAAATTTATATTTTACTGTGTCCAAAACCTAGTCCGTTGGAAAAAAAATATTTTACACCCGAATTCTGTATGTATAAATTAATAATGTAATTGTTTTCGAAAAAAAGAATAACAAAAATTATGCATGACATTTGGGCGCTGTCTTGTATGCATTCAGCTAATAATTCTGACATAATATGTCATGCTTTCTAAGCCGAATTCAGATTATATAAGCAGGGGCGGACCCATGTAATGCCTCTGGATTTCGAGTTTTAGTACAGATTTGGACGTTCCGATCGACTTTGTCTTCTCCTGAACTTTTGTTTGTCTCTCTCTAGATGTTTGATTTATAATTCTTGTTAAATTTAGAGTTAAAATTAAAATAAATTTCTTGAATTATGATTAGTAATTATAATTATATGTTAGAGAATCAGAAATTACAAATCAAAGTATTGGAAAGTATAAGTTAAAGCATTATTTTTTATCGAGTATCTAATTAGTTAACGGGTTTAAATTCGATTAATTCTCATATTATTTTTTTTCTCCTTCTCTAGATGTTCGGCAACAACAAAGGATTAAGAGCTTAAGGAGCGCTGAGAAACCGATGTTCGGTTGTCTTAATCCGTGGATAAAAGCTAAGGAAGTTAAAGGAATGGGTATGGGTGCCTTAAAGTCCGGGCAAAATAAAGATAAAGGAGGTATTCTTAATCCACACTAAGGAACTGGTGTTCAGTAGAATTAAGCGGCTAAGGAAGCTAAAGAAAGCGGATTAAGCCTTAAGGAAGTCTAATCCTTTGTTGCCGAACGGCCCGTCAAGTTAAATCCAACCCATTTAACATAAATTTGCATGAATTTTAAAGTCAACTCCTATATCTTGAATAATTTATAATTTCTAATAGTTTATCTTTGATTAACTTCATGCGGTCAGATACTGCAGAGAATATTCACTCCTATCAACCAAAGGCACTGACAATTAAGCTTTCAAAGTAGTAGACTAAGTAAATTAGCTGCAAAATGCATGATTTTTTTGTATTTTATGCAAGATGTGCACGATTATATATACATGTCCAAAAAAGGGTATCGTTTGCATTTTTTGAGAAATTTCAAACTTGGGACAGAATTTCAAGATTCGGTGAGATGAGTTTGCATTCATATTTAATGTGTTTGAATTAATTCTCAGGTGAACCTAAAATACTTATCAGAGGGATGATAATTATTAATTAATAAGCAGCTCCAACTGTGCACCTCTAATATATCTATTTACAGATTGGGAAAAGTAATATGAGGATTAGTATTTTTTATGACACACATTAAGAAAATATAGCAGTCTATAAATTATATTTTTGACATTAAATAAACAGTGACGAAAAATTCTGTTTTGAAAAAGGAAGAATTTTGTAAATTTGAAGAGTGAACTACGCACTAATTTTGAAGCAAGCTCAGAGGTCTCTAAAAACTGTAGTATATTCAATATTACAGTGTATTTTCTGGGTTTTTAGGGGGCCACCAAGCCAATCTGTGCTCCCATAAATAGATTGTTGATTGACTTGGCGGGCCAGGTAAACGTGAAATTCTCCAATTTTGAGAATGTTTTTTTTTATTATTATACTATTAATAAAAATTTCGGCAACATTCAAATACAAATTAGTTTTAGAAGTTTATGAAAATATCTTTTACATCTTGTTTGGATTGAGAGTATAGAGGAAGGAAGAGGACAACAGGAGAGGAAAAAAATTCTTAATTAATTTTTACTTAGTTGGATTAAAAATATGTTGATCTCTCTTCCTATTTGTAACCCTTTTCTCCTTCACCTCGTATGAACCAATTACAAATAATATACTCATGCTAAAATCAATATTATACATTCAATCTCAGAAAACATCCAATCCAATCTCTAAAGAAAACGGAGATCCAAATCGTTTTTCGTTGACAAAAAAGACACCATCTACCTGTATATATACTATATTTTATTTTATTGTAGGATCACAAACATATATGGTTTGGTGGTTTAAAAAAATGAAAAAGGGTTTGAACTTTTTTAAGTGGGGCCAGGAAACAACTCTATATAGTCTGTAGTCTGTACCATACTACCATTTAATTTGTATTAGCTGGAAGAACGTGGGAGAATGTTTATCAACAATTATACTATTGTTAAATAAATACTTTATATGATTGGTAATAATTAAGTAGTATTCTTGAAGCCTCGCTCGGTCATCTCTGTTTTATTCTTTTCCCTTAAGATTGATCATCTTTTATATAATTTTTACACGAGGGTTCAAATGCCTCCATGTTTTTGTGCCTCCATCTCTCTTCATCATTTTCAAAGTTCAAACAGTCGATCCGAACTGTTCAATCTAGCCTCCATACTAAAATATGTTTGGAGACCAAATTTTATATTTTTAGAAATTTTTTTACTATTTTCTTAGATAGGTACAAAATCAATAAATCTGAACCATCTAAAAACAATATTTTCTTACCTATCTAAAAAAATAGTAAAAAAATTCCTAAAAATATAAAATTTGGTATCCAAACATATTTTAGTATGGAGATTAGGTTGAGCGGTTCGGATCGACTGTTTGAACTTTGAAAATGATGGAGAGAGATGGGGGCATGATGGAGGCACAAAAACATGGAGGCATTTGAACCCTCCTCTTTTTACATATAAGAAATATATACAGAGATAAGCTATCAAATTAAAGTGGGTGTTTTAATTTGCGCTCATATTTCTAGTTTTAAAGTTCTCAACATGTTCTTCATATTGGAGACCAAATTTTATTTTTTTTATTTTTGAATTTTTTTACTATTTTCTTAGAATTTTTCAAAATCAGTGATTTTTTAAAATAAAAAAATAATAAAAAATTAAGAAAAACACTGATTTCAATTAAAACTACGGCCATATAAAAAACACTGATTTCAATTAAAACAACGGCTATATATCTATGATATAATCGCTTATCATGTTTTAGGATCGTAAAATCAGAAGGTACTAAGTTTTATCTTGTATTAAAGTTTTTTATATGAAGAACATTTATGTTCAATATGTAGCAAGTAGTTCAATATGTAGCAAAAAATCCATGTAAAAAGCTGAAAATTTCAAATTCATTGGACTCGAGAAATTATATTATATAGGATAGCTTCACCACTAAACCACTACTAAATTCTATTAATCTTTGCTTTCCATTATTTTATTATTTTTTTATCACTTTCTTAATTTTATAATGAAGTAATTTTTCCAGCAAGAAGTCTTCAAAAATTCAACTTCTGAATTTAATAAAGGCCAAAGCCCAGTTGAAATTATGGGCTGGATCAAGGCGGAAACTCTTTTCTTATATTTTTGCGTTCAACAATTTACAAATCAAAGGTGTTTTTCCAGTTCTCTAGTGGCCTACTGCATGGCCTTTTTAAAGTAAAAGATTGAAGGGGCTACCTATAATACAAAGCAATTTTTCTCTCTGTCATGGAATTGATTAAAGTAAAAGTTGAATAAATTTGGGCGGGAATTTTAGGTCGGGAAAATGAAAATTAACATCCTCCATCTAGAAAAATAGTAAAAGAATTCTAAAAAATATAAAATTTGGTCTCCAAGTATATTTTATTATGAAGATCATGTTGAGCGGTTCGGATCGATTGTTCGGACTTTGAAAATGAAAATAAAGAACATGGAGTCGTGGAGCATATTGGAGCACCAAAATAATTGTGCATTTGAACCCTCCTCGTATTCATATATAACACTTTAAACACATGTTCTCAGATTTTAGGCGTAGTTCTACTATTTTTGAGAAATAGGAACATTGTTCCTATTATTTATAAAACCAGATAGACAAAAAAGTATTCTGATACCAAGCTGTAAACATTTGAAATTAACAGAAACATCTACTTTTAAATTTCAAGCTTCTCTTTGAACAGCGCTAGTATGATAATATAAACAAAAGGAAGTTTATTAACTCTGTTATATATGTTATAAATGTGTACTTTCAAGCATAGTAACCGGAAAAAAAGAAAAGAAAAAGGGAGGATAATATTGCATCTGTACTTCTGTGCACTCTCTGATTTTCTGGTAAAACTAAATTGATCAAGATTGGGTTTGTACTTCTGTGCACTCTTCAGAGAGTTTCATAATTGTTTTTTTGTTTTTAATAGAGAGTTTCATAATTGTTGTTTCTGTAACAATAAGGAGTCAACTCCATGGAGCTCAGTGACTGGTGGCTACTTTGAGACTAAATTTATTGTTAGAGAAATTATGACCAAACACTATATATTATGGGGAACAGCCTCAAATTAAAACCAAGAAATGCTAGCTAGAAATTAATAAAAAGGTCATATATAGTACCTTGTTCCCTGTGAAATCGGTGTCGGTAACCAGCTTCTTTGCGTGTGTGCTTGGGCGGTGTGTGTGTGTGTGCACGCGCGCTAGCTCCTCTGAAGATGTATAAGATGTAGAGCAGTTTATATGAAGACTAGCTAGCTAGAGAGAGAGGTCCACATGCTGGGTCCTGATGCATGTGCTTTTCAGTGAAAAGAGCAACTTATCCAAGAATTCTTTCCTTGGAAATTTTGGTGGGGTTTACAATAAAGGGTATTGAAGGGTACTAGAATGTAAAAGGTAAAGTCATGGTGATTGTGATTTTTTTTTTTATCAGTAAATTGATTGTCTCTGAATGACGCACGCAAAGTTACCACTGGACTTGAACTTTATTAAGTTGCTTTGCAGTAAATATTTAAATGCATTTCACACTTTCAGGATATATATTCATGAAAGAGTTATTTTACAGATGTAACTTTTTCTTTAGCAGAACAAATTTATCATCTAGCTACCAATTCCTACAACTTCTTAATTAAACTAGTTACTATCCAATTCAGAACCTTGTTTTTCATATAAACTTATATTAATTTTTTTTTTAATTTTTTTTTATATGTAATAATCTTAATTTAGTGATCAAATAGATGAATATTGTTATAGAGATTTTTGTTTAAAAAAAGAGCATTAATATTATTAAATCCTCTGCAGTTCATTCAAGTAGCTTGTATTGCAATTTTGTCAGTCAATGATATTGATACCAGATATACCTTTTTACAGTCTCGCACTAAATACCTGTTGATGGCTGTTGAAATGCATACTCGTTATGATAAAATAATCCAATTTAGTATCGTTTCCGAATTAATTTTATTTTGCTTAATTAGGTATATCTCTGAAATTATTAAATTCAGGGTTTTAAATCCCAAAACACACACATACGAATCATATTGTATTTTAAACAATTCTGTTTTGAATTATTTACAATTGCCAAAGTTAAATATGGAGGTTAAAATGTTAGAACCTCATAGATCTCTGTCATAGCAATTTGAAGACCTTGCTCTGTCGCCTACACCCGCTCTTGTGCTGCTTGCTCCGCTTCGTCAGCTGCTCGGCCTCTTGAAACAATGGCGCTACTTAGCACTACTTTTCTTTATTTACTTTCTGTAAATTAGAAAATAAATGTTTAATTTTTGTGATGATGATGTTGTGTGTTGTTTTGTGCTGCTTTCTGCCTCTTCCTATGATTTTCTTTCTCTTTTTTTGTTTAGAGGTGATTGTTCTAGACTGATTGATTCAGTTTCCAATCTGGTTTGATTCAATGCCTTCTCTGCTGATGGGTGACTGTCCATGTCCAATCAATTCAGTTTCCGGTCTGGTTTGGATTCAATGCCTTCTCGCCCATGATATACGTACTGACGAAACCATCACTAGACTCATATCACTCTAATCAAGTAAGGATGATTAATTTGCGTCCACAGGATGCACATACCCTTGTGTGTTTTTAATTTTATTGAGCTATATATTTTTTCACGGTTGTATCCTATGTAACAGCTATTTTATAATTTTTTCTATCAATAAAACTGCCTGTTTCCAGCTAATTTTTTTTTTTAAGACTTGAGTAGATTGTTTATTTATTTGGAGAGACCGAGTAGATCTATGACAAAAATAAATTGACGATTAAATTTTATCCGAATAGTCCCTAAAGTTTGAAGAAACTGCTATTGTGGTCCTAAAGTATACATGGCTCATTAAATGTTTATGACCGAAAGAGAAAGACAATTCAGACAACACAATAGTAGGAATATATATATATATATATATATATATATATATATATAGAGTTAGGCTGGGGTGCTATGGATAGCATAGTGGCCTCTATGCTATGGCTCAATATTCGAGTTTTCAAAATCCAAACGGTCGATCCGAACCGTTCATCTTATTCTCCATATTAATATCTGCTTGGAGACCAAATTTTATAATTTTCTGAATTTTTTTACTATTTATTAAGCCACTTTGAAAATCGCTAATCCAACGGTTTTACTGTTTTGTGCAGCCACCGTTGGATCAACAATTTTGTAAAATACTTAATAAATAGTAAAAAAATTCAGAAAAATGTAAAATTTGGTCTCCAAGCAGATATTAATATGGAGAATAAGATGAACGGTTCGGATCGACCGTTTGGATTTTGAAAACTCGAATATTGAGCCGTAGCATAGAGGCCACTATGCTATCCATAGCACCCCAGCCTAACTCTATATATATATATATATATATATATATATGCTATGTGCGTTTTAATTTCTTTCATTTTTCTTTTTCTTTCTTCCAGACTGGCAAGCAACTTGTCCATATCAGATAATAGAAACAGAATTTAATGACCGAAATTTGTATTAATAGAAAATAAATTAAAAAATATCGACAATGGAGAAGAGATTTGGAGAAATTCGATATATAAGAAAAACATGATTGTCTGTAGTGGCGGAACTAGCATGGATCAGGAGTAGGCAACCGCCTACCCTTGCATTTTGAAAATTACCTATAAATGTTTATAAAATTAGGTCATTGCCGCGATTCTCTTCTAGTTGTGGCTTTATTCGGTCTTTTTTTGTGCCAATTTTGAATTTAACAAAAATGAGTGTTGTTGATTTGGGAAGAAAGTGAATAAGGGCTCTTTGGAGAACAAAGATAATTAGATAATTCTTTCTAAATAGACTTGATGTATTGCTCTATTAAGTATAAAAAAAAAGAATAATGATTGCTTAACAGAGAATCAGGAGCATCTAAAAATTATTTGAGACTTGAGACTTAACATTCAATCCATACCATTATGCCTTGTTATTTGACAATTTTAACATATAGTGAATATATTTATTTTTAAACTATCACTAAAATTATCTTAATTACAAAGTACTGAAAAAAAAAAATTGTTAACATGACCATTTTTAAATAAATTGTTTAGAAATAAAAGAAATTCATTTTTAAGCAAGCGTGGATTGACAATTTTATTTTTTTATTAAAAGAATGGTTAAAAATAATAACTATTTTTCTAATATATATTTTTCTGCCTACTCCTGATAAAAATCCTAATTACGCCACTGATTGTCTGTAACGTTCAGAGAATGTTATAGACCAAAATGTTCAGATTAGCAAAATCACATAAATCACTAATTAACGAAACCGTGGATTCTGAACGTTTTGGTCTACCACGTCCAGACATTTTGAATTTTTTATTTTTTTATTTTTTTATCGGGACATTGGTTTGTACAACGTCCTGATCTCTTTAAAAAAAAAGATAAAATATATGGAAACTTCGCAATGTCTGGTTTACGGGAAAGCCCAAAAGTAGCAGAATAATTGTTCTATACTAAGTTGTACCATTTATATAGGAAAGGCCACAGGTTGTACATGATTTTTGGTGGAAATGTTTGGTTTATTATACAGAAAAAATGAGGACGTTGTACAAACCAACGTTAAGATAATTTTTTTTTTTTTTTAATTTCTGGACGTGGTACACCAAAACGTTCAGAGTCTGCAGTTTTGTTAATTAGTGGTAATTTGATTTTGCTAATCTAGACATTTTGATCTATAACGTCCTCTCAACGTTACAGACAATCACGTTTTTCTTCTATGTCGAATTTTCTCGAATTCCTTCTCCATTATTAATATTTTTTTATTAGTAAAAATTTCAGATTTAATGACACCCGCCAACTACAATGCTAGTTTCCGGGCTGCCAGTAAAACCCGGTCACATGTCACAACTATCCTACAAACAATTTAAAAGCATTACTCAGCTGCAAAACTTTGCACTTACACCTTACAAAAAGAAAAATAAAACATTAAATGTTTATAAATTGTTTCGTGTCAAGGAAAAAAGTGTAGATTTGGAGAACAACCTTTGTTCTAGTGACAAATGCAATGCTCTTCATATGAAAGGTCGCAGGTTTGAAATCCGGAAGGGACAATCCAACTTTTACTAAAAAAATGTTTGATCTTCAACTTTTACTAAAAAAAAGGTGTAGGTTTGATAGATTTGATAGGTATTGGAGTCGTCCGATACATTTTAAGATTCGTGTATATAGATTTTAAAGCGCTACGTACTCAGCTGTTTTTTTAAGCTAGAGATGGACTAAACTGATCATTTTTAAATACTATAAGAGCTAGCGTTCCATACAAATTTCAAACATGCAGTTAGCAGTACTCTCTGATAAGGTCGAAGACTAAAAATTAATTCTCTGGTCGTTTAATAACTAATTTCACTGATGATTATGAATTTATGATTGATAGATTATTTTAAAGAAATGAGGTTTTTACAGTGTGTTGGGATAGGACGAGCAAAATGTGCATTCAAATTAATTGTATATTTCAAACTCTTAAACATATATACTGCAGAAATCCTAGTTTATAATTTTTTTTATTATAAACAGGTGCAAATTATGAATATATATATTATTATATTTACTTTTACCGTACAGTTAACTGATATGAAATAACTATTAGTCTATTACTGATGAGTCCGACTAATATAATATTGGTGTCATATGACATCAACTTCAAAACTTATTGGATAGATTTCAAATAACTAATTCAAACCGTTCAAACCAATTTATTTTATGAGTGATGTATTTACATGCAAAATATTTATTTTTTCGAGTTATTTTAGTATCAAGTCACGCGATAAAAAATATTAAAAAATGAATGTCTTAAAATTGAGTAAAGCTAGGGTGTGACATGCTCACCAAGAAAGTTTGGTGAGCATAACTCCAAAAGTATATCGGATCGACGTCAAATGTCAAATCCAAACCGTTGAAATCTATGTACTTCATGAGTGATGCATATACATGCAAAATTTTAAAAGTTTCGAGTTTATTTGCTACACGGTCAAGAAATAAATATTTTATAAGTTAATTTATAAGTTATTTTATATATTTAATTTTTATTATTTCTTTGACCACTTGACCGTGTAGCAAATAAACTCGAAACTTTCAAAATTTTGCATGTATATGCATCACTCATGAAGTACATAGATTTCAACAGTTTGGATTCAGCATTTGACGTCGATCCGATATACCTTTGGAATTATGCTCACCAAACTTTCTTGGTGAGCACGTCACACCCTAGTTTTACTCCTTAAAATTAACTTTAAAACTCCCATATTTGACCGCATAACTTGATATATACTAAATACTTTCGATAAATTATAAATTTTGTATGTGAACGCATAACTAATGAAGTAGATCTGTTTGAATAGTTTGAATTCACCGTTTTAAGTCAATTCGATAGATTTTTCAAATTTCATTTTATATTTAGTATAAAGTCAAGTAGTTAAATGTGTATGTGGGAGATTTTAAGTTCATTTTAATGCATTCATTTCAATATTTTTGACACTTGATTTGGTACTAAAATAACTCGAAATAAAATATAAACTTCTGATGTAAACACATCACTCATATAGAAAATCGATTTGAATTGTTTGGATTTGTCGTTTGAAATCTATTTAATAAATTTTGGAGTTAGTGTCATATGACACCGATGTCATACTAGGCGGACTCCATAATAATTATTGGTAAAAAAACTCAATTGCATAATTTGCATTGACGCCCCTGAGGCTAGGGGTGTTCATCGGTTCGGTTTGGTTGAAACCGAACCGAACTAAGCAAACTATAGTTTAATTTCGGTTTCAAAAATACAACCGAACTGAACCGTACGTTTTAACCTATCAACCGGACCAAACCGTAGTTTTATTTTGGTTTGTTTTATTAGTTCGGTTCAAACCGAAGTACATATATATACACATATTTTTTTAAGCAATTGACTTATTGTTTTTAAGAAATTGACCTTAGTACATACCATATATTACAGAACCGAATAGAAATATATATCAAGTTAACCAGCATAACAAAAATGTTGCATAGCCAACATATCTTATCCAATTATAATTCATACCATATATTATCCAAACATAGTACAGATCAATGACCATAAGTTGAAGAAATTGCCAGTAGTACCAGCAATTAGCATAAGTATTCGGAAACGAAACATAAAAACAATAAAAACGCATAGTACATAATCAAAGCAATCATAATACATACCATATATTATCCAAACAGAGGGTAAGTAAATCATACATAATCAAAGCAATTTTTTCTAAAGCTATTCATTGTACCTCGTACCAGCATGGTACCAAAAACTCTAAAAAGAAAACATGCATGAAGCATTTCATCAACATATAATTGAAAAGAACAAGTGAATTAAAAACTAAAAATCTGTGAGTAATTGAATATGAGAAGAAATCAATATTTTAAGTTTTTTACGTAAATCCTCCTCTTTTTTTTCTGAGCTTGGGACCGGCTATGTCCAATATAACATAGGCAGAGTTAAAAACCTGATTAGTATTTATCATACGTACAATTGCAAAAATAATAAATTACAAAGTAAAGGAAAAGAATATATACTTGTAAGTGAGCTGTGGAGCATATCATGATTCATCATATCACACCTAATTGTTGGTAAAGCATAATCAGATCACACCATAGTCTTAACTTCATATCACACCTAGCTAATTTGAGTTTTAGCATAGAAATATAGATTACTACAAACCAAAAGAAAGTCTAAACTTCATATCACACCTTGCTAATTTCAGTTTTAGCATAAAAATATAGACTTAAACCAAAAGCAAGTCTAAATTCAGAAAATTCTAATTATTAGTTGGAGCTGTTGCATTCTCCAATCCAATTTCATTACCCTTTTGATCCTTAAACTTAGTGAATTTCCAATCCAATTTCATTACCCTTTTGATCCTTAAACTTAGTGAATTTTGTCCATACCTGAGACCTTGATTATATTGATTTCCTCTTCCTTTTGCATTTAGAGCTCTCAATTTCGGTAGCTTGAGTCCCTTGTTTGTCTATCGTACTGCTTTCAATTAGGGCAGCTTGAGACCCTTGTTCAGCTTGAGTTCCTTGTTCAGAGATTGAGAGAGATGAAAACTTATCTAATAAGAAAGATTGAACCGTTGAAAAAGCGTGCGAGAGAGGAGTAGAGGACATCGCAGTGATTTGATAGGGATTGGTGAAACCGTGAGAGAGAGGAGTTCGGCGATTTGATAGTGCAGAGAGGGGTTTGGTACGTCGGTGCCGCTGTCACGTGCGCGACTACTCCAGAGAGGACGGGGTCAGGTTCTCGTGGTGTACTGCACAAGCGTGGGAGAGGTAGGTTATCGAGTGTTGTGCGGCTAGAGTGTCGTATAGGGTTATGACTTAAGTGAAACATCGTAGGGGCCAGGGGATTGGATTGGGCTAGGGTAATAACTTCGGTCGGTTTAGTATATTCGGTTTTGAAATTTTTAAAATCGAACCGAACCAAACTTATTATTCAGTTTTGAAAACCAACCGAACTGATCCAATAAACCGAAATAACTGAACTGTTTAAACCGAACTAAGTTGGTTCGGTCCAAAACCAATTATACCGAACCATTTGAACACCCTTACCTGAGGCCGTTAAAACAAGGAATGTCAACAGGTACGGTAAGGATCAGTTGGAAGCATTTTCATACCCGTACCTGTTATATGTCCTTATCCGTATCATACTTTTATCTGTTACAGATTAATTATCTTACCCGTATCCTTACCTTACCCGTTATAGTTGTTGGATAACAAAACAATAGCGGGTAAATAATGTATAATACTAATATAATAATTATTTGTATTACTTATTAAATAAAATATTAAAACATACACATTCATTTCACACATAAATAATACTTTATTGAAAAAAATATAATCATATTAAATGCAAGTAAATTAATTAAAGTACTATTTTCAATACTTATTAACATATATAATTTATATATGTATAATTTTTTCTATAATACCTGATCGAATAACGAATACGAAATAGATTTTACTCTTATTTTACATGTTTAGATAACAGAAACTAATCTTTACTTAGAGTAAAGCTATGGTGTGATGTGTTCATCAAGAGAGTTTGGTGAGCACAACTTCAAAAGTATATGAGATCGACATCAAATGTCGAATCCAAACCTTTGAAATTCATGTACTTCATGAGTGATGCATGTACATGCAAAATTTTGAAAGTTTCGAGTGTATTTGTTACACAGTCAAGCGGTCAAAGAAATGAACATTTTGTAAGTTAATTTATAAATTGTTTTATATATTCAATTTTTTTTATTTTTTTTGACCGCTTAACCTTGTAGCAAATAAATTTAAAACTTTTAAAATTTTGCATAAATTTCAATAGTTTGAATTCAACATTTAATATCGATTTCATATACTTTTAAAGTTGTGTCAATCACACTTTTTTAGTAAAGACATCACATCCTATCTTTGCTCCTTTACTTATATCCGTATTCGAAAATTTTACAAAAAAATCTTATTTGTATGTGCCTTATTAAATACGGTACGGATCCTAGATGAAGAATGTGATTGACACCTATAGTTAAACTAGGGTCAAGTCATTGTGGGTCCAACCTTTGTCCTCACCCCGGGTCAACGCAAACAATTGTAAATGCACGCAAGTCAAGGCGGGAAATTCATTTGCAACTTCCGGGAGAACCGACAATAATTGGATTCCGAGTCGGACAAATCCGTTGTTAAATGTTTCCAAAAAAAAGGCGCAACTACTCGGTGGAGTGGAAAAAAAGTGCGTGCTGTGACTTTGATTAACACGTTGTGATTTTGGTTTCGTACTATATCGTGATTAAGTGAATAATAATATGTACTATATCGTGCTGTGGTGTGACTAAAATATTAAGGGATGATCACGGCACGCGAGTAATACCGTAACTTGCGTATCATGTTCAAACGTAACTGGTTACATTTCTCACGTTTAACTTTTTTTTTTATAATTTAAATTAGTTTATTCAAGATTCACTATTTGATTAAGACCTAATGGTTCTAATTACACGTGACTCATGTGATTACGTGCAGTGCTGTTCCGTGATCGAATCTTTCGCGTGACATGCCATGCCAAATTTTCAAAAGCTGATCACGGTACGGGACACGCGAGTCACAGCACGGAATAGTCACACGTGCCGTGCTGTTCCGTGACGGAGCCGGCTCTGCCATGTAGGGATGCAAACAGATTGGATACGAATCAAATAGTATTAAAACCATATCTGTATCCGTATTTTTTTTGGATACGGATACGGATCGGATATTAATTGGATACGGATCGGATATTTAACGGATACCGATACGGATCGGATATTTTTCAGATACGAATACGAATACGGATATAATTAAGATTCTTAATTCAAAATACATATGTTATGCCATTACAAAACATATATAGTCATAATTAAAATTTATCAATTCACCGATCATATCCAATTAACTAAAATTCACCAACATAACTATAATTTGAATCAAAATATACCAGCACAAAAGATATTCTTTCTAAACATATATAATTTTAAAATAAAAAGAGATAGTTTAATAATATTTTGTTAACACATCAATCGCTATTATCATCTCCATCTTCTTCTTCTGTTTACTCCATAGAATAAAAAATTGATGCTGGACAATCTAAAATTAAAATAATAATTGAAATTAATATTTGATTTTCAAAAGAATCAAATCAGAAATATAGCATTTAAGAATTGAAATTGAATTAAGAAAAGATAGTTTGAACGAAATATATAAAATTGTTAAAATTTATATTCTGAATTTTCTATTATTAATCTGAAAAATGTTAGTTAATTAACTTTATTTCAAACTATATACATGACTAAAGGTTAGTTAATTTCTGGCTGTTTCTGCAACAATAATAATCAATAGAGCCTCCGCCTCAAGTCCCAATGAAAGAGGAAAGTCGAACCGTCGCGTAGAAAAGATAAGTCGAAGAGGTTTTATTTTAGAAATTTTTTTACCGGGTCCATTACACACGGATATCCGTTTAATTAACAATTACGGATATTATTCGTATCTCTATCCGTATCTGCTTTCAAAAATTGAAATCATATCCGTATCTGCACAAGTAATATATGTATCCACAAATTATCCGTATCCGTAAAAAATCGAATACGGATCCGGATCTGAACAGATAATATCGGATCCGTTTGCACCCCTACTGCCATGGCATTTTTCTCACTAATACTCGGCCTAAGCATTCCTTGTGGGGATAATTGTGTATTGGTCCTTCGATAAATCTAAAATTGGTTTAGCTCGAGGTAAAGCGCGCAGTTGAATTAATTACTTTGTTTGAATGGAAAACAGATTAAAAGAAAGAAAAAAATATCAAATTTTGTAGTTTATTTTGATATTGTCAAAATAATCAAAGAATAATCGTAACCGTACAAAAATCGGGTAATATATACTACTCATTTTTTTTCTTAACATAACATTATCTAAATATTTAAATATATAGACAGTTTTACTTTTCATTAATTATTCCTCTGAAAATAACTTCTCTCAAATGTATATTTCCATATGATTTTCTTTCCTTAATAATTATATTTATAGAATATGTAATTTGGTTTAAATTTTGTTTCTCTCTCACACATGACACATTATTATATGATCTTCTTATCTCAAAAGTTAGATTTACAAAATAAGTAAAATATCATGTGGTATTTATTATTTTTATTTCTTTACATCTAGATTTTTTTTTTAAAGATAGTACATGGTGAAATATTTTATTATATTACGAAAATTTAGCAGCATTGTATATATCAATTTATTTTTACTAGCTATGAAAAATTTACTGACAACCTACATTTAATTTTTTTTTTTTTGACAAATTAACATTTTTTCGCAAATATCACTAAAAAAATGACACGATTACTTGTATAAATTAAATATGAATTGATCATAAAAAAATTTAATACAAATAATCATGAATAATTTTAATAATTAACTTATGTAAAATTTTCAGAACGTTACAATAAAAATTTACATCGGTCCTGCTAAAGTTAAGTAAAATCAACTTTATTCCTAATATGTTTATTGTAATCTGCAATTAGTCCAAAATTTTCATTAATATGAAATGAAAATTAAATAATTAATAAATGAGGAGGGTTTAAATGCCTTCATTTTATGTGTCTTCACCATGCCTCTATTTTTAAAAATGTTAATAACTCAAAATTTAAAATATAAACGTCAAAATAAAACAGTTAGATGTGATTTATGTTATTTTCTCTAAATGCTCATTAAAAATTATCACATTTTGGTTTTGTTTATATGTGAATCAATAAGTTGAAAAAATAACGTTTAAAAATTATTCACATTAGTACGTTTTTACAATTAGCTCTTGATGACAACCAAAACGAAGTTGAAATGTCATAATTTTTTACACATGCATAAATAAAATGATGTATATCATATCCAACGGTTTTATTTTGATTTTTAAGTTTAAAATTTTTAGTTATTAAAGTTTTTAAAAATAGAGGCATATATAATGAAAATATAAAAAATAGAGGTATTAATCTGAACCCTCCTCTTAATAAATAATTACAATATTGACTATAGTATGGAAATATATTAATAAAAAGTTAAAATTGTCCATACATTTAAATTTTATAAAAGCATGATGTTATTGAAAATATGAGTAGTGTTGATATGCCTATGCAAAAATGACGTGTCGGAAACGGGAGATTATATATTATAATTCCCATAGGGTGACGGTGATATATAAGACTTCGTTTATACACCTCACCTCACTAGTCAATGGTCAGTAGCTACTTTATATAATTTATGTTTACATAATTCAAGGATTAATTAGCGGCAGCTATTTCGCAGAAATTTCCAGTGCCAACTGGAGTACTGTGAATTTTTTTCATAAACCATAATTGAAAAATAGATTTTTAGGGAACCAATATGATTACAATTTTTTTTTCAAAAACCATAAGGACCGTGGGAACCTCACGGTCTGGGTTTTTTTTTTTTTCCAGACCGTGTGCTTCTCACGGTCTTGCAAAAAATTGTTTTTTTTTTTTTTTTTTTTTATTTGTCCACACTTGCACCAAAATTATCACAGAAGATCCGAAATAGAAATCAAGACCGTGTGCTTCCCACGGTCTGGCGAAATTGAAACCGAGACCGTGTGCTTCCCACGGTCTGGCATTCGGTTTTAATCACCCCGCGAGACAGAACCCTTTCTTCCCCCACGCCCCTTCTCCATTTTTTTCCTTCCTCTTCTTTCTTCCTCTCTTCCATCAGCCGAATTTTTTTTTGTACTCTAATTATTAGAGTAATTTTTATTTTAATTACATAAGTTTATATATTTTTGAGAGAAGAACAAAAAGAGCTTCAGATCTACAAATATCGTTAGGTATGTATTTAATTCTTTTATTTTTGATAAATAATTCATAATTATGAATAAATAAGTAGAATAAATTGTTTATGTAGTATAAAAGGTTTATGTAGGAATTGTAGTCTAAATAAATGGTTTAAGTATAATTTTAGTGTAGATGCATGTATTTTTTTTTAGTGTAGATGAATGTGGTAATTTTTGGATTATTTATTTGTATATAGGTTTTTTTAGTATGCATGTAGTAATTGTATGGTGATATGTCTATTTGCATGTTTTATGTGCATGTAATTTTTTTTAGGGTAGATGCATGATGCATGTAGTTTTTTTTAGTGTATATTAATGTAGTAATTTTTGGATTCTTTATTTGTGGTTTATGTAGTAATTTATTTGCATGTAGGTTTTTTTAGTATGCATGTAGTAATTGTTGGGTGTTTTATTTATTTGCATGTTTTATGTGCATGTCATTTTTTTTAGTGTAGATGCATGATGCATGTAGTTTTTTTTAGTGTAGATTAATGTAGTAATTTTTGGATTATTTATTTGTGGTTTATGTAGTAATTTATTTGCATGTAGGTTTTTTTAGTATGCATGTAGTAATTGTTGGGTGATTTATTTATTTGCATGTTTTATGTGCATGTAATTTTTTTTAGTGTACATGCATGTAGTTTTTTTTAGTGTAGATGAATATAGTAATTTTTGGATTATTTATTTGTGGTTTATGTAGTAATTTATTTGCATGTAGGTTTTTTTAGTATGCATGTAGTAATTGTTGGGTGATTTATTTATTTGCATGTTTTATGTAGATGTATGGTTTATGTGCATGTAATTTGTTTTAGTGTAGATGCATGATGCATGTAGTTTTTTTTAGTGTAGATGAATGTAGTAATTTTTGGATTATTTATTTGTGGTTTATGTAGTAATTATAGTATAAATGAATTGTTTATGTAGTAATTTATTTGCATGTAGGTTTTTTTTAGTATGCATGTAGTAATTGTTGGGTGATTTATTTATTTCCATATTTTATGTGCATGTAATTTTTTTTAGTGTAGATTCATGTAGTTTTTTTTAGTGTAGATGAATGTAGTAAAGTAATAGAATGAATGTAGTATAAATAATGTAAAGTAATAGAATGAATGTGGTAAAGTAATAGAATGAATGTAGGATAAATAATGTAAAGTAATAGAATGAATGTAGTAAAGTAATAGAATGAATGTAGTAAAGTAATAGAATGAATGTAGCATAAATAATGTAAAGTAATAGAATGAATGTGAATATTTGATTGGGTTTGCATGTTATGCATGTCAATATTGAATGTTAATTTTTTTTGTATGTATTTATTTATATTGCAGTGAAAAATGCAAAGAAGTGAAGAATCTTTATTGCAATTGCCTCATGCACAACATCAATCACATGCGGCATCTGTAAAGGTGTTTGTTCAATATCGGTTTGGATTTAAATTTACTTATTAAATTCTTGAATTGAAATTTAATTTTTGGTTAAACTTTTTTTGCATTAAAATTATTGTTCCAGCCTGATCATGCACTGCGTCCTGGAGCTTTGCAAATGCACATTGACTACCATGAAACTATGAAAGAAGGTCTGAAGAATTTAGGACTATATCAGATGGTCGAAGTCCACCACTGCCAGGTTGATAGAGAGTTGATCACTGCTCTCGTGGAGAGGTGGAGGCCCGAGACAAATAGTTTTCATCTTCCGGTAGGGGAGTGCACGGTGACATTGGAAGATGTCAGCTGTTTGTGGGGCTTATCTGTTACCGGTACAATATTTTTTGCTGCTAATTTAAATTTTTGTCATTAAATGAAAATTTGTACTAGTATAATTTTATTTAACATCTATGTTGACAGGGAAGCCTATTTCTGGATGTACTGATGACAATTGGTCACAATTGATCCTAGATTGCCTAGGACAGGAAGTGTATGATGGTTACGAATGGGATGATAATGATTTTTATCATAAAAAGGTGGAGAATAAGGGTGAACCCAATGAGAAAGTAACAATTTTACAAAACTATGTGCGTCTTGCATGGTTGAGGAAAATTTTTGCAAATGCGGATTTGGATGAAGAGGAGGACCAGGATGTTATCGATCAGCACACACGAGCATATGCTATGGAGTTGTTCGGGACTATAATGTTTCCCGATTCGAATTCAAGCTCCGTTCGATTAATGTATTTACAATTTCTGGAGGATTTGGGACCTCGAGGTCAGAATTATTACAACTGGGGAGGTGCTGTACTAGCATGCCTATATCGGGAGTTGTCACGGGCATGCAGATATAAAGCAAGTTCAATTAATGGTCCATTACTACTGCTGCAGATGTGGTCTTGGACCCGATTTCCTATAGGCCGGCCCAGACCACATGATTTACCATTTAACAACGAACCAGTGGATGAGAGACAGGCTTATGGAGCAAAATGGACTATTCCGCTTCGATGGAAGGGTAACCCTAAGAAAGGTACATTTGAATAATAAATATTAGGTTTTTCCATGTAAGTATGTGTTGAATGTACACTTATAATTGTCATGTGTTTACAACTTAGGCACATCGCATTATCGAGATCAGTTTGAGCGTTTGAAGTCCAATGTTGTCAATTGGACGCCGTACAGAGGTTACGAAAACATAATGCACTGGCACTGGATAAGAGACCAGGCGTTCTTTCCATGTCGCGTGTGGTGCATCCATTTCTGGGAGGTAGAGTATCACCTTCCCGAGAGGGTTTTCCGACAGTTCGGATTATTTCAGGCAATTCCTCCGCCGACTCCGCCAGCCTTCAGCTTACTTGAGGATTTCCGCAAATGGCCTAGGAGACGGTGGTGCCGGTCCATCAATGGCAAATCCTCCTCGACGGAAAAAAAAACCACCCAATAGATATAGCGACTCAAAATTCAGACATGCTAAGGACAGAGAATTTATAAATGAAGACGAAGACTTAGTGTAGTTGTTTAGCTTGTTTAGTGTATGTTTTGTTATTTATCTTGTTTAGTTTATTTAGTTTATGTTTAACTTATTTATTTTATTTAGCTTAGTTATGCTTAGTGTAACACTTGAAAATTTCCAGTCAAGCAGTCCCAGTTTTTGACCAGATTAAAAGTTCGATTTAGAGCAAACGGCTACATGGATTTTGATATACTTTATACCAAATTAAAGGTATGGAAGTCTAGTTTCCAGAAAACATAAGTTCTCTATACAAAAATATTACAGATAAGTACAGTTTTAATGATTAATGGGCAAAGGTCATAACAGCCACAAATTTTTCCAGTCAAGCAGTCCCAGTTTTTGACCAGATTAAAAGTTCGATTTAGAGCAAACGGCTACATGGATTTTGATATACTTTATACCAAATTAAAGGTATGGAAGTCTAGTTTCCAGAAAACATAAGTTCTCTATACAAAAATATTACAGATAAGTACAGTTTTAATGATTAATGGGCAAAGGTCAGAACAGCCACAAATTTTTTCAGTGTTTACCACGTCTAAATATTCTACTCCAACGGCTACCAGATGGACGGCTACCGGATGCCTCTGCTTGGTTACCAGATGGACGGCTACCGGATGCCTCTGCTTGGCTACCAGATGGACGGCTACCGGATGCCTCTGCTTGGCTACCAGATGGACGGCTACCGGATACGCTTCTTCGTGAACCATGTGTAGCAGTTGCCTCTGCATACATAGCGGATGCCTCTGGACGTGGACCAGATACGCTTTTTCGTCTTCCACCAGTTGCTCCTAAGAAATAATAACAGAAAAATGTTTACATGTATCAAATAATTAAAATATTCACTTATTCACTATGTAAATTCCAACCTGAAGTTCTTGTTCTATTTGATCCCCCTGGACGATGTACTGAACTACGAGACCTAATTCGAGCTTCCATATCATCCATAGAATTTGGAATTCTCTTGTGCTTCCTCCTACCCTTATTAATTTTGTTTGGGTCCGGCCTGATTGTGGGTGCTCCAGCTTCAAATGGCCAATTGTGGGCATTACCAAAGCCGGAAAAATTACCTCTCCAGGTGTTGACATAATTTTCAACGCTATAATAGTGGCTTACATAATTCGTCGAATTTAGACGTAACTTGCAACACACCGCTAGGACATGGTCGCAAGGAATGCCAGTAAATTGCGGTTTTTGACACTGACAAACAGGCATCCCCATCTCTCCAAATGAAAATCTAACTTCATACTTCATGTCTCCATTCACTCCCTACAATAAATAAATTAAAATAATTAAATGTTACCATTTATAAATTTAAACTGATAATTTAAGTAAACAGCTGACATACCGTTCTGACGACTCCATCATGAACTACAACCTCAAAAACGTTGGGTCCCATTGGTATCACTACATGCTTTAATCCTTTTGAAGTCCGATATTGTAAAACTGATAATATGTTATTTGAAAATCTCATTCCTCTATGAACCCACTGTTGAGCGACCTTACCTCTTTTCACATACCAATCCACAATTTTGTAAAATGTGCGCTCAACTATTGCTGTTCTGCATCATAAGCGCATGCCATGAATAATTTCCCTCTATACCTGCCGGATAGGTGTCCAGCATCTACACTTATAACTGGTCGGAGATATGGCCAGGATTCAATGCATGGACCGAAAGCCCATGCCACACGGGTGAAAATGCGGATGCCCATTTTTGTAGATGGTTCGTGCTCAATTACGTATTTTGTTCCTGGGGTAGACATCTGGATTGCACCGAGCAAGGAAGGTAGCAATTCGTAGGCTTTTTCCCAAGAACCAAATAAATCAGCAATAGCCAACTCCCTCCCTCTCCAAATCTTGTTGTATGAAGGCTCAACCATTGTGTATATATTTCTAACTGCAAATCGACATGCTTTAATTGACATCTCCAGGTCCTCCTTCAAACCAGGTTTGATTATATCTGCAATCATCCTGGCAGTCAGCTGACGACTGTCTACTTTACAAGCAATACTGTAACAATTGTGCTCGTCTCGGTTTGTTGCAATTGTCCAATTTCCCGTCTCAGTCGTTTTTGCGTACACCCTCCATGGACACCCCTCTGCTCTACATACAACTACATAACCAGTACGATTGGTATATTGTTGTTGTAATTCTAAGTTATTCTCTAGGGCAAATGCACCCAACTGGGATTTAAGATCGGCTTTGGAGTCAAACATTTGTCCCTCTGAAAATTGACCGTCAATTCTGGGTGGATAACCAAAAAATGCTTCATCCTTGTACGGCATCGGCACATCATCATTAAATGCTGGAAAAGGATGCTGCAATCCTCGATTAATAAAGGGAATAGAATTTACCCACTCCTTCATTACATCTTGCATTCTAATTTGATCCTCCATTTCAGCCATATCATCTTCCCCCACAGCTGAGCCACCAAGGTCAGAGGTTGTGTCTGAGCTAGAGTTTGTGTCTGAGCTAGTATTATTATTCATCTCGTTAAAACGAGTTACCAAATCATCCACTATCGGTATTTCGGGTGGGTCATCACAATATATGGGTGAATCAGACACCGTTGTGTCTCTACTACTTCCAGGTACACTACCCGGATATGGGTCATAATTGGTATGACTATCAACTGGTACTGACTCAACTACTAAATCAAGAAGTTTAAAATTCAGTACCGGAGTGGCATATTCAAGCATCATGTGCCATATCGTTTCCTCGTCTACGCTAAATAACTGGTATTTCTCTGCTGAGCCAGGTGGTGCCGTGTTCAAACGAGCCTTGATTGTTAGATCGAACTGACTAGGGAGCAAATGAATACTAACATATATATGTTTTCTTAGCTCATGAAGACTGGTTGAATTAGTAACAGGAAATGTGCAGGTCGGTGCGTCTGAAATTTCACATCCATAATAAACATTTATTATCACTTGAGACATTATCTGAACAAAAAAAAATTCACAATCAATAATCGATATCATTTTCAATTTTACAACCTAAAATATCATCGTCATTGAAAAAATAAACTTACTACAATTACTTATACTACAAAAAGAAAAAATTATACATAAATCATTTATTTATACTACAATTACTACATAAACTATAAATAAATAATCCAAAAATTACTACATTCATCTACACTAAAAAAATCTACATGCATATACACTAAAATAACTACATGTACATAAACCATGCATCTACATAAAATGTGCAAATAAATAAATCATCCAACAATTACTACATGCAAATAAATTACTACATAAACTATTTTTTTATACTACAATTACAACATAAACCATTTATACTACAAAAAATACAAAATTATACATAAACCATTTATTTATACTACAATTACTACATAAACCATTTATACTACATAAACAATTTATTCTACTCATTTATTCCTAATTATAGATTATTTATCAAAAATAAAAGAATCAAATACATACCTAACGAATTTTGTAGATCTGAAGCTCTTTTTGTTCCTCTTTCAAAAATATACAAACTTACTTAATTATAAAAAATAAACACACTACTTGTGAGAGTACAAAAAAAAATTTAGCTAAAGAAAGGAAGAGAGAAAACAGAGAGAAGATGAAAAAAATGGAGATCCACGAGCAAGAAGCAGAGGTAACCGGGCTAAAAAAACCAATGGGGGCCAGACCGTGGGAAGCACACGGTCTCCCTTTCAATTTCTCCAGACCGTGGGATGCACACGGTCTTGAGATTGGAATTGTTAAGACCGTGGGATGCACACGGTCTTGATTTCCAGGCCGGATCTTCTGTGACAGTTTTGGTGCAAGTGTGGACAAATAAAAAAAAAAAAAAAAAAAAACAATTTTTTGCAAGACCGTGAGAAGCACACGGTCTGGAAAAAAAAAAAAACCCAGACCGTGAGGTTCCCACGGTCCTTATGGTTTTTGAAAAAAAAATTGTAATCATATTGGTTCCCTAAAAATCTATTTTTCAATTATGGTTTATGAAAAAAATTCGAGTACTGTCCTATGTGTTATGTGTGATGGCTGATGGGGAACATCAGGAAACAGCCCCACGCACCTCTTATTTCAGTGCAGCTTCGCATGATCGCATCGCAAGTATATATATATATATATGGAGAAAGGTGACTGTATTGGCTGGGTTCCCTCTGCTACACTGTTCATGACACTTGGATGGCCTCTGAGAGAATATTAATAAGAAGAGCAGCAAATGCACAAAGGCTATGACCTATATATATATATTGTGTTTAATATATTTCCTGTACATGCATGCTGGACGATGTGGAAGAAAAGAAACTTGAGAGTTTTTGAGAACAAATTATAAGTGAGTGCTAGCTGTAGATGTTGTACGTAGCAGGTTGGAATATTATACATGCATGAGGCAACCCTCTGGAAAATATACTGTTAGATAGTTACTTAATTAGTTGGGAGATAGGAATGAATATATATAATATTGATGTAAGGGGAATGGGGACGTCTGCATGCATGGCACTGTAGCATGCGACAACAACTGATGTAACCTATCTCTCTCTCTTTTTCTTTATAGGATCAAAATCTGTTGTTATTCTCGTTCATGAACAGTGTTCTTTCTATTTCTGTTTTTTCAAATTCAGTCATTGAATTGTTTCGAGATGCGTGCACATAAAAGTTTTAAAAAAGTTGCTTTGAGATTCGTTCCCGAAAAAAAAATGTACTGTTGAATTAAGAAAAACAGAGATAACAAGGTTACTGTTTACGGAAAAAGAATAGCAGCGAATTTCATTCCTTCTTTATATACATCCATTTGACAGCGGCTCGATTTCTGAAAAAAAAAAAAAAAAAAAAAAAGCTACTTCGCAAAGGAAATATCTAATAAGGAGAAGAAGAAACCTTCTATTTAATAAATAATTAAATATAAAACTTCAAATTAATGAATCTCTAAATGATATTAAACCAAATTTGAAATGTCAGAAAGTACAAATTTAAAATTATTTTTACATGACCGTTTTTTATCCGACACGTGCCGAAAAATAGTCTTTTTGTGAAGTCGTTGATTTTTTGTCCGGCTCTAAGAAGAGTCGGATTTTTAAATTCCGTCCTAATATTTTTTTTTATTAAAATTAGAGAGATAAAACGGATTTTCAAACTTCAAGAGCCAGACATTGAAGTCATGACATGTGTTTTCCTTTTGTTTTCGTCTTTCTCGATTAAATCGATTAAATATATGGATGGAATATTGGATTTTAAATTTTCAGTTTCCTTAATTTTATAAGGGGAGAGTTTAAATGTTTTTATTTTATGTCTCCATCATATTTTTATTTTTAAAATATTAATAAATTTAAATTTTAAACTCAAATGTTAAAATAAAACAGTTATATATGAATAGATGATCCATATTAATTGTTTTCTCTATACACATGTAAAACAATTATAACATTTGAAGTTTGTTTTAATCAGTATCAGCTACTTACAAAAAAAATATTAATGAAACTAATTTATGGATGTTAATCTTTTAACTTATTGATTCATATAAAATGAAATCTCAGAAATGATAATTTATTATGTGTATGTAGAGAAAAAAAATATAGACCAAGTCTAATGTTTAATTTTGACATATAAATTTTAAAAAATTTATTGTTAGAAAACTAAAAATGGAGGCACATAAATACATAAAACTAGACATCTGAACCCTCGTTTTACAATTTGTTAATTTATAATTTATTTTTTTATTAAATGAAAATTCTCAAATTAAAGGAGAATATTTGTAAAAGACAATAAATTCTCGTGTTTTATAGTGAACACACGACTTCCATTTTTTTTGGAGTGGAAAAAACGTGTCGTGTCGTGTCATGCTGTGATTCACATGTCGTGATTTTGGTCTCGTGCCGTGCCGTGCGGTGATCAAGATAATTTTCACGTTCCGTGACTAAAATATCAAGAGGTGATTACGGCACACGAATAGCGCCACACCATATGAGTCATGCCGTGCTCAAACATGCCTCGCATGACCATTTAATCATAATTTAAGTTAATTTCTTCAAGATTCATCATTTAATCATTATCTAATATGTCTAATTATACATGACTCGCGTGACTAGATGCCGTGCTGTGTCATGACTAGATCTTTCATA
Organism: Carex rostrata; assembly: GCF_964058835.1. Classification (NCBI taxonomy): domain Eukaryota; kingdom Viridiplantae; phylum Streptophyta; class Magnoliopsida; order Poales; family Cyperaceae; genus Carex; species Carex rostrata. The sequence goes on along the minus strand of NC_135925.1, from coordinate 12,614,707 downwards.
TAACGTGCAGTGACGTGACAAAGTTTCAAAAGATAGTCACAACACGCGACACGCAAGTCACAGCACATACTTAACATGAGTACCATGCCGTTCCGTGATAGAGCCGGCTCCACTGAGCCATTTTTCACACTCTAGGAATGGGTATGCGTGATATATTTTTTTTAAGATTTTGCATGAACAAATTCGAAAGTTTTTCTGAAAGCAATTAACAGTGTCAACCAGGTCTTTTCTCAATCCTCAAGAAATGCATGCTTGCGCTGGGACGCGCGGCGGGACCTAAAAATTGCTACCAAAACGTAGAATCAGAAAATGGAAGTAATGAGAGAGCCCACACGGCTTCCGTGATGAACTCAGCCAGATTTCTGATGCCTTTCATTTAATTTAGATCCACCCCTGAAAATCAGAAAATGGCTACCATTTTGGCAAGTTAGTAACACGCTAGCTAGCTCATTCATGTAATAACGTTTTCAATGATTAGATTTTTAATATTTTATTTATTTATAATTGAGAAGACAGAAAAATGTGAAAACAGTTATGCTTGCGCGCGGCGAAGTTAATTGGTACAATTTTTGAAGTTAATTTAGGGATGTATGTTCAAATTTCAAGTCTATTTAATTAAGAGCCAAATCTACAATTTAGTAATTATTTAATTTGAAGAGAATGGAATCTCCAAAAGCTACGCGGTTTTCGGAGGAACTAACGGGTCGTTACACTTAGAATAACTTTATTAATGTTATAACAGAAGCTTGGAATAACTTTATTAATGTTCTAGTATTTTTTTAGATATTTTTTGCGAGAATTGAATTTTCTTCGTAAAGAGACAGTTAACACCACTGTGTTAAGTTAACGGTTCGAAATTCATGTATAGTTATTTAACTATATTTTTTAAAATAATGATAAAATGACAATTTCTCTACCTTTAAGTGTATATAAAAGACTTCTCATCCGAATTTTTAATTTGTCACTTCTCATAGAGAATTTGATCTGTTCTTCAGTTTCATATAATTTATTTTTTCCTTAATGAAAACGATTCAAATAAAAATGATTTAGATTGTTGTCATATTCAGAGAAGCAAAAAAATATCGAATTGGATTTAAATAGCTAATTATATTTAAACCCATTAACTAATTGGGTACTCGATAAAAAAAAAAACAATACTTTGATCGACTTATATTTTTCAATGCTCTGACTTGTAATTTATAATGCTTTAACTTATAATTTTAATTACCAATCATATTTCAAGAAATTTATTTTAACACTAAATTTAACCTGGATTACAAATCAAACATCCATAGAGGCAAATTTTTTTTTCAAGAGAGACAGAATCGATCAGTACCAATAGATCACCACTAAAACTCAAAATTCAGGAGAGGGAGGGCATTGCCCCCCCCCCCCCCCCCCCCACACACATTACATGCTGCCCATGAGTAGCAGGGAGGTTATATTCTTGACTTGGTTGTGATGCCAAAATCTAATATGGATAATGATGTATTTTCTTTATGCTCTTGTGCTTTGCTTTTGCTACATTCCTTATCCACTGTTGCAGTCAAAATAAAGGACTAACAGAGAATAATGAACAGCGCTTTCTTGCATCATAAGAGAAAGAAGGTATCCTGAAGAACTTAATTAGGTAGAAAGTATTTAAATTAATAAACTCCTCTATAGATAACACTCAATGCTAGATTTGGTTCCTTGGTTTCCAAAGAGTAAATCAAAATAACAAAAAAATATATATATATCCACGGCTTTAAATCTGTATTTTAAGAAATACCAAATTTAAGTATTAATATGACCATTAAATGTAATTGAGAAAAAAAATTAAAAAAATTCTTCACTCAGTTTCTCAGCGCCACGGCCTAATTCTTCCACTCAACTTGTTGAAATAAACATGGCTTTTCTCCGGGTTTCCTTCGAAGAGAAAAAAATAACGGAGTAGTTCTTTAATTGGGCCGATAAATAGCTAATTAGTTCAGCCACGTGATCTATTTGAACTGGGCTCGATCTGAACTCATAATCACTCTTATTGGGCTAAGAACTATAGTTTGGGCCCAAGTGATGGTTCATTATAATTCTCTTATCACGAGAAACGATAACACGGATCTGTTGGTTCCACATCAGTAATTTCCTGTAGCAGATTCTGTAGGTGCAGTGTGTATAACATAATTCTGACATAAGGACCCATGGGCCACAAGCATTGCGTTCGACAAGTTTTCAAAAATAAATGTTTAAGCCCCACTTAACATATATTCGGCACACTGATGGATGCATCGTATCAGCCACGGAGATGACGATCCAATCGGACGGTCCCGATTTCATTATATCTAGGGTTTTGACAAACCCTAAACGTGACCTCCCTTCCCTTATATATTAAAATCGGCCATCACTGCGCCTCCGCTGTTTTCTCTTCCTCCTCATCCTCTACGACGCCATCTACTTAGCAGGTAATAGAATCCTAAGCGTATATCATTTTTTCTTTGCATTTTGTTAGATCGGATCGAGATATTGAATCTTGCGTTGAATTGATATAGAGATGTCGGCTGCGGTGGAGCAGAAGGTGGTGCCCGAGTCGGTATTGAAGAAAAGAAAGAGAGAGGAGCAATGGGCTCTAGAGAAGAAGGAGGCGTTGGAGAAGAAGCGCCAGGATTCGCGCGAAAAGAAGAAGGTGATCGTTCAGAAAGCTCGTCAGTACGCCGAGGAGTACGAAGCTCAGGTATCAATTATGTTCTCTATGCTAGCTAGTATAAGTTTCTTAGATTGTATAAGTATTTCCAAGCTAATTTCGTGGCCTAACGGTATAGACTGGGAAATGCGTTTTTGATGTCAGAATGTAAATTATCTGATTTATACATGTCAGATTGCTTGATTTCCCACTTCGAAATATATTACCAATGTTACCAATTATACTATATTTCTTTAACTGTAGCTATGAAAGATTACAAATTCCTGTTAGCTTTGTCTTGTATTATGAAATAAATTCACAGGAATGTTCTTAATCTTGATCCTTCATATTTTGGATTAAGTAGCTAAACCGTTGTTGTGGTGGTGATCAGTGGGTGACTGAACCTATTTATAACACACTTTTTAGAGTAAATCAGAAAATTATAGGATTCTATAATCAAGTTAAATATGACTTTCTATTTATTTCTGCACTTTGTAGTATTGTTAATAATGTGTAGTTTGTTTCTTATTTCTCAATAGGAGAAGGAGCTTGTCCAGCTCAAGAGGGAGGCAAGGTTGAAGGGTGGTTTCTACGTCAGCCCTGAAGCCAAGCTGCTGTTCATCGTTCGTATCAGGGGGTATTGTTTTTGGATTTTCTGGTGGCTGTTCCCTTTGTTGTCAAACATCAATGAATTTTAACTAATTAGAACTGTCATATCATTTCCTATGTAGTATCAATGCGATGCACCCAAAGACCAGGAAGATCTTACAGCTTCTCCGTCTTAGACAGGTATTGCAGAATTTCCAGACCGATATTTATGGTGCTTAATTATTAATTGATCATTATTGCTATATCCATACTGGTTCTTGTTGGAAGATTAATGTTGTTTCTTTTTGGGCTTGTATTGAATTCAATAGTTAGGTCTAGTTATAGCTTGTGACGCAAGCTCACCATTTGTAGCAAATTATTGTATTATTACAAAGACATACTTAATTCTTTACTGCTGCTGCAGATCTTCAATGGTGTCTTCCTGAAGGTCAACAAGGCCACCATCAACATGTTGCGACGTGTTGAGCCCTATGTGACCTATGGGTAATTTCGATCACCATGAACATGTTTCTTCTGAAACTTTTCATACGGAAGAAATTTTCATTGACAAGATATTTTTGGTTGTTGTTAGGTATCCCAATCTGAAGAGTGTCAGAGAGCTGATCTACAAGAGGGGATATGGAAAGCTCAACAAGCAGAGAATCCCACTTGCTGACAACTCTGTCATTGAGCAGGTACTCTTATTTATGCACCTTTGTAGTTTTACTGTGTTCATATATGGCCTCTGTTTAATTTGACATATAAATAATATGAGAACATTGCGAGTCAGTTTGTCTGTTTTGTGTGTGAACTTCCTTGAATTTAACATTCTTTTACTTGTTCTGGGAATTTTATTCTACTGTTAATGGTTGTTGTCCAGTTGACTGATTATCTTCTTGAGGGGGATTAACTAGACCATTATATGACCATTACTAATATTTAATATTTTTTTATTCTAACAATCTAGGCTAGCTTAAGTTGAACAATTACATCAATAATTCTGTAATATTCAATTAATCCATGGAAAAAAAATAAAATTGAGCATGTCTTTTCTGTAGGCTCTGGGCGTTCATGGCATTATTTGCATCGAAGATTTGGTGCACGAAATTATGACAGTTGGGCCCCACTTTAAGGAGGCCAACAACTTCCTCTGGCCATTCAAGCTATCAGCTCCACTTGGTGGTCTCAAGAAGAAGAGAAATCACTATGTTGAAGGCGGTGATGCTGGAAACCGTGAAAACTATATCAATGAGCTCATCAGGAGGATGAACTAAGATCTTTTCTTGGCAATATTTTGCATTATCTTTTTTTTAGTCGAACATTTTTGTTGTTAGAATTTTGAATGCCAAGTTTTGAAGACGAGGTATATTTGTTTGTCATGCTTTGTGCCAGTTATGTTGAGAGGTTTTTAAATGGTACAAGCCTTTGTCTGTGTTCTAGTTTTAACCGTCATCAAATATGAATTTTTTAAATATATGTACCATCTACGTAGAACTTCTCAACTAAAATGATGATTATCTTGACAGGTAATGAAATCTGCTCCTTTTCTTGAGAAAAGAAGGACCCTCCTATTCTCCAATCCGAACTGTTTAAAATCGATCAAACAGCTTCAATTACATCTGATTTATTTGTGCTTTGAGATTTGTGCCATGTTAAAAAGAAATTGAAACCGTTTAATCGATGTTGAACGGTTCGGATTGAAGAATAGGGGGGTCCTCCTTTTCTCAAGAAAAGGAGCAGATTGGCTTCCATCTTGACAGATATGTGGTGCCTAATTGTTAGTATTTTATCTACTACTGATTTCAAAACTTTTAGTTTGAAGGAATGACAGATTCTTTGCCCTAGTCAGTTATCAGATACCATAGATACTCCAGAATTAAACCATGGTGTTAAATGTGCTATTTCCCTTCTATATCTATCGATCGGACTTTTGCTGTAGAAGCCTGTACAGGAACGGCTACAATGAGCTTTGTATCCTTCAAAATAAATTAGTTCTCGATTGAAGGGAAAATTTCCAGTGTACCCGTACAAACTTTTGAAATAACCAATTAACTCATAGAAACCACATAATGTTCAATATCCTCATTAAAATTTGATATTCTTTCCTATCTAAATTTATTTATTTAAATTATTTAATTATTTTAAAAATTAAATGTACAAATCTGCCCTTTTAATCTTCTTCCTTTCTCATGAAACTTACCTGTACATGTTTTGACTTTATTCATGCTTCCATTGGCACGTGGAAACCATACAGGGAATGCAAGCGGACCATATAAGAAAATTCTTGAAGTCGTGGCATGAAGGGGACTCCAAGTCCCTTCTCTAGATAAAATGACAAGATTGGTCGGGTAATTTCTATAAGAGACATAATTACATCGCTGTCATGCTATATGTAGAATGCTGAATAACTTTGACTGAAGAGAAGGAAAGGTGGATGTGAAATCATGAGGCAAACCTAGGTACAAACAGAGTGTGCACAAGGGGAGAGAGCACAACTCAGAGGGCATGTTACCACTGCCTAGGGTAGCTGGTAAGACACCCCCCTCTTCCACAGGAGAAGTGGGTTCGATACCTGTTAAAGACAGAAAAAAAAGTGTGCGGAGGCCTACGAGCTATTTCAAAAAAAAAAAACTCAGAGAGCATCAATAGACGTGCCAACGTGAATAGTGGATTGATGATTTTGAGTCGGTGGAGTCTTTATGAGTAGTGGATACTGAAATAAGCCATTGTTAATGTTCTCTTAAAATGATTTTCTGATTTATTTTATAATTTCAATATGAATTTTCAATTCTCTGAATATTTCTGTAAATATATAATCTTGGGTAATGGATCCCCGGTCCGGTTTTCTCATGCCCATATGCATTGTAGTCATACAGTATAAACAGACATATAAAAATTGATTAAATATAGGATTCGTGTAGTCAAAATTTTGGTAACTAATCTCTACAATCCTAGGACATCGTTTTAATAACATCCGAAAAGGTGAAAATCTCTTGACATCAAGTGATCGTCACAACAACATTCTAAGTGGCCTCATTTCAAATCTCGGAAAGTAAAAAGGGATATTATCATCCAAACCTATAACAATATCAAAAAGGAAAACCAACTTGCCACAAGAAAACTTGGTTTCCAATCAAACCACATCTCCATCTCATGATGCACCACAAAGCAGCTGATTCTGAGTAGGATTCCATCTACTTCTTTCCCCAAACAAAAAGATGGAAGTTTGAAACCTAAATATGTCCTCCTTACTGCATTTTGTTGTGCGAACAAACTACAATAATTGTCATATAATCATACAATGCTTGACTTTACTATGCTAATTCAAGAATCCTGATTTTTTTATTTTTCTTGATCGGAAAAATCATCCATGAAAAAGAAAGAAAAAAGATAGAAAAAATATTGTTTTTTATGGTCAAAAATTCATTATCTCATATTATTCCACAAGAAGAAAATAAGGATTCCGTTGAATTTCAAGTATTCAGTTTCACCAATAAGATACAAAAGCTTACCTCCCATTTAGAATTACACAAGAAAGATTTTTTATTAGAAAGGGGTCTACGAAAAATTCTAGGAAAACGTTAACGGTTGCTGGCTTATTTGTCAAAGAAAAATCGAGTACGTTATAATAAATTAATTGATCAGAGTATAATACGTTGTAAAATATAATTTAATCTAGAAAAATAGCTAAGAGGCGTAGTTTTATTAAACTAAACAGTACTTTTTTGTATGGGAAATAGCACATGATTTGTTAATAATAACAGTCATAAGGCAAATTTTGAATCTAAATTGCTTTCATTTGTTGTTTTAAGGTACTAAAGTGGTTTTCTCAACAACAAAGTTCAAACAACTTTGATTTAAATTAATTTGGAAATGCATTTGTTCTATAGCTTTAATTTCTCTAGCACATATCATAATTAGGAAATTCTAAGAACTTGTAAACAAAGGGGATTCATGTTTTTCAAAGAATTGAGCACATGTCAGTAACAATGCTAGGTCCTGAAAAATTAGATCCAAGCTAGGTTTGAGCACATTTGGGTATGTACACTCTTGAAAGCATAGACAAACATCTTTATTTATTTATCTTTTTCTATTCTCAAATTGCTAAGCAAGTCAATACAAATCGCCATTACTATTATAAAATTCTCCTCAATGGTTGTGAATGCAATCAAGCACACCTATACCTCACCTTCCAAAACAAAAGAAAAAAGTTCAAAGGATAGAATTACATTGCTCTCAAAGATGAACACAATTGCAATATTTCAACCCGAAACGGTTTACCAACAAAAACCAAGAAAAAAAAATCAATCTACTCCGAGTAAGCAACGAGTCTCTTGGAGCAAGACGAACATGTGTACTTCCTTTTAGTTGTCATGCTGAGTGTAAGACAGCAGAGTTTGCGCGTGCACTCCACAATTGTTGCCGTCACCTCCCCATTACAGTACGGGCAGCTTCCGGGAGCCTTCTCCGTCCCGAGGATTCTCTTGTTCTCCTTGCAAATCAAACATGCCGAGCTTACCTTCGTCATTTTTGTATCAATTGTAGTATGCAAGAAGAGGTTTTAGGGGATGAAATTGGAAATGTATTTTTGAATAGAAGTGAACTGTTTGGTTGATACTTTTGGTCTGATAGCATACAGAGCGTTTCCAAGTTTGGAGTCTAAACCTACCATTTTAATTGTTTGGGTTGGTGGTTTACTTGATTTGATTTTTTTTTCCTCTCTAATTAACTTCCAACTGGAGAGATCTGTATCATGAAAACTTGAACTTATCTTACTATTTTCGATAGTTTGAGGGTCCCCTGAAATAAAAAATAACAATAAAATCAGTGATATGGAAGAAAGTTGACTATGACATTAGAATGGTATATTTGTTGATAGCTTGTTTACAATAAAAAAAATTGGAGTAGAACTAGGGTGTTCTTACGTTCACCAATCCTCTTGGTGAACTTAAATCTAAGAGAAAAGGTAATGTCCTCCGTGCTACAGTCTCCCGAAAATCTCCGTGTATAAAAGTCTTTTCTTTTTAGCTTAGTTCTGACGCGCTTTCAACTGCCACAACTGCCATAATTTCAAGTACAATATGTATGTTTACAGGATAATATGTATATGTTTACAGAATAATATGTGTATGTTTACATGATATTATGTGTATGTTCACAGAATAATACGTGTATGTTTACAAAATAATATGTGTATGTTTACAGGATAATATGTGTATGTTCACAGAATAATATGTGTATGTTTACAGGATACTATGTGTAAGTTCATAGAAGGTGGTCCCCAACAGCTGTCACGCGTTTTTAACAGTTTTCACGCATTTTTAACAGCTGTCACGCGTTTTTAACAGCTGTCACGCATTTTTAACAGTTTTCACGCGTTTTTATGTTGACAGGATTTGTTGAATTAGTTTACAGGATTTAGTATTGATGTTTACAAAATTAGTTGAAAATATCCGGGGATTTTTGGGAGACTGGAGTTGGGGGACTATTAGCTGCTTCCTAAATCTAAAACCTATTGAATCTGCCTACTTTACGAGTGATGCATCTACATGTAAAACAATTTAACTTTGAAATTAATTTTGCATAGAGTCAAGTAGTAAAAAAACGTTCAAAAAATAAATGCATTAAAAATTAATTTATTAATCTTCTCATTTTAACCGCTTGACTTTATACTAAATTAATTCGAATGTTTAAAATTTTCACATGTAGATGCATTACTCGTAAGGTGGGCGGGTTTCAAAAGTTCGGATTCATCATTTGAAACCGATTTGATAAACTTTAGACTTGAATTCACCAAGAGGCTCGATGAACTTAAGAACACCCTAGTTCTACTTAAAAATATATTATTTCTTCATTAATGAGCAAAGAAATGACACCATATAAATTAGTTGGCTTATTCCAACAACCAGTAATAAACGCTGTCCTATATTTGTCATTATAATTTATAACATAAGAGAGTAGCATGTCAGTTTATAGCATGGCTAGTAGAAGACACGGAGACCCCTCTGCATATTTAATTTTTGATACGGTTTTGGCACACTATAGTACACTTGATTTGACCTATAGTACAAAAGGATAAATAATCTGCTCATGAGCAACACATAAAAAGATAATGTGATTTAATTCTAATTAAATTGGCACACCTACCAGTACGACTTCGTATCCCCTCAGGTTACCTGACTGAGTACAATTGAATCGGACTGTCCGAAAATGGCTTGGCACACATCTCACAAAGCACAAATAATACTGTCCCCTACTGTCATCCGATCACCCAGCGGCTGAAATTAAATATGGGCCGTCCATTTCAATTGTGTTGAGTCAGGTACCTGAGAGGATACGGATACCCTTCCAGTACCAGGTAAGGTATTACATGTTGTAAGCACTTTTCAATCACTGAAGCTCTAGTTGTTGTCCTTTAAAACTTTCTATTTTTGATAAACGCACTTTGCTAAAAATAACAGCGACAATTTGCAAAATAAAATTTCGGATTTCTTAGTCCCATAAGAAAGACTGTGAAGATCATACTTGGTCAAATCAATTGTGATAGATATAATTTTTTCAAGTTTTTTCTTTCTTAGCAACTCTAATGGCTTGTAAATGCAATTGCAAAGTTTTTATTGGCAGTTTCATTTCTATTTTCAAAATTATTAAACCCTTTCAATAGCATTTTCATCTGAGAAATTTGGCGGTTACTATTATTTAAAAAGTAAAATTTTGCTATTATTACTATTTCATGAATGCATTTATTTTGCAATTAGTGACTACTTTCAATTTAACAACTGTCATGCAATTGCTAATCAATTACATTTTATTTGCGGATTTCTTGTATCTTGTAGTTTTACGGGCTCAATATTGACAGGAATGGTTTCTTTATACCGAATATGTCCTTAGTAAAGATTATTTGTATATTTTTTAAAATTTTGTGAGCAATTAATGCCCTATTATGTAATAAATTTAAGAATGATAAATCATTTAATCCTTTTCTTAGTTTTCTATCAATGAGATAATTCCATATGAGCACATTCTTTATCTTTGCACAAAACTAATTTGACATGTGTGTGTGTGTGTATTTTTGAAGAAGAAATGTAGAGGTCCAGCCGTGTGTGTGTGTGTATTTGGTAATTTACAAATTAAAAGTTGTCGATACTTCAAGACTTGATTCACTTGTGTTTAATTTGTAATTTTGATAAATTTTTATTACTTATGCTGAATATTTTTATTTGATATGTTTTTTGTTTTTTCCATTTCATTTTCAAATATTCAATAAACATGTGTTACATGTTAGTCTGTTGTATATTGCTCTAACTAATTTTCATGACTTTTCTGATATACAGGTGTCTAAAATTTGATTTTTTGTTTGTTTGAAGACCTAAAATCAGCAATCTTTATTTATATGCAGCATGTGTTTTGCATTGGAACTTCTAAAAACATTTTCATTGTTTTTGACTTTTGTATATATCCACAGTGGATAACGATAATTGAACTATGTAATAAATATTTATTTGGTGCGTGATGATTTGTTTTTTTTTTTTTAAATGAGTTGCATGTTGACATTTGATTATTGAGCATTATTTGAGTTCAATAAAAGATAATATAAATACAAGAATATTTAATTTGCATCTCTAATGCACATATATAGTTATTTGCATGCTGGTAGGTTGATATATTGATCCGCAAATATTGCATTCTTAGATGACAATTCCGTTAAAGAATAACAAGACGCTCTCCCTTAAATATATAAAATATTATCTGTAAATACATTGCATTTAATTAACTATAATAAAGTTTATAAAAAAAAAAAAAGGTATTCCATGAGGGTAAAACCAGTATTAACTATTAAGGGGAAAAAACTACTTCCTGAATCATATTGAAAATGGTGCTGATTATGCGCCATGTTGGGACGATGCTACACCTACCTAGGGGTGGCAAAAAAGCTCGTGGCTCGTGTCTCAATTGTGATTCGCATCTGATTCGCTCATTAATAGTTTGTTCGTTATTCGAATGAGTTATTAACGAGTTAGCTCACCACTAGTTCGGTTCAGAATTAACGAGTTCAAGTTGGGGTTTTGCTTGCTCGTCAACTCGCGAGCTAGCTTGGCTAGGCATCAATTTGTAAAGTTATATGAATTTCTGTGCATTTTATACTATCTAGTTCGGTCTAGCGCGCTCGATCCAAAAAATTTGTAGAATTCATTTTCTTCTTAAAAAAAGATTCAGTCAAACCCAGCAAGCCAACTCGTCAGCTCGCGAGCTAGCGCGGACTGGCTTATCACGATTTCAAGCTTAGGTTTTAGCTCGGATTCTCTAGGTCCAGTTCACTCGGCTGTAGCTCGGTCCAAAACTAACAAGCTGAGTTAGAACCTAAGTCAGACCGAGCCAGCTCGTTACCACCCCTACATCTACCTTCCCTTTTTTTTAGATTTAGCACTGTTCAGTTCAATAGATCTAGATCGGACTCTCAATTGAACTAATGTTAATTACAACCTCCCTGTTTGTTCATGACTACAGTTTTCACCTTTTTACTTAACAAAACACACTCTGTGGGTCTCTGCTTTCGCCCTTCTAGCAAAATATATTCTTATTAGTCATCATAACTAAAGCAAAAATATTTTTTTGCAGAGAGGATTTGACTTTCTGTCTAGCGCTCCTGGATTCTAACTTGCGATAAATTCTTTTTAGCACTTGGGTTAATCTTGTTCATGGATATGATTTCGTCAACTCAATAGGTCTTATGTTTTATGTTTTTTTTTAATAAAGATGAGAGATCAAATTACTCAACTATTTACATCATGTTTGGATGAAGAGTAGAGAAAGGAAGGGAATAAAATAGAATAGAAAGGAAGATTAATATATTTAATCTCTTTGTATTTGAATGATTAATGAAATAAGATAAAGTTAACTTTCATTTTAATCTTATTTTTTGTTTGATTGATTAAAATCTAGAAGGTTAATAAGAAATTCAGTAGTTGTTATAGGTTTATGATAAAAAAAAACTTGTATAAGATTTATATTAGTAAGATATAGAATTGAACATTTGTGTTACTTTCTTTAATAATAATTGAAACATTCTTTTTTTTTTTCCATCCGTTACAGTATTCATTACATTGATACAAGATTAAACTTTTATCTCATGTATCATTCATTTCCGACATAATGTTATCAACCAAATACGATTCGACAGAAATTTTTCTTTTCTTTTCATTCCCTCTCTTCCTCTACTCTCCATCCACAAAGAATTAATTACTTATAATGAGTTTTGAACATGCTGACTTTCCACTCAAAAGGAGAAAAATCCTTTCAATTTTATATTTATTCTTTCATTTTTTTTTTCATATTTATTGTAAGACTAGAATAAATCTGTGAAAATGACATTTTCAAGGAATTAAATACATTTTGTTCTTCTACATAGATAATGGATTGATAAGGCTCAAGAACAGATCAAATCGAGTCCAATACAAATAACAAATAACTCATGTAAGTATCCAGAAGCAGAATAGAGGGGGACTTATCACCATCAATTCGAGATGTACCAGATCCCAAACCACTCAAGTTTTGAGTAGGGGTGCAAACGGGTTGGATATTATCCGACCGTATCCGACTCCGTATCCGAAAATTTAATACGAATATCCGATATCCGAATATCCGTGCGGATAGATATATATTATATAATTTAATATGAATTATGAAAAAAATCATGTTATTCACTATTATAAAAAGCGGATATCCGTATCCGTATCCAGTTAATATCCGATTCGTATCCGTATCCATCTAATATCCGATCCGTATCCGTATCCGGAAAATAAAAACAAATACGGATATGATTTTACCACTATCCAATCCGTTTGCACCCCTAGTTTTGAGCCCTCACAGATTGGAGAACATGGGCGAAGTGGATCATGTTCTAGATCCCATGTGCACGTGGATGAGTGGGGTTATAAGTTATAACCGCTTCCTGGGCAGTTTTCTGCCAATATATCTATTTTGCCTATAAAATATTTATAGACAGTTGGAATTCTAAGAAGATGTAGATTTCAGATTTTATGTTACTAGAGCGATTCTTGTCTGTTAGAAATTTAATATTGTATTTTTTACATATTAAATCTTAATTTTTTTTTTTCACTTGAGAAAATTAAGTTCTCGTATTGAGAAACTTGAGGTGTTTGACATCTCAATTGTGAAATAGGAGGTACAATTCGAGTTGGTAGACCTGTAAACAAATATAAAAGCATTTTAAGAGAATTTAGTTGCAAAATATAACATTAATTAAATTCTATCCAGGATTCAACTCAACCAACATCTATAATACATCTTGGCTCTTTTTATTTTTTTCTATTACTCATAAAGTTAATTATTCCAATTAAATATAGTTAAATTTTTTTTTTCCATTATATTTATATCTTTGATGTTGGTCTCTTCCATACATTGATATGCAAAGTAAACGCAAGTTATTCCGTTTGTATATTAAATTTTGCTTGATCGATGATACGCACCAGATCTGGCCGCCCAATCATATTCCTGCAAAAATAGAGAATTGAGCAAATCTAATGTTTAACAGAAAAACAAAATTTTAAGATAATAATAAATGAAAAAGATATGATATATTAAAGTAAAGTTTCGAGATAAGATACTTTACCGTATTTTAACCTGGCCTATGTGAATAACAAAATAAGACAAGATCAAGATGAGGTTAAAGAACTTGAGTTCTAGAAGAATCAGGAAATAATGTGGAAACATTTAACCAGGTTCATGTTTCTAGTCCACATTGTATGTGGTCTGAAGAGTTCTATGAAATTTCATGACAAAGAACTTTCTTTCAGAACCACTATCAAAATTATATGTGAATAAGACAAGATGAGACAAAGAACTTGAGAAGTTCTAGAAGATTCAGGAAATAATGTGGATACATTTAATCATATTCATACTTTCAGTCCACATTGTATGTCGCATGAAGAGTTCTACTAAGTTTCATAACACATAACTTCCTTTAAGAACCGAATTCACATCCTCTCCAATACCTGATAAGAGAATCTTTTACAATTACTAGATCTGGACTGTTCTTTTTAAATTGGCACGAATCTCAAAGTCCAATAACACTGCCCCCTATTGTAGCCTGAATTTTAAACCGGTTGAGATTTAATCTCAAACCGTAAAGTGAGGGTAATCCTCTGCAATATCTGAGAGGATACGAATCTCAAAGCTCAATGACACTGCCTCCTATTGTAGTCTGAATCTCAAACCAGTTAAGATTTAATCTCAAACCGTAAAGTGAGAGTAAAAGATAGAGAGGTACAATCGAGAAAGAAAATATATCCATCCACACATGTAAGGAGAAAGAAAATATAAGAGAGGTACAATCGAATACATAAATTTTGAAGTGTGTGAGTTAATTGTAAAGATAAATAAAAAAAAAATGAAAGAGTTGAGAAATAAATATAATAGAGTAGAACTAGGTTCATCTGAGAAATGAAAAATATATTAAAAATGATGAAAAATAAATGCATTAAAATACTGATTTATGCAGCAGGCTCACATATTTATTGACTTCACAAATTTCATTATTCACATAATTATTCTTGATCATGTGAGTATAGTCGGTACTATATATAATAGGGTACGTTTGGATGAAACAAGGAATAGAGCAAGAATAGAGCTAATTTTAACTTTAAAAATAGTAACTAACTCAACTTTTAGTTGGATTAGTAGAATAGTGAACTAATCCATATAAGACAAACAAAGAATAGTGAATTAGTGCTATTCTTGCTCCATCGAAACGCACCCTACAGAAACATATAAGCGTATGAGTCAACAACAATAAACATTTCATTCATTACTACCTCTGAGCTTTTTCTCGACTGCTGGATATTATGGATTTTGGGTTAATTGTTGTCATATCCATCAAAATTTCAAATATTTAATTTATTATCAAAATGTGAAAATTACTTATTACTCATTAAAAGCAAAGAACCTTTCTTATTTGCCCCCACTAAAAACAAAGAACTTTTCTTATTTTTCCTTTCTTTAATTTAATTGTAAACTTTTATTTGAGCTTATTATTAATTATTACTAAACTTTAAACTTTTATCTTAGGTCATTTGAAGAAAATGACAAATTAGTCTTTTCATTTTTTTTTTTAAAATGTTCATAATCAGTTTAAACAAAAGTTTCAAATCAAATGAAAGAAGTGGGGCATAAGAAAGGTTAGTTTGTTTTTAATGAGGAAACAAGTAATTTTCAAATTTCTATGAAGAAATTGAATATTTATAGACTTTTAATGGGACATAAGAAAGGTTTGACAATAATCACCTCAAAGATTTTCTTTTCGCTGTTTTATAACTTGAGATCATGAGAATCTGACATTTGAAAATTTGGTTTTTCTTTCATTGCATGATGACAAAATGACCAATGACTATTGTCATTTATATATAGGAAAAATTGTGAGATTGTACTACAAAACTTGATAAAAATATTATAAAAATACATTGTTAATGACATTTTTACAATTATGGACGTTTTATAGTGGCATTCTCACAATTTTGAAGTTTGTAGTGGCAATCTCACAATTTCAAAATTTTGTAGTGGCATTCTCACAATTTCCCCTTATATATAAATCAGTTTTCCACCACAACGGTCAGTTACTCAAACTAGGAATTTGTATCCTCTGCATTAACACAAAAGAGAATCTTTTGAGTTAATGAATCTCAACCGTCCGATCTATTTTAAGATTTGTGCGAATTAAATCTGCACTAATATTAAAGTACTCATATATTATATACAGGAATCAAATTGATTCTGTTTAAAATCAGACAGTTGAGATTCTCTTTTGAGTTAATGCAGAGGATACGCATTTCTCAAACTAGTGTGTTCAATTGTGCCTTCATTCAGAGTGCCTACTTAAAAAAAAATTGTTTGCTTATTTGCAACAACTTTTGACTGATGCTTATAACTTCAGCGGCAAACATATCTATACACAAGAGATTTTTGCACACAGAGAGAACCTTAACAGAGAATTAAAAGAAGAAAAAAAACAACTACAAGACTATTCCTACTGACAAGTACCACTGGCACGATAGATTTCCAAAGGATGGTAAATTTATTATTGGGCACAGCACCAAAACCTGCCTCAGCTACTGTTATGAAAGAGAGAGGAAAAGGAGGATATATTTGTCAATTTTCTTTTCAAAATAACTTAATAAATAATTAAATAAATAAAAGAGGATAGCAGAAAGAATGTCAAGTTTTTATGGAGTTATTGGAAATTATAGTGTTTTCAGGGTAAATTAGAAATTTTCCCTTTTTTTAAAAATATTAGAAAAATAATATTACAGATTCTTAATGCTACGAAATAAAATTCGGCAATTCGGAAATTTGTAAGTTGTTTGTTCATAGTTGGGCCAGCTAAGCTAAGCTTGGTGTTGTTTGGGCTTAAACAGGCCGAAAGGCCCAAAATCACTTGCTTGCGCAAATAAGTAAATGAAATATCACCACCACCTCTGGCTCTTGCTCAGTCCCTGGCTCCCTGCTCTGGGATGTCCGCTCAAAAACCCTAAACCAATACTTGCTTTGCGCGTGTTTCCTCTCTCTCTCCGGTTGCTTCTCAAGTCTTTAGGTACCGATTCTCCATCTACTGCAATATTTGATCTCATCTGATGGTTATTACTTGCTCTTTTAGTTACTGAGAATTTCGTATTTTAGCTGTTATTGATGGTTCGATTTATCAAATAAGTTAGTATATCTTGCATTCTACTAAATAGGATTTTAGTGAAAATGAATTCATTGTTAATAGATTTTGTTGTTGTGGAGGCCTGACGATGATGGAATTGGTGTAAGCTCATGGACCTTGAAAAAAACTGTGTTCTGTGTTGAAACCCGATAAGAATGTACAACGGTTATTCTGCTTTTTCCTCTTTTCTCTCTGAAACAGGAAATTGTTATATCGTCACAAAAAGTGGGCCGAAATAAAAAAAAAAAGAAAGAAAGAGGGCATTTGTGGATTTTTTTTTTTTAATGGAGGATATTAATAAAAAAAATTAGGAAAAATGGGACAGGCAAAAGAATGGGTTCTGATCCAGTGTTGTACCCTACCGTGCAGAATGAGATATACATCGTCCATTTAAACCTGGCACGAATCTCAAAGCGGCCCCCCCTATAATGCAGGGGTTGAGATCCTCTAAAGTAACTCAAATTTTGGGTTTGGATCTGAACCATCCAATCAGAATCCCAGCCAATCCGGTCCGGGGTGGAATGTACGGGGTCCCTTTTATTCGTGCCAGAGCAGATTGGACGGTCCGCATCTAAACTAAAAAATTGAGTTACTTTGGGGAATCTGAATTCATAATCCAAACAGGCACTGGAATTATTTGCTCGGCTGGGAGTTATTCTATCTTACCACAAAAGAATAGGGTTAATTGCTTGTATTGTGCCAATCAAAACTTTCAAAAAATTTCAAATTACCCATGAAAATATCCTATTTTGATGGATACGGAAAATCAATGTACATTCTTTATGTCATGTAAAATGAGCCATGTACACAGCACTTGATATATGCTTCTTGGTTTTGGTGAATCCCTTTCTTTTTGCTTGATATTGTTTCTTATTTTAAATGATTTTTCATTTTTTTTTTTTGCAGCTTTGAGGGACTTCTTTATATCTTTTTAGCTAAATTTTGTATTTGTCTATAGTATCAGCAAATGATTTTCTTAAATTACTGTTTGGTACATTGACCTCTAGGATGCCAATGATACATTATAATGCACACATATTAGAAAGCATTTTCATGATTTCTCCATGTCGTCGCTACCACTAAGCTATAGTTTTGCTTTTGCTGTGATGTCTCTATGTTGTAATCCTTTAATTTTCAATTTTGCTTTTACTGCTCACTGTTACCTTCCATTTTTGCATTGTTGTTGGTTAATGGTTTTCTATTTTCTATATTTTATATGCTCATTTTTTTTTCACAGGAGTATCTCAAATCCCCTATCACAGTTTAGTTGATGAAATTTTCTTCTCTTTCCTCCCTTTCATCACTCCCACTAATCTCCAACCAATCAAGGTGTAATTTACACATTTATAAATTAGCTCAGAGATTTGGCATTTTGAAATAGTAATTTTAACCTATAAAAACTATCTGAAGACCCAATAACATCCTTTTCTTTTCTTTTCTTTTTTGCCTTTTTCTCATTCAAAAGCGTCCAGTTGAAGATTTGGTATGCATGTTCCTGCTCTTGATGATAATTTTGTTTCGTGCATGACCTTTCAATTCTCTTTCTGAACTTTGTATGTATCTCTGAATTTCTTTTCTTTTGTAAATTTTTTAATCGAGTTCTCAAGTATGAAACATTATTTGGGGAAGCTGGAAAATTACTACACCATTTCATGATTTGTGTTCTAAATCACTCTTAGTTGTGAACTATTACTAAATATTTGCAATCCTCTGCTGTTGATGGTAAATTTATCAATGGCAGTTTTTTTGTCTTAATCAATTAGCTTATTCCATTGCAATTCAATTTACAGAAATGCTGTTAAAATTTTCTTATAAAATATATTTTCTGGTACTCTTTTTTTCTTTTTTTGAAAAAATACATTAAATTTACTGTTGCAAAGGCCCAATGATGATGTAAGTATAAGAATGGAAATCTGAGAAACTGTGTCCTCTGTATGAGCCCGATAAAAATGTACATATGGTTTGTCCCATTAAAAAGGTTTGCTGATCAGGACTTGGGATTCAAATCTGCTCCTATTCTTGAGAAAATGAGCACCCTCCTATTCTTCAATCCGAACCGTTAAAAAGCGATCAAACGGCTTCAATTAGTATGGCATTGTACATGACTGGTGCGCAATCCAAAACTGTTCTGTCAATATCTTTACCCGGTTGATATGAGGATCCGTATCCTCCCAGGTACCTGACTCAACACAATTGAAACGGACGGCTCAGATTTACTCTCAGCCAGTCGGGATTCAGGATGACAGAGGGGGCAGGATTCTTTGTGCTTTGAGATGCGTGCCAATCCATTTTTGGACCGTCCGATTCAATTCTACTCAGTCAGGTAACATGAGGGGATACGAATTATTGATATGATTGGTTTTTGAGGTGTACACATGAAATTACCCCTAAACTTGGTGACAGATCTCGAATACTGGAATTTTTTTTATAAACCATAATTAGAAAAAGAGATTCTTATGAAACCAACATGATTACTTTTTTTATAAAATTCGGAATACTGATCTGCCACATCTTTCTCTCTTTCTCTTTCTCTTTCTGTGGTCAAAATAATTGGTGTCAACGTATCTTTACTTGTGAAAGCCATTTACATTTATATCTGGGCTCCAGAGAACAGTGTGTTGAAACATGATTAATTTACTGAGGGTCCTGCTAACATTATGTTTCTTATTTCTTATACTTTTTGTGCTTTTTCTGATGGTTTGTGTTGTTCTAGATCTCCTTTAAAGAGTACTGCTCTAATGGACATTGATTGATTTGTTTATCTTGAATTTTTTGCCTAAAGTCTTAAAACTTTAGCTAATTATCCTTGTATACCGAAGAGGTGTTTAGCTATTTTTTTTTATTTTCAAAGAGGAGGATGATTTGATGGGGAATTTCTCCCGTGCTCTATTCTTCTTCTTGTTCAACATATTTTTGGTTGATGTTGTAAGTTCGTGCATGCTTGATTTAAATCATTGGACTTTCCTTATAAATGGTTTTGCAATCTTTTGTAGAGTATTTTAGCATTTTCATTTGTTTTTAAGCAAAAAAGCTATTGATTTCTTTTTTATTTTTATTTTTGTAAAGGACATGAACATTGATGACAAACAAATGTCCTGTGTTATTATAAGAAGGTACATGCTTTATGGCTCGTATGGTTGCTGAATTTTAGCATTGTTTTAAGTATTTTTGTCTATGTATCTGCTCAATCAAATTCGGACGCAGATATGGTTGTAGCATTGTTTTTTGAGAGAAATGTTGTAGCATTGTTAGCTTCGTATCTGTTTCATTTAGACTCATATTTAGATTGATGTTATGGAATTTTAGTATTATCCACTTCTTGTGAGAGGTTATTGTGTTGTGAGTTTGGCTCCTTTCTTATTTCACATAATTTATTGGAAAGTCACAGGCAGATCTTGAGCACATGAAAGTGTCATGATAAGAACTTGAGCAGCTAGAATTGAACTTGGATATGAATATAACAAAAAAAAAATTCAACAAGGATTGGAAATTTTAAAATTCCAAATTTGGAAAGTCATCATTTGCAATTATCCATGTTTAAATATTTTCGACTGAATATGAAATGATCTTCAAATTAGATAAAAATTGATATACAATCAATGTACAAGGCTAACTGCTTGGGGTATGTTTGGTAGGGTTGAGAATATGCTATTTTTAGGGTTAGTCTATTTGGAATAGCTTATTCAGTGTTTGGTTGGATTAGAATAGCTATAATGGGTAATTTAATTTTTTTGTCTTATTAGAATATATTATTCCTAAGAGTTTTGAAATTTGGCTATTCTAATAAGACAAATAATAGTTATTCTCGATTTGGCTATTCTAGCTATTCTTGTTTTGCAACTAAACATACCTTGTTAGTTAAATCGTATTATGGTTTTGAAAATATTTTTTATAGACTGTGGTTTTCAAGAGCGTAAAAAATACTGCATTATAAGAGATCCAACAGTTACAAAAAAATATCATGGTGCAACTGAATTTTATTGTTCTTTCAAAATTTGATAGTTGTTCTTTGAGTCTTTGTGGTCTTTTATTTTTAATTTGAAAGGCTGAGTGCCAGTTTCATTAAAAAAACTGAGCTAGAGCTCGAGGAAGCAATTTAGTGAAAGATAATATTTATTTATTTTTCAAAGGAACGTGACCCCCCTTCAAATACGATCCTCAATGTAATCTCTATTATAAACTAACCATAGAATACATTAAATTTATTAGAGCTGTCATATAGCCACAGATAAAATTGGTACTAACTATAGATGTCCGCAAAAATATTTAAGTTTTTTCCTTATTGTTTTTTATTCTACCTTTGATTACAAATTAAACTAGAAATATTTAAGTTTCTATCGAGACAATCATTCACTATTATCCTTTAGATCACCGTGTGTTAAATTTTGTGAGAGGATAAGAAATGCAAGTTATTGTTTAGTTAATGATATTAAAATCAAATAAAATTTTACAACTAAATGATGTTATTAAAGTTAACAACCGCATACTCCATAGTGTTATTGGAGGCATTATATATAAGAAGCAAAAGAAATTGAGTGAGGTTATGGTAATATTGATATAATGATATTGAACGGCAATATGTGCTTTGGACTCATATCTTCGTTTTTTAAAGTTCAAACATCTATTATGAATCTTTCAACATGATCTTCGTATGATAATGTACTCACATACCGAATTTTTATTTTTTAGAATTTTTTTACTATCCGTTAGATAGGTAGAAATTTCCTTGATTTGAAAATTTTAAACCATCAAAAATTATCGATTTTCTACCTATCTAAAATGATAATAAAAGGTTCCAAAAAATTATAAATGTGGTTTAACTACATTTTCATGTTCATACTCAAATCATGTTCAACGGTTCAGATTGAGTTTTCCGTAATGCAATATTACCACGGTCCATAGCCTCACTAAAAAATATAATAAAATGATTTAAAAGGCCATAGTCTCTAATTGTAGCCCAAAGCCCATTTTGAATATCAAACGAGGCCTAAATCCTGATAAACCACTTTCGGGTCCTAACCCGCCAATTCTCCCTCTCTGGCTCTCTCGCTCAGTTCTCTCTCTCACCTCGCGGCTGGCTGAGCGAGTGAACTCTCTCCCTCTCTGGCTCTCTCCGTCTCAGATCGGCAAGTGAATTTTTGTGGGTTTTGTGTGGTTTCTACTCAGAAATCGGCAACAAAGCTAGAGGTTTGTCTTCTCTTTTTCAATTTATTTTTACTGAAAATTGAATTAATTTGAGTTATTCTTGTAATGGAACTGACATTGTTCTTAGAATTTGACACCCTGGTTTGTAATCGCAGATCTGTTGTTTTGGGTCTGTGTTTTTTTCCTATCCTCTCTCCCATTAGCGATATCCGATCAGAACCAGGACCCCAAAAGTATTACACTTAAAGAAGAGAAGAGAGAATTCTGATTAGTGAGGTTCTGGTACCAACTAAGGTGAGCTCTTATTTATGATTTAAACTTTTGTTTCAGTACATCTACAAGTTAGAATTTCAAAATTGGGTGATTATTTGTGCATATATAATGCTTTATCAGGATTCTGGTAAATATTAGAAAATTGGAAGCAGAATTTCTTGCTGCGAGCTATATGCTGGGCAATTAGCCTTATTACTTGTAACAGGGTAAAGCTTTTGACAGAGCAGTTTTTAATTCATGCAACACACGGACAATAGAGTCAAACCAGCGCTGCATATGACTCGTGTGCTGCGTGAATCAAAAACTGCTCTGTCAAAAATGTTTGCCCCTAGTAAGTAGTAACACCTCCTAGCTTGAAAATAGCCCAATTCTGGTTATATGTAAAACAGTTACTTAGGAGTTTCAAACAAAAAATCGGGTAATTATTTATGCCTATATAATACTACTTTATCAGGATTCTGGTAAAAGTTAAAAATTTGAAACAGAATTGCATGATGTGATATAAATGATGGCTAATTAGCCGTTATTGCTAGTAACACCTCCTACTTGCTAGAAAATAGCCCAATGCTGGTTATATACAAAACATTTACTTAGGAATTTCAATTAGGTCAATGCCGGTTAATGCAAAAAGTTGCTTAAGGCTGTTACTGAGATTCACTTGTTGTTAACTGAGACACCCGGGAACAGGTACGGAGATCATGTTGAATGGCTCAATTGAAAAAAAATATATTATTTTTTCAAAAAGTGGCTCCTTTTATTTCTTTATTTTGGGTCTGTGTTAATGCCACTGTCATCCATATCTCACTCTTTGCGAATGAATTAGGAGAAATGGTTAATTTCAAAGACATCAAAAGGAACTGTGATTTTTAATTTGTGAAGAAATGAGGTGACCAAATTGCAGTTTCGTAAAGATAGTCAATTTGACAGTATATCAGGTTATTATGCAAAATTTAGAGTTCGCAAATAATAAACAGTGTCTTGACTTTTTCACTGATCTGCATGTTTTCTCAATCGGTTAAGTTATCAGCTGTAAATTTTAATAAACAGTGCCAAGTTGATGAAGAAGACTTGCTAAAGTTGGTTAAACTATATGTAATTTTATTCAAGCCCCTTCAATGTATGCTGTTTAATTGAGACCCAATATCTCAGTAATCATAAGTTTTTGGTACCAATATCTTTTGAACAAATCATAACTTGTCTTATTTGAATAATATTTGTGCCTAGTTGTATCTTTTACATATAGGTTTTTTTTCTAATGAGATTCTTTTCTAAGCTTGTTACATTCTTTTCTAAGTAGGTGAAAACATCAACTAAAAATATGCGAGCCGGCTCGTGAGCCAAGCCAAGCTGAGTTAGAGCCGAATCATTTTACTTCTCTTGTTCAAAAAAACATGTGATGCGAATAGCATGTTGTGGCAGGGAATTTGACAACCCATACTTGGAAAAAGAGGCTGGAACCTTATCATGCACACCATGTGTTCGACAAAATTACCCACTCTGTTTCTAAACACAGCAAAGCGCACACCTTATACTCTTATAAGCCTCCAAGAAATGGCTAACAACACAGAATCATCACGCCCAAATTCTCCCCCAGTTACTGAACTTGAAGTAATTAACATGATTCGGCATGAACCAGATACCTCCCGATCACTTGCCTACTTTAATTCTGTCGCGTCCACCAAAATTTTCAATCATACCCCTCTCACGTACCAAGCCATGATCAAGAAATTATGTAGATCTTTTGAACTAGATATGGTCCAATACCTGTTACAGCAAATGAGGCTAGAAAAGGTAGCATGTAGAGAAGAGATTATGATTACACTTATAGAAGCTTATTCTCAAACAGGTTCTGTGATGCAAGCCCTTAAAACCTTTTACCGTGCAAATGAGCTCGGGTGTAACTGTACTGTTAGGGTATACAACCACCTTTTTGATGCATTGCTTAAAGAGAACAGATTTAGCATGATAAGCCCACTGTATAGCGACATGAAGAGAGATGGGATGGAACCAAATGTTTACACGTATAACATTTTGATCAAGGCTTTGTGTAAAAACAACCGTGTTGAGGCAGCACGGAAGCTTCTGGAAGAAATGCCCAAAAAAGGTGCTTTGCCAGATGAGGTAAGTTTTACTACGGTAATATCTTCTCTGTGTGGATTTGGTCGCATTAGTGAAGCCAAGGATATGTTGGTAAACCTACCTCCTCAGGTTTCCTGTTACAATGCCTTGATACACGGTTTATGTGAGAGCTTTAGAATGAAGGAGGCCTATGAAATGCTCGACGAAATGTCTGAGAGGGGTTTACAACCTAATGTAATTACCTACACAACCATGATTGGATCTTGTTGCAAAGTCGGGGATTTGGCTATGGCTTGTGCAATTTTAGGTCAAATGTTGGTCCGGGGATTATGCCCAAATGCTCATACCTATACATCATTAATTAAGGGTTTTATGGAAAAAAGGCAAGTAAATGATGCTCTCCGCATGTGGGATTGGATGGCACATGAGAGATGCACCCCAAATGTAATCGTCTATAATGTATTAATTCATGGTCTATGCTCTAATGGTATTCTAGAGAAGGCCATGTCGGTTTTGAGTGGTATGAAAAACGATGGGATTTGTCCCAATGTGAGAACATATTCTATCCTAATTGATGGATTTTCGAAAATCGGGGATGTGTACGGTGCCAAGAATGTCTGGCAAATGATGTCTCATAATGGTTGCAAGCCTAATGTCATCACATACACATGCATGGTGGATGCATTTTGCAAGAGCAATTTGTTTGATGAGGCATATGATCTTATGATGACCATGAAAATGGATCATAATTGCCAGCCCAATACTGTGACATATAATGCCTTAATCAAGGGTTTATGTGAAAATCGACAACCGGGCCGTGCCATCAGATTGTTGGCTGAGATGCGAAGGTGTGGTTATGTACCAAATACGCGTACCTATAATATTTTACTTGATGGTTTATTCAAGGAAAGAGAGCACAGACAAGCCTTCGAATTATTCAATGAGATGCTAAATGCTAAAACCGAGATTGATACTGTGACTTACAACACTGTTATACATGGCCTTTGTGTGCTTGGTTTTGTACAGGATGCTCTAATCTTAGTAGGAAAGATGATAATTAACGGGCTTAGACCTGACCCGCTCACTTTTCATCCAATTATCCACTCATATTGCAAAGACAATGACGTCGTGATGGCATCTCGAATTTTGGGTGCAATGGGTGCACAAGATGTTATAGCCTACACCATGCTTATTTCTGGGCTTTGTGGGGTAAATAGGTTGGATTGTGCAACTGTGTACCTATTAAAGATGTGGCATGAGGGGATTTTTCCAAACTACGCCACGTGGAGTGCGTTGATACGGGCGGTTTCTATGAACTTCGGTCGGCTAGGGTCAGCTCAGCTTTTTGAAGATTTATTTGATGAATTTGGGTGATGCACAAAATTGTATCATAGTTCATTGTTGTAGCCAGTAGTCAATTCCATTTTTTTTTGTCTTAATTGGTATATGTTGGGTTTCTTATTTTTCTTTTTCTTTTTTCATAATTTTATTTAAGACTAATTAGGAGCACCCCATGAAATAAATAATAAAAAGCCCTCCCAAGAAAGAAGGATTCTCTTTAAGTTTATGTTTCCATATGCATTATAGATACTAACTATGAAATGTGCATAGTCAAGCAAAAAAACTTTTTTTTTTCTTATATATAGATTGATTTCTCCTTGCAATTACTTATCTGAATGAAATAAAATATTATTTCATTCTTAGCTCCTTTATTAATAAAAGTTGCTGATTTATGACTATTTTTTTTTGTTCAAATAGTATGAGAATTATTGTAGCAAATTTCTTCCTGTAACACTTTATTGATGGATCTTTACATAATGCAACTTCTTACTGGTAAATGTTAGACTTCACATGCAACTGAGTTTTGCACATAGATCTAAACTTTCAACTGAGTTAGAATTACAAAATAGAGAAATATTTATTTTGACTATATACATAATCTATAAACTCAATTCTACCCTTCAACAATGCAATAAAATGTTGGTTAAAATAAGTGACAAATGAACCAAAACATAATTTACCCTATGGATAAATACATCAATGGCACATAGATAAACAACCCGCATTTTCGGCTCGGGGTACGCTTTTGAGAAACGCCATTGTCGTGTATCTGTAAGGGTAAAAATGACTATTGTCGAGAATTAAATCAACAATAATATACGAGTATCTACAAGGGTAAAAATAACTATTGCTGAGGGTCAAAGTGAACAAAATAAATTTATATCCAAGCTCGAATCTGAACTAAATGTCTAAATCCACCATGTGACAGGTTTTTCATACAGCCTTTCACGCGGCTGCGAAATGGAGCTTATAGTTTTTTTAGACCAAGTATATATGATTTTGTTACTTCTTGCTACCACATTCATTATTGTATCATTCATTAAATAAAAACAGGGTTTAGACATGCAAACGAGTCATTTTTATAGCGTGTGAATCTTTTTGGTTGGATCCTGGTTGTCTTAAAATAATCACGAGATTACTCGGCGTTAAAGAATTGGTCCGCTTATCTTAATTCCAAGCTTAGAATATTTTTCACATATACAAAAAACTGTAAACATGACATGTCAGTTATACTTTTAATTACAGGCTTGTGTAACATTTGTTAACTTGGTAATAATTTGTCTTGAAATGTCATGTGAAATTTATAATTATTTCGTAAGCGGTATTAGCATGTGCAATTATATATGTTACTATCTTTGTTTTGAAATTATTATTTTTATCACGTTAGCGGAATTGAAATTATAAGAATAAAAATACTTGGAAATTAATGTGAAAAAATTATTAAATTATTAATGTGAAAAATTGTTTATTTTCTTGTGAGGCGAAAAATATTACCAGCGAAATGACTAGCAGCACGTCAAATTCAAATGAAGAAACAGCTGGCACTCGCGTCACCTAACGGCTAATTCGTAATTGCCGACAAGTCGCCGCAACGGTCAACACGAGATCATGCCATGTGGGTCCACTTTTGTTATTTTATTTTCGAGCGCTCCTCGTCTGATTGAACGACGGATTTCGATTGAAGGGTATTACGGTCATTCGCCTTTCTAAGTACGAGCGGACTCGACATTTCATATCGGGGGGGTCCCGGTGAGTAACTCGTCATAAAGTCGTGTCAATGGCCCCCTAGAAGGGTAAAAACATGGGCTCAAATGTGTGAGCTGTAAAATTACAAAATGGACCCTGCAGGAAGATTTATGTCATGACTAGGAGTGGCAAAAAAATTCGTAGTTTGTGATTCGATTTGAGTTTAATTCTATTCGAAATTAGTTTGTTCTGAAATAAATCTAACTAGTTCAGTTCGAATCTTATTCAAATCAAACTCAAACTGAGTATAATTCGTTCGAAATTGATTCGCGAATTATTTAGGTTCGAATCTCAAATAATGCAACTAATGGATTCAACCATTAATCTTTCATAGTGCAGGAACCAAAACTTATGTCACATCTTAAAATTGTTAATATAACAATAATTAATTATAGAAAAATATTTCAGCAGCGTAAAAAATAAGAAAATCTTGAAATGACACGTAATTCATTAGTGTGAATTTGTAAAAGGTAAAAAAAAATCGTGTGAATTTTGTTCCGTGAGAAGAAAACTAATACATAAACTACTGATATAATTAGGCCTGCTAAAAAAAATTGTAGTTCGTAATTCGATTGACTTCAATTCGAAAAATTTGTAGTTCACAATTAATTATATTCGAAATTAGTTCGATTTGAAACAAATCAAATCAATTCGATTCGAATCTTATTCAAACTCAAATTCAAATTGAGGTAAGTTGATTTCGGTTTGATTCATTTACAGCCTTACTCATGACCCATGTGAGCAAGTTTTTTTTTCTTTTTCATATATATATTTTAGTTAAATTCCTTTATATTTTATTTATGATCTAGAATCTTAAAATTATTTAAAGTTAAAAATTTCTCCTTTAAGCTCTGTTCAGCTGCGTTACTGTTCCCGTGGAAAAAAAAAATTAATTAATTTTTTTTTCTCACAAAAATAATATTTTTCAATTCAATTTTTGTATCCATACCCATTTTCAAGGAAGCAAATCTGCTGCGATCCTACAGGATCGCAGGACCCTGCGATTCCAATTTCAACCCTTCATTTATTACATTGTACGAATCTTTAAAAAAAAAGTTTTTATACACGGATCTCAAAATATATGAACGGTTGAGATTAGAATCGCAGGAACTCTGCGATCCTGTAGGATCGGGATTCAAATCTGCTCATTTTCTCGAGAAAAGGAGCACCCTCCTATTTTTCAATCCGAACCATTTAAAATCAATCAAACGGCTTCAATTACATCTGATTCATTTTAATAGATTATATTGATATAAATGAAAAAAGTAATTTAAGCCATTGGATCGACTTTGAACGGTTCGGATTGAAGAGAGGGTGCTCGTTTTCTCAAGAAAAGGAGCAGATTGGACTCCGTAGGATCGCAGCAGATTTATTTCCCATTTTCAATTGGAGACTGAACAAGACCTTAACTTGGAAAATTATGACTTCAGATAAACATGGTAAAAGTACCGACAACTGGAGTTCCATACTTCAATCAGCGGCTATTGTCATTATAGTAAACTTTTTTCTATTAACAACTGGTTTGCGGTGGAACATATATTTGACTGCACCTGGAGTATAACGGCTCTAAATTACTCCCAACAAAATAATCAGGCCGGACCGTTGAACCCTTGACTTGAGACTCGAATTTTTGAAACGCAAGTCATATGTTTTGGCCGTACGTTATGGTCTATACATCGTTGATGCGAGCCAAGTTCATGCAGATCTCAATCCAGTAGATCAGGGAAGATGCGATCCTGACCGTTGGGAACTCGATTGTGGCACGAGAGTTACGTGTCACGGTGTGTTTTATTACTGACAATTTATCCCCATTCAGATTTACCTCGCAAAAAGGGTTGCTTCTGTGTATTGATTGTGGGGTCCATGATCGCACATGAAATGCTGCACAGAACAGGGAACTCGGTCTCGATCCCGCATTTGGGCCTCTACAAATACGAGCCGCCTGAGAGTGGGCCACGTCATCTCCTCTCTAATCTCGCATCCAATAATTGGATCTGCGGGTCTCTCTCTCTCTCTGGTCGATCGAAAATTAAGAGTTCTTCCCTAAATTTTCTCTATCAAGTGAGTGATTCTCTTCCCTTTTCTATCTCTGGTCTACTTAGTTTTTTCTCTTGTTAGGTAGTCGTAAGTTCTTCTAGATTGTTTAGTTACTGTGCCCGAATGCGATTGAAAGATGAGGAGGCTAGTTTTGTGGATTTTTTGACGATCTTTCTGTTTGATAGGTTGGTTTTATTGCGCTGATTGTTGGCCAATTGATTTTTTGGTGCTCTTTTCTCACGCGATTTGAATTAGGGTTTTGTCGAGTGTTTTTTTGGGATCCGAAAAGTGTTGGTAATAATTGCTTAGATAAATGGGGTTTTTAGCTTCTAACTATGTAAGTTTTAAAATCATGACCCATTTAATTTGACCGACTTAATGAATTTCAATAGTCAACTCCTAGCTATGGACTAAAATTTAGCCCGAATATTATAAATTGTAGGTTATGTTGGTAGAAAAGATCTGTTCTTTGTATTTTGAGCACTGAAAGTAAAGGTGCTTGGTTATTTGAATTTCTCCCCGAAAATTTATATAATCTCCAAATTCAAGGCTCTATGATCTCTGTTTTCTTCTAAATTCTATTTATGAAGGGCTTTGAATTCTTAAAATGTATAATATGAGGTATGAACTGTAAGGAGTATAAGCATATAAAATTTATGAAGATAATTTCTGATCTTCAATAAAGAAAAATAAGTTTGTTTCAAGTATGCATTTGAGTTAATTCAAGAAAAAAAGAAGCTGTGACTGTTGAGGCCACTTTTTCGTTGTTCATCATTCTGACGGCTGATCCAGATATTTATTATGCAGGTCTACGACTGCAGTTTGAAGTTGCATAGTTTCCTCGGGTGCTGAAGCGATCGATTTTTCAGGGCAAATCTTGCTTCATTGGCTAATTTATAACTTATCATGGTAGCTATACATTCTGCTCCGTACAATTTTATATTGCAAAGATTGAGATATAGGCTGGTAGTTACTGGAACCTGGTGGGTACAATCAGGATTCTATCAGGGTTAACTGGCATAGTTTGAGGCCTATATCATAATTGTTCAAGCAAACCACAGTATTCGTTACTTATTAAGTTCACCGTTAGCTGTGCAATAAAATTGTTTAGTTCTTCAACTAGATCAGGTCTATTCGAAATCAACCTTAACCATGTTTGAGCAAACCAGAGAAGCCTCAAAGAGGCCCCAAAAGAAATGAAAAGGAGTTCAAGAAATTGATGGTCAAATGTAGTCCGTAGTTTCTATAACGAGCAAATCAGTCTGTTAATTACAAAATCTGCTGTAAAATGAAGGCCACAAATGAGAATCTGCCACCAAATGTGATAAAGCAACTCGCGAAAGAGCTGAAGAACTTGGATGAGTCCCCTCCTGAGGGTATAAAAGTCAGTATCAATGATGACGACTTCTCCACCATTTTTGCCGATATTGAAGGCCCATGTATGTCCTAATCTCTTTTTATAAATATAAACATGTACAAACTACAAACCTGTCAGAAGGAGAGTTCCTTTAGATTTTTCCTTTAGCTAATGATGGACGAAATGCATGTGGAAAATGCCAATACTTTTTAGGGGTGCATGTGATATTTTGGTTGAAAGAACAAAAATATATTAATCCTTTTTGCTGGGATTTCTTTCCACTGAAGACTATAAAATGTTTATCTATCCTCTTTTGTAAATAGTCACAATCTCCACAATGTTTTGGTGGAAGGAAAAACAAAATGAAGTAATCCTTCATACTGGGATTTCTCTGCAGTGAAAACTATAAAATGTTTATGTATCTTAAATTTTATTATTATGTCCATGACCAGCTGGAACTCCTTATGAAAATGGGACTTTTCGCATGAAGCTGTTGTTGTCCCACGACTTCCCTCAATCTCCTCCGAAAGGTGCCAAATTTTCTGATTCTCTCTGTTTTTTTTTTTTCCTTTCTTCAACTCATATTATTCTTTATATTACTAGAATTGTACATCATAACCTTCTCCTATTTAAATTATCATCTTCCTTTTAATGTTGTAGGTTACTTCCTGACAAAAATCTTCCATCCCAATATAGCAACAAATGGAGAGATTTGTGTGAACACTCTTAAAAAGGACTGGAACCCTAGTCTTGGATTGCGCCATGTTTTGATTGTAAGTCAAGAATGAAGCTCTCTCTCTCTCTCTCACACACACACATGCCTGTATATGCTCACCTAAATTTTTTAAGATATCTTTCTATGGCTGAATGACTGAATTACTGCTTTGTCCAACTTTCACTGGTTATTTTCTTAGTAAATGATTTTTTGTTCCTTTTCTTGCCAGATAGCAGATTTGGCTCAAATGGAAAGATTTCTGTTAAATATTTAAAAACAGCTTTTTCTATAAAAAGTATGTATTTTTCAAAATACTGGAAAGACACTCAATGTGCCATTTCCTGCTCCACAACAAAAGGATTAGAAGTCATTTGTTGTTGGCACTTTGCCGACAACCATCAAAAAAAGAAGAAAAAAGGATTAGAAATCACAGAAAATAGCAAGATTATAAAATAACTACTTTTGTTACTTTTTGTATAGGTGGTGAGATGTCTGCTGATAGAACCTTTTCCCGAATCAGCACTCAATGAACAAGCCGGCAAGATGCTGCTAGAGAATTATGATGAATATGCCCGACATGCCAGGTTAGTATTAACCCATTTTTGCATCTCCAGGCTCCAGACACTTATCTAACTAGTTATGATGTCATTTCACTTATTTTTGTTCTGTCTGCTATAAATCAATAATGACTTTCTAGGTTTTTTCCTAATGCTAAGGAAAGTTTATGTATTAAGCATTTACCTCTAAAGAATATACCTTGGATTATTAATAAGAATGTCTGGTTTTGGCCCCTCGATTATTATTGGAATTCAATTTAGTCTTCTGAACTGGTGACCTCCAAATATATATGGTCTTTCGCAATAATATTTTGCGAATCCACATTGAGTGATTGAACAGCTGGCAGATTTTCATAGTGGAATGGAGAAAGATGTTTTACCCATTGTTTGCTCAATTGCGCAAAAATTGATTGCAGATTTGAGCCTCTCAACGGATGCCTATCAACCTGCACTAATTCACCTATATTTCTTTTAACTTTCTTATTGAATTCTTCAGATTATGTCCTACAGCTTTTGCGCATAACCGTATAATATAATATCACCAACATCTTCCAGCCAACCAGTCTTGACAGTATAAACTGATCTTTATTATCGCTCTTTAATTTCGTGTTTATTAGATATTGAAGTGTCATATGGCAATTTTCTTATACCTCAGCATACTTGTTTTCTTGAACATGTGATACAATTCACTTTGCTGTGGGGATTAGTTTTTGGTACTTTTTAACTCTGGGATGCATTTTAGTGTTGTCCTACTTTTGTTATAAATTTACATCTTATCCTACTTTTGTTATAAATTTACATCTGTATCCAATTTTTTGTACAGATTATACACTGGAATACATGCAAAACCAAAGTCGAAATCGAAATCAGGGGCAATATCTGAATCCACCACTGCCCTTAATGTGGACCCCTCGAGTACTAATAATGCACTTGGTGGCAAGAAGTTGCCACCTGGCCCCACCCCTTTAACGGCCTCCTCGAAAGGAATAGCAACAAAT
The DNA here is from genome assembly GCF_964058835.1 of Carex rostrata. Lineage (NCBI taxonomy): Eukaryota > Viridiplantae > Streptophyta > Magnoliopsida > Poales > Cyperaceae > Carex > Carex rostrata. The sequence goes on along the minus strand of NC_135925.1, from coordinate 12,581,492 downwards.
TCAAATGACCAAAATATCCCTGTTGTCACAGGTCCCTCAGCTCCATTTCCAAAGAAGGAATCTGGGACTGCCAAAGCGCTAGCCGATAAGAAGAAAATCGATGCTAGAAAGAAGAGCTTAAAGAGACTGTGATTTTATTTCTAGTAGGAGGGGGGTGTTACTTTCCATCTTTTTTAGATGTTTCAAAACCGGGGTTGTTAGATTAGTGCAATAGGGTTTGGCTTCAATCAGCACCAAATTTGTCAATGTCAGAACTGAGCCAATAATGGGAAGTGGTGTATCTGTGATGGAAGAAACACTAAATTGTTGTAGCATTACAAAATTGTTGTATTTTAATTATTTCTTTTAATTTTTTAAACTTGTCTGTTCTGTTTTTTGTGACTCCATTTTTTTTTTCTGGCCCTTATGTTATGTTCCGGTGTGCAAATTGCATTTTATTACAACAATCATTGCACATTTCATTAATTTTGCCAGTTGCGTTGGTATTGCTTTAATTTTACCCACACATAATTTATTTGCATTTTTATGGCATTGCTTATTCATGTTCAGGAGATTTTATTTTAATAAACAAGTAATTACTTATCTATTAAAGCAAATTGCATGATTGTTAACATTCATATATTTATTGCATAATTTTGTATATATTTGAATAGATTAGGTAATTATGCATTCTTATTTTACAAAATAAATATTGTTTGTTAAATGTTAACACTAGTAGGTGGGATATTTTGGATATAGAATTTGTAGACGCGCTCTTCATGTAAATGGGGTATGGTTGGAGAGTTCATTATCACTGTGTTTTCTCTAATTTATTTATCATAATTGGTACCACCGTGGGCGATACAATAATTTCGGGTTGTGATCTGGACCACCGGTTATCTGAATAGTGAAAAAAATTAAGGTGAAAAACAACCCAACCGATCCCAACTAGAAAAGTTAATGTTTTGGATTTTGTATATTTATGTAAAAGCAACATGTTTATCTGTCTAATTATACATGAATAAGGATAAAACTTTTCTGATTTGATGGCTCATGTGTCATGCATCTCTTCTCATCTTTATATACTCAAAATTTAATGTAGCTCTTAAATAAATGCCCCCCTATTCTATTCCTACATTTCAATACTGCGAGGCTAATTACATTGTTATTATTATACACTTTTCAAAATAAAAAATAAAATAAGAGCATTCATTCTACACACATTTATCTTTTCAAAAATAAAAAGGAAAAAAAAATTGTTTGAGTCCAATATTTACTGAATATAAACTTCTTTTTTTTAAATCATTGACAGAGGCTGTCAAAGTTACAAGAAACATAAACTATTTACAACCCGGCCCCTACAACTAACAAAATTTAAACACAACTCTCCCTCCTGCAAAATCAACCAGATTTGACTTCATCACATTAAATCAACAATAGAACATATATTTTAGAAAAAAAAAAAAAAATTAGGTATCCAATGAACAATAGAACATATATCTGACTTCATCACATTAAATCAACCAGATTACAAGATCAACAATCGAAATAGATAAATGCAAGAAGCTAAGAACAATGCATCTTAAGTATTAAATAATCACAAACTTTTTCAAACGACTCCAAGTCCTCTGAGCAAAAGCTACGACCACACAAAGTTTGTGGACAAAAATATTGTGAGAGTTGGTTTGACTGATGTATTATTGCATTATATATATATTTTTATTTTGTTTTAATTAATCCACTCTGAATAAAGTCAAAATTGTTGTAAATTAAAGAAAACAAAAGTAAATAAGATATTGAGAATTTATAAAAATGACTATCTTTTGCTCATATATTTTTTTTATTTTTGTGTGTCATACAAACTTACAATTCTTCTATTTATAGGCTAGAAAATATAAATGACAAGCCACTATAAATTAATTGTATTGGTTAATGTGAAGAGATAAAACATAAATATTTAAGAAGAATTCTAAAGTAATCAGTGAAAAATAAAATTAACATCCATAACTTAATTTATTTGTAACAAAAATAATTTTGTTAGTATTTTTATCCGAGATTTATTCTATTTAAATAGGATGTGTTATCACAGCGGAGCGGGATTTCTGTGCAAGAATTGGACAAAAATAGATATCTCGGGTCACTCCCAGTGGTTAAATTTGCCTTGAACCTTCACTTGCCGCACGACTGATCACATAATCTATGACACAGCAAAGTCAGGAAAATAATTTAAATCCGCAGATCTAATCCGATGGCCTGTGAATCATTTTGTTATCTAGTGGCTTAGATCTGACGGCTTATGTACCGTCAATTTCTCCAGTCCCGGTCAACTGTCTTTACCCGAGTGACTGAGTCGCTTGAAACTTCTTTTGGGAAAATAGGGACGCGTTTTCTCTCAAATTTTTTATTAATACTCTAAAAAAATAATAGAAATGACAAATATGTCCTCTTTTTTGTTTGTTTTTTTTTAATGGCTAACCGCCTCCCAGAGAGGCGGCCCACTCTCACTACTAGACCGTCCCCCACTGGAGCAATCAGCTTCCAATACCAGACCCTCCTCCAGTGGAACGATCAGCTATAAAACCTATATATATTGGTATTTTCTCTCTTCTGCTCACTCAAAACTTATTTCAACATCAGAGCAAAGATAAAGATAAAGATAAAGATAAAAAGAAGGGAGAATTTCATATATACCACTCAAAAACTGTGAAATTACTTATTTACCATCCAATTTTCTATAATTAAATATTTACCATCTAAAAATCTAATAACTCACATATTTATCCAATTAATCAAAAAAATGAGATTAATTAAGTTTAAGATTATATAAAATATAACTAATAAGTTATTTAATCTCTTCTCCTTCTCTGTCCCTCGCACAAATTTATGTTCCATCTTTTTTGACGTAACTTCCTATTTTCGCTTAAACTCTTCTCATCTCGTCTCTCCTACTTAAACTCGGAGAGAAGAGGTAGAAGATTCAGATTTAAGGATTCAAATTCCAGCTTGATCGTCTAAAAATAAGGTAACCGCTCCAATTTTTTCAACAAAATAACTCATACTAAATTCAACGATGATATCACAACCCGTTATTAAAGTAGTAACTGAGTTTGAGAATCTATGTTTTGTTACTGGCTCAGTTTAGAATATCTGTTTTTAATCTTTTATATTGAATATAAAGGAACGGTTCTAAGAAAAGAAAGAGAGGGTGCTAAGTTAATCCTTGATTAATTATAGTTTTAAGAAAATTAAACATAATTAATTTGAGTTTTGGGTATATTTGATATATACTAAAGTTATATTGAGTAAATATGTGAGCTTTTAGATTTTTAGATGGTAAATATGTTATTACAAAAATTTGGATGGTAAATATGTAATTTCACAGTTTTTGAGTGGTATATATGAAATTCTCCCTAAAAAGAAAGACAAGAATATAAAGGCGATTTCGGGTGATTTTTTTGGCGACTACAAGTAATTTTTTTTAAATTACTCTTTAATTAATAATTAATTACTTTCTAATTACTTTTTGATTAATTTTTAATTACTTTTTAAATTCAATAGTTCTACTACATTTAATTAAGAGGTGACTAAGTGTCTTTCTATTGTACACCTTTTTTATGTACTATTTCATCGGCTACATATTTTTCCGTATAAATCGTGTTTTAAAGTTTGATTAAAAGCACGTTTAGTAGATCTGAGTCGTCTGTTTTTGATCTATGCGTAAATTTTGATAAAATCCAATCGTATGTTTTTTATCCAGTCGTAGGAAGAATATTTCTGATCCGGTCGTCAGTTTTATCAAAAACTTACGATTGAATTTTATCAAAAATTTACGTCTGAATCAAAAACTACAACCTGATAAAAAATATTCTCGGTACGACCGGATCAAAAATATTCTCCCTACAACCCGGTCGTAGGGAGAATATATATATATATATATAGAGATGGGCTATGGTGCATTGCAATGCATAGGCCATGGTGTGCATTGGACCATAAATCACCGATTCAAAGTCCACATGACCGATCCAAACCGTTCATCTTGTTCTCCATATTAATATGTGCTTGGAGACCAAATTTTACATTTTTTGGAATTTTTTTACTATTTATTAAGCCACTTTGAAAATCGCTGATCCAACGGTGGCTTCTGATTTTACTGTTCCAAACAGTCACCGTTGGATCAGCGATTTTCAAAGTGGCTTAATAAATAGTAAAAAAATTCCAAAAAATGTAAAATTTGGTCTCCAAGCACATATTAATATGGATAACAAGATGAACGGTTTGGATCGGTCATTTGGACTTTGAATCGGTGATTTATGATCCAATGCACACCATAGCCTATGCATTGCAATGCACCATAGCCCATCTATATATATATTTTGGTTCTCTTCCTCAGAATATGTGGTTAGATGGTGAGGGGATTGAGCGTAACGTAACGAACAAATATCAGACCGGGACATCGTACTGTGCATCAATTCAAACATGCTCATATGATTTTGGCATCTTTTGGACCGTGTCTTTTGACACTAGGAATAAAATGTGACCGTGTAATTAATGGTTAAATTATGGCCTCAATTGCCATCTTCGTTGCACCTTCCAACAAAACACTTGGCCCGACATTTTTATTGTTACCATATTTAAAAAAAAAAAAATCAAAACACCTGACTGAGACGTTTCCTTTCTTTTTTTTCTCCTTTAACAGTGAGAAGTTTGTCCATAACAATACTCAAGTCTGTCAAGTCTGTTAAGTCTGTCGTTGTCTCCCTCAGATTTTGAAAAATTCTATTAAATATTCAGGCCACACAGACAATTTGCGGTCCCATTTAATGAAGACTGCACAGTCAATTTGCAATCTCAGACTGAACTCACTGGAGGAGATTTAATCTACGGTCCAACCTACTTTTTTTTTAAGAAAACATTTATTAATAATAAACAAATAAACTTTAGCTCAAACTTTGAGATATGTCAGACAGACAGAAGACACGAATTCTCTTATTTTTATAATCAAACTTTGTTGACACAAATTTCAAATATGAATGGTCATGGTTGGTTAACAACAATACAAAATGGTACTTAATTATAACAAGTTGACACAAACTTTGAGATATGTCAGACAGTTAGAAGATGTGAATTTCTCTTAAATCAAATATTTATAATCAAACTTTGTTAACACAAATTCCAAGAAAAAAAAGAAAAAAAATTAAAACTGAGCCGCAGATTATCTATGTAGACTGCGGACCTTAGTATTTGAGTCTGTAAATTGGCTCTGCAACCTAGGTAAAACTCGAATTCACCAGAAATGGGGGTGTTTTGGTTTATTTTTTATTTTTGAATTATGCTATTAATAAATATTTAAGAGTAAAATGTCATAAGTACTGTAAAATTGACTATATACTTAGTATGTAATTACATAATTTACTCTCACTCTCATTTGATCTCCATAGTTTAAAAGTTTACCTACCGCCCTACTTGTAAAGCAAGACATATTTGAGTAGAACTGGGGTGTTCTCAAGCTCGCCAACCTCCTTCGTGAGCTTAACTCATAAACTTATCGGATTGGCTTCAAACGACGCATGTAAACAATTGAAGCTGATCTACTTCACGAGTAATACATTTACATGTCAAGTTTATAAATTTTCGAACTAATTTAGGATAAAGTCAAGCTGAAAAAAAAAACGATTTATAAGTTAATTTTAATGTGGTCATTTTTCAGTTTTTTTTACCGCTTAATTTATAAATTTGATATGCAAACACATTGCTCGTGAAGTAACATGGTTTCCACAATTTGATTGCTTTATTTGAAGTCCATCTGATAAATTTTTTAATAAAGTTCACCAAAAACATGATGAGCTTAAAGAACACCCCGGTTCTACTCAATATATTTCTCTCAGCCAAGCACTACTACTTATATATGAAATTTCAGTATCCTTGATTACCAAGGAGAAATGAAGAAAGAGCAATAGATTGATATATATACAGAGTAAAGCTAGTGTGCACTATGTTCACCAAGCTTTTAAGTTCAAAATTTATTGAGATCATTTTGATAAGCATAACTCTAAAATCTATCAGATTAATCTCAAACGACAAATCCAAACTGTCAAAAACCAATCTAATCCACGAATAATATGACATGTGACAATACATATCTGTAGTGCAGTGTGGTGCCACATGCTGAATCAAGCTGCCACAACCTTTGGCCCTGTACCACAAGTCATGGAGAATCATGTAAATAATTACATTCCAAGATTTTAAGATTGATTCACGTTTTGATTCAGTCAGAAGCTGACAATTGTCATCCTTTGTTTTTTTCTTTCGTACATTCTCGAGTTAGTTATATATTTATGAAAGTTAAAAATATCGTGCATCATTGAGTGGTGGTTCTTTTAATTCATGCTTAAAAAAATCTTAGACATTGCCACACTCTTTTGAACATCTTTGCGATTCGCTGTATCTGGTCAATCACCGTAAAATCCAAATTAATTTTCAACCAAAGGATGGCACGAGTGCAATGTGGGCTAATTCTCTTCCACCCTTTATTTAGATTCTAAACTCTGCTTCTGGAACTAAACACCGCTTAATTAAATGGAAATCACATAACCTCGCGGTGTTCTGACAGAGACCCACGTGTCCCTACTCTCCCTCACACAGCTACTCCGAAGCAACCTCTTCCAGCCGTCCACGTGGCAGCAATCTGTGGCCTCCGCGCTTCTTAATTGTCACTGGACGAACAAACGGGCCACCGTTAATTTAAAAGGGGTGGCCCAAATTCACCAGCTCCATTCATTGGGTTCCCAGGTCTGTGTACTACTGTGCATGTACTAAATGACAGTTATGCCCACGTATTGTTCAAAAAATGACCGCCTACGGAAGGGTGTTTTTGTCATTTTCTTAAAAAAATATATCTAGAGAAGAGATGTGCTACCAATAGTACAGTGATGTGGGAACAGTGAAGATATTTTGGTTGCAGTATCAATACTTTATTCAGCTTGCGACTAACGAATAATTTAGGCAAAAAGTAGACTTTTTGATATCCTCTTCTATAGGTGTGTACAACGGGCGGATCGAAGATATTTTATTAAAATTTGAATCCAATTCGATTACACCGGGTTAAAAGAATTATTTACTTGACCTATTCATAATCTAATCCAACCCATCTATTTTTTTATATACGGGTTATACGGATTAGATGGGTTAAACGAGTTATAATTTTGATCGAAAATCTATTATATATCTTTTTACTATTTTTATTAAAACTATGTACAAATAAAAGTGGCAAACATAAATAAAATATAAATAATTTAGCATATAATATCCATAACAAAAAAAAAAAAACATATCCAGAATGTAACATCCTAAAAAAAAAGACAACGACATATAACAATCGTATATAAAATTCATGAAATAAAAAAAAAACATAACAATTCAAATTCATGTAGCGGATCATCCTTTCAACAGATATCTGATTTTTATCAAAGCTTAAACGAGTCAGATATCTCATATTTTGAGTGACCTACGTGTCCAGTGCCTATTCAGGGATAACGCAGGGCCCAGTATTGTTTAAGCTTTGAGATTCATGCATAACGTCTTTGAACAGTTGAGATTTTCCAAAAAGTCACACAAAATATGAGATATCTCAGAGGATGCGAATTCAGCCTAAACACAGCACTCATCCTTTCAACAGAGATCTTCTGTGATTTATTTCATGTAGCGGGTCAAACTGAATGAATTATTCCTTCACATAGGTTTGAGGCCGGGTCTGGGTATAAACGGGTTATTAAGAGCAAACCCATGACCCGACCCAAAGTAACGGGTTTGTCAAAATTTAACCCGTACCCGACCTAATAACATCTCAACCCAGTAAAATACGGGTCGGGTCGGACGGGTCAGACTGGTCGGGTGGGTCGACAATATTTTTGTACACCCCTACTCTTCTAGAAATGTAGGTTGAATGTATGCATTCAATTTTTTTGATATAAACGTTTATATTTTGGTAATTCTTATGTCCGATAGAGGAGTGCACACATTTATTTAACATTATTGCAAACATGTATCTATATTTTCAACATAATTTTGTTATTGTTTGAAATAGAAACATTGTTATTATGTTTTATAAAAATCAAAATGGCATTGTAATTAGATTTGATTAAGTAATAAGACAATGTCTTTAAAATTTTATAAATTTAAAATTCAACTGAGATTTGAGAAGTGTCTTATAAATAATGAATTTATTTTATTTAAAAAAAAATCAAAAGTGACAGAGCAAAAAGAAAATATAAATCCTTCAATTATTTCCATCTAGAAGTCAAGGCTCACTCACAGCCACAGCCCACAGGCTCTAATAAGTAAGAAAACAATAGAAAAAAAAAATACTTTCAATTGAAAAAAAGTAGCTAAGAAGCGGACAAAATAGGGATAAAGAAAAATAATAGAATTGACAAAATAAGGTGGACGACCAGGTGGCAGTTCGAGTGGGACGAGGTTTTGTGGACAAGCATCCTTCTACGACCACTTCATTTATTTATAACCAAAACCTTTTTTCTTTGTTTATTTTATAACCAAAACTTATTTTATTCACTTTTATTGTGTACCGTGTGTATAATCCTGCCGTGTTGAAGATCAACTAATAAAATCCTTTTGAATTGTCCCTTTTTGTGAAATACATCCAATTGACAAATAATATGTATTTTTAATAAAATATCTGTTCCGGTGATTTTTTTTTTAATCCACTGAACCCAATTATCCAATTACAGAATGAAACGACATTAATTGTATTCTTATCTACGAGTTGATGCATGATTTCAAGGAAAATACATATGACGAATTGATTATAGATTGCATATATACAATACTATTTCATGAGGTGGAAATAAAGTTCTAATTATGCATTTTGGAAGATGAGTAGAACTAGGATGTTCTTAAGTTCATTAAGTCTTTTAGTGGGCTTAACTCTAAAACTCATTGAATCTGTTTCAAATTACAAATTTGAACAGTTGAAATCCGTCTACCTTACGAATGATGCGTCTACATGTAAACATTTTAAACATTCGAATTAATTTAGTATAAAGTTAAGCAGTCAAAACTAGAAGGTTAATAAATTAATTTTAATGCATTTATTTTTTTAATGTTTTTTGATCACTTGGCTCTATGCAAAATTAATTTCAAAATTAAAAAATTCTACATGTAGACGCATCACTCATAAGATAGATCGGAGGGAAAGCTTTTATCAAAAATCTACACGATACTCCCCTCCGCACACTAACCGTATCCTCTATTTTCTCTCCGATTCTCCCTTTCTGGAACAGGTGAAGGCCCACCTAACCGGATGGCTAGTGAGATCTCCCCTCTGCACGGTGATTTCTCATTCCCCTTCCTCCGCGTATCCTCTTCTGAAACTGAGCCTAAATCACAGACACATGCTTCATCAATAACATAAGAAGGATTTTGCATATAAATATCAAATTAGTTGATTACATCACTGGATTCTCATACAAGCGAAATTCATGATACTTTTGGTTTTTATTTGCATTAGAATAAAAGATTATAAGTTATGGAGCATGATGTGATGCCTAAACAAATCAATTATAAATCAAACGTATCAAATTGATTATATCGGTGTATCTTAATAGGATAAAAAATAGGGGTGTCAATGGTACCTTTTTAGCCGTTTACCCGACCCGTATCGTATTCGATAAGGCGGGTATGGGTAAGGATTTTTTTTCGTTAGCTTATTGGGTATGAGTATGGGTAAGAATTTTTTTTCGTTAAATAAATGGGTAAGGGTATGGGTAATGACTATTTCGTACCCATTACCCTATAGGGTAATTATAAAATTCAAATATATATTCAATTCAATTTTTAACCCACTTAAATGTATACTCAATTCAATTTTTAACCCACTTAAATGTATATTCTTATTTTTGAATTTTTATTCTTTATAAAAAATAATTTAGTTGGAATTGATTGCACATTTATTTTATTTTTTATTAGAAATACAATTATATATGTGTTAAAATGAATCAGTTTTTGATGTTTAATTTGTAAAATATAATAAAACTAATTATTATACTAGTATTATCCGTTATTCACCCGCTACCGTTTCGTTACCCGATAATATTAACGAGTAAGAGTAGAGTAGGGTAAGATCAATTTTTAATGGTTATGGGTAGGGTATGGGTAATGTCAATTATAATGAGTATGGGTATGAAAATGTCTCCACCCGACCCGTACCGTATCCATTGACACCCCTAATAAAAAAGGGCCATTGATTTCTTTTATTCTTGTTAAAATTTTACAGTTCACATACAATGCAATATTAATTAAGATCAACTAATGAAATCCACGTATGTTCCGTGTTACTTTAGTAAACATAGGGTGAAAGATATGAGTCGTCTCCTCATTTAAAAACTACGCAATATTACACGAGCATCTCAAATTTACACCGTTTGACGGGCACCTGATTCGTGATTTACCATTTTTTTATTTCTTTTTTATATTCTTCCAAGCCAACTCGGAGTCTCGGACCTCCCGTAATCTCAGCCTCAAATTTAATATAAAATATATTCCACAAAATCAAAATATCAGCCCTTATAAACCATCCATTAACCATCTCACCTACTTTATAAATGATACATTCATCCCCCCGTCTCTTTCCAATCAACATTGCTCTCTCCTCTTCTCTTCGCTCCTCAAGACCATAGCCACCAATTTCTCCAAGCTCGAATTTCTCTCTTCCCCTGGATTTACGTGCAATTCAACAAATTACCTCGTATTCGCCTGGATTCCGATTCAAACCGTGTAGAAGGCCTTCAATTACCAACTCAGGATCGCAACTTAAAGGAAGCAAACTGGGAGTTGGAAATCGCAAGTCGACTTACCTGCAGGTGGACAGAATGAAACGCAAAAGTTGTGAGCTGTGCAACGCAGTTTCATCGGTCTACTGTGCCGCAGATTCAGCCTTTCTGTGCTCCTCTTGCGATGCATCCGTACATGGTGCGAACTTTCTAGTGGCGCGTCACGTGCGCTGGACCCGTTGCGTCCCGTGCGGATCCTTACTTATGATCTCTGGACCGGAATCCGATCCTCTAAGGCGCCTGTGCGGCACGTGCAGATCCTGCCCGGCACAGCCTTGTTCTTCTTCGCATTCTGATGCGAGCTCTTGCTTGTCTACGGTGGAGTCGAAGAAAAGGAGGAGACAAGAGACGCCGCCACGTGGCAGTCGTGTGAAAACGAAACGCGGGAGGAATGCGCGGGAGGCGGAGGTGGAGGCGGTTAGGAGGATTGCACGTGCAAGGAAGCTGGTGGCACGTGAGGAGGAGGGATGGGCTGAGTCCGATTAATGGGCTCTTCTTCTTCTCTCTTCGCTTTTTCGGGTTTATCCGCTTACAGGACCATTTCAATTTTACTATTTGTTGGTTGGTATATTGCATTTTTATATGTTTAATTTCCTTTTTTTTTTTTTGTAATCTGTATTCTGTAATAGACCTTTTCATATCAAAGTTAGATCATAGATTATCAATCAACAAGTTTTTCACTTTTTATCTAGTGTTTTGTGACCTTACTATTTACTATTTGGTGATTTTCCACTGTTAACTACTGCCTTTGCCTTTTCGAAGCAAAGTGCAGTAGGCTTGAACTCCTCAGCTATCTAGCAAGGTTACAAATTACAATTCACAAAGAGGTAGTCAGGTAGAACTGAAAAGAAAGGGACGCTAGAATTGTGAGCTAACTTAGAATTTGAGAATAGCACTAACCAAATAAATTGTAGGAATAGAGAATAGTGAGCTGATCCGAGCTATTCATGATTTTCGGAACATCTAACTTTTCATTCAAACATAAAATAGCAGAACAACTTTTTCATTAACCCTAACTTTTTGGCTATTATATATATCTATTTCTTCATCACTCAAACATAGGTGAAGAAGACAACAAGGTAAAAGCAGTTGGACCTGGCATTAAGCGTCCAGAATTATTTTTATACCTTGTCTGGAATGAATGGCAAAGTATATAGTGTTGAAAGATTTTTAATAAACTCTATCTCGAGCTAAATTTTATAATTTCTATCTCTGAAAAGAACAATATCTACAATCAACTGTGCTAAATATGATTATTATATATTATAATTTATAATATATTTTATTCAATCTTTGTGGGTAAATTTATTAAACATTTTTTTTTTTCAAACATGAAATACAATAAACCCTACTAAATAGCCATAAAATAGTATCGAATTTACATTATAAAGATCTAACATTGAAATAATTTGAATCTCTAACTTTAAGGCTGTGCTCCACACAATTAGGTGAAATATCGTTCATTAAAGGGAAGGAAAGGGAGCGGAGGTGGAATCCCAGTAGCCCGGATCCGACCGAGCTGTTTTTGTGCTCCAAAAGAGGAAAATCAAAGAGAAAATAGAGGGGAGTGGAGGGAAGAAAGGTTGAGTTTGCTGTACAAGAGCTCTGAGATTTGTCACCTCAAAATCAGAGTGTAGAGGGAGTGAAATCAGCGCTGATCCCTCTCTTTCTCTTCCGTTCTTTCCCTTTACGCGAAGGTTTCTGAAGCACAGCCTAAGAGAATGGCATGGGAAGAGAAAAGAGGTGAAAAATCGGTAGGTTTCAGAGAAAATGGAATATGAACAAGAACGGCGGAGAGTATTTTGTAGGGGCTATGACATTTAACAAATTTTCATTTCAATTCTAACAAACATTCATTTTAATTCATTAGAAGATCTCACTGTGACGGGTTGCTGTGCTGCTGCTTCTCAAATTAATTGGTTTTTTTTTTTTTTTTTATCTCTGCTGGATGTTTTTCTTGATCTTACACCACAATAGATCGGCTGGTTGCTCAGGTATCATTTTTATCCTAATTATCAATATTGGGCTCAATTTATATCAATTTAATCATGTGAGTTTTTGCAATGACCCTGGTGCAGAGAAAGGGCGAACAGGTCAGTCGCGACCCGGAAGAACTGGAGACGAGGAGCACCGAACTGACGGTCTCGAAGAGAGCATCCATTTCAGTTAGTAATAGGCAACAGTTAGTGAAACTGTTAGTTATGATTAGTTTGTATTTCACATTTTATAGTGCTTACATAAGGAGTTGATGTAACACTGACAAGGAATATGAAAATGAATAAGAATTTTGTGTGTTTCTCTCTTGTTTCCATTTACCGTTCTTTTGTATTCAAGATCCGATTTCTCCGTATTCTTAATTTCCACCCCAATTATCCTTTATTTCCGTCTCAACATTCTTTAATTGAGTTTGTTTGATAAGCTGTTGAGATCAAGAATCGCAGCAGTTTTCACATTGTTTGTTTGCATTGATCGATGATTGCTTATACATTATACGGCTCAATTGAACTCTTTGATTTTAATCAACAACTAAAAAAATATGCCATGTATAAATGTCTTCTTCAGCTTGGTTCTAAATTAAAAAAAAATAATGATGATTGTTTGGTACTAGTTTTATGGTTAACACAAAATGGGGAATTTTTGCAAATTATAATTAAAAATTGATTCTAACACTTATTGTAGATCTCGATTATAAAATAATTGAAGCCTACTAACAATAAGGAGTAAGGCTACGGTGCTATGGCTCAATATTCGAGTTTTTAAAATCTTAACGGTCGATCCGAACCGTTCATCTTGTTTTCCATATTAATATGTGTTTGGAGATCAAATTTTATATTTTTTAAATTTTTTTTACTATTTATTTAGATAAGTAGAAAATCACTTGATCTAAATTTTTTTGCATCATTCAGATATTTGATTTTCTACTTATCTAAAAAAATAGTAAAAAATTTCCAAAAAATGTAAAATTTGGTCTCCAAACACATATTAATATAGAAGAACAAGATGAACGGTTCGGATCGACTGTTAAGATTTTGAAAACTCGAATATTGAGCCGTAGCACCATAGCTCTCTATGCAACCCATAGCACCGTAGCCTTACTCTAACAATAAGTATATCAAACAGAAATAAATCTGCTACGATCCCAAGGAATTGTAGGGTCCCTGCAATTTCAAATCCAACCTTTTATTTTTTAGGTTGTACAAATCTCTATAAAAATTGCATTTTATGCATGAATTCCAAAACAAATGAAAGGTTGGATTTGGAATTGTAGCAAAATTATTTCCATATCAAACGGGTAAAGGTCATTTTTTGAAAAAAATTTACAATTATTACATCCTATAATTTTAAATAAGTAGAAAAATAATACACAATCTAAATTGTATCTAGACCTAGCTTGCTATTAGGGTTTGGATCACGGACAGGGCACGGGCAGGCCAGGCATATCCGGGGACGGGCACGGGCACGGGTACAGCGGGTATACGGGTACCACGGGTCAAGCATCACGGGTTTTTTTTTCAAAAATTCTGTCATGCCTGTCTTATACCCGTGCCCGTTGTACCCACGGGGGACCAGGCGGTCCGGTCAAATTTTTTTACGGTGTTGTACGAATATTATTACGTGTTTATAATTTGACTTTTAAAATCTAAATAGTTCAGTATCAAATGGTGTCTATAAATAAATAAAATTTGTAACTTATATATAAAAATTATTCGTGCGAAAAATTTGTATATTTATTCGGCCAATTACAAATCTATTTTTTTTTTACACGTGTTTATAATTTATTTATATCTCGAAATTTTTAGTTTACATTTTAAATTGATAATATATTTTCTAAACGTTCATTTTAAATTAATAATATATTTTTTAAACGTTCATTTATTTTTAATAGGTTAAATAAAATATAAATAAAAAATATATTAAAACAATATAAACGGGTACGGGTACACGGGTATAGGGTACAAGGGCACGGACACGGATACACAGGTTCACGGGCACAGGCTCACGGGTACGGATAAACGGGTACTACAGTCCGGGTATGCCCGGGTATTTTATCGAAAAACTGAGTCTGGTCTGTTTAATGCCCTTACTCGTGTACCCGTTTACTCGTCCTATATTCGAGCTCGGGCATGGGTACCCCGGGCATAAGGCACGAACGAACCGGACACGGGCTGCCCGCCTCGGATTTTGTTAATACACTACTTGCTATGTATAAACATCTCTATATGATAGGATCGCTAATGATGAATTGCCGTGTAAATTAATTTTGTCATATAATCATTAAATTTTACCATCCTGTGGGACCCCTCGTTAGTACGTGTCCTCTGAGATATCTCAACTTTTGCGTGACCAACGTGTACGGTGCCTATTCGGAGGGATAGCGCAGGGAGCAGTATTATTTGTGCTTTGAGGTTTGTGCAGAATGTATTGAACGGTTGAGATTTCCATAGAAAACAATCAAAGTTTGAGATATCTCAGGATGCGTATTACTTTTCCGTAATTAATTTTGTTTTTTTTTTGTTTAGGAGACGTAATTAAATTGCTCGTCAAGTCGTCATAAAATGAGTTAATAACCCATTTGTTCGGCAACTTTTTAAATCCCAGCGTTGCTACACTTCACACTTGCGTCTTTTGAGATTTCTGCGGAAGTGCAATCGCTAGGGTTTCGTTCCTTCACGCTCCACCTTCTCTCTCTCTCTCTCGATCTCGGTCGATCAGGCACCGGACGGCGGACGCTTCTTTGGTAAATCTTCTTCCTCTACTAGTTGTTAGCAAAATTACTGTTTTTGTTTGAGCTGTTTTGCTTCGCGTCTTATTTGAAGTTTAATTCGATTTCTATTTCGACATCGTATTTCCTTTAACTGGGAAGGATGCATTATTGGTTTGATATACCATTATAGGCGGTATACTATTTTACTCTTCTTTCCAATGCAACGTCCTTTTGGTCAGATTAATTGTCTTCCTAATTGTGGTTAAATTTTTCCCTACACATTGCAAATTAAAATGATAGTTCTTCAGTTTATATTTTATATTTATCGCCAGCACCTTGAATTGTCCCCCAAATTGTAATTTTTGCATTCATTTTGCTACAATAATTTACTAATTGTTGGATTTTAGTCGAGAGCGCTAGAGAAAACGGGGATAATATGAATTAATAATTGGAGAGAAATTGTTTTGTGAAAACTCGTCTATTACTCTTGTAAGATAGATATAAATAGAAGAAAACCATTTTTTTTCCTTCTAAAAATAGGAATATTTGCATGATCTCTCCTCTTCCCTTGGAAAATTAAACCATATAAAAAATGCAATTCACGTGATCTTTGTTGAAGTTCCTTATTGAAAGGGAAAAAAAAGCTCGTGTCTCAACCTATACCCAATGATGGGATGCTCTTGGACCCGTGTCAATTGGCCAATCAAAATCAACATTTACTAAAAATGAGAAAACCTTTCATACATTGATCTCTATATTGCAATATTAATCAAATGGGTTGGGTCTAAAGATATCCTCTAATTGAGAAGTGCATGAACATGCAAAGGTGAACAATTGGGGGAGGATTTTTTAACCTATCTTGCAACTTAATTGCATTTGGTTTGCTCGCTACTAATACCCAAGCAAGGGTAAGAGGGCAGCCTCTATTTTGTTCCTTGTTTCCAATCATATCTTTATCGATCCCGCAACAGAGTTACAAGGCTCAACATTGGATGAATATGATATCTAGGAAAACTGCATCAGGTACTTCTAATTTCAACGCAATAAGAATAAATCTGGTAGAAAGCTAAGCTAGCAAATTTTACGGTCCATAGCAACTTGATTTTGTTAATTTATTTGGATCTGAATTTAAATAATGTATAACAAATGCATGTTCATTTTAGGTCCTTAATGTAATGGGTCATTAACTTTGGAGAATTACAATTAAAATAATATCTAACAAATTCATGTTCAGATACCCATTTGAGAATATTTATGTTATTTTGAACTTTGGATTACAATATTAGATGCAATTTCATGTATACCCTACTAAAATTTCACAATTACATATTTTACCCCTCTAAAATTGAAGATATCATATATATCCTTTGCGAACACAAAAATTACTATCTTTTCAAGTGAAAAATCAGAAAAATAAGTTGTATTTTATGTCTTGTTCAATTTGAGCCTATATAAGGGTTAATCTTACATCTAAGTCAACCAAAAGGACCTTATAAAATCTGAAATACCAAAAACACCGAAAACATACAATAAATTTCAACACTTCTCAAGATGGGCAAAAAATATCCATCAAGTCCATCTTGTTACATAACCTAACTAGATCTATTGAGCTAAGTCATTTGGTGAGGCAATCAGCTACTTGATTTCCAATAGCTACATGATTCAGCTCCAATAGTCCACTTTTCAGTTTTTCCTTTATTAAGAACCTATCGATCTCCACATGCTTGGTTCTGTCATGCTGCACAGGATTGTTAACAATGCTGATCGCTGACTTGCTATTGCACCATAACTTTATTTGGGCTCCGTGATTCACCTTGAGCTCTACCAATAACCTCTTCAGACATAACATCTCAGCAACTCTCAATGGCATGGCCCTATACTCAGCTTCTGTCGTCGATCTCGCAACAACCGGCTGCTTCTTGGTCTTCCAAGAGACTAAGGTTCCCTCTACAAACATGAAGTAGCCAAATGTGAACTTTCTGTTATCGAGGCAATTAGCCCAGTCAGAGTCACAATAGCTCTCAATGTTCATGTGTCCATTCTGCCTGAAAATCGGGCCCTTTCCTGGTGCACTCTTCAGGTACCTCAAAATATGATACACTGTGTTCATATGGCTCTTCCTAGGGTCATGCATATAGCGGCTCACCACGCTCACTACTAATGAGATATCGGGACGAGTATGACTCAAATAGATCAATCTGCCTACCAGTCTTTGGTACCTCTCACGATCAACTTATTCTCTTACCTTTGCACTTATTTTGGCATTCACATCAATTGGACATCAATTGGAGAAACTGCAGGCCTGCACCCTAATATGCATGTCTCTGTGAGCAAATCTAGGAAATACTTCCTTTAGATAAAACAATCTCCTCTGCTCCACGAGCCACATCTATCCTAAGGAAGTACCTAAGTTGTTCCAAATCTTTCATCTCGAAATCCTTCTCCAATTGTCTTTAACTGTGTAATTTTTTCCTCATCATCTACAGTAATGATTATATCATCGATATATACAGCCAGCATAGTAATTTGACTACTATGTTGTAGAAAGAAATGTAGTCGGTATTGTTCTGCTGATAGCTCATACCTACCATGGCCTTCCTGAACCTATCAAACCAAGCCTAGGGGGACTGCTTCAACCTATAAAGCGACTTCTTGAGCTTGCACACCTTATCCACTATCTGGTTTATGTCAAACCTTGATTGAACCTCCATGTACACCTCCTCAAACAAATCACCATGAAGAAAAGTATTCTTCACATCGAGTTGGTGTAATTGCCATCCCTCGTTCGCTGCCATGAAAACCAGTGTCCTCATTGTGCTCATCTTTGTCACGGGTGCAAAGATCTCATCATAGTCAATGCCATAGGTCTGACTGTACCCCTTCACTACCAATCGAGCATTGTAGCGCTCAATGAGACCCTCTAGATTATGTTTTATTGTGAAGACCCACTTGCATCTAACAGTCTTTTTGCCTGGTGGTAGTGACACAAGTTCCCAGGTTTTGTTCTTTTTGAGAATCTTGAGCTCTTCTAGCATGGCTGCTTTTCATTTCGGATCCTCCTTAGCAACCTGCCAACACTTGGATAAAGACAGTGTCTAATGATGCAATGAACACTCTATGCACAGGTGATATGTGTGAGTAAGAGACAAATCGGGTAATCTCATGTGGAAAACCATATTGGCCAGGAGGAATGTCCGCATTCTCGCGAGTCTTTCTTATCAATAGGGGAGTGGGAGTAGTAGAAAAAGGAATCATATCACCCATGTATTTTGAGTTGGAGGTGGATGGTGTAAGTGTTTCAAGAGACGGGGGACTTGCCACGGCTCCCTCACTCTGTTTTTTTGCCTGGTGGTAGTGACACAAGCTCCCAGGTTTTGTTCTTTTTGAGGGTCTTGAGCTCTTCTAGCATGGCTTTTTTTTCATTTCGGATCTCCCTTAGCAACCTGCCAACACTTAGTGATAGAGACAATGTCTAATAATGCAATGAACACTCTATGCACAAGTGATAGGTGTGAGTAAGAGACAAATCGGGCAATCTCATGTGGAAAACCATATTGGTGAGAAGGAATGTTCGCATTCTCGCGAGTCTTTCTTATCGATAGGGGAGTGGGAGTCGTAGAAAGAGGAATCATATCATCCATGTATTTTGAGTTGGAGGTGGATCGTGTAAGTGTTTCAAGAGACGGGGGACTTGGCACTGTAGGCACGGCTCCCTCACTCTGTTTTTTTCTCCTCACATACAACTCACGGTATCTCGACTCTCTCTGAGCCTGAGTTCTACCACATTCGGGCTCAACCACAGCCGAATCCTCCTTTTCCGGTTCAACCATAGCTGAATTCTCAATTGGGCAAGAAATATCACCCACACCCACACTCACCATCCTCATCTCACCATCACTATTACTCTCATCCTCTTGCTTCATACCTCCTGTATCGAATAAGTCTCCAAAGGGTGATGTCGCTTCTGAGTAGTAGTATTGTTCGAGTTCACGAAATGTAACATCCATACTCACAAATAGTCTCCTCTTCACAGGTCTCCAGTACACATACTCCTTTTGAGTACCCCGAGTATCCAACAAAGATACACTTCACAGTCCTTGGATCTAGTTTTTCCATATTTGGTCTGTTGTTATGCACAAAGTACACACAGCCAAAGGTTTTGAGAGGAATAATATCTCCATTCTTATCTTTCAGCATCTCCATCGGGGACTTCCAATCCAACACCCGTGAGGGCATCCTGTTTATCAAGTAGACTGCTATCAGAACTGCTTGCCTCCAAAAGTATTTTGGGACTTTCGTCGAAATCATCATAATCCGATTTACCTCAAGGAGATGTATGTTCTTCCATTCTGCTACCTTATTCTGCTCTGGTATGTATTGGTACGTGGTTTGATGTTTTATTCCCTTGGATGACAAGTACTCCCCAAACGCTCTGTTGGTGTACTTTGTTTCATTGTCAGACCTCACTGCCTTCACAACTGCACCGTATTGAGTTTGAACCCCTTTGTGAAAATACTTGAAGCAAGCAAACACATCACTCTTGTTCTTCTTCAGATAAATTCAAGTCACACGAGAAAAACAATCGATAAAGGAGAATATATATGAATCCATTCACAGTAGTCGTAAAACAAGGCCCCCATATGCCTGAATAAACCAAATCAAAGCTACCAGGACTCCTACCACCAGAACTAGCATAAGAGCTCATGGTATGCTTGCCTAACTCACACGCATTACACACCAGTTTTCCTTTGTTCACCTTTTCAAACAGATGTGGATATAACCTACTCAACACTGAAAAGGAATGACCCAAGCGTCTATGATGGAGCAGCAGCAAGTCCTCCATACTCCTCCCCACTCCTCCAGCTCCCTCTACAATGGATAAAAGGGTCGAGTCCATACCCTCCCTATCCATTTACCGCAAGTCGCTGTACAATGTACCCGTCCCAAGTATTCTGCCTGTCCCCTTCTCTTGGAAGATCACATTGGGAATATCAAACAAAACTACACATTTTAGTTGTGTTATAATGACACTTATGGATAAGAGATTCACCGGAAAAGGAGCATGCAACGTATTAGACAGAGTCAAAGTGTTTGTACATTTCACTGTGCACTTACCAACCACGGGCTGGGCCGTACCATTTGCTGTCTAAATGCTCTCTGGAACTGTTAGGTGAGTATATGAAGAAAGCTTCCCTGCAGCACTAGTCATATGGCGAGATGTACCATAGTCGACTATCCAATATGGTGATCTAGTAATGGGTATAGAGACAAGAGCAAGTGTATCACAAGCATCTGTGGCTGATTGAGCAAAACACGTAAAGTTACTCATAGGTGAAGATAAGATAGATGTGTCCTCTACCACACTCTTCCCATTACCTGCTGCTTTTTGCTTCTTTTTCAGTATCTCCTCACTCTCGTCCTCTGCTATCATCAGATTTGTCCAGTAGTCTCCTCTTTCACCTCTCCTACCACCCCGGTCATAGAAAAACTTCAATCCTTAATAGCTTGTTTATCTTTTATTTTTGCATAATTCAGTTACATGTAGGATTCTTTTATGTGAGAGACAGATCGAGCGAGTGACTTTTTTATATTTCGTGGGGAGGATAAAAGATTTTTGGGATATAGAGTTAGTTTAGATGAAAAAAAGAGCAAATAGGTCAAAAGATTTCTTTAAAATTTTCAAAAAAATAAATATGATATTTACAATTTGGAAGGAAAATATATAGTTTTAAATTTTATGATGTTACACATGAACTTCCACGACGACGTCAGATTTGATACTTACATAGGAGGAAAAAGTGAAAAGTTCAAATATTGGAAATGTAAAGTTGTAAACCAAGGAAATTGCATATTCAAGTTCCACGGGGTTATACGATTGACAACATAAAAGGTGTGCACAGGAAGATACTAGGCTTGGACCATCTTTGAAGAACGGATGGAAGAAAAATAAAGATTTGGTTGAAGCCTTCTCAAGACTTCTTTTGAAAGATATATGGAGAAAAATGATCAAATAAGAACGCCAACTTTTATCGCTATAAATAAATATTGCCAATAAATGTCTAAGATTTGGATATATAAATTGCCATTAATTAGGGTTTTGTGCTTCTATTATGTCCTTTGAATTCGGATTGTATACAATTATTTATAGTTCCTTCTCAAAAAACAACTCAACGACTAATATTATTTTATTTTTTCCATTTTCAAGGAATTATGTATCCTATCTCTACAAGAAAAAGTAGTCATATCTATAAACAAAGGAAGTTGAATGATAATGATCGTGTTTCTCTAGTAGAGAATAAAAGAGCACAAAAAGAAAGAACTCTTAGCAACAAGCCTAAGCTATGATGCCCAATTATCTATAGAAAATAACTCGCAATGTTTATCATCAAATACTGATGCAAAGTTATTTGCAAATTTCTCATCTACAAGGGATTTATGCATCCGCATGCTACGAAATCACGAACTTTTACTAAATAGAAAAGGAGAAGCCAATAGGACTAATAATTGTCAAGATGAGATGCGACGTCTAAAGTGCAAAAGTTGTGATGCTATTGGATACTCTACAATGATGTTGATTTGTGACAATTGCGAGGGACCATTTCATTTGAAATGTAGTGGTGTGTTCTCAAGGAAAGTACTTCCTGACGAATGGTATTGCCATCCTTGTTCAAGGAAGAAGCGAAGAGGAGCACTACAAAACATGAGTTTGGGAAGTGGAAAGGTGATGAAAAGAAGTGCAAAACATGGAAGAGAGAACTCTTCGAAGTCAACATCAAGTATCCGAATTGGTGAAGATTTCCAAGCTGAAGTTCAAGAGTGGTTTGGTCCAATTCATGAGTATGTATTTCTATCATAATGATATTACTTCTAATTTCAAATCATTACTTTTAATTACACCATGTTTAGTTAAAGCCTAAACCATGAAATAAAGGGTTTGTGCCTCAATTATTCCACCAAATGAACTAAAGTTAGGTTGACATAAACTAGCGTGAACTAAACCACCTTCCTAGGTACCTTAAGCCTAAAGTTAGGCTACCCTAAACTATCCTAACTAAACCACCTCCCCAGGTGTCTTAATTTTGTGTTGCGTCATGGATCCACTATCAGTGACTATTTGCAAAATTTACTCATTTCTCTTTCTTTAGACCTCAACCAAATATGAATAAGTAAGGCCGACATAAATCAGAATAACCAACTTAGACCTCCTTAACTTTAGTCCTCGATCAAACATCATCTTTTTGTGTAAAGCTAACAAGAACGATTATGACAAGTTTGGCGTTATAAATATAGAGGCGTGATTACGATTAATGTGCCACCATACTTGGAGGAGGTTAACTTCGTATTTTAGTATTTGTTGTTTACTTATAAATTAGGTCTAGGTATTGCAATCGGGGTGTTCATCGAGCCCAGATTAATTGGTTTTAAACCGAACCGAAAAAGTTTGGATTAAACACTTAAATGGATCAGTTATGTTCATTTTTTAAAATTAGTTTAATTGTTCGGTTCAGTTCACTTTATAAAATTTTAAAACCGATTAGATCGAACAATCGAAAGAAGAGTACAATTTTTTTGAGCCTATAAAAAATTTGTTATGAATGTTTTCTTTCACCTCGAGTATGAAACTCATTAAACCCTAATTCAATTATGTGTATTGAAATAAAAAATTCTTTTGAGTCTATAAAAAAATTCAAAAAATTAACAAAGACTATATTTTTTTAATAACTATTAATCTTCTTATTTCGGTTCAACTTAACAAACTAATAGTTCGGTTTGTTTGGTTTGGTTTTATTTCGGGTGATAAGTTTATTTCGGTCAGTCCGGTTGTATTTTTTTAAAACCAAATAAAATTTTGGCTTGCCTATTTTGTTTCGGTTCTAATCGAATCGAACCGATGAACACTTCTAACTGCAACTAATACGAAACCTTAGATCTTTTGACTCCAATTGTCTAGCTACAATTAGTATAGTTTCGGGATCATAAATAATCGATCCAAAACTCAATTCTTTCAACTCAAATCTTTTTTAAAAGAAAATATTGCATATTAAGATTTTTTAATTTTAAACTAGGTGTAGGTTCTATAATAAATATGAGATCTTAGACCTTTAAATTCCAATAGATATGTCATGTTAGTGCAGTAATATGCTAACAAAAGGTTGTCAAAATTTGTCCCGAAATTTTTAAATATACCATTATTTCAAAAAAGATAAACCAATCCACCACTTTCTCTCAAAATTTTGAATTTTGACATGGCCGCATTCTCAAAATGCGGCCACTTTTATGCGGGCCGCATCTAGGGGATGCAGCCAGCTTTTTTTTTTCTTCTTTTTTTTTCTCTTTCTTCTTTGTGCAGTTCAATCTGAACAGAAAAAAGGGGGTGGCCGCATCCCCTAGATGCGGCCTGAAAAAAGGTGGCCGCACTTAAGGGATGCGGCCATGTCAAAAATCGAATTTTTCAAAAATCATGGTTATTTGGTTTATTTTTTTTGGAAGTATGGTATATTTAAAAATTTCGGAAATTTGTCCTTTTAACTATAATCTTTCTTCGAATAAAACATACAATTTAAAGAACTTTTAATTGCATTTTGAGGTAATTTCACACAAGATAATAAACACTATATTCATTAATATGTAAAATTTTATGTTGAGTTTACTTTATGAATTAATCAAATTAAATATAATATACATTTATTTGTGTGTTTATTATTTCTTTCTTCAAATAAAACACTACAAGTTAAAGAACTTATTTGCATTTTTGAGGTATTTTGACACAAGATAATAAACGCTATATTCCATAATATGTAAAATTTTATTTTTTCTAAGTTTACTTTATGAATTAATCAAATTAAATATAATATACAATTTTTTGTGTGTTTATTATTTGGTGCCTTCAATTGTTATAATCAGGCTTCTAAATAGCTAGCTATAGCGGCGCTATAGCTTTTTCGAACCATAAACGCTAAGCTATGAGATAAAATTGTGCTAACTCAGCTACGACCGCTATAGCTATAATAGCTGACCGCTATTATCGCTATATGAGACCCGCTATAGCTACCGCTATGCTACATGGTTTTTTTTTTGGCAATTTATATGGACTTCTGTACTTCTATTCTTATTTCTAATGCTACATGGTCTTCTACGATAAGTATACTAAACCAAATTATATGCTTCTATTTTTATTTGTGATTTATTCTATCATTCTATATGGAGAAATATTCAAATACTAATTATTCATTTTGATTACTCTTTTTATAGTATTCGTTTGTAAAATTATTATCGTTCGTTTCAATTGAAAGCTGATTTTGATTATTATTATAATTATAAAATGTTTAAATATGTATATTGACTTCATTTACCTTATAAAATTAATTGCTCTTTGTCTATTATAATATGTAATACCATGAAGTATAAACTATTAAATAATGTTACTTTTTAGATTTTTTTTCATTCTTATTTGCGTAATTGATGAAAAGTATAGACTTAGATTAGTTGTCATTTAGTTGTTACATAAATTCTCTAATATTGATTATGTTGATAATTAGTAGAAATATAGAATATAAAGTTTGAAAAGAGAAAATCGCTATGTGTGATAGCTTCCACTATAGCTACGCTATTTGCAATAGCTTTTTTTTTTGTCTCCCCGCTATGCCGCTATAATCGCTATTTAGAACCTTGGTTATAATACTCTTTTTTGTATTGATATTTAAAATTCAAAGGCCAAATGACGAATACAAAGGGGTGTAAACCATAATTTGGAAAATCGGTCGAGTCCGAGTTGACTGGGCCATGTTAGATCAGAATCAATCAGGGGCGATCCGATTTGTACCCAATTTACATGATTGGTAAACTTTTACATTGAAACTCGGTGGATTGTTTTGACTCAGCCAGTTCAATTGAGTTTTGTTCTGAGTTGGGTCGATTCTTACTGATTCACCCGATTCCAAGCAAGGGATGCTTTAAAAATCATGCCCAAGTAGTTTTAGTTTGATTTGACGAAGGTAATTGGAAGGTCATGGGTTTTCGATTTGGGACAAAATGTAATCATTTTGTAGGAGGAGATGCACTTGGCAAAGATATGGTTCATATGATTTTGCTTAGACTCGTTTCACGGTATTAATGTGCCAACACTTTTAAATATGTTAGATAGCTCACGATCCTTATATATGTCCATTGTTGAACTTTTGTGCTTAGGTGCTCCCAATGTGGTTGGTCAATTTCCTTTACTTCCATGAATTGTCGCATTAGTGGTATATATACACACCGTGTGAAATAATATAAACTTTTCAACACCTTTTGATATTCATTTCTTGCAACCTTTCTAAATTTTTTCAAACAAATCGTCTTTCACTACAAACTTGAAACCCCAAATTTGTAATCCAAAAACCAATAGTGAGGCATCTAATCCAAGATTCGTAAGAGCCGCTAATCTAACAAATCAATGAAATAATAGAATAGCAAGCTAACCCAAACACGGAATAGCGATCTACTTCGTGTTATTTCAGAGCCATCCAAATGCATTGGAGCTTATGCATAAAATTATTTGTGTAATTAAACCAAATTCAACATATTTTAAAAATATAAAATAATATTCCATTTTAAATACATGCCAAACCGTACCATTTGAGCCGCGAAATCCATTGCTAGAACATTACTTTATTTATTTACTATTTTTTTGTAATTTCCATTTTTTTATAAGAGAAAAAATATTTCCAATTGTTTTTCAAGTATTTAAACAAATTTACATAATTTTGAGTTTTCAATTTGAATCGGGTGAGTTTGGTACGATTCGCCAATTCCAATCCACCAAAATACTTGTCAATTCCGATTCCAATTTTGATTTTTAGAACCATGGTCTAAACATGTTGGATTCGTCGGGTTGTAGGTTTTCAATTTTGATTTACACTTGCTGGGTGGCAAATTTTTTAATTTGTGTATTGATTACAACTTGAAAATTTTCTAATTAAACATAAATACTATACGATAAACATTATATTGTTTTGACATCAGCAAACCAAATTTTGTCAATAATATATACATGAATAGTACTGGTATACTTGAAAGCTATTTTTTCTAAGAAAATAATGCACGTTGTCCGATTGGGTCCTTACATTTTACTATGACTTTTGAACAAATTTTTTTACATGATTTATTTGTCAATTCAAGATACAATCTATATTTTATCATATCAAAATCAAAATCTATAATTTTTCAGGTCATGTTAGATGAATCCGAACCACTAGTATTATTCTTAAATCTTAAGTGATGCTTCAATGTAAAACTTAAAAAAAATTGAGTTCATTTTGGACCAACTCTTGGGCCGTAAAATGAACAAATCAAGTTATTGAAAAATAAAAAGAAAAATATAAGGTTTGGATTTGTCATTTGAATATACGTTTTTAATTATAATTTTCAAAGAGATATTGTAGAGCCTCCTCTTTTATGTTGTATTTAGTAAGAAGGTCAAATTATATTAGTGAAAGAATTTTGGAGCCAATTGAACGTAGCTGAATTTAAATAAATAGACAAGTAAAAACGGTATTGTATCGTAAGATATTCTGAATCTGAATTTTTATCTATGGATACCCATGTATCATTTTTTGTTTCAAGTTCCAAATATTTGTAGAGCTTCCTCTTTCAAGTTTCAGGTATTAACGTTGCTGTTAGGACTAAGAGTTTAGTTGAGGCTCTTCCTTTGCTTGCGTTTGTTTGAAATATAGTTCCTCATCAACTTGCTCATGAATTTGGATTTGAGAATTAGTTGAGTTGGTGATTTTGATATGTTAACGAGGCTAGGCTGGGATTGCTTGAGAGTCGAGATGGAGTCGTGTATATTTGATCTTGGTTAAGTATATATTAGAATGCCTTTCTGTCTCTTATATAGTTTTAATAGCACTGCTTTAACTCAATAGTCATTTATTTTTGTTCAAATTATGTGTCATTGAGTCAAAATTTCAACACTAGTTTCTTCTCAATTTCCCCACGGATTGCTCATCTCATTTCTATTTTCTTTTTTTATAACGATGAAACTGAAGTTGTGCTCGTTGATGTTCAAATTTTCCAAACTAGTCAATATCAAGCTCGTAATGAACTCAGAATTGGGTTTGGCTCTCTTGAGATCAACTCGTGTGGAGCTTTAATTCTTTCAGTATACGTATTCATCTACAGATCTTTGTATTTGTATCAATATCCCCTGCATGTTACCATTCAAATCTGGATATGTTGGAACAAATATTTTCAAGCTCACTTTTTTCCTTCTTGGGGGTACAATTTCTGAGGTATTTTAAATTTGAATGCTTTAGTAATTTTAGGGGTACAATTTCTGAGGCAAGTGCAAATTTCCACCTTGGGTACCTATTACAAAGATATTCTCACTTGTACCAACTTGTTCCCTGGTGATACTGCAGTATAATTTTTTATACTATGCTTTGTAGCTGTCTTGATTCTTTTACTCCGTATGCAGTGATGATGGTTATTATGAGGAAATCAAGGAAGTTAGACCTGTGGAACTTGGCAATTTGAATGAAAGGCATGGCCACAGACCTATGACTTAGTAATGTTCTAGGAGAATGTAGTAAATACGAGAGCTTTGGTCTTTTCTCCAAACATATGGAATTCATTTAGAGTGCAGCATTTCAAGCAAATATGCATTTAAGTATTATATGAATATTCTGAATTGGAACATTAGAGATCTCAATTCTATTAGAAAGCGACAAATCTTAGTTGATATTATTAAATTTCATAGGATTGATATGATAGCAATACAAGAAACTAAAGCGAACAATTTTTTGATAGAATTCTTAGAACTATTTCTAGAAATTTTGATATCTGAAAACGGATGCTTTCTGTAGTACTCAGTTTGAAATTGTAGATTGTAGTATTCATAGATTTTATGTAGATATCTTTCTAAATTGTCTTTCGGATAATAAACAATAGATGATTACCATTGTCTATCCTCCTATAGAATCATCTTTAAAATCTGCTTTTTGGTTTGAATTAGAGAATAACATATTTAAATAGGAGTGAATTATGAATTGTTGTGGAGATTTCAATGCAATTAGACAAACAATGAAAGACCCAGCCTGGTTTTAATGTGGGACTTAGATGTTTAATAATTTTGTCAACAAACATAATCTCATAGAACAAAAGGTACATGGTCAATTAGTAGGCAATATGCTCTGTTGGATAGGATATTTATTTCTATAGAATGGGACAAGTCATTTTAACATAGTTTAATAGAAGATTTAAGTATGGATCTGATATTGTCCAATACTTATGTCAGGAAATCCAAAAATAAGGTAGACAAAAATCCTTTATTTAGATTTTGTTCAACTCTTTCAAAAGTGGTGAAATAAATTCCCTTTGGATGCAAATAATCTAGGACAGTAGTTGGAATGAAAAATTAAAATTCCTTGGGACAAAAATTAGAGGTTGGACTAGAACTCCACTATGTTGCTTAACAGAAAACTAAGTCCTTAGATGTAAAAGAAATTCAATTCTTCAAAAACTACATATTTTTGTAACATCAGCAAATATAACATGCTTCCTAATATACGAGTATATTTGATTCACAAATATATATTATCCAAAAGAGGAGGGATCTGCTTATAACATCTTACAACAATTCAGTTTGTGATTTTCAAAGTTCAAACGGTCGAACCAAACAGTTCAACATGATGTCTATATTAAAATGTGCTTGGAGAACAAATTTTATATTCTTTTGAATTTTTTTTACTATTTATCAAGTAAAATTATTATTTTTCAATGATCCAGAATTATATAAAAACAATAGTTTTTGTAAAATAATTAATAAATAGTAAAAGAATTCACAAAATATTTTAATATTTAATATCCAAGCACATTTTAATATGAATATCATGTTAAATAGTTTGGATCGACTATTTAGACTTTAAAAATCACGAAACCGAATTATTGTAAGACGTTATAACTTACGAATGTTGCAAGTGAATCTCTCCTCTATCCAAAAACTATATAACAATATACTATTAAAGTTATTAAGCCGAAGTTGCTATATTATTAACAAATTAATTAGTTCATTTAACAATTAGCAACTAATACTTGACATTTAACTAATTATCAGTGACGCCTAGAAAGCTATTATAATCCTCAAAAATGTCCATGGATGGACTGGACGGACCGAAAAGAAGAAAAAAAACGAGATACTTTAAAATTCACTCAACTCCATATAGTACCCAACAGCTGCAGATACAATTGATACAACAATCTGTATCCTCAAATAACATACTGAAAAACCTTGAGACTTTGCTGAGATAATCACATTTCATAAAAACACAATGGACTGCTAACTCTATTACAAACAAGCAAATAAAGGCAGAAATAAACTATGAGCAGCATGGCAAAAGGAGTGTATAGATTCTTATTTGTACTTGGACATGTATTGCCAAAAGATGAACTAATGTAGAATTTGCAAGATTTAAACAAATAAAAGCTCAGAACGAAAAAAAAGAGTTCAATTATTGACTCTCCCTTGAGAAAAAAGCAACGGAAACACCAGGTTTAGACAAAGCTATTTTTAAGAAAAGGAAGCATTTAATATCCATCCTGGATGAAAAATGAAAGATGCCCAGACCTGCAATAGAGATTATTGATGTCAGCAAAATATTTGAGTGACTTTGCAAAAATCACAGAAAGAAAATATATAAAAGTTACAAAAGCATACTACAAACATAAAATGCAGTACAATCAAAAAATGTTTTATGGATTTATTTTTTCAATGTAAAAGTAAACACTGAGTTTGCAGCATTTAACAGCAAATTTTAGTATAGAAGACAATCATCAACCAGGGTGAATATCTATTTGGCCCTTCTCAATATTTATTTATCTTAAGCACAAGATAAAAATAATAATAATAATGGACTCAGGATCAGATCAAATTGAGGATTATATCGTGTTGCACTCGTGTAGGATAAGTGATGCATAATTGAGAAATTATGAGGCTTAAATGTGCAATAGACTTAGGCCAAATGCAGATGGATGATTTATCAAATTTGCTGCTAGTCTTTGTTTTATAATT
Organism: Carex rostrata; assembly: GCF_964058835.1. Classification (NCBI taxonomy): domain Eukaryota; kingdom Viridiplantae; phylum Streptophyta; class Magnoliopsida; order Poales; family Cyperaceae; genus Carex; species Carex rostrata. The sequence continues at coordinate 12,550,915 of NC_135925.1, read as the reverse complement.
GGGTTGACTAGATTCGTACACCATGTATGCACCTCTGCAATCACATTATATCAAACATTCATATAACATTTCTGTAATATCAGAAACTAAAAGACCTAGGCTATGGCATTGAGGGTTACGGAGCCCCAACTCGCCACTACCTCTTTTTCACATTAACATATCAAATTCTAAAATTCAGATGATGAATTATGAACCCTTGGCAAATCACCCAGTAAAATTTTATAATTTTGCTTCTTTTCCAAAAGAGGCCAAAAGATGTCCGTACTAAAAATTTATATATCACAGTTAAAACTGATCAACGGTACACTTGATAATGTGTAAAACAATCTAAACAATTTGCAAAGTTATGTGATACTCATGAAGAAGAACAAGATGTTGCATTTGGAATTTTTAAAATATTAATGCAAATTATGGCACCGGAATCCTCCATTGCAAAATTCATTGTAATAACATCAATGAGCATGAATTTTTAGTCCAATAGTTAACATTTTTTCAAAAGAAGAAAAATATAATGGAATGTGATCTTTACCAAAATGATTTCCCTCAGTTCTAGATATTGATATGAAGTATTAAATTATATGAATATCAGCACTATTACAGACTCCGGTTGGGTTTCATTTCTAGCCTACCCAACTTGTGTGGGACTAAAGGTTTGGTTGCTGTTCTTGTTGTATCAGCACTGATAAAATTCCTTGTGTTAAAGATTTTTTTTAATAAAAGTGGATGACTCCACCAATTTCATAGAAATCCATACACTGTATGAAGGTATCAGAAATTGATACCTACACACAGCAAAGTCAAGTTCCTTGTATTGAAGAAGAACAAAGCAAATTTTGATTGCTCGTAACTTTGTGCTAAGACTAAAATAACCTTTTCCCGAGTATACAAACTTACTTTTCAAATTTTAACTCGAAGATACATTAATGCACACAGTCGACATTCAGAATTCAACTGGAACTTGGAGGGGGCACCACCCCCATGGGGGAAAACAAATGCATCAAAATAAAACCTAAACCTAGAGCTAACTAGGTAACTTCATGCGAATATAAAGTTTGACATTTCTATAATATAGATGAAATTTAATATTTTCTCAACGCAAATCAGTAGATCAACTCAGACACAAGATAATTAGAGAAAACATACGATTAGGGTTTGGATCTAACCTTGGAGCGATCAGTGGTGACCACCGCTCTCCTCGTGGTGCGCGAGGTGGCGGCGCTCATGCGGGAGGTTGATCAGGTAAGAGAAAATCATGCCACCGAAGCAGACGTGGAAGAGAGGATCAGCCGAGCCGGTCTCGATGTACTTCTCGATGTAGCGATCGACAGCCTTGTCAGCGCCCTTCTTGACGTTGTCCCATGAGAGGCGGGGCTTGATGACACTTGGAAGATCGCGCACCCTCGTCGATCTGATCTCGTTGTAGAGCGCGCGCAACGCCATCGCAGAGAGGTCTTGATTCGACGATGTCAAATGGGAGGAGATTAGAAACCCTAGCCTTAGCTTCTGTGATTTGTTTCGGCTTGTTGCTAATAAGACGGAGGAAGAGGGGAAAGAGAGAATTCACCTAAAGAATACCCTTCTTGTAGGAAGGTCCCTAAATTATCATTAAATTGCCAAATAAAAAAAAATAATCCAATTAGATGGTATCTTTTATCTTATTGCTATAAAAGATTCGTGTTCTAGCTATCTGTTATTAGTCATTTTCGGTGCAACTAGCTATAGCGATGCAATAGTATTTTTTTTTACATTTTAGTCATCACACTTTTAGAAATTAAAAATCAAATTATTGAAAATAAAATGATTTTTTTTTATAAATAGATAAAACTAAACCATTAATTTGGTTAAATTAATGACAAGCCAATAGAACTGAGCCATTGATTATTACGATAGTAACACCAACAACTACACAATGTGAAAAACTTAATGAACTGTATTTAGTTCCACTGACCTATTCTTAATGAAATCGAATCAATGATTTATCTTTGTGTTTAATATAATAAAATCATTAAAATAATAAGATGGGCTAATACAAATTACGAACTAAAGTCCATGTTTTAATTTGTGTCCATATTTTTGTTGGTCCCAAAGGCACTTAGAGGGGGATGAATAGGTATTTTTATATTTTTGGTCTAAGTAATAATATTCAAATGTGTCTATAAGTTATTCTTGACGGAAATTAGAATAACTTTGTCTTAAACTAATTGCAAAGTAAGTAAAGTAAATAGTAAAATTTAGAGACACTTGACACGAGAGTTGTTTACGGAGTTCAGCACTAACGCCTACGTCTCCGGGGCTCGCGACCGTCTAGATGGCGCACCTTTCTTTACCCAATGAGAAAGGAGTACAAGGTGGAACCGGTGAGCTCTTACAATTCTTTTGGAAGTCATACGGCCCTAACAACACAATCCGAGTCGCAAGGACTTCAAGGATTGCAAGGTGAGCACAAAGCTCGAAGTAGTAAATGATTCGATCGCGTAGGATCACTCTAGGACTTGGTTGATTGATTGTTTATATTGAAGTTATAGTGCACAAGCAACAACGACTTTCTCTAGATCTGTAAATACGAAATATTGAAGTTGGAGGCGGCTAGAGTGATACTCCAAACCTTGGTATAGCTTCTATTTATAGAGAGCTAATAAAAAGGAAGTGGTGCTGACCGTTGTAACGATACAGGGGACCGTCAGAACGGTAGGTCAATCGGAGTGGTTTGGAGTGTAACATTGGTCACTGTTGATCACAGTAGATGACTGTGACAACGGTCCCCATCACGGTAATCCTCTGGAAGGACTAGTGATGTGGTGACGCTAAATCCTATTTTATGCGTTACAGAATTTGTACAGGATTTATTTATTCCGTTATCACGGTCACTGGACCGTGACAACGGTAGGCCTCACTTAGGTCAATCTCAAGCTTATTTTACTAATCTTACATATACATTATCCTTAATCTTGAGTTAATATTTTTGCTATCCAGTGTCTTGTGCTTCATGACTACATCCATGATGTTGTATTGCAATGTATTAATTCATCATTGATGTGTAATTACTAATCCTTCACTCGTCATGAACCTGCACAGATACTCAAGAAGGAAAACTGTAAAGTGCAATTATGTATGTTTTGCAAATCTAGTTAAACAGATAAGTCGAGGGCTCTCAAAAGCCAACAATTTTACGATTTCAAGATTCAAATAGTCAATTTGTATCGCTCAATATTATCTTCATATTAAATTACGTTTAAAGACCAAATTTTAATTATTTTTTTTTTACTATCTTTTAGATAGATACAAAAATGCTATTTTTATGTTCTATTTTTTTTGAAAAAAAATAGATTTTGTATGTACTAATTAAATAGTAAAAAGTTTTCAAAATAAATGTAAAATTTGATCTCCAGGCACAATTTAATACGGAGATTATGTTGTACATTTTGAATCGACTATTTAAAATGATACACCCAGCATCTTTATAATACTATTCTCAAGAATTATATTTGAGTCTCTCCGAAGAAAAATAAGTACTGGTGCCACTTTACTAAGTCACGATTCTGAAATAAAAAATATTAACGCGAATTAAAATAGGTGCTCTATTTCACAATGAACATTAGCCCTTCTAAAAAATAATTATATACGATAAATTATTATCGTTTCATAAAATTATAATGAATAGAGTTATGATGTTCTTGAACTCACTAACGAGAATTATGATGTTCTTGAACTCACTAATGACTTGGTTGTTGGTCCCAAAGGCATCTAGAGGGGGGTGAATAGTTTTTTTTATATTTTTGGTTTAAGTAATAATAATCTAGCATGTCTATAAGTTATTCTTGGCGGAAACTAGAATAACTTTGTCATAAACTAAATGTAAAGTAAATAAAGTAAATAGTAGAATTTAGAGACACTTGACACAAGAGTTGTTTACGGAGTTCGACACTAACGCTTACGTCTCCGGGGCTCGCGACCTTCTAGATGGCACGCCTTACTTTACCCAATGAGAAATGAGTACAAGGTGGAACCGGTGAGCCCTTTCAATTCTTTTGGGAAGTCACACGGCCCTAACAACACAATCTGAGTCGTAAGGACTTCAAGGATTGCAAGGTGAGCACAAACCTCGAAGTAGTAAATGATTTGATCACGCAGGATCACTCTAGGAGTTGGTTGATTGATTGAATAAGCTTGAGATTGATTGTTTATATTGAAGTTATAGTGTACAAGCAACAACGACTTTCTCTAGATCTGTAAATACGAAATATTGAAGTTAGAGGCGGCTAGAGTGATACTCCAAACCTTGGTATAGCTTCTATTTATAGAGAGCTGATAAAAAGGAAGTAAGTGGTGCTGACCGTTGTAACGGTACAGTGGACTGTCACAACGGTAGGTCAATCGGAGTGGTTTGGAGTGTAACGGTGGTCACTGTTTGATCACGGTAGAAGACCGTGACAACGGTTCCCACCACAGAAATCCTCTGGAAGAGTTAGCATTCGGTGACGCTAAAACTATTTTAAGCGTCACGGGATTTGTACAGGATTTATTTATTTCGTTATCACGGTCACTGGACCGTGACAACAATAGGCCTCACTTAGGTCAATCTCAAGCTTATTTTACCAATCTTACATATACGTTATCCTCAATCTTGAGTTAATGCTTTAGCTATCCAGTGTCTTGTACTTTCATGACCACATCCATGATGTTGTATTGCAGTGTATTAATTCATCATTGATGTGTAATTACCATAGTGACAAATGAATTATTCGGGTTCGGTTCGGCGAGATCAAAAATTCGTGATTCGGGTATAATTCGGGTATAATTCGGGAATGATTCGGAATTATTTGGATCAGAAATCTCAGTTCTGCAAGGGAGCAAAAAAATAAAAAACCAAAAAAATAATTGTTCTTAGAAAAATTCAGGAAAAATTCGTGAATAATTCGTAAAATTCGGGAATTATTCAGGTTTAATTCGGTCAAAGTTCGGTCAACCGAATAATTCGGTGTTCGGTTCGGCAATACCCCAAAAAAGAATTAAACGGGTATAATTCAGGTATAATTCGGGTACCTTGTCACTATGGTAATTACTAGTCCTTCACTTGTCATGAACCTGCACAGATACTCAAGAGGAAAACTGTAAAATGCAATTATGTATGTTTTGCAAATCTAGTCAAACAGATAAGTCGAGGGCTCCCAAAAGCCAACAATCTCCCCTTTTGACAATTTGCAAAACATGCATATCAAGTGAGTGCATAAATTAGTTATTCCCACAAAGTATGAAAAATTCGAATTTTTGAAGTTTTTGTTTTCCCTTGTTTCTTGTTCTTGTGTATGTGTCATATGTCATGGAATACCAATATAGCATGAACTTGTAATATCTCTCCCCCTTTTTGGAAATGGTCAAAAAGGTAGAAAATAAAACACAATTATGCTCAAAAGGAAGAGAGGGCTCCCCCTTAATTTGGTAAAATCATAAATTAAGGCCCAACAATAAAAATATAAATAAAATATTGAAATTTAAGCATTAAAATTTGCACTAAAAATGAATTTTTGATATTACATAGTGCAATATATGTAACTTTTGACTCTTTTTTTTGTCACAAAAAAAAAATTGTTGAAGTTAAATTTGACCTAACTTGATCAATCAGATCTTCTAAACTAAGATAATATTGAGGTTAAATGTTGATGAAGTGTATATGACTCTAATTTTAGGCAAGATATTGAGTTTTAAGAATTCTAATTGATCATTATAATGATTCTTCTAATCGGTAAAATATTGAATTTTAATAAATGACCAATTGTCGATGCCTCTAAAATAGGCGGAATTATTTGAAGTTATATTGATGGAGTCATTTTTTTTTTGTTATATTCTTTCAATTTTGATGAAGTCCAATACTTGTGCCTCTTAGATAGGCAGAGTGTGGAAATTAGAATTATAATCTAATCATGTAATAAGATATTTTAATTTATGAGTGCTTATTATGATTCAGAAGAAACTTTGAGTTAATCATTTTATATTATTGTAATCTTTTAATTTTGGAATTATATTATATGATCAACTAACCTTTAATCACAATAAATAGTAAACCAATTTGGATTAGGGAGCATCTAACTATCCCCCCGTAACAATCCCCCATTTCATCCCCCAGTCATTAACTACTTCAATAACTACTAACTACCTAGGGGGGCCACTTACTATTTGGGGACCACATAATATTTGAAAGATTTTACAACTGACGCGCGCAAGTATTCATCTATAATGCATCAAGTATTCATATATAACACATCAAGTATTCATCCCTAATATATCAAGTATTTAAAAAAAAAAACTAGACACGTTTTTAGAGGTGGGATTTTTTTTCTTCATTCAATTTAATCAATATTTCTGACGATCGATGAGAAATTTTGCAAATCTAAAACCACGAATGTTTTTGACATAATTTTATCTTTAAAATGAGATCCATGATGATATACTTTCGAGTTGTCCGTTGTACAAGTATTCATCCTTATCGAGAAAGTATTCATCCTCGTCGTGCAAGTGCAAATATAGAAACTGGACACATCACTCATCCATCTTTTACACGTTTTTAGAGGTGGTTTTTTTTCTCCGTTCAATATAACCAATATTTCTAACGATCTATGAGGAATTTTGCAAATCTAAAACCACGAACGTTTTCTACACAATTTTATCTTTCAAATGAGATCCATGATGACATACTTTCGAGTTGTCTGTTGCACAAGTATTAATATCTTGTCACACAAGTATTCATACATAAGATATTAAGTATTCATTTATACACATTGAAGTATTCATATCTAAGACATCAAGTATTCATTCATATATCTCTATTTTTTTTTTCAAAATTTGTTTTTATGTCATTTATTTAATATGCAGTGACCTAATTCACCATTAATAAAGCTTTGTTCTTTGCAAAACTCGCTACTTCATGAGGAAGGGAAACATAAACATGAAAAAGATTAATTGCATATACATATACAATATTATTTTGATACGATCAACAGTGACGGATCTGACCCGGTAGAGACGTGTTCTAGTATTCATTCAAACACATTGAAGTATTCATTCATACACATTGAAGTATTCATTCCTGGCATAGGCGTGCTTGATTGGGATGAAGTGACGGATGATCTCCGACAGAACGTTCGCTAGAGCAGGAGTAGTAGGCATAGAGGGAAAAAACCGAGGCGAAAGTGTAAGAGGGAGGGAGCTTATTGTATTTATCATTTCGAGGTGGGAGAGGGAGGGGAGCTTATCAATAGAAAAACGGAGGTGGAGGAGGAGGTGGGATGCGGTGGTGGGAGAGGGAGGTAGAGGCGGAGGTGAGGTGAGGTGAAGGTGGGAGAGGGAGGTGGGAGGCGGAGGTGGGAGAAGAAGATGGAGGTGAAAGAGTAAAATAGAGGTGGAAGAGAAAGAGAGAAAGAGGAAAGAAATAAAAGTTGTTAGAAATAGTAGTTATAGTTAAAATAGAAAGTTAGTTGGGGGATGAAATGGGGGATGGATAAGTGGGGATATTATAATTATCCTTTGGATTATTTGCTTTTTTAGTAGTCATAAAATTGAGATTAAGATGATTAAGTGAGAGATATATATATATAGTGATAGTCGTATGCACATTTTCTTTGAAAGAAATGTTTCAGTTTATGAGATATATGCATGATTCTATTATTAATAAAATTTTATGTAATTTGAGTATACGACTCGTGTTGCTTTGAATATAACATAATATAATTATAGATATGTATTTGAGTAGATATAACAGGATTAGAAAATAAGCTAAGTAGAGTCGTTCCTTTCCATTTTTATCGAAAAGAGATATGTGTATGTATATATATATGGATATATATATATAGAGAGAGAGAGATGGGCTATGGTGCATTGCAATGCATGGGCACCCTTGTGCATTGGACCGTAAATCACCCATTTAAAGTTCAAATGACCGATCCAAACCGTTCATCTTGTTCTCCATATTAATATGTGCTTGGAGACCAAATTTTATATTTTTTGAATTTTTTTACTATTTATTAAGCCACTTTGAAAATCTAGGTGAACAGTAAAAATTTCTGGACCACTGGATCAGCGATTTTCAAAGTGGCTTAATAAATAGTAAAAAAATTTCAAAAAATTTAAAATTTGGTCTCCAAGCACATATTAATATGAAGAACAAGATGAACGGTTTGGATCGGTCATTTGGACTTTGAATCGGTGATTTATAGTTCAATGCACAAGGGTGCCCATGCATTGCAATGCACCATAGCCCATCTTTATATATATATATTTATAAGTAAGCATGCAACCATTCATTCATGTTATCAACTCCTAAATAACAATTAAAGAAAAGAACCATCATAAGTATCTAAATCACATGCATATATAAGCTAAGGATAGGAGTTAATCTACTTATCAATTCAAACTTAATTATTCGTTCAACCAACGGATTAAGTACTTACCTGTTCAAGCATAGCAACCAAATGATTACATACCAAGTTTGTTTATGAAATCTCTCAACTCACATAAAAAGAAATTTAACTAGACGAATGATAGTGCATGCCATCACCTAGTCTGCATCTTACTCATCTTCCTCGGGGTAGTGCTTGTTGAACCTCTTGAGCAATCCCCTCTGAATGACCTCTACATTGTTCAACTGGCTCGACATCTTGCTATACTTCTCATCGGCAAGCTTATGATTGCGCTCCATGCGCTCCATCATGGTGGTCATATTCCCTAGTTGACGAGTCATCCATGTGATATTCTAAGCCATGTTGTCACCTTGTGGCGGAGACTATGAGGGTTTAACGTGAATTGAGGAGCCTGCTTCGGCGTCATCTTGATGTGGAGCTCTTGGGTCCCAATACTGGTTGGGCAGTGCATGTTCTGCCTAGATCCATGAGTTAACTGGCAGATCATTCGGAGTCAGATGGGGAACTCCATTTACTCCTCTTTCGACCCATCCCAGAAATGTCATCTCCTCACACAGGTTCGAGTTAGAGTGTATTTCAAGATCTCCAGGTATGGGTATGTTGTTAAGGTCCAGAATCCTGTGAATCACATGAGCATACGGAAGGTTGTGTTGGCTACTCATGAAGGAGGTTTTCATGTGACAGATGATGATAAATGGAATGTTGAGTTCCAGTTCATCAAGGCATATGAGGTGACGAAGATAGAACAAATCGTTGTACTCCAGATTGGTTTTGACTCTAGCTTTTGGGGTGATCATGTTATTTATAAACATGTGAGCCAAGCGGTATAGACTTCCGAGGGGTTGGTCTCGGTTGAACCACCTTCGGTAGTCAATCTCGGTGCCAATAGCTGGGGGCTGTGACGGCCATTTCTTGTGAACATATACTTCGGTACCGGAGTTTGGAAGGTTTAACCAGATGGCCAAGTTTTCGAGGGACAGATGGATAAGTTTACCACAAATGTACGTGGTGCAGATAAAAGGTTCCTCGATCAGTTCAAAGTTGGCATAGAAAAGCCTGGTCAACATCTCAGTATACTGGGTATTACACTCAATTAGTGGTCTCTATTGCCAATGATCTATATACTGGTCAATTCTTTCATCCTCGGGGTTAGTAAAATCTTAAGACTTGGTGAAATAGTAACAATTGGCTAGTTTTCGCTCCCCAATACCACCAACAAATTTCATGAAAGCTTCCTTACCCCTAAACAAATACTGGTTATCACTAGCAATGTCCCAATTTTCGAGTACGGGTGATGGTTCACAAGCTCGTTTGGTGATCCGACTTCTTAGTGGCATTTTCTTAGAGATTGAGTGAAGAATTTACCTAACTTGTGAAGGGGAGAGTTGAGATATGCAATCTGATCTTCACAAATCAACGGTCGGATCGTCGGAATTTGAAACCTTCGAAAACTAGGGTTTCGGTGGAGAGAGGAAATGACGGCCGGATTTTACAAATGAAGGGTAGAAATGAGTAAAGAAGGAGGAGAAGATAATGGGTGTCTCCTCGGTCGAATTGGTGGTCGGAACAGGCCAAATGGCGGAGTGGATGAGAAGAGAAGAAGGTCGGGTTTACCAAATAAAATATCATAACTGGTTTATGTTATCCGATATTTCATATATGATCATGTATTGTATGTAATAGGTATCGATACACGTATCATCATATCTGTATTGTTTTAAAAATTACTGCATTATTGTATTCATACGGTATCTGATACATACAACATAGGAGAAAACATTCTCCGTGAAGAATTCGGTTCCCTTTCGTAGCTATTCCGAAAATAAATCTGCTATGATCCGTAGGAATTGCAGGGACCTTGCTATTTTAAATCTAACTTTTCATTTTTTGGAACACACGAATCTCAATATAAGTTGTTTATATGCACTAATCTCAAAAAAAAAAATGAAAAGTTAGATTTGGAATAGCAGGTCCTGCAATTCCTACGGATCACAGCAGATTTATTTCCAGCTATTCCAAGGTTAGTAATTTAGTAATGATATGAGGAGACGAGGATGGAAATTCCCGGAATAACAATCCTTTTGGATAAAAAATAATATTTAATTCTGATTTGAGCTTTCCTTCGAGTTTTCCGAGCCGGACCGAGTTTTGGACTTAACCGAGTTTGAGGGAAGCGTATCATCTGCGGAGGTTTTACCTGCGGTGCTGTGCGGTGGTTTTGATCTGGTCCGTTCGTTTCGGATCGGACGGACCAGATCAGATCTTGTCCGAATTTTAAAAAAACTCAAAATTTGGTGAACCCTTAATTCAGCTCGTCCGATCCGAAACGAACGCACCAGATCAAAACCACCGCACAGCACCGCAGGTAAAACCTCCGCAGAGGATAGCGTTTCGATTTTGAGCGGGGATTAGAGGTTCAAACCATCCGAGCCAAGTTGGGATTTTTCCTTCTAAACAGAGCCGAGTCTGGATATGAGCCTGTAATACTTTCTAATTCAGATGGGCCGAGATTTAGCCAAGCCCGCTCATTAGCAGGCCCAAATTAGTCTCGTTGTGGAGAGTTGTGTTTTACAATTTTCGGCCTTTGTTATTTTTGGGATCTGAATTGACTATTGAGGATACAAAGCTACATCTGGTATAATACCGTAATTTCAGGCCTTCAGCTTCTTTGAACTTTTTTTTCTTTTTTGAAGAACTTACAGTTTCTTTGAACTTGATCTCAGTAAAAGAACAAGAAACTCTGTCAGCCTACGCATATGGCACGTTGAGTTCCTTGACGAGCGCAAGAGCGGATCTATTTATATTTGAGGAGTACTAAGTTATTTTATAATTTTAAATTTTTTAATTATGTGTATTAAAATTTAATTAAATTTTTGAGTTTTTTGAACTTTTATATAGTCCAACTCCGGCTCCGCTCATAAAATGCCAAATGTTTGTTGGTAGTCTAGTGGTTTGAGTTTTAGTTGGTATGTGTGAAATCATGAGATTATATCCTTATTTCCTTTCCTAAAAGGAATGTGTGTGTGGGTGTGTTTTTTTTTATTATTATATTTCAATTGGGTAACTAGTCCTGGACTCTTGGTAAAGCTCGTAGACGACGTATTTTTTTTAAACGAGGTCCTCAATAACGAGACATTCAGATTCCTCATTTTTTTCTTTGATTTTTATTTTTTATGAGAATTTCATTTTATAAATAGAAATTAAAACTGAATTAAAGTATAAAAAAAATAAGATCAACTAAAGTTAACTACACTATTCTTGTCTTTTTCACATGTTATATTTTATAGATTAGTTCCCTATTTAATTTTTTTTAGTTCCGCTCCTGGACGAGCGACAACTGGAAATATAGGGACTCGATACCAAATTAAAGCATTGCTAAGAGGCGTTAATATTGTCCACGTTTTGACTAAATTTTAATCATCCTGTGCAATTTAGCCTAGTCTACAATTTATTCATAGCAATAGAGCGACAACTAAAATCAAAGTTTTAGTTAACAAGTTTAGCCCTTTTTTAAGTAAAAAAAAAAAAAGAGATTAGAATTTTCTTTTTTATAAACCTCGACTGCTATCTCACAAAATTAAACTCAATTTAAATTTTTTTAAAATATCTAATTATATTATATCTATACTTTGTGGTGGCTAGGTTAATACTTAATAATTAGCATAATTAGTGGTCATCTGATGTTGTAAAGTTTTATAATTTATAAAATTAGAGAGTGATTTTGGAACTTTTATTTACCGATTTTTACACAACGGATAGCTTTTCTTTTCAACATTCCCAAGTAAACAACAAAAAATAACAATCGGATTCAAGCATATCGTGAATTTTGCACCAACTTCAAAGCACAAATTTAGATTTCTGCATTAAAATCTCAATTAATTTCTATTATGATTTAATACTTGGCAAGTCGAATCGCGCTGAATTTTATGCGAAAAACTCGAGGTAATGTTTGGCAAATCAACTATTTGAAGCACTCTATCATGCTTATCAATGTATAAAGAGGACTCAAAGGCCCATTGCTTTCATGCTCCAATGGAATCTCACATCTTTATTTTCAATTTTAAAGTCCAAACAAACGATCCGAATCACTCAACATGATATTCACATTTAAATGTGCTTAGAGACTAAATTTGATATTTTTTTGAAACTTTTACTATTTTTTAAGATAGCTACAAAATCATTGATTTTAATTTTCTTAAAAAGCAGTGATTTTGTAGCTATCTTAAAAATAGTAAAAAAAAAAATTAAAAATATAAAATTTGATATTTAAGTACATTTTAATATGAATATTATATTGAGTGATTCAGATTGTCTGTTTAAACTTTAAAATCAAAAATAAAAATGCAAAGTACAATTGGAGCATGAAAATAATAAGGTATTTGATTGTCTATAAATTTTAAGTGCAAATTGTATTTCATTTAATAAACTAATCCGTTAAGGTCGTGTTGGAGATGATATTTAGTTCTGTTGGAATCGTTATTGCGAATAAAAACAAATGTCTCCAATTTTTAGCTAAACTGGAGAGGATACGAACCATCTTTAACGACACTTTGACCAGAAATCCAGAATGCTGGATCTGAATGTCATCTCCTTTGGTCTCCGTTCCTTCCTCTCTATTCTGCCGATCAAAAAATTCAAATGATATCATGGGAACAAATCACCATTACGCTCAGATCCATCAACAAAATGCAAACTGCTTCACCAAAAAGCTGATTGCATGGGCTCTCTACTCTCTGATTCCCTTGGCACTCATCCATTTCTACCTCTTCCCCATTTCTCCAGCCCAAACACCTCCACCTATCATAGAGACCACAATTGAACACACCAAGCAAACAAACCCTCAGTGCGACTATTTTAATGGCACCTGGGTCAAATCCACAATCAAACCGTTATATAATGGTATGAGCTGTGGCACAATCAAGAAAGGCCAAAATTGCATGGTACATGGCCGACCTGACACCGGTTACTTGCACTGGAGATGGAAGCCAGATAATTGTCAGATACCCCCGTTTGACCCCACATTGTTTCTTGAACTAATTAATAACCGACATGTGGCATTCATTGGTGATTCGATGGCAAGAAACCAGCTTGAGTCCTTGTTATGTCTGCTTGCAACCAAATCTGAACCGGAGCTTGTGTACAGTGACAGTAAAGAAAACAAGTTCAGACGGTGGGTCTTTAAAGAGTACAATGTGACTGTTTCGGTTTTCTGGTCACCTTTTCTTGTTAAAGGGTTAGAAAAATCAGCAGCATCTGGCTTGAACCATAACAAGTTGTACTTGGATTCCGCCGACGAAAAGTGGGCATCAAATTTGAATAAGTTTGATGTGATGGTATTTTCAATTGGACATTGGTTTTTACATCCTGCAATTTATTATGAGGGAGAAAGGGTTCTGGGCTGCCACCATTGTCCTGAGTTCAACCATACCGAAATTGGCTTCTTTGGTATCTTTCAAAAAGCCATAAATACCACGCTAAAAAAGGTGAAGGATGAACTGAACATGTCTGATAAGTTGGTGGTAGTAACCACCTTCTCACCGGCACATTTTGAAGGGGAATGGGACAAGGCTGGTGCTTGCTCAAAGAAAGAGCCATATAAACAAGGGGAAAAGGAGATGGAGTACATGGATACTGAGATGAGAAAAGTAGAAATAGAAGAAGTCACAGAAGCAGCAAAAGAGATGGAGGCAACAAAAGGAAGGTTAAGAATTGAGGCCCTGGATGTCACAAAGCTGGCATTGATGCGGCCTGACGGGCACCCGGGTCCATATATGAATCCCAACCCATTTGCTGGAGGGAAGAAGGAGAGAGTGCAGAATGATTGCGTGCATTGGTGCTTGCCTGGGCCGATCGATTCTTGGAATGAGATTTTGCTTGAAATTGTTAAGAGATGGAGACATTAGCCTACACCAGCTATGAAAGATCTTGTTCTTTTTTCTTTTGTTTTGTTATTAGCTACTCATATTTGAATTTAGGCTGCTATTATTTTGCTTTCATTTTGTTACCTTGAGGTTTTGTGCTTGTGTGGTGAAAAGATAAAGAAGAAACAATGGGTTTAAATTGCCATCATTTAGCCAGACATCTCTGAGTTCAATTCCTTTTCTTAAAAGAAAATCAGAGAAGTATATTTTTGCACCAGTAATTCAAGGAAAGTGGTAGTATGGTAGAAAAGTGATCTACAAGGAATGTCACTTGTCACTTACCTTAATGGTTAATGACACAGATGAAAATCAAGAAAAAGGGGATGACAAGTATGTAAAAATAATAAAAAAAAAAAACAGAATTGCATTACCAGATTCAAACACACTGCGAAAAAAATATTAAATGTTAAATCAATATGCAGATCCTAACCACCTATCTATTCAAACAAGTTAAAAAGAAAATGTCCCATCATTCTAATACAAAATCACATGATCCTTCTTTCTCTAAGATGGAAGTAATATACGGCCGCCTTCTATGGTGTGATTCACATGACTTATTTCCTCCTTTGCATCTTTAATTTTATGGAAAATAATACCTAAACATTGAAAACCAATAAGGATGTTGCATGGTGCCTGAAACTTCTATAACTGAAAAAAAAAGTGAAATAAAATGGAGACAAGGAAACTTTGCAAACCTAGCAAACTTTGTAAATAGAAAGCAATACATTCGGTACAGGCAAGGTACTAGACCAAATCAACCCAATAGTTAACTGATTCTGAAATATTCGGTTGTATGGGACTCTGTGGAATTATATCATATCCGGGGCACAACCTAGGACCAGCAGGTAACTAACTCTGATTATGAAATCAAACTCATAATGAGAAAAATAAGAAAGAGACAAGATATTGATTGCAAAGTTAAAAAGGGTCTGTGCAATAACTTGTTTTATCAAAATTCATCAACTAAACACCACATCACAGAAATATACTGACTAAAGTTGTACTGAATACAAAATTGTGAAGTCCATACTACTCCAGCATTCAAGTTAGATCAGTCCCAGCACATCCGGTATATTTTGTCCGATACAATAAACACATGGGTTACCAGTTAGATCTCAGTTATTATCTATTTTCCTGGTTATCTCGTCATTCTTTGCAACTAATTGATGTACCAGACAAAGATCAAGGCTTAATTTAAGGCTTAAAAAGTTGAAACAAAAGAAAATGGAAACATACTTTAAGCATCAGAACCAGCACCGAGCGGGAAAGAGAAGATCTCCCTGACGGGTGGAAACTCCACAAGCCCAATATCCATGCCGTAACCCGACACTGGCAACTTCATCTCTCTTAACACAGAGAAAGCCTCAGCCAAACGACCCTTTGGCACCTCCTCTGCCACAACACAACTTGGGACCCAAGCGTCAGCCCGGTACCCCTCCGGCGGTTCCACTCCTTCCTTCTTGATCAACTCACACAGCTGTGCATGCAAACCCAGCAAAGCTGCAGTAGGCACCGGTGCAAAGAACAATGTACCAGTACCAGTACTGATACTAGAGTCTGGAAAGGAGGCTATAGAAGAGAGGGAGATGGGAACGGGGTCAAGGCGAGCAGCAAGAGAACGAAGAGGGGAGAGGAGGCGAAACGGGTCGAGAGAGGAGGAGGAGGCTGGGAAAGAGAGGAGCGTTAGGTGGGGCCTAGCTGAGATGTCGATGAGGTGTGTGCTGAGCTGGCGACGGGCGAGTACGTTCCAGGACTTGAGAACCTGGTTCTCCAAGGCGGGGTCGAAGTAGAGTTCCACGGCGTAGCCAGTGGTGGGGGAGGTGGGGATGGATCCGGTCTGGGGCGGGACTGGAGAGGATTGCGGTGGGTCGAGAACCATCGGGGGTGGTGGGGTCGCCATGTCAGTCATTGATTTGTCGTCGATTGGGTTCTAGTTGACTCGCGCTCTTTGCTCTCCACTGGATTTGGGGGAGTTGAGTTGAGGAAGGAGCCGACGAGGTGGGGCGGTGATTGGTGACAGTGCCTATCCTCTGAGATATCTCATATTTTGCGTGACCGACGTGTCCGGCGCCTATTCGGGGTGACGTAGGGGACCAGTATTATTTGAGCTTTGAGATTCGCGCAGAACGTATTGCAACGGTTGAGGTTTTCCAAAAAGTCACGCAAAATATGAGATATATCAGAGGATGCGAATTCCGGTGGTTGTCGTCTCAAATTACGACGTTTGGATCCTCTGTTGCTCCATGTTAAAGTGAGGATTCGTGTGGTTACTTCTTTGGGTGAACCGTGAACGTATCACATCATAATATCATATGACGTTAAAATCCAAAAGTGAGTTACATGGAGTTGAGAAACGTTGACTGAAAATAAAAATGAAACCCGAGTTCGGAGAGGATCCATCATTTTCGACGGCGAGGGGTGAAAAAAAATATATATATATATGGAATCGGATTTAAACTCATTAATTAATTGGATAGTCGATAAAAAAAAGTATTTTGACTTATATTTTTCAATACTCTGACTTATAATTTACTATGCTTTAACTTATAATTCAAGAATTTTTTTTATTTTAACACTAAATTTAATTCAAACATTCAGAATAGGGACAAAATTTTTTTCAGAAGAGGACAAAGTCGATCAATATCAATAGATCACCACTAAAACTTGAAATCCATAAGGAGCAGCTGCCCCCTTCTGTTCTACTCTGAATCCACCCCTGCCCGAGTGTGTTGAGACTTAGACTTGAGAATTAACGTGAGTAAACATTAAAAAACGTTATTAAGTCACATGACTTTCAATAATATATCACTGTACAAAAAAATTGATACGATAATAATGTTTATTTGCTTAGTTTCTATAGAGCTTTATATTTTTAGTTAATCAACTCAATTATTGTCATCTACTTATTAAAGAGGCATAATAAAAATGTATGAGATATTGAAACTTATGTCTCAAATTGTATGTGATTTTTGGTTCTCTTAGTTCAGAAATACAACATGTCAAATTGTCAACATCAATATGAAAATCAAAATAAATAAGTTAAATTATAGGAGTATGGTAATTGTACCTCAAACAAAATCTCTGAGCGCGTCTCTCAAGTAGTTTAACAGAAAAAAAAACTTCCAGTGTTATCTAACTTTCATTTCCAGCACTAATATCCAAACATTTAAAGTTTTGTTATAACATTTTACAATGCTACTCGCAAGCATTTAAACCTCTATCTGCAAGCATTAAAATTCTAACTACTTTTGTTTTCAAGCCAAAAATGGAAAAATTCCTTTCACCCACTTTTTTTTTTCTCTGATCATTCTCATATATTTTTTCGATAATCCATGATGAATTTTGCGAATCTAAAAATATGAACATTTTTTACTTGATTTTCTCTTTCAAATGAGATCCATGAAGAATAACTTTGGAGTTATATTTGTGTCGTAATTTTTTTTACCACTTTAAATCTCTGTGACTTTCAGTTTTTTTTTTATTTTGGTTCAAAATAATATAAACCTCATGTAGAAGCATATAAACCTCATTAATAACACTTTAAATCTCTAGAATAAAATATATAAACCTCATGTACAAAGAATTTAAACCCCAATAATTACACTTCAAAGCATATAAACCTCAACAATAACACTGCATTTACAAAACATATAAACCTAATGTACAAAGCCTTGAAAATTTTAATGATTGTAGACTGAGATTTAAAAACTTGAAAATTGAAAGTGTTCATGAGTTTTACTTTAAAAAGAACAAATGACTTTAAAATTACTCAAAAATATTTCTTCATGGATCTTATTTGAAAGATAAAATCGAATAGAAAACGTTCGTATTTTTAAATGCGTAAAATTCATCACGAATCGCCGAAAAAATAAATTATAATGATCCAAGAAAAAATAAAAAATAATGGGTGAAAAGAATCTTTCATTTTTTTTTTTGCTTGAAGACAAAAGTAGTTGAGAGTTAAAACTATCTATAAATGCTTTCAGACATAGGTTTATATGCTCGCGAGTAACATTTTAAAATATTATAAACATAGCTTTAAATGTTTGGATATTAGCATTGGAAATGGAAGTTAGACAATATTGAAAGATTTTTCTGTTAAACTACTTAGGAGACGCGCTCGGATATAATGGCTCGGAGTACCAGAACATTTCTCTAAATTATAAATAACTTGACATAGTGATGAAATAACAAAATTTACGAAAAATTTGTGAATAGTTCAGATTTTTTAACACCAATCACTATAATTTAACAATCTATGAATAGGCCTACGGACTTCCACTAAAAAAAAACATATATCCAATACCTCATATTTTATATATTCGTTTTCAAAGTCCGAACTATTGATCCGAACCGCTCAATATGATATTTATACTAAAATATGCATGGAGATAAAATTTGATAATTTTTGGAAAATTTTTACTATTTTTTAAGATATGTACAAAATCACTATTTTTGGACTGTTAAAAAAACAATGATTTTCTACCCATCTTAAAAAATAGTAAAAAAATTCCAAAAATTATATAATTTTATCTCCAATTATATTATAGTATAAATATCATGTTGAATGGTTCGGATCGACAATTTAGACTTTGAAAATAAAGATATAAAATCTAAGATATGATGAAGTATGAAAGGTATGAGGCATTGGAATCCTCCTCATATTTAATATACATATCATTGACAAATTAACAAATTTTTATGCATACGTTGTTTTTTATATTAGAATCTGAAGCCTTTCTATTTTTTATATTTCTCATGAATTATAGAGAGACAAGGATATATGCGAGCCTTTTCACAATGCACCGTATTTTATTATCTAATCTCTCCTCAGTGGAGAGAGGATAACATAGTGTCATTATTCTTTTTGAATAACAACAGATTTTAATTCTACATTTTTTTTCTCTTTCATTTTAAAGTGGTCAAATTAAGCTCTCTTTTTTCGGTAAAAAAAGACATAGAGAAGTTGGAAATGAAAGTCATCTCTTCTTCAACTTTCCTATTCATTTTAACTTAGTAAAATATCTTGTGGGATATTTCAAATCAGTCCCTCTTTTTGTGAAAAAAAAAAGTAAACTTGGATTATTTAAATAATCTAATATTTTTATTTTTGCACATTTCTTTAATAATATACAAATTATATTCGTATTACTTACAAAATTTACAAATTTATGTTTATTTTCGAAAATCTCAATAATTTATGTAAATTATTTGTACTACAGAAAATGAACTGATTTTAAATTGCACTGTGGTTAGTGGGTATGATTATTTATATATTTTGGAACATTAGATTATCAATGGTACGATATCCTCTGAAAGTGGAAAGTAAACCCAAAAAATAAAAATAGGCTTTACACAAAGTATATAGTGAAGCATGAAGCTTGGCCACATGAAATCTCTGTGGTTAATATGTTTGACGTTACTCAATCTGAACCGTTGCACTTACATGTCATCTCGTCACGCAGCAGATTTAAGTGCACATGGGCCCGCCTGGCACTCTCATGTTTAGCTGTACCTTAACTGCTGTGGCACTTACCTGTGTAACAAAATTGTGGTTGTAAGCTGTAAACTTGTAACCACTGTCACAAGATTCGCAAATTATTCACGAATTAAACTCGAATAATTTGTTTTTTTTTGTGATGCCGAACCGAACGTCGAATTATTCGATTGACCTAATTAAACCCAAATAATTCGCAAATTTTACAATTATTTCCCAAATTTTACTAATTATTCACAATTTTTTCTCAGAACATTTTTTTTTGTGCTCTCTGGTCTGAATAATTCCGAATTATACCCAAATTATTTCCGAATCACAAATTTTTAACCTCACCTCACCAAACCCGAATAATTCATTTGTCACTATAACCACATCATACGAAACCCAGTAGTAAAAAATATCCCAGAAAAAAAAAAAAATTGGATGTTCTTCAAATTAACCTATGTAATATGGGTAGCTGTGGTAGGAATAGGGACGAAGTGCAGTTGTAATCCTGTAACACTGTTTTATACTTTTATTATGCAAATAAAACTCCTACCGGAACTTTCCAAAAAAAATAAAATAAAATGAAATTCATTCCTGGCAAGAGAGCAGGTTTTAGCACCATGTTCTTTTTTTTCTACTTAAAAAGAAGAAGAAAAACTAATAGACCCAAGATCTAACATTCTAATCAGATTAATTAATAAACCCACATGAAATCCCTGTCATTTCATTGTAATAGGCCATTGAATTTTTATATTTTAGTGATGGCAGTTGACACCACTCCTTAATGGACAAATATTCTTTCAGATATTGGACGGTGAGGTCTGTAATTTTACTGTCGAGATTAACTCAGGAGGAGGCCAGTATTATTTTTTCTCAAAGAAAAAATAATACTGGCCTCCTGCGCTATCCCCGAATAGGAACCAAAAAGCATCCGGAAATGAGAAATCACATTGCAAGGACCTTTTGTACCACTGTCAATAACATAGTGATATAGTACGTGAGTTATTCGCGTATTAAACGTTTTTTTAATGTTTTTGAACCGAACTCTGAATAAAAAGCAAAAAAACGTATAATACGTTTTATTCGTGAATAAAATGCGAGTCACATATTATTCGCGAAAAAAACATCAATTTTTTTTTTTTTTTTTGGTTTTTTTTTGTGAGGTTTTTTTTGGCTTCCTTGTTGTACCGAATCATTCCCGAATTATACTCAAATCAAGAATTTTTGAACTCGCCGAACTGAACCCGAATTTTTGTCACTATGTCAATAAAAGCCAGAACTGGTACGCTAATAGTTGTTACCAAAATTGTCCCTAGTCCCTACCTCCCAAAGCAATGTTGTACCAAAGTTTGGAGGCACGTTGCTTTAGGAGGGTGTATATTGGTACCCAAACTTATGCCCCTACCTCCTAAAGCAACATTGTGCAAAACTACATACAAAAGATTATGCAATAAAATTGAGACCATAAAGGAAAAATATTTATCAATATACACCCTCCTTTATGCTTTGATTTTTCAATACAATAGACAGCTATCAAGAACATACCAGGGTCAGTATAATATGAACAGACATCCCAGTCATGCAGAGTACATTCTAGAACTTCTGTACATGTTTAGGAAATTATGAAATGCAGCCTTTACAAATTATGAAGCTCCAAAAGCAAATCAAACGAGGAAAAAAAAACTGAAAAAGGAAATTTAAAAGAAGTATTCTATAGCCTCATATTGGCATAGGTGACAAATTGAAGCTCCTTAACACACTCTTCCATGGTCGGCCTCCCTGTACTTTCCATGGAAACGCATCGTGATGCGAGCTGTGCAAACATGACTACCGATTCAATTGTGTACGAGTTTTTTGATATCTCTGGATCGACCACTTTGCGCAATTTTTTCCTGTCATTTAAGATCTGATGTACCTGAATTTAACACAATAAATACCCACTGTTAATATAAGAAATGAAGATTTTTTTTATTTCTAGATAGCAATCATTAAAATTTAGTCTGGTACAGCGGTACATGAACTTCCCTCGGGGCCTCGGGGTAATAAATCCGTACTGAGGTAATCAATCTGTCTTGATCCGTTAACAAAGGATCAATTGGTACTAATACAGCTTGGTATTGTACCAATTGATCTAGATGTATCAGATGTTACCTTAAAAATAAGATTTTGATTAGCTGGGCCTTGACTCAAATCAATTGCTTTGCGCCCGGTTAACAGCTCAAGAAGAACTACACCAAATGCGTAAACATCACTCTGCACTGTCAACTTTCCTGTCTGTACATGTTGTTTCGAAAGATGAAGCTGAAAATTTAAAATATGAAAGCAACAATTTGAAGAGGATCATGTTGGGAGATTGAAATATTTACTGACCAATGCATACTCAGGATCGAAATAGCCGAAAGTGCCAAGAACCCTTGTAGTGGAATACAAGTCAGTATCTTTTGCCATTAGCTTTGCAAGCCCAAAATCTGAAATCTGAAAATTTTACTTATTTAAAGACCATTGAACACCTCATCGAACGATATATAATTTATTCTATCCTTAAATATACCTTCGGTTCATAGTCATGATTAAGAAGAATATTACTAGACTTGAAATCTCTATGTACAATGGGTACACCGATATCGGATTCAGAGTGGAGGTAAGCAAGTCCTTTTGCTGTTCCAATTGCTATCTTTAGCCTTAAAGGCCAATCAAGTTTCACCTCACCTGCTCAGTAATAGAAATGATAACTACTGGTTAATTTTTGTTTCTAAGTTTTCTTTTGAAGAAGAAAGCAATTAAATACCCTTATTTATCGAAAAACCCTAATATAAATTGTAAAATTATAGTTGGAAATGAACATTATTTACAAAAATAAGCAGGTACTAAGAAATAATTGGGAAAAATTTAACCCCAAACCTACCATTTAGCAAGTCTAAGAGATTTCCTTTTGGCATAAATTCATATACTACGAATCTATCTTTCCCGTCTGCACAGTATCCGATGAGTGTAACTAAATTTGGATGGTCTAGTCGGCTCAAAATATCCACTTCCACTCGAAATTCACGCTCTCCATCGGCTTGCCTGACTGATGGCAGGTCCATTTTCTTAATGGCAACCACCTTCTCATATGAGCAAATATTTCAGAACTAATGACATTATTATATATTTATTTATTTATATATAAAGCCTTAGTCCTTGCTACAGTGCTCAAGTGATCTGTCAAATCTATTAAAAAAACATTCTTCTATGATCTTCAAATTCATTAAAAAAACTATGTTGCTTGGTTCATTTTTATTGATTGAAAGTTTCAACATCAGGGTTGGAAATTCAATCACAGAACACAGCGTAGCATGTGTGTATATTCATAATTAAACACTGTTTAAAAGATTGCTTTGTGAAAGAACAGAAGCTCAAACAAGGTTTTTACGGACCTCTCCATCCTTCAAAATTCCCTTGTAAACTCGACCGAAACCTCCAACACCAATCAATTTTTTCTCACTAAACCCATCAGTGGCCTCTTCCATTTCCTTTAGAGTGTATACCATCGAGCAATTGCGCTTTTTTGAAGGGGGGCTTTGATCTTTTAGCTGCCAGAACTCAATAGGCTTATATACCCCTACCAAAAAAAGTTTATTGTGAATAAAAAATTCAGAAAACGTTTTTAGAAAAATAGTAGGAAATTATGGAATATACATTACATACAGGGATTTATGTGATCGAATGATTTTGTTCTCCTCCTTTTCTTCCATGAAGAAACTATATTAAATGGCATCTTGGCAAAACCAATAATGCTCAATTTGTTTTAATTCCTATAACCAATTACAATAATATATCAGGTTTGATTATATGTTACAAAGACAGAAACATTATGAACTGTCATAAGAATTTCCATATATGAACTGACACAGAAAGCTATCTAAATTAATCCAAAATCTCCTCAAATCTTACACAAATCAAAGAAGAAATGAAAGCCAAATAACATCAAAGAATAGGAAATGATTACCTGAATGGAGGAACCCAATGATCCTTCAAGGTCCCCACTATTCCAACAAAAAATAGAAAAAGCTGGGAGCTTTTTAAAACACAGAGCAAACGCTAGAGAGGAAGGAAGAGACAAGAGAGCAAGTTAGAGCACAAAGCAAAGAACCAGTCTTTCTGATTTACTAACAAAGGAGACCTCACTGTTGCGAACTTAATCTCCACGCACCAACCAAATCACCAAACTTTTTTGCACAGGAGTGAAGGGTCAGAAATAAAGCAAAAAATGAGGGACTTGTAAGATAAGAAAGAAGCTTAATTGATGTATGGGGTTTTTCTTAATGAGGTACCATAGAAGGGGGAGAGGTCGCTTTTCTAGCGAATAGACAGCGATGGAGGAAACGTGAGGAGATTAGTGGATTCTGGTATAGAGCCGTTACAGAGAAGCTTTCAAGCTTTACGACTTAATTTGGTTTAGAATACAAGTTTGGAACATTTTTCTGGGGAGCAATGAAAAACGGTACCAGCACAAAAGATATTCTACGTTTTTAATTTTAATTTAAAAACAAATGGCGCGCTTTTGGTGTTATTAATTATTTGGTTCTTGAAATTGATAGAAAGTAGGTGGAATGTACATTCAATGGGGTAGTATTATGTACGCTTCTTCAAAAATAATGAAAATAAAACAAATCAGGCCATTCACTTGATATATTATTTTATCTATAGTGGGGCAGGGCTGGTCGCAACTGTATCTTAGACAATAGGTACATATACCATTGCTGACTAATGAGATGTTAATTTTTTTTTTTTAGTGCGGAAATAAAAAATAATTATAATGAGAATGAATTGGTAAAAAAAATATATTGAATATGTCTAGATTTTAGAGCAAGATATATTTGTTGTTTTAATTGAACAAATACATTGTTAATAGAGGATAAATTATAAATAGCATAAATTACACATGAAATTTACAAAAAATTTAAACCATATGGGGGCTAAGGTCTAGGAGCGGATCTATGTATTGTCCGGGAGACACTAAGTCATTCCTATGTTTTAAAAAAAAAATTAACATGTATATTGAAATTTAATCGAATTTATTTTAGATTTTAACATAGTTTAGTCTCCTCGTAAATTATTACGCGCGTGCTTGTTGTCTAGAGGATGGAATTTTAATTTGTTATTGTGGAGACTTGAGTTCAAGCTCTAGCCGTGTACTATGTATTAACAATTTGAATTCCCCTACCTAAATTTTTAGTTTCGCCCCTATTATGATCCCCTCGTCCCGCTAAAATCCTCTTCTATTTTTGGTGGTAATTAAATTGTTAACACAATTTGGAGGTATTAGGTAATTTTCTACAATTTATCGGTATTTAAATTATTCTAGTAATTTGGTAATGTATCAGTCTTCTAATACTTAAATTACTTTAAATTGCTAAAAATGGTATTGTACTAACTGATATTAATATTTTATTCAAAAAAAAAAAAAACTGATACTAATTCCGACTATTCCAAAAGGGAAAAAAACTGGTTTACTGAAATTTGTATATTTATTTGTCACGATCAATGATACCGAAAGATTTTTATACTAGCAAAAAAAGGTCAGCTTTACACGGGCTCTACATAACCTCTGGTATTATAAAATTTAAAAGTTCCAGCTGGTATAGGATCAAAACTCATTATTATACCTTTTAATTTAATTTAATTAATGGTGACAACTGACAAGTCTTCTCGACTTTCAAACGGACTTGGCTCCAACCTCCAGTTTAGACAGGTATGGTCCTGGGCTCGTGGGCTGAAGAACTGGCCTTTGTTTAACAAAATTTTGTAGAAGCAGAATTTCTAAAATAAGGCCCGTTACAAGATTCTTTTCAGGGCCTCTAGGTCTAGGCCCAATATGAAATATATGACTATATGAGGAAAACAAAGTATAGGCCCATTAAGTCCAGCAGAAGCGCAAAACAACCAAAATACTCGCATTTGACCGAGTGCGTATCCTCTGAGATATCTCAACTTTTGCGTGACCGACGTGTCCGGTGCCTACTCGGGGTTGATGTAGGGGTCTTGTATTATATGTGCTTTAAGATTCGTGCAGAATATATTTAAACGGTTGGGATTTTCCATAAAGTCATGCAAAGTTTGAGATATCTCAGAGGATACGAATTCGCATTTGACCCGCAGTTTGCTGGAAAAGAAAGAAGAAATTTCTCTCGCGCGTGTCTGCCTCTGAACCGCAGGTGCCAAGCGCTAAGATTCGCGGCGTCTCTTCCCCGGAGATTCAAAGCTAAAACTCGACTAGTTTAGTCGTTCTCAGTTGCAGGATTCTTCGACGAGGCAGATGCAAAATATGGGATCGGCGGAGACCTCGCAGCAGCTGGAAGAATTGTTCGATAATAAGAAGAAACCGGTCAAGAACCCTTTCGTCCCAATCGGTGCTTGTCTTCTTCCCATTTTATTCCTTTTCTTTTACCTGATCGATCCGTTGTTGCTAGTTACCTGCTGTTCAAATTCGCTGTAAACACGTTTGTAAGCTGGTTTATTCTCGGAGGTCTTGGGAAATTCCATTTAGGATTATTTGATGTTGCTAATCGGCTATTGCTCAAGTAAAAAAAATTCTGATAAACCTCATTAATTTTCTTTAAGGGTACTGCTAGCATTTGGAATGTGTAATTGTTAATTGTTTGATTCTTGTCCATGATAGCTTTGTTGTAATGGTTAGAGGTCGACTGTGTAGATGCTAATATCACTGGATCCATAATATGTATTGCGGGGCTAGGTAGATGTTAATTTGCGTCATCATTGGATCCATAATATGTATTGCGGGGCTAGGTAGATGCTAATTTGCGTCATCATTGGATCCATAATAACATTTGCTAGTAGTTAGTAAATTATGGAAGAGTAGCTTTATTAATAGTGTTCTTTCAACTCGTGGTGTCAACCAGTCAGTCATAAATCCTGATTAAATTGTTATCCACATTATCTGAATATGGTTCTGAAAATAGATCCAGGTACAAAATGCAGCTTTGCCATTGGTCAAAATTGATGTTATGGTTCTCTATCATTGTTAGATTTGATGCAGTTACCCAGATTGAAACTAGATAATGACATGGATGGAGATCAAACCTGAAATAATCAGTTTTATTGTACAAGATTATTATTACTACTGCTGTCAAACTATTTGGTGTGCCTTGATTAGTTTTAGTGCTTTCCTATAATGAACTAAATTTCTAGCTTCCGTCACTACTAACTGCAACTGTAGACACCAAGAAATAATCAGTTGTTTCTTTCTTTCCTGGTAAGTTTATAATCTATTATATTATTTAGGTCTCAACCGAGCTGGTTAGTTCCTTTTGACCAGTTATAAGGACTCATATAAACAGGTCTATTTTGGGTGATTTCTTTGTTCAAGCGAAGACATAACATGAACACAATAATGTTTAGGAAGCTAATCAACTACATTTCTTTATGTTGTTTATACTTTATATATGCAATCAATTACCTAATAGTAATATATTGTTTTTGTACCAGGTGCTCTGATAACAGCAGGTGTGTTGACAGCCGGTCTGATAAGCTTCAGACAAGGGAATTCACATCTTGGCCAGATGCTGATGCGGGCCCGTGTTGTTGCTCAAGGTGGAACTGTTGCATTAATGGTGGGCAGTGCATCCTATTATGGTGAACACTTTACAGGTGCTAAGAAACAAGAAAAATGAGAATTTTTTTAGATTTTGTTCTTTGGATAAAATGCTCTTGCTTACTAGAGGATTTTTTTGGTTTGTTACTTAAATGGCCACTCTAAGCTTATTTGTTTTCTCCAGCCGAGGTATTCGGAGAAATAGTATGCAAATTAATGGCCTGCTTAAATAATGCAAAAGTGAAACGAGTGTATGCGCAGAGCTATCTGAATATGAAATGCCCCACATTATACTTGTGTTAGTAGTAGCGGTATATTCTGTTACAGCATATTGGTCTCCGGTTTCATTGTCATTTGTGTGAATTCTACGTATCGTCAAATACACCCTTTGGTCTCTGGTTTCGTTGTTCTGTGAATCTGCATGATTGGATAATATTAATGAGGTTCATGGCAACTGTTACTGCCCATTGGAGAATTTGTCATTCTCATGACTAATGCTAATCTCTTATGTTGTTTAAGATGATTATTGTTTACCATGTGTTCTAATCTCTTATGCCCCATACTTAATAGCAGCTTTACTAGCGTCATTTTGACACCAGTTCCGATTGGCTACATTACCAGGTTATTAAACTTACTTTTTTTCAACTTATTGTGTTTTTGTGCGTGTGTGTTTTAACTTGAATCTCGGTTTCTCAAAAGAGAAAATTGTCCAGATTTTCACCCAATTTTTATAGCTGTCAACTTGTTTGATTTGGGGTACAAAACTAGGTCCATTAAAATCTGTTCTCTTCCAATAGTGAACAGCTTGGTCTCTATTCGAAAGTCTTGGAATATGGAGATCCTAGTAGGTCCCTGGCAAGAAATTATAAAGCTTGTGGTTGTGGGCATGCCCAATAATTGGAACCACAACAAGGCAGATAAATCCACTGGACACATCTAGGATTGCTAATTTGCCATATGCATTCAAATATTTAATTCTAACGACAGAGATTTACAAAGGTAGAATTTAGGGGATCCAAACAGCTATATGGTTAAATCTCGTTCTCTGATCATAAATTAATATGAGGTCCTGTCAAATATAAGTCTACTTTTTATTTGGTAATTTTAATTCTATAAATGGTTGGAACAAACTTCTAAGTTGAAATTTTTTTAATAACCAGTATTTAGTCTAGTAACAAAGTCTTTTGTGTTAGAAATCGTATGTTTAAAAAAATTTCTTGTGAATATTAAATAGTTATAATTTAACTTTCAATCTTTACTCATAAATTGAAACATTTTTATTGAAATAAGGAAATTCTCAGTCATTGTATGTGAACTTATTTTTAGTTAGCAAGTAATTCTTGTCCGGTACAAGTTCATTTTTATTTAATATTTATAAGCGAGAGGAACAAACTATCAAACTTAAACCTTTTTTTACTGCAAGAGTTCTCAGTCATAAATCATAACTCATAATCGACAAACTTTATAATTTTATAATTTGGACATTTTCTATTTATTCCTTTTTCCTAATAATCTATCTCTTCAGCTCACTCCTGGCATTTCAGGCGATGAGCCGATGATGTGAAAATCCCCCCTTTTCAGATCAAACCTGAACCATTCAATGTAAAATTACACGATCTTAAAATGGCGTTCTATATTTCAAATACGCTTGAATTTTTTTTATCACCCTGCTGGGATTTTATTCTATTTCCTGCGGTACAGTACGGGATGCGCACTTCCTTTCGGCTAACAAAACTTCATGAGGACCAGTGCTGCAAACGAATCAAACCGAATCAAACTTATTCAGTTTGAATTTGAGTTTGAATAAGATTCAAATTGAACTGGTTTGATTTGTTTCAGAAATACAAGTTTTTCTAATCAAAGTTAATCAAATTACGAACTACAAACTTTTTTGGCAGCCATAATTATATTGGTAGTTTATGCACTAGTTTTTTTTTCGCGGAACAAAATTCACATAGTTTCATTTTACCTTTCACAAATTCACATGGATGGATTATGGGCCAGCTCAAGATTTTTTTACCTTTTATGCTACTGGATTGATTAAAATCACGGCATAGATCTAGTTAAATGGAACTTATTCCATTGTTAATTTGTTACGCTACTGAAATATTTTCCTATTAAGTTATTATTATATTAACAATTTTGAGCTCTGATATAAGTTTGGTTCCTGCATTATTAAAGATTGGTTAAATCCATTAGTTGCATTATTTGAGATTCGAACCTAAATAGTTCGCGAATCAATTTCGAAAGGATTATACCCAGTTTGAGTTTGATTTGAATAAGATTCGAACCGAACTGATTTGATTTGTTTCAAAACGAACTAATTTCAAATCAAATTAATTGTGAACTTTTTTTCGAATCAAATTCAAATCATGAACTGCGAACTTTTTGTGCAGCCCTACTCATGGCAGTGGAAAATCCCATTTTTGAACTGACAAATGTTGTAGTAGTCTAGTTCTATGTGGTGATAATTATATTCTGAGGCACTGTACTATATTCCGACCGCTGTCAAGCATTTAAAAAAGAAAAGAGATCTGTGGACAAATTACTTCAAAATGAAACGACGATTTATGTAGGAACTTTTGTTTCATCTATCCTGATTTTTAAAATCTGTAACAATAATATTCAAGTTTTGACAATTTTTATAACATTTTTTCTATTTTTTAAACGCATCTGTTCACAAGCTATTTTGAACTCATACATTCAGAAAAATTAAAAATCTTGAAAAAAATTCTAAGCACCAACGCATCTTATTGAGCACAAGCATTTCAAATGCATACGTTCAAAATCAGAGGCGGAGCTACATTCAAAAAATGAGGGTCAATTGACCTCCATTTATTTGGAATTTTTTTGAACTTATACACAATTTTCTATATAGTATAGGGTAAAATGTTGTAGATACGGTAATATTGGCCTCCATTCGCAGCATGAAAATTTTATATGACTGATTCCTATTCGTATTTGATCCTCATAACTTGTAAGTCTGGTTTCCAAAATGAAATGCGAACACATAATTTCACGATTCAACCTGAATGCATGTGTTCAAATTAAATTATGTACGCATGCGTTCATAGTTTATTCTAAACATACGAGTTCAATGCGCTGCCTTCAAACTATTTATTTTCTTATTTTTAGAAAACTTTGTCTATATTTTCCAGTTGTTTAAATGCTCAAGTTTATAACGACTTGTAAATTTATTTATCCAATAAGTATATATTATTCTTAAATTTTTCTAAATGAAAATATTGTTGTTAAGCTTTTAAAAACCAATGCATGCAAAAAAAAAAAAAAAAAAAAAAATCATTTTGTAGTACATCGTAGAGTCATTCGATCATCAGAATCTTATGTTTAGATGTATACAAAATTGCTATAATTGAAATATTAATGTTCATTCAAACAATGCTTTTGTTATTTAGAATATCTAAGATAATGCTAATTTTCTATTTATTGTGAAAAAAATATGGTTTTTGTAAAAAAAAAAAAAAAAAAAAAAATTGGTGCGATCTCTACTAGATCTGAATTCTGCTTGGTCCGGACAGAACTTGTTATGGCAGAGGGACAATCCCATCCTTGTCACTTGCAGAGTTGTCCTCGACAGATTTGAGTGTAGTTGTTCGGGTTCAACAAGGTCATAATTCCGTTTTATGCCAATTTGTCAACTTATTCTAGTTTCGATGGTTACCTAATCCTGTACCATTCTGCTTCGACCTTTTCTTCTTACATGAAGAATCCATCAATCCATCTATCAATCTATCAATTCCCGTACCCATCCATCAATCAGTCGCACGACCAAATTTTAGCTTTACGACTAGTGGTGCATGCATAGTACGTATCTTTTTGAATTGGTTATATAGAGTGGTTAATATAACATCAGTGTCATTTCAGTCTATATAACACCAACTCCAAAACCTATCAAATCGAGTTCAAATAGTGAATCCAAATCGTTCAAACTGATCTACTTCATTAGTTGTGCGTTTACATGTAAAATTTATAAGTTTTTGAGTTTATTTGATATCAAGTCAAGCGGTCAAATGTTTGAGTTTTTAAGTTAATTTTAATACATTCATTTTTCAATTTTTTTGCCGCTTGATTTAATACTAAAATAACTTGGAAATATAAAAAGTTTGCATATAAACGCATCACTCATAAAGTAAATTGGTTTGAACGGTTTGGATTCACCATTTAAACTCGATTTGATAGGTTTTGGAGTTAGTGTTATATAGACTGAAATGACACTGATGTTATATTAGCCATACTCGGTTATATATATAAGAGATTTGTTTTCAAATTCATGTCAGATTATAACTGACGACTTATTAGATCTCATTCTACCCGGTCACTGGTCAGGTTGAATAAATAATATTCTATTATTTGTTTACATGAGATGAGATTAGTGTTTGGTAAATGCCCCCGGGGGCCCAACCCGGACCGGTCCGCTCGTGCCCGTGCCCGGACCGGACCGTGCCCGTGCCACGGGTATGCACGGGTACACGGGTACACGGGCACGGGTATTAAACGGGCCGGACCCGGTTTTTTGGAAAAATACCCGTGAGACCCCGGACCCCTGTACCCGTAACCCGTACCCGTGACGCCCGTGCCCGTGAACCCGTGCGCCCGTGCCCGTGAGCCCGTGGCAGTTTTTTTTTTTTTTTAACTTTTGATCTAAAATTCAAAATTTAAACCTAAATTCCCTCCATTTCTGTTTTTTAAATACTGTTTTTTAATTTCTGTTTTTTAAATTTTATTTTTCTTATTTCTGTTTTTTAAATTCTGTTTTTTTATTTCTGTTTTTTATTTCTGTTTTTCTTATTTCTGTTTTTTTATTTCTGTTTTTCATATTTCTGTTTTTTATTTCTGTTTTTCTTATTTCTGAATTTTATTTCTGTTTTTCTTATTTCTGTTTTTTATTTTTGTTTTTCTTATTTTTGTTTTTTTTTATTTCTGTTTATTTTATTTCTGTTTTTTCATTTCTGTTTTTTTTTTAAATTCTGTTTTTTAAATAAGAAACAGAAATAAAAAACAGAAATAAAAAACACAGAAATAAAAAAAACATAAAAAAAAAACAGAAATAAAAAAAAGAAATAAAAAACAGAAATAAGAAAAACAGAAAAAAAAAACAGAAAAAAGCAGAAAAAAACAGAAAAAAAAAAATCGGATCCGGACCCGGACCGCCCGGCCCCCCGCACCCGGACCGTCCTGCCTCCGAACCCGTGACGGGCATGGGTATTAAACGGGCAGGGCAGGATTTTTGAAAAAAAAACCCGTGATGCCCGGCCCGTTTTGCCCGTGTGCCCGTGACCGTGGCTACCCGTGCCCGTGCCCGGGTTTTGCCCGGACAGCCCGGCCCGGCCCGTTTACCAAACACTAGATGAGATTGATATTAGATGTCATTCTACGGTTCTACCCGGTCAGGTTGAATAAATAATATTCTATTATTTGTTTACGTGAGATTGATCTGTTTTTTTTAGAAAAGTGACAAATGAATTATTCGGGTTCGGTTTGGCGAAGTTAAAAATTTGTGATTTGGGAATGATTCAGAATTATTCGGACTAGAGATCTCAGTCCTGCAAGAGAGAAAAAAAAAATATCCTGAAAAAAGTTCGGGAAAAATTCAGGAATAATTTGTAAAATTTCTGGAATAGTTTGTAAAATTCGTGAATTATTCAGGTTTAATTTGGTCAAAGTTCGGTTGACCGAATAATTCGGCGTTCGGATTGACATCACCAAAAAAATGAATTATTCGGGTTTAATTCGCGAATCTTGTGACTATGGTTCTGAGAGAGTCCGAGTCCCCCCGGTACTTGAGGTTCAATTTTAAAAACGGACAGCCCAGATTAATCTCAACTGAGCTAAATTTAATTTTTTGAAACTATAGGAAATCTGCTTTAAGATTCGTGCTAAGTTAAAAAAAATTGATCTGGATTTATCACTTGCTCCTCTGATATCTAGGTGCTACGGATTCTGTTCAGAGACACGGATCATAATATTTTGACCCAAGTCTGATCCGAACGGATCACGACTCGACTCACGTATCTTGATTAATATTTGATTATTTTTTATACAACATAAATCTTAGTGAATACGTAATTGATTTTAAATAATAATTAATTTCTTGTTATGCTATCCAAACTAAATTCAATAGAACATAATTAATAGATTGAGTTCATTTTTTAGTCCAAAAATTTAAACCCATGCATAAATCATGATGGTTTTATTCTCATAAATATAAAACCCCATGACTCAATTTACAAGATTTCAAGAGTATGTGAAAGATCATTGGAAAATGAAATTTGTTTGATGGATTTTTTTATACAATGATATTGGTTTTTTTACTTTTTATGAGAACTAGTGGAAATATTTGCCTAAACAGCATGAAAAAAAAAGTCTATTGAACGATATTTCAAAAAAAAAAAAAATTCAAATGACATTAAATTAAGCTGCTAAACTGTGTTTAAAAATATTTAATGTTGAAATGGAATTTAAATATATTATCATGAAAATAAGACGCATCGAATCGAACATAAAATATAAACATCTGCAAATATAGACATCAGCAAATATAACTCACTATAAATTACTAAACTATTGAATATCCACAAATGTCATCTCTCATCCGTGTCACAAACCTGCAGTATCTCACATGTATGTTGTTGCTTTTGTCACTAGATAAAATATTAGTTCCCACATATGCAAGTTTTTGTAAGGAGAGAAAATTTACGAAGTCTTAATATTTCAAATAAATTAGTGAAAGGATATTACTCTTGATTTTTTTTTTTTATATTTAGTGAAAGATCCATAGGTTACCCTTAGAGGGCACATGCAAATAAAGATATATACAGAGAGAGATGTGTTATCATGCTTTGAGAAGTAAAAAGAGTGTTTTACTTCTCACTTATATTTTTAGTTTCAAAGTTCAAATAGTTGATTCAAATCTTTCAACATAATCTCCGTATTAAAATGTGCTTGGAGACCAAATTTTATATTTTTAAAATTTTTTTTTTACTTTTTTAGAATTTTTTAAAATCACAACTTTTCAATAAATAAAAAAGTAATAAAAAATTCAGAAAAACAATAATTTATAAAAAAATAGTAATAAAATTCCAAAAAATGTAAATTTTGGTCTCCAAGTACATTTCAATATGAAGATTATGTTGAGAAGTTCGGATTGACTATTTAAACTTTGAAAATAGAGGTATGAAATTATTCTAATCATGCAATGAAATTAATTATTTTTTTTGATAAAAGGCTTCTTGTGCCCGTTTCATTGAAGAAACGAAGTACCACATATTACAATCAAAAGTCACTGAATGTTTAAAGACCAAAAGCAACATAGCTAACTACCAAACAAAAGATAACAGTAGAATAGTTCGGCCTTAGTTAGGCTAACTAGTATATGTACAATAATAGGTTAATTCTTTCCATGTGGGGCATTAAACAGCAAAAGGGGCAGGGGCATCATCCCCATCACCAGGGGGTCGATACACCACTAGTTGAAGATCACTAGTAGCACAAACTTCAGTTGGATCCTAGATTCGCAACGGCACGGCCTCAATCTCTTGGGGCAACCAGTTAGCTATCACCAAGTCCCTAATGTATTTTTTAACCGCAGTTATCCATTAGTTAACAAGAGATACTATCATTAGAACAATAGATCAAAAAAAATTATTTTGAATGTGTTGAAAACATGAATCATTCCTAATTTTCCAAATTGTCCAACAAAAAGCATTGAATAAAATAATGCAGTTTGTGAATGTTTAGGAAGGGAGAGAGCGAATTGAATAATATCCCGAACAGTGAACCAATTAGTAAAATGCTATTGGCTTCTTCCCATCCAAAACCACAAGTGTTGAGCTAATCTACACTTAAGAAATAAATGATTAGTAGTTTCATTTGCATCACAGAATTGGCACTTAATGCTACCTGTCCAGCCTATTTTACTGAGATTATGTTTAGTAAGAATATGGTTTCTAGTCAACAGCCGCATGAAAATTTGAATTTTGTAAGGGATAGGCAATTGCCACCACAGCATTGGAGTAGGCATACATACTCCCCCAAAATTTAGAATTTTATATATAGATCTCACAGTGAACAAACAAGATACTTCCCATTTCCATGTCAACATGTCATGCAAATGAGTAAAGGAGAGTGAACTAAGGGAGTGTAGAGTAGTGGTCCATTCTTGAAAAGTAACAAGATCAAATTGTCGTCGAAATGTAACTGTTGCCCCTTGAGAATGAAGCACCTCTCTAAGAGAAATATGTTTAGAGGCACAAATATCAAAGAGCTAGGGGTAAAGGAATTTTAATAGAATTTCATTATTCCATGAATCTGCCTAGAAACTAAGTTGAGATTGATTTCCAGGGTGATATACTACACTACACTTGCCTATATCTTGCAAGGAAAGAATGGCTTTCCAGAATTAAGAGGGAGGAAGGAGTGAAGTAGAGTAATATTTTTGACAAATAATGGTTTTCCATAGACTAGTGTAACCATGTTCCTGAAATTTCCATCACCACTTAAGTAAGAGAGCTACACTCATTTGTTTAAGATCTAATATTCCTAAACCACCTACTTCCTTGGCAAGGCAAGCCACAGGCCAACTAACTAAAGCATATTTATTCTTACTCTTAGAAGTACCTTGCCATAGAAACCTACTTCGAATTCTATCTAATTTTTGTATTACATACTTGGGGATTTGGTATATAGAGACAACATAAAGGGGAATGGAGGACAACACTGAGTTGATTAAAGTGAGCCTCCCCCCGATGGATAGCATTTGCCCCTTCTAATTTTGCAATTTCTATTCTACTTTTGTAATAAGAAAATCCCAATCTTTCTTAGTAAGTTTACCCTTGTGAAAAGGCAAACCTAGATATCTAAGAGTGAATTTAGCATGTTTACATCTAAAAAGGGCTGCTAAGTGATCTCCTAAGTCATAATTAATGGTAAACAGTTCTGTTTTGTGTAAATTCATTTTAACTCCTGAAAGAGCCTCAAACACTATCATAGTCCACCAAGCATATTCTACATTAGTCTCATCAGCCTCTAAAAAAAGAATGGTATCGTCTGCGTAGTGGCAGTTGGTAATAGGAAATCCATTCTGACATGCTGGACCTAAACCTTTTAAGAATTGAGTTTGTCTACCTTTGGAGAAAAGGTGACTCAGTGTGTCAGCAGCTAAAATGAAGAGAAAAGGGGAGAGAGGGTCCCCTTGCCTAACCCCTCTCTTACAGAAGAAATAAGGGGTTAAGTCTCCATTAACATTAATACAGGACTGAGAACTATGTAACCAAGCATGTATCCATTGAATACACATATCACTAAAACCTCTAAGTTTTAACACCTCCAAAAGATATTCCCAATGGATAGTGTCATATGCTTTCTCAAAATCAACCTTGATTATGACACCAGGCTGATTGAGAGCTTGACAAGAATGAATGAGTTCTTGGCTAATAAGTACATTATCTAAAATATACCATATCTTAAGAAAGGCAGATTGGCTATGATCAATTAACCTCTCCATTTTCTTTTTTTTTGATAAAAGTGGATAAACCACCGATTTCTTATTAAAGAAACCTATAATGTCATAGGAGATGGTACCAAACCTCTAGTACCAGATCCTGTAAGAAACAAGCTACAAATGTAAAACATACATCTAAAACAATATCAATGACAACATAGCATCTAACCTATAAAAAGAAATATCTCCAACTAAACAAGAAAAACTATATTATTGCAAAACAACCCTTTATAAGCACCAAAAATCAAAACCAACTGATGCTACTCTTCTGTTACTTCACTTTGATGCATGTTTTGGTCGAATCCAGGGATAGGCAGCAAACCTCTGATTACCTCTTCCTGCCCATGCTGCCCCACCTGCAATGATGTATTCACATAATATACCACAATTTGATCAATATTAGTAGGAAGCAATAAAGATAACTTCAATAATGAACCAGAACATTTATTCTTCACCCAAAAATACGCTAAAGCTATAATTTGAGCCCCTACTAATTTGAATTTTTTTGTAACCCCTTGGAAACATAACTTATTCCTAGCTAACCATACTGACCATAACACAGCTCCTCTAAGTAATTCTACCAATAACCTATCCTTCAAGGAAATATTTTTGTCAATAAACCATAATTCATCAATATTTGAATAATCAAAAGAAAAATGGTTAAAATCAGCTATCCAATTCCAAATACTTCGAATAAAAGGACACTGCACAAACAAATGATCTATAGTCTCAGCTGCACCACAAAACACACACGACACATCCCCCTACCATCCTATTGTACTCAAAGTCACCTTAGTAAGTGCACTTTTTTTCTTAATTAACCAAAGAAAAATTTTAATCTTAAAAGGCAATTAACCTCTCCATTATGCTCTCTAATCTATTGGTAAGGATTTTAGATAGTATCTTAAAGCTACAATTAACTAGGCTGATAGGACGAAATTTGTTAATAATGGAAGCATCATGTTCTTTTGGAATTAGACAGATAATTGACTTATTGAGTTTGTTTAAGTCTAAAATTTGACTATGAAATCCTTTACAGAGAGCCAACAAGTCATATTTGACCAAGTCTCAAAATGACTGATAGAACAAAAACGTAAACCCATCTGGGCCCGGGGCCCCAGAAGAGGAAGACTCAAAGACTGCCTTTTTGATTTATGTTTCTGTGAAAGGAAGGGTCAAGTGGATATTGTCAATATCTGTAAGTTGAGATTCTCGAGGCCAAAAGGTTGAGTTCATAAATCCAAACTTTATCCCTGCTGTCCCTAGGATGGTCTTATAATAGTTAGCTACATGTTTTTTAATATTTCGTAGATTAGTTGTAGATTTTCCATTTATTTCTAAGGTATTAATTTTATTGGTCTTCCTTCTATGCGAGGCAATGGTGTGAAGGTATCTAGTGTTATGGTCTCTCTCTTCTAACCATCTTTGTTTGGCTCTAGTAGCCCAATAAAGTTCCTCTTCTCGATATAAGTTTTCTAATTGGATTTTACATAGAAGCCATTCTTCATATAGAAATTAATTATATTATAGAGAGATAAATATAAATAATATATTTATATAAAAGTATCAATGAATGCATTTATCCAAATATCATATTCATAGTATATGTAATAATATAGGTGTAGATAAGGTTTCTTTGAGTTTAACTTAAATAATAATTAAAAAAATGACCTTGGTAGTTTATATTTATAGAGGAATAAATTAAGTGAAGAGACAAAATAATAATTCTTATTTTGTGAGAATAATTAAAAAAATTCATTGTTTGTCGATTTTTAGGCTCTGTTCGTCATGTTATTGTTCACGTAAGAAAAAACAAATTTACTCAGACTGAATTTTTTTTTCTCACGTAAATAATAATTTTTAATTTAAAATTTTCAGTTACTATTTCTATTTCCAGACGCCGAACAGGCCCTTAGTCCGTCAAACATGGCCTCAATTGCTTCGTACTAAGGCGCTACACGTGTAATCAAATAAAACTAAATCATATATATGTCCCTATCTTGATATAATTTTACCGAAAAACATGGCCTCACAGTTGCTTCGTACTAAGGCGCTACACGTGTAATCAAATAAAACTAAATCATATATATGTCCCTATCTTGATATAATTTTACCGAAGCATAAATCTTGTTATTTGAGTCGTGTAGAATTGTCCTTTTCTGAGCTTAAGCAGGAAACTGTTTGCATGGGACTCATCTTTTAAGTCAGGTCACTTTCAAAGTCTACGGTCCATGCAAGGTTGAATTTTTTTTTTTTTTTATATAAATCACAAGGTTCTAAATAATATTTATTGTGTCATAGCAGAAAGTCTTAAAAAAAATGCTACAACAAAAGTTATATATGCTACATAGATTTTTCTTATTTTTATAAAAATTATATCATATATTTATACTAAATATCAATATTATTTAAATCTCATAGAACAATAAATAACATCAAATTGATTAAAAAAATTATAATATTTATATTGAACCAATACAAAGTCCAAATTGCGACTCAAAATATTCATAATAATACTAATATCATAAACTATAGATTTTTTTCTATTCAAAATATATTCAGCATCATGACATAATCTATATTTTCTCTATTTAAATTTCAAAATTACCTAGACATCATGGCATAATTAACTATCTTAATATATTCAAAATAATAAAAATACCATATAGTAAGTATTATTTTGTTACTTCAAGAAATATCTTAATATATTCAATATGAGCATTTATTTAAAGCCCATATAAATTGAAAGCAGCTCATGTTGCATAATGCGCTATAGCTTTTTTATTTGATTTCGTTTGATGAATCTCTCGTTTAATAATTAATAGTTTAATATAAAGTTTAGTACGTCAATTGCAAAAAAAAAAAATCACAGTTAAAATCCAATCTGACCCTTTTTTTAAAGCCCATATATACTGAAAAGAAAAAAAAATAGCTCATGTTGCATAGTGCGCGCTACACGCTATGCTCTATAGCGGACTGCTATTACCGCTATAGAGTCTGTAGCTCAAATAGCGTGTTTTGATGCCATAGCTTAGTGTTTAGGGTCCAAAAACTCTATAGCGCGCTATTTAGAACACTGATAAATCATAATTGGAAAAAATATTTTTATGAAACATGATTTTTTTTTTTTTTTTTACAGAAATTATAAGAACTAAAATATCATTTTGGCCCGATTTTTTTTCTTTGAGACCGAAATGACAATTCGGTTCCAGGCATTTTTACAATTTTTCAACGTATTTTTTTTCTCGAAATCTGTGAAAATGGCTGGGACCGAAATGAGATTTTGGTTCATATGGTTTTTGTAAAAAAAGAAAGTAATCATTTTGGTTTCATAAAATTTTTTTTTCTAATTATGGTTTATAAAAAAAAATTCCGCAGGGTTGTATCACTAAATAAATAATTGAATCTTTTTTTTTTCTGACGCTTACATTCACTTTATGCATCACTATGGTGTTTTATTATTAATTAATGATATTTCTTTTTAAAATTAGTGACTTGAGGTCACCGACAATTATATTGATAAAAGAAAATTATTTACATGACCTTAGCTAACTAAATAAAATAATAATAAGTATTAACATAATTAAAGATACCTTTTAGAGCATCTACATCTCTGAAATTTTTGGAATTTCTAATCTGATGTGGCAGTTTTTAAACCAGTTTCAGAGATGCAGATGTGTTTCTTATTTAGCAACTTTGTTCTAAAGTTTCTTAATAAGAAACTGTTTATAAACTCTGACGTGGCCAAATAATTCGCTGAAATTATTTTCTCATGTAATTTATTTGCTAATGTGGTAATTAAGAAACTCTAATTTTAATTTCAGGGATGTGGAGGTTTAAAAACTTTTAGAGATAAATTTTTTAAAAATTAGTTAACAATTATTTAGAAACTCTAAGGGTTTGCTCTTAGTAACAAAATAAATGTTGCAAAATGTTGTTATAATGTTGTGGTATTATATATGCACGTGTTTCAATTTCTTGGTATATATATTTAATTGTTATAAATTGTATAAAATGTATTATTTTTTTTGTAATATTATACTAGAGTTATTTACGGATCGCAAGTCTGTCGATTTAATTATTTCATAATATATATTCTTCTCGATTTTGGCGGCGCAATATGAAAAATAGCGTATAAATTGTATAAAAAAAATAGCTTTCTTTTTTGGCCGTTTTGCAATGACGCGATAAACGTTATTTAAATCTTTGAATTAGACACGTCATACGTATTGATAAATATTTATTAGTAAAATTAAAATATTAAATTTGACAACCTTCAAAAAAAATTTGAATTTGACAATAATGTATGATTGATCTGTCATGAAATACTGATTGTCCATTTTTCATTGATAGACCTAAATTATATACATATTCAATCTAATTTTTATCACAAAATAATATCAAATATCTTGTATTTTGAATATAAAGTGAATAGAATACACCTAAAATCAAGTTACTGTGTTTGTTTGATTTTAATTTGCAGAAATGAAGAAAAACGAAGAAAAATGTCCAGTGCGAATGCACGGTTTGCAATACGGCCACACTAAATACTTAGATGGATTTTTGGACGCACGCCAATTTTAAAAAGCTATAATAAGCTATTCATCAAAATCCGTGCGGATGCACGGATTTCGATGCGAACGCACTCTGGTCTCTCAGGAAAACCCAAGCCCAGTGCGGGTGACCTGTCCGCACTGTAGCAGAACGCATAACTGGAGCCAGAACTTAAAATAGCCATAACTTTTGACTCGTAACTCCGTTTTGAACATATGATAACTTTTCGGAAAGCTAACGAGAAGATCTACAATTTGAGAATCTAAAAAAGAAAACTTGGAGTCGGAGCATCCGCCTGAACCCGCAGATAGCCAGAAATATGCGTTTTTAACAGTTTTTCTATTTCTGACGCACCAAGGACGTGTTTCGACAATCAAATGTGGACAAGAAAATCTGAAAAACAATCCAAATATAGCACCCACTAACTCCACTTCCTAGACTTTTAATTGGGCATAGCCCTTAGCTATAAAAGATGAGGTTAATTCTCATTCAAAAACACAACTCTCATATTTCTCTCTCACCCTTGGTGCATGTCAATTTCCAAGGAAACACATACTTAGCGTAAAATTCTGCAGTCAAGGAAAGTTTTTCAAGGAGGAAGAAGAAGGAGATTCGAGCAAGAAGTCGGCAAGATTGAGGATTTTGATCCAAAAAAGGGTGTAATCATTTCTTTATTTCATTTCTTCTTATTTTTGTCAATTTTTGTAATGGATCTCTCCATGAGGGAGTAGATTTCTCTCTAGGGGTTTAGGTAAATACATGAACTTGTTTAATTGTATCTTATTCGGTTATTTATTTTTATTATGATTGTTTTATGAGATTTGATTGTTAATTTCTGTGATTTATCATTTGTGTTGATTATGTAGTTTAGTACTTGAAATCGCAGTAGTTTCTCTTTGGAATCGCTTTGTTATGCAAAGGATCCAAAGAAGTTAGGATGAGAGAAGAGTACCAAATTATGAACACAAATATCTTAGGTTTTGAGTTAGAAGCGACCGTACTTTGATATCCATAACCGGAACTATAGAAATTAAGGGTTAGGGTTTGGTAAAGAACGACCGTGAAGTCAAACCCCTACTTAGGACACCTAGATTGATTAAGTATTGATACGTATTTTGTGTAAACATGATTGTTAAATATCCCTTTAAGATAGTGACAGCACCTAAAATTCGAGGAACATTAACCCAACTTACCAAAATAATTGTGTCAATAATTAGTCAATATAGGCTAACAAGAGCTCAATGGGTCTAGATAACTAGGGTGAAGAACGACCATGAAGTCCAAAATTATCTAGGCACGCTATTAATTCACGACGGTGACCCTTTTTAACACTTTCAGTTAGAAACCTCATCAAATCATACATGAATTTGAACAAATACCAAATAGATACAATTAGTAAGGGATTGTGGACCGAATACCCCTAGATCTCATTTACTTGAAAGCAAACCAATCTTTCTTTCCTTTATTTACTTTAATTGTTTTAAAACTCCTCTCTTTCGGGTATTGAACCCAAACTTAGAATTAATTAGAACAACCCCCCATTTACTTTATTTACTTTACTTTCTTTTATTTTCTAAAATTAATTATTAAAGTTTAAACTAAGTATTTACCATACTCTCTGTGGTTCGACGCCCAAAGTACTACAAGGATAAATTGTGCACTTGCAACTAACCTTTCTTTGAGTATTTAGGTTTATAAATTTAAAAATCTAAAGAGTATAAAAACAATCACAATTCCCTATCTCCAAAATACTCAACATTCATTTGGAATAAAAATAAACTGGACAACAATAAGGTACGATAAAATTAGCCCTGTACGGATAAATATATAAATACAAGTTAAAAATACATAGTATAAAAATAATTGAATTTTTCTTTCGTTAACATGCAGCTAGACCTTGATAAATTATTTTTTTCCACTCTCAATTATAACTTTTTGTCCCTTTTCCCAAATGAAAAAAAGGGTAAAAAACACACAACATCGTGCACTAAATAGGATTAAATACTTCTCTTTTTCTATATGTGAACTTAATTGGTGGCAAGAAAAAATAAGGCTCTGTTCGGCCGTCACATGTCCGTGAGAAAAAAAAAAATTTCACTCAGAGTGATTTTTTTTTCCTAACGCATACAGTATTTTGATCATTCAAATTGGATCTGAATTCAAGTCCATTTTCATCCCGCCTGACAGCCGAACAATCCTAGAGGAGACAAAATCAAAGGACAGAGAGAGACACGAGTGTGGGAATTAAATGCCAAAGAAGAAGCTGTCGATTAGATGATACTATCTTTCTAGCATCTTATTAGTACAAAGCTATTGTCTTTTGTTTCAGATCCATGCCCTCCATGCATAATTCCCCAATATATCTGTTATTACCAATTGGTAATCTAGCAACTAGCTTGTTATTAAAATAAATAAAAAAGACAAAATAAAAATAAAAAGTAGCATCTCGCTACAATTAATCCATCATTTCATTCTACCAGACAGTGGCTCCCACATAGAACTATAGTATAGGATCTATCTGTTTCTCCTGTGATATAAATGAGAGTAAAAATTATGGAA
Source organism: Carex rostrata (assembly GCF_964058835.1). Taxonomy (NCBI): domain Eukaryota; kingdom Viridiplantae; phylum Streptophyta; class Magnoliopsida; order Poales; family Cyperaceae; genus Carex; species Carex rostrata. The sequence goes on along the minus strand of NC_135925.1, from coordinate 12,506,871 downwards.
AGAGGGGTTTGAATTTTGAAATTTGCAGCATACTTGCATGATAATAATTCATAAATTATACATGCATATAAATGTGTTTTGACATACTTTTATTTTAATGTACTATGTACTTCATTATTTTTATTTTTTTATGGTTGATGACAAATTGTCGACAACAGATATATTGATAAGAAAAGTTTAATTACAAGCGTGTACAAATATTATAAAAGACTCGGCTCTGCTATCTATACAATAAGGTGAGCCTCTCTTAGAACATAAAATAGTAGATAAAACTCGATTTGTCTAATTCTATATTTAACAATTTGCTCTCCGAGACTCAATTTCTAAGGTTGTGTTAGTTATGGGACAAAGGACCGGTCTCCTTTTGTTAAGAGAAGAATCTCCTGTTCCTCTCCCTCCAAATTGTCCATGTTCTTGCCATAGAGATCTCGTTCTTGGCATCATTCGGTGACCTGTTTCCAGCCAGAACTTTAATATTCCAGAGTTGCTTTTGAGTGACAGATAAAACACCACCATTGTGCAACATCCTGTATGCCGATGAGCATGAGAAATCACCTGTCGGTGTCCATCTCCATTTCTTTTGTCCATTCTCATTTTTACCGAGCATTTATAGAAAGAATTTTTAACCGCCAGGTCGCTAATGAAGAATGATGTTTCAGCTGATCTTCTTTGCTCCAACTGACCAGCTGAGGTTAGCCCAAATAACGACCTTGGAGTCATTGCCCATAAACCTTGTGGTCTGTTTTCTAATGTCCATATCCATTTGGTCATGAGTGCATCATTTTGAGCTGTCAAGTCAATTATTCCCAGTCCCCCATTCGACTTTAGAGTGCATACCCTCTCCCAGTTAACCAAACAGTTAATTGCCTTGCATGTTTCATTCCCCTTCCACAGAAAATTTCTCCTCATTTTATCCACATGCTTGATTACTCCTACCGAAAGTTTGAATGCCTGCATATAATGCAGTGGCATTGCTGATAGTACCGCATTTACCAAGGTGATGCGACCACCATAGGATAGCAGGTTAGATATCCATCCATCCATTCTACGCTACATTGCTTCCAACATTGGTTGAAAATCAATCTTTCTCAGCTTCCTGATGGTTAGCGGTACGTCGAAAGTACCTAATTGGCAGTCTTACTGCACGTGCCTGTATAATGTTTTGTGTGACTTGAATTAGACTCGGAGGGATGGCTATTGGCACAAATGAACTCTTCTCCTTATTAATTTTAAGCAAGCTTCTAAATAGCGTTTATAGCAGTATAGCGGGGAGACAAAAAAAAAAGCTTTAGCGAATAGCGGAGCTATAGCGAAAGCTATTATAAATAGCGTTTTTTATTTCAAAAATTATATTTTATATTTCTACTAATAATAAAAATGTCTCATCAAGAAAAAAATATATCAAATTAATTAAGAAGTTCTAATATTCATATTAAACAAATACAAAGTTCAAATTGTCATTCAAAATATCCCTAATTCAAAAACTATCGATATATTTTATATTCAAAATATACCACTACCATATATTAATGCATGATATATTTTAGATACCATAGCTGAGGAGTCAAATTCTACTAATGTTTAGAATTTTTAACTGGAATGCAAGAGGTTTAGGTTCTTCCGTTAAGCGTAGATTTGTTAGAGATACTTTAATTAATAAAAAAATTGATTTAGTTGGAATTCAAGAGACTAAAACAGATTCCTTTACTGATAGAACTTTACATGCTTTTAGTTCCACAATTACTCATTGGGTTTGTAAAGGTTCTCAAGGCTTATCAGGGGGTATTTTGGTTGGTGTTAATGAGACTAAGTTTTTTATTATTGACTCTTGGATTAAGGATTTTTCCATCACTGTCCATCTCAAAAATAAGACTGGCCCTTTTGAGTGGTTATTTACTGTTGTATATGGCCCTGTGCTCTCTAGTCAGAGATCTGATTTTTTAGTAGAACTTAGATCAATTAGTTTGTTGGGCCCTCATGCTTGGCTTATATGCGGGGACTTTAACTTGATTAGGAATAGACATGAAAAACGGGGACCTTCTTTTAATTATGCCCTTAGTAATAGATTTAATAGTTTGATTTCTGATTTAGAACTACTTGAATTACCACTTCATGATAGAAAATTTACATGGGCGAGGTCTGCCACTTCTACCTCTAAAGCTCTTTTGGATAGATATTTTTGTTCAAATCAATGGTTTACTCATTTTTCTTCCTCCATAGTTCATTCTTTACCACGATTATTTTCTGATCATAACCCTATCATCTTATCTACTGATTCTGTAATTTCCTATCATAAGAAAATTATACGATTTGAAAAAATTTGGCTTACTCAAGATGGCTTTCAAGATTTAGTTGTTCAATGGTGGAACTCTTTCAATTTAGATGATGATTTAGGAAATTCTTGGAAATTTAAACTCCAATTTTTTCGAAAAAAATTAAGGGGCTGGAATGCTAATCTTCTTGGTGAAAAGAGGAGGTTGAAACAATCCCTTTTAGACCAAATAGCTAATTTTGAATTACAACATGATTCACATTCTTTATCTACTTCTGACTATACTCATTGGCAGGAGTGTCAATCTAATCTTCATAAAATTTATCGCGACGAGGAAATTTTTTGGCACCAACGGTCTAGGTTAAAATGGTTTTTAGAGGGCGATTCCAATACCAAGTTTTTTCATATTGCAGCATCTATTAGGAAGAAGAAAAATGTTATTTCATCGTTATTTATTAATGGTATCCCTGAATATGATCCTATTGTTCTTAAGAATCACATTACTTCTTATTATAAGGATTTATTAGGAACCAGTTCATCTCGATTACTATCTCTTCAACCATATCTTTGGTCATCTTCTGACAAACTTTCTCATGCTCAACAAATTTCTCTTGAGTTACCTTTTACTTTGGATGAAATTAGAAAAACATTTTTCTCATGTAACCCTGGTAAAGCCCCAGGTCCTGATGGGTTATCTTTCTTATTTTATCAGTCTTTTTGGGACCTGGTTCACCCTGATCTCTTACGGCTATTCCTGGCTTTTTACAACGGAACCTTAGATATTTCAAAACTTAACTTAGCTTCCATCTGTTTGATTCCTAAGAAAGAGGATGCCTCTTCTATTACAAATTATAGGCCTATTAGTCTTATTAATTGTAGCTTTAAGATTATTACTAAATTATTAACTAATAGGCTTTCTTTAGTTTTAGATCCTCTTATAGATGATTCTCAAGCTGCGTTTATTAAAGGTCGATTAATAGGAGATAATATTATTAGTGCACATGAAATCCTTCATCAAGTTAGGTTATCTAAACAGAAAGGCATCCTTCTCAAACTAGACTTTGAGAAAGCCTTTGATAAGGTTAATTGGAATTTTTTACTTGAGGTATTAGCTGCTAGAGGTTTTGGTAATCTCTTTATTAATTGGATTAGTGATATCTTACGAAGTGGACGGACTTGTATTTCGTTTAATGGAGAATTAGGTGACTACTTCCATTGTAAACAAGGTCTTAGGCAAGGTGATCCTTTGTCCCCTCTTCTTTTTGATCTTGTTGCTGATGCTCTTAGTAGGATTTTAAGTAAGGCTCAGTCGGCTGGCCTACTATCTGGCTTAGGTACTAACATTAAGGTTTTGAATTTACACTTTGCCGATGACACTTTATTATTTTTAGAGGCTAATTCACTTATGGTTGAACGTTTGAAATTTCTTTTATTAGGCTTTGAAAATTTGTCTGGTTTGAAAATTAACTTTGATAAAAGTGAACTTATTCCCCTTAATTTATCCACTCAGGAAACTTCTCTTTTAGCTAGTCAATTAAATTGTAAAATAAGTACTTTGCCAATTACATATTTAGGAGTTCCTTTACACTGGAAAAAATTAGTTGTTTCTGATTGGTTTCCTTTAGTTGAGAAAATAGAGAAAAAATTACAAACTTGGAAAGGTTATTTATTATCTCTTGGAGGTAGGGTTACGTTATTAAATTCTGTTTTGACATCTATGCCCTTGTATTGGTTATCAATTTATAGAATGCCTGTCACCATTAGGAATAAAATTGATATAATTAGGAAAAGATTTCTTTGGTCTAATGGTACCCCTGGAAGGAAGAGATATCATCTCATTAAGTGGTCAATTGTTTGTTTGCCTAAAAATCATGGGGGCTTAGGTGTTTTAAACCTAAATTACATGAATATTGCCCTCTTAGCTAAATGGTGGTTTAGATTTAAAGACCCAACTGTTGATGGGAAGTGGAAATCAATTCTCATTGCCAAATATAATCTCAATGGTTTAGATTCTAATAGTTTTTCATCTTTTTGGTCTAGTATTTTAGATCTTACTCAAATATTTGATATGGGTATTAGTAGGGTTGTAGGCGATGGTTCCAATACTTCTTTTTGGTTCGATAGATGGCATGGCAATGGCAGTTGTGCTTTATATTGTTCTTTCCCTAATCTTTTTATAATTATTTCTAACCCTAATATCACTGTAGCAGATGTGTTCACTAATTTCCCCTCCTCATTTCAATTTAATAGACAATTAACTGGTATTATATTTTCTGAATGGTTACAACTTTTAGGGTTTTTCTCTTCTTATTCATTAAATTCATCTTGTCCTGACAGATTATTATGGAGATGGAATTCGTCTGGTCTTTTTACTGTAAATTCTCTCTATAAATGGTTGTCCTTTAGAGGTGTTCCAACTAGTATTTACAATACTCTTTGGAAGGCAAAGATTCCACTTAAGATTAAGGTTTTTGTTTGGTTACTTAGGCACAATAAAATACTTACTAAATGCAATTTACAATCACGGGGTTGGCATGGTACTGTTGATTGTGTTTTCTGTGGTGCCCCAGAAACTGTAGATCACCTCTTTGTTACTTGTCATTTTATTTCTTCTTTATGGTCTTGGATTGGTAACCATAACAACTTTCTTTTTAATTGTACTAAGGTGTGTGATCTTTGGTATTTCGATTATTGGATTCCATTAAAGGATTCACTACTAGTGGAACTGATTAGGGCTGCAACTCTTTGGATTGTATGGTTAACACGAAATAAGATTTGTTTTCAAAATTCTCCTATACCTTCTATTAGGTCTGTAGCTGCTTCTATTATTGCTTTAACTTCATTTTGGTGTAAGTCGCGCTTAGATAATTCTTATTTCAAGTTATCTATGATTATGCATTTTGATGTTTCTTCTTTGCCTCAGATAGGGCCTCTGATAGTATTATCCGCCACGGATGCACAGGACCAGGACAGCTCCCCGCTGGATTTAGACGAGGACCCTGGTCTTGGTTTAGAAGGGTTGGACCTAGCTGATTATTTGAGTGACAGAGCCGTTATTGATGCTATTGATTGTGCTGTTGGCCTTCTGCCCAGTATTTCATCTTCATCAGCTAGTGCCTCCTCTTCTACTGATATAGTCATTTCTGATTCCATTTAGTATTACTATTTCATGTTATGCTAGTATGCTTTTGTTATTAGTTTGTTTTTTTAAAACTTTTTTGGTTATTAGGTGTCGATAGATTGTATGCCAGCGCTTTATTTTGGACATGTTGTATAAACTTTTTGTTTCGTAATGAAACCGGTGGTAAAATACCACTTTTGTCAAAAAAAAATATTAATGCATGATATAAAATTTAATTGATATAGCGGTATAGCCCGCACATGTTCCATTGTATTGATATAGCTTAATAAAGTAAAAAAAAAAAAAACCAATCTAGATATTAAGGCCCATTAAAATTGCAAAATCATAACCCATGTAGCATAGCGGACCGCTATTACCGCTATAGCGGTCATAGCTTGATTAGCGCAGTTTTAGCCCGTAGCTTAGCTTTCTGGGTCCAAAACCGCTATAGCTAGCTATTTAGAAGCTTGATTTTAAGTCACACTAGGTCAGTGTAGACCTCCAAGACCTTACAAATAATTTTAAGAGAATTTGGTTGTGCCTCACAAATTATTAATGTGTCATATGTATATTGAATTATGAGTAAGGCTACGGTGCTATGGGTTGCATAGAGGGCCTCTATGCAACAGCTCAATATTTGAGTTTTCAAAATCCTAATGGTCGATTCGAACCGTTTAACATGATCTCCATATGAATATGTACGTGCAAACCAAATTTTATATATTTTAGAATTTTTTTACTATTTTTTTAGATAGGTAGAAAATCACTTGATCTAAAAAATTCTGCACCATTCAGATTTTTTTATTTTCTACCTATCTAAAAAATAGTAAAAAAAATGTAAAATTTGGCTTACAAGTACATATTCATATAGAGATCATGTTGAACGGTTCGGATCGACCGTAAAAATTTTGAAAACTCGAATATTGAGCCGTTGCATAGAGGCTCTCTATTCAACCCATAGCACCGTAGCCTTACGCGAAAGAGGAGGTAGAAAATGTCCTAGAGTTATTGTACCCAAAGATTGAAAGTTCGATTCTTCCTCACGACTTCGCAACTTCTACGAAGGTTTTCAAAAAAGCACCGTAGCCTTGCTCTTAAATTATTTGAGGTCCAATCCTTACGTGCGGGGGCATTATACTAGTAGTTTTTCTCAAAAAAGTGTTCAAAGTATCTGCCCCAAAGAAGCAGCTGTCGATCAGATGATACTATCTTTCTAGCATCTTATTAGTACAATGCTATTGTCTTTTTGTTTCAGATCCATGCCCTCCATGCATAGTTCCCCTATATGTATTTGTTAATACCTCTTGGTAATCTAGCAACTAGCTTGTTATTAAAATAAAAAGACAAAAAAAAAAAAAAAGTAGCATTTAGCTGCAATTAATCCAGCATGTCATTCTACCAGACAGTGGCTCCCACATAGAACTGTAGGATCTATCTGTTTCTCCTGTGATATAAATGAGAGTAAAAATTATGGAAAGAGGTGTTTGAATTTTGAAATTTGCACCAAGCTTGCATGATCATATTTCATAAATGTACGTGCATGTAAATGTGTTTTGAGATACTTTTATTTTAATGTCATGTAGTTCATTAGTAGCTATCTTTTTTTTCTTTTCTTTTTGAAATCCTTCGCAAATACTACGTACGAAATCATGAGGAGGAATCAAATTCTCAGCCTTTTGATATTTAACAGTCTTAATTAGAATTTCTTTCCTAACCAACTATGCTACCTCTCCTTTCTCCTTCATTAGCAGCTATCAATTGCATTAAATTACAACGAGCAAATTAATTAGATTCTTTTATCCCTAATTAACGAGATTTTGATCTTATCTATATTCCAACTGATAATAAATGTATTTTACACCTTTAGCAACATAATAACACTACAACAGAAAAGACTATCAGCGACCGGTTTTCCGGTCTCTGATAGTTACGTCGCCGGTCGCTGATAGTGATTCCGGTCTCAGAAAGTCAATTCCGGTCGCTGATAGTGCTGTCGCAGATACTCAATCGATGACGTCACCGGTCGCTGATACTTTTTTGTGACCAATTTTTTTGGTCGCTGTTATTTTTTTGCTGACGTCACGAAGAGGAATCTGCGACCACAATTAACGGTCGCTGAACGTAAAATCCGATCGCTGATACTATTCTGTCAATTTTTTTTTTGTTATTTACTTTTCTGTCAATTTTTTTGGATTTTTTTCATTTTATTTTTCAATCGATTCAAATGTAACATTAAATATCATACAAAATTACGATTTTATATTTGAGATACAACAGTAACAATATCAACACAACAATTCTAATTTTGTCATAGTATATATCAATTACAATTTCCTCAAAATGCTCAAGTCATGAAATAAAAAAAACAGTACATATTTCTCAAAATTCTCAATTCTAATTTTTTCCAAATTAAGCTAGTCTATTGTTATTTTGCCAAATTAAGCTAACCTATTGTTATTTTTCCAAATTAAGCAAGCCTATTGTTATTTTTCCAAATTAAGCAAGATCATTCCATAAAGAGACCACTACAGTTTTGTTCCTGAAATTTTCAAACATTTTGAAAGGCCATTAGAAACAAAACGAGCAATTACATAAAATTAACAAAGAAAAAGAGTTTGTAAATGTCACTTACGAATCATCAGCTATAGTGATATCACGAAAAGCCAATTCTGCTGTAGTGTAAGACAGGGAGAAAGTAAACGTAAATGACGACGATAGATTGGATAAAAAGGTACGTTATGGTAGCGCGTATGGCATGGTATAAAGTATAGACTATAAAATGTTCGTGTTCTTTGTCAGATGCAAAGCTGGCAGCGCCATTACTTTTTTTATGAATGCTGAACTTCTGCAAGATAGCAACTTGAACTCATCATCACTATATGGTACTTAAACTTCTTTTTATACCTGTGCTTGGGGCTACACAAAAAGTTCGTAGTTCGTGATTATTTGAGTTCGATTCGAAATAATTGCGTTCTAAAACAAATTAAATCAGTTCGGTTCGAATCTTATTTAAATCAAACTCAAACTGGGTATAATTCGTTCGAAATTGATTTGCAAACTATTTAGGTTCGAATCTCAAATAATGCAACTAATGAATTCGACCATCAATCTTTAATAATGCAGGAACAGAACTTATATCAGAGCTCAAATTTGTTAATATAATGGTAACTTATAATAGAAATATGTTTTAGCAGCGCAACAAATCCAATAGCGTAAAAGGTAAGAGATTCTTGAGCTGACCCATAATCCATAAGTGTGAATTCGTAAAAGGTAAAAGAAAACAGTGTGAATTTTGTTTCGCACGAAGAAAACTAATACATAAACTACCGGTATAACTAGGGCTGCAAAATAAAAATTATAGTTCGTAATTCAATCGACTTCGATTCAAAAAATTTGTAATTTGCAATTAATTCGATTCGAAATTAGTTCGCTCTGAAAAAAAAATCAAACTAATTCGGTTCAAATCTTATTCAAATTCAAACTCAAACTGAAATAAGTTCGATTCGATTCGATTCGTTTGCAGCCCTACATGTACTGTTACCATACATTTAGAATTCAAGATCTTTTCCTTGTGCCTACGGGCTTAAATAAAAAATTAAAAAAAAAAAAATCTTTACCTCAAAAAAGAAGAAGAAATTATTCAAGATCGAATGAAGAGTCAAGATAGCAATAGGTGGTCGCCTGGTCCTTGCAATGATTTGCTTCAGACCTACCAGTGGGGTCACGGATGGTATTTATATAGACTGGATGCATGTCTGGATCCTCTGTGCCCAATTTTCTTTATGCCTTTATCTAGAAATGATAAAAGATTAGATTAATCATTGGTTTGCAATTAGGAAGAAATTATTAAATTTATTTTTTAAGCATAAAGTTTTCAAATCATGCACCCAAGTAGGTACTAGATTTCGTTTTTAGTCTTCAACCTTCCATACCTAAAATAGTACTTTAATAAATTATACAATGATAAGAGAATCAGCATTTGATTTACATGAGATGTTACAGGTTGTAACTTTGAAAGAACAATTCTTCGTGAATATTTAATTTAATAGTTTGGTAACTTACCTCTGACCTTTACTAAAAAAAATATATATAGAAAGATAATGATAAAATTTTAACTACTATATATGGCCGAAGTAAGCAAACTAACTTTTAGTCTGGTGACTAAGACAATATTATCCGTGTAAGAAATATTTTGATTTAAAACTCAGATCAAAGATATATATCTCTGGATATTTAAAAGTTAAGACCTGATCATCTAATTCGTAATTTAAAATAACATATATGGCTGAAGCGAAGGACTAACTCACTGAGTTAGGGATATGATTGGAGCAGTTGAAACATAATTAATTATGTGAAAACACAATGATAAACTACAAATTAAATGTTAATCATAACTTGAAATGCATGTCATTTTCCTTAATAAAGGATTTGTAGCCTGCTTATATATGCCCTCCGGAATTTCAAGATCATTATAAGATATTAATGAAAATCCAAATTAAAGGTGGGAATTAATGTTACATTTACAGGTTAAATTAATTAAATCTTTAGTGATAAAGATTTCCAAACCCAAGAAAAATATAGAAACAAATGGATATTTACATGTACGTTAAATATTACAACTTATTATTATATCTATTAATAAACAAACCGAAATTTTTATTAATATCCAAAAAAATTATAAAATTACAAAATCTACCTAACTTTTCAGAGAAATTCGAAATCTGCCCTTTCGGTGATTAAATAACTGAACAAAGTCCCTCTTTCCGGTTATTTAGTCACTGGATCCAGAAATTGAGACCGGTGACTAAATAACCAGTTTCAAAAAATACAACCGAAACATTTTTGTTCTCTCATATTTAAATTTTAGCCATAAAATATACATTAAAATTGGATATGCACGAAAAAGTTAGATCCAGGCATGCTAGAAAGTAGAAACATCCGCAACAAATTAAAGAAACATTAATTTCAGCGATTCTGAGATCATGGTAAAGACATGGGTTATACATAATACATATATGTATATACATACGTAAGATACCATACTATACATGCATGAAACGCCGAGTCTCAGACATAAAATATCATCCTGGGTCAAGATTCTGATATGGGGATGGTCAAAGGGAAGCTAGCTATGCATCCATCATTTATCAGGACCACCATTTATCAGGACCGAGAAAGATACAAAAGCTGATCACACATGATTTTCATTTCATTTCTTAATTTTGTACGAATCAATCCCGGATTTTCTATTTCAGATTCTACAGGAGAGTTCATGTTATAGAGTCATGGTGCTGATCCATTGAGTACCAGCGAACCCATTTGTCAGTGAGTCATCAGCAAATGTGCCAGAGAATCCCTGAAACAGAGGATTTATATCAGTTTCAATGATACTGTTAAATGTAAGACCACTTTTATATCATTTCGCAACCTCATCAGGAAAAAAAACATGACAAAGAGCATCTTCTATCGCTTTCTTTCTCAGCCGCATAAATCTGACAGTAGAAGTGGGCTCTGGGTCCTTGTGAGGTCACTTTATTATCTATTATTTTATTTTTATTAAAGAGAAAAGGTAATGTCTCCCGAACTACAGTCTTTCAAAAATCTCCGTGTATAAAAGTCTTCATTTTTTAGTTTAGTTCTGACGCATTTTTAACTGCCACAATTGCCATAATTTCAACTGCTATAATTTCAAGTACAATATGTATGTCTACAGAATTATATGTGTATGTTTATAGGATAATATGTGTATGTTTACAGAATAATATGTGTATGCTTACAGGATATTATGTGTATGTTCAGATGAGGTGGTCCCCAACAGCTGTCATGCGTTTTCAACAGCTGTCACGTGTTTTTAACAACTTTCACGCGTTTTTATGTTTACGGGATTTGTTGAATTAGTTTACAGGATTTAGTATTGATGTTTACAGAATTAGTTAAAAATATCCGGAGATTTTTTGGGGACTGGAGTTGGGGGGACTGTTAGCTGCTTCCTTTATTAAAAGATATGTTTTATCTAATCTAGGAGTGGAAAAAAAAATTCTTAGTTTGTGATTCGATTTGAGATTGATTTGAGTTAAATTCGATTCGAAATTGGTTCGTTCTGAAACAAATCAAACCAATTTGGTTCGAATCTTATTTAAATCAAACTCAAACTTGCATATAATTCGTTCAAAATTGATTCGCGAACTATTTAGATTCGAATCTCAAATAATACAACTAATGGATTCAACCATTAATCTTTAATAATGCATGAACCAAACTCATATCACAACTCAAAATTGTTAATATAATGGTAATTTATAATAGAAAAATGTTTCGGCAACGTAACAAATTAACAATGGAATAAGTTTCATTTGACTAGGTCCATGCCGTGATTTTAATCAATCAAGTAGAATAAAAGATAAGGAAATCTTGAACTGGCCCATAATCCATTAGTGTGAATTCGTGAAAGGTAAAAGGAAACCGTGTGAATTTTGTTTCGCGAGAAGAAAACTAATGCATAAACTATTGGTATAACTAGGGTTGTCAAAAAAAATTATAGTTAGTAATTCGATTGACTTTGATTAAAAAAATGTGTAATTCGCAATTCGTTCGATTCGAATTTTATTCAAACTCAAACTAGAGTAAGTTCGATTCGGTTTGATTCACTGGCACCCCTAATCTAATCTAGTACTCCCAAGTATTTTGTTTTTCTTGCAAATGCCTTCAATCTATGATGGATGATTCCGATCATGCACCTCTTAATCTATCTGACAAAACAACACCCGTCTGATTTGGAACATCAAAACTCCATATTTTATGACGACAAGCGATCGAGCAGAGCTCAAACTATTTTAGGCTTTCAGCAGTTGAGATTAATCAGATTATGCACTATGACAAATTTTCTAGCCCCAATCATATTTTCAACAACTTCACTGATGCTTGCGTCATAGAAAAACCCCGTTTGGTAAAAAGCGCTTCATGTAAAAGGAATCATATCTTGGTAAATCTAACTCCGAGAGAGGGAAGGAGAGAAAGGCAGTACAACTTTACAAAATTACAAGTACGTAGTCGATCTATGCGGAGCCACAGAAAAATATGGAAGAAGAAAAAAGGTCTTATTACAACAGTAGTGTGAGGTGATCGCGGGACCCCTCTAGACCAGACTTAGCAACTTTTTACATTGTAATTTATAAAGTAAATAGAGAGAGAAGGTTGTGGTTTAATATCTGCCACCTCACAAAAGAGAATAAGACTGCGAGAGAGAGAGAGAGAGAGAGAGTTGTGATTAAGAATATATATAAAGAGGTTGGGAACAGAGCGAGGATTTAGGGTTTAGGGATGCAATGGAAGAGCAGTTGAATACTCTAGCTGTGACACACCTACTACAACACACACTAAGAAGCCTGTGTTTGAGCGAGAGTTCTCCCTGGGTCTATGCTGTTCTTTGGAGGATTTTGCCCAGAAATTATCCCCCACCCAAGTACATAATACACTCAATGTTCAATCTAGCTATACTTTGTAATTATTAATATATATATATTTATACGTGAAAGAGTATATTGTACCTTTTGTTTTCCCCTCTAAATTACAGATGGGATATCCAAGTTGGTGCTGGTCTTTTTGAAAGAACTCGAGGAAACAAAAGGAATTGGTACGTAATTGGTAAATGATAATTACCTTTAATGCATGGTGTAGCTTTTGTGTTTTGCATTTTTCTAAGTTAGGTGTTCACTAACCATCATAGGATACTTGCATGGGAGGATGGATTCTGCAATTTTGCGGCAAGTACACTTGCTTTCGAGTATAAACCTGGTGATGTGGCACAGCTGGGAGGTCTCCAGCCAGAGATATTCTTCAAGATGTCTCATGAGATTTACAACTTTGGAGAAGGGTATGTTATGCAATGCAATCGGACATAAAATTTTCTATTTGTAAATGTGTAATTCTCATCTGTTAATGTTTTAGCTTTTATTTATGTTATCCCACCTATATCTCAGCAGACGATTGCAGCAATTTTGTTTATTTTCTACATTTCAAGTGTGGTGACACGTCATATTCCATATCTTATTTTATTTCTTTTCTTCCTTCGTGAATAATAGTGTAATAGGAAAAGTTGCATCAGATTACAGCCACAAGTGGGTATTCAATGAGCCACAGGACCATGAAACCAATAATGTCGCCCCTTGGAACAATCCTGCTGATTTCGTGAGTTTCACGTATTTAAGTAATTAAAAGAAAAAAAAAGAAGCAAATACTTCATTTAAAAAAAGTTTCTTAATTTTTTTTTTTTTTTTTTTAACCGTTGCTTCAGTACCCAAGGACATGGGATGCTCAGTTCCAATCTGGTATCAAGGTAAGCATGAAACAAACACGAAATCACCTTTTCTCACCTCCTGTATATGCAATGCATATAGACGTTGCAGTACATTTTCCCTTTTAAAAAAGTTCAAAAAAAAAAGGAAACTTTTGCAGTACTTATTTCCGTCCATCAATAATGCAGACAATTACTTTAATAGCAGTCAGAGAAGGCGTGGTACAACTAGGATCTCTGAAAAAGGTATCTCCTCTTTCTCCCTTCTGTTCAAAGTTTTTCTATTCTGTGGGTCCTAGTTTGTCCATTCAACTATGGTCTATGCATGAAATGAATACACATATGATCCATGCGTGGTTAGTTCCCACTAAATAGCTTGCACTGATGCAATATGAAGGTGGAAGAAGATCCAAGCTACATACTTCTTCTGCGGAAGAAGTTTACATACCTCGAGAGCATACCGGGAGTACTTTTACCACATCCTACAACACCAGCAATTCCAGTTACGCCAGATAGCATGCAAGTGCAGATGCAGGAGTGCTATGACCAACAAATGGATTTTTGGGCTTACCAACAAGTGAGAATTATGCCATCAGTAAATAGCTTAGATGCACTTCTCTCTAAGCTGCCTGCAGTTGGCCCCACTTCAGGTCATATGTATGGGGAAATACCAGCTCTGATGGCAGCTCAGAAGCATGAAATGGAGAGAGCAGTATTAAAGGATGAAATGGAGGTCAATGGTGGCGAGGCTAGTGGCTCTATGAACTATTTAGTTAATGTGGCTAACCGCATGCTGTGATGAATGAGTCTATTGTTTAGTCAAATTTGATGTGGAGCTTTGATTGTGTGCATTGCCCTTTATGTAGGTAACTTAAATTCTAAACTAATGCTATCAGGCTATATTAGCTATAACCTAGTCTCTGTGTTATGACTACGGCCCACTAAACATAGTGATGTTCAGCAAACCACATATCAAGCAGGGTACAAGTTTCTTATATAAAACGGTCAGTATAAAACACCGCATAGGATAACTGACTTATAATGGAGTATATTAAAAAAAATGCAATAAGCAAAAACCTATTGCAGCCATACCACTCTGATTATATCCTAAACCCCAAGGTGCATCTTACAATTGAGAAGGTTTTGGTTTTAGATACAATGACCTAAAATTTACAATTGAGAGAAAAATTATATGGCCTCTTTTGTGACTTTTAATATAGTTTCTCCGTGTTTGATTCCCAAAAATAATTAAATAATATAGACAAACAAGACCTTTGGAACATTAGATGAAATAAAATAGAAATAATCAGAGTGATAGTAATTAATTTGCTATTTGAATTTTCCAAAGAAAATATAAACTATATTGAGCCTTAATTACTGCGCTAGGCAAGGCTAACAGATATTCAACCCTTAATTATTGAGCTTAATTTTCATCAACAAAAATATGAACTCTAGTAATTAATTTATCGTAGAAATCTAATTCATCATTAGTTTAGGACTCGGTGCATCTTATTAGTAAACTACATTTCTCTGGAACAGTTGATAATTTTACCGCCCTGCAAACATTACCTTTTTACACTCAGCATGCCCAGTGTTTATATTGCATACTCATAGTGTGTCAGATGTTATTTACACTTGCTCTTGTTGACGAGCTAGATTTTAAATTGCACAGTTTACAAAATAGAAAATAGCAGAGCAGATACGCAGAGAAATGATATACAAAGGAACAATTCATGCTTAATGACAAGAAAAGGGATAAAGATGGAAAGAGACACGACCTTATCATTGTCAGCTAATTTAATATCTACATCAAAGAACTGCTCTCTAATAAATAGGTTTCCTGTTTCCAATCAATTATAAGATGGTACCACTGTACCAGGCAGTACCATGTTCATTTAAAAACTGCAGTCATGTAATCTTCACCATAATAGTACAATATTTGCCATGATAATTTTATGCAAAAGATACCAAACTGG
This sequence comes from Carex rostrata, assembly GCF_964058835.1. NCBI lineage: Eukaryota > Viridiplantae > Streptophyta > Magnoliopsida > Poales > Cyperaceae > Carex > Carex rostrata. Next base: position 12,491,209 of record NC_135925.1, on the reverse strand, counting down.
TCCCTCAAATCAGATCAAATTATGCTTTCAATAAAAATGATGGAATTGAGGCTACCTTATTTTGATATCACGGAGCATATTCAAGGCATCTTTCAGAGGGTCAATATGAGCAACATCTCTAAACCATATGTTTTGTGCACACCTCCTTAAAGTCGCCCACTCTGTAATGTAAGTATGAAACTGCTTCACGGCATTTACATCCATATCTGAACCAGTAGCACTCTGTAATTACATTCCAAAAGGAATTATCAATCAATAGTTAAAGAAAGCTCGTAAAAAAAAAAGTAATTATTGGATGGACAAAGAAGAAAAGGAGCTCACAAAAGTCGGTCCTTGGCAGGAATTGAGAATAATATAATTGAGGAGCCTCTCCTCTAGAATGCTGAAAATTTTACCAGTGCCGGAATGAAACGAGAGATCTTGGCAGGAGATGTCCAGTGAGATACCACGATTTTTTACTGTCACCTTATGGTGCTTTTTGAGCATGTGCACCAGGTAATAGCCAACCATGTTTTTATTACTACCATTGCTGTTGCTGCTATGACCCAGGCCACTAGCAAGTAGCCTTTTAGGAGATCTTTCTAAACTGGAGAAATCACTGGAGAAGAATGAACTACAGATGTCAGGTAGGCTAAGTAATGTGCTGGCCTGATCATCATCTGTCCAGCAATTACACAGTGCTGATCCATCATCTTTGCAAATAAAATAAAATGTCACACAAATGCGCATTAAGTAAATCAGAAGTGACAAAGAAGTAATCGAACAATTTAGATTCCTTGACCTGATATTACATCTTACCTAAGACAAATCCAGCTAGTGGAATCTTGTATGACGGAACACTCCCACTGGAACAACTTTCAAGCACCAACACATTCAGAGTCAAAACCTGTCATCATCAACTGAATTAATGACTACTAGAGCACAAAGCATATTTTTAATCTATATTTGGAATTCGTGCAAATTAGAAAATATATACCCTGCAGTGGAACCTGGTAACTTTTAAATCTGCATTGTGAAAATCAGAGAACAATCCCAATGCAGGAATATTACATAATGATTCAATTAAATCAACCCTGATCATTTGCTGGTTTGGTTCTACATTTGTTTTGACTTCTCTGACTGAGTTAATTTCAATGTAAGTCGCTGGTGTCAGCAGCAATTTCCCCCCCCTGTTTGAAGAGCTGAAAATGAACAGATAAAAAGTACATTAAATGTGGTACTTTGTCACTAACGCATAAATTATCAAACAACAAGAGCAATAACTAATAAATGAAAAACATGCATTTAATAAGAAAACAAATCAAATCGATGACAACAGAACAGTGTATCCTTCCAAGAACTAGCCCAGGATGTGATTATATGAAGCTTTCAAGTTTTGGACAATAATGGCATGGAATAAGCTATATGTACAAACACTGACAAAAGAAAAAAGGAAATAGAAATGCTAACCATGTCAACAGGAGTCGATGAAATGTTGCATTTGCACCAGTACCAATTCCAACAGGATATAGCTTCCTGCTCAGGTTACCTCTAATGATCACCTACGAAGGAACAATTGACTCAAAACACACAACAGAAAACAAGGTAATAAAAGGAAAAAGCAGCTATATAGTAGAAAAACAAATAATACCATCTGATGGTCATCTGCTAAATGAATGCAAATATTATTTCCGCTTTGATTAGAGTTTCCAGGAGAGTTGGCCACAAAAAATTCAGAATCACAATCGCTAACATGAAAAGCATCTATTTTTCCACAAACTGATATAAGTTCACCTTGAGCCAGTCTCTCTCCTTCCAGGTCTCTAGAGCCATAAACTATCCTACTTCGTTGAAACATAAGTTGCATGCAAGATGACACAGATTTTAAATCCACAATTTCATGGAGCTCACTCAGAGATTTTAAGAGCACAAGTTCATCCAAGGAAGTTCCAGAAGGTTCCCTCTGATGTATATCATCAGAGAATGAAAGAGACAGGCTCCGAAGGGTATTTTCGGTAACAATTAAACTTCCACCCCTTTCTAGACATTTGCACTCTCTGGTTGGACTGAAGCCTTCAAAGCAGTTGAGAAGATAACAGCTGCCAATTCTAAGTAACTGTCAATAGAAAAATATTTAGAAAAAATAACCCTTAGTATGGATACCATACTCAAATACTACATTTACTGGTACCAAAGGTACATTAACACCTGGAACAATTATTTAAGAAAAAAGAAATGTCTGCTTTGATTCAATTGGGCCCTCAAATTTTTTTTGGGTTCAATCAGCCCTTTCCATCACTGAGATGTTAATTTTTCCGTTAGATCTGCTGACATGTCATCTAACAGAGATTTAATTGTATGAATCATTAAAATAATAAAAATATAAAAAAATAACATGAGTAGATTTGGAGAGAGAAAAGCAAACCCATCTCAACTTTCTTTCTATTCTCCCAACTCTCTTCCTCCCTTTCTCTCAAAAAGCATGCCTGCCATTGTTCAAATTTGCTTCCACTTTTCTTTTCCAGTGCACTTATAGAATGACTGCTCCAATTGCTTTACTTTGGTAAGCTGGCTATCGATTAGTTCAATCAATAAACCCTGCCTCCATTGGTTAAATCAACACAATTAATTTGTAAGCAGCAAGCTCGTTTAGTCTGGTATTAATAAGTTCAGTAAACTGGTTTAGGAGTTTTGTCGCTTTATTTACTCATGATGTTGCATGGAATCTGTCAATTGTAGCTTTATTAACTAGCAAGCTTATTTCGTTGCTATTTTTAATCATTACGTTTGTTGATCACAAATTGTCCATACACAACATGTAAATACTTAAGACTAAGCTGAGCACGTCAATTAAGCACTTCATCTCACCTACTCAAATATCTACATATGAGCTTTGAAGTGCTAATTTCTTCAATTTGTATCTGCAAGGGCATACTGGCCCCTGAACACAGAATCGACCAAGAAAAAAAATGCAAGCAGAGAAACCATGGAGTTTATTGTTTTGAAGCATACCTTTTCTGATTTCTGCCTTTTGACAAGATGAAGGAAAAACAACATAAGAGATTGTACAATCAACCATGGTGGTGGAGCTCGATTTGTGCAAACCTTAAGAGGAATTTGGATTTTGACAATTCATTATGATGGAGCAGGAGAAAGGGTCTAGAGAGGGAGAGTAAGTTTTGGGTGAATCTAGGATTTTAATGTAAAGAGAGAGAAGAGACAAGAATAAGTAACAGATGAAGTGGGAGATGAAATTTTTAGACAGGAAGGGATGAGTCCATAAAGGGAGAAGAGAAATTAATATTTTGTTTTGTTTTGTTTTGTTTCTTTTATAAAAGCCGAGGTGATATAGATTAGATTATTTTTTAAATATGACACATCATCGGAATTAGAGTATATATGACACATCAGCAAACTTAACGGAAAATTAACATTTTGGTGAAGGAATGAGCTGATTGAACCAAAAACTCATTAAGGGGTTGATTGAACAAAAAAAAAAAGTTCAAGGGTTCAATTAAATCAAATCGAATAGTTCAAGGGATTAAAAATGGACTTCTTTTTTAAGTAAAAGACGAGACAAGAATGCTAATTTAACCTGGTACTTGGAGAAGCTTTCACATTTAAATTCCAGAAGAATCCTTGTAAGAGATTTTGCATCAACCAAGCAATTCGAACTATCACCATCAAATTTATTTGAAGTTATTGCTGAAACACCTCTATTTCTCTTGGAAAGAGAACAAGGAGCGAGACATGGTCCCTTTGCAGATGCTTCATTGTGATCTCTTCTTGAAACTCTTTTCAAAACATCTTGAAAACCATTTTCAAGTTGGATAAGTTCACCATTTTCAGAAAGCTTGAATTTGCAAGGGAAGATCAAAGCCTCGGCAAAGAAACTTGAACATCTCGACATGGTTGGATTGATTGAAAACTGTATGCAATGCAAATCAAATGAATGTCTGATTAATAAAGATATACCCCAAAATGCCCATAATGACCTTCCTTTTCAACTCTTATCTCTCACCATATATGAGCAGCAATTCTAGCAAATATAATTAACACTAAAAACAGACTTAAATTAATGAGTCTTACATTATTGGTCAAAGGGAACTTGTGAGAAATGACAAGAAGGTGAGCACCATGGTTAGCACTATGAAGCAGATTGGAGGGTACATGAGATGGAGAAGTAAGACAAACTGAGTTCTTCAAATAGAACTGAACATAGAGCACAAGACCATGTATCTTCTTTCTATAGGTGTGGCTTTTAAATATAGCACTACATGATAGTGGCTCGCCAAAGTCATAGACTGAAGTGTCTGTTTCAATTCTGAAGCCTTCTAATACAACTTTGTAATCTCTCACCTGATGAAGAATAGAATTATGATTAAACAGAAGGGGAAAGATATACACAGATGACAATTAAGGGTACAGCATGATGCTACAAATTATTTGAAAAGAAGTAGAATATATTAGAAAATTAAAATTAAGCCACCTCATATATGGTTTGAACATTGACATCAGATGGTAGATCTGGAATTACAACCTCTACGTCTCCAGTTGCATCAACCAATGACAACCTCCCAGAAGAAGAACATGTCTGAATTTGGGGGAGAAAAAAACCAGAAACAAAGACAAAGAATGAGTAATTATCAATTCCAAAAACATTTGCATTTTATTGTTGATTATAAAAGAAAGTACAGTGAAAACTGAGAACAACAATGCTAAAGAGCTCAACTGAAAAGAACATTGAATTGAAACAATTGCCAAAAAAGATGATCCAAGTTTATAATATGATTCCAAGCTATAGCATATAAAGAAACCAACCCGGATATTTCCCATTAGGATACACCCAAAATCGTCACTTGGTATTATCCTTCTAATAAAGCCGGGATATGATATGCCATCACATGTATTGTAACAAATATCAGAATTTTCACTCATTTCAGATTGAATAGCAATCCATAATTCTTCACATTTCTCCACAAAGTTAGACAGTGGCACTACCTAACAATATGTAAAGAAGAATTGATTAGCTTGAAAGAGTTAAATTCAGATACATGCTCTAATAACAGGCAGATTTGATGTTTCTTACCAATTTGCATATTGCCTGATCTTGTCCAGTGCTGTATGTGCACTCATCATGGTTAGAAAATGTCCCGAACATGCTGTTCTGTTAAAAGAATAACAAATTTCAAAATTATTATAATAAAAAGAAATTAATATTAAAGGAGGGTTCATGTACCAAAAGTTGCCGCAACTCACCTTCTCCATTAAATTTCATAATTAGGCTAATGTACTAACGTTAGCATATTGGGTAACGGGTCAAATTATGTTTTTTAATCCCCGAACAGTCAACCTAAGCGACTCAATATAATATGCATATCAAAATCTTGTAGAAACCAAATTTTACTATTTTTATAATTCTCTTATTATATTTTATTTTTGAAAGATGACCCCAAATAATAAAAGATAAAAGTGCTTGCATATCTAATAAGGCCATCTTTCAAAGATCCAAAAAGATAGTAAATTTTGTTATTCTGCAAGAATTTGATATGTTGATTAGATTGGACAGCTAGTCAACCGTTCAGACATGAATAAACATGATCGACTCATTAGCATATAGACCAATATGTTAACATTGGTACACTAGCCTAACTCCTTGTTCTTCTTCATAAGTGATGCGTCCACAATAGTTATTTGAGTTTGTTTCACACAAGATCAAGAGTACATAAAACAACGGACTAAGTGAAGGATCTTTTGTAATCATTTGTTGGCATCTTGATCTTTGTATAAAATGAACTCAAAAAAATCATAAAATGCTAGCAAGATTGACAGTTTGGATTCATGGTTTGGACTTTGGATTTTGAAATGTCAAGGCAAATGAGAGGTTGAGGCACTGATATCCACCCCGAATAGAATAATGCAAGATCTATTTAAACTCACATGAGGATGAAAGACATCTGGAGGCAAAGATCGACTCATATATGTTTGGACCAGTCCTGCACTCTGTTAAGACCTTATGGATACATATTATGAGCTAATATTCTTCAAATCATTAAACAAACTGAAACGCCCAGAAATCTAGTTAACAAATTAATTTTTCATGCTTAAAGAGACAATTACATTGTTTGAGCCCAGCAATTCCTTGTCAGGTAGAACTGTTCTGAATTTAGACTTGAAGCATGACACCGTAAGAAGGGCCCTGAAAACTAAAGAAACAAATAAACAACCAAATAATAATGAATTCAGCCCGTATGGGATCAACCATCTTGAAGAGTATTACCAAAATTTAGTGGATAACTTCAGAGATTCAACAAAATTTCCCAGAACACTCTTCTCTTTAGTTTTCACAAATACCCTACAAAATTTGAGAATAACAATGTGAATAAATCATTAATCTTACTTAACAAGATCCCAACTTTGTAAAAAGGTATGACTTACTTTGTATCAGAAAATGCAAATGAGTCGATGTGTATTCTAGTCATAACACAAGTACCAAGAATAATAACCTTTGCCCATGCAAAATTAGCACGCACCACATGAAAGTCTCTGACAGATACCTAGAAGCCATTAGTAAATAATCAAACATCAGCAATAAAAATCACGAAGTTTTCATGTTAAAAGAGATCGAGGTAGAGTTCAAAGACAGAGTACATACAATAGCACCAATCCTGAGAGAATGGTGTGGTACAAGAAGTGTATCATGAATCAACAGCCAAACCTTCTTATCCAATTCAACTACCACACCATGCAAATAAATTCCCGTAACAATTCCTTTATAGGCTCCTCGAGAACGGTGCTTAGTAGGTAAATCACTCACAATGGAAGCACCTAATGAAACTTTGGTTTTAATTGTTGATACCAACATGATGTGTGATTCATTCCTCACTACTACCATTCTTTTTTTCAATCCTGAAAGGTACATTACCTTTCCAACAAGCTTAGCAAAAACAGGCCGCCATTTATGAGTAGGTTTGATAAAATAGACAACTTTTGACTCAGTAAACTGATGCAAGACACTCTTTTCATTCAAACGCCTTTTAGCACAGCTGTCACACAAACAAGTGAGAATTTCAGCAAGAAATCCAACAGAATCCCCCATCTCAGCAGTTTCAATCGGAAGAGTGAAAGTAAGGCTAACTGATTTAACCACACCAAATGCCGAAGAATTGGCTTTCACACCAGAATCTTGAGCCAATTTAAGTGGGAGAGAAAAAGACCTGCAAGGATCTGTATCCAGGGAAGGAAAACTCCATTGGATAATTTCTAACACTCCTTGACTGTTGCATTGCTCGATTGGAAGATAATTCCAAGCCATTACATGAATCTCTCGGCCAAGTATACCTGAATCAAAATCGACAATGTAGCAACAGATTGTTGAAGAAGAATCAGAGAAAGAGAGGCAGTGGTTGAGGCAGGAGCTGGTGCGGTGATCGGACAGCTCAGAAAAGAAGTTGACAGTGCCAACGAGGAGCACTGGGAAAGATATTGGGTTAAAGGTTTTGCGGCTTGGGTTTGGGTTCGAGAGTAGGGTTTTTTCGAGTTTGATCCGTTTGAGAGGTCGAGAGGAGGAAGGTTGGAGTGAGGCAGCGCCATTGACGGGACAGTCGAGGCGTAAAAGGTCGGATACAGAGATATTTGTTAGGGTTTCCCCCATGGTGTGATAGCGTGGATTTTGGAGAAGCCAAATGACTAGGGTTTAATTAATAGGAGGAAAAGAGGCGGGAATGGAACCGGACAGTTTTCCCTGAAAAACGGAGACAGCTTCCTTCGAAAGCTTCATTAGCGTTACAAGAGAGTAGAGGGAGGGAGAAAAAAAAATTTAAGCTGATTCGCGTTTGGTTGATAAAATTATACGAGTAAAGTTAAGGTGGATGTGCCGATTTTTTTATTTTTATCCAAAAATGAAATTGAATTTTAAAAATTAACCGAACCGGCTCTCAAATTTTAAAACTACCCAAACCGGTTAACCGTTAACCGGACCAAATTTCCGGTTAACGGTTAACCGGATCCTTTTAAATGGGTTCGGTTAACCGTTAACCGGAAATTTGGTCCGGGTCCGGTTAACGGTTAACCGGGTTTAGTGGGTTCGGTTAGCTATGCACCGGAAAGAATGGTCCGGTTATTGGTTAATCGAACCGATTTTTTTTTTTTATACGCGTGGGGGTCATGCTGGGTCGGCGTCGACACGTGGTGTGGATTTGTCGGTCCGATTATTGGTTAACCGAACAAGCCCTTTTTTTTTTTTTTTTTTTTAGACGCGTGGGGGTCATCATGCAGGGCGTCGACACGTGGCACAGGAGATTAGTGATGTGCTGAAATTGAGCCGAATTTGAGTTTAGTTTCGCCATTTGCTCGGGCATCTGCGGGAAGGAAAGAAGAGAAGAAGAGGAGGCTTTTGAAGCAGGTTTTTTTTTTTTAAATATTAAAATAGTTTATGATATTAATTAGAATAGTTTAGAATATTGATTAGATTGTTTAGAATTATTTGTTTGGATTGTTTAGATTGTTTGGAATTATTTGGAATATTGTTTAAGATTGTTTGAAAAATTATTTGGAATATATTTCTTATTTGAAAAATTATTAGAATAATTATTTGGAAATAACAAAAATGCATGTCTCTGTACCGAAAAGTGAAATTAAAACTTTTCTAATAATTATTTGGAATATTATTTGAAATTTATTTGGAATCTTTATTTTGAATATTATTTGGAATATTGTTTGGAATATTGAAAGATTGTTTAGAATTTGTTTGGAATATTATTTGGAATATTGTTTTGATTATTTTGAAATGGTTTAGTTCCGTTTAGAAAAATTTAAAATAGTAGCCTGAATAATTTAGAAAGTTGCAAAATAGTGTAGAATAATTTAGAAAGTTCCAAAATAGTGTAGAATAATTTAGGAAGCTCCAAAATAGTATAGATTAATTTAGAAAATTTTAAAGTGGTGCCCGAATAATTTAGAAACTTCCAAAATAGTGTAGAATAATTTAGAAAAGTTAGAAAATAGTTTAGAGTAATTTGTAAAATTCCAAAATGGTGAAAAATAATTTAGAAAGTTCAAAATAGTTTAGAATAATTTAGAAAAGTTCCAAAATGGTTTAGAATAATTTGTAAAATTCCAAAATGGTGAAAAATAATTTAAAAACTTCCAAAATAGTGTAGAATAATTTAGAAAAGTTCCAAAATAGTTTAGAGTAATTTGTAAAATTCCAAAATGGTGAAAAATAATTTAGGAAGTTGTAAAATAGTGTAGAATAATTTAGAAAATTTTAAAATGGTGCCCAAATAATTTAGAATGTTCCAAAATAGTTGATAATAATTTAGAAAAGTTCAAAAATAGTATAAAATAGTTTAGAAAATTTAGGTAATCTAAATTGGTTTAGAAATAATTAGAAACATCCAAAACGTTTTAGATTAGTTTAAAAATTTTGAAAATAATGAATTAACTTTGAATTAATTTTGTAGCATGGCCGACGAAATCAATGATGAAGTACCTATGGCGCGGGATACTTTTAGTGATCTGTTGTGGATCCCGCATAGCAGTCACAGGGTGTGTCAGGCTTCTGAGGAGGTAAGCAATTACTTATTTCTTTTTTTTCTGACTTGTTCAGAAATATCATCTTGTTTTAATTTCTAATTTTTATTTTCAGTATTGTAGAAAAAGGATGTTATAAACGTGAAGCACTACTGTTGCATGACCGCGTACCACGCTACATACGTGCCATTCTTGATTCGATTGGGTTTATACCAGATCGCAGTCATGCCTCACAAAAAAATCAATGCGGCGCTGATACACGGACTTGTGGAGCGATGGCGTCCCGAGACACACACCTTTCATCTTCCCTTCGGAGAGATGATAGGTATTAACTTCGAAACTATTTCAAATAAATCTATTCTTTGTGATAATTTACTGACAATTCAAATGAAGAAATTTATATTTTTTTTATTTGATAAATTACAGTTACTTTGGAGGATGTGAGCTGTTTATGGGGTTTGCCCATTACGGGAGTCCCGGTGACAGGGAGTACAGACGGGAGGAATGCAAAAGGCAGGCTCTTCGAATTGTTAGGAATCAAAGGGCATGAGCAGAGTGATCTTTTGAAAAAACGGGGGTCTGAGAGAAATGAAAGAAGCATGGAGTTGACTTTCCTCAAATCTAAGTTTCGTGAACGATTTGAGAAGGTACCAGTAGAACGCGACGAGCAGACGCTGAAGTGGTAAGTATATATATATATATATATATATATATATCAATTTATCCGTTCTTTAGCCTATCAATAATGTACTCACCTTGTCTTGAATTTTGCTAGGTATGTCCGTGCATATATCTTGGACCTGATGTCGTCCAGTTTGTACCCAGACAGTGGCGGGGACGGGATACCGTTGTGGTATCTCGATCTAATTGTGGATTTGGACACGCCGGTACAGTACAATTGGGGTGGAGCAGTTCTTGCATATCTGTATCGGCATCTATGTGTCGCTACCGAGCCCGGGAGGGGATCTATGTATGGTCCAGTGATGCTTCTGCAGCACTGGTCGTGGACCCGCTTTCCAGTTCTCCGGCCTGAGCCTCAAACTAAAAACTGGGAACCTACCTGGGGCGCTCCATCGCTTGATACATGCGCATCTTTTGCGTACAAATGGTGTTGTCCGCACAAATACGTGTTATCCTCCCACTTCAAGACCCAGGGTGCACGTATCCCGCGGGGCCAGTTTCAAAGTTTGACGGAGGATCATGTGAATTGGGAGCCGTACGGGAGGGTCTACAGCAAGCTTCCGACAGTGACCCAGCAGGGAAGGGTATGTTTCAATCTAGTTATTTATTTAGTTATGTGTTACCGTATTTATAAATTATAACTCACATTCTTGATAAATTTATCAGCCCTACTACTTGTATCGCGGTCCACTGATATTTTATTGGATCATTGAGCATACCTATCCGGATCGCTGCATGCGCCAATTCGGATTGTTTCAAGAGATTCCGGTGCCAGAACCATTGAATAGGCACACGCATGTTGAGTTGCACAAGTAAGGTTTACTCACCGTCAGTTTCCTTATTTATGTTACTTACCTTTGGGTGTTAAGTTCTTATAAAATTATGAACAGGTTGATGCTGCATGCGCCAATTTGGGTACTGTAAAGGACCCCGTCATCATTGTATTGGATTTCCCCTCCAATAAAATTTTTCGCACAAATGGTTGTCATTTTTAGTTTCGATTAGTATGACAATTTATAAAATAACAACATATAAGTAATTAAAACTTGTATGGACCTCTAAAAATTATTCTATATCATTTTACATTTTTCTAAATTATTCTATATCATTTTGGATATTCCTAAATTATTCTACACCGTTTTGGAATGTTCTAAAAAATTCTAAATTATTTCGACAATATTCTGAACCATTTAAAATGAACTAATTAATTATATTATCAATTAAAATAAATAATAAATAAAAAATACCTGAATCGAAGAGCCGATTGATCAGACAGTCAGAGCTCCGCAAGGATTCCTAAAACAATTCTAAATCATTTTAGAATTTTTTTGTCATATTCTAAACTATTTTGGAACCTTGGTAGCTACTACCAAGTTTTCAAAAAAAAAGAATCCGTAATTTGTTATTAAATTAAATAATAAATTAAATAATAAGTAACATTCTTTCTCCATTACTTTTGATTTATATTTTTTATAACAATAATGAACAATTTGCCAATTTATTTTATTTATCACAAGTTGGTCAAAAAAAAAATTGTGGTACATATTGAATTACAATAATATATGCAAATATTACGGTTATAATATGTTGTATTTTGGTTGGAGATCATATTTTAATTTCTTCTTCTCCAACAAAAAAATTTCAAAAATCGATAGTTAAAAAATTAACTTATATAATTTACAAATTAATTATAAAAAAAATTACCTTCTTTTTTCTTCTTTTCTTCCGTTCGTATCTCAAACAGCGGTTTTTTTTTTCTTCCTTTTCTTCCGTTCGTCTCTCAAACAACACTTTTTTTTTTCGTTTCATCTCTCTGTCGGACTGATATTTATAGAGCAGATGTTAAAATATTTCCGCTTCACGGCTAACCGAACCCATACTGTTGGTCCGCTAAACGGTTAACCGAACCCAAACCCTTGGTCCGCTAAACGGTTAACCGAACCCTTGGTCCGCTAAACCGTTAAACGAACCTAGGGTCCGCTAAACCGTTAACCGAACCTAGGGTCCGGTTAACCGTTAACTGGAAATTTGGTCCGGTTAACGGTTAACCGGTTTGGGTAGTTTTAAAATTTGACAGCCGGTTCGGTTAATTTTTAAAATTTATTTTAAATTTTGGATAAAAATAAAAAAATCGGTGGATGTGCTCACTGCTACGAGAGTGTGATAAGCATAGTTTTAAAATTATATCGAATTGATTTTAAATGTTGAATCTAAATTTTTGAAATTGAATTTATTTGCTATGAAAAGCGGTCAAAGAAATGAATTTTTTATAAGTTATTTTATATATCCAATTTTTTTTTTTTTTTTACCAATTAATTTGTAGCAAATAAACTCGAAACTTTCAAAATTTTATATAAACATGTATCACTCATAGAGTACAAGGATTTCAACGGTTTGAATTCGGCATTTGAAATCGATCCAATATACTTTTAAAATTATCCTTACCAAACTCTCTTGATGAGCACACCACACCCTAGCTTTACTCAAATTATATTGAAAGTGAAAAGTTTAACATTGTATCATTATAATTAATAGAATTTTTTTTTTAATTTGAAGTATAATGGATGAAAATAAATTTTGTTGTAAATATTTTTAGAAAAAATAACACAAGTATTAAACTGTATATATTACCTATATAATTCTCATATAAGTTTTTTGTCAATCTTATAACAATTATCAAATTTCTCATTAATCTTCTAAATTTTAATCAATCAAATAAAAAATAAGACAGAAAAAAAATTAATTTATTTTCCCTCATTAATCATCCAGATACGAAGAGATTAAATACGATAATCTTCCTTTCAATTTCATTCCATTCCCTTCTATTCTTCACCTCTACATGATTTATTAGTTTTAACATTTTGAGATTGATGTCCATTTGGACCCAAATCGTTCCATCATTGTGACGCTAATGAAGTACAAGAATTGACTTTTGTTCAGTTTTCAGGGTATAAAGGCCAACTTAGTTTCGTTTTTAAAATTTAAAGACTAAAATCTTAATTCTCTCAGTTATGGATAATCCAAATTTTGATCTTCGGATTTATTTTAAAGAAATCAAGTTTTATTTGCATTAATTTGATCCTTCAACTTTCAAAAATAACCAAATTTTATTTCCCTCTCTTTGTTATTTCAATAATATTTTTTTAAATAACAGAAAATAGATCTTCTACACTTATAAATAGCAAATTTATATTCTCCGCCAACTGTTATTGGAAAATAGTACTAATATTAAAATAATGAGTTACCAAATGATTACTAATAATGAGAGCTTTTATTAGACATTTTACCATCCGATTTTATTTTTATTTTAAAAATAACGTAACGATTTTATTTTAATCTTTAAAACAAAGGTAAAAATAAAAGTACGAGCTAGGCTCTTTCGAAGAATCACTTTTAGCCAGAACTGCATATTTAGACAACTTGAAAGTCATGCATATTCATCTTCAAATTTTCATTTTAATTTTAAACATGCCATAGTTATTTGAGTGATGGTACTGGGGCTTTCAATACCAGTACAGTAAACTCCTTTTGAGCAGCCTGTCCAGATATTCGCGTTCAATTGACCAGTCAACAAGGTGTTTGCAACGCTTCTGGTGCGTATCCGTCCAGCTGCGTGAGGTGCAATTTAAAAGAACGAACGGCCCAGATTAATCCCAGTTGGGTCAAACTCAATTCGGAACCAGTTGGGACTGCAAGGGTCTGCTTTGAGATTCGTTCCACATAAAAAGAACGGTTCATATTTATAGCTTGCTCCTCAGGTACCTGGAGTGATACGGATTCTGATTTAATTGCACACACCTCGCCACTGTTTAAATATACATGTTCTTGTAAGATCCAACAGAGTATGTGTTATATATGTCTTAAACGTAACGAAGTAACAAAGAACACGAATAGTGAAGAAATCGAATCAATTTAATTGAAACTCAAAGAAATGGGATGCCACGGCCTTAGGCCAAACCTTAGTTCAAACTACAAAATCACAATATGATAGTCTGATTTGAATCCATAAATCTATTTGCCATTTATAGGCGAAGCTAATACCAAAGAAATAATCTAAAATCACTATCTAAATTGCTGTATTAGTTCTACGGACGCCACATCAGCCTCCAGGTCAGACTTTGGCCCAGCAGCTTCTTTGGAAAATTTTCTGACTGAACTCAGCTGACCCACACGTCAGTGTCCGTAACCTTCCCATGGTTATTGGCAGATCATTAAAAAAGGGGCCAAGTCGCAGTGTTATGTCTTCTAAACAATTTCCTGAGCGTGCATCTGCCCCGCCTGCTCAAGAGACAAGAGCTCGTCTCTTTCAATCATAACTTCGACGGAGTGAAAATCAGAGTTGAAACGAGTCGATCGCAACCCGGGTTATGATAGCATATGCCACTGATCTTATCGGAAACAGGTACAGACAAAACCCAACCCAAGAGAGCTCAATGGTAGCTTTTATACATTTGAGACATGGGCTGATCAATTCAACGGCTTCTGCTTCTGTGCTGACGCGATAAGAGAAATACCTGTGAGAATACCTGAGATATTTTATTATTAGTTTTTGAGAAATAAATTCCCTTTTGGACGAAGCTCCTCAGAGAGAGGTCCATTAGAGTAGCAAATGAACTTGACAAACACATTAGCTGCATACATTAGCAACTGCAATGAAAAAGGCTTCCCAAGAAGTCTGTTCCTGAGTTACATACAAAGAGTAAAATAGATATTTTATAAATTTTAAATGACTTTTAATAGAAAAAAAAAAGTAAATTTGTGAGTTTTAAAATTTAGAATGATAAATATGGTATTATAAAGTTTATAGAGAGAAATACGTAATTTACATGTTTTTAATGGGTATACATGAAATTCTCCTGAAAATTTATTATATATAAAGAGGTTAAACTTTCAATTTTTTTATTTATTTATGTCACATAATCTATACTGTCATCCATCCGATTTGTTTTCAATCTCCTATTATGTTCATCGGTTGGCTCCCGTATAATTTTTGTATAATCTCTTATTCAATATACTTAGAAACAATATATAATCTTCTTAATACCTTTTTTTTAATAAACGAACTCTTGTACAAAAAAAGAATGCGTCACAATTTCGCCTTGAGAGAGGTGCCTTCGCACGTTCACAGAAAAGCATAACTCAGCCAAAATTATTGCACAAGAGATAAGAATGGAGTACAGAAGCTGGTTTCAGATTCAGGGGGCGCTAGAATGATGTGGAACTAAAATATGAGATAAACATCTCATAATTGTTGTATTAATCTTTATTGTCTTCTTTTCATCTTCTTTTCTTTACTTATTTTTAAACTCTTTTTACTTTTATGTCATCTTCCTTTTGTAAAAATGATACCACTTGTGTCCCGATTAATGGAATCCAGAGGCTAGACCTCTAGCCTCTTTATTTCTCTCAAAAGAAAACAATTTCGCCTCGAAATAAATCTCACCACGTGATTTTACATTATCTCTAGTTCTGTTGGCTAGTCCGGATCAAATCCGAGTATCCGACCGATGAGCCGCTAGGTCCACTACCAGTGTAAATTGCACACGGAGTTCAACACGAACAAGTTCACATATAATTACAACTTCCTTGCCAAGAATAGGCGAAGGCTTTAATAATTGATCCAACCGGGCCTTAAAGAAGGCCAAGTTCAAAGCACGCGTCTCGAAATTCATCGTCTTCCCACTCCGCACTCTCTCTCGGTCGATCGTGATAAGTTATAACCGTGCTATTATATGAAACCGATAATGGCTTAACACCAGCGATCGGTGCTGGAAAAGGCACCTAATTGCGCTTGATTAGGTCTTTGGTCGGTGGGATTGGCTGAGAATTTAATATTCCTAGTTTTTTGGTAATTTTAAAATGCCTTTTATTTTGTTTCTTTTCAAATTTGATCGAGATAATCACTTAATTTTGGTCTGGTAAGCGAAAATTTTTACCATCGTCTTCCCTTTTCTTTTCTTTTGTGGGAATTTGGGGACGATATGCCTCCAAAGAGTTTGTTTTGATAACTTTAAGAATGTTAGTGTTTACAAAACATTTATCTTTGAAATTGATCATTTACATTTGAAACACATTGTTTCGTGTAGTTCCTTTGCTAAGGTTATCTGATACTGGTCAATATTTTGGAGCGACATTTCAGACAATAGATGAAAAGAGGGGATGTTCGATGATTTTCAATTTTCAATTTTTATTATTTGTTCTTGATTTACTCTTTTACTTTTTCTAACTTACTGTTTATTCCAATTATTTGTTTCAGCAACACAATTGCTGTCACAAATCATCAGAGATCAATTCCAAAGACCACAATGGATACTATCAAGCGTTTCACTCACTGGTTTCGAGGCTCTAAACAATCCCGACAAATCTCATCAGATTCATCTCAAATCTCTTCTTCTTTCCGATCAGGGTTTTATGACCCTGATTCTTCAAGCACGAAAACCCCGATCCGTTTTTCTCCAAGACAGGTAAAAAAACCCCGACAGTGCACCATTGACAAGGAGTACAATGTAGTTTTGGTCCCTTCAGATGGGGAGTGCATGTCTGAGTCTGATTCTGATGGGTCAGATTGGTCAATTGGTTGGTTGGAGCCTCACGGGCCGGGTTTTGAACCCGGGAGACAACAAAAGGATTCAAGCTTTGCAGTTCTTGTGCCCTGCTACAAAACCGGTACCATC
Source organism: Carex rostrata (assembly GCF_964058835.1). Taxonomy (NCBI): domain Eukaryota; kingdom Viridiplantae; phylum Streptophyta; class Magnoliopsida; order Poales; family Cyperaceae; genus Carex; species Carex rostrata. The sequence goes on along the minus strand of NC_135925.1, from coordinate 12,474,341 downwards.
CAGCAAGAGGCAAGCTCCTTCAACAGGCTTTCAAGTGTGGGGCCCAATGACAGGACTGTCTCTGGTGAGTTCAGAATTTTCTTGGCGTACTGGTATAGACTGGTACATACTGGTACCGAACCTGACTTAGACTGTTTACAGAGTGCTGACTGGTTAATCTCTGTTTGATCTGTAGTTGTGTTGTTATTACATTTGTTCTTTGACTGGTACAACCATGTGCTGTTTATATTTTTGTTCAGTACCAATTGATCCCAACTGGTATAAAGAGGGAGTTAATTTGGTACAACATATAGCTATACTATTTATTTGTTTTATGCAGATGGCGAAAGCTACATTCAACAATGGCTTTCTTCTCTTCCTGACCCGGAGGACCATGATGATCACTTTCAGCAAAGAAATATAACATCATTATCTAAAAAATCATGAGACATATTTTTGTTTAGTCTAGATGTGATTACTGTCTCTGAAGGCACGAAACGACTGAGGTTTGTGCCTCTCAAGTTTGCCTCCTCTTGTAAATATTCATGGAAATTTATCCAAAATGCTATACCTAGATGTTGACCCAAAACTTTATAGGGATTTTACTGCTTTTAGTTTAGAATCAATTAGCCATTTATAGTTCATAGGTTTGGCTTTGGAATATTTATACATATTTTTTTTTTAGTTTGTACTTGTGTCTCCAGCTAGTGTAATCACAAAGTACGTATTATTTATAGCAAATATTGGTATTTGGTAGTATAGTGGATTTTACTTTTAAAAAATTGATTTACCTATTATCCTTGTCTAAATGTACATATTTTGTTTGAGTGAGGGGGGTGTCCGATGGGCATCGGACCAAATAGGGTTCGATGAGGGGTTTAAACCGTCGGATCTGCTTTAAGATTCGCACTCGCAATTTCGCGTCTGCTTTAAAATCCGTACACACGAATCTTAAAGCAGATCCGACGGTTTAAACCCCTCATCGAACCCTATTTGTGTCCGATGCCCATCGGAAACCCCCCTCTCCCATTTTGTTTTGGTAATCTGTTTTCTGCGAATCACTCGTTAGTCGTTATATATCCTCGAACTATTTGTGTGCACCGTTAAGAGCTTGCTCCAGAAGGAGGGACGCAGAGGGAAGGAACGGCAGCGGAGGTGAAAAATCTCAAAATCTGGTCAGCTCAGATCTCGTCCCCTGCTCCAGAAGAGGAGAATCCGAGAGGGAGCGAAGGGGAACGAGAGGGAACAAACACTGTTCGGAGGGGAGAGCCAACGCAGTTTTGGACGAAATTTGTCACTCCGAATCGGGGTGTAGATTTTACTGTTACGAGGGTAGCCTCCCCCGCTGTCCCCTTCCCTGCCTTCCCTTTAATGAGACGATACTGGAGCACAGCCTAAGAGAATCTCTGCCAATAGGGGTGTTCATTGGGTCCGGTTTAGTCGGTTTTGAACCGAACCAAATTAGTTTGGACCAAACATTTTGGTTTTTTCGGTTTAATGGTTTGGTTTGTTTTTTAAAACCAAATTATAACTTCGGTTCGGTTTGAAAATTTTCAAAACCAAAATAACTGAACCGACCGAACCTTTATATATTATGAATTTGGTTTGGACCGTTCTATTTTATTCTTAATACCTCAGTTGATTTCTTAATCAATTGCTTCAAATATTTTTGTTTATTTCTTAATATCCCGGTTTATTTCTTAATATACTTCGGTTTATTATAATTCAATTGCTTTAAATAAAAAAATTAATATATTTCGGTTTGTTGAACCAAACAAACCGAAATAAAACTTCGGTTCGGTTCTATTTTTAAAACCAAATTATCACTTTAGTTGCCTAGTTCGGTTCGGTCGAACCGATGAACACCCCTACCTGCCAATATTGAAATCAAACCGAACCGATAAACACCCCTACCAGACAATATATTGCACAACAGACTGACAGAGGAAGGAAAGAGAAGGATATGCAGAGATGCCAGTAAATATACACCAACAGGCAACAGAGGGAATCTAAAATTCTTAATTTAAATTATACATCCAAACACGGTCCGTTGGATAAGTCAAAAGAAACATTCGACAAAGATGCTTAATTAAAGAACATGAGAAAATAAATTAAGCTAGGTGTGATGCTTTTAGGAAATTAAAATAATATATTAACGCCGATCATATCTCCATTTGCTGTGTAGTTACGCATTCCTGAAGAAAGGGGGTGATCATACAACCATTTTTGCACCTTTTTCTTATTTTTGTTGGGTTGTTGGTTTATTTATTTATTTATTCCTTTTTTCCTTCGTTCTTTCGCATGGACTGGTTGGCCTTCATTAAAAGGTCTAAAATAGTTCAGTTTTTCTTCTGAGTAAAAAAAAAGTCTAATCAAATTTGTTTTCGGTTGAAACCAAAGTAAAATAGTCAAATCAAATTTGTTTCCGGTTTTCAAAAATAAAACTGAACCGATTAAGACCGAACTGAACAAATCGAAGTAAATTTTGATTTGTTCGGTTTAAACCAAAGTAAACCTATTGGTATCATTATTAATAAAAAAATATATATTTCCATACACTAATTGTTCAATTCCATACAAAATATACATATGTTCTTAAATATTTAAATCAAAATAAAAGAAAGGAAGCGATAATTGAACCAAACAAAATATAAACCATCTTGAACCAATATAATTCGATTAGTTTGATTTAGTCAGTTTTGAAAAATCTAAATCGAACCAATATACTCAAACCGAAATAATTCAAAGTTCAATTAAACTGATCCATTAATCCGAAATTTTTCGGTTCGGCTGAATATCAAACCGAAATAATTCAAAATTCAACCAAACTGATCCATTAAACCAAAATTTTTCAATTCGGTTGAATATCAAACAAACCAAACGGTTTGAAATTAAACCACTGATCCTAAATAATGTCAGCATGCCGATGGGACACATTCATTAAATGGTCGAGTTCTCTATGCCGAACATGGTCATATAATTATCATATCCTTTTCTTTTTCTTTTTCCCTCTTTAAAAGCATGTAGGAAAATATTTGATGTTATTCCTTGGAGCTTAGACTGCTTAGTGCAATCCTCTTTCGGTTCTCTCCAGCATGTAATGCCATGCCATGCCAGATTGCCACCGAGCTAGATCATTATTTATTTATTATAAATTCTACCTAGCTAGGAAAAAGAGGAGTCACCTTTATCCATTCTAGCTATTTTTTTTTTAAATAGTGCAGTATATATTTGCATAGGAATAGGTAGACTTTTAGGGTTTGTTCGGCGTGCACGTAGGAATAGAAATAGAAATGTAGAATTTTTGAACTGATTTTTACTGTTCACGTGAATATTTTTTTTCCCCACGTGAACAGTAATTTCCGAACATGCTCTTAATTTGTGCAAAAGCGACATTTTCGACTCCCCTACAAAAATCCAATTTTTATATTTCAAACAAATTTAGCTCTTGTTTTCTTTTCTCAATCTCCTTATAAAACGACATAATTAGCTTTATGCTAATAAGTCCATCTTTGCGGCCCAACATACACATGCACAATTTCATCACTTTTTTTTTTTTTTTTTTTTTCATATGATCAGATTTAATTGTTAAAATTCTCTGTTTTGTCTTCTTCGCTACGTAAAAGTTGATGCACAAGAAATATATTAACTTGTTGACAATTGTTTTTTTACTATAGAACAATTAATAGCATCAGTATGCAAATTTGAAGGAAGCACATCTAGCAAGTATAAGAGATAAGAAACCAATAAATGGGGACCAAATCGTCTGCCCGGAAAGTAAGAAATTTCTTTTCCCAGAGTCATTGCAGGTGGACCCTTATTTAAAAAGGGTAATAGTAATTAAATCCTTTAATAGTAACCGGTCCCACCCCGCAGTGACTCTGGGGACAGAAATTTCCTGCACCCGGGAGGTAGGAGATTCGGTTCCCAATAAATGGAGCTTGTGTAAGATGCAATCATCAAAATAGGATACACTTTTTTCTTTTTTAAAACAAAAAGTACAGAAAATTAAATAAGAAAAGATACTTTCTGCTCAAGATAAGATTCCAACCTAACATTTATACTTTTTTCACTATAATAAATGAATTAACAAGAATTGAATAGCTAGAGAGAAAACTAATAAATCCAAGTAAAAGAACTCAACTTTATGATCTCACATAATTCAACAAACAATCAACTACATGACTACACACTTAATTAATTATACCCCCCCCCCCCCCCCCCCCCCCCCCCCCCCCCCCCACCCCCACCAAAAAAAATAAAAATAAAATAAAATAAAAATAATAATAATAATAATAATAATAGATAAACAAATACACCTTAGTTATGTATAACACATATAATTAACTAATAAGACCTATACAATTAAGTAGCCAATCCAATTCCTTCTAAAACTCCTTTACTATTCTTTCTTTATCCATGCATGCATGTAACAATCCCTTGTGTTGTTACTCAACATACAACTTTGAAAGAGTTCTCAAGAGAATAACCCTTAACCTTAACTGTTGAATGTAATCAGCTGTACGGATCAAAAGCTGATCAGCTGGTACATCTCTACCACCCGGTACGATCCTCTGCAGCTCTCTCACCTTTCTTCTCAGAGAAGATGCCACGTGTCGCATCTCTCTTCTCCGGCGAACACCTCCCCGCTTCTTTAGGTGTTTACATTGTCTCTCCATTGCAAGCGAGAAAGGCAGAGGAAGGTGGAGAGAAGCGCCAACAGAGGAGAGAGAGAGAGAGATAGATAGAGATATGGTCGCTTGGTAGGTTGTGAAGAGAGAACGTGAGGTGTTTATAAGAGAAGGAGAGAGAGAGAAGGGGGTAGGGAAGGGAGGCCATGTGCGCCGAGCCGCCTACCAGGAAAAAGTAATGGCTGGACATGTTCTAATAAAAAAATAAAGTTTGCCATAATTTCATTATGTTCAGTATATATCTTCTTATATCTTATAAAATAATTAATGTTCAGTATAAACTATATAAAAGACAGACATTTCTTGCGAAAATAAAAAATGACTTTTCGCGACGGAGTACTGTTATTAACGTATTTCTTCTATTTGCGATGAAGTCCCGTCATAAATGTGTTTTTCTCTCGCGAAAAGTACCTACTTTATTGTTGTAAATTTTTTGCATCAATTCGGTCTATATTACAAGAAAAATAAAAAATAAAAGTTGAATTAGTTTATACTTCGCCAACTTTTATTTTTATTGAAAATTTTGTACACCATTCGGAACTCCAATAGAAATTAGACTTAAATCGGTCCAATGTTCATTCAAGACTGTTTGATTTATTTCACAATCTGTGTGTATCGCTTCAATATTCGTACGTAATACTAATGACTTTAAAAAAATATTCATACACACTGTTTTAATATTTGTGCAGATCAAATATATACAGATTATGAAACAAATCAAACAGTTTCGAACAAATATCAAATTGATTTGAGTCTCATATCTATCATACGTACCTTGCTTCTATTAAAAATTACCTCCCCCTTTCAGCTGATTCTCTCCTTATTTTTATCTATTTCAACATTATCAATGAAACAAAACAGTATTGCCACGTTATACAAAATATTTTGTTATTTCAAGAATCATCCAAAATATGAAATTTTTTTTTACTAAGATCTGATAAAAAAAACGTGATCCTCGATTATAGAGTAGGATTGAAATGTTTTATTGTTTTAGTACTTTAATCATGCTACACGGCCACGGTGTTATTTTAATTTTTAAAGATTAAATAGTTGATTCGAAATACTCAACATAATATCCACAGTAAAATATACTTAAAGACCAAATATTATATTTTTTTCTTGAAAATTTTCTACTATTTTCTAAATAGGTATAAAATTATCGTTTTTCAAAATATTTTGAATCATTCAAAAACAATGATTTTATAACTATCTAAAAAGTAGAATTTTCAAAAATTGTAAAATTTGGTCTCCAAACCCATTTAAATATAAAATAATGTTGAGCGGTTCGAATTGACTGTTTGGACTTTGAAAACGAAAAAAAATATGAGTTATGACTTATGACAAGAGCACGAAAACAATAAGACATATCTCCATTCTTATATTAAGCATGTATATGTCCTGATCAGCCAACTACTGTAATTAAAAGATGAAATTTCAGATTAAATACAAGTCATCCAATCAAATAGTCTACCTTTTTTTAATTCAATGCATCATTTTCATGATTTTTTGTGTATAGAAGTCTAGAGTTATTTAGATATGTACTCGTCACACATACTACACACGATTTAGTTAGAATTAAAATTGAGTACTTAAATTGGCAGTTGTACAATAAAAAAGCTATTGATATCTTACTTCTTCTTTTTTTATCTCCTTAATTTTTTTTCTATGATTTTCCTGATTCTCCCTTTTTTTTGTTTTTCTCCTAAAACAAATTTACTAGTTAAGAAAATGTAAAGATTGATGTCTTATTTTTTTTTATCTCCTTCAATATATATAATCTCACTGAATAAGAAATAGAATATATACATTGAATAATTATTTTTTTCATTAGTCTATTATTTTGTGAAAATATGTTAATTTTTTCATTGGTCTACAGTTAAGGTTTTAATTTTTTCTCTTTAATTTTTTTTTCTAGAAAAATTGTTCGACTTTACCAAAAGATATACATGAATGTCGATAAATAAGATACATATCGAATGGAGATATTTCAATCTTTATTGATCTAAAATTGACTTTGCTAACATTATACTCAACCTATATCAGTACAATACACTATCTGTTAAATTAAATTAACAACAAAAACAAATAATGAATAATTATTAAATAAATTGATAAGCATATAAATTATTAATTAAATAAAACAATAAAAAGTGTTGTATAAATCAATCTTCGCATAAATTATGAAGAGGAGGGTTCAAATGCCTCCATTTTTTGTGCCTCCACCATGCCGCGCGGCCTCCATTTTTTAAAATGTTAATAACTCAAAATTTAAATCATAAATTTCAAAATAAAACCGTTAGATGTGATCTATACTATTATATCTATGTGCTCAAATTTTTTTATTACATTTTGGTATTCTTTTTATGTGAATCAATTAGCTGAAAAATCAACGTCTAGAAATTATCCACATTAGTGCGTTCTTACAAGCTCTTGATGGCAACCAAAACAAAGTTGAAATATCATAATATTTTACAAGTGCATAAATAAAATGATGTAGATCATATCCAACAGTTTTATTTTGACTTTTAAGTTTTAAATTTTGAGTTATTAGCGTTTTAAAAAATGGAGACATGATGGAGGCACCAAAAATGGAGGCATTTGAACCCTCCTCAATTATGAATCATAAAAAATAATCAAATATCATATAAATCATTCTCATGTTAATATAAATTATAATTAAATCAATCTCATCAATAAAAATAATATATTTATATACATATAATTTTATATTTATCTATATAAAATTATTGTCCGTACGTATCCTCATTTAATAAGGTAATAAATATTAGTTTTATCCATAAATTACTCATTACGTTAATGATTTTTTTTTTTTTACACAAATCTGCCCTAACGAATACGACCTATAAGTAGTTTATCGGAAATATAGCGAGTAATCTGCTTAAATCCAGGGTTTAGGTCTAGTGGACCTGGTCTACGCAAGAGGTGTCGGCTGCGGGAAAGTGGAAGGCGTTTCGTCGTCTAGCTGAAGGTGGGACCCGGTCGTGGACGAAACGTCCTGTCGTGTACACGTGTCTGACAGCTTCGACTGGGACCCAAACGCAGTACCATTGAGATTTCCCTTAGCTTCTTTTGGGGTAAAATGTCAAACACCTTGAGACTACTTACACGTGTCATAACATGCACGTGTTCATGCACTGCTCCATTTAATGTCCAGTCACCAACTCCCTACCGCCATCAATTGCATTCCACAAAACTATCTTCTTACCGGTACCGAGTTCGACAAGTTCAATCCAGTAGATATTAATTCCAAACCTAACTCGGTCTTCTTAGAGTGTGCTCCTAGTCCCTCATTAAAGGGAGGAGAGGGGAGACACGCTCAGCCCGCTGCTGTTTGTCTCGTTTACTTGCTTCAGAAATGAACAGATCGGAGAGGAGAAGAAGAGAGACGGTACTGTGGTAGGGAGAAATTAAGCATAGAAAGTTGCGAAATTCGTAACCCCCGATTCAGAGTACGTGTAGACGGAGTAACACGATCGCGTTCCTCTTCCTTCCTCTGCGTGACAGACTTCTGGAGCACACCCTTATTTGACTATATATATAGCACACACGATGAAAAATAAAAGCTATCTTTGGTTGCTGATAGAGGCTAATTAATTGATTTGACATAAACCATAAAGCGTACCAATCAATTGTACATGGTCATAATGTTACAAATTAATTGGATGTATCGTTCCTAAGAAGAACTTTATGTAACAGGAGAAATAATTAAGTACCTTATTACATTAAAGAGAATTTATTACTTCTTTTGTTAATTAATTTTGGCACTTTTGATGTGTTCATCGATTCGGTTCAGTTAAACTGGTAAACCAAAGTTTTATTTGGTTTTTAAAAATACAATCGAATTGATTAAAATAAACTTATCAGACAAATTAAAACTGAACTAAATTTTAGTTTGTTCGGTTGAACTGAAATAGATAGATTAATCATAAAATAAAAATAATTTGTTAATTTTTTGAATTTTTTAAGATGGTTTTAAAATTTTTGTTTGGTTCGGTCTAAACGGTTTTAAACTGAACCAAGTAATAAACATTATGTCATAATTTTTGATCAGTTCAATCTAAACGTTTCAAAAAAAAAAAAAAATAGAACTATTAAACCAGTTTTAAAAATAAACCGAACCGATCAATTTAATTAGAAAACTAAACTGTATAATTTGAACTCTCACTATTCATTTAAAACCGATCGATAATTAAACCGCACCGAGAAACACCCTTAATTATTATAATATACGATATATATATATATATAGTTTCATTAGGTTGGTAGCTAGCTAGCATTTAAAAATAGGGTCCAATAATTTGAGTAGCTGTAGCGTTTGTGCCATTATACGGTTAGTATAGAGTATAGACAGACGATCGAACCAACACGTTGCAAACTGCCTTAAAACGACCGGACCACTCTGCATAATTAATTAAAGATTACGACATGACAACATATATATATATATATATATATATATATATATATATAATTGAAACATATATGGATCCTTTAATTGCAAATAAGCCATGCATATATATTAGCCAAGTTGGCTCTCTTATATATTATTCCCTTAATAATTAATTTACGACAATTTATGCTTACTAGATTGCATCATATCAAGCATGTGGATAGAGCCCGATACGCTAGCTAGCTAGTTTTCTTCCCAAAAATTAGGCCTCGCTTGCCTGGATTTGGCGCTATACGGCCATACCTGTTATTAATTATACGTCTAAAAATTAATAAATACATGTCGGAGAGTTAGTAGGAAGCCAATTCAATCTGTCATGCATGAATATATATATATATATATGAGTAAGGCTTGGGTGCTATGGATAGCATAGAGGTCTCTATGCTACGGCTCAATATTTGAGTTTTCAAAATCCAAACGGTCGATCCGAACCGTTCATCTTATTCTCCATATTAATATCTGCTTGGAGACCAAATTTTACATTTTTCTGAATTTTTTTACTATTTATTAAGTATTTTACAAAATTGTTGATCCAACGGTGGCTGCACAAAACAGTAAAACCGTTGGATTAGCGATTTTCAAAGTGGCTTAATAAATAGTAAAAAAATTCAGAAAATTATAAAATTTGGTCTCCAAGCAGATGTTAATATGGAGAATAAGATGAACGGTTCGGATCGACCGTTTGGATTTTGAAAACTTGAATATTGAGCTGTAGCACGGGAGACCACTATGCTATCCATAGCACCCCAGCCTAACTCACACACATATATATATATGATATATGAGGAGGGTTCAAATGCACTCAAATTTTTGTGCACCCAAATGCACCCTATCCTTTTTCTTCGTTTTCAAAGTTTGAATAGTCAATCCGAACCGTTAGATGCGAACTATATATTAAGATGTGCTTGGAGACCAAATTTTACATTTTTTGAAATTTTTTTACTATTTATTAAGCCACTTTGAAAATCGCTGATTTGAATGGTCCAGAAAATGTAAAATCAGTGATTTTCAAAGTGGCTTAATAAATAGTAAAAAAATTCCAAAAAATGTAAAATTTGGTCTCCAAGCACATCTTAATATGTAGATCGCAACTAACGGTTCGGATTGACTATTCAGACTTTAAAAACATAGAAAAAAGATTTGAAAGATAGAGTGCATTTGGGTGCATTTGAACCCTCCTCATGATATATATATATATATATATATATATATATATATATATATATATATATATATATATATATATACATGGCAATCAAGCTAAACCAATTAATTATTATATAATAGAGTATGATTATTAGTTTCTTCAAACCTAATCCAAGACCAATAGGCCACGAAACCTCTACCCGACCAATATTGTGTCAAGAGTGTTAACTTATTTAATTTATCAAGGGGCTGATTCATGACTCCCAACTCAACAGTCATTTAATTTGTAATCTGTTGTTGAGAGCTAATTAACAAATGCTTACCTACACAATTCTTTATTTAGCCTTTTTTAAAAAAAGGCCGCCTCCCGCCTAAAAAAATATTATTAAAATGAATTTTAAGGATGTCACTGCTCTAGAATTAATTTTGACATCTAAAAACAGGGTAAAATCAAATCCAATAGTACAAATTTTATTATTAAATAATGAAAGTAACATTATTTTATTGGAATGTTTTAGAATAATTACCACATGATCTGTGAGAAAAAATTAATTAGTAATTAACTTTGAGCATATTCGATCAAACAAAGATAAGGAGCTAGCTATTGTTTGATTTGCTTTCAATTTAGTTCCTAAATTTTGTAAGAAAATGAATTCACTTAAACAAATATGAACAACTAAGTTTTAGCTTCCCATACATTTTTTCAACCTAAGCTCGAAAATTTTCGAGTTAATTAGTGAATCACAATCAATAGGTATATATATTTTTTGTGACAAACTCACTAGAACTTGACAATGACTACGTACAATTTCACATTTGATATAGACAATGAAATATAAATCCATGATTGTTAGTTAATTTTGGGTTGAATAATTTGGAGATGAGTATCAATTATATGTTGCACTAATCATTGTACATGAGGAGGTAGAGGAGAGGGGGGACCATGGGCTTGATAACATGGCAAGTATAGGCTATGCATGCATGATGCATATAGTAGTGGAAATGTGGGGTGGGGATTGATATATAGATGGCTGCTTAATTGAGCCTTTTATCGTTACCAATGCATAGTCTAGCTAGCTGTAAGCTGTGTATTGTTGTAACGGGACGGTGCACATGCTTGCTCATGCCTCTCAACCCCACCTCTTTTCTACCTATCCACAACTTATTCACCTAAGCTTGTGTGCACCGAGGAAAGGTATCTATCATGCACACGTACCAGTACCACCCAATAAATCTCACCGAGGAAAGGTATATATCATGCACACGTACCAGTACCACCCAATAAATCTCCTGCGATCTGAAATTGTAACAGTAACTTACTATTCTTGCCTTTCCCAATCCAACCATTCAATTTTTTTGTGCATGTATCTCAAAATAGTTAATTTTTTTTTGTGTACGCACCTCGAAACAATTCAACAACTGAATTTAAAAAAACAGATATTTCACAATATCATGCACACGTACCAGTACCATCCAATAAATCTCCTGGGATCCGAAATTGTAACAATAACTTCTCTTGCCTTTTCCAGTCCAACCATTCAACTTTTTTGTGCACGCATCTCAAAACAGCTGGTTTTTTTGTATACGCACCTCAAAACAATTTGCACAACTGAATTTGAAAAAACAGATATTTCACGATACTATTCGCACTTGAAGAATTATAGCAGATTAGGTTCCGGTTCGGTTGCCCTCCAATTTGTACACAAATTATTTGATTTGCCTCTGTCGAATTTTGAATATTCATTTTAAATCACCGAGTTAGTGATATTTAAAAGAGAAAAAAAATGTTGATCTTGTATGGAATGAAATAAAAAAAAAATTCAGATGTAAATATGTACATAAATGCTAATATATACGGTATGTATTAGTCAAAGTTGTTTTATTACATGTGTTTATCTGGTAAGGTAGTATAAGAAATCTTATACTTGGCAAAAATATATCCCATCTAGTAATTAATACAATATAAATATTACCTTGCTATGTAATAACCTATCTGGTGATTAATTCATAATAAATTATAAGTATTGCTTATATCTAATAAATTAAAAATTATATTTTATTTATATTTATTGCATGTTTGGCTGACCAATAAATCCTGATGAACTATAGACTAGTTTGAAGTAACTTAATTTTTATGTGAAGCTTAAGTTGAAATTAGTCTTACTTGGGGAAAGATGATTTATAGATTTTTGGCAATATCACCAAACTTTTGTATATCAGCAATCATTGGAACACTAATGATGACAGGTCATCATCAATGCATTGGAATTTGGAACTCTTTTAACTTATTTTAATATTTTGGCCCCGCTTAAATCCTTCTGTCTATTATGTCATTACCGGATCGATAGGATTTAATATATATTTTTTTACAAGCTTAAAAATACAAGATTGGGATCAATGCATTAGAAATATTATAAATTAATGACACGGATTGAAATTTAAAGTTTTTTTCCTCAAAAAATCAAGATATCACCTAATTAATTTGCTTAATTTCTATCCTATGTAAACAGAAACTACCACAATTTTTATGACAGCAATTCAGCATATGCTGATTTTCTACAAGCAACAAGAAAAACGGCCATCGATCGACTAATTAAGAAATAGTATTAGAATAATGTAATTAATTAGGATAATATTAGATAATACAAGAGTGTAATTGCTAGAATAATGTTATTATAATAGTACTAAAACAATACTATTCAAGTGAAATAAAAGAGTTATTTTTGTACTATTCGGATGGCTGAAGATAGTGGATTGCTAACGGGTTACCCGTTAGGGGTAACGGGTAGGACGGGTAAAGGGGTAGGCCGGGTACGGGTAAAACCCGTGACGGGTAAAACCCGTGACGGGTAAAACCCGTGACGGGTAAAACCCGTGACGGGTAATTTTTCCAAAACCTCTATCTGGTCCGTTTATTACCCGTACCCGTTGCGGGTTGACGGGTACGGGTCCGGTCTGCCCGATTTTTTTTTTTCTGTTTTTTTTCAAAAAATTCAAAATTTTTTGAAGTGAAACGGGTCGGGTATGGGTATGCGGGTAGACGGGTACGGGTAGGCGGGTACAACAGGTTTTTTTTCAAATTAGGTTGTCCGGTCCGTTTATTACCCGTACCAGTCTACCCGTTTGTACCCGGGCAACGAGTACGGGTAGGTCGGGTAACGGGTACGGGCCGGGCAAAACGGGTTGAACCCGTTAGGGGTTTAGCAAACCACTAGCTGAAGATATTATTTGGTGAAAAGTTAAACCAAATATATAGAGAGAGAGATTGGCTAACTTGTTTTGGAAATTAAAGATGGTGTTTTACTTTCCGCTTATACTTTTATTTTTAAAATTCAAATAGTCGATTCGAACCTTTCATCATGATCTTTATAATAAAATGTTCTTGAAGACCAAATTTTACAATTTTTTGGATTTTTTTTTACTATTTTTTCAGAATTTTTAAAAATCACAACTTTTTATTAAATAAATAAATAATAATATATTCAACAAAGCAATGATTTAGTCTCCAAGCACATTTTAATATGAAGAATATATTGAAAGGTTTGAACCGACTATTTAAACTTTGAAAATAAAAATATAACCAAAAAGTATAAAACACTCTTTTTAATTTCCAAAGCATGTTATCCCATCTCTCTATATGTATATGTAATTATGTATTTATGAAAATCCCGTGGGCATGGTAGAGTGTATAAAATAGTGGGGAAACGGAAAAGATCAATATATATAACGGAATAACCCTATCCGTAATTTGTATGTCTATATTGTTCTTGACGCCTATAAATAATAAATCAACTAGCTTATGCGGATAAGTTGACATGTACGGCTATATATTTTTTTCATAAAAGTTGGCTAATATTTTTTACGCCATGCTTTTCAATAAAACTAATCTACTTATCCAATTAACGATTGAGGCATTCGTCAACAAAAACTAAAACATAATTATATATTTAAACTGTTTAAATTGTTACAATCAAGTATATATAAAACGAGTATAAACCAAGTCCTAACAGTTCATAATGGCAGAATCACTAAGCTTAAAATATGCCACCTGGCCTCTTGTCCCTTTCCTTGGTTTATGTTCTTCTTAACCTGCAATAGTGATTTTTTTATAATTACAATCAATTACTATGGAACTGTACCAGTGGTACAAACATAAAAAATAAAAATAAATTAATGAACATGGGTTATACATGTGTCCCAATAAAAGTTGCAGAAAATTTTCATTTCTATTTGTGGACCTGTATCAGTTCAGTTCTGGACCTGGACCTGTACCAGTGGTACAAACATTAAAAAAAAACATAATGAACATGGGTCACACATGTATGATGTATTCCATGAAAAGTTGCAGAAAATTTTCATTTCTATTTGTGAAAAATTTCGTTCAAGAAAGAAATCTCAACTAAACCTTTCCAATCTAGAAAATAAACAAGCAACTATCAATCAACAAAGACTGCTCAGTACTCCAATGGATATAAAAAGTTAAAGGGGAAAAGTTGTACCTCTCCAAATGGAGGGAAGTCGTATGTCTGCATTGCAGAATGAATCTAGACCGTCCGATCCGTGTTAGTACGGATATTAAAGAGATCCGTGCATTCCACCTCAACCCAGATCCTTATCAAACAGCCGAGATGGGGAACAAACAAACAAACAGTTTTTGACTTTTGTGTCATTAGTGTTAGGACTCACAAATGATACAAATAGAATTAATTTTTATAAGGCACAAAGTTACTCCAAAATGCACCTTTTGAGAGAAATAAGCAAAAAAAAATATATATATAGAGAGAGAGAGTGTGGCTAAGCTCAAATCGATTTTTCCTGGGTCTAGGAACAAACGATTCGGTTCTCTAATTTCCAAAGTTCAAACGGCCGATCCAAACCGTTAGATGTTTAATCTATATTAAAATGTGCTTGGAGACCAAATTTTACATTTTTTGGAATTTTTTACTATTTATTAAGATGGTTTGAAAATCGCTGTTTTTATTAAAATTCTGCACCATAAAAAAACAACGACTTTCAAACTATCTTAATAAATAGTAAAAAAATTCCAAAAAATGTAAAATTTGGTCTCCAAGCACATTTTAATATAGATTAAACATCTAACGGTTTGGATCGGCCGTTTGAACTTTGGAAATTAGAGAACCGAGTTGTTTGTTCCTGGGCCCAGAAAAAATCGATTTGAGCTTAGCCTCTCTCTCTCTCTCTCTATATATATATTATGTGGAACCTAAAATATTCACATTCCTTTAGAAGAGAACTATACTAGGCCGTAATAATGGGTTCAATTTAGTTTTCACTGCCCCAAATTGCATCACACCAAATCCTAATAAAATAAAACTACGGTTTGCATGAGAAGCAAAATTTCTCAATTTTCAGCCAAAACCTGAGAAGATTCATGTATGCACTCAGGGGCGGATCTAAAGTCAATCAAAAGGTGGCTAAGTCACCCCTATAATTTTAAAATATTAGTTATATGTACTAAGATTTAATTAAATTTTTTTTTTTAAAACATTTTATATAATCCAGCCCCGTCATAAATGATTGCATGTTCACTTTAGTCTAGTGGTAAGAGCTTATGTAGTGTTGGAAAAAGCTTGGGCTTAATTCTCACTAGTCACAATTTTTGTATTTTAGTTTTTAGTCTCCTCTATCAAGATTTTCTAGTTCCGCCCCTGAATGCACCACACACTTAATTTACATGGTGAAACTTTTCAAACTCCCCACATAACCCCTTAAAATTCCCTTAAAAAATGTAAATCATGCCATTAATGGCACGGAGGGACAGAGAAGGTTACCTCAGTGAAGTCGTGGCCTTTCGATCCTTATACTTCCGCCCCATTCGTGGGTTATTAGCAGAGTTAACTATGAAAATTTTTGCTATTCCAGGCGCTCAAACTGGGCACTATTCTGCTTTTCAAAACCCCTAGAGTAACATCAATTTTGAGCATGGATCCAGACCGTTTAATCTTCTCTAGCACAAATATTAAAGGTCTGCATTCCACCTCGGACGATAATGATCTATTTCAAAATTTGGGTTACTGTAGAGGATCGGACCACAAAAAAATAGCGGGGGACTCTTCCAGACACAATTCTGTTTCGCTATTCAGGGTATGGATATTGACAGAGCAGTTTGCTTCATACACCGCAAATATATAATAGAATTAATCAAAACCGCACTGCATGAAGCAAAAACTACTCTGTCAGTATCTTTTATCCAATGTGGCGTTTGGCATGAGCTTTCGACTGGAATAATAGCTCTTCTTGCTGTTTCATATTGAAATTGAAGTAATCAAAGTTAATTTATTAAAGCTTACGATATGCAATAATTTGAAAAGGATTTTTTATTTCTACGTAAACATAGTACTGAATATGACAAGTCAGAAAGTTGCAGAAGTGAGGCAATGACAGTGCATGCATGCATATGTATGTTTTCCCATTTTCCTGGTACAGGATAAATTCCTGAACCGGGTCCACGTAAGTTCAATAATTTTCTAGCTCTATCGATCCGACCATCTATCCAAAAAAAGCCTTTAGGAGAGAACGACGTATGCCCCACCTTGCATTGCACAGCTAAGGAGGTGGCCCCAGTTACAGATACATCATCTCTAAATTTTCTTCTTTTTTTCTCTCCTGTAACGGCTCTTAGGGCTGGCAACTAAGAGCGTACAGTGCACACCCAAAATGACCTAAGAACAAAACCTAAAAGCGCAAAAGCCCTCTTGATGTTGTCCTCCATGTGAATCCATTCATTGCCACCTAGGCTAGATAGACCCATGCCACTATTTTTTTTGTTCTCTCCTGTTCAGACCAAAATGAGAAAATGACAGCTTTTTTTATTTTTATGAATTCAGCCAAATAGACATATATAGTTGTACCAAGCTAAGCAGTATAGTTCATGAATAATAGAAATCAAGGCGTCTGTGTTCTGTCCATCCCTTCAAGCTTAGATTGGGACCAAGATAAGCAGTATAGCAAGAATACAAATACAATATATAGATGATAAGCAGGACGTCTCCGTTGCAGGGTTGAAATGGAGTGCAAAGGGAATTAAGCTACGCCTCATGTTGAGGGGCCTATATAATTCGGTCACCCGGTGATTATTTTCTCGTGAGAGGCTAGAGTAGGGATGTCTGGCAATATAGGTGCGGATTTAAGGTTTAGTCAAATATGATTTGGGGTGACAACGAGCTGTTAAAGACCGAGTTAGGTCTTATTCGTAATCAGCTTGTTTATGGATCAAGCTGAGCGAGCGAGTTTGAATTTTAGGTTTTGAGCTGAAAGTGTTGCTCAATACTAACTTGTGGCTTGTCCGAGCGAGGCGAGCTAGCTTGTTACTAGCTTGGCAGATTCATAAATTTGTATATTTTCTTTCCTGCTATATTTTAAATTTTCATAACACATCTTATCAATTATGGCTAAAACAAAATAATATTTATATGACTAGTTATTGAGGAATACTCTTAATTCAACTGCAATTAAGCAAATCAACTACTATAAATTAAGTTTACAGCTAAATTCATACATACAAAAATATTCACATAATAAATTCATACATACCAAATCAAACAAATTAATACAAATTAACTTAGTTGCTTATAATTAATTCACACATATTTTATACAAAATTACCAATCAACTTAAGCACAGTCCAAAGTGCAATTACCATAACACTAGCTATAACATCCATAGGCCATAATATCCCCTATCTGAAGTGAACGGATCCGATTGAACTATTAAACTACGTATATTAAATAGCTCGTTAATGACCGAGCCAGGTCAAACTCAAACTCATTAATTCTGGCTCGAGTCTGTGGCGAGCGAGCTAATTTTAACTCGATCCACTAACGAACGAGTTGTTACCGATTGAGTCGCGAACGAATACCAAGCGGGCCACGAGCTTTTTTGCCAGCCCTAAATGTGACTAAGTCATTACTATGATTTTAAAATTTTAATTGTATGTATAAAAGTTTAATTGAATTTTTTTTGTGTTTAAAACCCTTAGGTGCGTTTGGATGAAACAAATAATTAATAGCTCGGAATAACAGCTATTCCTGAGTTCGGAATAGTAGCTAACCCGACATTTCTAAGGAATAGCAGCTAACCCGAGCTATTCCTTTGTTGAGAATAGTGTTTTTTTTCACCCCAAACGTGTTGTGTTGAGAATAGCTCGCTAGGAATAGCAGCTATTTTAGTTGTAGCCTAGTGGTTAAAGCTCTATTTTGTGGTTGAGAAGTCTTGAGTTCAAATCCCACTCATTATCATTGTGCATTTTAATAATTTTCAACCACTCTTATTAAAATTTTCTAGTTCCGCCCCTGTATAATATGTATGCAGGGAATTTTGGTGATTTTATTTCAGAAATGATAATCACGTCTACTATCCTAATTTTAAAAGTGTTTATTAATTTTTCTCTTTTAAGAAAAGTACATACATCTTATTAAAAAAATATTTGTATCTTACGAATAATATGTATAAATATTTGTATAACATATTCAATGCAATGCGATATGAACTTTAATGTTATTTCGAGTTGATACGTTACGAAAATGTTTAAATCTATTATTATATGAAAAATATAAATATATTTTTAGAGAAAAGGTTTTTGTCCACAACCTTCTGTCCACCATTTGTCCACAGCGACAGGTCCCCACGCGCTTCTAACGAATTATAACTGTCCGATACTACTATAAATGAACCAACCTTCCTGTTTAACATTAAATAATGGTTTTTACAAATTAATTTCCGATGCTTCTCTATTCAAATCTCTCTCTCTCTCCGTATAAATTTTTAATCGAATCCCTCTGCTGATCTCGATCAAGCACAAACACTACCAATCGGGCTGGGCACCACCGATTGGAGCTCTCTATCTCTGCCACCGATTGGAACTCTCTCTCTCTCTCTGCCACCGATTGGAGCGAGCTCTCACTACCTCTATTTTGCTACCTCCGTCTGCCTAAAGCAGAATCTCCTTTGACTTTGACCTTTGCTTTTATAAGGACAAAGTCGTGGTGCCTATTCTACCTTCTAATCAATATTTTTGTCACTTGGAAAAAACGGGAGGAATGAACTTTGATTCTACCAATCGGGCTGGGCACCACTGACGGCAGTGACGGCCGCGACGGCAGTGACGGTCTCTCTCTCCGCCGATCTCTCTCTCCGTCGAATTCTTGGGATCGGCAGCGATAACTGTTGATGTCATCAGAATAGTGAAACAAAAGATCATCGTGGATTAGCTGCTGCTGTGGCACGACACAGAAGAGGTACACCAGTCAAACTAATAAGCAACGAAATTGTAATTGTTTTTTTTTGTATTTACCTTCTCTGATTCATTTTTTCCTTTGCAATGTCGATTTTAATTGAGATTACTGACTCGATCTCATTTTTTATACATGATCGCAATGGAACCTTCAATTGTGGAGTGCGATCGAATAGAAGTTGTTTTTGTTGAAGAGCACGGCAAAATTCAAATCTAGTAAGTTATTTCTGTTGAATTTGTTATTTTCGTTGTATGCAGTAACAGATCTAGCATTTCAAATGAAATCTGGAGGAAAGAGATGATAGAGAGGCGATATGGAGTATTGATCTGTTAATTTTACTGTATTGCCCCGTTAATTTTACAGTATTCATCTTGTCATTTTACAGTATTCATTTTGTGAAAATCTGGAGCAAATAGATGATAGAGAGGCGATATGGAGTATTAATCTGTTAATTTTACAGTATTGCCTTGTTAATTTTACAGTATTCATCTTGTCATTTTACAGTATTCATCTTATGGAAATCTGGAAGAAGGAGATGATAGAGAGGCGATATGGAGTATTGATCTGTTAATTTTATAGTATTGCCCCATTAATTTTACAGTATTCATCTTGTCATTTTACAGTATTCATCTTGTGGAAATCTGGAGAAAAGAGATGATAGAAAGGCGATATGGAGTATTGATTTGTTAATTTTACAGTATTTATCTTGTAATTGTACAGTATTCATCTTGTGAAAATCTGGAGGAAAGAGATGATAGAGAGGCTTCTTACTCATCCGAACAAGATTCAATTGAAAATTCTACTGTACACAAGATTCAATTTTACAGTTCTGCTGATTCAATTTTACAGTATACAAGATTCAATTGTAAATTTTATTGTGTAGAAGATTCAATTTTATAGTATACAAGATTCAATTTTACAGTATACAAGATTTAATTCAAAATTTTACAGTATACAAGATTCAATTTTACAGTATACAATATTCAATTTTACAGTATACAATGTTCAATTTTACAGTATACAAGATTCAACCCAGTGCTAATAATCGCTAATAACTAACTCTAACTGCCAATAACTTCCTATAACTGTAATTTCCGAAAGTACAGTTTGAAAGTACATTTATTTTGTCCTGTTGTGCAAGTTGCAATCTTTTTCTAACTATCATGGGACCACTTCAAATAGTTGTTGGATGTTTTGTGATTAAATTATATATTTTATGTGATATATTGTATAATTATACAGCATGTAGAAGTAATTTTACAGTATTCGCGCAAGTCAAAGCTGTGGACAAATGGTGGACAAAAGGCTGTGGACAATTAGACGCCTCCATATTTTTATCATTTGGTATAAACAGTTTCTGAAAATATAGTCACATAGAATACAGATAATGAGATACACAGGCGTTCAAACGGTCGGTTCAGTTGAAACCGAACTAAAATAATCAAACTAAATTTTTCTTCAGTTTTCAAAAATAGAACCGAACCGATTAAAATTATAAACCGATTAAGAACCAAACCGAAATAAACCTATTGGTGTCATTATTAACGAAAATTACACATGTTCATACACAAGTTGTTCAATTCCAAACAAAATATGTAGATGTTATAAAATATTTAAACTAAAATGAAAGAAAGGAAGCAATGGTTGGACCAAACAAAATATAAATCATACTTTTTTTGAGTAAATGCATCTCTTTTTTTGAGTAAAATAAATCATACTTGAACCAATATAATTCGGTCGGTTCAATTTAGTCGGTTTTGAAAAGTCTAAACTGAACCAATTCATTTAAACCAAAATAATTTAAATTTTTAACTGAACCAATCCATTTAAACTGAAAAATCGAACCATTTAAACCAAAATTTTTCTGTTCAGTTGAAAACCGAGCAAACCAAACCGTTTGAACACCCCTAGATACAGGCGGCAGAGGCTGTGGCAAATAATGCAAATGGCATGGCCGCATGGGTCGGTTGTCCTGCCTAAATTAGGGGTGTAAACGGTCGGATACAGATCGGATAGTGGTTTTACCGTATCCGTATCCGTTATAATTTTTCGGATACGCGGATACGGATACGGATAGTCTCGGATATGGATACGGATCGGATAATTTAATTACTTTTCCGGATTCGGATTCGGACGAAATCGGATATTATCCGATCCGTTTACACCCCTAGCCTAAATACTTCTTAAGAAAAGATAAATCAAATTGACAGCCCAGTCCATACAACTCTATCAAACCCAAACCACGAAACAACCAAGGTTCCGTTGGTCAAATGGGCCCAGATCCAAAATTTCAAGCATATTGAATGTTTCCAGATTTTGGAACTGGGCTAACAACAGGCCCATTTTATTTTATCAGAAGCCTGTTAGGATTCTCTACCCATTGCTTTACCACGTATATCTTTGACAACCAACTGATTTAAATAATTTTCATAACTGATGTTAAAATTTTACCAAAATTAAAGAAAAAATTATAGGTGTTGGTATAACTTAATAATTTTTTTTTTTTAAAGGTTGAAGGTCAATATATTAACTATTTAATATTCACCAATTTTTTTTTTTTTTTTGAATTTTGAATTTGCAACCTCCCACACGAAAAATATTGCCTTTACCACTATATCAAAGGCTGGTTTTCATAACTTAATAAAATTTACCACTAAATTTTCACATCTATCGATAAATTATCAATGAATTTTTTAATTGAATAGAATCTGATATATGCAATTATGCACTATGATTTAGATTATCTACAGTCAGGGAAGAATCTTAGTGTATTGGAAAGGTGGTTAAGCCACTCCTATAATTTTAAAATTTTAGTTATATATATTGAAATTTAATTAAATTTTATTTTTTCAGAACTTTCTATATAGAGTTTTACCTTGTAATTGAGAGGTCTAGAATTCAAATTTCACTCGCTACATATTTTAATTTTTAACTCTCTCTATCAAAGTTTTCTAGTTTGGTCCGTCTACAAGCCTATTTTATTTTATTTTATTTTTAAATTTCAAGAAACATAGTGTAGGTTGCCAAATCAATCATGTTCCCGAATAAAACATTGGGTTTAATATTATATCTTTCGACGATTCTAATAGTAGATATCTTTGATCACCACACAGATTTCTATTGGCTCCGATCTTTCTTCTTAGACTAAACATGCTTTGATTATTTGAGCTGATGCGCTGTCCTTTTCGCTTCCATCTCTAGTGATGGTAATACTAATTATGTTTGCAAGGTGCGGGATCGCTTTTGACAATTTTGATGATAATTTTTCAACTCAATTTAATAAAAAAAAATAATAAAGTAAATTTATGGATAATTATTGCTATATAGATAGTCTAACAATTAAATTTCAAGTCAAATTTTTTATAAAATATGTTCCACTTGGAGATTTTTTTTCTTGATGGTGTTTTCTACTATGTCATATCATAGACACATTCGTAGAAATAGTTTTATTACTATTGACTTTTTCATACATGTATCCAGTCAAGATCTGAAGTCTAACCAGACAAAAAATGGAGAGGACTTGATCTTACAGGAGTCCGGATCCTCTGAAGTAACTCAAAATTTTGGGTTTAAATACGAACCGTCCGATCAGAATCCGGATCAATTCGGTCCGAGATGAAATGCACGGGGAGCCTTTAAGATTCGTGTCAAAAGCAGATCGAATGGTCCAGATCTAAACTCAAAATTCATCTAATAGCATTTGACCTATTCAACCATGAATTTAGATCCAGTGAAGTAACTTGATTTTTGGGTTTTTGATCGGGACCGTCCGATTCGAATCCACGACAATCTATCCGAAGTGAAAGCGCACACATTCCGAATAATGAATTCGAATGCCGAAGTGATCTCGAGCGACAGATTCCAATTGGACAGTCTTGATCTAAAATCCAAAAGTTGACTTACTTTAGGAGATCCGGACCCTTCAACCCAATGTGTATCCTCTGCATTGACTCAAAAGGGAATCTTTTGAGTTATGAATATCGACCATCTAATTTTAAACAAAGTCAATCCGATACCTGCTTATAATATAAGGAACCTTTCAATATTAATGCAGATCTAGTATGTACGAATTTTAAAACAGATTTGATGGTTGAGATTTATTAATTCAAAAGATTCTCTTTTGAGGTAATGTAGAGGATAAGAATTGCCCTTCAAGCATGGGACCGGTTGAGATATGCTGACTGATGTCATCATGGATCATGCTGTTCTCACCTCTGTTTCTTCTGTTCATTTCCTTATTATTATTATTTTTTTTTCCATACTGTTCTTACTTCTGTTGATAGCACCATTATTCCACTGACATGTGACAAAACATGGTAGCAAAACTGCACTCAAAGCAAATAAAGGGTCATGTTTTCTATTTGACAGCGAAATTACTTAATTTTTTCTTTCTTTAAATCATGACTTCTTTCCTTCTTCACATGAGAAAACCAAGAACTAGGGTATTCTGAAGTTTACTAAGTTTTTTGATGAACTCAAGTCTAAAACTTATCGAATCGGCTTTAAATAATGCATCCGAACTGTTGTAACCCGCCTATCTTAATTTCAAAATTTTAAACATTCAAATTAATTTAGTATAAAGTTAAACAGTCAAAATTAGAAGGTTAATAAGTTAATTTTAATGCATTTATTTTTTGAATGTTTTTTGACCAGTTGACTTTATGCAAAATTAATTTCAAAATTATTTTTTTTTACACGTAGACGCATCACTCGTAAAGTAGGTGGGTTTCAACGGTTCGGATTCGTTGTTTAAAACCGATTTGATTTGTTTTAGACTTGAGTTCACCAAAGAACTTGGTGAACTTAAGAACACCCTAGTTCTACTCTAATTTGTTGATTTGGTAATTTTCATTAAAATTGTCATTAATTTTTTAACATGGCCATGCTTTCTCTAACAAGATTATGATCTGTGTCAGCTGTTGTATTTTAACACAAACAGAATCGGATCATAGTGAAGGGAATGGGCTAAGTCGTTTCTGTAAATTAAAAATTTGTAATTTCGTCTATTAATTTCTATAATTTTTATATATATCAATACTGATTACGTGTTCTTGTAAAAAAAAATTTACAATAAATTAGATTTTTCAATCTTCCATTTTTAATTCTCTTTTTCGGTTCCTGCGTCTAAACTATTTTTAATTTTCTAGTTCGACATATTGAAGTGATGACTGGATCATTAAGATAAATACTAGAGAGAGAGAACCAAATCAAATTTCATGCTATTGATTGATATGGATTAAATTGTAATGAACATCAATGAAATTTGACAAAAACATACAGTAATATTTTCAATTACATCATTTGAAAATCACAAACTTAGTGCAGTGGCTAGTGGCAGAGCCCCAATCACTCAAGAGTAAGTAGCTATCTATATCTGAATTTTGAAAAACAATATATATATATATACAACAGAGTGGAGACTTTTCGCGAGGGAAAAAACGCATTTATGACGGTACTATCTCGCGAAAAGTACCGTCGCGAAAAGAAAAAACTAAACAATGACGATACTTTGTCGCAAAAAGTCACTTTTTTATCCTCGCGAAAAGTGTCTCATTCTTGTTGCAACAACGAATCCGTGTGCAATTGGCTTGGATCTAGGTTTTCCCTGCTTTTGAATCTTAGTTTTGTCCCTTATTGAGTCTTAATTCTCAGTGAAATCAAACGAGTTGCTACAAATTTGACAAACTTTTTCATCAATATGTTTCGGAATATAACGAAAAGGGGAGGGTAATTAAAAAGGGACTAATAGTGGGAGCACAATGAACCTGTTATTTGTTTCTATTGAAATGAGTCAATTCTTTTACATAGTAATAAGCCGAATTTTAATGTAATGTATTAAATTATTTTATGAGGTTTAGTTGTTAAAAAACATGCTAAATTTTAAAAAAAAAAGAGTCTTGTGGACTATGCTCTAAAATAAAATTTAATACTTCAATGCTTTAGATTAATTTTTTAACTTAACATAGTTTTTCAAAAAAATAGAGTTTCTGATATGATTCGGTCGTTTCCTACCAATTTCTTAATTTTAATTTCACGGTCAACTTATTAATTCTGCTTTTGATGAAAATCTTAACTGCGCCTCTGACAGTGGCACGAGTTCTCATCTCTATTCTAAGAGAATACATGCTCAATTCTCAAAAATAACAACTAATTTAGATACTGAAATGTACCGCTACATTTAATTAGAAAAAAAAAAAGTACACTATTTGATCTGTATCGATCTCGAACTTATTACAATAATATATATGTCTATTTAATATCAATAACCACAAGTCTAGCACAAATAATGATGAATTTAGTTTTCAGTGAAAAATGCATCTCCAGTTTCTATGAATATCGGAGTGAATGAGATCCTTTATTTTAAAAAAAGAAGTAAAAAACTAAATAAATATAATGTTGCTTTCAGCCTGCCATCTCGATCTCTTCTTTACATAAATGGAGGTACGTTTGAATGAAACAAAAAATAGAGCAAAAATAGAGTTAATTTCAAGTTTGAGAATAGTAACTAATTTAACTTTTGACTGGGTTAGTAAAATAATGAGCTAATCTATATAAGACAAACAAATAATAGTTCAAAAAAATAGTGCTATGGCTATTCTTGCTCCATCCAAACGCACCCAAAACAAAACATTGTGAATATAACTACAAATTTGGGAGTTAATTATTTGTTTGGTCTTTGGTTCGGTTTGTTTTCTACTGATGATAAGCAAAGCAGACAAAAACTGAGTTGTATGGATTATCTGTGAATGAGGCCCTCAAAGAGCACAGATTCCTGAACGTGTCCTTGCATTGTTTCTTGTTTGGGGTACAAGAAAAACTGTTGCTTAGAGAAAGCGACAATTATACAATGCCCTGAGATAAAAGTGCATGCAGGAATGCAGCTCATGCAGCTATACTAGGGGTGAAAACGGAGCGGATACGGAGCGGATAATGCTGATACCATATCCGCATCCGTCAGATAATGAGCGGATACGAATACGGATACGGATAGTAAACGGATATCAAAATTCAAAACCAAATCCGCCTTAAACGGATACGGAACGGATAGTCCACGGATACAGATTCGAATACGGATGCAAAACGAATAGTTGTCGGATAATCGAGTCATATAGCTGCTATAGTCAAGGCTCAGAAACAAACGGTACTATGTGAAAAAAAAATTACCGTCGTAAGAATAATTGGTAAATAAACAAAGGATAGAATAGAACTGAGGTAGATAATTCTATAGATTAATTCTTATAAAGGATTAAGAACTTAAAGAGCGCTAAAGAATCAATATTCGGTTGTCTTGATTCATGGGTGAAAGTTAAGGAAGCTAAAGGAAGGAGTAGAGGTGCATTAAGGTCCAGACAGAGGATTTAGATTCTGACAAAAAGAGACTAAATGAGATGTTTTTAATCCGCGCTAAGAAATCGGTGTTCGGCAGGATTAAATAGCTAAGAAAGCTAAATAAAACAAATTAACCCTTAAGGAGGCTTAATCCCTTGTTACCAAACGGCCACAAAGAAAAGGATAGAATAGAGGTAGATAAACAATTAAGTGATATCAAATAAGTCCCATTCATTTCTCTAAAAGAAAAATGCATCCCATTTTAGTTTTTCCCTATTCTTTCTTTGTAAAAATTCAATAGCACCGACCAAGATCTAGTTAAGGTGAAAGTCAATATGCATTCTTATTCTCATGGATATTAGACAATATGCATTCTTATTCTCATGGATATTAGATATTGTACAATTCAGAGGTTACATATTTGAAATCTGAATGAAAAAATTATTGTAGATATTAAATAGTTAGATGACTTAATATCTAACATTTGATAAAAAATATATATATATATATATTGCACAATTTAAACATGTGTATTCCGTCTCTAAACACTAGCATCACATAGTGCGTTTTTCAATATTTCAATATATTTTTTTTATGATAGCACATGAATTACCCGTTACATTACAAATTAGAACCAATACAAGATTTCTAATAAACAAACAATAATTACTTAATACATGCTAGTATGCTACACTATTCTATAGTGTATACACACTTACCATTTACTAATACAATGAATTTAAGACTAAATCATTAATTTTGGAATATAAAGCACGAATTATTTTTCTTTGTTTTATAAAAAAAGGAATCGAAAAGGATATTTTAATATGTTGAACAACTCTACCATATTATATATATGTTCAGAAAGGTCTTGAGATTATCTAAAAAAATAGTAAAAAAAAAATCTAAAAAACTAAAATTTGATATGTAAATAACTAAACATATATCTATACGAAAATTATAAACTATTTAGATTAATTGGTTGAACTTTGAATAAGAAAACATTGATTCATATAGTACAGATCAATATGTACTATGCGGTATTATAACTTCACTAATAATCCACATTGTGGAATTAGGCCAAGGGAGTAAGTGGATTAAATTTGACCTGTAACGTCTGATTTAAAATAAACAGTCTAATTCTATTCAGAATTAAATGTCTGTTTAATTTATAATAAACGATTTATATCTAATCAGCACTGGCTTACTGCAATCTATACTACTGGAGAGAGCTAATTAAACCCGTTGTTCGGACCTCACCATCACCATAGCTCACAAGATACTGAGCTATATAGTTTGATTGCATAAGAAAAATTAATTAAGACACTATAATATATAAGCAAGCACAAACAATGGGAATGTAATTAAATAAATCAGATATTGTTTGATTAATTTTATTTAAATCTGATTTTTTGTTAATACAGTTCAATATTTTCATTATTATATTAAACATGTAGATGTCCTGATTTGTCAATAACTGTGATTAAAAGATGGAATTTCATATTTAATATCAGCATCCACTCAAATAATTAATATGTTCTTTTATGATTCTATGCATCTTGTTGATATTTTTTTTTACATATAAAA
Source organism: Carex rostrata (assembly GCF_964058835.1). NCBI lineage: Eukaryota > Viridiplantae > Streptophyta > Magnoliopsida > Poales > Cyperaceae > Carex > Carex rostrata. Next base: position 12,445,884 of record NC_135925.1, on the reverse strand, counting down.
ATCCAAATTTATTTAGACTAGCGTACGCTCGCAAATTGTATTATCTTTCTTATTGGTCCTGATTTATTTATATTTTTTAAATGTCGTTTAAGGAAACTTTTAATTGATTGATAATTAATTGGTCATGACTTTATTTCTTTCTATTTTTTAATATTATTTAAAGAATATTGTTTGTAATTTAATATGTTATTTTGTATGAGATTTTTTAATAGAAATTTGTCAAAAAATAAAAAAAAACATATATTTTATTTAAAAAATATTATTTGTTATTTAGTCTATTTTTTATGAAAATATATCATTTTGTACGAACATATATTTTTCTTATGATATGTTCCGTTGCAATATACGGGCTGACGGGAATGATACTAGTTTAAAAATATGGATATATATAAGGACATAAGTAGAGTTTTAAGTGAGCCGTATCCGCTTTTTTGTGGAAGCGAATAAAAGTAGAGTTAAAATTTCAAATTATAGATGTGAAAATAAGATTAATCATATAAAAATTTGATATCTACATTTGTATTAAAAAAATAAAATGGACGTGGTCTGATCGTTGCTATATCCGTTTTGACCTGAAAACATAGCCATGTCACAAAAGGCGCGCCGTGCAAGGAAATGTCCTTTTTTCTTGACCCATTATTTGTTTTGAAGCTGAACCGACGAAAACACCCGCGTATCCTCTGAGATATCTCAACTTTTGCATGACCGACGTGTCCAGTGCCTATTCGGGATCAGTATTTGTGTGCTTTGAGATTCGTGCGAAACGTATTTAAACGGTTGGGATTTTCCGTAAAGTCACGCAAAGTTTGAGATATCTCAGAGGATACGAATTCGTCCCCTTCTGGCCTTCTGGCCTTCTCTCAAAGGAAAAAGAAATAAAGAAATAAATGATTTCGCTATCGGGTCCACCACGTCTCTCTCTCAAGTCTGGAACTTTGGATTTCCCGAGACTTGTATATTGTTACATATCATATGGCGAGTCACTGGCAGGATTTGTTAAGATATAATTCTAATGTCACCTACTCACCAGACCATCACAAGTTTTGCGCCCCACGCAGTAACTTTGTTCATTTTTTCTTTCTTTTTTATGGTAAGAAACCATAAATTTGAAAACAATGCCATGTATCATTTGTTTTCTTGCCAAAGGGAAATCCTCAAATCCCTAAACCCCAACCAACTCAAAGCTAGTCTCTCTCTCTCTCTCTCTCTGAAAGTTTTTCCCTCATGGAGGTTCACAAAATCTGAGGTAGGCTACCAATATAACACCTGTACCTATTACTTGGGTACCTGCACACTAGCTTGTAAAGACAAGTACAAAGGAAAAGAAAGCAAGGAAGAAAAGGTTGTGTTACTCTTTCAAAGCAGAGCAAGTGGAGGTACACATAGATTATCTTCTACGAAAGGGATTGGAAATTAACCTCAAGTCTAGTAGTTGTGCGAAGTTTTCTAGGTTTTTTCCAATCCCCTCCTTTTAGTTGGTTTGGAGGGGAAACCATTTAATCTTAACTTTACCAAATAAGCTTCAAATGAATTGTATTTTTCTTCAAGTTCTACTAAGGAGATGGTATCTGTAGATTACTTCTCAACTAAGAATTCTCTTTTAAACTCTCGGAATCTCAAAATTCAAGATGGGTTTTCTTTCCAAAGAGACACGGTACCTGTACCTGTACCGGTACCGGTATCATACCAGTCAGCCCAAATCTCGCCACCTCCACCCGTACCGATCCAAGCAACAGTGGCTCCTTCTCCAAGCAGTAAAATCAGCCCTGCTGTTCTATTTATAATTGTAATTCTAGCTGTAATTTTCTTCATCTCTGGTCTGTTACACCTCCTTGTGAGATTTATAATCAGAAAGCAACCACAAAACTCTTCCTCCATTTCCAATCAAAACCAACAAACCGAAATTTCGGGTTCAGAGGCACTACAAAGGCAGTTGCAACAGCTGTTCCACCTACACGACTCAGGTCTGGACCAAGCATTTATTGATGCACTGCCTGTTTTCCTATACAAGGAGATTGTGGGGGCCAAGGAGCCGTTTGACTGTGCTGTATGTCTATGCGAGTTCTCTGATGAAGATAAATTGAGACTCCTACCCCTTTGTGGCCATGCATTTCATTTAAATTGTATTGACACATGGCTGCTCTCAAATTCTACTTGCCCCCTCTGTAGAGGTGCTCTCTTTGTACCAGGTCTGGCAACTGAAAGCCCGGTATTTGAATTTGGAGATTTAATGGAGGAAGGGAGGTTGTCGTGTAGCAGGGATAATGGGTTCTCCTTATCAGGTCGAAAATCATGTGAAATTGATGCAGCAAGGTTAGGAGAGAAATTTATTCTCCCAGTACGGCTCGGGAAGTTCAGAAATGTGAACAATAGAAATAGTGGTGAAGGTAAAGATATGAATGGAAACTCAAATCAAAATGGGGTCGTAAAGAGAGAAGAAGGAGAGAGTAGTAGCAGCAATTTGGATGCAAGGCGATGCTATTCCATGGGGTCGTACCAGTATATAGTTGGTGATGCCAATCTGAAGGTTTCTCTTTGTACCGAGTCAAAGAGGTTTGCGGATGCTGGTACCAGAGGTGAACCGAGGTTCAGGGGCATAAATGCAAACAGTGTGACCAATGAGGATATAGATGGGAAAAGGATAAGCGCAAGTAGTAAAGGTGAGAGCTTCTCAGTTTCTAAGATTTGGCAATGGCCGAATAATAAAGGGAAAATGCCAGTAATTTCTACAGAAATCTCATCAATGGACAGTTCGAGCTTGGCTTCTACGAGGCGGAGTCTAGCTGATACTTGAAAATACAGAGGTTATTTGGTAAACTTAATTGTTGTTGTTTTTGTTTTTGTTCTTAATTTATTTGGTAGTGGTGGGTATATTATGTTTATTTATTTGACATAGAAATTTTTTGTTTAAGATAAATCCATCAAGAAGTACTTTTTTTTTTCTTCTATTTTAAGTTTTCTAATTAGTGTCAAATTTTTGCATGCATAAAGAGCTTCCTTGTCTCAGTAGACAGTTGATTGAAACAACAGAAAGTGCCAAATTTTAAGCAAAAACAGCATCCACAGGCTTATACTATGTAACAAAGTGTTCTACAAGGCCCTTTTGCCTTGTTTGTTTGATTAATTTTGTCTGTCAACTTCATAGGTGCATGGGTAAGAACAAAAAGTGCATGTTAGTTAAATGTGTTTTCAAATAAATTTCTTAGCTGGCAATGCAAGTTATTGCAAGTATGGTAATATATCTCCTTTCAGTGTGGAGGGGAAATCACTAATTTAATTGGTAAATCATGACTAATAACCAAATCCACAACTATTTATTCTGAGAATCAACAAACAGAAACTTATTATGTCTGGATTATAGGCTGGATTGGTGAACTTCACGGTTCCTAACTTTTTAAAATTGCAAAGATACTCTTTTGACAGAGAATCCTAATGTGATATTGCTTTAAAAATTATTTCCATTTGCTTTGCATGTGCTCCTGCTGCATGTGAAGTTGTCATATTCTTATTTCTTGTATCTAGTTATGCAGGCTGAAAACTTTCCAGTTTTATCCTAGCAATCAAACAATAGAAGAAACATCAAACATGTTATTGCGCTGGATTATAAAACCTCTCTAAAATATTAGCTATTGCAGGAGTTTAGATTCATCCTATGCTCTAGAAATAGAGGTGTTCATCGGTCTGGTTTAATCGATTTTAAACCGAATTGAGAGAGTTCAAATTAAACGGTTTGGTTTTTCCGGTTAAATAGATCAGTTCACTTTTTTAAAACCGGTTTAATTGTTCAGTTCGGTTTAGAATTTTTTTAAATTGGTTAGATTGAACCGATCGAAATTTTTAAACTTGTTCCCATCTGAACCAAACATTTTAAAAATTAAAATATTACAACATAATGTATATTGCTTCGTTCGGTTCAAAACTAGTTAGACCGAACCAAACAAAATTTTTAAGTTCATATTAAAAAAAATTAACAAAAAATGTTTATTTCTATGATTAATCTTCTTATTTCGGTTCAATCAAGCAAATCGAAATTTAATTCGATTTGATTGATAAGTTTATTTCAGTCGGTTCGGTCATATTTTTTAAAACGGAATACCACAGACTAGCCGGCCTAAGATGCATTTATGAAATAGAATTTGCACTGAGCGTGAAGAATTTTTTTAATAAACCATAATTAGAAAAAAGATTTTTATGAAACCAATATGATTACTTTTTTATTACAAAAACCATAGAAACCGAAATGGCATTTCAGTCCCAGTCATTTTCACGGATTTCAAGAAAAAAATAAGTTGAAAAATTGTAAAATATTTTGGACTGAAATGTCATTTCGGTTCAAAAAAAAGAAAAAAAAATTCTGGACCGAAATAGCATTTCAATTCTTATGATTTTTGTTAAAAAAAAAGAAGTAATCATGTTGATTTTATAGAAATCTTTTTTCTAATTACAGTTTATAAAAAAAAAAAAAAAAAAAACCTCGAGCATGAATACAAATTCCATGGTCCCTTTTTTCTACATCTTTTTTCTCGTTTTGGAGCACTTTCATTAAAAGTGGTCACTTTAAGGAACAATCTTTCGCATTCCACCAGAACATTTCCTTATCTCTTTTATCATTTCCCCTTGCTTTATTTCAGGAATCTTAAAAAATTTCCTCTGCCCGGGTGAAAAAAGAGAAAGTTAGTGGGACAAATCGATTGTTTTGCTGGTTGGTTTGACTGCGAGATAATTATTTATGCACCTTTCTTTTTGTTATTCCCCCGTCAAATCCTCTCTGTTGTCAAATTGCGTTATGCTTTAGTGACTATAATTCTGATTCAAAATAATATATATTTTTTTTTATGGTTAACGACAATTGCTGTTGATAAAAGGAAATTGTTACAGATTAGTAGTGCATGGAGGGTACTCTCTCATAATTACTATTTATATATGTATTCTCTAATAACTCTAGATATAAAATTCTAATTATTGTCCAACCACCTATTTATCTCCAAAGCAGAATCATTAATTAATAAATACACTTTTTTTTTTGTTTGTTGGAGAAGAGTCTTCTGTCCCTCTCTCTCCATAGCGCCCATGCCCCTGCTGTTCAAATCACATTCCAACGCAATCTTTGCCTCAGCGGCTGTCTAGTCTTGATCCAAGCGAACATGCAATCCCACAATAGGTGATCTCTTGTTTCCGTATTACTAGATTGATAAAAATGGCACTCCGTTTGCACAGTGCAACCCCTCGAGACGAGGACTTGCTAAGTTAAGATCTTGTTAAAAATAATAATCTTAAGGGTAGTCCCAAGTGAATTGTAGTTGTAGTGGCATTTTATTGAAATAAAAAGTTTAATAAAATGTAGAAAGCTTACAAATTTTACATCTTTATTATTTAGTGGATACTTATTTTTGAGAGAAATATTTAGTGGATACTTGAATTTACATTTTTTAGAAGTAATTCTATTACTGTGTCACTTGAACTGCTAGACTTTTTTATTGTCTGTTTGTTTGAAATAGCTATAGAAGGAAAAAAAAAAAAAAAAAAAACAAGAACCAAATAACAGAAAATTGTACTGGGTTCGAAAACAAAAGTAAAGGAGAAGTAGCTCTGCTTGTCATATGTGCTTTGTTATTATGGAAATTATGATTGACTGATCATTGATCATTGATCCAGGTAAAACCAAAATATATATATATATATTGGATTCTGGATTGCCCATATGGTACCAGCGCTTGTCTTTCTTTTCTCCTACTTTTTTATTTTTCTGTTAAACAAGTGCATCTTTAACAAACAATGAACTGGCCGTTGTGATAGCTTTTTGTTTTGTAGTTTGTGTTGACTGCTCTGGGAAGAGTGGTGGTCTTGTGACCCTTCAATATATTAAACAAAGAGTGATTCTATGGTACTATGCATATTACGATTTGTTACCGTGTTACGGCTCTATATTTGAGTTTTCAAATTCTAACGGTCGATCCGAACCGTTCATCTTGTTCTCCATATTAATATGTGTTTGGAGACCAAATTTTACATTTTTTGAAATTTTTTTACTATTTTTTTAGATTTATTGAAAATCACTGTTTTTGGATGGTCCAGAATTTTCAGATCAAGTGATTTTCTAAATATCTAAAAAAATAGTAAACAAAATTTCAAAAAATGTAAAATTTGGTCTCCAAACACATATTAATATGGAGAACAAGATGAACGGTTCGGATCGACTGTTAGGATTTGAAAACTCAAATATAGAACCGTAGCACGATAACAACCCGTGATATGCATAGTACCATAGACTCACTCTTAAACAAATATATTGACTGGGGATATATATCTGATTTATTAGTATATTATCTTGCCTTGAGATTGCAAAATTTTACATGGGTTGCCTGTATTCACAAGCTAATCTAATCTAATCCATATGGAATAATTTCTCATTTTCAATCCAAATGTAGGATCTCAAGATTGCAGCTAGTTTGCACAAACCAAGAAATGTGTGTATTTAAAAGCCTTCAAGCGCACGCTTTTGTTCCTTCCCATGTTCTTCTTGTTGTTGGGAATCGACTTAATTTTCTATTGCTTTAAATCAGGAATTCTTACTCTCGATGAAAGTTCAATCACTATTAATTATTCTTATTATAAGAATATAGGCAATTAGGTATTCTATATTTCTAAAATAAGATAAACTATTGTTTCTTTCCTCTGATTTATATATACGGATTTTCAGAGCTGATTCTAAAATTAGTTTGACCGTTGGGTTCGTTTGTTCCTAACATTACCAAACGAGAAGCGCACAAACATCAATTCAGACATACAAGTAGGGGTCGCAAAAAAAAGCTCGTGATCCGCACCTGATTCGCTCGCTAACAGTTCGCTCGTTATTAAACCGAGCTGTTAATGAACCAGCTCACCACTAGCTCGGTTCAGAATTAACGAGTTCAAACTAGAGCCTAGCTTAATTGCTTGTCAGCTCACGAGCTAGCTTGGCTAAGCATCAATTTGTGAATTTGTATGAATTTGTGTGCATTTTATACTGTCTAGCTCGGTTCATCTCGATCCAAAACGTTTGTAGAATTCATTTTTTTTAAAAGCAAGATCCAATCAGACCCAGCGAGCTGACGACTCGTCAGCTCGCGAGCTAGTTCGGGTTGACTTGTCACAATTTCAAACTAAAGTTTTAACTCAGAACCCTAAGTCCAGCTCACTTAACTCGGTTTAAAATTAACAAACTGAATTAGAACCTAGTTCTGACTGAGCCATCTTGTTGCCACCCCGCATACAAAGCAAGAATTAACAAGCGACGCAACGATTACTATTGACTATCTGTATCACTGGATAAATCTGAGATACAAAGTTATCAAAGCAATTTATAGATGCATGCACCATGACGCATGACCCCAGAAAGCTTTTGAAATTTTAACAACAATGGAGTTATTGTTTTGTATGTCTGACATAGCGACATTCGACTGCATGCGTTCAAATATGTTGTATGAACATGCATTTAAAGTTTGTAAATGCAATGTTGAAATCTTTATGTTTCTTGAGAGACCACTACAGAAAAAAAAAAAATATATGTTTTCAAATTTTACTGATAAAAATATTTTCATAGTTCTTTATAAAAGTGTTGAAGATTATGCAAGATTTGGAGACAATAGCTAGAGATATTTAGTAGCATGTGCAATCTTATCAATATTTTCACTATTTTGAGAGCTCAAAATACAATATTGAGGACTCTGAAATATTCTTCTTCTTTTTATACCAGTTTGCCTTTGATTAAGACTTTGCATATATGCTAAGATCTATGAGTAATTAATGTATTCCAAATTAAGAAATTTAAGATCCTAATTAATTATTCTCATAAATGAGATATATACGTCCTTCCTTATCTATCTTTACAAATTTGGAATTTTAAAATGTACAAGTTACATTTGTATCTAAGAATTTATATTGATATAAAAATTATTCTAATTAATACATTTAAGTCGTTAGTTATTCTGAAAAAACAGAAAAAAAATAAACAAAATGTTTGCATCATGAAATCTTGGGAAAAAAGACTTGGCTATTTCATAGTAGCTAAGTTTGATAAAAAAAAATATATATTTATTGTTTATTTCTTTTAGTGTGAAGAGAAGGATTAATAGCCATGATCTACTGAACTTGTGGGTATCTCACATCAGTTTCTTTTTTTTCTTTTTCTTTTTTTCTTTTGACGAATAAATTTTGGAGTTCATATTATTATTTGACGTTGTTGATTAATATACTGAATTTATTAAAAAATTGAATAGTTTACTCACACTCGCTTTATTTAGTTCTATAATTGTTTATTTAAGTTGAATAGTTATTTTTCATTTTTCAATTAACTTATGTTAATACGGGTATTATTGATATCTATAATTTTCAGGATTCTTATTATCTAACGTTCTAAGGTTAATGTTTTGATGAAACATCTAATCCAACGGTATTTACATTCAATTTGCGATACGCATTTGTAGTATTTTTTAAAAAAACTTAATTATTTCCATTGCTTTTGTTCATATTTAAAGAGATTAATGATAATTGAAAATTTACATGCAACTTTCAACAGCACATAATATATTTTGTAATAGTATTTATTTTTTTCGTTATTTTTGTTTGTCATGCGATGATTTTTATATTTAAAGATATCAACTTTACATACAAAAATATTATATCATACAAGATTATCATATGTAAGTTCTTAAAAAAAAAAAAGGTTGATAGATGAATATTGATTCAGATAAGTTACTTTGTGTATTATAATTAATAATTGGCAAACTACTGAATAAGTAATTGTATTAGCTTGTGAAATCAAATCACACGAGTATAAGTAACCATAGAGAAGGTACGTATATAATATCATTCTATAAAAGTAAATAATGTTGTTGTTCTAAATTAAACACATTAAATTATTTCCTAATCTTAATGCATAATCTTATTTCAGTTTTAAAAAGAATGTATTATGAGGAGGGTTCAAATGCCTCCATGTTTTTGTGCCTCCATCATGCCTCCATCTCTCTCCATCATTTTCAAAGTTCAAACAGTCGATCCGAACCGCTCAATCTAACCTCCATACTAAAATATGTTTGGAGACCAAATTTTATATTTTTAGGAATTTTTTTACTATTTTTTTAGATAGGTACAAAATCAGTAAATCTGAACCATCTAAAAACAGTATTTTTGTACCTATCTAAAGAAATAGTAAAAAAATTCCTAAAAATATAAAATTTGGTCTCCAAACATATTTTAGTATGGAGGTTAGGTTGAGCGGTTCGGATCGATTGTTTGAACTTTGAAAATGATAGAGAGAGATGGAGGCATGATGGAGGCACAAAAACATGGAGGCATTTGAACCCTCCTCATGTATTATATAAGGGCAAAATTGACACAAAGAAGAAAAAATTCTCTTAGCCATGAAAATTGTAAATTTAGATCTCAATATAGCACTACCCTTTTTTTATAGTAAAGATTGAAGGTCAAACAACTCAAATTTTTTAATACCCACAAGAAATTCTCTCATCAGGATTTCAAATCTGGGACCTCCCACACAATCTTATCAATATTCACTTTCAAGATTGCAATATCAATCACATTAGACATTAGTTCCAATCTATTAGGATCAATATTACAATACCAATCACATTAACATCCAATCAAGTAGGATAAATTTGTTGAATTATATTTTCCCTGTAATAGGAAAGTCAAACAGCTAGTAAAATAATTAGAAAATATTATAATAGCTAATTAGCCTATGTAAATCATTGTAAGCAATGAATGATTAATCAATCAATGAAATCATTTCTCTTTCAATTCAAATATTCAATCTCAAATTCTAACAAAAAGGAAGAATAGAGAAAGAAGAATTGAGGATTCACTGGGCCATGACCAAGAACCAAACTTGTCAAATGCATGTTGCTTGGCAATTTGTCGGCAAATTCGTGTTCCTTTTCAATTTTATCACATGCTAAGTTGCATCAAACTATTTGTATATAAAAGGTACTAGTACAAAAGCATACAAAATTTGGGGGTAAGAATGTAGAATTATGAAAAATCTCAGGTTTGAAATTCCACTTGCGATTACTCTCTCCAGAGAACGAAATGATTCTGAAACGCCAAATTACCATACATTGGTCATTTCAGATGAAATTAACTGCAGCTAGATTGCTAGAATGGCACAGAATTTTAGTTGAAACGGAACTGATACTTGTGTTCCGTTTTCATTGTTGAAACGGAACAGACTGACAAGCCTAGTTGGTTGTGCTTGCTCAGATATCCATGATACCACCTCCCACTAAAAAGAAATGCTTGCAAGGCCTCACATTTGCATCAAGAAGCCATATAAGCCCACTTATTAAAAAATAGAGCAATAATCAGAGGCCAGGAAATAGAGCATGCAAGTAGTAAATTAGTAATGCTAGGATCTTTTGTAAATTGCGATTAGTTGTCACCAGCTTATAAATCTTTTGTGCAGAACAAACTAACATCCCGATTCCTGAGAGAACAAACCTTATGGCATAATAAAAAATAAAAATAAAAAATAAAAATAAAGGAAAAATAAATACAAAGTACAGGCTGCTATTTGAAAGAGTATCCCCAAACCTTTTGTGTAGAGCATAACAATCGAAAGTAACAATTGAATACAATTTCAGTAAAACCGACGGTCGCATATCTCTCTTGAACTACTATACAAAATATATATAAGGGAACAAATAATAATGGCCCAAAATCCCAACTAACAGTCTCGAATCCCCATCAGGGATGTGAAATTAAAATCAGGAAAAGAGGACAAAACTAGTTGAAGAGAACAAGCTTTTGACTCAGACTCCTGGCTCAAACTAAAGAGAACAAAGGTGCAGCAAACAATAAATGATATATGAATGGGAGTTATGACTACAATCCTGAAGGGAAATTGCTGACTTGACCTTGTTCCAGTTTTTCTTCATTGTTCACTTTGTATGACATCCTTATCCTCATTGCCAGCGGTTTCTTTAACACAAAAAAAATATTAGTAATAATAAGTTATCTTAAATCTCTCCTCTATAAATAGTAAACCTCTAAGAACAGGTAGATGCTTGAGGAAAAAGAGTGCTAACAGATAATTAAGCAACAGGACATATATGTCACTTCTATTTTTATTTGTCAAAATCAAATTACTAAAATATAACAGAGAGAGAGAGAGAGAGAGCTACCTGGCCATGCTGGGTATTAGTAAGAGTGAGGCTCTGTGTGATAGTTCCATTTCCATTGGCTGGAAGAGTATTACTGCTAGCTGGGTCCAGGTGCAACTGTATGAACTGTGGTATAAAACATGATAGATCATGTCATTGCTTCTAATAACATGTGAAGAGAAAGATGGGTACAATGGCAAACATAAAAAACGGAAGGTACCTTGGGAACAGCAGCTTGAAAAATGAAATTGGTATAAGCATTAGACGAGAGATTGGTGAAAGTGGCATGAATCAAGGTGGCTTGCGGTTTTTCTGGCTGCTTTCTAAAACTAAATGTGATTTTAAGGTTGCCACTCTGGAATGCTGTAATTGATTTATGCTCCTCTTCTCCTGTTTTCACAAAGATGTATAGAGTGATGATTTTTTTTATTTACAACTGTTAAGTGTTTTGTAATTGTTGAGGGCAGTTAAAACTGAGAAATTACTTGAAGGAGACGAGCTTGAATCCAAACTCAAGGACAATCCATCCAGCAGATCACTTACTGGTGCTGACTTAGTTTCTGGTACTGTACCTACAAACCACATCCAATTATTTCACATTTATTAGTAAACAGTAAAGTATTCAAGTAAGAAAAGTACATAGACATTACAAAAACTAACTCTTAGTAATAGTGGGGAAAGAACTAGATGCAGGCAGTCCATTTTCAACCGGAGAGGTTCCAATTGAGAGAAGGTCGTCTATTATATTTCTGTTTATTACTGGAGCCGGCTCTCCACCTAAGCATACCAAAAAAGAAAAGAAAAAAGAAGAAAGATTAGCATGCGCAAAAGTTTCTTGATGAAACAAAATTACATTGAAACGAGAAAGGAAAAAAGACAAAGTAGAACCTGATGGAGGTGAACTTGGCAGATTAATGTCAATCAGATCCATCATGAAGTTGGGAGGCTCTGATGCAGTAGTACTAGTAGGAGGCACTGGTGCATCGTCAATGCTGAAATCAATAAGATTGGGCATGGCAGCAGTAGTAGGTGGCTTAGCAACACCATTAGGCACCTTCACAGAAGATGTGATTTTGCTATCTCCTGAAGCAGTAGATTTGGGATAACCTGATGAGGTTTTTTCTGTGGACCCAGCTCTCTTTGATAGATAGGAGGCTTCATCTAATACCGGCATCCGCTCTAGCAATGTAGATCTGGCATGTATAAAATTTAAAATAAGTTTAAATTAAGTCCCCATTACCCTTCACTTATTATTATGCAATTCAGCATAAATGACCCTCAATAAACCTCAACTTGCAGTTAAAACAGAAGACAAATCAAAGGAAAACCAAAGAAAAAAAAAACAGCCAACGACTAGTAAGACTGCAATCCACACATTAGAATCAGCATTTATAACTTGTATGTAAATATTTGACAGGGCAGAAAGTCTTTTTACTGACTTGATGCCTGTATGTCTCTGTATGATCGAAGAAAATTCAATTGATCTTTGTTGTAGTTCGAGCTCAACATTTCCCTTGTGCTGAATGACAATTCCTTTTACCCTCCTATTAAACAATAAAATAACCATTACAAACTTTTCAAAGAAGGAATCGACAGCCACTGTTGTTTAACTATAACAGATGAATAGTCTAACATACTCTGAGGTAGGAGGGAAACGGGAGGAAAGCTTCAGGAGAGAAACAAGGCACATTGCCCTGGTTGTAGTATCAGTTGTATGGCGCTTCAACGCAAGCTCAACCAAATCAATTGCATCAGATTCTGTGACCTGCATAACTGAAACCTCAGAAAGTGTTTCTATTGTAATACTACACAATATTTTAACACAATTAACTTTTCTATTGTTTTCACTAAACAATGCAAAATCAACACCTTATGCCATATTTGATACTTAAAATTTTTTGAACTCTGAAAAGTTCAGCATTACAACTCTAAGAAGCATGCCAAAGTACCCAAAACACCTGATTGATAAGCTTTCAAATGCAGGAAAAAAGTTATAACCCATTTTCAATAAGTTCACTCTTCAATTTGTACAAATAACCAAACATAAGCAACATCAGCACCAATCTAGTTTACTTGATTCAGGAAAAGATTAACACTAACTTGAAAGTAATAGAGAGACATGCTAGAAGGTACTAAGAACTTACTGTCATCGGTTCCTCTGAATCAAGGAAACCAACATTGTTGACCAGCATTTCTCCATATTCACCAATGCACCAGACAGCTACTCGCACTAAGCTTTCCTAATATATATCATATTTTAACAAAACATATATATAAAGATATATCAGCATTATATGATTTATAAACTAACAAATGGAATTCAATTATTCGATATTTAGAAACCTGTTCAAGGGAAGCTTGCAGTGCACTGTACAACAACCTCACAGAGTAGCCTTGAAGGTCAGGCGCATTGCTTATAGCAACTACAAGGGCATGCCACACATCATCTTTCACAAAATTTCCAGCCTAGAAAATTTAGATATATGTAATAAATACGTTTATCCATTTTCGTATGACTCCATAATTTTCTCAAAAGGTTAGGACCTTGCATATCAAAAGATTCAGAAAGAACTGTAATAGTCAGGTCCAAAACCAGTATGTACTGGTTTTCAATGGTGTAGTAACCTCTGACCGATCAATGAAATTACCCTCTCACCTACCAATGATAAAACTTTGAACATCTGGTCCAGATACCACAGCTTGTCCTGAGAAAACCTACATATCATCACCAAATGGCACGACTTAATTAAAAGTATAGACAGTAAAAAGATACATCCTCAGAAATAATTTTAGAATTGCTTACTTTTCAACAATCAAACAAATTTTAGCAGTCAAATCTTCCTTGAAATCTGGATCACTGACTTGAAGATAGTCAATAAGTTCTTTAATCAAATGCTTCGCATTAGTATCATTAACCAGTAAAAACACAAGCTCAAGAGCTCTTTTCCTGATAGAGGCATCCGTATCCTGGAAAGGACAAATGTGAGTGGAAAAGATGTAACTTTTTTACTAACAAAAGCAAAAGAAATCAAGAAATTTATAGATAATGCAAGTACCTTGACACATTCCAGAATTGTAGTTCTGTGTCTCTGCACAGCTTGTGTATCAACTGAAATCGCCCTCATCAGTATGTTAAGAGCAACATATCTGAAATGTATAAATGAAGCCACAGATAAGTAATCAGCGCAGTTAAAATATAATTATAAAGATAAAATAGATTTCACCTGATGTTATTATCACGGTTTGACAAGAATCTCCCCAAAATATTAATAGCCAGAACACGTAGACCACTAGTGGCTTCTATGCCCATTATCGTCTCCACACACTCGTACAAAATGGCATTCCCAGCATTTTTGTTTGACTCTGTTTTGGTTGCAACCTACAAGAAAATAAATATATATATATATATATATATACATACATACTCACTTTATTCTGATTTTATAAACGTTCAAATGATGAAATAAGCTAAAAGAAGAGCAGTAACATACCTGTGCAAGAATGTCATTCATAGCTTCACTCGAGTCGGCATCTCCATGACCCAAGATGCGCAGGATCCTGAGCACGCCGATGTGAAGAAAGGGGTCAGTTATACCGGCTATATCATACTCAGGTGCATATGAACTGTTTGAAACATCCTTCAGTATGCGAACAAGAACATCCGTGCAGTTCTACAGTTGTATAATTTGACAATAAGACGGTAAGGCATCAATAATATTTTGACTTAGTCAAAAAGGAAATTAAAACATTGCTTGAATATGCATGTGTAAAACTGTTTACCCGTCGAATATGATCCAGGGATTCTTTGCTGGCCTTGCACAGTTCAATACAGAGCTGAACACCTGATATTAAGACCCCATGGTGTTTCTCTTTGAGCAAAGAAGCTGCCGGGTACATGAAATTCTCTGACAAATCTGGCACTTTTCTGATAATGCGAATAGAGCACAGAGCAGCCTAAAACCAAAATGTAGATAAGTCCCTTTAGTAGCCGGCACAAGGCAAATGTATCAGGCCAGTACAGCCTTAAGATACATCTGAGTCTTGTTATGAGCAACAGTAAATGAATCGAGATTGGTAAATACCAGCAAATGGTACCAATATCAGGGTATTTTAGTGAGAGATAGGTATTTGTAAGGTCAATTTAGGCATAAGAGATGCATTGAACAACAACTGGACAATTAACTAGCAGCTAAGAATAATACTAGGCAAAAATTTGGTATGATATTCAAGATAGGAAGTATACAGTTTAAAAGACGGAAAGAGGCGCACCTTCTTTTTGATGTTGGGATCTCTGCTGTTAAGTAGCCTTTCGACTTCAGGTGCAAGGTCACGTGCCATTTCAGCTGAGCATATGTTTCCAAGAGCACAAAGTGCAAGACCCACAATGTACTGGTTTGAGTGGTTTAGATCTCTGTGCATCTTGCATCAAGGTTACCAAAAGTTTGAAAAATAAAATCACACAAAGACTACACCATCCAAAATTCGCTCGAGCAATGGACACTAGTGCATTCTAAGCATTTTAAATCTCGGTTAGAAGGGATTCAACAAGACCAAGTATGACATGTTTGGCCACAGTACAACCATGTAAGAATAGGACCTACTATTAACCTTGCTACTGGCAAAAAGAAGAAAAAAAGAACCTAAGATTTGACAATAAAAGAGAACACATTATCAGTTGTCAAACCTTCTCTAGTATGACGAGAACCATCTTAAGGCCTAGAATTTGCCAGCCCTTATCTCTAATCAGGTTGTTCCAGGTAATTACATTAAACAACTAAACATAAATGAATTGTTCTCCAAATTTGGATTGGAATTCTCAGTTTCTACTTCTCAACCATGCAATGCCTTAGTATAATATAATCATATATCTAAATTTTAATTCCACAAACAAAAGGATACTGCTTCAAAGAGTTTGTAACCAGCATGAGAACTTCTTGTCTCTCGTCTAGAAGCAACATCAACCCCAGATACCCAATTCTCTTCTCAGGAAAACCTGATGCTGCAATTAATTTGAGGCATTCCATCTGGCCAAAATGGGTTGGATATCCCAGCATGTGAATAAACATTAGCTTCGCCAGGTTTCTATGTCTGTAATCCTGGTCATTCTCGCTAATTGCTGCACGAATAGCAGCACATTCTTTTCTAACAACCGCACGCTCTTCTGCCGCTGTTTTGCATGCTCGTATAGATCGGATCATGTCCCTACAGTTTAATTTTAAGTGTCATGTAGTGCCAGCAGAAAGCATATTTTCAGTATTAAAGAGATTTTCTAAAATTTTTGGGAAGTATCCACTACAGAGTGAAGATGAGATTGATTGAGAGTTGTAAATTCTAAGTTGGACTCATGCCATGGCATATCACGTGCTTCATTACCATGTTTAGACCAAATAAACCATCTATGCACTGGTCGCTGTTAAGAGACCTAACAGTTGACAACCTGAGAAGTTGTTAATTCAACAAGTAGCTAGCCTGACAGGACAATTAGTGAGAAAACCGTTTCTGGCGAGTCTACGATTAGGGACCTGTCCGTATGAGCACGGATTCAGCACATCTTGGATTCAGATGGCAGAGCTCGGGTTAATTCAAATACAAGAAACTGATATCTTATCCGATTGACGAAGAAAAAAAAAAGGAATAAATCAACTAAATCTTACCTGAGCCGGGTACCCGACGAGAAGGGATTCATGGCTAAATTCACGGTGAAACTCTTCTAAAATTCCACCGAGTTCTTGATCCGATCAGAGCGAGCGGAGAGATCCGAGGTAAGAGAGGAAAAAAAAGGAGATCAAATGAGGGGATCGAGGGATCTGAGAGAGAGACGAGAGAGAAGCAGCGAGACTGAATGGATCTGAGCGGGGCGCTGATTTGCTAGTAGCCCCTCCTCCTTTTTCCTTGTGTCTTTTAATAAATTTTAACAAATTGATTAACAGCAGTAGATCCAGGTGTTATTCACTAATTCCATTTTATAACTCTGTTAGTTTTTTTTCTTTCTTTTTTCTGCTTATAATATCAGCAGTAAGTCTGCGACATATTCGATCGTTCCCACTAACGAGTAACGACGGGGAATTTTTTTAGAAACCATAGTTCAAACCAAGCCATTTTTTTTTTTTTTTTTACAGAAACTATAAGGACTTTAATGTCATTTCGGTTCATTTTTTTTCTTTTTTTTTTGAATCAAAATGACAATTCGGTCCAAGTCGTTTTCACAGATTTTAAGAAAAAAAAATATGTTGAAAAATTGTAAAAATATCTTAGACAGAATTACCATTTTGATCCCAAAAAAAAAATTCCGAACCGAAATGGCATTTCGGCTCTTATGATTTTTGTAAAAAAAAAATAATCATGTTGGTTTCATAATTTTTTTTAATTATGGTTTATAAAAAAAATTGAACCACGGGACCTGACCGATTTTTTTTTTTTGTCTCTCTGCTTGAAAAAACAGAAAATTTGTTGGTCTACAATATTAAAATATGATTAAGAGTTATTTCATACGCGTTATTTATAAAATAATTAATTCAATATAAAATCATATTTTTATATTTAACTATATTTTATTATCATAATATTTTATAAATTTTATTTGATTAATAAGTTATGATAAAATTGATTTATACATTGTATTATATAATTTGATTTGATCAATATCAAACAAACTAATAAATATGACAACTTTAAAACTTACTAATTTCCTTAAACTAATTTAGACATTATATTCAGTTTAAAAAAATTAGACATTTATAACTTTTTTTTACTTTTTAAAATTTAAGTAAAAAAACTAGTCAACTAAGCAGAATTTGCAAGAAAATAAGCATAAAAATTTTCGATATGTTATAACAACAAAGAAAATTCATACCTACTTTTGGAGATCCAACTTGTAAATTCCTCCAAAAAATATCGATATTTATATGAATGGAATTACAATAGGAAATAAAAATGGGTGATTGAGATATGAGAATATAAAGGCAGATTTTCAGAGCCTGGTTTGCTTGAGAAAATTGATATTTGATTAATTTTGGATGAATGAAATAATAGATATGAGCGATGTTTACAAAATAGTCATTGTGATGAAATGGCAAAAAAAACAAAAAAAAAAACAACAATTAGCCATTAAATTGAATTCACATAATTGATAATTTCAATATTATTTTTCACGGCTACCCTTGCATATATCAATCACCCATTTTTATTTCAACATAGGAAGGGTTGAATAGTCATTTTCTGTTTTTTCAGCATTTTACAACATTTTTTGAGGCTCTATAACATCTACGGGTGCAATTTCGATAAATAAAAAGAGAATTCAATTTATAAGAGGTCTTTTTATTTAAGCTGTTGATATAGATAAATGGCTAAGACAGAGGACAGAAAATATATTATTGGAGAATATGTTTGCTAGAGATCTGAAAAAATCACAGCGTAATCAGATACGTTATGGTACAGCATGTGTGTTGCTCACGTGCTGTGAATTGCGTGATGTGATCATATTTTGATACAACATATCATTCCAAAATTTAGTCATAATAAATCACATAGTCACGCGAGTTACATGTAATTAAAATCATTAGAACTTGATGAATTGTGAATCTTGAATAAACTAAAATTATGAGGAAAAAAAATAGACACGGCGTGACTAATGTGTTGTGATCATCTTTCCAAATTTAATTACGGCACAATACGATACGTATAAATCTAACTTTGTTATAGCAAATTATAGAGTAATTAATCACTGCACGACACATAACTCAGAATTTTTTTTATAAACCATAATTAAAAAAAAAAGATTTTTATGAAACCAACATGATTACTTTTTTTTTTTTACAAAAATCATAATAAATGAAATGTCATTTTGGTCCAAAATTTTTTATTTTTTTTGACCTAAATGGCAATTTGGTTCCAGATATTTTTCAATGTATTTTTTTCTCAAAATATGTTAAAACAATTGGGACTGAAATGACATCTCGGTTCTTATAATTTTTGTAAAAAATAAAGCAATCAAGTTGGTTTGGTTAAATATATTTTTTTTATTTATGGTTTCTAAAAAAAATTCCATAAATTAAGTAACAACACATCACATATTTAGAACCCTTCCCACTGTTTTTCCATTGCTTCTACATGCCTGACTACAGGGTGATTGGCCACAGAAAGTATTTCATCTTCGCGTATAATTAAAGGAAGCATAATGCTCGGTCATTATCGTCTGAGATGATCGAAATACTTTAAAAAGTAAAAACCCAGAAACCCTTCACTCCTAGAGCGAACTTTCCCCATCGTAATGGCGTCTCTGCTACTCGGCTCTTTGCTTATCGCTGCTCTGGCTATCAACCCAGGTATCATAGAAGGGTAAAAGTTTAACATTGAATACAACTGCAAAGCATTCAGATTTCAGATACTATTACTAAAAACTCGTTTACATTAATCGATCTATCATTTTTTTAGCCTCATCAACATCAAAGCTGGTATTGGAGGAAGGATACACAGTTTCTACGGTCATAGATTTCAACAAATTCTCTTCTCCTCCTGCCAACCAGGTCTACCCCTACACGATTGTTCCTTTACTCTCTTCTCAAGACCTGCTTCTCCTGGACTCCACAGGTTCGACCTTCTATACTCTCTCTTTTCCTTCATCGGAGGACAAAGAGGCGGAGATCAAGCACCTCTCTGGAAATGGTAAGGCAGAGTTTGTGGATGGTGATGCCAAAGTTTCGAGCTTTAACAAGCCTAAGAGCTTCGCAGTTGATGAGGCTGGTAATGTATACGTGGCTGATCGAATGAACTATGTTATTAGAAAGATCAATCGATCAGGTAACTTTTTTTAATATATTCTGAGATTTCATTGTTAGAGTATATCTTAGTTGAATTCATATGAAACTGGTGTAGAGATTTCCTAAAATGTTCAATTCATACTCAATCAATCATTGATTTGGCAATTGTGCTCCAATCTAAGTCAATTTAGCCTCAATTGTCTATCGGCTGTGCACACAAGAACCAATTAAACAAAGGAAAAGGGGTCGATCCTGTACATGCAT
This sequence comes from Carex rostrata, assembly GCF_964058835.1. Classification (NCBI taxonomy): domain Eukaryota; kingdom Viridiplantae; phylum Streptophyta; class Magnoliopsida; order Poales; family Cyperaceae; genus Carex; species Carex rostrata. The sequence continues at coordinate 12,425,705 of NC_135925.1, read as the reverse complement.
ATGTACTTCACACTACCTGATTATTGCATGACAAAGCTTTTGCTGAAACCTGATAAAAAAGATCATTGCTGATGTGCAGCATTCTCTTGTTACCAGCATATATATACTGGACAAGTAGTTACTATATACTAGTCTTATGTACCAGATATTTGAAGCTCGATGAATGTAACTTTTCTTCTGATCATAGAAAAAATAATAGTGTCTTAACATATTTAGACTAAATGAACTGTATCCATTTTAATAATGAAGTATCTTAACATATTTACAAGGCATATCTTTTGTTCTCTTTTAGGATTTACAACCACAATTGCTGGAGGGTACTCGAGGAAAATTGGAAAAACTGATGGGCCTGCTCAAAACGCATCCTTTTCAAACGATTTTGAGTTGGTGTACATGCACAAAAAATGTGCATTGTTAGTAGTTGATCGGGGAGATAGACTGATCCGACAAATAAATTTAAATTCGAAAGATTGTGCACGTGAAAACCCCCAGTCAGGTATCCTTTATTTCTTATTCAATAGATTGTTACACTAAAAACTAGAAACGACATTATCACATTTGGGTCTTTCCAGTGGATTCACCCTCTGTCCTCTGACATTGTTACATCAGTACTAATCAATTGTCTTTTCTCTATCAAGGGTTGAAAGCTGCCTTGATAACCGTGATTGCAATTGCATCTCTCCTGCTAGGATCCTTACTTGGATTTGTTGTTCGTCCCTTCGTAAACTTTCGGGTAAGCAGGATTTTTTTTTTTTTTTCAATTGGAATTATTATAAACACAAATTGGGGTTGCTGTAAAGGGCATAACCAGTTGAACTTACCCTTCGGAAAGACTACAAGATTCAAGTCTTGTAATATAATTTGTGTGATGGCCAGGATGACCTTGTTATATTTTTGGCAATAACTTTACCTCGTGTCGTATTTGCCAGTTGGTTATCCAATGTATTTTTGGTAGTGATGTACATTGAAGGGCATTTAGGACTCCGATTTGGTTAGAGGGATGTGTGTGAAAACTGGTATTTACCTTTAGAAAATAGGATAAACCTTATTGTTTTGATTTATTAAAGAAAAGTCTAATTTTGCACTTATATGTTCGTGAATTGCACTAAGGTGTTTTTTAAATGTATTTAGGCAGGGACTCCTGGCCAACCGTCATCTCAACATGATACAGAAGCAGTACCAAACCAATCAGGGGAGAGCAACACTGATGAACTTCTCAGGCGCAAGAAACGCAATTGCTAACACTGCAGCATATATCTGTTTAGTTAAGCTGATTCAGTTAAGTATTTGCTATATGTCTGTAATAATCCGTACCTTTAGGCCTCAACTTGTAGCAGGTAACCCTAATGAGAGTGGATCTGTTTCTTTGATGGATCTAGATGTGGCACCTGATCCTAATTCTTCCAAGAAGAATGACAGTGTGAAAGATTTGATGTGTTTGGATACTGGTGTTAGTAATGGTTTCTGTAAACAAGGGGAGATAATAGATGCTTATATAGGAGATAGTGGGACTGGGAAGAATAGGTTGGATGAAATGATTCTGACTCACCTGTCAGATTTTTCATGCCAAACCAAACAGCAGGATGTGTTGGAGCAATCTAAAAAGTCTGGTTCAAGCCTCGTTAGGAGGCGTAATACAGTTGAGACTTGAAAGGCACTGAGTACAGTTTAGTTTGTTTTAGTAGTTGTGGTGATCTTTTAACTACAGGATGTCATATCTCCTGATATTGTGCTATGTATAAGAATACGGGAACTAATGTTTAATATTATCTATTGTAAATTTTTCTTGCTGAGCTGCATACCTATATATTTTCCGAGTTGGCGAGTTTGATATTGTTTCATTGACTCTCAATTTTATATCAATACTGCACTAGAATGAGTTTATGGAATACTGAGGACTAGGAAGGTGATCATGCAGAAATTTTCATATAACCACCAATTACACCACTATAAAGTTGTCAGTAAAAATAAAAATTTAACAGATGATCTCATTGGTGATTTTTATTAATACCCTAAAAAAAAGGTTTTTACAAAACTGTCCCCAACTTTGGTTTTTTTTTTTTTTTTTTAAATTGCCCCAACCGCCAGGTCTACGGGTAGCCCACAATCCTAGCGGACTATCTGAGATAGGGGCGGTCCACTAGATACTTGACCGCCTAGGGGCCAGACAGTCCACTAGGGACCCCTTAAACCCTCGTGATTCGTCTCGTGATCCGTCTCTCTCCCTTTGTCTCTGCTTCAATCCGTCCGCCAAAAAAAAAAAAAACCATGCCTTCATCCCTTCCACCCCTTCACTGGATCTACATTCTTGTCCATGCAGTTAGGGTGAATAACTATGCCACAATTAAAACAAAAAAACATATCCACCATATGCCCCTTCACCTAACATAAAAGACAATGTCCTCATTCAGTTGGTGGTTTCTTGTCTGCCCACCCACTTGGAGGATTCTCCTCAACTATTTTTCTAATTGACGGATCAACAGTGCTCAGGAATCCATCGTAATTTTCAGGTGAATACATACGTTGCATTCGCATTCTCATGAGGGCTTTACCAGTCTAGAAATTGTTAATAATTTCATGTTTTTCTTTATGTGAAATGGACATGGTAAGACCTATGATTTCAAATAATAAACTAAGATAATAATTAATTAAAAAAATTATCCGAAATCACCTTAGAATTCGCCCTTTTTCGCCTCTGAAATCGCCTTCTCTTTCTTTCTCTTCAGAGATTTCTCTCCTTGAATTCTCGTGGGTTTGAGAGGGAGGAGAGCGAAACGGGATTTTTATAGGGCAAAAAAACAAAATATATATATATATATTGGACTGCCCGGTCCCCAGGCAGTCTGCTAGGATTGTGGGCCGCCTATAAGCCTGGCGGTTGGGGCAATTTAAAAAAAAAACAAAGTTGGGGGCAATTTTGTAAAAACTTTTTTTTTTAGGGTATTAATAAAAATCACCGTCTCATTTAAAAGATCTAATTGTTACTGATACAGCAGCAAAAGAATCAATCTGCACAGCATAAAAAGAAGGCCGGAAGTGTTAGAGTTTGGTCAGATTCGAGAAGAACATTATTACAATAAAATCAAGGATAATTTCTTCTATAAAATCCGATGCTTCTCTCGCTCTAACTATACAGTTTGCTTCACAAATTACAATTGGGTAATGAAAAATGCTTACAGGGATATCAAGGATTAGTAGGCTTAATACTTTTTTTTACCATAAATCAACGATAGGTATAGGGACCTTGTGCAATTTGTAGGCTTAATTTAAGAGTTCACCAGGAGTTGATACAAGAACATCAGGCTGAAAGATTGGTTATTCCTACAATAACAAATTTGAAAATTTGACAGAAGAAATACAATTGAAGTTTGCTTCAATTTGAAATCAGAAAGTCACCATATGACATGATTTTTGTGTTTCATCACAGTTTGACTACTAATTTTCCTATTCAAGACCTATGATTATCACTTTAGGTACCCCTCAAATAACAATTGTGTTCAAAATTCATCTTTTCCTTGCAGTATACGAGGAATGCATGCAGCCAGCATAATGATTACGTGCAACCATCAAAACATAAGTGGAAGACACAAACAATTTCAGAAATTAACTAGTCTTGTATTATTTGACGTTCTATCGAGCACATGACACGCAACGGATTAGCCCAAGGGTCACCACATAACAGACTGAACATGTTTCCTCAATATCAGTAAATAGGTTATGTTAAGGTACTCAACTGCAACATTAAAGCTTTTGTAATACCAATGTTCCAGTTATTACAAAGAACTAGACATGCCAAAAATTTGTCACAGGAAAAAAAAAAAGAACTAAAAGATAAAAGGAAATAAAAATAGATTGTGCAATAGAGGTTATCTTAGAAACTAAATTTCGTAACTGATATCACACCCCGATATCAAAGGATTTCTAAATGTCTATCGTATTAAAATAAAGCCAACTATTTCAACTACATTTAAAATATCAACCACAAAAACTGACATTGATATGAAACAAACAGTTTGATAAACTATAAAAGAAAAAAAAAAAAGAAAAAAAAAAAAAAAAAAAAGGAAAGGAAAGGCACTCAACTCTCCTCCAAACTTAGCCTTCGCCTCTTCCATTGGTACCGGAACCCCGTCCTGTTTTTTTACTGCCCTAACACCTGCTAGTAATTGTGCCACATAAAGAGAAAACAAGTTGTAAATTGAAACAGACAGCACAAATCTACTTAAAAGCCATCTGTCCAAGTGATTTGAGTAAAAAAAAATATAAAAGTACTGGTTTGTACATCTCTCTCACTTTTGAAGGGTGAAATTAAAAAGAGCCTCAACCATTCTATTGTGAAGCAAGATTATTGGGCAAAAAGAAAAAAACAGAAACATATATAAACAACATAACAAAATAACTAATATGAAATGTGACAGCTACATACCAGAGATGAGACGAGGCGTCACGAGGGGTGATTAGAAACCACCTTAAACTAAGCTAACTGCACAAGGAAATTGCAATTCAGGACGGACTGATCATCCCTATATTGGTGTGATAGGCCTTTCGCAGCTATCGCACCTTCCATTTCATTAAAGGCTGTGGTAGGTATTGTTGAAGTAACAATCAGAGGGCATACACCAATTCTATCAAGAATGGTGTACTTCAGACACAAATCATCACCAAGAGAAACTGAGAAGAATTTAAAATGTGTAGCATCATGACGAGCAACATAACGAATAACAAAAATATGGTTTGACTCAATTTCAATAAAAACTTTGGTCTGACTGTCCATCTGAAAAGCGAACAGAAACTGGGTCCCGAACTTGAACATGGTTATGAAGTCAGAATGCTCAGTGGCCAGGTGTTGTGCCAAGTGACTCTTTACTTGCGGAACTTGGTCACAGTTTGGCATTGGGCATGTTAAATAAGCATGTGGGCAGCTAGCGATGTGCTTTCTCATTTCATAGAAGGGAAATTGAACGTCACAACCCAGGGACTGATACGGACAAATATCAAGAATTGCATTCAAAATAGCATCCACCTTTGGTATCAAGAAAAGTTTATTCATACATGACACACAAACAGTGAGACCTTGATGACAGTCTGAGCAAAACATGTGTCCAGCAGCACACTGAAGTGTTTAAATAACAACATATATAATTAGGTATTAAGAAACAAACAAAATGTTGCTAGTTATCAAAATTATAAAAATAGCGCACTTGGATTAATATCCCTTTGGAATAAAATCTGTAAATGTATTCCTTCAATATGCACCTTTCAATTTTTCAAATTGAATTGACATCATGAAAAAAAAAAACATTGTACCAATAGCCTGAAATATGACAAATCATTAATAATAAACCTGGTATTAATAATGTGGCGTGATTATATCCCTCGTATGCATTAGTTAACATCTGGGCTATTCAGTTTTTGTGAATAAAACCGAGAAACGAAGGGAAATATAATTAAAATGTTTTACCAATAGAGATGAGGTAACTAGCTAGTTGTATGAATCAGTTATAGATCCGTACTGGTACATATACAACAGTTCTTTTAATTTAAATATTCCAATTTTGTTACTAGGAACTAATTGAAAACTAGAGAAAATATTAAAGCATAAATGCCTACCTGCTTTACAGGTGGCTGGAGTAAATATCCACATGTGCACTTCAGAATATCCTTGTTGTTGACGAAATAAAGATGATCCATATCAAGCATCTCTCTGATCAGTATCCTCGCCTTCATCTATGGAAGGTTCGGAATTGATCGTGACATCATCCGGATTCATCTATTTCAAAGAAAAAAAGAGACAAAAATACTTGTTAAACATGAATATGTAGCATACAAAATTATTTCGCATAAACCATTAATTGCTCCAGAATCTACCTTGGGATCAAAGAGTAGGGATCGGAGAATGATGAGAAGATGGAAAGCAAAAGGATGTGGAGGAGAAGAAGAGTGCACAGGGTTATGGTTTTAGTATTGGCCTATTTATAATCTCTGTGTTGAAAGAATGGCGGCTGAAAATTCCTAAAAACTTCTCTCATTCATTAATAATTAATTAATTCATTGTTTTGTTTACATATAAACTAATTTTCGCACTAGATCTTACATAGGCTATTTATGACATCAATATTACTTCTATAACCCATCTAAACACTCCTAAATATAGAACAATAGTTATATTAATCAAGAGTCCGCTATTTTGTCATATTACATCTCAAATAGACAAATGCTAATTCAAAATAAACATTATATCAAAAACATTAATTTCAACACTCTTCCTTGTTGTTTTTTTATTTGGCATGTCCAATAATTCTCTAGGATAAACAAACTTGTCACATGAAAATGCTTTGGTGAAGATGTCCATTAATTGATCTCTAGTTTTCACATGCTTGATAAGAATTTCTTCATTTTCAACCGTTTCTCGAATGTAATAATGTTTGAGATTGATGTGCTTTGTTCGGCTATGGAACACTGAATTTTTCGACATGACAATGACAGTTCTGAACTTGTCCCTTATTTCATTAGCTTCCGAATATGTTTCTCCGGTGAAGATTGGAAGAGAGCTGGGGTGAATTCTGGTGCTTTTCAGCTTTTGAAGTCGCAACTCTCAATAGAATACATGATTTAAAAAATCACGAAAGAATAATTCAGTCTAGGCTTACCGCACAGCTCGATGATACAAGTGATTTAAATCGGACGGACCAGAATAAATCTAATTTGATGGTGCATAGCCCAACTATTTGTGTAGTGTGGTTCGATCAGAGTCAACCACAGCTAATCTGTTTAGAACTTCAACTTACCGTGTTTTTTTATGACTGGATGAAGAAATTTTGATCTCAATAAAACAAAGATATAATGTTTATATGTGCAAGTTCAAGTAATAATTTTCAAACAGCAGCTTCAATAAAACTTGAATGGACAGTACAACACTATGAACTTGACCCATGTCAAACTGGAAAATAAGTCCCATCTTAAAAGGAAAAACAAAGGAATTTACTTCTGCTTGGATCCGAGATAGAAATCCTTGGTTTGTATCCAAATACAGTTTTGCCAGAGAAGCTAAAAGCAACACAGATCATTTAGACCCAAGCCAGTAAATATGCTTAAGGCTGGTAAAGTGAAGCACCGATTAGTGTTTCAAGCCTTCTGCCAAAGAATATTCAAACAACTAAACCCCAGCACCAAATGCATGTGTCCCAATTGCAGTGATTGGACACAGTACACAAACAACCAATAGAAATTGAATGCACGTTATATCTTGGAAGACAACCAATCAAAAGTAAAGAACACCAGTAACAAAAAAAAGCGTACTCAAATTTGAACAGATGGCTCTCTACATTTGAGAAAAAAAAAAAAAAACAAAGAAAATTTATCATTTGCTAAGGTAGATAAGTGCCAATCTGTACAAACACCAACCAACCTGTACAAACAATCAGGGCTATTTCATTTCTCATCCTGCCACGTTATATATCCAGTGCCCCTCCCCTTTTTCATGTATCAAAATTTCTTAGACATCAGCTGTTTTTTCTTCTTTAGTCAGAACCTCACTCCCTGCAACATCTCTCCCACTCCGTAAAAGGAAAAAAGTTGCATCCCCCAATAGAGAAAGTTGGATTAGCAATGAGAAGGAAGAATATACAAGCTCAATGGTCAACCCCCCCTTCAATAGGCAGTTTAAATGAGACGCGCGCACGTACCATGCTCTCCTTTCTTGAGGAAATGCCAGAAATACCCTTCAAAAGCCTGATCACCTCACTGGTGTCATCAACATAGTACTTGGCTTTGCTCGGTTTTTGACCAACTGCACAAGCAAAGACCTCAGGAGGCATGGTAAATAGGTTACTGGATGCAGCTTTACTTGTGCTTTCAAACATCTCTTCATCTGATCGATCATCACCGATGCACATCAAAAAATCAGGCGATTCTCCATTTCTAACCAGGGATTCTATTAGTTTCTCTACCACCAATCCCTTGCTCACTCCCTACAAAACCAACCCACATAAGTTGCTAGTCAGATGATGGTTTCCAAATCATAAGTTGCGCGTACCAATACAAAATTATTTACAAATCACGCATCTTGCTAGTTAGTTAATAGTTTTTCTATACCAGTACAATTTTGTTTTCTTTCTTGAACTAATGAATCAGAATATTATAACATGCACCAAATCACGAATTCGCATCCTCTGAGATATCTCATATTTTGCGTGACTTGTTGGAAAATCTCAACAGTTCAAATACGTTTTGCGCGAATTTCAAAGCTCAAATAATACTGACCCCTGCACTATACCTGAATATGCACCGGACACGTCGGTCACGCAAAATATGAGATATCTCAGAGGATACGCACTCCCAAATAACACCAAGCCTGGGACTCAATTCTAAATAAATAATTCTGGATGAATGCAGACATGACTAAAAGGTAGAACAAAAAGGAAACTGGAATTCATTATATAGACAAAGTAGAACAAAACCTGTGGTTTTACTTCGACAATTTGGTGGCCCCGTCTGACGACAACAGGTTCGTTGACAAGCACACTCTCTAAATGACTAAGTAATTCTTTGGCCTGACACGAGCCAAAATCGTGGTCGGCATACTGATGGTGCCACACCAAAGCACTCTCCTTGGGCTCGATAAAAGATCCGTCGGTTGTCTCTGTGTATACTTGCATAATAGGTTCAGAAATCTTCCTCCAATCAGACCCCATTGCTGCACCAGTTGTCTCCCATTCACTGGATTTCCTCCATCTGTAGAGAAAAATATGATATCACATTGAAAGTTTCTAACATGTGTGCAAATTATCAGTTAGTAAATTTACCAGGTATTATTAATATGATTTTCCTTTCCAAACTCACTGCACAATGTTTTTAGTTGAAGAACACAGAGGAGCATTACTCCATTAAAAAGCCAATGAGGAAATGAAAAGAGCGCCTTGTTTATTTCTCGCCTTCTTGGTTCTCTTTTCTCATTAGGTGGGTTTGTCTATTTCTCGCCTTCTTGATTATTTTTTACAAAAAAAAATGATGGCAAATTACTTGCATGGTTTGGTGAATTTGTGAGAAAAGAGAACCGAGAAGGCAAGAAATAAACAAGGCACTCTTTTCATTTCCTCGCTGGCTTTTTAAAAGAGTAATGTTCCTGTGTTCTTCAACTAATTTTTAAGCAGAATGCAAATTTATGAACCCTAAAATATATGAACAGCATATATGAACCCTAAAATACTTGTGTAAAAGATAAGTAGTTAAAAATTTCAACCGATATTACCTGATGAAGTAGCCATGCTCAGCAGCTATACCAAGCCCCTCACATGAGGAAAACCACTCAGAAAGATGCTCCCTGCCCCTCCCACTAACAATAAACACCGTATTTTTTGGATCAGAACACAAGCTATTCAAAATAGCAATCACCTCCTCGCTCGGTGCCTTACTAATGGAAGATTCTGGTACAATGGTACCATCATAGTCCAAGAATAACACCCTTCTGGCACTCTTCTTATACACAGCTGTGACAGGATCCAGAGACAACTTTCTAAAACCTGGCGAGAGAGCAACAACCCGGAAACTCAACCCAAACCCGATAGACCAACACCTCCTGTTGTAGTGGTCTTTGCAAGCCCTCTCCAAGTCTTGCATGAAGCTGCGGGCCCAATAAGCCACAGAGTGCGAGCTCACATACCGGTAGTGCTTCTCGTGCCGGAGCTGCTTCTCTGACACCGGCAAATCAATGGCTCGATACAATGCGTCCGCCACATCATCAATGGACCATGGGTTGACCCGAAAGGCACCACTAAGGGAAGGAGAACAGCCAACAAACTCAGAAACAATCAAGGTACTAGTATGGGTGAGGTCAGGTTTTGGGTTTTCATCAGATGCACCTTGCCTACAAATTATGTACTCGTATGGTACCAGGTTCATGCCATCTCTGACAGCATTCACAATGCAATACTCAGCAGAGGCATAGTATGCAATCTTTTCATAAAACGGCATCGATTCCTCAATCAGCACAAGCGGGTTGTAACCTGGAGAACCGTAGATAGAGCTGATCCGCTGCGCAACTAAGACAGCCTCTTTCCTTGCTTCCTGCACATCTTTTCCTGTGCTTCGAGGAGGATTTATAATTTGCACCAACACCACTTTCCCTCTTAATTTAGGGTTTTTCTCCAACAACTGCTCAAATCCCAGTAGTTTCAAACTTATTCCTTTAAAGATGTCCATGTCATCTATGCCCACAATTACCATTCTATCCTTAAATCTCTCTCGGATCTCTTCGATTTTACTAACTGTAGATGGTAATTTCAAGTTTGCTTCCAGCCGCCCAACATGAACCCCAACCGATAAAATTTTTATACTGACAGTACGGCCAAAATAGTCAATGCCAATATAACCCCGTTTTGACTCATACTCCAACCCAAGCATGCGGCTACAACAAGATAGAAAATGTCGTGCATAATCAAAAGTCTGGAACCCAATAAGATCAGCATTTAGCAATGCTTTCAGGATCTCCTCTCTAACGGGTAGTGTCCGGTAAATCTCAGAAGAAGGAAACGGGCTGTGTAGAAAAAATCCTAATTTGACCCGGTTCAGCCTCTTTCTCAAAAAGGTTGGGACAAGCATTAAATGGTAGTCATGCACCCACACAAAATCATCATCCGAGTTTATCCCCTCCAATACTTTATCTGAAAATATTTTATTGGCTGATACGTATGCCTGAAAAAGTGACCGGTCATATAATTCTCCTTTGTCAAGGCATATTGGCAGCATATAATGAAATAAAGGCCATAGATATTGCTTGCAAAAGCCATGGTAATACCTCTTATGCAACTCGGGAGATAAAAAAGTGGGAATGCACTGGTGCTCCTTAAAAAGGACTTGGGAGATGTACTCTTGGTCAATCGGGTCTATTTCAGCCTTCAAACTGCCGACATAAACTGTCTCTGTGTCATCAGAGAAGCCATCAGTGAGTTGCACAAGAATGCCATCTTCATCCCGTGTGAAAGTCCACTTACCAGTAACTGGGTCTTTTGAGGAGTTTATGGGGAGAAAGTTTGCAACAATTATATTGCGTTTCCGGGTAACTGGGGTTGAGCTCTCAGAATCAGAGTCAACATATGGGTCCCACCCAGGACCCGACATGAATGTGGGGGAAGTGATTACCCGTGGAAGTGGTCTTACAGGGTGGTCAAGATCAGGTAACTCAGCCGAACATAGACTGAGAAGGTCAGGACAAGACATGGAAACCATTTACTAGATATTTTAGCTCCAATTTTCCTTCACCTGTGCAAATGTGTTCTGCTAATTCAAAACAAAATAAAAAGGTCAGCTTAAACTGCATGCATGTATATATTAGTACCAAAAGTATTACATCTGCATCTGCCAGAGTGGATAGAGTCATTAAAAAACTAAAATATTAAACCGTATTATGTTCTGAGAAATTAAAAATTTCAACTGGCCTCAATAACAGTTTGTTTGGGGCTGTCATTTTCAGTAATTTCAGAATTTTACTCTTCATAGAACATCTGTTTAGCATCTCATTATACTACACGGCCTTCTTATAAATCTTCCTCTGTATACTAACTAATGAGAGGAAGTAAATTCTAACAAAAACACAAAGGAATACCAGTTCATACTAGAAGCAAAAAAAAAAAAAAAAAAATTTAAGGCAGTAGATGACAATCTACTTAAATATATAATAAACCAAGAAAAAGACTATACAAGTAGAATAGAAGTACAAAATTCAGTCTGACTATATTTGAAAGAAAAAAAAGCAGTTTATGACCTGTAAATAACTAAAACACAGGATTGAATATGCACATCGTTTATTCGTCTAAAGAGAGAGGCAAATTTCAAGAAAATCGTGTAATTCGTTCAAACAGGATTTACTCGTGGCTATTAGTTAATACCCATTTATAGGAAACTTAATGAAGATAAACAATCCTAATATAGTACCATACAGGCTAACACCAATAGTTTTCACACCGTACCATCAAAATAGAAAAAGAGACTGAAAATTGGAACTTCAAATTTACCATAAATAGACAAGAAAATTCTCGACCTTATCCACGAACTTTTTTGCTAGAAATGTCCGTAGGCTTATTATCCACGAACTTTAATGAAGAAACAGATCAAGTGTACGATGAAAGATCTCTCCTTCGTCAACAAAAACCAAAGACTAAAGAGAGCACCAATCGATCTTGTATTTAAACTAAAATTAAAATATGAATTCGCAAGAGAAAGAGCATTACTGACCGAAAATAGAGCAAGCGAAGCACCCGCCAGTATGTATATCTCCGTGAGAAAATAAAAGATCGTCGATTTGTTCTTTCCTTGCTAGGGAATTAGCGATTTTGGATTATGGTTTTTGTGTGTTTCTCTCTCTTCGTTTCTTCTTTCTTCTATATTTATTTATGGGAGAGAAGTACGTCAGCGGAGAAGATAATATCGAAACTTCAGAAGGTAACTCGCGAATATACGAATTTTATTATAATGATTTGCTTATCTAAAGAGAGAGATAAAAATACTCCAGCTAGGTCAAGATCACAAGTTATACCGCCCTTTTGGTTTATGGTCTTGCCTCTGTTCTTTCTGATATTTACATGAATGCCATCCTTAGATATATATTGCTTCGCATCCATTGGTTGGGCGGTATTTTTAAATTATTTACTTTCCAAGTCCTTTGTAAATTGTAATCCTTCTCTATTTAACCATTCCCAAATCTGCTCCATCTCGATGGCGCCTAGAGCGGAAAAAACGTGTCGTGCCATGCCGCAACTAATATGCTATAATTTTGGTTTTGTGTCGTGATTAAGTGAAGAGTGACACGTACCATGTCGTGATAAAAATATTAAGAAGTGGTCACAGCGTACGTGACTTGCATGCCGTGACTATTCGGATGCCGTGTTCAAACATAACTAGTTACGTTTTTCACGTTTAACTATTTTTTCATAATTTAAGTTAGTTTATTAATGATTCACCATTTGATTAAGACCTAACAGCCCTAATTACACGTGATTATGTGTCGTGATCGGATCTTTCGCGTGACGTGTCGTGCCGTGCCAAATTTTCAAAAACTGGTCACGGCATGCGAATGGTTATGGCACGGGACAGTTACGCTATCGTGCCGTTTCGTACTATAACCGTGCCGTTTCATGACAGAGCCGACTCTGTCGTGCCATTTTTCCCAATCTAATGGCGCCTGAAAGCAAATTATTTTCTAATCACTGATATGAACTTTTAAATTTGCACTATGTTTAATATTGCCTTAAGAATTAATATTTCCTTTTTCACAGAGAAGTCGTGAAGCATGCATCCTATATTCCTATCTACTGTCTACACAGCCATTTTCATGTTATTTTTCCCTGTAACTTTTGCAAGATTGTCCCTTTGCTTTTAATGTATATTAAAATATTTCAGATCTATCTGCAGCACATCGTACTGTTATTGTCTCTTTTGTGTCTCGACATATAATCACTACTATGGCCTATTGACTATTGTCTACTTGTTTTATTTATCAGTTTGGAAAAATGTATTTAAAAAAACAGAGGCATTGATTATTTGCCACTTGCTGTATTCAGTGCTACCTAGTGTTTTAAAATGCGGTTTTGTTCATGCATGCGGAAGGCCACTGCATACCGCATATGCGGTATGCGGACGCATATGCGGATTTTCATGCGGATTTTAAAATAAAAATCCACGTATATATATAGAGAGAGAAAGTGTGTGACTAATGTGCATTCGTATGCATATGGTCCAAATTTAAAATTTCAAAATCCAAAACGTCGATCTGAACCGTTCATCTTGTTCTCCATATTAATATGTGCTTCGAGACCAAATTTTACATTTTTCTGAATTTTTTTACTATTTATTAAGCCACTTTGAAAATTTTTGATCCAACGGTGGCTGCTGATCCGCATGGGAGGACCGCATGGCCGCATTTTTAATCCGCATATGCATTTTTTTATTCCGCATGGCCGCATATTCGGACCGCATATGCGGCCGCATGCTCAAAACCGCATGGGATGACTGCATGGCCGTTCTGATCGCGGCTGCCGACCGCATACGCATATGCGGCCGCATATGAGGTCCATGCGGCCGCATTTTAAAACACTGGTGCTACCAAGCTCAATAAACCCGAAAAATTAGACCTAGTGGAAAAATGGTTTGGCCATTCCCAATTAACAACTAGGGTTTCTTAAATAACATTATCTCTAGTCTGACCTAATACATGCCATGGAAGCCTTTTTGGCTTTCAGTGGTAAAACGTGATTTCTTAATAGATAAGCATGCAATGGAGTTAACCTACTGGCATTATCACCTAAGTTTTTTTATTTTATTTTTTTTTCCTTTTCTCTTTGCATAAAAAGTGTATTTAGCAATGACAGACTATAGGTTTGTTAATATTAATTACTCTTCGTATATAGTGATGTGTTGATCTAGCACAGGAAATGGACATGTTACCATATAAGGCCAGAATAATGAACCACCTACCCTTGATTTGAACAGTACCTCAAACAGGAGACAAATGGTTGGTTTGGTTTGCTGCTTTTCTGATCCTATTAATTGTTAGACAATTCCTAATCTGTACGGTACAATTAATTGCGTAAAATCGGTGGCAAGTTCTTTCTATAATATCTATGATCTCCGTCAATCTCACATTTTGCGTTATTATTTAATACACTGTATTTAAATTTAAAAAAAAATAATGGAACAGATTGAAGATCGGTGACTTGTAAATGGTTGAGATTTTAAAAAAAAAAGTGTTCTTAAAAATCCATTAAATTCACTAGAGTCACAAAATTCATGAACTTTAAGAATCATATGTTTAAATTCTCCCTCCACCGAGGGATCGGTGGAGGAAAGAATAAGTAGAAATAAATAATGCAGATTTCATAGAACAAAATTTAGTCTCTCTCCACCGATCTCTAGAATCGGTGAAACTGTTTTTTATAAAAAAAAAAAAATTAATAGTGCTTATTTTATTAAAATAATTAAAATTGATTTTATTTTAAAAAAAATCTTAAATTTATGCAGGCATATCTTAATACTGCAAAAGATACTCTTATTTGACAAGAGTAAGACGGATTAAAACCTTTTAATAAGAAAGTTTAAGGAACTCTTGCAATGCTTAAGGCCTTAACTGATACTGGATCCGTATCCTCCCAGGTACCTGATTCAACACAATTAAAACGGACGGTCCAGATTTATTCTTGGACGGTTCTTTCTCGGGATGGTGCAGGGGCAGTATTATTTGTACTTTGAGATTCGTACCAAGTTAAAAAGAACAATTTTGGACCGTCCAATTCAATTGATATTAGACGTTTCGTTCGTGAAAATTAATTTCAATAATAACTTTAAGCATTGATCCCGTAAGATAAGGCCATAATCCATCGGGTATAAGTATAAGGGCTCGTTCGGTGAACAACTGTTCACCGTGGGAAAAAAAAAAATTTGCTCAGAGCTAAGTTTTTATTCCCACGGTGAACAGTAAAATTCAGTTCAAAATTTTTGATTCCCACATCCATTTCTATTCCCTACTGGACTACCAAACGGGCCCTAAGAGAATACAAATCTAGGGGCGAACATAATCGAATTTGGTGGCAGCTCTCCCACAGGATTTTAGTTCCCAATTAATCCCAAATAATCAGAATAAATAACTTATCAGATGAAGGGTAATTTAGACTTTTTCCAATCGATAAACTTTCTTGGTAGAACCCCAAACAGCCAATTCATTGGTCGTTTACCAAGGAATAAGGATCAGATTTGCTCGTAGAGGGAAATGAGACCCACCTTTTTATCCTCGATCCGCTTTCAATACCATCTGGTTTTCTTTCTTTAATAATAAATATTAAATACGGATTAACTTTGGGGGTTCCACACAAAAGTGATTACGTGACAGCTGGAGACAAACCCGCCCAATGAGAAATAAACAAGGCGCTCTTTTCATTTCCTCAAAGGCTCTTTAAAAGAGAAAAGTTCCTCTGTGATCTTCAACTTAAAATATTTCGTGCGGCGAGTCATACATTTATGGGAAAACGACTCCTTATCTCTATGTCTGTGTGAAAGAGGCATAGAGAGTTTGAAAATAAATATTGTATGCTGCGCGTGACAGCCGATTGCATTCAGCTGCTCGACCACGCGACCTCTGAGCTGGCAGTTTTCTGGATAAGACTATCTTTTTCCTTCACCGCTATTTACCCAATTACCCTCCAATTACTTACCCACACTTTTCCATTCCCTGTCCTTTCTAATTTCGATATTTGGCGCCCACGGATCTTTTGAAGAAAAAAAGAAAGTCGATATTTGTCACTCACGGCAGTGCCTTTTTTTTTTTTTTTTTTTTTTGGGTGTGTGTTGTTGTGATTTGTGAAGCACTCAAGTGATTTTATTGATATAAAGAATTACAAACTAGTTGGTACATATGATTAGATAACAAGTATTTTATAAAATATTCAGTTGTAATCAAACTAAAAATGCACAGGAGTATGTGTATCATGTGAACATAAATTTGATTATTCTTGCTGAATAGAAATGATAGTAACTTAGTGGTTGTTTTCTTTGTGTGCAAAGTTGTCATGCTGACAAACTTTATTGTAGAAGACACTGAATCACACTCACGGCAATTCTCGTCTTTTCGCCACCACCTGTTGAGTGATATATTATTTAAGATCATAATTTGCTACTTTTTTTTCAGAAAAATAGAATTTTATTTTCATTCTGGCCGTAAAAATATTTTCAACAGTTTCAATTTGTTCTTTTTTCTAACCGTTAGAACTGGAAAGTGTATTGTTGAAAATAAATCTGGACTCCTGAGAGCATTTGAACAGTTGGAATGAAGCAAATCAGATTCATGCTTTTATAAGAGAAGATTAACATATTTGATTCCATTATTTAGGGATAACTAGTGAATGATGTATTTGTTGAAAGAGGAGTTAAAAAAAAATTTCGTGTCTTTATGATTCATAGTGCATCACATTTCTTTTATCTCCGTGATTTTCTTTAATTAGTCATTTATTTATTTATTTTAAATAATGAACCGTTAATTAAATTTGTAATTTGGAGGAAGCGATGCAGATGCATTTTTGCAGAAAAAAGGACTATCTCATTACAACTGGTAAGGAAACTCACTGCAAAGATAGACAGTTGGTTTGCCACTAATGATACAGGATAAGAGATAGTTTTTGCTTTTTGTATATTGTTTATTTTTTATTTTTTATTTTTTGCCTTTTGTAATCTGACACTATTTATGACCGTATCAATGAAATTTGAAAGCTTGACTCCCATGCTTCTCTTTCAGAAAAAAGTATATTTTTATACTCTAATTTTATTTTCGAAATATATTTTCAAATATGCGTACAGAGAATGAACTAATTGTGTGTCCACAAGATGTGCATACTCCTGTGCAATTTTGTTTGTTTACAGTTATATGTTTTCACAGACACTCGTTGTCTAATCTTGAATAACAATTAGTTTGTATTTTTTCAATCAATACAATCGTTTACAGACTTTCAACCAAAAAAGAAAAAAAATATTTTTATCAGTTACTGCGGTGCACTTGATTATTATATGAGTGAGTCTAAGGTACTATGCATATCACGGGTTGGTCCGTGCTACGGCTCAATTTTCGAGTTTTCAAAATTCTAATGGTCGATCTGAACCGTTCATCTTATTCTCCACATTAATATGTGTTTGGAGACCAAATTTTACATTTTTTGAAATTTTTTTACTATTTTTTTAGATATTTAGAAAATCACTTGATCTGAAAATTCTGGACCATCCAAAAACAGTGATTTTCAATAAATCTAAAAAAATAGTAAAAAAATTTCAAAAAATGTAAAATTTGGTCTCCAAACACATATTAATATGGAGAACAAGATGAACAGTTCAGATCGACCGTTAAAATTTTGAAAACTCGAATATTGAGCCGTATTACGGATCAAATCGTAATATGCATAGTACCATAGACTCACTCTTATTATATTCCTTAAAAGTGCGCAAAAATATCTCAATTGTCTTTGCAACCGACACCCCGCCGCAAGTGGGACCCCCGATTGGGTCCCAACAAACGCTTGCATGAGAGGAGTCTGGAGTCCGGACCAAGAAATCGATCTCAACAACCTGGCTAAAAAGTTTATTTATTTCCAAGACTCTCGTAGATTATTATTAGTAGGTTAAATGGATCGAATGTGTGAAACCTATTAATGGATTAGGTTACCCATAAATTCTGAACGTGCGAGTTCAGTGAGAGATTTTTTTTTTTAAATAGAATTAATTTTAAATACTTTATGTTTGAATTTGTCAAGAATAGAGGCTATTTTAGAATAGCGGCTATTCGGAATAGCAATGTACATTCAAACAACATTTTTGTTATTCCGAATAGTTATAATAGTTGCTATTCTTTATTATTTGTAAATGTTGGAATAGCTAATATTCAAAAATGTGAAGAGAGAGAAAAATGATTCTTTATCGGATTTTCCTCAACACACTCTCGAAATGACAAAATTGACACTACTTTATGTTATCTTCACGTTGTAACAATTTGTTTAAGACCTCACTTGTCTATATTTCTTCTTAATTAGCACCTTGTTAACATTTTATCAGTTACAACTATTCACTATTCCAAATGTACAATCCAAACAACTTTTTTACTAATCCGAATAGCATCATTTTCACACTAATCTAAAAATCACTATTTTTTCTCTATTCTTAAATTTCACTATTCTAGCTCTTATCCAAACGTACCCCCTAAAAGAACAAGTAGCATTGGTTTGGTTTTTGTAAAAAAAGCTCCACCGATCCGCAGTAAACGAGACATAAATAGATTTGTTCCACCAATCCGCACTTATTTACTATTGATTTTTGTAGTCAGATTATATATATGAGTCATAAAATGAATCGCTTGAGCAAATATGTGTGCCTGCACTGATCTTGCGGATCAGTTGAGCTATTTTATAGTGCTTGTTTTGTTAAAAATATTAAATTTTATTTTATTTTAAAAAAATAGTCACTGAGTGTGAGCAAATATATATATATATATATATATATATATATAAAGAGTTTATCTGTTTATGGAGGAGTCAAATGTCATTATCCATAAAAAGGGGTTTCGGATAAGGACACTGGAATTCTCTGGTGGCGAAACAAGTGGTAAATGGTAATGCATCTCTGGCCCTTCTTGGGTCCCATTTTGGATCTTCCAAATCTACAGATATTGTGAGTTGTGACCATTTATGACAAGAGCAGAGCGTGATGTTTTTGCCAGAAAAAATCGAACACTTTTATGAAATCATTTTGGTCGAATATAAACAAAAAAACATGTCAATCGCATTTGGTTTTCTCCGAATCCCATAACTATCTCAAGAAATCTAAATTGTTTGCTCCTTGTATTTTTAAACATAATAAATTTATAATTAGTTTTTTAATGTATAAAGTATTAATATTAACACTGCTTTAATAAGTTAATTTGCACTTGAAAAAAATGATTAGTCAGCCGAACGAATGAATGCGGTTACAATTATTGATGGTTTTTTTTTCAGAAACTAAACGCAATCATGTCAAATATTTGAAAACAAAACTAGTCATATTATTATTTTGAAATGTAGGGTAGGCAAAAAAAAAAAAAAAAATTCAATATGGTCCAAGTATTTGCGTAGATGGATCGAAGAAAATAACTAAAAACGCTTGCAAAATCGAGTGTATGTGATTTTAGACTGATCATAACTAGAATTAAATATAATCAATACAAGATGAATTAGTGATTGAGCAATCTTAATTTATTTGTAAAATATTCTGTGATTTTTTTCTTCTCATTTTTATATATTGTTTTTGCATATTTTACAACATTAAACGTGAACTTATTCTATCATTAGTAATTTTTTGATAGAAATTTTGATAATGTTTTGTAACTATATAACAGTACAACATTTTACTTAAGAACTCAATCATAATAGTAAAAATTTTCATCGACTTATAATGACGGTCTTTGTTAATCCACTCCGACCTAATTGCATTTCATCTAGTCCTATTTTATAACAAAATCTTATGACATATAACAACTACAAAATTGTAAATTATTTAATTATTTTGTGTGGCATATGCGGTGCTTTAAATTATATGTCATGCAATTAGCGGAGGAGCGACATTGAATAAGAGGTAAGTAATTGTTTACATGTGAATTTTATAAAATTAGATGTAGGTATATGTGAATGTTACCTACTTCTGTAGAAAATTTTGTCATTTTTAGATAATTTACAGTCTGAATTGATTAATTCACAACGGTCTACAACAGGCGTGTTGGTTGTCCTAATAATTTTTTTTTTAACAGAGCATGAGTCATTAAATCTCAAATCATTTTAATCCACTAAGTCATCATAATACGTACTTAAAAAAGTAATTCTATATGTATGTAATATTTCCTTGAAATCTGTTGCAATTTAGTACGTGAGTGTTCTTGTTAAAATTATCAATTAGCTTTATATTCCTACAATAAACATTGTAATTTTCATTAGAAGGTATATATGTACTTGTTTCAATATGATTAATAAATTAGTGTTCTCGTTGAAATATCAGTTAGCTTCATATATATCCATGATCTCCAACCCCACGATGAATATTATAATTAGAATGCACTTGTTTTAATTAATATAACAGCCGTCGTATTAGGAGATCTGGATTATACGAGGACCCAATCTTTTGTGGGGATAGATTTGAGCGAAACCAATCTTTTTGTGGGGGCTACAAATCACCCGACCGCCACAGTGAACCACACAGGGTCAGGTGTGGTTGTGGGGCGAGGCCGGTGGCTAAGGAATAAGGATTTTTCAGCCTACATTTCTTGACCTCTTTACCGAAAGCTACAATTTTCCTTCTCGAACCACACTTTGACTTTTGGTCTTTCTCATTCTTGCCTTTCAAATTTTCTCTTGGATGATGGCTCTGCTGATTTCTCATTCTTATTTTTTTTTTCACTATGTTGTGTCGATACGGATACTACGATACTTCAGTAATTTTCAAAAATTCTGAATATGATACATCTATTGTATATATAGTTTTTATTATTTGAATTATATTATTAATTCAACACTTGTAGTATATAAATTATATATCACAAATTATGAATAAAGTATATTATATATGTTAATACTTAAAATATAATATTCTAACAATAAAGTTGAATGAATTGGCAAAGGTGTATGTTGCATTGCCCATAGTTTTCTGGTTCTATTCTTGTTGATAGCTCTGATTGTTGCTCAACTACCAATTTATGTGCGGTTCACGGTGCACACAAAAGTGAAATGGAGAGAATAGTTTGGTCCACACAACCCACAGGAGGAATCAAAAGCGTCTGTTGGCGTATTGGTTCCGTATCCGAGAGGAGAGGAGCCATATCGGCGCGTTTAATCGCGTACCAACAACCATATTAGGTGGTTAAGGATATGCCGACTGGCGTATTAGATACATATTGTACGCGTATCGGTATCCGATAAGCACCCAATAAGAATATGAAGACCAATGTAGAGTATCAGAGTAACATAGTTTTTTTTATCATAATATTTATAATATATAGTTTTTTTATTATAATAAAACATACAAAAAACAACCAAGAAAGTAATAAAAACTACACAAAACAACAACAGACCACTAAGTAAACAAAAACAAAAGCTAAATTATAAATAAAAACAAATTTTCATACGATGAGAAGTCAATTATACAAAAAAGTTTCTACGGAAAATGAGAGTCAATTTTACAATATTATGTTATTTTACTCTAAATTATAAATAAAATAATACACAAGCAAACAAAAAAAAATAGAATCAATTGACCTCCATAATCTCTTCTTCCCTCCACTCAGTGTTCTTACTTTCACGAAGTTTTTCATGAGTTTAACTCTAAAACCTATCAAACTGACTTCAAACGACGAATCTAAACCTTTAAAATCGATCTCTTTCACGAGTGATATGTTTACATGTCAAATTTTTATTTTTCAAATTAACTAGTATAAAGTCAAGCGGTAAAAAAAAATGATTTATAGGTTAATTTTAACGTGTCATCATTTTTTTAAATTAATTTACAAGTTTGATACATGAAAGCATCACTCGTGAAGTAGATCGATTTTAACAGTTAAATTCGTTATTTAAATCAATATGATAGATCTTGAAGTTAACCTTATTAAGAGACATGTTGAGCTTAAGTACACTCTAATTCTACTCTAAGTACGATTAGATTTGAACACTCTAGTTCTACTCTAATTCTACTTTTTTTTATTAACAAACCGTAGACATTTTCATTACTCATGAAAAATTAATTGCATATATAAGTTCATACCAGTATAGAAACAGTACATAAGAATACATATATCAATTTATACCACTACATAAAATATTACAACTGAATTTTTATGTACAAAATTAAAAACAAAAAACAAAAATAGAACCGTACTCAGAACAGAAAAGATGAGCCTTTAATTTGACATGCTCAAATTGATAGATAATAAGCTTAGACTGCAAAGGTTTCTTATCATACTAATTCTACTTGGTGAGCTCAATCCGATAAGTTTGGAGTCTTAAGTATTCTTTTTCTTCTCCTTGGTTGGTTATTTGAAACTGTCGTTTACCATTTTTAAAACGATCTCATTGTCCCTTTGATTTTGGAATAAAGAAATATCTTATTCTTAGCCACAAATCACAATGCAGCGCTTCGGTTCACACTTTACAATGGCATATTTGTAGTTACCTTAACTAATAGGGGCATTCTACAGCACCTAAGCCCAACGAGGATAAACGCGGATCCGCATGCTAATAAATGCATCCGACTCCGTACGACCACGACAGCTACGCAACAATCGATCAGACCATCACCTCTGCTCTGGCCCCACCACAAACCACTTAACTCCAAACACGTCATACGGGCGACCCATATTCATCTGCATCCAACGGTTCCTATCCAGTCCGCAAAGGCAGCGAAAAATAAGCGCCAGTCGGATAAATTAAAGCTATTTCTTCATCCACACGACTATTTTACTCTCTTTTACATAAACGCTGATTTTTCCATGAATCATTCAGAATTATGGCGATGTTAACCATTGATTACATTCCACGTCATTGAAAAGTACAATGCCGTGAGTATAAGAACGTAAATTAAATACTCAAACGTTCAAACCCGGGTCGCCGCGTATTCCGCCACATCGGTCGGCGCGTTGAAAGCGGTTGGGAACTGCGGGGCCCGCTTTCCATGAGGAACTTTCGATAGACCTGGTCTACAAAACTGTAGATTTATTGCGTCGGTAGCGCACAATAAATTCCAACATATGACGACCACTTTGCGTGGAAGGTGGAACGCATGCGCATGACGGCATGAGACCTTCCAAGAGTAGAACGAGTTCATGAGAGATTTCCGAGATAATTCGATCTTATCCATTGGTCGATTTTGGTGGGGTCCAGAGGGACATTAACAGGCCACGGTATTGTTTCGGGTTTCTCATCGAATGTTGACGCTGCCATAATAAATTGATAAATAGTACATGAAAAGTTTATTAATAGTGGGGTGTTATTAAACTTTTATTTTTATTACTTTACCAGTAATATACCTCGGATTCGTGGACCTCCTGACCTGATCTTTCACTTTATATCCATTCCTTTTCCTTTTTTATCTTTAATAGACAACAACTTTTTATTCAATAAATAAAAATTGTTACAAAAAGTCGCTACCCAACTTCAATTCTTTAAATTCATTTTCAAACCATTTTAGAAAAAAAAATTGTCTAATAATTAACAAAAAGTGTTCCACCACATTTTGAACATGCAATAGTGCTGGTATTCACATTTCACGTGCAAATTTGCGCACTTAATCTGTGTTCGAACCAAACATCTTGTCAGTAATTAGTTATGTACAAGTATTAAATTCTAAACCATTAAATATTTATATCAATACTATTAAGTATTTATTATATTACTATTAATCTATATGTTTATGTAGAAATTCTACATAAGTACTTGTGCATTACAAAACTAAATGTTAATAACTGAATAGTTTGGAGTTTGAATTTCAATTTTTTACGTGTTTTAAGTTATTTCACTCGTATTAATACTTCAACTGTCACATATTTAAAGTTATTTTATTGGATACGATGATACGATAATTTTTAAAGTGATACGACAATACAGATATAAGTATCAAATATATATTTAATACGTATCAGATACGAGTACAAAATCATATATAAAATATTAGAATAACATAGATTATGATTGTTTATTCTTGTGGAAACATGTGTTTAATTTTTTTACATTTATACCTACGCTATCAATTCTTAATATTTATACTTCCGACCTTCACTGTTAAAAATTTATATCTTTTATCCTACGTAAAACCTACAAATTCTGATAAAATAATATGGAGATGGCACCCCTCAAAACAATTCACTGTAAATTATTTATACAAATGGTTAGAATATGGGACCATCAAGAATCTTACTGCACAACTCTTTGGAAAACTAAAATACCACTTAAGATAAAAAAAAATTTATCTGACTTGTTAGGGAGAGAAATTATAAATTTTTTTGACTAAGAATAACTTAGCCAAGAGGGGATGGAATGGTGACCAATTCTGTCCTTTTTGTAATGATTTAGAAACATTAGACCATCTTTTTGTAACATGCCATGTTATATCATCATTATAGTCTTGGATTGCACTACATAATAATTTTATCTTCAATTGTGAACACTTAACTGATTTATGGTTATTAGATGCATGGATACCACTAAAAGACAGATTCTTAATAGAACTTATAAGAGCTGCAACTATTTGGATTGTTTGATTAGTTAGGAATAAAGTATGTTTTAATCATACAGCCATACCTATTCCTTAGGTTCACAAATCATATCTCTAACTACTTTTTGGTGCAAAATTAATTCCGATGATTCATTCTTTAAATTAACCCTAGTTCTACCTATGGATACTTCATTCTTGTCTCAGTACGGCATTATAATCCTCTTGGAGACCGATACGATAGAGGAAGAGCCAAGTTGGAATTCAAAGGAAGAACTCTTTCTTGGATTAGAGGGTTCAGACCTGTTTGAATACCTCCGAGATCGAGCGGAATATGATGCAATAAATGTAGCATACTTTCACTCAACAAACCCTAATGACCCTAGCTCTTCTCATGCCAGTTCTTCGGTAGCACCTTAATATTATGTCATTTAGTTTGTAATAATTTTGGCTTGACTGTTCTTAATCCCAAACAAACTTTAGCTTATTTTCTCAGTTTAGTACTTTAGATATTTCTCTTATTGCTTCACAATTTGAGGGATCTTTTATTTCTAACTTTGTTCATATTTTAGATAGTGACTTTTAGTCACTTTTTGTAAGACATTCTAGTTTCTAATGAAAGAGGTGGTCTAGACCACTTTTATAAAAAAAACAACCTACGTAAAACCTTGCCTATACAAAACAAAATATTACCACATGGATAATCAAGCATTTATATTTCAATAAAATGGTGTTTAAAATTACACGGTCAAGCATTTATATACTAATTCATTCATGAATATCATTATATAAAAATTTATGCAGTAATTATATTTTGAACATTAATTATGAATATATAAAATTTTGAAAAGAGTAAGAATGGAAAATATGACCTCCTAATTTTGTCAAAAAAAAGGAGTTGGGGACTCAGGACAAAAAAATATTACGGAGGAATCATCAGACACAGAACATTGAATTTGTATCACCTAAGATAACATAATATTTTATGTTTGGATCTGAACCGTTCAATCAAAATCCGCACAACTATTAAAATGATCACGTGCATTCTATTTCAGACCATATTGGTTTGGACTATGATCGGATGACTGCGATTCAAACATAAATATTTTTATTACCTCAGAGGATATGGATTCTAGAACATATAGGCAATGGGTGAAAAACAAATTTAGTTGACAGTGTTAGAGAGAAAAACATATTTTATTTTTAATATATTTGTATAATTAAAATTCAGTTGTAAAATAGAAACACTTTCATCCATTTATAGTTGTAATATAGAAACACTTCTCTGCTTCCATCTATTAAATTTCTCAAGCTTTTGTTTCCTTGCTGGCTTGCTAAAACAACATTCTTGAAAAAGTCCGGTACACTGTTTTATTTTTTCTAATACAAAATATTTCATTTTCAAATGTATCGATTTCTTATAACAAAAACAATGCATTAATTGACTTTCGGTTTTATTAAAAAGACATGTCAGCTCCTTTCTTTTTGTCTTTTTTCAGTTCAAAATTTTAAACTAATTGTCAACGCTCATCTAAAAATTTGGAGTCAAACATTTTATTATTTGTTGAAATAAAAATAACTTCTCCAGAAATCTATTCCGCCTACATCTTTTGATCTGTGTCTTTCGTTCATTTTATTCTCTTTGTGCATTTCCGCTTTTTTTTGTTCTCTTTCTTTTTTTTAACAAAGTCCGTGCAATAACGCAACTTGATCACGAACAGATAAAAACTCGTAGCTCGTGGCTCGATCGTGACTTATACCTGACTCGCTCGCTAATAACTCGCTTGTTACTAGACCGAGCTGTTAACGAGTCAGCTCGACACTAGCTAGTCCGGTCTAGAATTAACGAGTTCAAACTGGAGCCTAGCTTGCTCGCCAACTCGCAAGCTAGCTCGGCTAGGCATTAATTTGTGAATTTGTATAAATTTGTGTGCATTTTATACCATCTAACTCGGTTCAGCTCGATCAAAAAAGTTTATATAATTCACTTTCTTCTTAAAACATGATCCAGATAGACTTAGTGAGCCTGTTCGGACTGACTCGTCACAATTTCAAGCTGAAGTTTTAGCTCGGATGCCCTAAATCTAGCTCTCTCGATTGTAGCTCAGTATATAATTAACAAGCTGAGGTAGAACCTAACTCGGACCAAGCCAGCTCGTTGCCACTCTTACATGATAGTGCCCTTTAAATAGGGAGAATTTCATATATACCACTCAAAAACTGCAAATATTTACCGGTTAACATTTGATTTGACTAGTCAATATTTTGACTGGTCAACATTTATTTATTTTTACTTAATCATCAACCTACCTCTTACCTTCTTCTGGAGCTCCGATAAACTATTAAATAAGCATACACAGATACACAATAAATAAAATATAGTAAAATTAGACATGTAATATTTTTAATGTACATGCATTGGACATTTGGACATAAGCTTGAAATTGTTTGTTAGTTTTGGTACAAAATCTGAACAGAAACAAACGGATGCACTTGAAAATACATTTTAGTAAAGTTGCATGCGTAATATTTGGGATATTTGCTTAATTTAGCACAAGTACATTTATATAACACCTGAAAGCATTGTTTAATATATTTCATATTATGTAGGGCAAAAATATTTATGACACCTAATTAATGCTCCTAAATGTTTAAATCCAACCGTTCGAAGATAAAAATTTGTCAAAATTTCATATTTATTGTCTCTTCCTTCTCCAATTCTAAAATAATGATTTGTTTTTTCTTACATAAGTTGCATGAGTGAAAAATGTTTTAATGTTTAGATAGATTATAACTTGATTAAGAATTGTTATTTAAAATTTGTCATCACGTTATGTTATATTAATTTTTTTTTATTATTAAATGCAGTATCTGAATTAAAGAAGTAAATTAGTTACAGTGTGATCAGTCATGTCATGTCACGTGTGTCGATTATGTGACGTGACTCGCGTGTTGCGTGACGTGACTGCATTCGAGTGAAAATTACACATCACGTCACGGTATGAAACTTAGTATTAATTTTTTTGGTACGTATAGAATATCTAGGTTTCTCTTTTAGTGTAGCTAAAGTAATACTAGTACTCATGTAGTACTGGTTTTTATTTTCTCTATTTTAGTCTAATAAATATTTATAATTAAATTTTTTGAAGTAATGTCAGATGTCCAACGATCTTTTCTAAAAAAATAAATTACAACATTATTACTTAGTTTAGAATTTTTCATATTTTTTATATATATATATTTTTTTGTATTTTCAACCATTTAAATTAAAAGATAAAAAAAAGTTTGACGTGACTAATTTATGTCACGTCACATATGATCACGACAGAACTACATGTATGTGATTGTCCGCTATCATTTTAATCACGTCACGTAAACAAATTACAACGTATTGGTTGAATCTGTGTCCGATCCAATTTGAAAATATATACTAATAAAAATTCGAAACCTAATATGTTTAAGATATGAATCCAGATATAATAGTATTTGGATTTTATACACGATGTTCGGTGGGAATAAAAAATCTGCTCGGTCCTGGAGGATTTTATTTTGTCTCGTCGGAAAGAGACGTAATATATATATATTGAACATAAATATTGTATGACATGATTTTATCAAAAATTAAAAAAAAAAAATAGCCAGAGGCCAGAGCTATATCTCTGCTGTAAGGATTTTTTTTTTTCTTGGAGTCTTTTATTTCGTCGACCCAGCAAGAACGAGAATTGAACTAGGATAATTTTCCTTACTTTTTCAGGAAAGCGAACGCAATCAATGAAATGATCTCTTTTGTTATTTTATCAAGTTTCCAACCGAAATTTGTAAATATACCATACCCAAAAAGAAAAGAAAAAAGGAAACAACGTTTTCTGAAAAATTCAAATTTTGACACGGCCGCATTTCCTAAATGCGGTCTGTCACGCCCCAGCAGTTGGGCCGGACATGCAACGCGACAGAACGACACCTTCGCATCCATCCGCCGTCCTGTCAACCTACGTCGCAACAGAAAGAAAATAGAAACAATACGGAGTCAGCTACAAAGCCGAGTAACCAGTTATTTAACGACACAGCTTCTCTATAATTGGCTTAATAACATATTAACAATAAACAACCATTTCAATAGGACTGGATTAATCCACACAATTAAAAATCAAATTATGTATGCATATTTAACCGGTAATATTAGTTGGGTCTAGGTTTTCAGTAAAATCAGTTCCAATCCAGTTAGAATCCCTGAAACAGGCAATTCCCAGTATTTCTAGGCCATTAAAAACAATTTCAGTATCCAGATCCCATATTCCAGTTAAACATACCATCATAATCCGATTATCCAATTCAATACCAAATCTACCATATAAATCGAAACCACGTATTAATTATAGAGAAGTCTGGTTACCTGATAACGATCAATTCAGGAATCCAATTCGAGATACAACACTTGTTCAGAATCAACGCGACGTAGTCCGAATTCCAATCGAATATACAATCAAAATATTTCTATTTTTTTTTTCTATTTTTCTTTTCGTTTCTTTCTCTGTTTTTATTTTTTAACCGAGTCATATGAAGATGAAAACAAATTAAAAGGGTGTTAAGGAGATGAATGCATGGAGACCACGTGGCCTTAGTGCCACGTTGGCTTTTATATTTTTCTTTTAAGTTTTATGTTTTAACATTTAAACCTTGTAATTTTTTTTATTACAAATAAGTACAAAATAATTAAAAATGCATACCGGGGTGTTACAGCCACTTTTTTTTTTCTTTATCTGTTAACGTTTTTAAATTGGTAAGATATTTCGGTCAATGTTTCAGTTGGTCAAAATTTTCGACTGTTTTTTTATTTGAATTGAAGGCGCTGTAAGAAGAAGAAAAAAAAAGTAACCGCATCTAGGGGATGCAGCCTCTATTAATGGTCCGCATCTCCTAGATGCAGCCGTGTCAAAATTTAAAATTTTCAAAAACCGTAGTAATTTAATTTTTTTGTTTTGGAATATGATATTTTTAAAAATTTCAGAGTTTCCAACCATTCTATTCTATCCGCACCAACCTCGACCTAGGACCTATAGATGATAAATTTCTACAATTGGTATCACTTTCCGCCAAAAGAAAAGTCCAATACATATCTAAACTCTACTTATTATATCAAAATTCTTCTTTAAATCAATAAGGATAATTTATATTTGTTAACACCAATTTGGTTATCTAACAAATCTCTCTGCCTCTGTTGGTCAAGTCGTTGTGGATAAGGAAGTCAGGCTTCAATATATATAAAAATTGAAGTGTAGAACTTTCTGTTTAATTCCTCATTTTTTTTTTTTTTTAAACAGATCATATGTACAACACTTTCTCTTGAACTCCTAAATATTCGAGTAAGACTTGAGTGCTATGAATAGTATAAATTATTTCATGTCACAGTTTAAAAAATTTATCGTATAAATTTTAAACTTCGATCTAAGTAGCTTAATAATTGATTATATAATGAAATTGTAGAATATCAATTTTTATTATTTTTGAATTTTTTTTGCTATTTTTTATAATTTATGAAAAATAGAAAAAATTGCTTAAAAATAAAAAAAAAACTGCCACACCATTTTTTGCCATATTTTTTGTCATAATTTTTTTCTTTCAAAAATAGTAAAAATTGATAT
This sequence comes from Carex rostrata, assembly GCF_964058835.1. NCBI lineage: Eukaryota > Viridiplantae > Streptophyta > Magnoliopsida > Poales > Cyperaceae > Carex > Carex rostrata. Next base: position 12,395,319 of record NC_135925.1, on the reverse strand, counting down.
TCTACAAGCTCATTATATAACTACTTTATTGAACTACTTAGATCAAAGTTTAAAATTTATACGATAGATATTTGAGACTGTAGCACGGAAAATCTTATGCTATTTATCTTACTCGAAATATTCTTAAAGATTTTCAAATATCATACGATGCGCATTCGTTCATTTTAGAACGCTCGCTTAATTTTTCAATTAAACATAACTTTTGAAGGACATTCACAGAGGAGTCGGAAAGATAAATACAACATTCTTTTCTGACAAATTCAATTATACATCCAATTGTCATTTCTTGAAACGTGAAAGAAACTAATGTCTTTGCAAAAAAAAAAAAAAAAAAAAAAAAACTAAGGTAGATGGTAAAAAGGTAAAGTAATTTTTTTTGAGGTAAAGTAATTGGAGAAGGAACAAATACCCCAATCCTTTCCAGTCTTATCTGCAGCCGCCAAGTTTAGCGTACAAGAAACTTACTGGGAAAAGTATCATTGGATAATATCATGAGGTAAAGTCTAGATTCTATCATTTGCTTTGCAAAGGTAAAGATTTCGTATGGGGTAAAAACTGTGTGAAGAATATTCGTAGATTTGTATTCAAAAAAATAGTTGTATCATCTCGGCCATTTTTATTAATACCCAAAAAACAAAACTTAATTTTAAAAATAACCATCAGTTCTGATTTTTTTCAAAAATAACCAAACCGCCAGAACTACGGGTGGTCTCCTATGGGACCAAACCGCTCCCCCCACGGGCGGTTTCCTATGGGACCAAACCGCCCCCCCACGGACGGTCTCCTTTTTTTTTCTTTTTTTTTTTTTTTTTTTAAGAGAGACATCTGAGTATTTTGATTTAAATAATGTTGTGAAAAAAAAGTTTTCTTGTTTAGAGTGTATGCCAAAAAATTAAGATATTTAATAAATTTATGAATGATGTCGTTACTCTTTATAACTTTGACTTTATTTGTCAGTTAGATATCACAAGTGTAAATATAACTTTTTTTATAAACTCATTTTTTTATAATATATGTATATATGTATATATAAATATATACATATACAAATCGAATTAAAACATATTAGTTACAACTTAATTATAACAAATCGAATGAAAACATATCAGATTATAACTAAGCAAGTTTTAAAACAAAGCAATTCCATATACTAGCAAATTATAACTAATTAGTTACAACATAATTATAACAAATCGAAATAAGCTCACACTAGCAAAATAGCAGGTTTATCTGCCCCTGCCACCACGTCTCAATAGATCTAACAAACGACTAGTTCTACTGGTACCAGCTGCAGGTGCGACATTACTTGTAGAGCCTTGGCAACTAGATGATTGGCTCGGAGGAGGGGGGGGGGGTTTGTGTTCTACCAGTTGCTTCAGCAACAACTCTGGCATTTTCTCTTTCGTTGTGCTCGTTTATGGCATCTGAACATAAGAACACAATTCAGTTAGTAATATAATAAGATCATAAATGAATTTCGTACAATGCTACATACCTGCCCTGCGCCTGTCAGAAACAGAACGGCGAGCCTGATTTCCCGACGGTCGCCTGCCACTCATCTCGTCCATGGTCATTATAATACGCTTGTGTCTCCTCCTCCCCTTTCTTATCCATCCTTCTGAAGGGAGTATTCTATCACCGACATATGCAGGCCACTCACGCTGATCGGGATAAGAATGGAAAGATCCACCCCAAGTGGAAGCAAGGTAATCGGTACGGTATATGTCAGCAACATAGTGATCCTCACAGTAGTTCCTCACTCGGCATACCGCCATCACGTGACTGCAGGGTATGTGACTTAGCTGGGGTCCTTGGCATGTACAGGTTACCGCCCTGGCATCTCCGAATTTAACCACATACTTGCAAGCCCTCTTGACAAACGCCATAGTGCCATCTGGTTTACGGCTGGTAGGAACGTACTCATTTGGATTTTGCACTTCGAATTCTGTTCCATCATTACCCATCGGGATCACGGTCATAGTTGCACCTTTGTCCCTGTGTCGTCTTAGTTTCTCCTCCACCCTTGTTGAAAATTACTGGTTCATCCTTATTAATTCTGCGGCCTTAGCACGCCGTTCCTGAAACCAGGTATTTAACTTGTAGAATGTGTCCTCTACAACTGCAGCCACAGGCAACATCCAGCTCTGCTTGAATACTGCATTCAGCGACTGGGATCCATTGGTGGTCATAATTCCCCAACGCCAACCTCCATCACGGGATTGATATATTTTCTCGTATGCTGGATCTTCGTTGACATCTCGGGGATTATTTTTGCCCACCTTCATTAAGTAGAGATTTTCCTTTGGCATGTACTACATAAAAAATAAGGAAATAGAATAATGTAAGTAAACAATTGTACTAAAAAAAATTATTTTCTTAAAGTACAATAATATATGTAAACAATTGAAATACATGTACCTTTGCAAAACTGCTAGTCATCTCTACCACCCTTCTCGACTTTTTCTTTATGCAATTCCATCTAAATGTATCAGTAACCCACTTGTCGCCCCCAGTTGCCTTGGAAAGGTTCTCCGCAACGTGTTGCATACACAACCTGTGCACACACTGGCCAGTACGGGTTGACCAACCATAATCTTCACGATCAAAAACATATTTTATTCATTTGTGCTGATCTGATATCACACAGAAAAACTTCCCTTCCCAAATCACCCGTCTTCTTAAAAACTCCATAAAGAATCCCCAATTCTCACCATCCTCTTTATGAACAATTGCAAACGCCAAAGGCAACAGCTGGTTCTCAGCATCATATGCACATGCTATCAGTAGCCTCCCCTCATAACGGCCAGACATGAAGCATGCATCAATGCTTATAACGGGTCTGATGTATGGCACAGCTTGAATACAAGCACCAATGTAGAATAAATCTAGGGATTATGGGTGTCTGTCTGGGTGGTGGTGGTAACACTTCAGTATTTTCTGGGGAGTTGTGGTAACCCTGGTTGTCATAAGGGGAGTGGTGGTGGTACTCCTGGTTGTCATAAGGGGAGTGGTGGTGGTACTCCTGGTTGTCATAAGGAGAGTGGTGGTGGTACTTCTGGTTGTCATAAGGGGAGTGGTGGTGGTATCCCTGGTTGTCATAACCCGAATTGTCATAACCTGAAGGCCCAGCCCCAGCCGCACTTGAAGGTCCAGCCCTAGTCCGAGGAACCCTCTTCAAATATATTTCCATTATCGGGACCCCACTAGCCGCAAATTGAGTGTACACAACTCTCCGCAAATTCGCATCTGTTATTGGAAACTTCACAAAGTAAGGTCTACCCCCCACCCCAGGTGAGTTGTCAATCCGTGTAGCCAATTCTATTTCATACCTGTTGGGGTTTACAGCAGTCTTTTCGTATATTAGCTGCTTCAGTTCCTGAAATGTGGTATTTTCATTAATCTCGAAGGCAAATGCGGCATCTTTCGTGTACTGCACGCCATCTTCACCTCTCTGTAGCCTGCCGCCCACATACAGTGCAACTAACATATTTTCCTTAACAAACTACATTTAAAAAAATTATTTCATAAGGATTAAAGTTTTGTATAGTAATTATAACAGGTACAGTAATCAATGGCAAATTAGAAAATAAAAAATAAAAAAATTACATATTGCTACAGTAATTTATGTTGCAACAGTTACAGTAAATTGTAACAGTAAATTTGCTACAATTACAGTAATTACAAAAATTGCAACAGTTACAGTAAATTTGTACAGTAAATGCAATAGTTACACACAGTAATTAATAATTAGCAAAAAATTAACAAGAAACTTAAAAAAAACCTGTTGCTACAGTAAAATCGCTCAACAATCGCCAGAGCTCTCTCTCTCAAACAATAAAATCGCAGCACAGTAAAATTTTGGTTTACAGAATGGTTGGAGTGGACAGGAGAGAGAAAAAATCGGGTTAAATACCTATAGAGGACCGCCCGTGGGGGGGGGGGGGGGGCGGTTTGGTCCCATAGGAAACCGCCCGTGGGGGGGGCGGTTTGGTCCCATAGGAGACCGCCCGTAGTTCTGGCGGTTTGGTTATTTTTGAAAAAAACCAGAACTGATGGTTATTTTTAAAATTAAGTTTTGTTTTTTGGGTATTAATAAAAATGGCCGTGGATATCTGGTATTTATATATTCGTGTGCATATGAATACATATATAATTTTATATGAGGAGGGTTCAAATGCCTTCATTTTTTGTGCCTTCATCATGCCTCCATTTTTTTAAACTTTAATAACTCAAAATTTAAAACTTAAAAGTCAAAATAAAACCATTGGATATGATCTAGATCATTTTCTCTATGTGCTCATAAAAAATTATGACATTTCAATTTTATTTTAGATGTCATCAAGAGCTTGTAAAAAACGTACTAATGTGGATAATTTATAGACGTTGATTTTTCAACTTATTGATTCATATAAAAACAAAATTGAAATGTGATAATTTTTTATGAGCATATAGAGAAAATAACATAGATCACATCTAACGGTTTTATTTTGACTTTTAAGGTTTAAATTTTGAGTTATTAAAGTTCTAAAAAATGGAGGCATGATGGCGGCACAAAAAATGGAGGCATTTGAACCCTCCTCATTTTATATAATAGATATATATTAGAGTATGACTAATATAACATCAGTGTCATTTTAGTCTATATAACACCAACTCCAAAATCTATCAAATCGAGTTCAAATGGTGAATCCAAACCGTTCAAACCAATTTACTTTATGAGTGATGCGTTTACATGCAAACTTTTTATATTTTTGAGTTATTTTAGTATCAAATCAAGCGGCAAAAAAAATTAAAAAATGAATGTATTAAAATTAACTTAAAAACTCAAACATTTGACCGCTTGACTTGATACCAAATAAACTCAAAAACTTATAAATTTTACATGTAAACGCACAACTAATGAAATAGATCGGTTTGGATTCACCATTTGAATTCAATTTGATAGGTTTTGGAGTTGGTGTTATATAGACTGAAATGACACTGATGTTATATTAGCCATACTCTATATATTATATAGTTTAATAATTTGATAAATATTATGAACTTAAGTATTTTTTAATAATATTTTTTTTATTTGTTTTTAATAAATATTTGAACCATATCAATTTAATATCGGATCCGTATTTGTATATAAAAGATTAAGAAAAAAATATGGATATCTGATATTTATATATTTGTGTGCATATGATACATATATAATTTTATATATAGTAGATATATATTATATAGTTTAATATATATTATGAAGAACATTTTTTTGGCAGTCCTAGTTATATCGATAGTTTATGTATTAATTTTCTTTTCGCGGAACAATATTCACATGGTTTCCTTTCACGAATTCACACTGATGGATTATGGACCAACTCAAGATTCCCTTACCCTCTACGCAACTGGATTGATTAAAATCACGGTATAGACCTAGTCAAATTGAACTTATTCCATTGTTAATATGTTACGCTGCTGAAACATTTTCCTAGTACAAGTTACCACTATATTAATAATTTTGAGGTCTGCTACAAGTTTGGTTCCTGCATTATTAAAGATTGATAGTTGAATCCATTAGTTGTATTATTTGAGATTTGAACCTAAATAGTTCGTGAATCAATTTCGAACGAATTATATCTAGTTTGAGTTTGATTTGTTTCAGAACGAACTAATTTTAGTTGAATTAATTACAAACTTTTTTCGAATCAAACTCAAATCGAATCACGAACTACAGACTTTTTGTGCAGCCCTAGTTAAGTGAACCACAGTGCAATCTCACAAATTAAAAAAAAAAAGAAACGTAAAAAAAAAAAAAAAAAAATGATCCTTAATTAGTTGAACCTAACAGCCCGCCAGGTTAGCCCAAGTTGAGATACATGCCTCTTTCTCTCTTTTTATCTACAGCCCAAGAGGATGCTGAACCTAGCTAGGCTGTTAACTTCTTATTGGCAGATCATTTTGCTAAGCCCAACAAGCCCTTTATACAGAGTCACAGACCGCAGTCCAACGGACAAAAAGACCGACGCACCTCACCAGGAAATAAAGCATATTCCCGAATTATCTATAAGTGGACAGCCCAGATTTAATTTCAGCCGGTGGGATCGGAAGGGCAGTACGGGGCAGTATTATATGTGCTTTGAGATGCGTGCCAAGTTAAAAGTTTCATTTTCGGACCGTCTGAGGGGATACGAATTCGTGAAACGCTACGTGGAGGTCACCCAGCGATTCTAGAGCTATCTAGTAAGTCCTCGTATTCTCGCGGTTCCCATCGATCGATCTGCTCTCTGGATTCCAGAAGACTAGAAAAGGCAGGCAAAGGAGAACGCCAGATAAGACAAAGGAGGAAGGAAAAGAATAAAATATGGCTGACAATGGAGTGGTGGCGGTGTACGGAAACGGCGGGGAGCTGTCTGAGCAACCAAAGAAATCGACGACGGCGACCTTCTCCGTGAAGATCGGGTTAGCACAGATGCTACGTGGCGGGGTGATAATGGACGTGGTCACACCTGAGCAGGCTCGCATCGCCGAGGAAGCTGGTGCCTGTGCGGTGATGGCCCTGGAGCGTGTCCCTGCTGACATCCGTGCCCAGGGCGGTGTTGCTCGCATGAGTGACCCCGGCTTGATCCGTGACATCAAGCGCGCTGTTACTATCCCAGTGATGGCAAAGGCGCGCATTGGCCACTTTGTGGAGGCTCAGATCCTTGAGGCAATTGGGGTTGATTATGTGGATGAAAGCGAGGTGCTCACCTTAGCTGACGAGGAGCACCACATCAACAAGCACAACTTCAACGTGCCATTTGTGTGCGGCTGCCGTAACCTTGGAGAGGCCTTGCGCCGCATCCGCGAGGGTGCGGCCATGATCCGCACCAAGGGGGAGGCTGGCACGGGCAATGTGGTCGAAGCCGTGCGCCATGTGCGTGCTGTTATGGGGGACATACGCTCCCTCCGCACGATGGATGATGATGAGGTCTTTACCTTTGCTAAAAAGATTGCAGCGCCGTACGACCTTGTCATGCAGACAAAGCAGCTTGGCCGTCTGCCCGTTGTGCAATTTGCGGCAGGTGGATTGGCCACACCAGCAGATGCAGCCCTGATGATGCAATTGGGCTGTGATGGGGTGTTTGTTGGCTCGGGGATATTTAAAAGCGGGGATCCTGCACGTAGGGCCAGAGCTATTGTGCAGGCAGTGACCCACTACACTGACCCGGAGATACTGGCAGAGGTGAGCAGCGGGCTTGGGGAGGCCATGGTTGGCATCAACCTCAATGATTCCAAGGTTGAGAGGTTTGCTGCTCGCTCCGAGTAGAAATTATAAGATTATTTGCTACTGCTTGGCTTTTAAATTAGTGATAGTTTGTAGTAGCATCTGCACTGTTAATGGCATTATGAAATCTTGTCCATTGATTGTGGTTGACTGTTATTTGTCTGTCTTGTGTACTCATAACATTGCTTAAATTTATAGATTTTCAATAATATTACATAATTTCTTTTCTTTTCTTTTCTCATGTTGAGCCTATATGGAGTGCTTGAGGCAGCCCCTAATTAGTCTAGTCACCATGGCTGCAAGGATCAAATTTCCTCTGGAAAATCCTGCATTTTAACAAGTTGAATTTAAAATCTACTGAACAAGTGATTCTCAATCAATGAAATCCTGATCACGAGTATGCAGCCAAATGCTTGCATGTGCAATAGCAAGTGCCCAGATACCAGCCTAAATAAGTCTTTAAGCATTTAAATTACTAAAAGTAACCATTTAGTTACAAAGCATTTCTCAGTTGATTCTTCTTGTACTGACAAATCAGAAACGCTAGAAAAAGGAGCAAACACCCTATTCTGACATGGTAATTGGGCCGAGTCAGAGTTGGGTTAACCTTTCTCCAAATCACACTCCTTTACTATGGAACTTGACATCACAGGACACAAGGCACTTCAAACCAGCCATAGGACCCAATTTCAACAACCTTACCACCTCAAGCACAACAGCAACTATACACAGTGCAAGTAATTACCCAAGGCATGGCTATCACAAAAGCGTTATATTCACTACGAATTGTATACCATTTACTACATGAATACACCCAGTGAATTTGAGCGCTCCGGTTGTTACACCTTACCAACAAAATCACAAGTTTTTGCTTGGAAAGTGGTTCACAAAAGTTCACCAACTATGTATATTCCTCACTTTTAACCAATTTTTGCTTCCTCTGCCATGTGGCGGAAGGTTCTGCTGAACACATTCCATGTACATTTGAGGTGCTTCAAATAGTGAACTAATTTCTATCTACAAATTGCTAGAATAAACTATTGGTGTTGGCAATACCACTTCACTTTCTATTACTAGTATTCTATCTTTACAATTTGGCATGAGAGACGCTACTGGTGTGTAAAATTCCACTGATTCTGCCAAGAGGTTGGCAGCATCGCTTTGGTAAAGATTAGTGGTTGGCTCGCCTTATTTTTTATTATTTCTTTTACTTTTTTGGTAAAGCCTGTCCTTGGTTAATCTTTCGTTTTGCACCATTACCACTGTTGGTAGTGGTACATATTATCTCTCTATTTTTTTCTGTAATTTTTCCTTGTGCCTTTTCTACCATTCAAACTGTTTACAATTAAATTCCACTTGGTTCTCAGTAAAAATGAGAAACAGAAAATTCTGAATCACTTGCCCAGTGCTAGAACAAAGAAAATTTGACCTCTAAAGTACATCACTTTCTGTCTATTTTAAAGAGAACCAGCTGTTTTTATAAGTTACAATAAAACATTAACATTATGCAAAACATAAATATGTCCTAGCGAACTTGGAGCCACCCATAAATATCATAAGGTACTCTAAATAGAACATAAGCTATTTCTGATAACAGTTTGAGCTCATGAAAACAGCTTTTGGAATTATAAAAAGTAGCGATCTCATACTAGATTAATGATCATACCATGTAGGTCATACCTACACGAATAATATTCATGTGTGGCACCCTCAAGTTTGCTGTACCTGCCCGGCAATTTCTCCTCAAAAATCCATAGAAGTAATTTACCATTAATTTCTTGGCAAAAAAAGATTCCTTTCTTGCCCTGACCTCACCATGGGCAAGTAAATATGTGAAACCTGAAGCAGTTGCTTCTTGTAAGGCAGACAGTTCATACTCCAAACCTGGTTCCTCTTCGGGAAAAGCACTCGCTGGTAAGTCCTCAATACCACCTATCGTATGACGAAACAGTAATGGCACATGCAACTCATTAGTCATTTCAACAGATTGAGAATCACTAAACCTTACTGATGTTTCATCTGGCTCTGTTACTACATCAGGTTCTATGGTACTAGCCTCCAGTGCGATTTCTTGTGATTCTCTTCGCAAAAATTTCTCTAAGCTTTCGACCAATAGTTGCTCAAACACACGATGATCTTCTTTTCTAATGTCTTTGTAACCATACCGAGCCACGCACCGAAACATGTGGTAATCCTTGTGGCAAACTCTTCTGAACAAGAATCTCTCTTCCAATGGTACAACCGGTACTGGCACATACTTTATGCAAACAAAAACTATAGTAGAATGTATTGCGGGGAGTGTCACAAGCAATTGGCTGAAAATGGAAGGGATACCCTGTACCAGCTCATTGTATACAAGACCTATACCAGGTACGCGCACTGTACCGAGTGTAGACCCAAGATCGGCAAGAAGGTCCATAGATATCCTTTCCCGCATCTCAGATTGGTACTTGAGTACACTGCCATAGTTCCAAATGTACATGATGGAGAGGAAGAATGATGAGAATGCAAGCGGCAACCAACCACCTTCACTAATTTTTGTCAAAACTGAGGTCAGGTACACAAATTCGATCGTACCAAATACAGCTGGAAATAGCAGTATAAAAACTAGGTTGCTTTGCCAGATAAGAAGCATGACGAGTGTCACAAGCATAGTGCTAACCATCATAACCCCTACTTCAGCTATACCTGAAAGGAGGAAAGTGGAACGAGTTACACTATTATGCATATGCTCAATATGGAGTTATGCAGTTTATGAGCACTTGTGTACTATAGGTTTTCCTTTTCTCCCAACTGGCTTGTTTTTTGTTAACTAACAACTAAAGGTGAATAAAGAGTCCAGCAGATAGGGATTCGAGCATGATTATGGAATTAAAGTTTTGCTCTGATGCATAATCAAATTGACTTTAGTCTCAATTGCAAAATCCAGAATAAACATAGTCATGATTTTCATTTAATTTAACAAATTGTATAACTAACCATATGCATTGGCAATGTCATTGGTGCTACGGAAAGTGGCAACAATTATAATGCACATGACCATGAGGAAATAATTGGCCACAGGGATGTAGATCTGCCCCATTGCTCGCTTGGAGGTGTGAATTATCTTCATACGTGGGAAGCAGCCGAGTGCCATTGACTGCTTTATGCATGAAAATGTGGCTGATATCATCGCCTGACTTGCAATCATGGCAGCTAGTGTAGCGATCACAAACACCGGCCAGAATAACGCACCTTTGTTTGCAACCAAGTTAGCAACTAAAGCTAAAGTTGAGAACTTTTATTTGACAAAAATAAATAGCATTGACGAAATTTCCTTTTAGTTCTCAAAAGATGAAAATTGCAAGCAAGTCCTCAAACAATCTTTACTCTCACTTGTTTTAATATAAAAGAGTCGGGGGATGCCATCATCAGGTTTATTTAACATGAAAGTGGTTGCACATAGAGCGCGAGAAAGGACTAATTTGGACTCCACTTTAGGCAATTAAAAAAAAAAAAACCAAAATATATTACTATACTACAGATTGTATTTTGTTCAGAAGTTATTTTTTAGTTTGACGACTTACTGGGTACTGAGTCATAAAAAATCCTATCGGCTGAAAGAGGGTTTTTCATCAAATACGCAGCTTGACCCATATATGCCAACAAAAGGCAAGGAAAAACAACAAATGTGAAAGCGATCTGCATGTAAATAAGAGGCTGAGCACGATTAGTTGTACATCATAAATTCAGCTGAAGATTTGACCTGGATAGATTAGTTGCGAGGAAGCTTAGAGTTTGACCTGGATAGATTTGACAGAGAAATGACCCAGGTCTGCAAACATTGCTTCAGCCCCTAGATCAAGAGAAACGAAAACAGATGAGACAGGTGAAAATATACAAGATAACATCATTTAAATCTGTCCAAAACAAGGAAAAAGGAAGAAAAAAAGTGACTTCCGTAAATAAGTATGCTAATTATGGTATAAAACAACTTCATTATTATGTTTTGTTTGGTGCAACATTTGAAAGGTACAAAACCATCTTGGGAACCCTACAAGAATAGATCAGCTGGTTACTGACAGTGACAGTGTATTAAAGAAGATGAGTAAGAAAACCTGTTATGCACAACACACAACCACCAAGAGCCGACCAAGCCTTTACTCCATTTCTGTTGAAAAAGAAATAGATATATGCCGGATTGAATGCCTTCAGAACAGACACATCATACTTTATGATGTTGTAAATGCCGATGGATGCCAAATTAAAAAACCAGAGAGCCAGAACAGGGGCAAACAAGAAGCCAACTTTGCCTGTGCCAAATCTTTGTATGCTGAACAGCAACAGAAGCACCACTATCGAAACTATCACCACAGCATCTGCCAATAAAAACAATAGTTAGTTGATGATGAAACAGCTACTAGTCGAGAAAATGCACATCTTTATTAGTCTTGCCTATCCTTTAGGTCCCATTCCCCCATAAGGGTCTTTAGTATTTTTTTTGGAAAGAAGGGTTTCTAAATTATGAGGTCCATGACAAATGAGGAGGTTTGTGTATCTCATTCTTTCTGTCTCTCTCTCTCTCTCTCTACTTTGTCTCTCAGAAGTATCTCCGGTGGGCCATATCACATATCTCTTGCATCATGTAATTGAGACCAGCCGCTTAATACAACCTTTCATGATATGTATCTGACTTTGGGGCCCAAATATCCTCTTGTTAGGGTCAAGCATTGTGCCACACCAGTGCCCTGGCATGCTGCCACATCAAGCGATATCAGTTACTTCAGTCCCGTTGGGCACACATCACAGCATTCAAGGGCGGATACATGCTCAAGGAGTGGGGGTGACCATTCTTTTTAAAAATCCATTCTGTTATATGTAATTTTACTGCATTCTTCAAGTAAAATGTTATGTGTACTTCAAGTTGACCCCAAGCTTTTTCCCAAAATATCCTATGATGACATCTGTATTCTTTTCAAGAAAAATATTTAGCTCTTGTGCTGTGTGCAACTTAAGTGGACCCATAAATATCTTCATATAACAAGCTTCCAAATCCCAACTGTCTAATTCTTTCTTCCAAATTTTCAGCAAGAGCGAAAAAAAAATAACAAATTAAAGTATCAAAAATACAATTGTAGAAAGTCATCAGGTATTTTCATCAGTTCATCAGGTATGCTTCTAATTTATTTATGTTACTTTCGTATCTGCAAATCATTTCAAGAAATTTTTAGATTATCCAGTTACCTTCTTTCCATATTTGAAAAATAATAGACACCAGCCCCAAATAACAAAGTTCTCCATTCTTGTTGATGAATTGTTGTTGATAATTGTTTTTTTTATTGATAATTGACAATTTTTAGGCAACATATCTCAACAATGACAATTTGGATGGTTTTTAGGAGCAGTTCAAATACTTATTTTAATACCAATATTTAATTATTCTGTGGAATAAGATGATTGTTTAGAAGATTATCAATTCAAATAGCAGCACGTTTTATTAAAAGCAGTCTCTTTGTAGTTATTTAAATTTAATGTAGAAAAACGTTACAAGTTCATCATACCAGAAAGAAAATCAAACCAGAAAATTAACATGTTTGAATCGACAAAGTTTCATCCATATTTTATTAGCACTTGAACAAAATATTACAATTTTAAAATATGTATATTTTTTTGAAGAGTTGCTGGTATTATTTAGCGTTGTTTTAAAATTGAGACCTCGAAGAATACGATTGAGTTAACTGAATACACAATTTTAACTGTGAAGTATCAAATTGAAACCCTTTAGAGATGGCCACATGGGACAGGTTGGTCTGGGTTCAGTTGGCAATGAATTACCAGTGACTGATGAAAGATGCAGAATCGGATTATTTTTGACAGTTCAGGACCTCAACATGAGTTGTGCTCGATAACATGATTATAAAAATAATTACAGTAAAACAACTATAGGTCATGTCAGGCCAAAAAAAAACACAAAAGAACAGCTGTCCTGGTATAATTAGGTCTAATGGTGAAACAAGGTAAATTTCAAACCTGTGTTAAATCCTGGGAGTTCACCCTGAAGACCACTCACTGCAGACATTACTGCAAACAAAACATGCACGAAAGAAGGCAATTAAGCAAGAAGACAGAATAATTAATTGTAATAAATTATCAGTTAAATGAAGTACAGACAATGAGGTCTAGAAACAGGAAAAGACAGAAAAGTACCTGACATGGATGGGGTGAGAATGCCATCTCCAATAACCATGGAAGTACCCGTCAGCACCAAAAGCAAGAGAAGATTCTTGAAAATTTTGTTCTTCTCTAAACAATCTTTAACATAAAGTGCTCTCTCCAACTCACGGGTTGGCAATTTCAACCGAAAACTGGAGATGTCCTTGTCAGCACGCTGCTGATTTGGCAGTAGGCTAACTTCTGCATAACGGCATATCAAGGAGTACAATGCAAATGTACCACCTGAAATCATAAATGCACATATGATGCAATTAATTTTACAGAACCAACAAAATGGGTAATTGAACGAGTATAACACATACCTTCACCATTGTCATTTGCCTTGAGCACTATAAACACATACTTTGCAAAGGGAATTATGGCTATTGTGTACATGACCAATGAAAGAGCACCAAGTATCTCAACCTCGGATTTTATCGGGACTTTGCTGAATACATCACTAAATACGTAGAGAGGACTTGTTCCCATGTCTCCATACACGACGCCTAGGGTTTGGAAAGCCATTGCAAGCGTGGCCCAGATTGGCAAATCCTGTTGTACTTGGAGGTTAGAAACATTGTCATGTTTAATTAAATTTTGTATACAGAAATTGGGATAAGGATAAAGACCAGATTGTCACCTAACTACATGATTCCAAACAAATCACTCTTTTTAATTTCTTATTCTGTCTAAGAAGAATGTTCACCCATAAATTTAGTCTTTTTAGTTTAAAACATTACATTGCACTGCATACCCTCTATTTTAGTACTCATCCAAGCAGTACTACTACACCTTGATCTCTGCATAGACAAACCGACAGAGTGCTTGACAAAAATAATCCACAACTCTGTATCCATTGGTGATTTGCAAAAAGAACCCTTGGATAGTATATTAAAAACTTGCTCGAAAACAGAACACAAGAGAACCCATTGCATGTTTTGCAATTCAGAAAAACGAAAAGAGAATGAAGAATGTTCTAAATACTTCTATTTCCAAATAACCACGTCTATAAAACGACTTTGCGGCGGAGGTCCAGTAATTTGCCACTGACAATTCCATCAAAAATTGAATTTGGGTATCTGGAATTATTTTAACGCAGTTAAAGCAGAATGTAAATGATTTGGTTATTACTGAAATACTAAATTCTGTTTGGCCCTTTATTTAACAAAAAAGTCACTTGCAGCAGTAATGTTTGGTTCAAAATATGTGTTGCATTATTCAGAGAACGTTAGAAGGCCCCAAATTAAAATACGACCTTCAGTGATGCTGTGATCTTCATTTTGCAACAATTTAAAATGTAGAAAATAAAATCTTTCGCCTCAGTAAGTAATCAAACAATCAAAGCCAGAACGATTAAAAAAACCCAAATTTCTAACTGTTGCAACAAAAAAGTACGGCGTACGCGTATTACCTTGTGGCCATGGTTGTGGGCCCCAGGCACAGCCATGGCTTCAACATCAAGCGAATCGACTCGCTTTGGGTTCTTCCCCAACCGTCTCCTGATCGAACCGCCACCGCCACCCGAAAAGGTTCGTGTAGGTTCTTCGAGGTCGTTGAACCAAGCAGGCGACTCAGCCGAATCGACCTCGCTCCCGTCGACCCAACGCGACTCGGACCTGATCAACCTCGCGGCGCTCGTACCTCCGCTGCTCGCCACCTCCTCAATCCCATCTTCTTCTTCCTCCATTGTAGTTGATCACTTCTCTAATGTGATTCCTTTTAAACGTTTATTGTATCTGACTTTGAGCTGTTTTTGTATCGGATTTATATTGGTTTGGCTTTTTCTTCGCGGGAGTGTTGGATTGTTGGAACACTCTCCTCACTGATTGGACTATTTTACGCGACTCGCTTTTTTCCGACAAACAGATCGTCTGTATTTAATCTGGTACTTATTTCTGTATAACTTCATTATTGGTGGGACCGACAGGTCAGATACATCATCAAATGAGAATAGCAAGCGTTTTAACTACCCGTTACAGAGATAGTTGTACTTATTTCTTATATAAGAGATCCGAGTTTTGTCCTCCCTGAATCATGCTGGGTAAACCTGGTTTTGTACGCAAGGCGTGTTGGATTTGGGCGGTGGATATGATTATAAAATTAAGTAAAAATCGGATATATACCCATCAAATTAGGGGTGCAAAGTGCAAACGGATCGGATAGTGGTAAAATCATATCTTAATCCGTTTTTATTTTCCGGATACGGATACGGATCGAATATTAACCGGATACGGATACGGATATCCGCTTTTTATAATAGTGAATGACATAATTTTTTTCAAAATACATATTAAATTATATAACTATTCGGATACGGATAATTAAAATTCAAAACCATATCCGTATCCGTATCCGCACGGATATTCGGATATCAGATATCCGTATTAAATTTTCGGATACGGAGTCGGATACGGTCGGATAATATCCAACCCGTTTGCACCCCTACATCAAATCCTCTCTATTTGAATATGTATCCGTTGAAATTTCAAATGTAAAAATTTTCATTAAAATTTTAATAATTAGAAAATTCACCCATAATATTTCTTATCCTAATTAAATTGATTTTAAAAACTCATTAAAAATTAATAGAACAATTATACCCTCTCCAGTCCCCACTAGGGAGTGTCAACGGATACAATACGGGTCGGATGGAGGCATTTTCATACCCGTATCCGTTATAATTATACGGTCGGATAAACGAATAAAAAAGTGTCATTGACATTTCGATTGAATATTTTTCAAAAAAGAAAAAAATAAAAAAAAGAATAATGAATACAAGTTATTTATTGATAAACACAGCTAAAAATTGATAAATTTCTATAAACTTGCCTAGTTTGAGAAACATCGTGCAACATTTGTCAGTTTATCGTGCAACAAATTTTACATTTTTTGGAATTTTTTTACTATTTATTAAGCCACTTTGAAAATGGCTGATCCAACGGTGGCTGTTTGGAACAGTAAAATCAGAAGCCACCATTGGATCAGCGATTTTCAAAGTGGCTTAATAAATAGTAAAAAAATTTCAAAAAATGTAAAATTTGGTCTCCAAGCACATTTTAATATGGAGAACACATCTAACGGTTCGGATCGATCATTTGGACTTTAAAAATTGGAAAATGACTTGGTTGCACGGGAGGCGTGGTGCAAACGTTTTGATATTAGCCTATCTCTCTCTATATATATATATATAGATGGGCTATGGTGCATTGCAATGCATAGGCACCCTTGTGCATTGGACCATAAATCATCGATTCAAAGTCCAAATGACCGATCCAAACTGTTCATCTTGTTCTCCATATTAATATGTGCTTGGAGACCAAATTTTACATTTTTTTGAATTTTTTTACTATTTATTAAGCCAATTTGAAAATCATTGATCTGATGGTCCAGAAATTTTTACTGTTTTTTACTGTTCACCCAAATTTTCAGATTTTTAATAAATCTAAAAAAATAGTAAAAAAATTTCAAAAAAATGTAAAATTTGATCTCCAAGCACATATTAATATGGAGAATAAGATGAACAGCTTGGATCGGTCATTTGGACTTTGAATCGGTGATTTATGGTCCAATGCACAAGGGGCCTATGCATTGCAATGCACCATAGCCCATCTCTCTCTCTCTCTGTATATATATATATATATATATATATATATATAGGAGATAGGTAAATGCGCTTTCGGTTGCATATGGGTCGAAATACACACGGTCCAAATTTGAAATTTTAAAATTTAAAAAGTCGATCTGAACCGTTCATCTTGTTCTCCATATTAATATGTGCTTGGAGACCAAATTTTACATTTTTCTGAATTTTTTTACTATTTATTAAGCCACTTGGAAAATTGCTGATCCAACGGTGGCTTAACAGAACAGTAAAACCGTTGGATTAGCGATTTTCAAAGTGGCTTAATAAATAGTAAATAAATTCAGAAAAATGTAAAATTTGGTCTCCAAGCACATATTAATATGGAGAAAGAGATGAACGGTTCAGATCGACTTTTTGAATTTTGAAATTTCTAATTTGGACCGTGTGTATTTCGGCCAATATGCTACCGAAAGCACATTAGCCTATATCTATATATAGAGTAAGGCTACGCTACTTCGCGAATTAAACAGGCTGTTTTAATTCGCGCTCATATCTCTAGTTACGAAGTCCAAATAGCCGATCCAAACCGTTAAATGTTTAATCTATATTAAAATGTGCTTGGAGACCAAATTTTATATTTTTTGAAATTTTTTTACTATTTATTAAGATGGTTTGAAAATCGCTGTTTTCTAATGGTGCAGAATTTCAATAAAAACAGCGATTTTCAAACTATCTTAATAAATAGTAAAAAATTCCAAAAAATATAAAATTTGGTCTCCAAGCACATTTTAATATAGATTAAACATCTAACAGTTTGAATCAGCTATTTGGACTTCGAAACTAGAGATATGAGTGCGAATTAAAACAGCCCGTTTAATTCGCGAAGTAGCGTAGCCTTACTCTATATATAGAGATAGGCTAATGTGCTTTCGGTATCATATTGGCCGAAATACACATGGTCCAAATTTGAAATTTCAAAATTCAAAAAGTCGATCTGAACCGTTCATCTTGTTCTCCATATTAATATGTGCTTGGAGACCAAATTTTATATTTTTCTGAATTTATTTACTATTTATAAAGCCACTTTGAAAATCGCTGATCCAACGGTTTTACTGTTTTGTTAAGCCACCGTTGGATCAGCAATTTTCCAAGTGGCTTAATAAATAGTAAAAAATTCAGAAAAATGTAAAATTTGGTCTCCAAGCACATATTAATATGAAGAACAAGATGAACGGTTCAGATCGACTTTTTGAAATTTCAAATTTCAAATTTGGACCGTGTGTATTTCGACCCATATGCTATTGAAAGCACATTGGCCTATCTCTCTCTCTCTCTATATATATATATTTAAAGTAATACAAAACAAAAATTAAAACACGAATGTTGGATTACCACTATTAAAGCGGATAGTTGAGATAAGATTTCGTTTGTTAACAAATAACAGGTGCGATCCAATTTACGCCACTGTCCGGTTTTCTGTAAAATAAATAGTCGCACAAATATAATAAATGAATGTTGTGAGGCCATATATAGCAGAACTTTTCCTAAGAACCCATGTGATTGGAGTCCAAATGAAAAAGGCATGAGCTGAGCTGGATTTGACCCTTCGCAAAGTAAAAAGTAGCTGGATTAGCTATTTGGAGAAGTGACTAGCGAGTTCGAATAGGATCTTAATACCCGCTCTGGGCTCTACTACCGGATATCTGGATACCTGCTCCGTTTCCGGGTAAGAAAATTTATCCGAATCCGCTACTGTTCCTTAGCTTTCCAAAATTACCCGGATCCGTATCCTCCTATTATCCGATCCGCTTAATTCGGATACGGATAGTAACCGGATTCGGATCGGATAATCCTATCCGGATCCGTATCCTCCTATTATCCGATCCGCTTAATTCGGATACGGATAGTAACCGGATTCAGATCCGATAATCCGGCTCTGTTTTCACCCCTAGTCACACCTCATGATTTTCAATCTTCGTCGCTGTGATTTTTTCTCCTACCCTCTTTTCCAATTTCTTTCACCCGCCTCCGCCGCTGTCAAACATACCTCCAATTTCTCTTCTGCCTCAAGCCTCCTTCGCCGCATTAACTCCCTCATTTCATCTCTTCCTTTCTAGCATCAAATCTCCCATCTAAATTCCAACTCTAAACATTTCAAAGACTAGGTATAGAGATCTGGAACGAGTACTCTTTAGTGTTGTTAACTAATTCTAATCTTCTAGAATGGATAAATGGAAAAGCTTTCATGAGATATAAAAATCCGCACTAAAATTTTATAAAAACTTGATATGCTAGATATAAAGACTAAATAATACTAAATAATGTTGTTAACTGAGACTTGTACTTTGATTTTTTTAAATCTTGATATTAAGATTTGATATGTTAGATATAAGGGCTTGATCTGTTATAAAGATTTAATATATAGTAACATTGGTCCTAGTAAAAAATCATTGGTTGGGAAATTTGTACGAAATGATACCAATTGTTTTTTAGGAGAAAATAAAGATCAAACTCTCAAATTTTATTTACGAAGATACAAACTGTGTCAAAGTTATATGATACAAGAAAAGGGAACAAAATTTGAGACGAAGGAATAAGAATGTAAGAAAAATAAAAGGGAAAAGATTTTTTCTCCCATCCTATTTTCCCCATTTATCCCCCAACTCAATTAACTGTCTAATGGATCACTCTAACTAATTAAACTGTCTAACCCCTTCTCTTCCGGTCCCTTCCAGTCCAATGAAAAACAAAAATACTCATATTATCCTCCAACAATCTTCTATCGTACAAGCATCTTCTATGGCGAGAAAAACCTCTAAAAGCTCCTCAGTCGAGACCTCACCGTCTCCATTCGCGTCGAAAACCTTGAACGTCTCTTTGAGCTCTTCTTCCCCATCAAACTTGTAGATCTTGTGAGATCCGCTATGGTTATGCACCCCTCGCCATCTCCAGTCGCGAAGATGGAGGAGACCTCGTTGATTGACGGATCCATACAGAGGCGACGAAGCACTGTCACAAACTCATGGCGAGAGATCTTGAGATCATTTAGAGAGAAATAGAAAACAGATTTGGACATGGATTGAAGATGATAAGAGATGGATTCGTCAGAGCAAAAAGATGTGGTTGAATTTCACCGCAATTTCACCTTTTGAATTTTTACTTTATATTTTTCGAATTAAAATAAGAATCGATCTGCCTGGAGCAATTTGAGGAACTAAAGTGGCAGCTTTTGGAATTTTTCAGAAAAATCCTTTCAATTCTTATATTCAAGGATGGCTAATATTTACTGAAAAATTAGTAATTTTTTAATTTACTTCTTATATTAGTACATAGTGGATGTTTTATAAAAAAACCGTGTAATATAATGAAATGCTAAATAAATTTATCAGTTTTCTGTTATTCACGAAATAAGTGTTTGTATTTTTGGAATTCAAAATGTTTGATTATATTTATTTTCTGAATTTGATAAAATCTACCAGGTATAAACACTTGAATTTGATAAATCTTAATATGTTTTATTATGTTTTTTGTTATTTTGGTATTAATATTTGTGCGCATAAGCATCCATACTTGCATCCAGTTATTTTAGAAATATGTTAGGTACCTTAGGTATGAATACTTGCATTACGAATGTATAAATATTTGTTCGATATTGTATGAATACTTGTATTCTAGATTTTTAAAAATTACCGTATCTGTTAGATATGTGTTCTAAAAGTTATCTTATGTTGATTACTTTTACATGTTATGTTTATAAATTTGATGCTACATGCATTTTGTTCTATGAAATTTATGTTTATCTATATAAGTGTTCAAAAAGATGCTCTTGGTCTTGAACTATAGAACTCTATACGATGACAAATATAAATATCTAAAATGTTCACAAACTTGGTTATTAATATGGAACACTAATATACCATGATAAGTTTGTCATATTAATTAAAGTACATTGTAGTTCTATAAATGTTGATAAAGGCTTATCGTTTAATAACATGAGTATATGAAATGTTTCATATATTGAACAGACCTAACTGAAAATATTATATGGGCTATGTTAGTATCATTAATATTTTCATTGTGTCTCGGAATTCTAAGATATGAGATGTATTTTTTTTTCACAGGAGAAGTATATAATGTAATTAGTATTAAAAACTGCTTATCATAAGTGGTGATAAAAATATTAGTTCTTTGTATATAACTTATGCGGGAGAAAGTTATATGTCAATAATATCATTGCCCCTCATTTATAATGAGTGATGATATTTTATGGGCCCCTTGGTAAAGTAGAATTATAATGCATGCAATATAACTGAAGTGCAATTATATATTTATAATTCACTTAAGAGACCAAGAAACAAAAATGATATATAATTGCACTTCAGTTATAATGCATGCAGTCCGACTTTGTATATTATTCATAATATCATGTGGTAAGTCATGTATTGTAAAAAAAAAGATACTTTACATCTATGTTATTTGAGTAACTATAATGTATAGCTAGAATACCGCTTATAGTTTATAGTAATAAAATGTTTTATGTCATTGCTAACATAACACAGATCCTCCATATAGGTCACACCAACTGAACGAGAAACAAGAAGGATATTTTATTTATATGATGTATATTGTTTCATATGACATGAAATAATATACAAGTGATAAATAAATATCATGACTGCTTAGAACGAAGATAAATTTATGAGAAGTGTGCATGTATATTATTTGGTATAATATGGTGCATATTATATAGTATAATATACATGACACATAAATATAATAATGTGTAAAACATTGTTATAACATAAGTTTATTAAAACCCAAAATTAATATGAGTTGAGGCTGGTACTGTAGCAGTTACTATGCTGATAGACCTAAATTATATACATATTCGATATGATTTTTATCACGAAATAACACCAAATATCTTGTATTTTGAATATAAAAAGAATAGAATACACCTCGAATCAAGTTACTGCATTTGCTTGGTTTTAACTTGCAGGAAATGAAGAAAAATGTCTAGTGCGGACACACGGTTTGCGATACGGCCGCACTAAGTACTCAGATGGATTTCTGGACACGCGCCAATTTAAAAAGGTATAATAAGCTATACATCAAAATCCGTGCGAATGCACGGATCTCGATGCAGCCGCACTCTGGTCGCACAGAAAAAGTCCGAGCCCAGTGCGGACGCACTGTAGCAGCCAGTGCGGGTGATCCGGACGCACTGTAGCAGAACGCAGAACTGGAGCCTGAACTTATAATAGCCGTAGATTTTGACTCGTAACTCCGTTTAGAGCATATGACCACTTTTCAGAAAGCTAGTGAGATGATCTACAACTTGAGTAGCATAGTGTGAACGCACCTTGATCACAGACATCCAAAATTACACGTTTTCAACACGGTTTCTATTTTTAGTGCATCATGGACGCGTTTTTACTATCAAACTTGGACAAGGCATCATGGGAAACAATCCAAAAATAACACCCACTAACCCCACTCACCCCACAACTATGCCTCTTGATTGGGCATAGTCTTTTCCTATAAATTGGGGGGTTCATTCTCATTCAAGGGACATCCATTCTCATCTCTCTCTACACCCCTGGTGCATGTCCATTTCCATCACATACTTAGCGTAAAAATTCTGCAGCCAAGGAAAGCTTTTCAAGGAAGGAGAAGAAGAAGATTCGAGCAAGAAGCCGGCAAGATTGAGGATTTTGATTCAAGAAAGGGTGTCATCATTTATTTATTTCATTTCTTCTTATTTTTGTCAAACTTTGTAATGGATCTCTCCAAGAGGGAGTAGATCTCTCTCTAGGGGTTTAAGTCAATGCATGAACTTGTTTAATTTTATCTTATTCGGTTATTTGTTTTTATTATGATTGTTTATTTGGATTTGATTGTTAATTTCTGTGATTTATCATTTGTGTTAATTACATAATTAGTACTTGAATTGTAGTTATCCCGTTTTGGATTTGAAAGAACCAAAATTGACTAGGATCAATAGGATAGTACCAAATTATGAATGCAAATACCCTAGGTTTGGATTAGGATCTAACCAATTTGTAATCTAAGTCGGAACTACAGAAATTAAGATTATGAACTTGATGAAGGACCTAACCGTGAAGTCAAACCTTAATTAGGACATATCAAATCGAATCAGATATTGGTATGATGGATTTAATCGTGAATTACCAATATTTGAGGAGAGGAGAGACTAACAAGAGCTTATGGTCTAGGTAGCTAGCGTGATGGACCTAATCGTGAAGTCCGAATTACTTAGACATGTTATTAATTCACGAAAGTGACCCTTAATGACATATTAGGTTAGAAACCTCGTCAAATTATACATGAATTTAAACAAATACCGAATAGATAGAATTATTAAGGGATTGTAGACCAAAGACCCCTATATCTTCTCAACTTGAAAGCAAACCAATCTTTCTTTCCTATTTTACTTTTATTGTTTTAAACCTCCTCTTCTCGGGTATTGAACCCCAACCTTAGGATTGTTAGAACAAAATCCCCTAATCAACCTTTACTTTCTTGCACAAATCTGAAACAAATCAATAGAGTTAAAGACTAGTATTTTCCGATTTCCCTGTGGATCGATACCCAAAGTACTACAAGGATAGGTTGTGCGCTTGCAACTAACCTTTCTTTGAGTATTTAGGTTTATAAATTTAAAAGTCTAAAGAGTATAAAAATAAGCACAATTTCCTATCTCCAAAATACTCATCATATACTAGGAAGGTTACACAATGAAAACCCTAGTATATTTGTATATAAGGAGAGGTAGAGAAGGTATTCATTAAGCAAGCAATTTTCTGAAAATTTATTTCCTTCTCTTCCTCTCCCTCCTAGTCGCCACCCCTCTTCCTCTCATATTATTGGTTTCTCTAATGAAGAATTATTAGAAGAACAAGAAGGGTTATTAACTAGGTTCTAAGTTTAGATTAGATTAAGATCTCTAGCAAGGTCTTTCTAATTCTTGTTTAGTTCAAGGTGAACACTAGGAGGCCGTTTCAACAAACGAAGGTATCCAAGAGACCTAGAAGAGAATTCGACTTCTCTCTATTTACCAAATTGACATTTGGTAGAGGTATATCCAAATCACCTTTAGTAGATAGATTTGTGATGAATGGATGAGTAGATAATTATTTGTGCATATGAATTGTTTGAATAAAAAATAACATAACAAAGTAGATACGTAGATGCTTGTAAGAGAGTTAAATTTTTTTATTTTGCTGCCTTGCCGTATCATGAAATCCTTCAGTATCGTTGTATTTGTATCATATCTATATTGTATCTGATATGATATCCGTACCTGTATCCATGCAACATAGTCTACAACGTAAATATTAGTACATAAATGCACAGGGGGTGAATACTTTCCATATTACGTGTTAATACAATCAAGCACCAAATAGAGTATATTTGTAAAAAAATATTAAATTAAGATATTTTTCAACGTAACAATTCATACTTCAGTTATAAGTATGAATACTTACAATACTTGATATTAATACTTTCAAACGTCATTTAGTGCCACAAGGAAAAAAATAGATAATATGTTAGATACAAACACTTGATACACGAACTATTCACACTTGCATGACAATGTATGAATACTTGCAATACTTGATATTAATACTTTCAGACATCATCCAGTGTCATGTGAAAAAAATTGATATAATTTGTTAGATACAAAAACTTGATACATGAACAATTCACACTTGCATAACGATGTATGAATACTTGCAATACTTTATATTAATACTTTTAGATATCATCCAGTGCCATATGAAAAAAAAAGAATTTGTTAGATACATATACTTGATACATGAACTATTTACACTTACATGAGGAGGTATGAATACTTGCATACTTTATATTAGTACTTTCGAACGTCATCTGATGCCAAAAGAAAAAAAAAACTGTTGATAAAATATTTTAGGTAAAACGCTTGATACATAAACTATTAACATTTGCATAACAAGGTATATACTTTCATACATCATCCCGTGCCATATGGAAATTAAAATAAAAATTTCATAGATTCTGTTAGTTACTAACACTTGACATATGAACTATTTACACTTGCATGACGATGTATAAATACTTGCACTACTTAATATTAATATTAATATTTTTCAGACGTCATCCTGTATCATATGTAAAAAAATTGATAAAATATGTTAGGTACAAATACTTCAGACATGAATTATATACACTTGTAGTACGAGATATGAATACTTGCTTGACAAGTTATGAATACTTACATGACAAAGTATTCATGATGATGTATGAATACTTGCATTACGAGGTACGAATACTTGCACGACGGACAACTCGAAAGTACGTCATCATGGATCTCATTTGAAAAAGAAAATTACGTAGAAGACGTCCATAATTTTAGATTTGCAAATTTCCTCACAGATCGTCAGAAATATTGACGAGATTGAACGGAGAGAAAAAAAAATCCAACTCTAAAAACGTGTAAAAGATGTGTGTGTGATAGTATACAGTTTTCTTTTTGAAATACTTGGTATCTTAGGTATGAATACTTGATATATTATATATTAACACTTGCGTGCATAGGTATCCATATTTGCACGCAGCAGTTATAAAATCTATTAAATATTAGGTGGTCTCAAGTAATTAATGAAGTTCAGTTAGTTAACGGTCCCACAAGTAGTTATTGACTAGAGGATAAATGAAAGAAATTGATTGAAAAATAGTTAGTCCATCCCAAAATAAAATACCTAAACAACTAAAAGTAGCTTTAGATACAAGCCAGCAGAAAAATTGCTCTCATATGGTTGGAGTTCTTAAAACTAGCGCCAATCATACCAAATTTTAAATTTAAGATATTATTTCGACAAATATAAATACCTAATATGTTAGCGATTTTCTACAAAATGATTTCGGTCAAAAATTACTAGTTGGAAAATTTGATCGAAGATTAAATACTAGGTTTTTAAAATATAAATCAAGAGATAAAAAAAATTAAAAGATTATATGACTTCCATTAATTTTATTCTTGTATCAAATATTCAACTAAATAGAATAATTTATAAAATTTTTCTTTATGTTTCGCTCTCTCCCTTCCTTCCTCTAGTCGCCAGCCATTTTTATTAATATCTTTAAAAAAAATCTAATTTTAAAAATAACCCTACATTTATTTTTTTTATTAAAAATTCCCCAACCGCCAGGCCCATGGGCAGCCCAAAACACAAGCGGAGCGCCTGTGGCTGGGGCGCCCCATGGCCTTTTTTTTTTTTAGAGATCTTAGTATTTTGATTTGAATAATTTTGTGAAAAAAAAAAGTTTTCTTATTTAGAGTGTATGCCAAAAAATAAAATATTTGATATATTTACGAAGTGATGTCGTAAATTTTTATAACTTTGATTTTTTTTTTTTTTTTTTTTTAGTGAACTTTGATTTTATTTGTCAGTTGGATATCACAAGTCTAAATATAACACTAATAAAGACTTATACATACACATACACATATGCATACACATACACATATACACATATACACACACATATACACATACACGTACACATATACATATATACATATACATATACATATACAAAGCTACATATATACACATACTATTTTAGTAGCTCTAAACTACTATTTTGAATAAAGGCCAAGTCCTTAATTAGTGTTATATTTAGACTTGTGATATCCAACTAACAAATGATATTAATATACATATACACATACACATACACTTTTGCTTTGGTCCATACTACAATTATAATTTGATATTAGTTAGTAACAAAAAAAGGTAGAAGATTTCAATTCATGCAACATATATACATATTGCCTTTTGTACACATGCAATCCCATGTGATAAAACATAACATATACTTAGGGGTGTACAACGGGCGGGTCGATGATATTTTGTTAAAATTTGAATCCAACCCGATTACACCGGGTTAAAATAATTCTTTACTTGATCCACCCATAACCTAACCCAACCCATCTATTTTTTTATATACTGGTTATTACGGGTTATATAGGTTAGACGGGTTAAACAGGTTATAATTTTGATCGAAAATATATTATATATCTTTTTACTATTTTTATTAAAACTAGGTACAAATAAAAGTGACAAACATAAATAAAATAGAAATAATTTAGCATATAACATCCATAACAAAAAAATATATATCTAAAATGTAACATCCTAAAAAAAAGGTAGCGACATATAACAATCGCATGTAAAATCCATGAAATAAAAAAGCATAACAATTCAAATTCAAATTAAACTTAAAACTCTTAAATATCCTAAAATTGGGTAGAAATAAATGGTGCTTTAAACGTGAGGGGAGGAGTAAATAGAAAGAGAAGTAATAGAGGTCATTTATATAATTAGGCAAATTAGATTGTACCAATATGTAAAATAGCAGTTAGGGAATCATGTAATAACAATTGACTACTGAACCTATATATGCGAACTCTCTCTCTGTAAAATCATTCAATCAAGATAATAAAAAAATTGATTCATTAATTCTCCTCTTTCTCTTCTCTGAATACAAATCTATTAACAAGTTATGTAAAAATGTAAAAACATAGATTTGAGACCGGGTCCAGGTATAAACGGGTTGTTAAGAGCAAATTCATAACCCAACCCAAAGTAACGGGTTTGTCAAAATCCAACCCGTACCCGACCCAATAACATCTCAACCCGGTAAAATACGGATCTGGTCGGACGGGTCAGACGGGTCGGGTGGGTCGACAGTATTTTTGTACACCCCTACATATACTCATCTGGATCCAATACAATGTTTGTATAAAAGTTATGTCCTTATCACTTAGTAACCATGTGATTAAGGTTTGACCCAAAATTCAGTAAGTTCAAATTGCCAAAATGCTTGGTTATGATCTAATTTGGACTGAAATTTTATACAAACTAAAGCGTATTAGATCCAACATATCAAAAAAAGAGTATGCATGTGATCCATGACATGATGTCTCTTGGTTAAAGATCTCCAACATATTGCATCTCCAAATGACATTCATTAACATATATGTGCATACATAATAAAAAATAAAAATTCTCACTTAAAATTTTCGTTCAAAATTATAAGAAAATATCTATACATAAAATTAATTGAATCTGTATAACTTTTATACGAACCACTGAAAATCAATTTTGTAAAAAAAAAAATTGCATATTATATGAATTTACGACATCACTTCATAAATATATCCAAATGTTTTATTTTTTGGCATACACTCTAAACAAGAAAACTTTTTCTTCACAAAATTATTTAAATCAAAATACTAGTATATGTATATGTGTATATGTGTATATGTGTATATTATACATATATTATAAAAACCATAATAAAGGTCAAGTCCTTATTAGTGTTATATTTAGACTTGTGATATCCAACTGACAAATAAAATCAAAGTTCACCAAAAACATAAAAATAAAAAAAATCAAAGTTATAAAAATTTACGATATCACTTCGTAAATATATCAAATATTTTATTTTTTGGCATACACTCTAAATAAGAAAACTTTTTTTTCACAAAATTATTTAAATCAAAATACTAAGATCTCTAAAAAAAAAAAAAAAAAAGCCATGGGGCGCTCCGCTAGTGGTATGGAGCGCCCCAGCCACGGGCGCTCCGCTTGTGTTTTGGGCCGCCCGTGGACCTGACGGTTGGGGCATTTTTAATAAAAAATTAAATGTATAGTTATTTTTAAAATTAATTTTTTTTTTAAGGATATTAATAAAAATGACCGTCTAGTCACTATCGTAGTTATTTCTTTCCTATAAGTGAACCAGCCCAATCAGTAGGCCGCTATTTACGTCTGATATGAACAAATGGACCCATCATCCAATTTTTCTAACATATTGAATTCTGTGATGACGAAAAGGTGTCGGAGAGGATTCGTTCTTTGTCAAACAAAATTTGATTAAAAAAATGTCCTACTTATCCGATTACTAAAGATGATGGTTAATTGTTAATTAACTTCTCAAACTTGTTAATCTATTCCGATTGAGATCCGCATTAAATATTAAAAGACCCTGCGACATATGTGTGGACCAGATTGGCTCTGATCCTAATCAGACGACCTAGATCCATTAATGCAGAAGATGCGGACTCCTTTGTCATTATGCAGCTCATCAAATGCATTGGCGAAACAAAAGCAACAACAAATTTAAAAAAAAACAAACGAAAAAGGAAGAAACAAGGTGCTTTGCGTAAGAGCAGCCTTGTTTCTTTCAATAAACGAAGCATGAGATCACAGCAGTTGGAGAACTGTCTAATCCCATACTTTTCTTTTTACCCTTTTGTTTTATTTTAAATTTCTTTCTCATCTCCAGTCAATTCACCTCTTTTTCTCAGCTGATTTTTGTAAACAAATACATATTGTATTAAGTAATCAAGATGACAAATTCGCTACAGTTCAAAGTTCAAATAGTAACCATACTTTTGTCCAATACTTCCCATTTCCCACTTTCGTTCCATATTTCCAATCAGTGTTGTAAATAACGGTATGCGGTTATCAGACGGACATAGTACCGCCAAGCGATTAATCGGAAATAATTGGCTATAATAAAAAATAATTGGCCGATTAATTGATAAAATTTGTGACGGTTTGACTACCACCAACGACTAATTAGTCTAAACGGATGTTTTTTACAACACTGCTTCCAATTCCCATAGCTTGGAATTACACGGGGTGGGATTTGACGGGTATGGGAATCCACTTTTTCAAAAGTGGGAACCCATATATATGGGTACATACGGGATTTATTATGAGAATTTGCTGAAATGAGTGTTCAGTTGTACCATGGGATTAATAGTAGGAAATTCTATTTTTCTTTCTAAAATGTTTCAATTTTGATTAATGAACAATAACGTAATGAATACTAATATAAATAAAATACATCATATTCAATAAAATGCTGAATTTTAACGTGGATAAAATTATGAATTTACAAAATAATAATATAGCCAAAATATTATAATTAAATATTAAATAGTATTACAACAATACAAATTTTGTATCCAAGTAATCTTTTTTTAGAAAAGTATCCAAATAATTATTAAATTGCAAGCATCAGCTGCTATTATAAATTATAAAATAATAACAATTGTAAATGTCAAGATGAAGTTGCCATTATAAATTCTTAAAATAATAATTGTAAATGTCAGGATGAAGTCCCTGACATTTAAAAGTTTATGCAAAAGGTCTCTGGGTCATCACCCCTTCGTACCAGTACCAGTTCGTACCAGTCCAGTACACTCTTTCTTCTTTGTCCATGCATCAGTTTCTTTTACTAGCACCAGTCTGTACTAGTCTGGTACGTTTGTACCAGCACCAGCCCATACTAGTCCGGTACACTTGTACCAGCATCAGTCCAGTACGCTTGTACTAGTACCAACCTGGTACACAATTGTGCTTGATGAGCTTATATTTGAATTCCTAAAACTTATCCGACCAAGATAATTTTAGTGACCATACATGAATCACACAGAAACTTATCCGATCAAAGTGGCATCATTAGAAGACCCCCTAAAAACTATCGAGAAACTAGCATCACACAAAAACATGAATCATGAATTCTTATTTGAGTAAAAGAAAAAGAAAAAATCAAAACCAAAAGAAAAAAATAACGATCAGAGAATACAATGTTATCTATTATATCGTCAGGTATGAATACAAATATGTTATCTAATTAAACGACACAATCATGAAAGCAATATTACCACATTCACATAATTTACAAAGCACACCCTCAACCTTAATATATTTACAATTTGGCCCCTCAATTTAACAGCAACACAAAGCATTCAGTAAATACCAAAAAATGCAACAATGCTATAACAAAGATTTTCATTTACAGCCAAGTGTTCTGAAGCCGCCTTTGTTGTTCTATAGAAAGGTGGAGATTAAGAGACTAATAGTATCAGTAGAAAAATGTCTCTGTGCTTTCGCTGTTAAATCATAGACTAATAGTTATCACCATAGTAACATGATTCGTCTTTTATTCGCGAATAAAACGCGAATAAAACGTTTTTCAGAGGTTACCGAACCGCGAACTTTTACCGATTTATTCGTGAAAAAAACGCGTATAATACATATTTTGCGAATTATTCGCGTTTTAGTCGGAAAGTTCGTCGCATTTTTCTCTCCGTAATCCGTGCATTGTAGCTATTTCACACTTCAAAGCAACACGTGGGTAAAGCTGTGCCACTTGTTTTTGAGAGAGACACACAATTTTTAATTTTGAAAGGACTAAGTGGGCCCTCCCCCCACGTGACCACCATCTTACATCAAAAATTTAATTTTTTAAGCAGATTTTGAATGTCAAATAGAGGCACAGTTTCTTCTTTTTTGCCTCCAATTTTTTTTTTTAAATGTTGAAAATTAAAAAAATTAAAATATATAATCCGAATCATTCCCGAATTATACTCAAATCACGAATTTTTGACTCTGCCAAACTGAACCCGAATAATTAATTTGTCACTATGATTACCACAAGTCATACTATCACAATACAAATGCAAATTGTGACCATATCGGTGGCACGGATCAATCTGTGTGAAAATTGTCCACAATTAGAAATATTTACTAACAAAATCACGCACACTCTAGTAGAGAACAATTAATAAAATTATATAAATTGAAAGGTAAATTTGCCAACCTCTTCGAGCTAGTGCTGGAGAGCAAGCTTTTGTGATTTCTCATTCTTTGACAAACTTTTTCCAACCTAATAAAACATATCAGAGAAACTATTAAGTACAAATATACATAATACAAGAATGTAAAGTAGATGAAAATTTGCTCTAATGTTAAATTTTTTAATTTAGTGCTCGGTACTGGAAGTAGTCAACTGATAAAAATTGTTTTCCAATCTAATTGTTGGCCTCTACGAGTTCATATTGAGCTGGTCAGGTTTGGCTTCAGTGCAGTACCTATACATATTGGCCTACTAATTTTGCAATATTATCTTCATACCAGCACAAGAAAATAATGTTGCAAAGAAAACATCATCAATTTTGTCAATTTTTCTGTAATGAAAACAAACTAATTATGTACTATTTCAGAATTTTAGTTCTTCACTGTTTCATACTTGTTCTCTTTCATAAAATAGGCTTACATAACTTATCCATACATGAAAAATTCGAAAGACAAATTTAAATAAAAATTGGAAATTATAAATAACCATCTCGACAGTTCTCTTTTTTTTCTCTTGCTACTTGTGATCGTACCTAGTCATTGCTAGCATTACTTGTAAAAATGATATCTTATTTTGCCAAATCAGCTTTATATTGTATTGTTAATGTACATTCAACACACTTGTCAGATCCTCAAATTCAACTCCTCAAGTTTCTGAAAATTAATTAAAATTTCCAGTCAACCCCTAATACACAAGAAAACTCAAAGATTCAGTCCATTATCTACATTTTGTACAAATTGAAGAAACTAAAGAGAGAGAGTGAGAGAGCATACCATGAATGGAGAGATGGAGAGAAGTAGAGCGACATGAGCCTGGGAGGCCGCACGAAAGACCTGTCGCACGATGTGGGCAAGAAATAATTCAGTCCGACTAAATTTTAGTTTTCCGACGAATTTATGCTGTGTGGGGGCAGGAAGCTGGGAACAGGATAGGAATGGACGGGAAAAAAACGGAGCAACCGAACGGGCGTCAGAATTATAATTGGAATTATTTCAAAACCCATCCGTTCCCACACATCCGAACATGCCCTACACCAGTCTACCACCAAATGAAACGAAATATTTTTTATTGTGAAGCATTAAGGACGAACTATGATATTTTATATTAACAACTTTTTGAGTAACTTAGGTTATTTAGTAAACACTTGAGTTATTTATGTGATGTTATGATTATAAGTTTTTGTATAATTGTGCTATCAACTTATCATTACACATATCCAATTATTTATAGATAAATATCTTATTTAAAAAAAAAAAAACATATATGAATTTCTTCATATGATAAATGAGAATGTCAAATTGTGCGTTAAAATATAATCAATTAGTCGTAAAATGATTAATAGCTGGTGCTACTATGTCCATCCACCAAATACATACCGTTTTTTTTTTTCCGACAAAATTTAAAGAAAGGTAAAAAGGCATAACTAAGGCTGGTTAAAGAAAAATATTGTTGTTGCATGTTCTTGAAATAATGGGTCTGGTTAAAAGCTCACTTCATAAGGCCTGTATCTTAAAAACTCAAAACCTAATTTGTAAAAGGCGTATTCAAGGCTCCGGCCATATTACATTTATTAAAAGCCCATAAATATTCTTCTACCAGACTATCAGTAATCTATTTTGAACTTTTATTAGTAAAGGGTAATATATATATAGTGTAAACGTTTTTTTTAAAATGAAAACATTGCTTCCTTTGCTTCGTAATTACATAATTAAAGTGTTATAAATAAAAAAAGGACACAAAAGAATATTAATCTACTATTGTTGACATTTAATAGCCTGTTAGTTTAAAGACTAAAGAGTAACGAATGATATGATGAAAAAATCATCACATGAGCCGATAATTTTTTCATGCTCCATTGTACGGGTCCGGATCCCCTGAAGTAACCCAACTTTTGGGTTTTGGATCGAGACCGTCCGATTCGAATCCGTCGCTCGAGATTGCTTTGGGATTCGAATTCCTTGCTCGGGATATGTGCGCTCCATTTCAGATGAATTGTCACGGATTTGAATCGGACGGTTCTGATCTAAAATCCAACAATTGGGTTACTTTACTTGATCTGAACTCCCATTGTACAACAAGGAAAAATAGATCTTAGTGTTGCCACACTGTTAGTCGGAAAACAAATATGAAACATAATCCACTGTGATTCTGTGAATATTCTATATTAGATATTTGAAATTCAGAATTTATGTAAATATTTACCTCATTGTTTGACTAATAACGATTCAACTGGTACAGTTCAGTACCAGCCTGTACCATCATACTAATCGAGGGATTTTGATGATTTTTTTTTTTGATGGTAAGAAGGCAATTGCCTATCTTACGATTTTGGATTGATAAAAAAGTTAATTACAAATAAAGAGTCTTAAAGCCCTAGTGTCCACAGTCCTATACATCACTGATATATTACACGTATGATTGCATTGGTAATTCTATTTGAAAACATCACATCAAATAGGCCCTTATAATCTAGAACTACTTAAGTCTCAGCAATTCGTAAACCATCTGATAATTTCCTGGTTTGTTTCACTGACTAAAAAAAATAGTGAGAGTTTTCCTTTTATCAGTGAAAATGCGTCTGTTGCGTTCGCGCCATAACTCCCACAGGGCCGCTGCCCATGCTGTCTTCCAGATCCTTCTTATTGACATTTCTTGCGCCAGGTCTCCCACCCTCCATAAGTGTATGTGGTTCCGTATGCCATTCGGTATTGCACCAAGGTTGGCAGCCACCATTAAGCATTTCCAGAATTGTAAGGAAAAGGGCATTCCCAGAAGATGTGCTTTCCGGTTTCTAACAACCGACCCCCACACAATACACAACCCTCCGTTACTTGGCACCCCCTTCTCCTTAGCATCGCCCTTGTCAAAAGTTTATTTTTTAGTAGAACCCACAAGAAAACTCTGACCTTAGGTGGTGCTTTCGTTGACCATAACCGTCGCTGGTATGGACACCTGATTCCCCTGTTGTGCAACATTTTATAAGTGGATGATGTTGTGAATTGATGAATTTTTCTTTTTATATTTTGATGTTTTGTTTAGTATTGCTTAATGAGTAGGAAATTTTTTCTGTTTTGATTCTATTTGTCACAAAATTGTTTTGGAACGTATAGCTGAAAAATGATTATATTACAATAACAAACAAAGAAACAACAACTGTCAATACTGGTAATATGATTGTACACTATATAGTTTATAGCAGAAAAAGTTTTAATTCTAAAAATCATAGTTGTAATTAGAGTTTTGTTGGAAGTCAAAATCCATGGAAAGACATAGAGATAGTGAGGAGTTATTACTAGATCACTGATTAATACAAAGCAAATCTAAATTAAGGTTCTTCTAAGTTTTGAATACTTTGACATCTTTGTCCCTCACCTTATGAGTTATGATGGACTTGTATTTCAAAATTACGATCAAGCCCACGATTTTTAATCCATTGTCATTTATTTTGGTTTTGGAGAGAAGTAGAACAACTTCTTTTATTCCACTTTTGCCTCTTGGATGTTTTCTGTACTTGCCTTATAATCTTTCTATAAATCAGATCATAAAATAAGAACTTGAATCTGGAGCCAAATTTGAGGTTTATGCTCTTAACTCATTCTTTTAACCCAAGATACTACTTAAAATGTTTACTGGTACCATCTCTGGTACCAAATCACTTACAACATATCACCTAAACATGTCTATCATCAAAATATAGTAAAAGATACCAAAATAACAGATTATGGTCAAGTAATATGAAGGTGATATTTTAGTCATAATATATCAAATTCATAGTTTTGATAATAATTGTCAGGAAAAATCACAATACCCATTGTAACAGGCTAACAGCCAAAGCTAATATAAATTTGCAAATTAGCACCCAAACATTCCACATATACAATTTAGTCAATAAATAAGTACGATTAAGGACACTAGGAAAGTGAATTAAGTAAAACATAAGCACATGAAACATAGTTCTGATAATACCAGTCAGAATTTCCATAACACCAACATAGTTTCCAAAATATCAAACATACAACTGAAAGTTATATGACTGATATTATCAGAAAAAAATTGGCCAATCAATCCTGCATAGAACAGATGGAAGCAAACGTACTTAATTCTACCCCGAAACACAAAATAATAAGGTGTTGTCTTCCACTGCTGAAGAAGGCCTTCTCTCCTCTAACATCTTTCATGGTACCCTTCAATCATTAATATAAAAAAGCAACCATTCCTACCAAATTTCAACAATAATATATAGTACATAGCGAATATGAGCAAATCCAGAAATCAAGTAAAAGAAAGCAAAGACAGACCAGAGAACCAGACTTTGGTCTAGTGGCAAAGGCAATGCTCTCCTCATGGGAGGTCAAACCCGAAAAAAGTAATCCTTTATGAATATTAAATAGTTGGATGACTTGACCTTCAACTTTTACTCAAAAAGAAAACAAAGATAGACAAGAAAATTTACAAATACAGGTATACACCAGATAAACTATGTTCATAATTCAAAATTGCCTGCACATTAGTTAGGAAAATGTCTATGCTTTTTTTTTTTATTATAGGGGAAAATAGTCTTATCAATTGATTTTTAGCCTTTTGTATTCAATTGTTTTGAAAGTTAGTGGCTTTAAATGTCTACTAACGATTCCATTGATAAAGTAACATTTAAAATTTTGAAGCCACCAATTGAAAGGATAAATCATTTATGCCTCTCCTGTGAATAAATAAATAATACCTTTTAAGGTGTATTTCGAGTATTATTATTTGAAGATTATTCTAGAAATAATTGTGATCATGCTAATTAACTGGCCTTGATCAATAAGCAACAAATTGCCTTTCTATCCTTATTACCCTTGCTCATGAATGTATAAGTGGCAATAAAAAAAAATTAGCTATACCTTGGATTTCATGTGAGTCTATGCATGTTGTATTGTTGGAATTCAGATCCTCTCCAGTACCGTAATAGGGAATCTTTTACAATTATTGGATCTGGACCGTTCTTTTTAACTTGGCACGAATCTCAAAGTCCAATAATACTGCCCTCTATGGTTACTCAAATCTCAAACCGTAAAGTGAGGATAATCCTCTGCAATATACAAACTCCTTTTGAAGAGGAGCAAGGGTAGAATGGCATTTTGACACCTACCCTTTTAATTTCTCCTTTTTTTTTTGGTCAATAGTTTTGTCTTCTTTTGTTGGTCTAAATTTTCAAATACATAGTAAGGTAGCTACAATCTTCCATAGCTAACACTTTACACGTGAAAATGAGTTCAATTCTATCACGCATCCGACTTATTAAAATATACCAAGATATCACAAGCATTTACATGATAATTAAACACTAGAATAGATGCTAAGTTAGCCGATATATAGAAGCATCATTGCACTTAATATTTGGGAGACAAAGTTGGCTAGTTCAAAGAATTTGCCTGAGCTATCGCAAGTAAATTAAAAATTTGCATGCGCAAAATTTGATGGACCGAAAGCAATGAATTCGGTATAAATTAAAATTTGCATATAGTTTTAATTTATCCATCTCGGTGCATTAAAAAAATATACAAAAATCATGTTTTTTTACATCTTTACATCAAAATTTATGCGAGTACGCTGAATTTTTTTACAAGTATATGTCATCTACTTATATACAAAATTTTAATGCGTTGCGATGATCAATAATTAATGTACAATTTAAATTTGTACATAATTTATCATTTCCGGTGCATCGATCAAAACGTGCACACGTGTTCTCAATTGCTTTTGCTAGTGTCCGGACGAGCATTTAGTAATCATTCTCCGAATAATAGTTAACCCTCGACTCGAGTTAATAAAAAAGAAAAAAAAAAGAGAAAAGGAAATAAAATAATGAGGAGAATAAATTTCTTACATTGTAACTTGTAAATTAGAAGGGAACAAATAAAAAAAAAACAAAAAAACAAAATGAACATCTCACTTTGTCCCCTCTCTCCCTTTCTCAAATCCAATTTGAGAGCAAGTGTCGTTTGTCTCTCTGTCTGTCCCAATATTTTATAATTAGTCCTTTAAAAAATTCTCAAATTTTAGTAATATTCTTTTAAAAGTGTTAGAAATAGATAGAAACAGTGTTTCCAGTGTAAATAAAAATTGAAAATTCTTTTCCAAGCCAACTTTAGACATGCAGTTGTACTTGCACCACACCTGAACAACAGATGGTACGAATAATTCGATCCTGAACATATCTATGCACATAGCTATAATTATAATAATTAATTAATTACTATGGCACTAGAAAGTCATAATCATAGATAACAAGGCGTGTCGTATTAAACAAATATGCTGATTGGGTGGGTATGGAGGGATCATTAAACAAAGGCAAGTGACAAGATACCGGAATGGTGAATTTATAGGAATCCGTATCCTCTCAGGTACCTGACTCAACACAATTGAAACGGACGGCCCAGATTTACTCTCAGCTGATCCTTGCTCGGGATGACAGAGGGGGGCAGTATTATTTGTGCTTTGAGATTCGTGCCAAATTAAAAAGAATAATTGTGGATCATCCGATTCAATTGTACTCAGTCCGGTAACCTGAGAGGATGTGAATTCAATTTATAGAGTACGTATCCTCTGAGATATCTCATATTTTGCGTGACCAACGTGTCCGGTGCCTATTCGGGGATACCGCAGGGCCAGTATTATTTGAGCTTTGAGTTCATGTAGAACGTATTTGAACGGTTGAGATTTTTCGAAAAGTCACGCAAAATATGAGATATCTTAGAGGATGTGAATTCGAATTTATATCTATGTATTATGTTATGAGTTCAGATCCAGTAAAGTAACTCAATTGTTGGATTTTAGATCGAGATTGTCTTATTCGAATTCGTGACAATCCATTCAAAGTAAAGTGCACATATCCCGAGGAAGAAATTCAAATCCCGAAGCAATCTCGAACGATAAATTAGAATTGAACAGTCATGGTCCAAAACTCAAAAGTTGAATTACTTCAGGGGATCCGGACCCTTATGTTCTCCAACCAACCCATACCTGTCGAACTACTTCGGTTTGTACAAAAAAGAATCAAATATGAGATATTTTTTGGGCGGTGTCGTGTCGCTGGAGTTTGATATTATAATATACAAGGAACCTGCAGAACTAAATCTTTTTTTCGAACATTTGATCAGATGCATTGATTGTATCCATCCATTATTTAAAGCTAAATATGGTCGGTTTAAATATCTTGATATTTAATGAATATTTTTAAAATCAAATAACATAATGGAATCATTTGATTTGATGTAATCTATATTATCTTTTACACGCACA
The DNA here is from genome assembly GCF_964058835.1 of Carex rostrata. Taxonomy (NCBI): domain Eukaryota; kingdom Viridiplantae; phylum Streptophyta; class Magnoliopsida; order Poales; family Cyperaceae; genus Carex; species Carex rostrata. Next base: position 12,356,290 of record NC_135925.1, on the reverse strand, counting down.
TAATAATATTATAACAATTTAAATTGTTTTGATTGTAATCAAGACCGTGAAAAGTTCGTCTACAAATTATTGCAATAATATTTTATAAATTTTTAATGTCGTAATAAAATAGCACAGATTATGTTCAAAATATATTTTGATTTTAATTTTGAGTTTTTGAAATTTTAAAAATACAAAGATAGTGAAAGCTTTCCCCAAATTGATAACGTTACCGCTAGGGGTGACAAAAAAGCTCGTAATTCGTGGTTCAATTATGATTCGCATCTGACTCGTTTGCTAATAGCTCGCTTGTTACTGAACTGAGCTGTTAACGAGCCAACTCGGTTTGGAATTAACGAGTTCAAGTTGGAGCCTTGTTTACTCGCCAGCTCGGCTAGGTATCAATTTGTGAATTTGTGTGCATTTTATACTATCTAGTTCAGTTTAGCTCGATCCAAAAACTTTGTAGAATTCATTTTCTTTTTAAAACAAGATCGAGCAAGACTTAGCGAGCTAGTTCGTCAGCTCGCAAGCTAGCTCAGACTGACTTGTCATAATTTCAAACTGAGATTATACCTTAGATGTCCTAGATCTAACTCGCTCAACTGTAGCTCAGTTCAAAATTAACAAGCTGAGCTAGAATCTAACTCAGACCGAGCTAGCTGGTTGCCACATCTAGTTACGGCATATCAGAAAACAATTATTTAGTATAAAATCGTTCTTGATTTGCCACTCTTTTCCCCCCTTGAAAGAATCCATTTCATCCGTGCATTAGAAGTAACGCTAGTACTACAAACTTGCAATTGACAAGCAAACAAGGCGTGACCGCAAATCAGCAGCATAATTCCAGGCTTCCAGCTGATTGATCAAGTTGATCGCGTCAAACAATCCAACATACCAAGTGCGTATCCTCTGAGATACCTCATATTTTGCTTGACGTGTCCGGTGCCTATTCGGGAAAAGCGCGGGGACAGTATTATTTGAGATTTGAGATTCGTGCAGAATGTATTTGAACGGTCGAGATTCTCCAAAAAGTCACGCAAAATATGAGATATCTCAGAGGATCCGAATTCCTCAGTCGATCGTATCTAATTAAGTCGACGTCGGACCCACACGCCTCAAGAGCGTGTACACATCTCCTATGCTGTGTCCCCATCACCACTCAGGGCGCCATCTCACCTCTCGCGACGCGTTGTGCTGTGCCACGTCCCCCTCATTAATTTTAACGGATTCTTTCTTTTCATTTTCTTTTCTCCGTGTAGACCCGCTCTGGCCTCTGGCTCTGCTGCTTCGCAGCAATTAAATTAAAATATTCCACAGGTACAGTGGCCATCATTGTCAATCAAAGACGTAAACGGCTACATGAAAATGCTCTGCCTTCTGATCATCTCTGGATAAATCGATGCGGTTTTCGTGTAGAAGTATGTAAATAGCGCATTGTTTTGCCCGCAACAGGAACATTTGCACATTTTTCTCCACCTTTTCTCTTCTGATTCGGCTCTGATTATTTCTTTTTCTCCTTGCCATTTTCCCCCGAGCTCCCATAATAATGTATAAATATGTAAGCTTAAGTTAGTTTTAGTTTTAGAATAATATTCCTATAATTCATAGTTCTTAGGAATGAAATGAGTCCGATATTGAATATAATTTATTACTGTTTAGATGTTTAAATTGTTTTTATGTTTCATTGCGGGCAATGGAAATATGAATTTATATTCTTAAAATGAATAAGAATTATTTGAATGAACACGGTTACTTCCTGTCTAATATTATAATAACCGTAGTGACCTGTGTGATTAAACTTTACTTTAACAAAATTTATAATATGTTTTACATTGCGAACTATTAAAGTTTGCTTATAAATTGACAAACTAAACTAGCTGAAGACCTGAAGTAACGTGTGGTTTCGAATATGTTGACTATTTAAGTCTTTGTGAAACCTTTTGTACCGACCAAGCTAGTAAGAACACCAAATATATTTGGAGCCGACATTTTTATTTTTACTCCATTAAAAAATTATTTTAATAAGAATAACCAAAGTTTAGTAATAATTTTAAAAATACCCCACCCGTGAAATTTTTTCACGGGTTGGAATTTTAATTCCAATTTTTTTTTTTATAAAACATAAATTTGTTTTTATTTTTTGTATTGAAATATTAGAAATGTTGGATATATTTATTTGAAAATAGATGGAATACAATATAATTTGATTTATTAGAAAGACTGTAACAAATAACCCGGATCAATATTTTTCAGGCCGAATTTTTCGCGGCTGTAAAAAAAATTAATATATTTCTTTGTGTTATTGGAAAAAAAATAAAAATGCTTAGATTCTGAGTTATTGATTCTAGTTCAAAAGTCACTTCTATGTAATCTAGAAAATATTGTGATCCTTCTAGGACATTTAATTTATAAAAAGTTGTATCTATTTTGAGAATTCTTTCTGAATAATAATTATTAAATAACTTAAAGTTTTTGTTTTTTTTTCAAAAATAGATACAACTTTTCATAAATTAAATGTCCTAGAAGGATCACAACATTTTCTAAATTACATAGAAGTGACTTTTGAACCGGGATCAATAACTCAGAATCTAAGCATTTTTATTTTTTTCCAATAACACATAAAGAAATATATTAATTTTTCTTACATCCGCGAAAAATCCGGGCTGAAAAATATTGATCCGGGTTATTTGTTACAGTCTTTCTAATAAATCAAATTATATTGTATTCCATATATTTTCAAAGAAATATATCCAACATTTCTAATATTTCAATACAAAAAAAAAATACAAAAAAATTTCTATTTTATAAAAAAAAATGGAATTAAAATTCCAACCCGTGGAAAAATTTCACGGGTGGGGTATTTTTAAAATTATTACTAAACTTTGGTTATTATTATTAAAATAATTTTTTAATTGAATAAAAATAAAAATGTCGGTATTTGGAGTTACCTACTTGGAATATAATTAAACTAGAAAACATCAATTCTATTTTCTAATTTGCAAGTTGAAATTTTATTCAGTAGATTTGAACAAATTACATTTTATTGATGTTAACATACACTAGTGGAGAACTAACAATCATGAACGGTCAAAAACAGATAACAGAAACAGACCTATGGGTGTTCTTGATCCAGGGAGTTACTGATAGTACCTCTAATCAGGATCGGTCGAAGAGCCGTTCTTGTTTATACAATAAGGAATGGTCAATTAATAAGCCATTCATGTTTATGAAATCAGGAATGATCGTTTATAAAAAATCATTCCTAATATAGTCTGAACTATCAGGAACGATCATTTATAAATAGCCGATCTTGATAGGTCACTATCAAGAACAGACCTTTATAAACAACCGTTCCTGATTGTCTAGACTCTTTTAGAAACATCTCTTTAATAAATAATCGTTCCTGTTTCTAAGGTCGGCCCTTTACTTTATTCGTTCTAGATATATATCAGTATCGTTTTTTTGTTATGTTCGATCTTGATGTGCTGATACTAAAAGTGCATTTTGCATTTTCCACTAGTGGTAATATAAAATTTTCTAGTAATACCATGCATTTGCTTGGGGCTCCAAAGTCCAATTCTTATACTCCTATGGCTCTCGTTTAAGACGTGAGGTATTCTTATTCCTATCCGGGGATATGGTTATCTCATGGCTCTTTTTTGCTCTTTCCTAACCTTTTAGCTATCCCCAAAAAACCTCACACTAGCGCCGCCAAAATGGCCACTACAACCACCAAATACTGTTTCCTCTCCCCTCTCCAACACCACCAGTCTCTCCTCCAAGATCTCTCTCGCATAGTTCTCCTCCTACCAATCCCTGGAGAAGACCTCCCTTCTAGAAATCACCTCATCACCTTGCTGATGATAAGATATGGGGGAGGGGGGGGGGGGGGGGCGAGCTACCTTCCATCTGGTATCTCTTCACATCTCTAGATTGGCTTTTCTCAGATGAACCCATTCTGGATTCCGAGTTATGGGAAGTACATCATAGCATCACCATGACTAAGTGGTGTGCTTTGAGAACAGCCCACAGGCTTACCAATCCCACTCGTGAGGTTATAGTCATAAAAGATTTTCCTTTAGACTTTTGGCATGAAGTCTATTTTCGACAAGCTACTGCAATGATGGGAAAACTGATTCAAATAGATCCAGTGTGTATGAATGGGACTACAAAATCCTATACTCGCATTGTTCTCGAATGCCATGACTCAAGTCTAATCCCAAGTCGCTTATACGTAGCTCACGATGATGTTTGGACCCTATGCCGAATTCACAGGGAAGGAACGGAGCCCACATCCCCACCGGGGGATAAGCCACCTCCAGATGACCCCCTGGATATCTCAGATCAATCCTCCAATAGCTCGGGGTCAGACCAAGGAGGGAACTGGGCAAGAAGATTTCCCCAATTTACGAATATGCACGATATGATCCTCAGATACCCAAACCCGGCAAGAACTGGGGCGGCGGTAGCCACCTTGGCCTCCTTACAGGATTGGTCTATGGAGGCCAGCAATAGACCGGATGCAGGGCATGAATTACCACCCAAAAGGCAGGAGAAAGAGGACGCTTGGGACACCTGTACAAAAAACAAATTGTACCCATCTGCATGAGTGCAGGAAAAAAGCAAGAAGGAATACTACAGGACACTACAAGAATGTTGCATCACTCATATGACCTCCCAATGAATACTGTTTCCAGAAGCATCCGAGAAACGACAAGGAAATCCTTTGCCAACAAAACCCTAATTGCATCAGCAGGGACCCTATATAAATCCATTTTGGGAAAGCCGCCATACCATAATTTACATCTAAAACCAAGGAAAAAAAATACCCTAACAGCCCAAGCATAAACCATCATTATCCACAGTCACTACACCCAAAACCTAGATCCTGCACCATGTCGTTTTTCACTAAGGAGGATGAGGAATTGATAGAGAAATTCATTGGCCTAAGCACAGCAAATCATCAGTGCCCAGTGGTCAACATCCCAACCTCAGCCACCACAAGCACTGACTGGGGTCGGTGCATCCTAGCAAAAGTGATCACAGATAGGGTGGTTCAAGATGGTCCATTTGCAGCAGCCATGATCAATGTGTGGGGGGCGGACCCGACCACCATAATACGTCCAGTGGCAAGAAAATGCTATGTCATTGAACTAAACAATGAGGAGGATCTGGATAAGGCTCTGATGGGAGGCTTGTGGACCTACCGTGGAGATGTAGTGGCAACAAAACAGGTATTCTCTCAACTAGAATTGAAACTCGAGTTGGTGGGGTATGTGGACGCGTGGGTCCAGCTCTATAACATCCCTTTTAACTGTTTGAATGAGGAAGGGATCCAAGTGGTGGCAAGAGCAATTGGAACATCGGTTTCGGCACCAGTGCAGGGGTTTGTGAATGGCCATCATTTTGTTAAAGTTAAAATCATGCTAGACCTAAAAGAACCACTAGTGGTATGGGCCCTATGGAGGTGCCACAATGATCGAACCTATGCTGCAAAAGAGGTGACCTTTGAGCTTTTCACCAAATATTTCAAAGCAATTGAGTGAAACCATGCTATCCAACAAGGGAAAAGAGATGGGGAATAGAGCTCAGGCACCAATTATGCAAAATAATACTGCTGCCTTACCGGATCTGACCCATTATAGATGTAAGGTGGATGGCTCTTGGACGCATAATTGGGAGGGGGACTGGGAATTGTGGTGCTGCTAGGAGAGGAATTGCAGGAAGACATATCTAAGGGGGTGAAGGTGTTTACTCCAATGTAGGCAAGGGCTCTGTTGGAAGCGGTACAACGCATGATAATCTTAGGAGTAGCGGACTGCCACTTTGAAACTAATAACAAGAGTTTAGCTGAAGCCGTCATGGCTTTACAGACTCCTCTAAAAGTGGACTGGACAACATTTAGCTATAGGAAAGTTATGCAAATATGGAAAATTTTTAAGGAGAACAGAGGCTACAGGTGCTCTAAGATCCCAAGATGCCAACTGGAACTGACAGACAGACTGGCGAAGAGGGGCACTAAAGAACAGTGGAATTTCAAAACATCCACCTACCCGATTCTGTTATTCTCAGATGGAGTTACATAGTTTTTGATAATAGATAGGGAAATAGGATAGTTTTGGGATATCTAAGGTTTGTTTTGGTTGTTTTAGCCTTTAGTTTAAGCATTGATTTTCTCTACTCTATCAAGAGACATGCTGTAAGAGATCTTTATTCAATATTTGAAATGAAAGCCTAAGGGCGTTTTAACTGGAAAATATATATATACATCATTCCTATTTATCCACTATTTTGTTATCCATTGTTTTGGTAATTGAAATTCTAGTGAAATATAAATTGCCACGTCCCAATTATAATACTGCCATAGATTTTTTTGTATGGTACAATTATATATCCGTGTAGACCCTCCTGTGGCTGCATCCCCAGACGTGAGACACACTGTCCTCATTCACAAGCTGGTCCAAGTTGTACTTCCAATAGTTTAAATATTTACACTAGTGCCGTCTCTCTCCACTCATTAGCGTGCTTAATGTTAATTAGTATGAGATTATGAGATTATGAGATTATGTGGCATTCATTAGACGAGCATGCCGATCTGTTTGCTGTTTGCTGTTGAACAGCATGAGAACTGCAATTAATGTCGGCCAGGTGGTTTATCCCTGACGATGGCAAAGGATCCTAGGTGTCACGTGGACTCGATCCACCTTGACTTCTTAACCTTGAAACTTATTTTTCTGTGAATAAATATTTTTTTACATGATAGAGCAATGTGATAATATATATATAGCTCGATCGTCTAATAATATTTGAATTATTACTTGACAGCCGTTGTTAGGGTTTAAAAAAAAAAATTGAATTATTAATGCAATAAGTATTATGATGATGTATCAGAAAGTTATCTTATTACTGTAGGTATTATTGATATCATATACATAGATAGTAGTAATTAGAGGGAAAAATGTGCTAAATATTTCTTAGAGTGAGTTTAGATGCTACCTCAAGAATAATAAGAATAATATTAATCTGGAGTTAGCGTTATTTCTTCGCTAATACTAGAAATAGTTCTATTTTTAGAGTGATCCAAACGTAAAATAGTAGAGAATAATAATAACTAACTCAAAAACAGTACTAACCTCATGTTATTTTTGACGATCCAAACACACTCTTATAGATTGAAAATATTCAATTTTGTTCTTTAAATTTTCAACTTATTATAAAAAAATACTATTAATCGTCATCATAAAATAAAAGTTACTGAACACTTATTTATCCAATCCCCTCCTATTTCAACTTTCAAATTTTGTCCTTAGTCATACAACTATTCAAGATTCTTGTTACTTCAGAAAATATATCTTAATTTTGTTTCATATATTTTAATCATTAATTAACTCTGTCTGTGTAGTTTCTACACAGCCTATCTCAAGTCATAAAAAAGAAGAGTTCGTGGTAGGCTTGACGAGTCATCGGTAAAAAAAAAAATAGCCTCTTTTTGGAAATAAAACTCTCAATTCGTGCAGGAATAATACTAAGATGTGTGACCTCCTGGGAAGTCACTGTGTTGTTGATTCTAGTTGAGTTTCATTTCTATCCTATTCTAACTTGTTTAAGAATAAAAGCGAAGAAGAAGAAGAAAATATTTCAATCATTAATTGAGAAGATTGACTATTAATTGTTTATAGAGGTCCAATCCCCTAAAGGTCACACTTTGTAAATTCTCTAGAAAAAAAAAATGATATATATATGATGATACAATATTCTTAATTTATCCTTTTCTCGCTGTCTTTGTTTATAAATTCAATTGTTCAAATAAGAAGAAGAAAATACCAAATTAAGCTTTGATTTTGTTTACTGCGTGAAATTCTACAAATAAACATGAGAGGACAAATTGTCCAAACGAGCTGGAGCTTGGAGTCACAGGGTTGCTCACTAGCTCATATTGCGGCCCCATTTCGTGCCACGTGTCAAAGGCGGTTTGGTGGGACCCGCTAAGCCCGTAACTATTCTACTGCAAACATTATCCGCTAACCAATTAACTCTTCTTCCCTGGCTAGCGCCAGTGCGTATCCTCTGAGATATCTCAACTTTTGCATGACCGACGTGTCCGGTGCCTATTCGGGGGTGATATAGGGTCAGTATTATGTGTGCTTTGTGATTGGTGCAGAACGTATTTAAACGGTTGAGATTTTCCATAAATCACGCAAACTTTGAGATATCTCAGAGGATACGATTGGGCTAGCGCGGGGATAGTACTGTACCTGTTTCCTTTCTTCTCAAGTCTTGATCTAATATTTTCAAGCTGCATCGTTTCATGTAGCAGTTCCCTGTTGGCCTTCATCAACTGACCTGTTACATTCTCCGCTCATATGAAGTGTTTCATTAGGAACTAACATCATTTCTTCATATTTTAAAGAGAGCCGCCCGCCATCCTCGAAGCGACTCTTCTTCTCTTATCAATCTCCACGTGTCCCTTGTTACACGTGTCACAAGATGGAAGAATCTGTTCAGAATTCGGACATTGACACGTGTCATATCACAGTTCCATCAGTTAGTATATATATTAGTCGAGCACTCTCTGAAACCAAGACATTGAAAATTGTTCAAAGGAAAATCAAATCATCGAGTCCGTCTCCTTTTGCCTCCTCTGTTCTAAACAAATGACCCATTTACCAAAACGAAAATTTCTATCTTTACCAGCTGTGTATCCATGCGAGGCCATCTCGCCTGACACTCTCCTCCCTTCTCTCATCTCTCTATGCCGTGAAATCCTTGCAAAGCGGGTTTCGGGTTTGTATCCAATCCACCGACGAGTTGTTCTCGAAGCCGTTCGGGAGGTTGGCCTCCTTTTGGTTTTCTTCGAGGAAGTTTTCAGTTCCGGATTCGGGGACCTCCCTGAGTCGGCAGTTGTGTGTTTGTTGGAGCTCCATTTCGCCCTACAAAAAATCCAGTTCTTGCTTCACGACTGCGGCCAGAGGGGTGCCCGATTTTGGATATTGATGCGGTCGAATTTGGTGCTATCAGAGTTTCGGGTTCAAATACGATCCATTGCTACTGCACTTGATGTGCTACCATTGGAGTCTATTGATGTCTCTCCTGAGGCAAAGGAGCTGGTACGGCTTCTATCAATGCAAGCATGGACAGTTGAGATTGAGCTCAGTAAATGCGACGATCTGGCAATTCGAACTGTTCGCTCAGTTCTTAACCAATTCAAAAGAGGTCTCGACCCGGATCAACTAGACCTTAAACGGGTGTTGGACCATTTGCAAATCCCTAACTGGTCTGATTGTGATGATGAGCTTTCATTCCTAGAACAGGAGCTTTTTACATTCATGGAGGAAGGGGATAATAATGAGGTACCTTTACTAGGTAGCTTAATTGGTTTCATGCTCTATTGTAGGGTTGTAATATTCAATTCGATGGATTTTAAACGGTCTGAGAGAAAAGAACCGACAACCCGTTTGACATCCATTGATTGGCTGAACCCAGAGGGTTTACAATGTCCAATCTCACTTGAGCTCATGACTGACCCGGTTATGGTCTCATCTGGTCAGACATATGACCGGGCATCGATCAAGAAGTGGATCAAATCGGGCTGCCGAACATGCCCCGTAACCGGGAAATTGCTGGTAAGCACTGATCTTGTACCTAATTTGGCTATACGGTGTTTAGTTGAGCAATACTGCCTTAGAAATAACATACTCATTGATGAGCCGAGTACCAAACCCAAGCGCACAGTAGATAAAAATGCCGTACCATTTAGTCCTGCCTCGGCTGGCGCTATAAGGCGGGCAGTTTCATTCTTGGTATGCAAAGTCTCCAAAGGAGGCACAGAAGAGAGGAGGAAGGCCATTTATGAGATGAGAAGATTATCCAAATCTAATAATTTTCATAGAATGTGCTTGGTCGAGGCCGATGTAGTACCTTGGCTTCTATACGTTCTCTCATCATCAGACTCATTCATCCAAGACAATGCCGTGGCTGTACTCTTAAACCTTTCTAAGCATCCAAGTGGCCAAAAGGCGATTTTCGAATCTGGTGGTATCGGGCTTATAATTGATGTAATTAAGTACGGTTTCAAAGTGGAGGCTAAACAGAATGCTGCTGCAGTACTGTTCTATTTATCCTCGGTCGAAGAGTACCGAGTTGAGATAGGCAACATCAGTAACGCGGTATCAACTCTAGTGCAGTTGCTCCGAGATGGTATGTACCGGGGCAAGAAGAATGCTGCTGTGAGTCTATTTGCCTTGCTAGAGAGCCCCGAAAACCACCCGAAGGTCGTCTCAGCCGGGGCAGTCCCAGTTCTAGTAAGTCTACTAAAATGTGAAAGAAGTGACATTGTATATGATTCAGTTGCAATCCTTGAGAAGATAGCTGAAAGGCATGAGGGAACAACAGAAATCATTAAATGCTCGGCAATTGCACGGGTTGTGGGTGTTCTTGGATCTTCAACGTCCCGATCCAGTAAGGAGCACTGTGTGTCTCTTCTATTTTTTCTTTGCACCAATGCTGGAGATACGGTGGTTAGCCAATTGGGGAAGATGCCGGCTTTGATGGTGGAACTCTACAGGCTAGTCACAGAAGGTACTGCTGAGGCCAGGAGGAAGGCCAGGTCCCTATTGGATCTTATACACAACCGTAATGAATCGGAGTATCCTGTAGTTATCGAACCGACCCAAATCCGAGATCGTGTTATCCATGTTTTGTAGAATAACTATTTAATAACTTTTTTTTCTTTGTTTGAATTTTTTCTAGTTTCATTTTTTTGTTCAATCTCAGCTTGGTTTTTTGAAGAGCTGAGATTGAGATTGATAGACGATTATGTATAAAATGAGAATAAGGTGGGTGTGATATAATTTTTTCCTGTTGGTTGCATGCGTCATGCACATGTAATTGGAATAAGAAGGCATTATTATGTTTATTGGTGGACAATCAATATATACTGTTTATGCATTGTTTTTTTTTTTTAAGGTCGGGCTGTCGGCAGGTCAATAGCCTACCAACAGATTTCATTAAAGAAAAAAATTATTTACACGCATAGTTTGAAAATAAATCCTGCTTAAACCTATATTTACAATGATTTCTCAAGCCTCCTTATAATGCAAAAGGTGCTACTAGCATCAGTGTGTACAACCTAGCCGCATCTCTAATTCTAGGTTGTGTTGCCTTTCATTCCGACTCCAAGTATGTCTTGTTCCAGAGCTGTATTCCCCCCTGCCCAAGTTATATTATATCCCATGCGATGCGTACTATTGCGTAGTGGTCATCTGTCATCCCGCAATGCACTCTTGTACTCCCACCAAATATTCGGCAATGAGTCTCCTCTCTCACTAGATACTGTGATGTTGAACGTTGCGAAGAGGCCCCTCCAAAAGCTCTCTGCATATTGGCAATGCCACTGTTTATGCATTGTTACTCTTTGATCGTAATTTTTACGTGCTGTACCAGTCACATCCATACCAGCACGGCAGCACGTACCGACGAACTATATAGATTCAATTTCGTACTCCCTCCCACTCGACTCAATAGTTTCACTTCTTGTAGTCCTCATTTCGAAGCAACATCTCCCCTCTCTCGGTTCTATCTTCTCAAACGGAGAGGAGGATAAAAGTGAAAAACCGGAGCAGAAAATACAGTATCGTCGGAGTTCAGAGTTCACATCTCGATTAGAGCGAGACGGTGAGTAGATCTGGTCACCGTCGGAGTACGGCGGCGGTTGAAAAAGCAGATCCGATCATAGAGCTCGATGATAATTAAAGTACTAGGGTGATCAACAATTCAATTGGAGCACGACGGTGAGTAAATCCGGTCGTCATCGGAGCATAGTGATGGTCGAAAAAGAGGATTCGGTCGTGAAACGAGATGATGATTAAGGTATTAGAGTAATTACAACAAGATTAGAATATTATATTAGTTTAGAAGATTTTATGAGAATAAAAGAATGGATTTATAAATTACGGTCATTTGATCCATTGTAAATACATTTTTTAGCAATAAAATTGTTAGTAGACATTTAAACCACTAACCTTAAAAAAAAAAATATTAATCAGAAATAAGAAGTGCAGCAGAGCAGTACAATAACCTCAAAGATAATATTCACCTCGAAACCTCCATGGTGTTATTTTATTTTTACCTACAGCATTTTATAGAGCAGTACAACACAGTGTCGCCATGCTGCTGAACACACATTTAAAAAAAAAAAATATTAATGTGGAATTATTCATCCCAGAAAAGGCACTTGATGTAAGTTCTTAATAGAGGCACCGGCACAAGGTAAGTCCATCTGCAATGGGCAGCTGGCACACCTCAATTTGCGGATTGGCAGCAAGAACTTTGTTTAGCTCAACAATCACATCTCTGCTGCCGGTATCCCCGCGGAACAGAGGCTCGTCAGGTGGGGCTGCCACAAGCCCACTGTACAAGCTGTTGTCATAAGCTATCACACCTCCGACCCGCACAAGTTCCATTACTCTTTTGTGGTAGTTAAGGTAGTTAGCTTTGTCTGCGTCTACAAATACAAAGTCGAACAGCCCCCTGTACTTCTCCTGCCAATGCAAGGCTAATTGAACATATAACAATACTTTGTTTGATTGCAAATGAAAGTTCTAATCAACACCAAACAAAAATTGTTATTGTCTGTTTGATTGGACCTTCTTCACACAACAACCCTTGATCTCAGAACCAGATACTGGTACAATTTGTTGACTCAGTTACTGATAGAGCCAGCTAGCACACATAGTATGTCATCTGCATGCTAGTGTTTATTTGGTATTCTTCTAGTTTCGTTTCTATTTTGGTATTGCTCAAGTATAAGTGGTAAAAAAAATGGGTAGAATATGTAAGAACAGAAGAAAAGGCCAACATCCCCAGCATAGTTTTTTTTATTCCTCAGTAAGTAGTTGTTCTAAGATTGTCAGCGCGGGGCCCTCTCGAAATTCAATCTTGTGGGCCACTCTAGCCTTCTCTATTACTGGCAGGCCTACCTTGTACGTCTCTCGGTTAATGTCAATTGCCAGTATCTGCACAGATAAATTGCAAATGAGTAAAATTTGGCTCATAAATCTGGTAAAATGCTTAGTCTAACAGATCCTGATGTACTTAACAATGAGAACCTGAACTTGAAAAGGTCCCAATTCAAACTGTAGAAAGTACTGGTACCATGTTCTATCAATGATCTGAGTTGAGTTCTGAGACCAAAATTTTTAGGATGTTTTTTACTATCTGATGGAGATGTAATGTTAGATTTTGGTAATAAAATGAGCTTATATGCCTTTTCATGAAAAAAAAAAACCTGTAGAAAGTATTAACGATGTTTAGTAATCAACAAGAAAAATGAAAATATGTTATTAACCTTGCCATCATCCGGTATGGCAAGGGCGGTGTTGAGGAGGGAATATCCGGTGTATACACCAATCTCCATTGTGTTTTTAGCATTCATTAGCTTAAGCAACATGCTGAGAAACAGAGCCTGATCAGGTGGCACGGCCATGTGGGACCTAATTGTCAGTACAAGAACAACTAAAATGTTACTATGTAAATTTTATTTTTTTGTAGCAATTATTTTACATATTTCTGTATATTACCTTTCAAATTATGTTATTTATATATTCTTGTAATCAAAATACCTTGGCACATTGGCAGTTATGTTGCGCAGTTCTTTCAAGCAATCCGGCTCGCGTGGATATACAGTTGTATCCAATATATACTAAACTTTAAGGGGCAAAAATGTTCAGCACGTGTACAATACCGAAAAATTCATGATGGAAAAATAGTGTTGTTTTTTGGTTCTTAGTGGAAAAGATTGTCAATTAGACTTCAAAGATTAGAAATTATTAAATCAATTACCAGGCCCATAGTTATTTAGTGCTGGACAATACTGGTTTGCCTTTTGTCAGTTTCTCTTGTTACTAAATGTTTGATGAGTTCAAATGACAAATTATAGTAATTAAACTACCAAAGGAAAGTTTGCATAATTCAGTGGTACGGCTTGGTGCTTTCATAGTGATTAGTAACAAATAGAAAACCTGATAAAGAGTCGCGCTCTTAAGTAGAGTCTTTGGGCCTGACCATGCTGAAGGTTTTTCCATCCCCTCTGCTAGTATGTCTGTCTGCTCTCTGTGAGTGTGTGTGTGTGTGGGTGGGCTTGCTTGTGTGTGTAATGCAATATATCAATATATCAATATATATTGGTTTATGTAGAAAATAGAAAGCTGATCAAGTGATCATAGAAGGAATTGAATTCTGTACTGTGCTACCAACCAAAGGATTCTTCAATGGTGGGCTTAAAGTGCTTTATACTCTGATTTGATATAAAAGAGAACCAAAGAGTTATCTTCAGAAATTTATTACAAAAGCTAAGGGAAAGGGTGGATTCAGGCTGGCTGTTGGGTATACAATTGGCATAATATTACTAACTTGGTATACACCTGGCATTCTAACTTGGATAGTTGGATTGCACTTGTTTATCTTCATTTTAAAAAAAAAAAAAACTTGTCGGCATTTAAATCAGTGATGATTTTATTGCCTTCTTAAAATTGAATAAAAAAATAGGAGTAAGGCTACGGTGCTATGGCTCAATATTCGAGTTTTCAAAATTCTAACAGTCGATCCGAACCGTTCATCTTGTTCTCCATATTAATGTGTTTGGAGACCAAATTTTACATTTTTTGAAAACTTTTTACTATTTTTTTAGATAGGTAGAAAATCACTTTATCTAAAAAATTCTGCACTATTCAGATATTTGATTTTCTACCTATCTAAAAAAATAATAAAAAAAAGTTCCAAAAAATATAAAATTTGGTCTCCAAACACATATTAATATGAAGAACAAGATGAATGGTTCGGATTGACCATTAGAATTTTAAAAACTCGAATATTGAGCTGTAGCACCGTAGCCTTCTCAAAAAATAAATAAACAACGATGCTATTATCATAATGTCACGTTGTTTTATTTTTATTTTGTTTTCAAGTTTTGCATTTTTATATAGTAACCTTTAAGTTATCTGATTTTACAAGAGAGTCCAAATTAATTTTTTTTTTCTCCTGAATCTATCTCCTTCTTACATCCACCCCTGAATCGACCTATGTTTATTTGTTCTAGAAAAAAAAAAAAATGAGAGAGAAAATAGGTGGGGAGAGAAAATTTCGTTAAGATACATCATACATACCAAAGAAGTTATTCAAGTTGAGAAGAAAAATTTGAAGCATAGAGTCTGATCCTCGCAATATTAGCACAATGTTACAGATTACTTTCAGCTGAATAATCAATTTTTAAAACACAAGAGGTTTTAAATTATTTGTAATACGCAATTAATTTTGTTAAAAAAAATAGGGGAGGAGGAAGCCATCCATGCGAAAAGAATCTGCGTCGCATGAGTTTTGCTGGGATTGGGATTGATTACAAAGACTGAGAATAATTTCGCATTTTCATCTTTTAAGAGGTATACATGAAATTCCCCCTTGTTTATTTACAAGAGTTTAAACCATAGTAGGAATTATCGGCCGATACGGATAGGTATCGGTCTACTCCAATCCGATCATGAGCCAATCCTTACGTAGCAAATCATAAAGAAAAAAAAAACCCCGATCCTGAGCTGATACCGATCCGATACCCCAATTCTGTATCGGTATTGGCCGGGACCGATCCCAATCCCAATACCGATAATTTCTACTATGGTTTATAAATATATGTCTCTTTTTGACAAAAGATTTTGCAAATTTATATCAATATTTTGATTGCACACCAAGTGTCTCTTTTCATTTTCCTGTCACACAGACCGATACAGTGGTTATTTTTCTTGGTGAGTGTGCCAGAAATACTCATCTAGTAAGTTACATATTAATATTTCTAAGCGTTATTAGAGTTACAGTTGCAGTCTTGCCAATTTTTGTTTTACCTGACATAATTGAACATTTTATTTTTCTGAAAGCGGGGTATACAGATACAGGCCAACAATTCCCTAGGAGGCACCAATCATGCCAGCATTTAGTAAATCATCTTTGTTTCGGATCCACATTCCAAAAGGCAATTGTCTAATACATTATGCCACTTTCCTCAACTTAGTTCCCATTACCGCAGCTTTTAAAAGTTCCAGAAATTTCAACTGAGAAAAAAAATCAGCTGCATCTGTCAGTTCTTTCAAAAAAAAGAGAAAAAAAATCAGCTGAGCATAGAAAATGGAGGTATAAATAGGGGTGAAAACGGAGCGGATAATGCTGATACCATATCCGCATCCGTCGGATAATAAGCGGATACAAATACGGATACGGATAGTTAACGGATATCAAAATTCAAAACCAAATCCGCCTTAAACGGATATGGATAGTTCACGGATACGGATTCGAATACGGATATAAAACAAATAATGGTCGGATAATTAAATTATTTAAACTTTAAGATACAAATACTAATTAATAAAATTCAAATATGAAAATGAATGAATAATTTAAGTTAATTTATTTAAATTTGTAATTAAAATTTATGGAAAAATCAAATCAAAACCAAAGATGTAATAGAAAGATGAGGAGGGTTCAAATGCCTCCATGTTTTTGTGCCTCCATCATGCCTCCATCTCTCTCCATCATTTTCAAAGTTCAAACAGTCGATCCGAACCGCTCAACCTAACCTCCATACTAAAATATGTTTGGAGACCAAATTTTATATTTTTAGGAATTTTTTTACTATTTTTTCAGATAGGTACAAAAATATTGTTTTTAGATGGTTCAGATTTACTGATTTCGAAGGAGAAAAGTCACGCGAATTCCTCTTGTTTTCTTCGTCGCCTCTGCTTCCGATCAGATACGCAACACAAATTCCGATTTTATTTCTTATTTTATGTAACTTCACTCCTCGATCAGAGGGTTATTGTTCATAGTTTAGAAAACGTTATGTGGAGAGTTGGGAATTAACTTGCACAGTAACTTCAATGTAACTGCATATGCAGAATTATATGCGATCTAATTAACAATTTTAACCATACATTCATTACATGCAACTGCATATCTTTCTTAATGTAAACTTTGTTTGGAAAATCCGCCTAAACATTTTGTACAAATTGTTAGGCAACTGTATAGATATACATATGCAAGAACATATTTGAATCGACATTCACTAATCACTACATACTATGTTTAATGTAGTCAAAGAAGTTTGTACCTATACTGTCCATATAAACCGCATTTAAAAATGCTGGTTAACTTATTTTAACAAGGATTATGCAACAGAGTGTTTTGATACGAATAATGTGTAACCAGACGACCAGACAAGCAAGCTAACTTGTCGAATGGGACCGTATTATCATCATACATCCAACTGTCTGGTAATAGACTGGTATACAGAACAAAACAAAAAAGCAGGAAATAATTAATGTCCTACATTTTCGACCTTCCCCCATCAATCACGACAATCTTACGAGAATATTTGCTAGGCCCGAAAGGAACTAATTTCGAAGCAACATCTCTTCTCCCTCGGTTCTACTTCTCGAATGGAGAGGAGAATGAGGGTGAGAAACTGGAGCTGAAAATGCGGTATCGTCGGAGTTCGGAGTATAGCGTTCATATCTCGATTAGAGCAAGACGGTGAGTAGATCCGGTCACCGTCGACGTACGGCGGCAGTTGAAGAAGCGGATCCGACCGTAAAGCGAGATGGTAATTAAAGTACTAGGATGATCAACATTTCGATTGGAACGCAATGGTGAGTAGATCCGGACGTCATTGGAGCACAGTGGTGGTCGAAGAAGCGGATCCGGTCGTGAAGCAAGATGATGATTAAGGTATTAGAGTTATTACGAGAGGATTAGAATATTATATTAGTTTAGAGGATTTTATGAGAATAACATAATGGATTTAGGAATTACGGTTATTTGATCCATTGTAAATACGATTTTTTATCAATAAAATTGTTAGTAGGAATTTAAAGCCACCAACCTTTAAAAAAAAATTTATTAATCAGAAATAAGAAGAGCAGCAGAGCAGTACAATAACCTCAAAGATAATATTCACCTCGAAAACTCCATGCGTGTTATTTTACCTACAGCATTTTATAGAGCAGTACAACACAGTGTCGCCATGCTGCTGAACACACACTTAAAAAAAAAATAATAATGTGGAATTATTCATCCCAGAAAAGGCACTTGATGTAAGTTCTTAATAGAGGCGCCGGCACAAGGTAAGTCCATCTGCAATGGGCAACTGGCACACCTCAATTTGCGGATCGGCAGCAAGAACTTTGTTTTGCTCAACAATCACATCTCTGCTGTCAGTATCCCCGCGGAACAGAGGCTCGTCAGGTGGGGCTGTCACAAACCCACCGTACAAGCTGTTGTCGTAGGCTATCACACCTCCGACCCGCACAAGTTCCATTACTCTTTTGTGGTAGTTAAGGTTGTTAGCTTTGTCTGCGTCTACAAATACAAAGTCGAACAGCCCCCTGTACTTCTCCTGCCAATGCAAGGCTAATTGAACATACAGCAATACTTTGTTTGATTGCAAACGAAAGTTCTAATCAACACTAGCCAAAAATTGTTATTCTCTGTTTGATTGGACCTTCTTCACACAGCAACCCTTGATCTCAGAACCAGATACTGGTACAATTTGTTGACTCAGTTACTGATACAGAGCCAGCTAGCACACATAGTATATCATCTGCATGCTAGTGTTTATTTGGTATTCTTCTAGTTTCGTTTCTATTTTGGTATTGCTCAAGTATAAGTGATAAAAAAAAATGGGTAGAATATGTAAGAACAGAAGAAAAGGCCAACATCCCCAGCATAGTTTTTTTTATACCTCAGTAAGTAGTTGTTCTAAGATTGTCAGCGCGGGGCCCTCTCGAAATTCAATCTTGTGGGCCACTCTAGCCTTCTCTATTACTGGCAGGCCTACCTTGTATGTCTCTCGGTTAATGTCAATTGCCAGTATCTGCATAGATAAATTGCAAATCAGTAAAATTTGGCTCATAAATCTGGTAGAATGCTTAGTCTAACAGATCCTGATGTACTTAACAATGAGAACATGAACTTGAAAAAGTCCCAATTCAAACTGTAGAAAGTATTTAGCTCCTGTACCTACTGGTACGGTTGAGCTGGCACCATGTTCTATCAATGATCTGAATTGAGTTTTCACTCATGGGATATTTTAGGATGTTTTTTACTATCTAATGGAGATGTAATGTTAGATTTTGGTAATAAAATGAGCTTATATAGTTATATGCCTTTTCATGAAAAAAAAAAAAAAAAAACTTGTAGAAAGTATTAACAACGTTTAGTAATCAACAAGAAAAATGAAAATATGATATTAACTTTGCCATCATCCGGTATGGCAAGAGCGGTGTTGAGGAGAGAATATCCAGTGTATACACCAATCTCCATCGTGTTTTTAGCATTCATTAGCTTAAGCAACATGCTGAGAAACAGAGCCTCATCAGGTGGCACAGCCATGCTGGACCTAATTGTCAGTACAAAAACAACTATAATGTTACTATGTAAATTCTATTTTTTTTGAAGCAATTATTTTATTTCTGTATATTACCTTTCAAATTACGTTATTTATATATTCTTGTAATCAAAATACCTTTGCACATTGGCAGTTATGTTGCGCAGTTCTTTCAAGCAATCCGGCTCGCGTGGATATACAGTTGTATCCAATACATACTAAAATTTAAGGGGCAAAAATGTTCAGCACGTGTACAATACTGAAAAATTCATGATGAAAAAATAGTGTTGTTTTTTGGTTCTTAGTGCAAAAGATTGTCAATTAGACTTCAAAGATTAGAAATTATTAAATCAATTACCAGGACCATAGTTATTTAGTGCCGGACAATACTAAGTTTGGCTAGTATAACATCAGTGTCATTTCAACCTATATAACACCAATTCTAAAATCTATCAAATTAACTTCAAACGGTGAATCCAAACTGTTCAAACCGATTTACTTTATTAGTTGTGTGTTTACATGCAAAATTTATAACTTTTTGAATTTATTTAGTATTAAGTCAAGCGGTCAAATATGTGAGTTTTTAAGTTAATTTTAATACATTAATTTTTCAATATTTTTACCGCTTGATTTGTTACTAAAATAACTCAAAAATATAAAAAATTTGTATGTAAATGCATCACTTATAATGTAAATCGGTTTGAACGGTTTGAATTAGTCGTTCGAAGTCAATTTGATAGATTTTAGAGTTGGTGTTATATATGCTGAAATGACACTGATGTTATACTAGCCAAACTCGACAATACTGGTTTGCCTTTTGTCAATTTCTCTTGTTACTAAATGTTGGATTCGAATCTGCTACAATTCTTCACATGTGAAGAGTATCCTGAAATCCTTGTTTTTTCAAATCCAAATGCGTACACAGAAAAACTAACTGTTTCAAGATACATGCACAAAAAAATTTGGACAGTTGGATTCCGAAAAACAGAATTGCAGGGTTACTGTTTTCCAATTTCGGATCGCAGCAGATCTGATTCCCTAAATGTTTGATGAGTTCAAATGACAAATTATAGTAATTAAACTACCAAAGGAAAGTTTGCTAATTAAGTGGTTCAGCTTGCTGCTTTCATAGTGATTAGTAACAATAAATAGAAAACCTGATAAAGAGTCTCGCTCTTAAGTAGAGTCTTTGGGCCTGACCATAATGGAGGTTTTTCCATCCCCTCTGCTAGTCTGTCTGTCTGCTCTCTGTGAGTGTGTGTGTGTGGGTGGGTGGGCTTGCTTGTGTGTGTAATGCAATATATCAATATATATTGGTAGAGCTTCTTTACACTTCCTTATTTTCTACCTTTTTCTTATTTTATTTTATTTTCAAACTTTTGTAAAATCCTGACACCACTGGTGTCTTTTTCAATGAAATCCGGAGCTAGACCTCCACATTTTCTTCAAAAAAATAAAAATATATTGGTTTATGTGGAAATTAAATAGAAAGATGATTATAGAAGGAATTGTTCTGTACTGTGCCACCAACCAAAGGATTCTTCGAGGGTGGGCTTAAAGCTATGTTCCTCCGATACTTCACCCAAGGCACCGTATCCGTATCGAGTGCGTATCGGATCGTATCCGTATCGGGTGCATATCGGATATGGATACGCACCAGATACGCATCAGATGAGCTGGCGTATCCCTAACCTCTCGATACGGTCAACATACGCACTCGATACGGCTGGATACGTGTCTGGACCATGAACGGCAACTGTGAACCGCGCACGTGCTAGTGCACCCGCGCGTACACTGGCCGAAATGTAACTTGTTTTTTGCTGTCAGTGTGGATCGAACTTGGCACTCGATACGGCTGGATACGTGTCTGGACCATGAACGGCAACTGTGAACCGCGCACGTGCACTAGGCAACTGTGAGTACACTGGCCGAAATGTGACTTGTTTTTTGCTGTCAGTGTGGATCGAACTTACGTGCACTAGGCAACTGTGAACCGCGCACGTGCTAGTGCACCCGCGCGTACACTGGCCGAAATGTGACTTGTTTTTTGCTGTCAGTGTGGATCGAACTTGGCCATCCCAATTTGAAGCCAAAATCTTAAACACTGCGCCACAGTGTTACATCTAAATTCTAATGGTAATTATAGTATTTACAATATACTAACGTTAAGCCTGTAAATTTTTATACAAATTTGATTTAAATCATGATTATTTAAATACAATATATATAATAATAAAAATATATGTATATATAAAATAGACGTATCGTATTCTAAATTTTTGAAAATTGACGTATCGCCGTATCCGTATCGTATCCGATATAACACCCATACTTATATCTATGCAACATAGGCAAAGTGCTTTATACTCTGATTTGATATAAAAGAGAACCGAAGAGTTATCTTTAGAAATTTATTACAAAAAATAAGGGAAAGGGTGGATTCAGGCTGGCTGTTGGGGATACACTTGGTATACACCTGGCATACAAACTTGGATAGTTGGATTGCACTTGTTTATCTTCATTTTAAACAAAAAAAAACTTGCCGGCATTTAAATCACCGAAATTTTTTCAAATACCATGACAATACACACAAAAAAAAAACACTCCCGTTTTGCGAGAATTCTACCTTTACTCAGGTCGTAGATTGGCTCTACAGCTCCATTTTGGAGGGACTGCAGAGTCAATCTACAGCCCCACTTTTCATGTTACAACAACCCAAAACATCCCCTGCAGTCCGTTAAGTGGGGCTGCAAATTCGGTTTATTTTTTTTAATTTTGGTATATAAAAAAAATTCGGTTTAAATCAGTGATGATTTTATTGCTTTCTTAAAATTGAATAAAAAAAATAAATAAATAACAACGATGCTATTATGTAACATTCAATTAAAATATATATATATATATATATATATATATATATATATATATATAGAGGAGGGTTTAAATGTCTCCATTTTTTGTGCCTCCATCATGCCTCCATTTTTAAAAACTTTAATAACTCAAAATTTAAATCTTAAAATTCAAAATAAAACCATTAGATATGAATTATATCATTTTATCTATGCACATGTAAAAAATTATGGCATTTCAACTTTATTTTGATTGTCATCTTGAGCTTGTAAAAAAGTATACAAATGTGGATAATTTCTAGACGTTGATTTTTCAACTTCTTGATTCATATAAAAGCAAAATCAAAATGTGATAATTTTTTATGGGCACATAGAGAAAATAACATAGATTACATCTAACGGTTTTCTTTTGACGTTTAAGTTTTAAACTTTGAGTTATTTAAGTTTTTAAAAATGGAGGCATGATGGAGGCACAAAAAATGGAGGCATTTGAACCCTCCTCATATATATATATATATATATATATATATATATATATATATAATTTATTTGGACTCTCTTGTAAAATCATATAACTTAAAGGTTACTATATAAAAATGCAAAACTTGAAAACAAAAAATAAAAATAAAACTGGCATTCTGAGCCAGACGGATCCCATGCATTAAATCCTCCTAACCAACCTTCCTAAAGTCCTTAACTCTGCTTTGCAGAAGAGGTACATGGGAGGAGAAGGGAGACGGGTGAGTGATTTTTTTTTTTTTTGGCTGAAAGTCCGTAAGCGATTGCATTGATCAAAATAATTATAAACTAGTTGTTACATAAATTAGACAAAGAGTGTATGTGAAAATATACAACTGTAAATAAAGAAATACACACATGGTACGTGCATTCTATGGACACACAATTGGATTATCCTTGCTTGATTGGAGTGACAGGAGCCCAGTGATTGTTGCCTCTGTACGTATACATAGCCGAGAAGACACTGAATCCAAATCGGACCAAAACTTGAATCGACTGGACCAGGACAGTCACCAATCAACTAGAAAGGCACTGGATCAAACCGGACTGAGAACTAAATCAACTAGTTCGAAACAGTCACCTCGAAGCAAAGAGAGAAGAGAAGAGGTAGAAGAAGAGAAGGCATGAAGCAACACAAAACATCACACAAACATACAAACTAAAAACGAAAGGTATACATACTGTACACAGACGGGGAGACCACTTGCTCTTTCGTCACCGAAGAGGAGAAGGCACTTGTGACTGAGCCATTACTTCAGTCCAACACTTAGCACAATGGGACAAGCTCATAAAGAAGCGCCATGATTTTTTGATTGAGTTCACCTCAATTCGCCTGGCATGTCGCCATCGCTCAAGCATCGCTTTTTATTTCTTATTCGATGGTGTTGAGAAGCCACAAAACACATAAAGGGTGACTAATTTGATTGATCTAAAGACGGAGCCAGATTTTTTAAACTATAAATGTCAAATATATATAAAAGTCAATCACATATAAATTTTTTGCAAAGAATAGGAGTAAATTTTATAATTTCATGACATTTTACTCTAAATTATATAGAAAATTATACATAAATGTAAAAAATTAAAAATTAAAAATTAAAAAAGGGGTCCATTGACCTCCATATCTTTATCTTACATCCGCCCCTGAATCGATCTATATTTATTTGTTCTAGAAAAAAAAAAAAGAGAGAAAAGAGGTGGGGAGGGAAGGAAAATTTTGTTGAGATACATCATACATACTAAAGAAGTTATTCAAGTTGAGAAGAAAAATTGAAGCATAGTCTAGTCCTCGCAATATTGAATTGTTAAGTTATGATGTATGTAGTTCTAGTAAAGTTCAAGGCTAATTAGCACAATGTTACATATTACTTTCAGCTAAATAATCAATTTTTAAATACAAGAGGTTTTAAATTATTTGTAAGAAGTTACAAGTTACATTAGAGAAGGAAGCCAGTCATGTGAAAAGGGAATCAGTGTAGGTTCGATGCCCATCGAACCTTATACCGTCTGATCTTCAATTTGAATCGTTCGCTTGATTAACGAAGCGGTCAAACTATTTCCTTATTGAATAAGTTCGATACCCTATTCATCAATTAAATTCGCTATTTTCTTTTCTTTCTCATCTCTCATGACTCTTGAGTTCCACCACAGAAACAGAATTCATCATAAATCGTTAGAAATATGAACGAGATTGAATTAAGACAAAAAATTCACCTCTAAAAACGTATGTGGTACCCCCATATAATTTGAGATTTGGTTGGAGAGAGTTATATACGTAAAAATTATTCACCTTGTAGGTATAAATACTTCCGTTCTTAGGTATAAATACTTCTGTGCATGCAGATATATACTTTAGAAGAAAAAAAATCAGTGTTGGGATTTTTGTGGTCTCAAAACAGTTATAGAAGTTAAGTGTGAGAATAAATGTGAAAATAGAGGTATGAAAACAATTATCATGATTCAATTTTTTAATTACCAAGTTAAGTATATTTCACATAACTTCTATTTAGAAGTACAGTGTATTAAAGATATATATGGTCCCTGTTGGATACACGTGGCTCTAGCACTGTCCTCAAATTAAAGGCTCATTTATTTTTTTGCAACAATTAAAACCGAATTGATGTTTCTGAAAACAGCCGTGCTTGTGTTCGCCTCAGTGAGGCTTGTGAGAGGTTGAAGATCGATCTAAGCAAAAACAATAGGGCATCATTTTGCATTGAGAAGCTTTCAGGTTTCATAGATGTTAAGGGATCAATAACGAGGGAAGAGTTTGAAAGCTTGAGCATTTCAATATTGAAAAAAATTGAGTTGGCGTTGAAGAAGGCGCGCGTTGAGTGAATCCGGGTTGAATGTGGAGGAGATTGGTTTTTTACAGACCTTCGGAAAAGGATGCTCCATTGTAGCAATTAGTGACATATTGACTAAAATTTTTGGGCAAAAACTAAAAATGCCAGGATATAATAAGTTAATTTCAGAGGTATATGCTAGGCAAGCAGAAGAGCAAGATATAACCGACGGAATGATAATTGACCTGGTATCTATTATTTTTATGTACATACATTCTCAGTTCTCATAAGTAATCATCATATTTGCGATACTTATGATCAGTGCTAATGACTGTGTATATGGTTTGAAGAATTTTAAAAAAAAAAAAAAACTAAAATGAGAAATCATATCTTCATTAAATCTTTATGAAAACATATAAAAAGGAAACAAGATTAATAGCCTTGTTACTGCATCCATTAATCTATTATTTTGTTCCTTCATTGTACCTAAAATGTTGTTTTGGTGTCATAGGAGACGACAGGTCTGGAAACTTCAGAATTAGTTTCAAGAGAATTAAATTCTGAAGAGGAGAAGGCAGATGATTTAGAGAAGTTAATTTGGAGAACAGCCATGGGTAAAAATGGACATTTATTGACATTTCTAAATGACTTTCTTGAAAAGGTATAATTCGTCCCAACCCCCTCGCCCTCTTATTTTTTCCAGGTTTTTGGATGGATCAGAAAATTCCATACCCTTAACAGATTTGGATATGAGATCTACTTGTTTTAGATTAAGGTTCTAAATAATGATCATTGCATCATCCCTTAAAAGGTCCGAAAAAGTTATTGCGCTACTATAGCTAGCTATTTAGTACCCTGATAAAAGGAAAGCGGCTGATGACATTATAGTTTTTAAGGTCCGAAAAAGCTATAGCACATTTATTATGTAGTTATAGCTAGCTATTTAGAATCATGTTTTAGATAATGTCATTGTCGGAGATGTGTAGGTAGGTTTGCTTTTTGGAAGATTGGAAAATGGAAGTTAATATTGCCAAACACATCATATGTTAATGTTTCTTGTTTACTTTCTTTTGTTTAGTTTAGTACTAGACATCATCTGTTGACCAATTATTTTGCTAGTTTAGTATTAGACACTATAGCAAGCTTAAAGAAATTTAGATTCAACAGAAAAGAAAGATCCATCTTGCTAATCACTCAATTTGTTATATGGAGAGAACGATGCACAATAACTTTTAGAGAAGAAAGATGCAATTTGCTTAACTTGTCGACCAGGTAGAAGCGCAATGGAGATACAGTTCGTTAATATGCGCTTAAGAAGAAAAGATGATTATCATAATAAATAATACTTATAATTTAATTTTACTTTTTTCTTGATTTCTACTTTCTTTTGTTTTATTTATGCTCAAATGTATTGAGCATAATTGTTTTTCTATATTTAGTTACATAATTTTTGCAACCTCAAAATGATTAATGAAATAAGGCCTTGACCCTTTTTCTTTGTCAGAAAAAAAATATTTTGCTAGTTAAGTCCTATGTGATTTCTGTTAATTGTAGAACATGCACCGTATAGGAAGATCAGAGAAAACAAAGGAGGAGACATATTGGCTTTCCAAGGGAAACTATGCTAAATATAACTACTCAGAGCTCCAAGATGCAACCAAGAATTTCAAAGAATCACTTATACTTGGAAAAGGTGGGTTTGGCATTGTGTACAAGGGCATCCTCCAGAACACTACAGTTGCCATAAAGATGCTAAAAGAGGGAAGCAGCCAAGGAGAGAGAGAATTTAATCAGGAGGTATCTAGTTTAGTCAGTATATTTATACATGTTTATTTAAATAAAATTAAAATGCATCTTTGACTCAAGTAAATGACATTGAAATGTCTTGATCATTTTCCTCTAGATGACATCCCGTAGTTTCACTCAAAGATCAATTACACCTTGAAATATGCATGAAAAGAAAAATAATCTGATTAATTATCTCATCAATGTAATCATTTTGGTTTTTCTTTGGATATCATAGTGTATATTGTTATGTAAAACTAGCAATGATAAGCAACCACCGATTAAAGTAAAGCAATGTATATGCAAAGAATAGTCCAAAAAGACAAGAACATTGGACTACATACATATTATGCACTGTATATGTTTTGGTAAATGTGGTTCAAACTCTGTATTGGAAATATGTATAGTTGTGGTAAGCATTCATAACACATCTAGCTAGGTCTAGGGTGACTATAATTTTTTAATTAACAATAAGTTACTTATTTTAAACAACATAGGTTGAAATTCTAAGCAAAGTGCGGCATCCAAACCTTGTGAAACTCATAGGGGCATGTGCAGAGATCCGTGCACTTATTTATGAGTACCTACCAAATGGTAGCCTAGAAGACCGTCTACGATGCATAAACAACACTTCGCCCCTTTCATGGCAAGCACGAGTTCGTATTGCATTTGAGATCTGCTCTGCACTAAGCTTCTTACACGGTAGTGAACCTCATGGTATTGTGCATGGTGATCTCAAACCCGACAACATCATTGGACAGCCAGCGCAAGTATACCATATCATTGGACAGATTGTCTGAAGGGAACATTTGCCTACATGGACCCGGAATACTTCTCAACAGGGAAGATTACTCCTCAATTTGATGTTTATTCTTTTGGAATTATATTGTTGCGACTTGCTACATGCAAAAACCCAATGGGTATAAGGCAATTGGTGGAGGAGGCAAAGAAGAAGGGTACATTGAAGACATTAATCGATGTTTCAGCAGGTCCCTGGCCATTTAAGGAGGCTAAGAAAATGATCTCATTGGGCCTTAGATGCAGCGATCCAGTCAGAAAAAAAAGGCCCGATCTGTCAACCGAAATCTTGAAAGAGATAAATTCCATGCTAGCTACTAGATGATTCTGCATCATCGTCCTGCGCAGCTTCCCTATTTAATCAGTGATTTTGTAATAAATGGCTGAGGATGTTCTATCCTGGCTTATTTGTTTTAATTTGCTTTTCTTTCATCCTTATTTCAATCAACTAGTTTATCAAAGTTGGCAATCATTTCATCAATATTATGTAATTATTTAGATTTTGGATTAGTAAACCTGGTAGATGTTTTTAGTCTGATTGGGGACTAATATATTCCCTAGTAATACATTACAGTTATATATGATTTGCTATTCAATATGGTCGTCTGTTGCTTGGGTGATACGCCCTTTATCTCTACCGTTTGCTCTTGACATCAATTAGCGAGTAGCAAAGTATTTTTGAATCATCTTGCACAACTCCGGTAAGGGTGAAAGCTACCATGACCGTCTACTTGTGTGTGGGTGGGCAGTGCCTGCTCACATTTCAGTAACTTGTAGTGCTGGCATTGAAGTTATAGAAAGAAGTTCCAAAATTACATGCTTCTTCTCAGAGTGCATCTCCTTTCTTAGTTAAATGCTCGGCACATAATTCGAAAATTTATTTTCTTAACGTATTATTTTCGGTTTTTTTTCTACTTTTTTTCTTTTTATAATTTCATCCAGTCCCTTCAGCCAGTTTTCTTTGTTGATTTGTCTTTTGCGTTCATTTTCTTCTTCTTCTTTTTTCCCACAAATTTCAGAACCTCCTGTATCTTCAGAACATCTTTTTTTCATTTCATTCTAAAAAAAGTACATACTTTGGATATGTGTTTAATATTTTATCCTTTTAGTGTATTACTGGAATTGCTACAAAAAACTTTTCTGAGACAAACTACAGCCATATGAGCTCATGAGCACCATGAAAATCAATTCCTGTTGGAGTCTGAATCTCAAGTTTGGGCCCATTGTACTTCGGCCCATTTAAGCTAAAGTAACAGAGACACTCGGCTCCCTATATCCTTCAACTCGTTTTATTATTAATACAACTCATGATCTGGAAATAATTTACTGTAAGAAGAAACACAAACTTTTTTTGTTTAGCATGTTAGCCAACGAAATTTTGAAATAACATACAGCAGTCGCAACTTAGACTCTTTTTTTTCTAAGGAAAGAAAGTTTAAACATGTCTCTTTTTGACAAAAGATTTTGCAAATTTATATCTAATATTTTGATTGCACATCCCAAGTGTCTCTTTTCGTTTTCCTGTCACACAGACCGATGCACTGGTTATTTTTCTTGATGAGTGTGCCAGAAATACTCACCTAGCAAGTTACATACTAATATTTCTGAGCGCTATTAGAGTTACAGTTGCAGTCTTGCCAATTTTTGTTTTACCTGACATAATTGAACATTTTTTTCAGAAAGCGAGGTATACAGATACAGACCAACAATTCCCTAGGAGGCACCAATCATGCCAGCATTTAGTAAATCATCTTTGTTTCGGATCCACATTCCAAAAGGCAATTGTCTAATACATTATGCCACTTTCCTCAACTTAGTTCCCATTACCGCAGCTTTTAAAAGTTCCAGAAATTCCAACTGAGAAAAAAAATCAGCTGAGCATAGAAAATGGAGGTATCAATGCACCGCTGTAAAAACGGCTGTCAACTCTTACACTGTGATCGGAAACAAAATAAGTAAGAATTCAATAAAATAGAAAAGAAAAGAATATAATGGACATGATTTTAAATTGAAATTTTAAGATCGATTAGATTATTTTTCAGAATGAATTCATTTTCAGTAATTTTATAATTACCCTTAAACTTCTTTCAATTTACAAATAATGTCATCAAAATCTAGCTTCTAGGGTTTAAATTTGTAAGAAAAGGAAACAAAAAGAAACTTTTTGACAGTGGATAAGAAAAAGAACAGAGAAGAAGAGAAGTAGAAACACACCTCATTGGAGCAAACAAGAAATCGACTCACGGTCAAATTATCAATCGGAGTAAACAGGGAGAAGGGGTTTTGCATCACTTCACGTGGTTCTGTATAATTCCCGTCAAATATTTTTGTTTAGGCTTGGATTTCCTAACGGGGTTTTGAAGGAGTAAAGTCGTGCGAATTCCTCTCGTTTCCTTCGTCGCCTCTGCTTCCGATTAGATACGCAACATGAATTCCAAACAGAGGGTTTTATTTCTTATTTTATGTGACTTCACTCCTTTTCGATCAAAGGGTTATTGTTTATAGTTTAGAACACATAAGAGTTGGGAATTAACTTGCACAGTAACTTCAATCTAGCTGTAAATGTGACTGCATATGCAGAATTATATGCGATTTAATTAACAATTTTTACCATACATTTTTGCATTACATGCAACTGCATATCTTTCTTAATGTAAACTTTGTTTGGAAAATCCGCGTAAACATTTTGTACAAATTGTTAGGCGACTATATAGATACATATGCAAGAACATATTTGAATACGGTCATATAAACCGCATTTAAAAATGCTGGTTAACTTATCAACGTTACAAGTTTTAACAAGGATTATGCAACAGAATGTTTTGATACGAATAATGTTTAACCAGACGACCAGACAAGCACGCTAACTTGTCGAATGGGACCGTATTATCATCATACATCCAACTGTCTGGTAATAAACTGGTATACAGAACAAAACAAAAAAGTATGAAATAATTAATGTCCCACATTTTCGACCTTCCCCCATCAATCACGACAATCTTACGAGAATATATTCTAGGCCCGAAAGGAACTGAATTAGAAACGACCATTTATGCGCATCTTATGTTTCAACTTTCAAAGAAAAGGTAACAAGCAAATAAATTATTCATTTCTTACATTATTACAATAATCTTGAGTGAAACGCAACATAAAAATGATTCATAACATTTACTGGTTTTCTTTTTTAGAAAAGACAATCGTACATAATGTTAAAAATATGTTTTAAACGTTTCTAAATGACAGAATTTTACCAAAAACTCAATAAAAATATGTAGTTCAAACTTATAATATAAAGGTAACATAATGGTCCTTCCAATCATTCATATCTATGAAATATTATTACACAAAACACAGAACATAGTAAAAAGAGACTAGGAGAGGGAGCCGAAAGATACAAATACAAAATTCATCATCGTTAATTGGCACCAAATCAACTTGATCAAACACTGCAGCCCCAATCCCAAAAATTGAAATTTGCCACATCATCTATGAAACTTTGATTCTCAATGAGAGCCTGCTCAGGAAAGAAGCTGCATCCTTCATCACAGACGCTGTCATCCTCCTCGGACTGGACCCCACCAACCCCAACTTGATATGAGTCACCGCTGTGGTGGGTCCCCTCAGCATCAACAACTGTGCTTCTGGTGGTCCCCACACTCATCAGGTCCTCAGCCCTTGTCCCCACTTGTAGCTGTGCGGCAGTTGGGGATAATTGATCGGTGATTGGTGTAGCTTCAGCCACCGCTGTTGAATGCTCATCCAGCTGAACTCCTCTTGCAAGTAACATCTGGGTCATTTCATTCACCTACAAGCAAGTAGATATTGCATTTCACTAAATAATAATAATCATAATCATGATAAGAAGTGCAAAAGATTTTTATTTAAAAGACAGGGAATCTTAAACAATAAACAATACTGCAATGCTAACATGAGTAAAACTTTAAACTCCATTTTCACATATATACATGAAAAATAGGTTTAATTTTTTTATCCTTATTGTTTCTACAAGAATCCATTCAGTCTTCCCAATTTTTAAGAATAAATTATAAATTAGACTATTATAGTACTGCACTACCATAATGGAAGAAATTTAACTCAGAATATTATTTTTACAAGTTGATATCTTTCCAGGGGTAACTTAGTCATTTTCGACAGACATTGCATCCCGTAATCACCACAGGAGTTGCATGGAATAACAGAAATGCCCTGCTTATGTCAAAGAAGGTACCCACTTGAACCAACAAGCAATTAACTAGTTGGAAAGTGGAATATAAAGGAAATATTTTATTTCTAGGACAAACAGCCAAGGAATGCGGGGACCAAGACTTAGAAGACAGCTCCAAAATTGTACAGCAGCACCAAATATTTATAATAAATTCTTGGTCCATTTATCTTCTCAATTAAAAAAAAGAAGAACTAATCTGTACAACAGACCCTCAAAAGTCAAAATATTAGCTTTTAGGCAATCAAACCTATTCTTACTTCTTCCATACAATCAGTTTAGATATCAATCAAAAAAGAAATCACTCAACTTTTTTGTTCCTTTACAGTGAAAACATTTGTAAACTGTAAATGAATAAGTATGCTGTGAATAAAGGGCTAGAAAGTTGACCTTAGTATGAAGGAGATCATTTTCCTTGAGAGCAGATTCATGGTCAGCACGGAGAGCATCATAGGAGAATTTGAGGCGGTCATACTCCTGTTCGAGGTTCTTTGTCTTCCACCTGGCTCGGCGATTTTGAAACCACACAGCTATCTGCCTGGGCTGCAGCCCAAGCTTCTTCGCCAGTTCACTCTTCCTCTCCGGCTCCAGCTTGTTATCTTCCTCGAAGCTCTGCTCCAGCTTCAGAATCTGCACAGATCAACAGTCTTTTTCTTTTGCTTTTACATACCACAAATCATATAAACCAGTGCCCCAAATTCTCTTGTTTTCCTTCCACATAGAATCCTTCAAAAAGGATCATTCCATCATCTCAAAAGAAGTAATTAATTTGTAGACAAAATTGAACACTTTTTTAACCTCTTGTTATAACAAAATAAATCAGACAGTTTCGAGTTATGGTAAGAGTCAATGACAGTGCCCACTAAACCTTCGATAGAACTACCATCTGGTAACTTGACAAGGATAAAAGACCTGAAAACCTTAAAAAAACCTTGAGGCACACACCTGTTCAGCAGTGAGGCGACGCTTTTTTTCAGGCATCTGATCGTCATAGTATTCTTCATCCCACAGGTCCTCTGCAGTAGTGAAGAAGGGTCGCTTCACCCCTCGTCCTTCTTCCATTCCCACCACTGCTCTCGCACCTTTATTCAACACCCCGACACAACCACAAAACCATCAATCAGTTTTTCTAATGATCAAAACAAATAGAGAAAAACAATCCAAATAGATCTATCAATATCTCATAAATAAACTACAAATTTTAGTCCAATTCTTCAGTTTTCACCTTGCCTTGAAGTTAAATTAGTTTTTTTTTTTTTTTTTTTTTTTTTTTTTTAATTGACTCG
The DNA here is from genome assembly GCF_964058835.1 of Carex rostrata. Lineage (NCBI taxonomy): Eukaryota > Viridiplantae > Streptophyta > Magnoliopsida > Poales > Cyperaceae > Carex > Carex rostrata. The sequence continues at coordinate 12,323,141 of NC_135925.1, read as the reverse complement.
ATAAGCCAATTTATTTTAAAACGTGCTAGATGGTAAAATTTACACTGATTTCCTTTTTATTTAAGAAGCTAGATTTAGATTTGATGGTCAAAATAGCATGAACCTTTGTCTAATGACCTGAACCAAAAGTAAGTAAACCAAATCTGTAATTGAACCTCAAATAAAAAATAAATAAAATACCACGAAAGATCGCATTCCCGCCACCAAAAAGAAGGATCTGGCCTTGCGGCACACTATTAGAATCGAAAATTAAGCTGCGCGAATTCATCATTCTTTCACGGTCTTAGGTCTATCAATAACTCTTCAGGCTGGATCTCCCTCTCCTCTTTATCTCAGAAGTAAATCTCCAAACAACAAAGAAACTTTCTTTTTCACAAAACAACAAAGAAACTTCTTTAGTACAGTAATTATACCCGCCCACCCAATTGAACTGTATAGTTCACGGACTAACAAGAGCGGTAGTACTTATGACGGAAGAAGCTGGTGCTCCACAGCATCCTAGTCGAGGTTTTCATGGGAAACAGAGAAAATCCCATCATACAGCAGCTAGATGGGAGGTAGAACCGCTCGACACTTCCAAGGAGATTTGCGAAGTCACCGTCTCAGATTTCCGATCGCCGGAGCAATCGGTCAGCTTATCGCTCACAACTTTGTATTTTGGTAAGGAGTGAATCGGAAATTTCTTTCTTTTTTTTTTGGGTGGGGGGGAATTTGTGTGACCTTCTGGGATTTGCGTGAGCTTCTTTTATAGTTATTTTTCGAGGTCGAGCTGACTTTGAAGCTAAAATTCGTGGCTATCGAGGGGGGGCTTTCTTATAGAAGGGCCAGGATTGTGGAATGACGAAAGTACCCTTGGTAGCTGTTTGAGAATTTAGAACGGTGTGAGGGGTAAAACTGGAGGGAAGTATAATTGAATGCGGCCGCCTGCTGATCCCTGTCATCTAGTGAAAAAAGAGTTTGCGTCAATTTATGAGGCGGGTCATTTTCAAGAAAAGAGCCTGTGGAATCGGACCTCCCTCAACTTGCTTATCCATATCTTATATAAACTTGTATGATCTATTGATCCATATTGCAAATTTAAACCAACCTTGTAAAATTGTTCCGATAGGAACAGCAAAAAAAAAAAAAAAATCTTTTGAGAAGAAATCAAAATTATTTGGGTAAGTATTTAACTCAAAATACTTTATCGAGGTGTGATTTCGTCAGTCACTGAAAATTATTATAATAATAATTCAGATCATATGATGTAACGGGTTAATATATGAATTGATCAATTCAAACCTCCAATTTGCTCCACATGGACACGATGCTTTGTTAGTTGATAAATTAATTTTAACCACAAGTTGGATGGCTATGTAATAGTGAACTTGCACGTTTATTTCGATTCCAATGATATCGAAATCTAAAATTGATTTAGAAATTATTACACACCACATAAAATTACTCCAACTTAAAATATAGTATCCAATCCAATTGATTGGAAGATAGTCCTTCCAAAAATCATGACATCGTTCTATCATACTTACGAAATCACCACAATTCATATCAAAACTAAGGTTTTCAAGATGATCTTTTTATCTAATAATTTGAGGGAGATCTTTTATGTTATCCGAAAATATCATATCAAATTAGAATTTTACTATAGTAGGGTAAGATATATTATCAGTGAGTTTGGCTAATATAACATCAGTGTCATTTCAGTCTATATAACATTAACTCTAAAACTTATCAAATCGACTTCGAACGACCAATTCAAACCGTTCAAACCGATTTACATTATGAGTGATGCGTTTACATACAAATTTTTTTATGTTTTCGAGTTATTTTAGTATCAAATCAAGCGGCAAAAATATTGAAAAATTAATGTATTAAAATTAATTTAAAAACTCACACATTTGACCGCTTGACTTAATACTAAATAAATTTGAAAAGTTATAAATTTTGCATGTAAACGCACAACTAATAAAGTAGATGGGTTTGAACGGTTTGGATTTACCGTTTGAAGTCGATTTGATAGGTTTTAGAGTTGGTGTTATATAGTTTGAAATTACACTGATGTTATACTAGCCAAACTCATTATTAGTTTTGTATTTCAATCATGTTTCACATCATTTTCACATTTATTAGACCCAAACATTCAATTTGGGACTACTTAACATGATTGTCATTTTAAAATGTGTTTAGAGACCAAATTTTATTTTATTTTTATATTTTTTTCACTGTTTTTTAGATATGTATAACTAACTGTTTTCAACTTATTCTTGATCATTAAAACAGTGATTTTGTACCTAATTAAAAATAGTAAAAAAAAAAATTTGCTCTCCAAAAACATTTTAATATAGAGATCATGTTGAGCGGTTCAGATGAAATGTTCAAACTTTGAAAATAGAAATAAAGATGTGAATCATGATCAAAAGCAGATCTACCTTGATTAAATGGGAGTCATTGAGCCCATTCATTTTTAATTTTTTTTATATTTATAAATTATTTTTAATACAGTTTAAAAGAAAATTCTTATAAATTGACTCCTATTCGTAGTAGGAAGATTTTATATACTTGATCTCTATAATTTTAAATCAGATTTCACCCTAAGCATAAAACCAATGATCAAATTTAACTCAATTCTTAAAAAAAATCTACATCCATGATACTATGAGAGTTTTTATATCATGGTACTCTAAGAGCATATACATCCCTGGTTAGTAATTACGGCTCATTGGTAATCATTGATTCTATTGCAATATATGAATGTTGTGTCGACTGGAGGAAGATGTGAAGGTTCCTTGTGGGACAAAGATATTTTTGTCTCTGTCTTACATAAGGCCGTTGAGAGGTACCCGAAAGGCTAAAGATAGCCTTGCTGTCAAGTTTGGGTAACTCTCACCTGATAACTGATAAGGAATCTGAATTTTAATAATTTAACCGTCGCACATGGAAGGAGAAGGAAGCGAATGGATAAGCATTTGCATTTTTTTTTTTTTTTTTTTTACTGTTTTCTTACAATTATTGCATTCATTCATTCAATTCACATGGATAAGAGCGTGCGCTCGCTCAGCTATCTTGACAACAAGCTAGGGGTGCAAACGGGTTGGATATTATGTGATTGTATTTGCATCCGTATCTGAAAATTAGATACGGATATCTAATATCTGAATATTTGTGTATATAAGAATATAGATATGATTTTGAATTTTAATTATTTGTATTCGAATAATAGATAAATAACCATATAGTTTACTATATATTATAAAAATATTGAGGTGGGCTACGGTGAGTTGCGAAGTAAACCACATTTCTACTTCACGCCGTATTTTTATTTTGAAAGTCCAAACGACCGATCCGAACCGTTAGATGTTTAATCCATATTGAAATGTGCTTGGAGACCAAATTTTACATTTTTTGGAATTTTTTTACTATTTATTAAGCATTTTTGAAAATTGCTGTTTTGCTGTGAACAGTAAAAAACAGTAAAATTTTCTGGACCATCAGATCAGCGACTTTCAAAATTTCTTAATAAATAGTAAAAAAATTCCAAAAAATGTAAAATTTGGTCTACAAGCACATTTCAATATGAAGAACAAGATGAACGATTCGGATCGAAGTTTTGAACTTAAAAATCGCAAAATATGAGCGTGAAGTAAAATAGTCGCTTTACTTCGCAACTCACCGTAGCCCACCTCAAAAATATTTATGTATATATATACGGATATCCGATATCCAATTCGTATCCGTATTCAAAGATTAAAAACGGATACGTACCACTATCCAATCCGTTTGCACCCCTACAACAAGCAATTAAGTTCAAGGCTATTCCAATTTCCAAATGGGTTGGAGGATATGCATTCATAAAATTAGATTTAAGTTATAATGAAAATAATTTCAAATTAATTTCAAAAGCATTGCACTTATGTGATTATTTTTAGTTACTTTTAACATTCAGAAATTGAAAAAAAAATACTTTTGTTTTATTCCTCATTTTATAAATAAATTTGTATTGTGCGATGTATTAGGTGCAAATTGTAATAACTTGTTTAATTATATTTAATAAAATGAGAGGTATACTCCTCTTATGACTATGCGGAAGGAGGGTGGTGCTTTATTCCTTTGTTTGATAAAATAAAATTGAAAAAAAATACATTTAAGAAATTCATTTCTGAGATGGATGAGCAAATATGAATTAATATTTTTATCAAAATGAAGTTTTAAAAGCAATTTCATTAAAAAATAGTTTTTCAATTTATGAGATTATCATACATCTCTGAAATTGTAAATGAAATTGTCACATATAATTTGAAATTAAAAGCTTTTTATTTCTAATCATTAAACTATAAAAAAAAATAGAAATAGAAAGTATTCATATTTATTAAGTGAGTCTATGTTATAATAATAAATCTCAAATTTTGAGATTCAAACGAGTTACAAGTTTTTTTGTTAGCTCTATGTGATGTTCAAAAATAAATATTTGTTTAATATTTAGAAAAAAAAATTGCTATTCATCCGACCAATATATTATCCAATTTTATATTGACCGGAGAGATACCGTAATAATATCTAAATCACATATTTTTGCTTCCAATTAATAGTTCAAATATTATTTATAATTTATATTTGATGCAAATAAACTGCAACGTGGCATATTTTTCGCTCTGGCCATCATATTCCGCTACAGTTTAATTTGAAATTTCATCAGATGTAAAAATTTAAAACCAAATACTGGTTTTATATTAAAAATTAAATCGAATGGAAACTTGTATTATTCATCTATGACGACATCATTTTGACATATAAAAGGCCGACTAAGTCAATAAATAACTTGTAAAAAAGCTACATTTAATTTGGATATGGACCCAAAAAAAAAAAAAAATATAGAAAATCCTACCCCAGTACTTAACTTCCCTTTTTATTTTTATTTTCTTTTTTGATCGAAACTTCCCTACATCAAATAATATACCTAATTACATATTAGTCTTTGCTAACAAGGAACTTAAAACTATTAGTAAAATTTTTTTTTGTCAAAATATATCATATGTGAGGCATAGTCAGAATTTTTATCAGGGAAAAACAAAAAAAATTACTGATAGAACTAGTACATTACGGACTTCCATGTATTAACTAATTCAGATTGTAGATTATTCAAGGATAGACAAAAAAAAATTTCAGAGATTGATAACAGTTCGATTATACGTAGACATTTACCTGGTTTCTAAAATTTAGAGGTCGAATAAATGTCTACCCCTGATTCAATGTGACTCTGCCACTGCGTGTGTGCATCATGTGTAGAATAAATTACTTCATCTTATATATAATAAATAAGAACAATATAAAAATTTATTTATCAGATTGAAATATAGTGCACTTCAATTATTGGATCAATCTAAGACAAATCATTTTGGCAAAAATTGTTGCATAATTTTAGTATACAAAAATATTTCTCTGTTCCTAAGTTTTTTTTCTCTTTCATGTAATTTCACGTGAATTAATTCCAAGTAATATTTTTTTTCCTGTAACAAGAAAGAAAAAATGGCTGTTTTGTTATGCGTACAGAACAGATCTCTATACCTAATGAATTATATTAATACTATATTAAATAAAAAAAATGTTATTTGGCAAAGACTTCCCAGCTACCACTAATCAAATTAACTTATTTAATAGAAAAACTTTTGTAAGCATGCTATCACTTCCATCAAATTTGACAAAATAATATTAAAAAAAAAACAGTAATGGATGGAGATAGCTTTAGGTATATATGTCAAAGACTCAAAAGTCTCTCTTTCTAACTCATCATCTATAGTTGTTGTAAATTTAGTATAATTTTTTGACTTAATTTGATATGAACTTGTACATATTTTTAGGATTAGACAACTGTCTTATCTTGAATTATAAAAAAAAATGTCTTATCATGTGAAGTCTGAGTTTTCCATACAGCTCATATTTCTTTTTTTGTAAGCATTCCACCAACTTCTCTTTATCAATTTGTCTCTTCGCTACAGATTGTCATAGATCAGTATTTTTTTTTTTTTTTTGTTCTTTCTGACTCCTCTTCGCATCTTAGTTCTGAGTATTTTGTGAAAGAATCAAATAAACAACGAAAAAATAGCCAAACAGATACACAGAAAGAAAACAAAATACAGAAAGGGTTAGCGACGCCGATTCGAACAGGAGATTAGTCGAGCAACGGCCGACGGAACGAGAAGAGGCAGTTGGCTCAGAAATTCAGAAAACTGGTAACTCTAACTTTCTTTTTACTGGTAACCATAATTTTTTTACTGTTAATATTTTATCTACAGACTCAGATTTCAAATTTTAGCTACGCCAGCGAATACTTCTATACGACTTTTATACATTGCTTGTACGTTTCTAATTTTTAGGTAAGTCAACAAACTCAAAAAAAGGTCCTATTTCTTGTTATATATTGCATTAGTGAGGTTTGAGTGCTATGGATAGCATAAGATCGTTTGTGCTACAACTTCAAAAGTCTATCGAATAAATTTCAAATTTTAATCTAAGTAGCTCAGTAAATTGGTTATATAATGAACTTGTAGAATATCAATTTTTATTATTTTTAGAATTTTTTTACGAAAGATGGCAAAAACTAACTTAAAAATAAAATAAAATTGTCAATATTTCTACCATTTTTTGTCATCTTTCAAAAAAAATTGCCATTTTTTTGCCAATATTTTAGGCTATTTTAAATCATAAAAAATAGTAAAAAAAATTCAAAAATAGTAAAAATTGGTATTCCACAAGTTCATTATACAATAGTGGAAAAACTGGAATCAGGATCGGCCTATCTGAATCGGCTATACGAAACAACCGATACTAATACCTATCTGGATCGGTTTTCTTAGAAACGTCGATCCTAAAAACTATTTAGATCGGTACTTTTGGTCAACCGATCCTAATTTATGAACTCTTAGGATCGGTTGTTTGTTAGAACCGATCCTGATAGTATCAGGATCGGTATTTACAAACAACCGATCCTAATTTAGCAATAGTGCCCACAACAACCAGCCGGCTGGGAATGTGCATATTATGTCATGTTGCTCATGCAAGACATAATAAAGGAATTCCTCGAGGATTTTCCGAAGTTAAAGGCATATATGCATTTATATATTTTTCAAAAGTAAACATTGTTGCTTCAAATATAATAAAATATACAATTAATTGTGCATGCTCTTCTATCTTTTAAAAAATGCAGGATATTCCTGCTAAACATATTGTACAACGCTTGAGCGATCTTCGCCTAATGTGGGTTCAAATTTTACTAAGTGAGATAAAACCGAGAAGAAGTACAACAATTTAGGATGTGTAAACTTAATTTGCATGAACATGAATTTTTTGTAATAATTTAGGATTTGTGTATGATATTTAATTTAGGATGTGTTTGATATTTAATTACTGCTTCTTACTGTGCAAAATATATACTGGCCTGCAAAATATATATGGGAAGCTGGCCAAATAAATGAAAATATTTTTTTAGATTCAATAAAAAATCAGGATCGGTTATTTGCAAAAACCGATCTAAATACACATATATAGGATCGGTTTAATCAATTAACCGATCCAGATTTTCATTTTTATAAAAAAAACGTTCAAATAACCATTAGGATCGGTTGTTTAAAAAGAACCGATCCTAATAATTAATCTGGGTCGGTTATTTAAACAACCGATCCTAATGGATATATAAAAAAAATGAAAAATAACTATTTGGATCGGTTCTTCTAAACAACCGAACATAATAGTTGTTGATCTGGATCGGTTGTATAAAAGAACCGATCCAAATAGTTTTCTTTAGGATCGGTTCTTTTATACAGCCGATCCAGATCAACCACTATTAGGATCGGTTGTTTAGAAAAGCCGATCCAAATAGTTATAATCTGGATCGGTTGTAGAGAAAAACCGATCCTAATGCAAACTATTTGGATCGGTTATTTAACCGATCCAGATTATTGTAGTATCAGTATCGCCTTGATCAGGATCGGTTGTATTCCGATACTAATATACGTATATAACCGATCCTGATTTTATATTTTCCACTAGTGATATAACCAATTTACTGAACTACTTAAAATAAAGTTTAAAGTTTATATGATAAATTTTAAAGTTGTAGCACAAATGACTTTATGCTACCTCCAAGCCTTACTCATATTACATACTCTTGTGTTTATTTGACAAATGTCATCCCCCTCTCCATATCAACATCGATCGAGGCAGCAACTTGAAATTTGCGAAGTCAATTATATAATTTCCCTGCCAGGTTTTCATCAGAACTAAATAGTTATATTTTAGAAGATTGGTCAAACTACGCCTAAGACTTGTTATATTTTAATTTTATCTGTTCATTGTGGGTGATAGAAATAGTTATCGTTAGAGAATTTTTTATTTATAGCACCAGGTATGGTAGAATATTATATATTTTTTCAATATTTTTTTGGTTTACAGGTAACTATTACTTTCACAAAAATTGTTTTTTATATGCCCATAATTATTTTATCATCTCCGCCAAATCTGTTAATAAATAAATATGAGCACTATCTAACAACTCAAAATTTGAAGCGTTTCAATGGCATTGTCTTTATTAGATTTAAAGAATTTGAGAATATATATTAAGGCTTATTTTTCTGATGAGCGTAGATACATGTTAGACAAACATTTCTTGGTGGAACATTCGAAAAAAAATAAATGGGTATGATTTTTTAATTTACATAAAATAAAGTATTTATTGTCAAAGTTGTTTTTATGAAGAAAGAAATTATTTTCAAAGGTGTCAATCAGAGTAAATATAATTTGAAGAGGTTCAAAAATCACTAAAAAATGTCTAAATATATCTTGAATCTTAGCTAGATCTACGATATTGTAAATTATGTAGAAAAGACACCAAATCTACAAAGGTCATATAGGACACATCGTGTAGGGGTGTCAACGGGTACGATACGGATCGGGTGGAGGCATTTTCATACCCATACCGTTATGATAATGAAAAAAATATATTTATCCTTATCTGTCTTTTCGAATACAGTACGGGTCAGGTAAATGAATAAAAAGTGTTATTGACATTTCGATTTGTGTTTTCGATAAAATATTTTTCAAAACAAGAAAGAAAAATAATAATGAACACAACTAATTTGAATTATGGAAATTTAATAAAATATAAAACTTTATTGTATCATGTATCATTTTCATACAAATATATATATAATATTATTTTTAAAAAATTATCTTATACGAAAACAGATAAGACAACAGAAAAAAAAAAATGTTACCCATACCCGATAAAATAATGAAAAAAAAATATTATTCTTATCCATGTTTTCAGATACAATACGAGTCAAGTAAACGAATAAAAGAGTGTTATTGACACCTCTAATCGCGTACTTGGAGATATATGGACCAACATGAGATAATGTTGTAAGATGATAATAAGTAATAAGCATATGATCTTTCTGAATATAATGATGAGTTTGTACAAGTAATTAGAACTTAGAAGTCAGAAAACTCAAAATTTAATTTATGTATGACAATCAAGTTTGAAAATTGATTGATTTACCTAATGACTCTGTCTACATTCAATGCGTGATTTGTGGCAAAAGGCTTCAAACAAATTCATTGTAGTGCAAACTAGGGTGCAAACGGATCGGATAGTATATCCATATATATTTTTATTATTGAATACAGATATAAATTATATATTAAACGGATACAAATCAGATATTAAATAAATATATATAAATATAATTCAAATATCTAATTTAAATATTGTGATAATAAACTAACATGTTATTTACCTAAAAGTATTAGAAAATAAATATAACTTAAGATACATATATAGTTCGGACATTCAATTATTATGATGAACAAAATAATATTAAAAAATAAATATAACCTAAGGACTTCATGAGTAATGTATATACATGTAAAAAATTAACGAGGTTTATTTTTCAAACCAAGCCAAAATCGAGTGAGTTCTTTTTTCTAAGCGAGCCATGAGTCATGTGTTTTTATCACTCAACTCACAACAAACCAAATTCGACGTAGCTTGTGGCTCGCTCATTTTGAAAATGAGCAATCTTTTTTTTTGACAGTAAAACCCATAGGCGATTTTATTAATTTAAAGAGTTACAAACTAGTTGTTATATAAGATTAGATAAAAAAAAATGTCTGAGAAAGCACACAACTGTAAACAAACTAAAAAATGATAGGATCCTATTGATGATTTTTTCTGTGTGCATAGTTATCCTACTAGAAGACTTCATCGTAGAAATAATTGAATCAACCGAGCTAGAACAGTTACCACTCAGAAGTCTCAATAAAGATACTGAATCCAACATTAGAGATAGAGATTAAAAAAAAATGACTCGTAACTTGTTTGTTTTTAAACCGAGCTTGAGCGAGCCAAAAGCCGCCGCTGAGGCTTTCTTGCCACCCGTAGACTACCTATTGGATAACTGATTTTGTACCCGTGTCAATAAATCTGAATTAAAATTATGGATATAGGCGTTGATAAGTTGATTGAACCGAGTCACTGTCACGCATGGCAGTTACGTCTGTACTCTGCTTATATACGCTTTCTTACCCGCTTAAGCTACCGTTACCAGAGAGAGACAGAGACAGAGACAGAGACCTCGCCAAGAAGTCTGCTGGGGCGGTTGCACCATTTCTCTCTTGCAATAGTTCCCTAAAAGCCTATGATCGTAACATAAACAATTTATTATAGCTTTTGAGAAAGCCTACTCGATCTCTTCTTATTTTCTTCGTACCAATATAGGCATTAAAAACGACAAAAAATTTGATAATCATATGTACCGTACAGGAAACATCTCAATTGATCAGAAGATCTTTTCATATTATATATATTAATTATTAATTTGAAAATCAGTGTTTGATTTAAAAAATGACGAGAACAATTTTTTTTTATGTGAAAGGTTGCAGATTTGAAATCTGATTGAAGAATCTCCGGTAAATATTAATAATTGGATGATTTTATTATCATGCCTTGTTCCAAAAAAAATAAAAAATAAACTATTCCTATAGTTCCACATTCATCAAAATTTTGGATTGAATTGCCGAAATTTTTATTATTATCATATTAAAAAAAATAAACCAAAACACTTTTGTTTTGAGAGAATTCCATTAATATCCAGGTTACAGATCCAATTCACAACCCTATTTAATGAGAACCGCACAGTCAGTCCGTGGCCTCAGACTTGAGTCCGCAAGTTGAATCTGCGACCCCAATTATTTGTTTTATTTCACTTGAAATTCGTGTCGAGATTAAATATTCAGTTTAAGTTGGAGCCTTTACAATCGTCTGACATATCTCCTCAATATTTGAGTCTTTGTTATTTTTATTTTTTTTGAAAAATAGTGATATTACCATCAATTTCATAGAAATCAAGCATACCTGATATGGTACCTAAAATAGGTATCAAAATCAAATATGAAAAGTCTTACAACAAGTCATCATCAACAAACATAAAAGCATACAAGTAGAGATAGTACCACTTCAAAGCTAAAATGAAAATAAAATGAATACTAAGCAAAGTAAAAGTCTCAAAAAACAATCATATCCTAGGAGACTAGTAATCCAATAAATCCTCATTCGATATCTCGTCTCCAGACATATGATCTGGGGGGTTGCCGGCTCCAAGAGCTTGGGTGGACTCCTCTTCCTCTCCCAGTATCTGATTTGGAAGGTCCTTAACATCACATGGAAACATTAGACTTAATTTTAAGTATAAATTGTCAGAGCTAGACTTACACCAAAAAGTAGCTAAACAGATTATCTTAAACCCTAATGATTTAGCAGAAATGGGAGTAGTATTATCATTAAAAATAACTCTATTCATTTCTAACCATACATTCCATAAGATAGCTCCCCTTAACAATTCTACGAGGAGTCTATCCTTTAAGGGAATAGAAGCATCAAGTAACCATAAATCATCTAAAGAATTACATGTAAAGGGAAATGAATTGTATGTTGCAATCCAATTTCATATCAAGCGTACATATGAACAATGTATAAATAAATGGTCAGCACTCTCATGTTGGTCACAAAATGCACAAGTAAGATCTCCTGGCCATTCTTTTTTTGCCAAGTTAACCTTAGTGAGAATTTTATCACGTCGGACGAGCCAAAGAAAGATTTTGATTTTTAAAGGAATGTGAGATTTTCAAATAGTATCATAATCAGAATTTGAAATACCACCATATTCTAACCATTTATAAAAAGAATGAACAGTGAAATGATCATCTTGTAACCATCGCCATATCAATCTATCTTCCAAATGAGAAGACAAAGTAAAATGTTGAAACTTGTGGTGCAAGGTAATCAATTCATCCCTATAAATACCAGTAATTTGCCTTTGAAAAGACAAATTTAAATGAGAAGTAGAAAATGCCTCAGCTACAGAAATAAACCTATCAGTAACAATAGAATAAAGATTTGGAAATTTATTTTTTAAGGTATGTTCACTACACCATCTATCTAACAAAAAAGATGTTGTTTTACCAAAAAGATGTCTTTGTTATTATTTAATAAATATTTTTGTAAACAAAATAAAGAAAAAAGCTTTAGTCCAGAATGATCCTTGACTAATAAGCTTCACTTTTGATTCAGAATGATCGTCTGACATATCTCCTCAATAGTTGAGTCTTTTTATTATTTAATAAATGTTTTTTTAAACAAAATAAAGAAAATAAAAAATTTGTGGGGTCGCAAATTTAATCTGCGGACTTCAGTCTGAAGTTGCGGATCATCTGTGCTGTCTTTGTTAATTGGGTTCGCAGATTGGCTCTACGGCTTGGGTAGTGGTTTGCAACTCGGGCGGGTACGGGTACCCCGGGTATACCCGTCTCGGGTACGGGTACGTCTCGGGTACGGGTATACTCGGGTACGGGTATGGCGAGTATAATTTTCAAAATCCATACCCTGCCCGTCCTATACCCTTACCCGTGTACCCTTGACGGGTAAGGCGGGTACGGGTACGGGTAGGGCGGGTACGGGTATTTTTTTATTTTTTATTTTTTGCTGTTTTTTTATTTGGTTTTTTTTTTTTGCTGTTTTTTTTCTGGTTTTTGTTTTTTTGTTGGTTTTTTTCTGGTTTTTTCCTGATTTATTTGCGGGGGGGAAAATCAGAATTTTTGAATTTTGAAATGGATGAACAGTAACTCGGGTATACGGGTACGGGTTTAGTCGGGTACGGGTAAACTCGGGTAGGGTATGGTCGGGTATTGGTCCAAAATAACGGGTCCGGTCCGGTTTTTGTCCGTACCCGCGTACCCGAGTACCCGACCCATACCCGAGCTCGGGCACGGGTACCCCGGGCGGCGGGTACGGGCGGGTATACCCGACTGAGATAAAATCAATCCACTAGGCTTGGGTAATTCTCGAATTCTGACTAAACAAGGATGTACGTTTTGGTTTATTTTTTTTTAATATGGTACTAATAAATATTTCGGTTGAATTTGCATTCGGTCAGATTATTTATTTTAATTATTTTTTATACTGAAATTGACCTGAACCTTGTCTAACCCGTCGGATATAAATCAAACCAATCTAACTACGATGCATAATTATTTTTTTGCCTGAAACTAAGCGTGTCTTGCTATTCAACGCATGAAATTAGTTCGTCAAAAATATTGTTGAAAATTTATTTAGTCTTATTTATACAAGCTTATTTGAATTGATAGTTGCTTGTAAGATAAAAAAAAAAAAATGTTTGATTAAAAAACTTGTGCATAAGCAACATGTGATGATAAAGTCATGTTATACGTTATGGAATGTACTGTATATGTACATGAGTATGGCTAATATAACATCAGTGTCATTTCAGTCTATATAACATCAACTCCAAAACCTATCAAATTGAGTTCAAATGGTGAATCCAAACCGTTCAAACCGATCTACTTCATTAGTTGTGCATTTACATGTAAAATTTATAAGTTTTTGAGTTTATTTGATATCAAGTCAAGCGGTCAAATGTTTGAGTTTTTAAGTTAATTTTAATACATTCATTTTTCAATTTTTTTACCGCTTGATTTGATACTAAAATAACTTGAAAATATAAAAAGTTTGCATGTAAACGCATCATTCATAAAGTAAATTTGTTTGAACGGTTTGGATTCATCATTTGAACTCGACTTGATAGGTTTTGGAGTTGGTATTATATAGACTGAAATGACACTAATGTTATATTAGCTATACTCATATGTACATATAGCAAAAGCAATCCAATTTAATGATAGTGGATAGGGATGTTCTTCGGACAAGTCCGGTTTAATCGGTTTTAAACTAAACTGAGAGAATTTGGATTAAATGGTTCGATTTAATTATTTTTTGGTTAAATAGATCGGTTCAGTTTATTTTTTTAAGCCGATTTAATTATTCTGTTGGTTTTAGAAATTTTTAAAAATAGTTAGACCGAACCGATCCAAATTTTTAAATCCATTTTCTATCCGAAGTCCGAACTAAAGATTTTAAAATATTAAAAAATACGGACATAATATATATTGTTTGGTTCGTTTTAAAATCAGTTAGACCGAACCAACCAATTTTTTTTAATTCATCTTAAAAAATAAAAAATAACAAAAATAAATGTTTATTTTTATGATTAATTACTTATTTTGGTTCAATTGACTTCGGTTTGTTCGGTTTGGTTTTAATTCAGTTGATAAATTTATTTCAATCGGTTCGATTATTATTTTGAAAACTAAATAAAAATTTAATTTATCTATTTTATTTCGATTTAAATCGAACTGAACTGATAAACATCTCTAATATTAGAAGCAATTAATGACTACTAATGAAGAGGAGGAGAGGTCAGAAAGCTTTTTTTTTTTGTGACCTTTGTATATGAAGCATGTGATACACTTTTTTTTTTCTTTTTTAAAGAAGAAAAATAGAAGTCAAGTTTCTATTTTATATTAACTTCAATTTGTTACAATACTGTGAAGTTTTTAGTAATCTGCACTGTGATTTACAAAAGAAAAAGAAAAAAAAAAAGTAAATTGGAAAAATAGAATCAGACTTCAAAAGGAAATCTGATTTCTGAGGTGAGAAACATAGAAAATAAAACATAAAAATTACAGAACTTCAAGCAATTGAGATAATTTTAACCGCAACTGATGCATTCTTTCCTTTTATCCATGTAAACACAGTTACAAATGAATTATTCAGATTCGGTTCCGTAGAGTCAAAAATTTGTAATTCGAAAACAATTCGGGTATAGTTCGGAAATGATTCGGTCCATCAAGGGAGCAAAAAAAAGGTCATGTTTTATTCGCAAATAATTCGTATAATACGTTTTTTCACGTTTTTTTCGTTGTTCGGTTCAAAAACATTAAAAAATACTTTGTTCGCAAATTATTTGCGAATAAAACGCAAATAGTGTTACTATGTATGTAAATACATCTACATGACTCGCTACACCGTATTCTACAGAGACTGTATTGTTGATAGAGATCTTACACCAATCTTCCAAGCTCATCCAACAAGTTGAGGAATTTTTGTACAAGATCGTTATTAAATTTTATTCTTTTACTTCAAAATGAATATTTTTTTTCAAATTTTAATCCTCTACGCTACGCTCTAATATATCTACCAATCCAAGTATGAATACTAAATAATTTCATTTACAATTCAGCTTATGACGATATGATATTTTTAGAATTGGAATCAATTAATTTGCATTAATTTCGATTATTAAAATAAATTTTAATCAAATCAAAATATATTTTGGCAGTTGTCTTAAACATTCATACTTATTGCTGGAGCTCCCAAAATACACATTTATTATTGCATACATAATACATACTGGGCTATTAAAAATTACACACTTTTTTGTTTTTAATTATCACATTCAATGTTTGAATTAGCTAGATCTAATACACATTTTTATTACATAATAGACACTTAATTAGTCATTATAGATACACAATTATCTATTCATTTTTTTTTTAAATAGCCAAAACTAGTTGTAAAATAATTAATGGATGAAGATATAGGAAGTAAATATAATATATTTTTTATATATGTAACTAAGTCTGCTATCACATTTATGAAATAAATTTATTTTGAACACAATCTACCGATTATTTTATTTATTTAGAAATAAACAAATGAATTTTAACAAAACAAGCACTTTGGATAGCGAAATTTTGAAAAACAGCTCCACTGAGATCCTGATGGAGATTTTAGATTTAAGATTCATGAATCGTAGTATTTTTTTTTTCATCCTCCACCGAGGCAGTGCCTTGTGGAGCTGCCTTTCAAAATTTAAATATCCGAAGTGCTTGTTTCGTTTAAATTCATTTGTTTATTTCTAAATAAATAAATAGTCCAATCTACCTATTGCTTTCATTACTTCCTAGTTTGAAAAACTTGAGTTAATCAAGCAAGATCGGTAAATGACTCACAAAGAACTGCTGAGAAATGACAACCACTGGAATTAATTAATATAATTTGTGTGGCACTATAGATGTCCACCCACAGGTGTTTTGTACTTCTTCTAGTATATTATATATATAAGTTTAATTGTGAGGTACATAATTGACGGTTGAACTTGTAAAAGGAAAAATGTGGAAAATTGAATTGCATGACTTTGGACCCTGTCAAAAGAAAATTCACAAGGGGGATAATTTGAAACAATCTACATGAACATGATAAAACAACGGCGACATAATTGCATTGCTTCTGATATATTATATAGTATGTACGTAAGTCACAAGGAAATAAATCTGCTGTGATTATGTGGGAATATTAATATTTAATATATCCATAAAAATTTAACATTTTTAAAAAAAAAAATTTAATTATTTTAAAATTAAATTGAGAAATAAGTCCCTTTCTTTTAAATAAAGGAAATTGTCTCTTAAAAGTTGAACTATAGTTTTTTGAAATGAAACATGGAGGTCTAGTCTACTAGCTTTCTTCAAACCCCTGTTTATATTACAGAGTATTTTTCCCACTTTGTAGATTTCAAACCTATGACATCTCACATGAAAGTCATGTGCCTTTACCACTAAATCAAATGCTGGTTCTCCAAAATTGAACCATAATTGAAAAGTGAAAGAACACTTCATCTTCTTCACGCACGTCTAATTCATCCGCAAGATTCAGAGCATAACATGTTGTTTCTGAGAGTACCAAGGTGGTGACGAAGTGTACTACACTACCACTGCATTGGTTGGGTCTGAGGTGCGGGTTGGGTTCGAGTTTGGTTTACGGGTTTTGTTTGCTATGGCACTGGGTTTGGGTTATATAATCATGTTTTATTTTTTATTTTCTTTGAATTGCTTTAGTTATGGATCTAATCTAGGAGGTAGATGTACTTTTGTTAGATGTGCGAACTGACGGAATTAAAAAAATAGTATTATATATTTTGTTTTGTTATTGTGGAGATTGGGCGGAACTAGGAAATTGAGATGGGGGCTAATATAGTAATGTGTCTTTGTAAAAATTAAAATTTCAAAGGTCAAAATTGCAAAATTGCAAAATTTTCATTAATAGGGGGACTTGGCCACATTTCGTCAATATGTAGTTACGCCCTATGAATATCTTTATTTTATCTGGATGTTATTATAAATTTATCCTGTTCAATGAATATAATTTTTCCGATTATTAATCTCTGATGATTGTTAGAAAAATTAAAGAATAATAGCAAGTTGTTTCTTTTGTATTAACCAATAACTGAGCGTAAAACTGTGAGTGGATCGCTAGTGCTTGGGGAGAAGATAATTAGATGAGTGAGTCTATGGTACTATGCATATTACGATTTGTTACTGCATGTGCTACGGCTTTATATTCGAGTTTTCAAATCATAACGGTCGATCCGAACCGTTCATCTTGTTTTCCATATTAATATGTGTTTGGAGACCAAATTTTATATTTTTTGAAATTTTTTTACTATTTTTTTTAGATTTATTGAAAATCACTGTTTTTGGATGGTCCAGAATTTTCAGATCAAGTGATTTTCTAAATATCTAAAAAAATAGTAAAAAATTTTCAAAAAATGTAAAATTTGGTCTCCAAACACATATTAATATGGAGAACAAGATGAACGGTTTGGATCGACCGTTAGAATTTGAAAACTCGAATATAGAGCCGTAGAACAGTAACAACCCGTGATATGCATAGTACCATAGACTCACTCTAATTAGATTACTGCTTAAACAGGGATCATAAAGATTTGCTTTAGTTCTGGTTGATTTTCTCTGATGTCCCGAATGTTGAAATTCCGAATTTTTTATTAATATTAAAAAAAATAATAAATTTTGAATTCTACATCGATCCTGTCTGATAAGATTTCGAAAAATGCCTAAACCGTAATATTATTTCACGATTTTGGAAAACCGGAAAACAAAATTACGATTTTAAGTTTTCGACATTAAAATATTACTCAGAACCGTGAGTTTAATCCACATTATGATGGGAATTCAATCCATTTGACACTTTTGTCAAACCAATTATTATTTTTTCAAAAATAGACACAATATTTTTCTGTATTTATCTATAAGTTATTTTTAAACTGGAATCAATAACTCAAATTCAAAATATTTTTTTTCCAATAACACAAAAAAAAAATTATTTTATTTACAGCCGTAAAAAATTCGGCCTGAAAAATATTGATCCGAATTATTTATCACAGTCTTTCTAATAAATCAAATTATATAGTATTATATCTATTTTCAAAGAAATATATAAGTTATTTCTAATATTTTAATACAAATAAATAAATAAATAAATAAATTTTAACATTTTCTGTTTAATTAAACAAATAATCAGAAAAAAAAATCTAAAACCGTGAATTAAATCCACAGTTTCATGAAGAAAAAATAAATTTAAGATCTAAACCGCAATTTTAATTATTGATTTTACGAAACTGTGAATTTGTTCTGCGGTTTTGAGAAGGCTAAAACTATAAATTAGATTTGAAATTTTGGGGCCTAAAACCGTAAATCAAAATTAAAGTTTGGACATTTTTCAAAATCTTGTTAAACAGGATGATCTTTTTTTTTGGATATTAATAAAATTTTCGGGTTGAAATTAGGGGTGAAAACGGAGCCGGATTATCCGACTGCTCCGAATTCGTTTATAATCCGAATCCGTTTGAAACGGATACGGATCAGGATAATAACAGGCTACCTTCATATTACCATTTGCAGATCTGTCTATATATGGCAAGATAATAGGACATTTACAACTCTAATACAACACTCTAATTGAGGATAATACAGATAATGCAGATAATAACGGGCTACCTTCATATAAACCAGTGTTCTAAATAGCGCGCTATAGCGTTTTTGGACACAAAACGCTAAGCTATACAATTAAAACACGCTATTTGAGCTACAGACGCTATAGCGGTAATAGCGGTCCGCTATAGCGCATAGCGTGTAGCGCAAATAGCGCCCGCTATGCAACATGCTGTTTTTTTTTTCTTTTCAATTTATATGGGCTTTAAATAAAGGCTCAGATTGGATTTTAACCGTGATTTTTTTTTATAATTGACATACTAAGCTTTATATTAAATTATTAATTATTATTTTAATAAAAAAATTATTAATTATTAAATGAGATCAAATAAGGAAGCTACAACGCGCTATGCAACATAAGCTGTTTTTTTTTCTTTTTTTAATTTATATGGGCTTTAAATAAAGACTCAAATTAAATATATTAAGATATTTCTTGAAGTAACAAAATGATACTTACTATATGGTAGTTTGAATATTTTGAATAGATTAAGATAATTAATTATGCCATGATGTCTAGGTTATTTTGAAATTTAAATAGAAAAAAGATAGATTATGTCATGATGCTGAATATATTTTGAATAGAAAAAGATCGATAGTTTATGATATTAGTAATACTATGGATATTTTGAGTCGCAATTTGGACTTTGTATTGGTTCAATATGAATACTATAATTTTTTAATCAATTTGATGTTATTTATTATTCTATGAGACTTATATAATGTTGATATTTAGTACAAATATATGATATAATTTTTATAAAAATAAAAAAATACTATGTGGCATAGCTTTCGCTATAGCAACGCTATTCGCTATAGCTTTTTTTTTCGGCTTCCCGCTATGACGCGATAAACGCTATTTAGAACCTTGATATAAAGGGATACGGATAATACAGATCGCCTGCAAATGGAGCGGATATCCGCGATATCCGCCTGCATAGATGTCCTCCACATGTTCTCTCATCCAACAAATTAATTTAATTAAACAACCTACGGAAGGGTATATATACCGCTCTCTGAATTTATTACTATCTAAGGTGGGACTAAGGGATCGCACGACTGGGGCATGCCGGACAATTGTTACAGTTAATATTATATAAAAGTATCGGAAGACTATCAAATTGAACAAGTGGTGTATTGTTACATGCTTTGGTTGACACACACAAGTTTTGGGTTCGATTCCCACGCAACGCATGAATTTGTTACTCCATTTTATGTTTTAACTTGTACGGCTGTACCGCTGTATCTATCAAATATCAGTGCTATTACAAAAAAAAAAAAAATCCTTTTCTTCTCCATTTTCATATGAATGGACACCTCTTCTTTTCTCTATTTTTTTTTTCTTATTTCGTTTTTGTGATTTTTTTTCTTTTTTTATTACAAAAAAATCGATTTTGATTATAATACTTGGATTATATTATACAAGTGGATCATTTGAGTGGATTATTCATATGAATGAATTATTCGTTTTATATCCGTATTCGAATTCGTGTCCGTAGACTATCCGTTCTGGATCCGTATCCGTATCCGTATTCGTTTAAGGCGGATTTGGTTTTGAATTTTGATATCAGTTTACTATCCGTATCCGTATTCATATCCGCTCATTATCCGATGGATGCAGATATGATATCAGCACTATCCGCTCCGTTTTCACCCCTAGTTGAAATTCATACTTGGTTTATAAAAATATATGTTCTCCATAATTTTTTACGCTTTTGTACGCTTGATCCACTGAGTAGATTTGTTGGATTTTTATTTGTTTATTATGAATTCTAATAATCTTCTTTTAACTCTCATAATTTAAAGGATAAGGATTTGGATGCAAAGAGAATGAAAACTTTCTTTTTTCTCTTATTCAATTCAATCATGTTTCAACTTTTAAAGGATATCTCTATTTGAAAGGAATTGGTATATTTGACAATTAAATTTTAAAAATAATTACATAACAAATTTAGTAAATAAAAGGGGATAAAAGTAAAAATATTAAATTTTCATGAGTATATTGGATATTAAGATGCTTTTATGGAAAAATTGACTATTTTGAAAGTTTTAATGAGTACACTGAAAATTTTCTCTAATTTTTTTTTAATGTTAACCAGTATTAAGATATTAGCTTAGTAACACTCAGTGTTACCGTTTAGGCTGATTAATCGACCGATTAGTTGTTGGCAGTAACTAAACTGTTACGGATTTTTCCGATTAATCGGCCGATTATTTCCGATTATTACCGATTAATGCTTGGCGGTACTCTATCCGTCTGATAACCACATACGAGAATTTTTTTGTTTATAGAAATTATTAAAAATAAGAAAGAGAAATAGAAATAGAATTTCTTTTATAATATTCATAGTAAGATCGGAAAATTGGTTCCAATCCAAAATGTGAATTGGAATCAATGAAAACGATTCATAATTTTGTTATTCTTTTTCTCCAATTTTCTTTATCAATTCACTTTCTCAATTTGTGAGAAAAGAAATAAGGTGGGCCCACCTCTTCACTATACTCTCTCTCTCTCTCTCTGTTGGAAATCTTTAGAAATTTATAAAATAAAGGTGGTGGACCTGTATCAAACTTTTCTTGATCTTTTCTACGTGAAATCTTATAAAGTAATAAAGTGGGTCCCGTGTCAATTGGAGATGAAGAATGAAGGCCTTTGAGATGAGAGATGGCTCATATTTTGACAGCATTTACCGCATTGGAGAAGAAGAAAAATCAAACTTTTATATGGAACCAATGTCTCCGATCTTACTATGAATGTTGCAAATGTAATATTCTTTCTATTTCTCTTTCTTATTTTTTAATAATTTCTATAAACAAAAAATTCTCACCGCATACCATTATTTACAACACTAGTAAAACTCACAATAGATAATATATGTATGCCATCTTGTAGTGTACCCAGTGAATATTAGAATTTGTTTTTCAATTTCATATTAAGTTTGTATTTTATTTTCTTTTTTTTCCAGATACTAACTAAAAAAAAAATTCTGAACTTATTAGTTGGAATTTAATTAGTGCGCAGGGGCCCACATGTATCGTGGCCTTTCCGATCCGTCTTCCCGATGGTTTTATTTGTTACATATACTATTTTATCCTAAAAATTAAGATAGAATTAAGAATCTTCAGTTGCTCTATTATACTATTGCATCATATCATACAGGGGCAGAGCTAAACTTTCTGACTATGGGGGGCCAATCGTGAATGAAAGTCAATCATATAAAAATTTTATGTTGTGAATGGAGATCAATTTGTCGCATTTGTAGTATTTTACTCTAGATTATATAGAAAACTATATATAAATACAAATTTTTTTAAAAAAAATGAGATCGATTGACCCCATTGACACTTACTCCCTCCGCCTCTGATATCACATAGAGATAAATATTATATATGCACAATATAGCAATATATGCTAGCTATAAGCACGACATGAAAGTTAAACTGATTGGCTATTACGAGACCAATCGAGTTGAGAAAACATGGGAACCCCCATCGGTCATCCCTCTTTCAATCCTGATCACCCCTTTGTGGAAATAAAGCAAGTCATTTACTTTTAAAAAGCAATAAATGACGAGACATATCAAATTAGTGGTATTATATTACAAATAAGCAAGACGAATTGGAAAAGCTATAAAGGCATATCAATTTGCAAAATTGTGACATACTTTGCAAAGGATCCGTATCCTCCCAGGTGCCTGATTCAACAAAATTGAAAGCAGTATTATTTGGGCTTTGAGATTTGTGCCAAGTTAAAAATCTCAATCTTGGACCGTTCCAATTTAATTTAATTGTACTCAGTCAGGTAACCTGAGGGGATGTGATTTCCTTAGCAAATAGGGTTGGTAAAAAAGCTCATAGTTTACTGTATACCAATCAAAGCACCCTCCAATGAATTCGGCTTGGGACCGATGGCCATTGGACTCAAAGTGGTTCCAATGGGTTTGCTCATCATCGGATCTATTTTAGGATTCGTGCGCACGAATTTTAAAGCATACACAAAAGTGCGGGCACGAATCCTAAAGCAGATCCGATGGTGAGCGAACCCATTGGAACCGCTTTGAGTCCAATAGCCATTGGACCCAATATGGCAGAAGTTCATTTGATAATTAACTCCAATATTTCATGTGCAAATTTGATCCAACTTTTCGTAGAGAAAAATTATGCATTCTAACTAAAATTGACATGTTTCTTTTAAAGGCTTTCAAATCATGACTCTCAAAATTTGAAATAATTATCGACAAAGGTCAAAATGTACTTGACTTTGATCAAAAAGTGTGACAATTGTCAATAAATATATATCGTAGCATGCATGTACAATGAATGGAGAATAATTGATTCTTACTTTTTAAAAATATTGTATTTATATATGTTTTTTTTCTATATAATTTAAAGTAAAATCATGAATAATGTAAAATTGATCATTCTCAGTATTCTCAGTATGAAAATGCTATATAATTAATTAATGTTTAATCCTCATAGTTTGAAAGTCTGACTCTGTCTCTGATCGTAGCAGATTCAAGCATACTTTGAGATCACAGAAACTAGCAATAGAAGTATTTAAAGGATGAAGTTTTGGAGATAGTTATCTGAAGTGGTGGAAAAAAAAATGTTGTTTATAACAAGGAAGTATTTTCTAGAAACAGTTGCTAAGTGCATTTTCTTTAGAGAAAAATGTAATAAGTGGTGAAGAATTTTTTTTGACGAGAATAAAGGATTAAATTACCTAATCTAGTACCATGATTACACAGACGCATAATGTAAATGTGGAATTTATCAACCTTCACCCATTTAATAATAAAATAAAACGAAGACTCTAAATTTAAAAATAAAAAAATGTATTTTATATAGTTGTGCGCGTGCATATTGCATCATATGTTTGTAAGCATATAACCTCCAGCGTGCAATTTGCTGAAACTTTGACTCTTATTTTATGATCTGTATTGTAATATTAATTTTAGAAATATAAAATTACTGATTTGTTTTTAAATTTCCTTTTCTTTTTATTTGATAACAAGAAATAGATCTTCTTCTTTTTGTTAGTCCAATGTATAATTATTATAATTCTCCATTCATGAGTGCTAATTCATTAAATTGGAAATTGAAATATTAGAAGTATGGGGATCCAACCGTAAATAGGAGATATGCCTCGGTGGAATCAAGCAGTTAACAAATTGAATTTTGTAATGTAAAATGTCTTTGTGTAGTCAAAAGAACACAGAATAATTCTTGCTTATCTTAATTTGTTCTTGTAAGAATATATCATCTTTCCAGAAAGTTTCCCAGAAAAATCAAATTTTCCTTTCTTTTAAAAGGTTCAAAGCTAAGCATATACTGATTTTCAATGCCTTTTAAATTACTTTAAAAAGTTATTTAAATTACTTTAGTGGTAATTATATTGTACAATACTACTATTAGATAGCGCGTGCAAATCGCTATTCGATGGTGCATGCCTAAATAAATAACAGTAGATATATAGTAAATTAACTTTGGTATTCGATACTTTGATCTATAAATATGAATTAAAATTTGAAACAAAAGTTTTTTAAAGAATATTCCACAGAGATCATGCACTGGAATTCATTAAATTAATAATAATAAAAAAAAGGAGGATGAAGCGCATAAAGGCCCATGTGTCAAATTAAATGTTTCCCGTAGATACTGGTATACTACAAACAAGATATTTATTGTTCGTCAAAAATTAGCCCAAACCGCTTTTTCCTCGTCTCAATGCGCACTTATTGACAAATATAACCTTAGTTCCTACCCTAATTAATAAAACCGTGTGTAAATCTCATTTGCCTCACGGCATAGACGCATAGTCTATTTGGTACATAGTGTCAAATGAATTATTCGGGTTCGGTTCGGTGATGTTAAAAATTTGTAATTCGGAAATAATTCGGGTATAATTTGGGAATGATTCGGAATTATCCGGACCAGAGATGTCAATCCTGCAAGAAAAAAAAATGGTAAAAATTTGGGAAAAATTCGCGAATAATTCGTAAATTGAGAAAAAAAAAATTGTAAAATTCATGAATTATTCGGATTTAATTCGGTCAAAGTTTGGTCAACCGAATAATTCGGCATTCGGTTCGACATCACAAAAAAAAAAAATTTATTCAAGTTTAATTCGGATTTAATTCACGAATCTTGTGACTAATTGGTAGCAGTCATATTTTGTCATTTGTTTAGTAGGAAGGATAAATAAGGGGAAACTCGATATAAAGAAGAGAAATCCTGGCGCCAATAATTTTTTCTTTGGCAATTGGAAATTGGATTTTTTTTTTTTTTTTTAGATATTAGCCAAAACTTTGGATACCTTTTTCCTTTTAGTTAAATAAATGACAAGACTTAGAATATGACAGATAAAGAAAAAGAAGGGCGATTAAAAAAAAAAGTAGAATCAAATTCTACGATATCTTTTGCTTAATATAATAACACTGGATATAGTAAAGATATCATATTTAATAATAGTACCCTTTGATGAATTGCTCAGATATGATTTGTATTCCTATCGTGGGAGGAGTATATGGAACTAAGTAAATAAAAAATGCAATATTTTTTATACTTTGTTTCAATTTCCAATAGAAGAATTTAAACATTTGATGTGCTTAAAAAAAAATTATAAGAAATCCAGCATTTCTTCCAATGGAGAAGCTATATTTTCAGTGATGACTAATTTATAATTTACTTAATTATTATAAAAATGCAGTGATAACTAATTTACTATATTTTGTTGTGACTAATTAAATATGCTTATGTTTATTTTTATGCTGATGTTCCTAGTGGTATTGGTAACAAGAAAGCATGTAAATATGCTAGTTATGTTTTGCTGTGTCGCATGGACTATATGGCTCATGTTTTGCTAAATAGAATGGAGTTATGGTGTGAGTGTTAATTTTAGATAGTAACAGATGGTGCTTGCTATCTTAACTTTCTTATTTTTTGTTTGCATAATCTAGATGTTTAATGCGCTAGCTTAGGCTATGGATGTAACAGACTTTAAATTTTGTTATCTATACATTTCTCTTGTCAGTCGCTGACAAGGTTTCAAAAAAAACATGAGCAGAGAGGACTTGGTAAACAGTTCAAATTTTAGTGGGCTTTAGTTTCTGGCACAATGGGCTATTTAGGATTTTAGTTTTCCAAGAACCTTTTAGGCTATTTTAATTACTTGTTAAATCATTCTGTAGCAATGACAATAGTCACTTTAGAGCTATTTGGCAAAAGTTCTTGGACTAGTATAGCTATTTAGCGTTGTAATTTGCGCTAAATTATTCAGTGTTTGTGGCATAAAATGAAATTAGAGAAATTTGATGGTATAGATTTAATTTCATTTCTGCTGTCTCAGCATCCAATTCCAAATCAGACCCAAAATATGCTCCAGGGAGCAGAGAAAGTGCTCCAATCCAGTATCATTGCAGAACCTTAGTTAAAATTAGGATAATAATGCTTCATAAAAACTGAACCTGTAGATATCTAAAAAAAGCCGAAAGAATAACCAACCAACACAAGAAGAGAACAACAATTTCCTACAAAATTGCTGAAGCCTCAAAATTGCATCAAAACTGATCAAAATCACCTCCGTCCCTGTCCCTGTCCCTGTCCCTGTCCCTTCCCCTTCCCCTTACCTTTACCTTTACCCTTATCCATACCCTTACCTTTACCTTTACCCTTATCCATACCCTTACCCCTACCCTTCCCCTTACCCTTTCCCATGCCCATACCCTTTCCTTTTCCTTTCCCCTCATGAAATTTATTGCCTTTGGTTTGCTTTTGATTAAACCGATCAATCCTGCCAGCCTTTTGCTGTCGCATCTTACGCACCTGTTCTGGGTGTTTAATTTCAGATGGTACGTTGGCATTTGGTACTGACCAGCGGCTCCTCCCTGATTTCACAAACCTATTGTTCCCTCTTTGATTCCCGCCTACAAAATATAACATTGCTTATCAATAACACAAAAGTTATGGACTATATCCACACCAGACTACAGAGAACAAAAGTTCCAGATTGGTATTTGTATAAATAGTATATCAAAAGAAAAACTGGATTTTTCTGATGCAGTACTGGTAATCTCCTCTTTTATATATTAACTTCATTTTTTGCTAGAATAATTATTATGTCATTATGCTGAAAGCTCAATTAAGCATTAGGCCTCAATAGCAAAATTAAAACCACAAGAAACCCCTTCACAAATAGCAATATTATGCAAGTGCAAAACATTAACAGATAAACCCTAGTTTATGAATTCTGAAACAACAATCACCTTGTGTGCTGAAACCGCTACGAGGAATTGTGTCAGTATCATCTGCATCTTTTCCAGAAAGGGAGACCTTCCTGTGAGTGTTTTTCTTCCATTTTTCATAAATTCCTGTTTTCGTAGCTTTCACTTTTGCACCACCCTCTGTCTTGACCTAACCAAAGCAACAACAACAAAATAATATTTCCTCTTTACTTACCACAGCATGCCCCATGCTATCTATGATAAAGAAAGGTTTGTCCACAACAAAGAAGGGTATATGTATTGTAGATTATCTACACCAGGAATAGTGCTAATATTAACCAGACTGGCACTAATTCACAAATTTAACACTAAAAGCCACTAATTCATCAATTTAACACATTAACCCAGTAAAGAAGTAACAAAACCTTGAATATTGGTGTCTAGCATACTTGGCTTGGCATTAAAGATTTTAAGTTCAAGCTAAATTGATCAAATCACAATGTCCCAATTAACTAAAAGCACAAAGAGTAAGGTTTAAGAGAGCATATACACCTTGCCAGAAGCTGTCACACGTTCCCCATTATTCAACTTGACATACTTCTTAGCTTTCTGTAGTAAATAGAAAAGAAGAAAGAAAAGCATATTAATGAAATATACAATAAAAATATGGTGATAACCCCACTAATACAGATAGATGGGCACCTTATCCCAGTGATATTGTGCTCTTTGCTTTTGAATACCAGAACTGTCATCAGCGACCAAATCAAGAACAGCTGCATCGAATCTGCATTCAACACATGCCCAACATAATTAGTTAACCAAAGAAATAAAACAAATAACACTAGTGAGAAAGATAATTTACCTGTTGGACATGAAACCGTCATTGCCCTTCATAGAGAGTCCTGCTTCACGAAGCTACAGGATGAACATATTTTTATGAAAATAAATGAACACAAGAAAATGCTTTTCTTCAAAAGAGAATAAAATTTAGAAGGACACATATGAAAATTATACTTGATTTGGCGGCACGGAAGTGATATAGTATTCATCATCCTTGAAGCTCTTTGCCTTTCTTTTTGTACCACAAACCTCTGTAATTTAATAAAAGAAGATTAAATGCAAAGAAAATATGTTTTGAGAAGCAAGGGGAGGTAAATAAAAAATTAAAAACACAAAAACAAAAGACTCACCCTTTTTCTCTGAAGTAACTGCTCCCATGACCAGTTCTTCTTCCTACAATAGGTAATGACAGTCATTGGATACATTCTAATTTTAGACGCAATTATTTCAGTTTGTAGAATAAGATGGCTGAACCATATATAAGATTACCTTTGTTACAACAAGTTCGGCAGATTTTTTTTCTTGCGCCAATTTGATTACCCCTTCGTGAATTGCTCTTTTCTTTTTCATCACCTCAAGCCATTTAGAACCCTAATAGTACAAAAAATATGATGAGAACAAAAAAAATGGAA
Organism: Carex rostrata; assembly: GCF_964058835.1. Classification (NCBI taxonomy): domain Eukaryota; kingdom Viridiplantae; phylum Streptophyta; class Magnoliopsida; order Poales; family Cyperaceae; genus Carex; species Carex rostrata. The sequence goes on along the minus strand of NC_135925.1, from coordinate 12,294,199 downwards.
AAATAAATAAAGTAGACTCAACTTAGAAACTCATTACATGTGAATTTTTCACTTTAGCGGATACTCCTTCAGACTCCAAAATGGTTTGCTTCGGTCTGGGAAATGTTCAAAACCCAATTGATGAGTTAAAATAATAAACCTAAATTTTTTGCAAAAATAGCATAAAAATATGAATAATCAAGAGTTCTAGACAAACACAGACTGATACCACGTAGGTCACAGTAAAGCATTACAATAAAAAGGATAACGGTATTACTTTATGTACCCAAAAAGGTTCTACAGTTACAACTAACAGTAGGCACCTGTCAAATTATGGTACTAGCTTATGTCATTGATCCCAATTTTAGCAAAAAATTTCTCAAACCAGGGTCAAACCTAACAGGAATCAGTATAAATGAGAACAAAAAAATTTCCTTGTACTAAGCCAAATTAACTGTACATACTTAAAGGACTTCAAACGCTCAGAAAAGGCAAGAGCAGACAACTCATCAGACCCAATCAAATCCCTGAAAATAGGGTGCAGGCCCTCGCGCGGCAGACCTTTCGATCGTCGGATCGACTCACTTGACGGCATTGGTTTTGTTTTCATATACATTTTAAAGGCATTTGAGCAAGTCTTGCGCAAAGCTTCAAGCTCAACTGATCCACTTATTATCTCCTTAACCCGGTCCATAACTAAATCCAGCATTTGCTGGGGAATCCTTCCGTACATTGTTTCTCCATTTGAAACTGCTGCATCAATTTTTGAATTGGCCTTGTTGACATCTTTTAAGACCTCTTCTTCGGTCGGCGCAGGCTTGAGAGGCTTTGACAAGAATAGATGCAGGTCCAAGAGGTAGGGCAGGTCATCTGGCGTGACAAAAGAATAGGCTGTACCAGTGCGACCTGCACGAGCGACCCGTCCAACCCGGTGAACAAATATTTTAGGTCTCGGTGGGAAGTCCCAGTTTACCACATTGTCCAACAAAGGGATATCCAAGCCCCTTGCTGCAACATCTGTTACTATTAGAAGCATTGTTTTTCGTGCACGGAATCTCGAGATATGCATCTTTCTCGCATCTTGATCCATATCTCCATAACAAACCGAGGGCTCCATCCCCTCTTCCCTAAAAAGAATGTTTAAAAACTCAACATGATGCTTGGTTGAAACGAAAACAAGAGTTTGTTCACTTGATCCAATCCTCTCTCTAACGAGATACAACAAGGCCGCATGCTTCTCTTCCTGCCTTAATGTAAAGAACACTACTTTGAGGTCTGAGCTGATCTTGCTATCCACATCAAGCCTGATGAGTTGTGGATCCCGCAACCCTGCCTTGGCAAACTCAGCTAAAGCACTAGGTAAGGTCGCACTGAACAGAAGAGTCTGACGATTTTCACCTAGTTGGGTTAAGATCTTGTGTAGCTGCTCAGCAAACCCCATGCTAAAGAGATAATCAGCCTCGTCAAATACAACATATTCCACAGTTCGTAGAGACATGTCATCTACTTCTGACAGGTGGTGCATCAGACGGCCAGGAGTTGCTATTATAATATCAGGGCTTTGTGTTAGTTCTTCAAATTGATTCTCCATGCTGTCTCCGCCAACCAGTAAGCTTGTTCTCAGATCTACCAAAGAAAATGAGGTCATTACTCATGTGTAACTGATAGTTTGGTACAGAAAGTTTTTAACATAATTTCAATTTTGGCTTTTGCAACTATTCAGTTTGGTAATTCCCTGTTTGTAAATACTAAAAGTTCAGAAAATACTACAAGTTAATCCAAATCGACCAATTTTGCCACAAACCTCATTTGATGCTCCAACACTAAATGAACAGATAATACCATAGCAGACTTAACTGGTTTAGTATCATAAAGAGGGAAATCTTGTTACTAGCTAAAATTTGTAGGGATGACTGCAAGGTAAGAACTTCTATTTACACACTACAGAGCATAACTCTAGTGCTAGTTGTTGCCCATTTATGACACAAGGCATACCAGATCATTTTTTTAAACAAAAGTGACACTTGTGTTACCACCTGTTGTTGTTACCAGATGAACACCAATATACTAGATCTACATACATTAGCAACTATACATTTAATTAATCAAGTAGAACTAGGGTGTTCTTAAGCTCAGGCCCTTTCTGAGCTTAACTCCAAAACACACTGGATTGACTTCAAGTGACGAATCCAAACCATTGAAACCAATGTACTTTACGAGTGAGGCGTTTACATGTCAAATTTATAAATTTTCAAACTAATTTAGTAATAAAGTCAAGCTGTAAAAAAATGATGAAAAATGTATGCATTAAAATTAACTTATAAACCTTATTTTTTTTACTGTTTCACTTTATACTAGATTAAGTCGAAAATTTATAAATTTGACATGTAAATGCATCACTTGTGAAGTAGATCGGTTTCAACGGTTTGGATTCGTTGTTTGAAGTCGTTGCAATAGGTTTTGGAGCTAAGCCCGCCAAAGTGGTTGGTGAGCCTAAGAGCACCCTAGTTCTACTCAAATTAATCAGTACTATTGTACAAAAAGTTATAGATGAAATCAGTGCAAATTTACATAATAAATCAACAGGTCAATGCGAAGACTTACATATAACAACTCTAATGTGTGCTAACTTGAGCCGAACTCAATAAGCAATACTCAGACCAAAATCCCACCAATCAAAAGAAACAAAACATTGTTAAAACTAACCAGTGAATCTCCCAAGCTCCTTGGTAAATTTCAAAGTCTGAATCGCAAGGTCTCTAGTAGGTGAAAGAATCAGAGCACGGACACCAGCTTGAGGCACATGCTTTCTCAGCTTCTGAAGCATTGGTATGAGAAAAGCCGCAGTCTTTCCAGACCCAGTTCGTGCCATGGCCACCACATCAGCACCAGAGAGTATCATTGGCATGGTCTTTCTCTGAATTGGAGTAGGAACGCGGTAACCCTTTCGCTTCACCCCACCGTAAACCTCCGAACAGAGCCCTAGAGACTCGAAACCACCTGATTTGGCCTTTTTCTTCTCCTTTTTGATGCGCATGAGATCGGCAGCGGAGCTGACCCCCATAGCCAATTGGTTTTGCAACTCTTTTTCATCTTCTTCGACCTCCTTAGAATCCCTGGGTTTCATCTCAGGGTCTTCAGTCTGTATTTTCCTTGAAGCAGGGACACGGGATCTTTTAGGGTTTTTGGAGGGTTTTGCCATTGGAGCAAGCGATGGCTGAGAGAGAGAGAGGAGAAAGATCGTTAATTGTTCAGACGGGTCGGGTTAGAGGCGGCTCAAACGGGAGAGAGAGAGAGCGTAACCTAGAGGCGCTCAAACGGGCTGGTCGAAGAGAGCGTATCCTCTGAGAAATGAGGTGCTCAAACGGGCTGCAGATAGGTAGAGCGAAGGGAGACGGGTAGAAGAGCAGGCCCGTATCAGTGATTTCTAGCAATTCCGTGGATACTGATGAGGAGGAGAGCTGTCAGAAAAGAGAAGAAAAAAAATTTCAGTCAGAACCCCGATCTGATCAGTATTTACTATTTACAAACAAGAGGGGCGGAACTTAGAGGCATTTAATTAGGCCGATGGGATTTATAAGTAGTTTTTACGGATTGTAATATTTTAAATTTCAGTAGCAAAATGTAATCTAGACTTTATGTTCATTTAATACAAGCTCCTTACGGGATTTTCATAAAAAACAAAAAAACGGGGCTGCAGATATTTGTAAGGATTAATTTGAACATGAATCAAATTTCAGGCCTTGTTTGTAAATATTAATTCGTTAATTATACGGTCCATTCGTCCACGGGCCGTCCTGTTTATTTAGCAAGTCTTAGTTAGAACCTATGCTACCCTGACACTCCTAGAAGGTCACCACCGTATTCGTGTCCGACACATATCCGACACCGACACTCCTCTGACACGGACACGATACGTGTCAGATACGGTAGATGGCGTGTTCCTACCCTCTTCCCTCTTAATACGGTCTCCGACACCTCGTTGAATGCGCCGATACGGTTGGACACGGTCGGGACACTTCTAATTTTTTTTTATCTCTGCAGATTGCTCCTGGTCCTAAGCTTTCACAGCATATATAATTATTTTTTCTCCTGGACCTGGTCCAATACACCCCGCCAACATGTAATAATTAGACTATTTTTTGCTCTGCGCGTGATTCGAACCAAAGCTTTCCCGTTAAGAGCCAAAATACTTTCCCACTGTAATAGACTATGTTATGTGTCAAATTGTAGTAGGTATGGTATTTAATTCATACTTGAGTAAGTCTTTGTACAAGTTTAGTTTAAATTTAATATTAATTTAAATATCATAATTAAAATAGAAAAACAATATATATAATAGCTGTATCGTATCCTCTATTTTTTAAAATTGCCGTATTGCCGTACCCGTATCGTGTCTGACACGATACCCGTATTAGAACTTATAATCTATCGCATATGATACGTTCTACCTCGCAGATCTAGGTCGTATATTCTCGAGACAAACCCGAGAAGTGAAAATGGACCTTTTATAGACACCGTGTGTAATTAAAATTGTGAGCTCTTTTTTGCTGAGTTTTGGATCTTTTATAAGTTGGTCTCTTACTGTCGTATAGCAGTGATCTGGCGATCTGACAATTTGCCTCACAGATTGTACGAAAACGGTTATTTAATTTTGATTTATGTGGGTGGTAACTAAATTTTTTTGGCTCGGTACTATATTACAGTATTGTTAAAAACATCCGTTTAGACTGATTAGTTATTGGCGGCGATCAAACCGTCATGAATTTTTCTAACTAATTGATTAACAACACTGCTATATTATATAAAAAGTTATACAATCATATTTATTCCGAGTTAGAAAAAAAACTGCGCTTCGCTTTGAAATTTTTTTAGTTAGCGCATCAGAAAATCAAAATTAATTAATTATCACTCTAATGGTCATATCTCAATTTATATCATCCATGCAGACTCAATCAGTGTATCAAATTGAATTGGTGCGCACACTGAGAACGTGCACCAATTCGGTGCGCCGACTGAATATGCACACCTATTTTTTTTTATTTGGCAGTTCACGTCGAAAGGCAATTCAATTCAGAGGAGGGTTCAAATGCCTCCATTTTTTGTGCCTCCATCATGCCTCCATTTTTAAAAACTTAAATAATTTAAACTTTAAAACTTAAACGTTAAAATAAAACTGTTAGATGTGATCTATGTTATTTTCTCTATGTGTCCATAAAAATTTATCACATTTTGATTTTGCTTTTATATGAATCAATAAGTTGAAAAATCAACGTCTATAAATTATCCACATTAGTATACATTTTACAAGCTCAAGATGACAACCAAAACAAAGTTGAAATGTCATAATTTTTTACACATGCATAGATAAAATGATGTAGTTCATATCCAACAGTTTTATTTTGAATTTTAAGATTTAAATTTTGAGTCATTAAAGTTTTTAAAAATGAAGGTATGATGGAGACACAAAAAATGAAGGCATTTGAATGGCTTTAAAATTCAACACTAAATTTGGATTTGATAGACATTGGAGCTGTATGTTGTGCTTTAAAATTCGTGCTCTTCTGCTCTTAGATTCGTATGCACAAATTTTCAAGTATAATGGATGGCTCCGTCTCCCAAAACCAAACCATCCTTCCCTTCTAACCATCATGTTTTGTCCTTTCTATTATTATTATTAGTGTAATAACTAATAACACTCCGTTGTATATTGTTATGATCATATGATGTGATGGATTTTTAGAACACGACACAATTTGTTAGCAAATAAAAAAAAAAAAATCCAATATATCCATCCTGATCAATAGTCGAATGAAAAAGAATGCAAGAAATATTACAATGTGGGACGAATCCACAGCTTGGCTTGAGCTACTTAACCACCTCATTATTTAAAAAAAATTTAATCACGTATATTGATATTTAATTATTTATTTTTAAATGTTTATATGGTTCAACCTCTTCGTAAATGCGTGTATGCAATTTTGTGATTAAAATTCTATGTTATTATGGAAAACTTGAGTTTGGTATATCACATCTAACAACCTCTGCCCGATTTTTTTTTTAAAAAAGAGTTTAAATTCCGATTGGTATACATTATGCATAATTATTGGCAGTCGACCTACAACTTCTTTTTTAAACTCTTGACAGTGCCGGCTAAGTATAATTTTATACGACCTACAACTTCACATAGGATTGAACACCGGTCTTTTTATTAATAGGAAAAATAAAAATAAAATATCAATTATGGGGTACACTTTTGTGAAATTTCAAAAAATAGGAAAAATATAACGGTCAAGACACTGTAGCTGGACGTTATAAATCATTACGTCCAGTTAATCCGATCATTAATGATCACTAATTAAAAAAAACACTGTAATTGGACGTTATGGTCTATGAAGTCCAACTACAGTGCTTTTCTCTCTCTTTTTTTAGTACAACAAACCATAGCAAAAGAAGAAAAAAAAAACACTAGCTGGACTTCATATACCGTAACATCCAGCTACAGTCAGTGACGAGGCTAGCACTTCACAGGGTAGGCAAGTGCCTACCCCTAGAATTTTTTTATTTTTTTTATTTCGATATTAGCAAAGTACTGTAGACAAAATTAATATTATAAAATTTTAAATCCTTTGACCGCAGGTCCACTGGACTTTGTGTTTGAATTGAATCTGGATTGTTCCATTGATCTTTTCTACAAAAGTTGAAAAATCAAGGCATAATTAGCCTATAAATCAAAATTCATTAATTAGAGATTGAATTAAGTAAATAAGTCAGGTTTGTCTCGAACTTAATTTATTTATTGAATTAAGTAATTTATACATATTTACTTGATTTCATTTATATAATTTTATATTATAAATTTATGTTAATTATTTAATCCCTTGTTGATAAATTATATTCCAAAATTTATCAGCCTTAATCAATTTATATGAAAAAAAAATTCGAACAACAAAAAGTCTTTCAACTCAGTTTTAATAGATATTAAATTTTGAACATGAGTTAGGCTGGGTGCTATGGATAGCATAGTGGCCTCTATGCTACGGCTCAATATTCGAGTTTTCAAAATCCAAACGGTCGATCCGAACCGTTCATCTTATTCTCCATATTAATATCTGCTTGGAGACCAAATTTTATAATTTTCTGAATTTTTTTACTATTTATTAAGCCACTTTGAAAATCGCTAATCCAACGGTTTTACTGTTTTGTGCAGCCACCGTTGGATCAACAATTTTGTAAAATACTTAATAAATAGTAAAAAAATTCAGAAAAATGTAAAATTTGGTCTCCAAGCATATATTAATATGGAGAATAAGATGAACGGTTCGGATCGACCGTTTGGATTTTGAAAACTCGAATATTGAGCCGTAGCATAGAGGCCACTATGCTATCCATAGCACCCCGGCCTAACTCTTTGAACATAACACTTCTTCTGAGAACAATATTTTAATTATTAGGCTAGATGCAAATTCAAAATTCGTAAGAAGAGATAAAATATTCCCCTTTAGAATTTAAGATTATGAAAACCCCAAGATTTGTGTTACAATTATGTTATACACATATTTCTGTTTTATTACTCAGAAAGAAACAATTTGATTGCTTGCATTTGATGATCTATTAGATAGTGGCATAGTGCTAGTCTGATTTTCACAAAATTAAACAAGATTGTAGTAATAATACCGGTGAATATTTTTTACTGTACAACCACATCATCTTGATTTATTGTTAATTCCTTTGGGATCGGATTTCTCTCACTGTTATTAAATTTGTCATATATATATTATGCAACCCATAAGTCTCATGTGTCCGCCCCGCCTGTATCAGCCACCACTGTGCGTCTGTCGGTCTGTGCTCAGCTGTTACCAACTTGCCCAGATTGATTGAAACTTCGGTAAATTGATTGAAACTTGAAACTTTGGGGAACTTTGGTAAATTGATTGAATAGCCAAATAGATTTAAATTGCTTGCATTAATATATTTCTTGCTACTTTTTTGAATCGTGTCTTGAATCTGAATCCGAATCCAAACCCGTTAATTTATTCGAACCCGAATCTTATTTTTGCCTATCCCTAGCTCAAATCCCAGCCTCACGACTGGCTACAGCGGTTATAAACTTCACAGAGGATTGAACATGCTACTCATAAGTTGAGAGTATCCTTCATCATTTCAGCAAATCAGAGCCCAAACAATTCAGCAAATCTCCTACCACAAAACTACGTTGTTCTTCCACATTGCCAAGTTGCTTGATCAAATGTTTTCGTAAGGTAGAAAGAATATCCACTTTGGAAAGACGAGATGATAATTTAGAAGTTCAATAGATAAGAGAGAAATTGACCCATTATCATTATTATTATTATTTTGAGAAACAATTAACCCATTATGCCCGAACTGCTGAAGGAGTGCTTCTGAGTCCAAGTTTACATCTATGGTTATCATAGGAAAACATCTTTAAAAATCATGAAAATTGACCGACATCTAGTCTTGACATCATAGAACAAGACTATGAAGTTTTATTTAAAATCTCTATACAGATCGTGAGATATCATCTCTCAAAAATTGCCCGAACTGCTAAAGGAGTGCTTCTGAGTCCAACTTTGCATCTCTGGTTAACATAGAAAAACATCTTCAAAATTCATGAAAATTGACCGACATGTATTTTTGACATCGTAGAACAAGTATGTGAAGTTTTATTTAAAATCTCTGAACAGATCATGAGATATCATCTCTCAAAAATTGCCCGAACTGCTAAAGGAGTGTTTCTGAGTCCAACTTTGCATCTCTGGTTAACATAGAAAAACATCTTCAAAATTCATGAAAATTGACCGACATGTATTCTTGACATCGTAGAACAAGTATGTGAAGTTTTATTTAAAATCTCTGAACAGATCATGAGATATCATCTCTCAAAAATTGTCCGAACTGCTAAAGGAATGTTTCTGAGTCCAACTTTGCATCTCTGGTTCGCATAGGAAAACATCTTCAAAATTCATGAAAATTGACCGACATGTAGTCTTGACATCGTAGAACAAGACTGTAAAGTTTCATCCAAAATCTCTAAACAGGTCGTGAGATATCATCACTCAAAAATTGTCTCGGCCATTTCAAAAAGGCAAAAAAAAAAAAATTCGGACCGCAAATATTCTATGCGGTCCGAAATTTTAAATCCAAAAAAAAAAAAATTCGGGCCACACAAAATATATGCGGTTTGGGTAGAAATAAAATTTTTCGAAAAACGTGATTATTTATAATAAAATTATTTATTTTTTGGATAATAATAAAAATCTCGGCTTGTTCCCCCGTTTTCCCCACACTCTCTCTCCTCAATATTAACTTCCTTAACAGCCTTTATCTCCCCCATTTATTTCGCTAATAATTTTCTTTTATCCCCGCATTAAATTAGACTGTCATTTAATAACAATCTCTGCATTAATTATGCTATCCTCTAATAACAATCTCCGCATTAATTATATTGTCCTAAAATAACAATCCTTGCATTAATTATACTTTCCTTTAATAACAATTTCCGCTAACATAAAGTATTTATCCATGTAACATAAAATACTTATCCATATAACATAAAGTATTTATCATTATGCTTAAGAAGTATTTACCATTGATATTTTACTAAAAGTTGCAGCTATGTCTGTGAAGTATTTATCCATGTAATATAAAATATTTATCATTATGTCTGAGAAATATTTATTATTGATGTTTTACTGAAAGTTACAATTATGTCTGAGAAGTATTTATCCATGTGACATAAAATACTTATTCATGTATCATAAAATATTTATCATTATGCTTGAGAAGTATTTATCATTGATGTTTTACTAAAAGTTGCAGTTATGTCTGAGAATTATTTATCCATGTAACATAAAGTATTTATCATTATGCTTGAGAAGTATTTATCATTGGTATTTTACTAAAAGTTGCAGCTATATCTGTAAAGTTTTATCCATGTAACATAAAGTATTTATCCATGTAACATAAAATATTTATCCATATAGCATAAAGTATTTATCATTATGTCTCAGAAGTATTTATCATTGGGTGAGGGGAATTGTTTATTTAATAATCCCCAGTTGTGCGGGGACATCAAAAAAAAAAATTGTGCGGGGATAACTCACAAGTATTTATAAGGGGATTGTTTATTTAATGGTCCCCAGTTATACGGAGACAATTCAAAAAAAAAAAAAATTTTGTGCGGGGACAATTGATGGATTGATTTATTCAGTTATAAATAGAGATCATTGCATAGGGATTAATATTTTGCAAATTCAAGATAAATACTTTGATGTTTCAAATTAAATACTAACAGTTTCTGCAGAGTATTAATGATTGAGCGGTCCCCCCATGACTTTTTTAGCAGTTTGTGCGGGGTTGAGACTGCGGGGATTATTATCAAGATCCTTTTTTTGTGTGAATTTTGTAGGCTTTTATTAATTAAAGCATGAGAATACATGAGTATGTAAGGCATGTTACATGGCAGCAATGAAAACAAAATGCTACAACTGAGAACAACAAACAGTGACCTGAATAGCAAGGAGAGAAGGCCCTGTTATTCATTGCAAACCGTTATGGTGCGAAGCCTTTGTTTAAGATGCGAAGCCTTTGAAAATAGCATAACTAGATCCCTGTCATAACAGAGTATGTTCCTGGCAGTTCCTGGAGGTGCATAAAAAGTGCATTGTTCTGGAAAGATCAAAACAGAGTGTTCCTGACTGGAACAGTGACCAAAACCTCTAGTTTCTGGCTGAAACGTAGTGTTCTGGTCTATTCCTGAGAAAGGCCAAAACAAAATGGTCCTGGCAAAAACAGGGGCCGAAACATTCTGTTTCTAGCCAAAACATATATGTTCCTGGCTGTTTCTGGGAATGTAGAAATAGTGCCTGTTCTGAAAAGGCCGAAACATCCTGTTTATGGCCATTTTTTTTTTTAAAACAATGCAGCATTCTACAGCACATGAAAAAGAGATGTACAACACTCATAACTCCTACAATACAGAGATGCCTGGTTACTGACTATATCCTGAATCCAAGTCTGAAAAGAGGAAGTGTATTAGCCAACATAAGAGACTTGGGAAACTCGAGCCAAATTTGCAAGTGCATGGGCCTGACTATTTTCTACCCTCAGAATGTAGACACATTTGTATTCAGGATGTAAAGCCAGTAGTTGCGAGATTAGAACAAGGTCTTGATACGCATGCCAGTCTGTGCAATTGAAGGTGGCAAGCGACGAAAATATCTATTTTTTTTTTTAATTTAATACGAGAATAAGATTAACAGAGAGGTTACTTATGCAATCTCCTATTAACTTCTTTAAACTTATATTTTGTTATACTTCAAATTAAAGTGTAACATAGAGAAACAAAATAAATCAAACAAGAGAAAGAAAAATATATATACCTCTCTTAATTCCCTTCCCCCTCAAATTCTTTACCTACCTCCTTTTCTTTCACCTCATGAAACGAAACAGTGTACAATAAATGGTGCAATATTTCTTATTTATGCAAGCTCATAGTACTACACCTATCTTTATCAAATCACCTGGACCATTTCTAATTTCTTGTTTGTGGTACCATCAATGGCCATAGTGCCGGTACCAACAGCACCGCATCCCCTCAACCAGGCCTTCACAATCATCACCCCTACTATAAATCCACCAAAGCAAGTTTGAAAGAGAATTACCATCATCAAACCCTTTTAAACCCCTAATCTTCTCCAATGCTGTAGTTTTATCATAAACCCCTTCCAAGGCATACACAAACCCTTTCCATCCTTCACCGACGCCATCTCTCTCCAAAGCAGGCATCGTCCACTTTACCAAGTCCTTTGCAAACCCAGTATCCTCAAACAAAACCTCAGTTATGGGTAAGAGAGGCAGCAATTGGATCCCCAACCTGCACTCTTTCCACGCAGGAGGTGCAAACCACAACCCGCTATCTCTTTTGTTATTCCAGAGAACACCAACAACTTTATTCTCTCTAGCAAACTCTTCTTCATACAAGCCCTCGCCTTCCCGCACATGCCACCAAGTTTGGGCTGCACGTATCTCAAAGGCCGTGAGGGTAGATCCGACAGCAGCCAAATGTGTATCCCCATAACTCAAACCTAGAAGAGCGGCCGAGTAATATCCGTTGATTGCCTCACTGGTGCTCTCTTGATTGCGGCCATCAGCAAACTCTGTTAGCCCACCAGCCCATGAATGGAGCTTCCACATGTCAAAGCACCGGAAACGGGTATAGACCGCACCTGATTTCTTTGACGCAGTCAAGAAATCGGCAGCCATGGCATAAGCTTGTGGCATGTATTTTCTTCCCCATGATGGGTCTATTTTTACCAAAACTGCAATTGCATAGAGGAAATAACCCAAATGGTAATGATGATCATTATATACCCCAAACCCAAAGTCAGCACCTGTATCCGACACACTCATTTTTGTGACAAGACCACCCCATTTTTTATCATACAAGAACCCATTTCCATTGAAGGTGCCGTCTAACCATGGTGTAATTGAACTCTTTAAAAATTGCTGGATTGTTGGTATTACATCAGTACAACCCATCTCTTCACCAATTAAGGCAAACCGGGCAGCTCTGGCTATAGCCTTACCATAGAAGTAAGAGGATGCAGTTGTAATTGGGTTTGATACGAGTGATTCTACATCTTTACGAAGAGCTGAGGCTATTTCGTTGTAGCCATCTTCACTGACACCTTTCATCGAATGCCATGTGGGCGATATTGGGTCGGCTTTTAAAACCCACGAGTCACCCACTACACCCACCAAATCACCATCTATACTTTTGTACTTGAAATCATCAAGTATAGTCACACTTGAATCATCAGAAAGCAATTTAAGATGCAATGGATGTGCAAGAAGTAATAATTCACCCCATCCTTTTTTGGCCCAGTTGTACTCTATACAAAATGGTTGGTTCAGTGAAGCTTCACCCGAGACTGGATAACATGAGCTAAACCGGTCAAGAACCGTTTCATAACTCGGGTCGGGTAGAACTGCAATCCGCACAAACCCAGAAAAACCTTTTGCTGTCAGTAAAGAGAGATTGGATTTTTCAAGGTTCATCGGCGAAGAAGAGTATATAAGAAATGTCTGACCACTATTCATGGTGATGGTATACTTTGTGCATGAGTCGTTGGGTGTGACAGAGAGAATCGCATGGACGGTGGAGATCGACAGATCGGTGGGCCCAGAAAGCGTGGTAAATGTGACATATGGGCTACCTCTGACAAGGTAGAATCTAAGAGAAGGCGGTAGATCAAGAGTGATGCTCAGATCATGGTATGCAGAGATCTGATGAGTTTGGGATGGATCTGAGGTGGAAGAGATGGTGAGATCAGCTGTGAAGGTTTGATAGATGAAAGCTGGGGTGTGATAGCGAGATGGAGAGCAGAGAGATAAGGAGGAGAGAGAGGATTTGATGAGGTAAGGGTGGATATACTCTGCTTGTGTGCCATTGTTGAGGCAAAAGTTTTGGAAGAAAGAATTGGTAGGAAGAGGGGAAGAGAGAAGGTCGGGGGAGAAGAAACGGGAGGGGTCTGGTAAAACTGTGGATTGGGCTCGTGGGAAGGAAAATGGAGAGGTGCGGTGGTGCTTTGAGGTCATTGTTGAATTCGTTGGTGGGAGAGAGAAAGGGATTTGAAGAGGTTCAGAGGGAAGGGATGATAAAGGAATTTGAAGAGGTTCTTCTCTCCTCCTTTTAATAGTTTTGGACAGGATTTTGCTCAGTCCTTCCACTAATTTTGTCATTAATTTTTGTTTGCGTGATCTATTTGTCTCCATTTCCAAGTGGTTAGGTGATCCAGTCGGCCCCGAGTTGAAAATACTAATTATTAACAGTCAACGAGGTTTTGGATGATTAGAATATATGATGCATGAACTAACCAATGTAAGGAGAGCACGACGCATTAAATGTATGAAGTTTCACTGGATATTTCCTTTCCTTAGCTGCTAAGATTTGTTGTGAGTTCTGGTATAGAGTTGCTTCTTGGCACAGTCCGGGAGGTCCATCCCGTGTGTTGCTTAATGAAAAAACGAAAAAAGAAGCTACCAAATAGCGTGTGAATATAAGATGAAGAAATTCTGATTATAGTAGGATGATCCAGAATTGGGTTCTAGAATGAACGGGTTTAGAAGGAAAGGCAAGGAATGAGAATGATCTATGAAACAAGATTTGTATTTTGCCTGTTTTGGAAGCAAAGACAAGTTTGTTATGCTTCTTTCTTTTCTTGTTAATGACTCTAAGCAAGTTTATTGTGATTTGTGCTTTCCTTTGCATGGGGAGGATAATATGTACATTTGTTTCAAGTTATTGAAGAGGAACTTTATTTTTCTTGAAGTGGTACAATTCTTTCAAGTTATTCTTTTGAAATATTGCTTTGGAAATGAATCCAGCAACCTACATTGTTTAACAATCATAAACAAATTATATCCCCCGATCGACATATTTGGTTTTAGCTAATTTCACTGTCATGCTTATAAACTCAAAAATAATATACACCCGCTGGACATGAACCCGCAAAAACAATATATATACTTATGTGTCATATGCAGCCAAACATGAAAAGATAAACATATTTGGTTAACCTAACACAACTTCAACATCATAATTTTAAACTCAAAATGAACATTGAGCAGGTTACCATCGTGTCATCCTGAAACGAATTGATACAAGGGATGCACTTAATCAACATAGAGCTGATTATTTTTTGCTCGTAGTAGTTGGTGCGTCTAGAATGGATAAACCCAAATTTCCTCATTGAGATGAGATGTATTTTTTTTTCTCTCGTATCAATAAAGACGAACAACACCACATCCCGATTAACACATCATTGGATAAATGCCTACGGGCTTGTTTGGGGAAAAAAAAAAGTGACTTCTTGTTTGTAATTTGACTGAGTCAGGTACCTGTGAGGATACCGCAAAGAAATGAAGCCAATAACATCCGAACAAAAGATACCCATCTGCAAAAAAACCAGAAAGAAGAAAACAACCAGATGACTAATGACTAGCAGCAGAATAGCTGGTCTTGCTTGTTATAGCTTTATATTTTAAAATTCTGACCACATTATTCAACAAAATAATTTATATCCTTCGGCAAATTATACAGAAATGGTATGAATTAATATGTCTAACATTCTAGGGTACCACCCAGGGCAAAATAAAAAAAAATATAACCGAATAGGCCCAAGTGAAGGTTTTTCTTCACCAAGAGCTTCTGAAAATTGAAAAGGCTAAATTAGATTAACAGGTGATCAGTCACAAGTATCATCAGTCACAAAAAGATACAACAAAAAAGAGGCTAATAGTACCAAGAGACTAATCAGATTCTACAGACAAATTACCCCAAAACAATTAATGACGAGGAAAAGTAAAACCTAACAAGAATTCAGCCATTCAGGATCTGGATTTCATGGGGAGGCCAGTCTCAACTTTCATAATCTCAAAGATGAGCATACGCCACATCTTGAGAACAAACATCTCCGCCTCCTCATCGAGTATGGCTTGCAGAAGCTCCAGCATTTTAGATGCCTGGACATGGTCCTTGGTGCATGACACTATGTAGTCCACCAGCGTCTCCTCTTCCTCTCCGAGGAATTCTGTTATCTTCTTTGATACCCATGGCCTCATTCTCTCGTGAATCTCATGCTGTACAATAATCAAGAGAACATAATATTAATAGCTATATGCCTTTACTATATCTGTTCTGACTATTTTATCTAAAATCTTAGAATCAAGTTTATCAAGCAAGGCCTCCAAAATGTCCTTTATTGCATGTATCATCTTTTTAATAACCTAAATTGACCCAAAGCATTTACGATATACAGGATATATGCTGTATTGTATAAAGGGTGGGACAGAACAAAGAAAACGAGGGGGTGTATACTTGGTAAAGAGTTCAGAATAGGGTTTAGATACAGAAAACTTGTTAATTGTGTAAGGTTGTTTCAATAGAAGTTAAAAACAACCTCTGTGCATAATGATTAGGATTAGAAAAGGGGTATTGAAATATTGATAAGGAGTTTCTTGTGTTTGTCTCTGTAGTTGTAATTTCTTGTGTTTTTCTCTGTAGTTGTAATTTATAATATACATGATTTATGCTGTATTGTGTAAGGTTATTTCAATAGAAGTTAAAACAACCTCACTGTGTGATTGTGCATTAATCAATTGGCTCCAACCAATTACCATATTTTTTTTCTTTTTTCCCTTTTCTAATAATTGCCTACCAAGAGCTAAAAAGATGTATATTTCACACTTTGATAATGTGATCACAAAAAAAAGAATTACTTGCCTTGTCATAAACAGTCCAATTTACTTCAAATGCAAACAGCTCCTCCTTGGTTCTAGGGATCATATCAATCAGCTGCTTCGCATCCAACACCTTCTTAGTCTCTGACTTTGGTTGCTTCTCCTCCCGCTCTCTATGGTTTGACCTATCCCCAGACCTCAACTTCTCTTCCTTTGGGTTGGCACCAGATATGCGCTTGGCAAATTCAGCGGCTGCCATAATATTGTTAGGTGCTTCAATAGAGTCTTCTTGGACAGCTTGTAACTCTTCAGAGTAGTCAATTGGTACAAGAGGTCGCATTTTCTTCTCCTCCACATCTTCATCCTCCTCTGCATGGAAGACTGAGGGGACAGATGCTCTCCTTCCCGATCCAAACAGACCGAAGCCTAGCTTCTTAGACGGAGGAATATTATTCTGCTTGCCATTAGATTCCATGTTTTGTTCATTGCTCATGTCAATGTCATGGTTATTCAAGTGGAGTTCATCTACAGGTTTGGAATATATGTAAATATATCATATGCAGAAATAAAGAGTTAAATACATTGCAATTATTCCTTTAACCAAGTCATTGAACCCACCGTACTGCAGCTGCTTCCAGGCAACAATAAGTAGGGAATCCTAATTAATGCAAATCTCAACTGGATGCAACCAATATAGGGGTCAACTAGATTTAAAAAAAAAAGGAAATCATACTTATTATCTCCAGTTATATATAAAATACCCACCCCAGCAGTATTACCAAAAAAAAGGACTAACCTGCATCAGCACCATTATGGACATCTCCATTATCCTGCTCTGCATCAACCTCCATACGGTCAATGCTTGGTCTCTGTTGCTTCATGGCAGCAATTTCACTCACCATGTCCTGCATGAACATGTCCATTGCCCGTTCAGATTTAGCTTTTTCTTCCTCTCTCCGTTTCTCCTCCTCAATTTCCCGCCTCCTAGCTTCATCAGCAAGCTCCTCCTCTTCCTTCAACCTATCTAGTACGTCCTCATCCTTCTCCCTCTGCCTCTTTCTCTTCCTGTCCTCAACCACGCCACCTCTACGTCTTCTCTTCCTTGAGTCAATTTCATCATCAGTTTCCTCTTCTTGTCTTAAAACTTCCCTTTTCCGCTCCTTCTCTTTCTCCTTCTCTTTATCCCTAGTTTGGAGGCGATGATGCTCTCTGTCTCTTTCCCGATTCTCCCAGTCCCTCAGACGATCCTTCAAAAGCCTATCTGATTGCCGCATCCTCTCCTCCCTTTCTCTCTCCCTCTTGATGCGGTCCCGTTCTTTTTCTCTCTCATAACGGTCAGCTTCTCTGTCTCTTTCCCGCTTGAGGTCCCCTCTGTCCTTTTCCCTATCACGCTCCCGACTTCTCTCTCGTCTGCTCCTGTTGCCCTTGTCTGGAGAGCTGGCCTCTGGCTTGTCTGCCTCATTTGCTGTCTTGTTTTCACTTGCAGTCTCTTCATTGGTTTTATCTCCAGCACTTTCTGAAAAATTAACATATATTCGCTGATTTAATATGACAACATTTTATAGAGGTGCATATAAAATTTGTATTATGCAACTCCAAAGCTTTTGTGCATGGGTATTGGGTACAAATATGAACACCATATCTGATATAAAAAAAGGTGCAGTTACAAGGACAGCTCTTTTACAACCTTTAACACGACATGCCATATATACATATTACATAAATACTACATGCCATATATACACATTATATAAACACTACATGCCAAATAAATGCATTACATTAACACTAGTGTACAATTGTTACGAAAAAGAAAGAATCAGGAAAAGCTGACCACTTTTTGCAGCATCTGCATCATCCCTTTCCCTTGATTTGGAAGGAATTTCAGGTTGTGACTTGGCAGATAAATTTGCAGGTGGTTCAACAGGACGGGGAGGAGGCGGGGGCAAGGTTTTTGCCCGTTCCTCCACCATTTCAGTTATCTTCTCCAGTGCTTCCTTGTCTGCAGCACGATCGTCATCATTAACAATTCCAAACTTCTGAGTCTCATCTTGGATTTCCTCTTTATTATCTGGAGACTCAGACTCCTTTTTAGGTTCCTCTGTGATTGGTTTGGATGCGTCATTTTCAGTTGGATGTTGAACTATGCCTTCAGCTGCTAAATCACCCAGTAAAGCTTCAGTTTCCTTCAACTTCTCCCTCTCTGTCTTCCTCACCACATATTTCTCAAGATAATCTCTGGTTGCTTGGTTGATGTTTAGCTATTTTTCCAGTGATAAAATAAGATACTTATTAATGAGAAAGACTAAAGAAGTTCTTGCAGAGATACACAAAGTTTGTTTGAAGAAGACATACCACTAGTTCTTGGCCATCAAGATTCAGTTTTGTGAGCAAGCGGAGAGCACGAAGGATCCCTTCAGCAGCTTCGAATTCGCAAAAAGCAAAACTTTTTGGGGTGTTATTACTAGGGTCTTGCGCTCTTTTCCAGCTCTTTACTGGCCCGCAAAGCTACAATTTTAATTTATTCAGCCCAAAATTAGTCATATAAAACTCACTAGCTACCAAATAGAGAGGGTAAATTGTACTTACTCTAAGAAGTGAAAGAAGAAAATCATTGTCAACAGTCGAGGCAATCTTGCCAACATAAACAGTTGTCTGTGGCTTCTCCACTAGGGGAACAGGAGCAATTGGTCTTGCAGGAGTCATTATTGGAGGAGCAGGTCCTGGCCGCATCCCAGGCATAGGCGGCCTAGCAACTAGAGGAATTGGGCGTGGAGCAAAACCTGGTCTCATCATACCTGGAAATTGGATAGGAAACCGCGGCATTCCTGCATCAAAAGAGAAAACAACTATGCAAATTCATCAAAAGATGTCCGGAATGACACAAATAAAAAAGTTTGCAATAGTCGAATTTGATTGTTAATTGTAAATAAAATCATCAAAGTAAATACTAAAGTAACAATTGAAAAATAATTTGATGTGTTAATTGTAAATGAAATCATTGAAGTAAATATTAAAGCAACAATAAATGTTACCACCCTGCACAAAATGATAGTATATTTATCTCCTGTCGAGTAAAAAAATTGAATCTGCATGCATAAAAACGGAGCTGAAGCTGTCTTGCTTAATCGAACAAAGTGTATTAAGGTAATCCAAATTTTATGTGTTTAGTAAATGAAATCATTAATGTAAATATGAAAGTATCAGCAAATGTTACCAAACTGCACAAAAATGCTAGAGATTCACCAAATGATAGTATAATTATCTCCTGTCGAATAAAAACAAATTGAACCAGCATGCATAAAAAAAGGAGCTGAAACTGTCATGTTTAATCAAACAGAGTGTTTTAAGGTGATCTTACCTTATGGCATTCTCGAAAAAAAACCTTCCAACAAGCCAGGATTGGTCAGCGTTGTAAACTTGTTTACAGAGCTCACAAGAAATATACCAACTCTATGTGGAAATACATAATAGAAAACTTTTTTTGAGGTTGAATGAATAAAGAGACTATAGTACCTTACAACAGCGCTAATTCACGTGGACTAGCATTTTGCATTGTGACGAGTATCATTTGTTGTCTATTTTCCATCTAAGAAACTACTAACTTTACATATAAGTAAGAAAACTTCCAACAGTAACTTCATAGGAATTTTATGAAAACGTGGACAATTAAATCATACCAAAATAGAATGGAAGTGATCTTTTAACAACCGCAAGAGGAAGCAAGCTGACGCTTCACACCATATGAACCGTAAGAAGATGGCTGTACCATAAAATACCCTGTCATCCACCCTTTATCTAAATTTTACATGGTTTTCTTTCTGCCCGCACATATTTAATCCAATACCATCCTACTACTCATTCCCCCGATAAAACAGGCACTTCAGATTTAACTTACTAAATGTTTTTCGTTATCTAATGAATTCCTATAGAAGACCTAACGATCACTGTATTAAGCAAATAAAAAATTGAATTGTCATAGCAATTGAGAGAACAATCTAAAATGATATTTCCACTTAGCACTAAGTACAGCGCAGAACAAAAATCACATGCAAAGAGAAATTTAAGAGAACCCACCCTGTGGAGGAACTCCAGGAATCTGGATGTGCGCATTTTGTACTTGTCCATATTGTAACTGCATTTGTAACGGAGGCTGCCCTGGTAAAGCTTGATACATGCCAACTGGCCGAACGGCCGGGTTCGGCATAGAAGTTACAGCGTTAGCAACACCAGGAGGTTGAACCACTGTAGCTTGACCCATCGAAAAATTAGGGTTAGGGCTTGGGACGGCGGAAAACTGTGGGGCCCCTAGAGGTCGGAAGGAGGGAGCGAAAGGCGAGACTCCTGGAGGTAGCGGCGTCAAGGCAGGAGCCGAAATATTAGGGTTTTGGTTTTGGTCAGGGTTATAGTTTGCGGTCGAACTAGGGTTTTGATCTGGGATTGTGTTATAATTTTGGGTGATAGACGGGGTTTCTGGGAGGGTTGAAGAATGGCTGTCGGCTCCGGCCATGCCGGGTTTGGGGTCGATGGGATCGGGCGCAGGAGAAGCGCCGACCGACGCCATTAGAAGAACTGTAGAAAGGGATGATGCAGGATGCGTGCAATTGCGCAAAACAAAACGAGGGAGACGGAGATACAGGTATTTATTGGGTTCGGGTGGTTTTGATTTCGTTAAAACTTGTGGGTTTTATTAGCCTGGTGCCGCCAGTCGGAACGCCACGTACCGGAGACGACCGGAGTCGGGTTTTATTAGCCTGATGCTCTGAGTACGTATGCTCTGAGATATCTCATATTTTGCGTGACCGACGTGTCCGGTGCCTATTCGGGGATAGCGCAGGGGCCCTATTATTAGAGCTTTGAGATTCGTGCAGAACGTATTTAAACGGTTGAGATTTTTCAGAAAGTCACGCAAAATGTGAGATATCTCAGAGTATCCGAATTCTGATGCCCTGGTGTGGTCTGGGAATCCGTATGCAGGTACCTGACTTGAGCAAATTACAAACGGACGTTCCGGATTAATCTCCAGCAGGTCAAATTCAATTTGGTACTTTATCCGTTTTGAATTCGTACGTACCGAGCTAAGAACTGATCTGGACCGTCTGTTTGTAATTTGTTTTAGTCGAGTACTTGTTCTGGAATCTGGACTCATCCGAATTTGTGGTCTGGTGTGGTCCGAGAACATTTTTTTTTAATAAAAGCAAGCTACTACCTGCAGATTTTCATTTCTTTTCAAAAATTTAAATATTATAATTACATACTGCATAAAAATAAAATAAATTTCCACATAAAATAATTTGAGTAGAATCGGAGTGTTTTTAAGTTCATCATCTCTCTGTGAACTTAACTCTAAAACAAATAACATATATGAACTGTTAAAATCTATCTACTTTACGAGTGATAAGTTTACAAGTGGAAATTTTAAATTTTGAATTAATTTTGTATTTTTAAGTATAGTCAAGTAGTTAAAATGAAAAGGTTTATAATTAATTTTAATGCATTCGTATTTTGAATGTTTTTTTTATCACTCAACTCCTATGTTACTCGGATATTTCAAACTGGATCCCGTATTCGTATCAAGTGTGTATTGGATACGAATATAGTATGACACAGGTCCGATAGACCGACACGTATTGGATACATCTCTCGTAAAGTCTATACAAAATTATACTAACAAAACTAATTCGAAAAGTAATATATTTATGTGAATCAACTCTATACAAAATTAATTCAAAAAAATTAAATACAATATATAGACACATCACTCATAAAGTAAATGAATTTCAATAATTCAAAATTCATCATCTGAAACTACTATATATTGTTAAAGAGTTTGAACCTGCGGTAAAATATGAAATATAAACAACAACTCAATTTACATTAAAACCCATAAATAATACAAATTACACTAACGGATATAAATAATCCTTTAAATATTGCTACTAATTACAATCTATTGAGAGAAGAAAAAAATTATCATAATGAAATTCAAAATTCAAAGAACCAAATTAAGCAACTAAACTATCAAATTACTAAAATTCAAAAATCATAGATTAACACAAGTATGTTCAGATATTATTATATTAAACATTAATTTCAATACTAAATATACAATTATCAGTTCCAACTGAAGCACCTTTCTCCTTTGCCTAATTACAACTCCAGTCCTAAAATTCAAAACCTGTTTTTGTACTTCGACTTTAAACAAATCACACAACACTAGTGAAGTATTAATAGCAGTGTGATACAAACTAAAAAATCTCAACAAGTGAACACCTGAAATACAATCAAAATAAAGTAAAGTATATATCTTCTGTCTGTTTCAGACTTCTAGTGGTATATAGTATGTATTTATCGAGTAGACTATGGTGTTGTTAAGTTCATCAAGCTCTTTGGTGAACTCAAAATTAGAAGGTTAATAAATTAATTTTAATGTATTCGTTTTTTGAATGTATTTTGACTGCTTTACTTTATACTAAATTAATTCGAATGTTTAAAATTTTCTTATGTAGACGCATTACTCATAAGATATGCGGGTTTCAACGATTCGAATTCGTCATATGAAGCTGATTTGACGGATTTTAGACTTGAATTCACCAAGTTTCTCAGTGAACTTAAGAACACCCTCGTTCTACTCTGTATTTATCACCTATAATAACTACAATTGACATATCTTTCTGTGAGCAGTGATTGTTTTTTTTTTCATTTGACCCCTGGTTTTTATGGTATTCTATTTCGCCAAGGCCTTTTCATTTAACGACAATCACCTGCTAGTTATAAAATATTACCAAAAAAGAATACAAACAGTTCAGAAACACACAATAATGAACGGGAATATCAGCACCATATTCATAGCTGAGGTTAACTCCAGTACTGGTACAGTAATATTGTACCAGTGTAAGTAACTGTGCTTGCTAACCTTCTACAAGCGATCAACTAATGTTTAAAATAAGTAACAACCATATGAGCATAATAAAAACCCATATAATTCAAAACATCAGATTAAAGAATTATGACAACACAATGAGCTAATTAAAGAATTTTGGATAAAGTTATTCTTGAAAACATAAAATTGTTTCAGAAACATAAGGTTAAGCTAACTACACAATCGGAAAAACAATTGATTAATATAATTTTAGTAGAAATATAAAATGTTAATGCACAATTTACATTAGAGGTATAGATATGTTTAAACATGTATGTTTAATTTACAAATAATACGGAAAATGGGTGCTTATTTTGACAGGGAAGTTTTTAATTCACGCAAAACATAAGGTATACATCAGTATTGTAAATAACGGTATGCGGTCGTCGAACGGACAGGATACCGTCAAACAATTAATCGGGAATAATCGGTCGATTAGTCAAAAAAATTGATAACAGTGATCAACTAATTGGCAGATTGATCGGCTTAAACAGATGTTTTGTACAACACTGGTATACACAAGACAGTTTTCACTTTATCGTTTATGCTCTGTATAAATTAAAATCTGCCTTGTCAAAATGTGTATCCGAAAAAACTCTCAGAGCAGCACTTAATTTACACTGTATAAAATTTAGCGTTTAAAAAAAGGTTACGTCTTTATCTTTTATTCTCCATAGCACATCGATGTTTTGATACTTTTACATTTCGTTAGCGAATATGCAAAGGAATTGGAATTGAGATAGCGATATTAATAGTTTAATACAAATATACAGGATTTTAAATAGCGCGCTATAGCACCGTTGTAGTGTTTTCGGACCATAAAAGCTATGGCGCTATCAGCGCTATAGCGGCGCTATTTGAGAATAACGCTGTTTTTTCAGCTGGCACGCTATGACGCAATAAACGCTATTTAAACCTTTGCAAATATATGACTGTCTTTTCTCTCTCCACAACTCCACACGTTTCTGTACCAAATTATAATAATATTTAATAATATCAAGTTGATAATCAGTATTTTATTTAACTGTTCTCAATTATTTTCAGCTACTTTTCTTAATGCCATTAAAGTTAACACTATTCTCAACTACTAATATTAAATTTCACTATTTTTGTTCTAATTCTTGCCAACCCTTGCATGAAATTTGGTTAGTGGTATTTTTTTCTTCTCATTATTTTATATTAATATAAATCACATCCATAGAGGTTTTAATTTTTTTAAGTAAATATTAGAAGTAAAATCATCCAACTATTTAATATTTATCAAAAATTCTTTATTTGAATTTTGAATCTGGAACTTTTCATACAGAGAATATATTATCACTAGATTAAAAGTTAATTCTCATCAACGTATAAATATTAATTAATATCTTCAAAATTCTTCAAAGAGATCTATCATAAATATTTTTGACACCTCTATTCTAACACAATTTTTTTATAAATAATTTTAATTCAAATTTAAAGCACTAAAATATGAACTGTTGACCGTTTTTGTAAAAAAAAAAATTAATGAGATCGAAAGAAAGTGAGCTAAAAAAAATTTAATTCAAATTTAAAGAACTAAAATTTGAATTCTTTTTTAGCCTGATAATTGTATCCAAATAAAATCTCCGAGCGCATCCCCAAATAAAATCCTCCAATATTATCTAACTTCTATTTCCAGCGCTAATATCCAAACACTTAAAGTTTTGTTTATAACATTTTAAAATGTTACTCACAAGTATTTAAACCTTTATCTTTAAATTTAGATGAGTAAAACTAGGGTGTTCTTAAGCTCACCAAGCCTCTTTGTGAGCTAAACTCAAAAAATCTATCGAATTGGCTTAAAACAACACATCCAAACTGTTCTACTTCATGAGTGATGCATTTACATGTCAAATTTATAATTTTTCAAACTAGTTTAGTATAAAGTCAAGCGGTCAAAAGATGATGAAAAATGAACTTATATATCATCTTTTTTTGACCGCTTGACTTCATACTAAATTAGTTCAAAATTTTAAAAATTTGACATGTAAACACATCACTCATGAAGTAGATCGGTTTCAACGATTTGGATAGATTGTTTGAAACCAATCCGATAGGTTTTTGAGTTAAGCTCACAAAGGGACTTGGTGAACTTAAGAACACCTTAGTTCTACTCAATTTAGATAGTTTTAGATAGTTTTATATATATATTTAGTTTTAACTCCTAACTATTTTGGTCTTTAAATGAAAAGATTCTGTTCACTCACTTTTTTTCCCTCTGATAATTCTCGTCTATTTTTTCGACAATCCGTGATAAAGTTTGCGAATCTAAAAATACAAACAATTTTTATTTTATTTTATCTTTCAAATAAGATCCATGAAGAATAACTTTCGAGTTATATTTGTGTCGTCTTTTTTTTACAACTTAAATCTCCGTGACTTTCATTTTTTTTTATTTTGCTTCAAAACAATTTAAACCTCTTTTTACATGCTTTCAAATCTTTTGTATAAACCTCATTAATAACACTTCAAATATCTAGAATAACACGTATTGTTACATTACGAAATCATTACAATAAAATTTAAATGATTTAAAAGCAAGAATCAAAAATCGTGCTAACAAAATAGAAGTTTAAACCTTAATTAATGCTTCTCTAAATAAGTAAGTCAAGTGTGAATTGAAACCGCGTTGAAATTTCGAGATTTTGACACTTTATAGGCTCAGTGCGTCCGCACTGGTGGTGAGTGCGGGTGGCTGACCCGCACTGGCCTTTGTTTTCCTTATATCGTTTTCTGAATTCCTTCTCAGTGCGTCCGCACTGGTGGTGAGTGCGGGTGAGTGATCTGCACTGACTCCAAATTCTCATTTCCTCCAAATCTGACCAAGTACTGAGTGCGGATGGATTGACCCGCACTGGATATAAGTGTGTCCGCACTCATGAATTTTCTGTGTTGATTGAGTTTCTTGAAATTCTACCAAGTACTGAGTGCGGGTGACTGACCCGCACTGAAATTGAGTGCGTCCGCATTAGGCTCAGACTTTTTCCTTGTTCAGTGCCGTTTTCATGAAAATTTGACTAAGTACTTAGTGCGTCCGCACTGGGGTATTCTTTTATGTGTTTTCTAAACTGCTGAAATTCTGCCAAGTGTTGAGTGCGGGTGATCGGCCCGCACTGAAAATGAGTGCGTCCGCACTCGTGTATATTTTTATGTGTTTTCAACTGCTGAAATTCAACTAAGTGCTGAGTGCGGGTGACCGACCCGCACTGAAATTGAGTGCGTCCGCACTGGGGGTGTTTTTAACCCAAAACCCATATTTTCTTTTTTCTTCTTTCTCTTTCCCCTCTGCCCCCTTCCCCGTGTCTTGTGTGTGCTCCGCCCAAAGAGAGAAGAAAAGAGAAAGAGAGCTCTCTCTCCCTCTAAATCGCGCCAAATCTCGGGAAATCGAAGGTGGAGCCGAGAAATTGGCCGTAGATTTCTTCTAGTCCTCTTATTCGGTATTTCTCTCTCTCCTTCCTTCTCTCTCAAAACCCGAATTTCTCGATTTCTCGAATTTTCATTTTAAACCCGATATTTGTGTTTGAATTTCTTGTAAACTAGCTCCTTGAGCTTCTTTGATTGTTTATTTGCCGATTCTTTCCCGATTTCATCTCGATTTTGGATTTTGATTTTTAGGGTTTTTGTGCCAAAACCAAAATTGGGCATAATCGTGAATTGATTAGTTTAATCCAACCGATTAGACTTGTAATCGGTAGGGTTACCTCTTAATCTTGAATTTCTAGAATGTTTAACGGCTAATTTGAGATTTTGACCAAATTAGGGTTAACCAATCGGTAAATTGAATTGTTACGGGAACCAAATTTGTGAACAAGTAAATGAATTATTACCAAATTGAGATCGTGTATGGTTTGGAAGACCCAAATGGAAATTGTGAGAAGTTAGAGATTCTTAAGCGAGAAAGAGGAATAGGAAAGTATAAGCCCTAATATAACTCGAGTGAACATCTCGATCGTGAACCAAGGTTAAACCAAGTTTATGTGCAATATAGGTGTAGGCTTGGTCGAGCAAGACTTTGCAGGACACTTCGAGACATCTGATCCATAAGTACGCAATACGCTCGACGTAAACAGGTGCGGGGTTCTTGGACTTGTTTAATATTTCATTTTCAGGAATTATACTGTTTATTTGTTTGTCATGTTATTTGTTTGATTGTTGCATGCTGGATGGTTGCATAATTGTAATTTCGTGAACTTATGTGCATAACCCAACTGAATTAGAACTGAATTGTTGTGAGATGATTGATTTGCATATTCGTATGGTTGTCAATTGACGTGTTCTATAAATTGTTCTATATGCGAATGAATCTGCCAGGCTGACCTATTTAGGTGGATGGATAAGGTGACGGTGACCTATCCGTTGACCTGTTTCTGAATTTGCCAGGCCGACCTGTTTAGGTTGCTGGATAAGGTGACGGTGACCTATCCGTTGACCTGTTTCTAAATTTGCTAGACCGACCTGTTTAGGTGGCTGGATAAGGTGACGGTGACCTATCCGTTGACCTGTTTCTGAATTTGTCAGACCGACCTGTTTAGGTGGCTGGATAAGGTGACGGTGACCTATCCGTTGACCTGTTTATGAATTTTTGCAAGGCTGATAGCTGACTTTGATCCTATTCGAATGAAATTGCAAAGTTGAGCAGTATGGCTGACTTTGATTCTGTGTGAATGCATTTGTAAAGTTGAGCTGTATAGCTGACTTGGAACCAGACCTTAGGAAATGGTTAAGCCAAACAGCTACAGATGGGTGTCAGATAAAGGGTCCAACTCGGTGGGACGTCTGTAGGTGTCTGTAACCCTTAAGACGAGGGTTTGATAAAGGGTCCAGCTCGAAAGAATATCTGTAGTTGTTACAAGCCCTAATGAGTCGAGTTAAGCCAAATATGTATTGTGTTTGAAATTCATCTTGGAAATTTCGTAAACTGTGATTCGGTTTATTATTTGTTGTCGAGCATATGCATTCTTTTTTATTATGAATATTAATTGATTTGAATTGCTATGGTTTGGGTTTCATTTTTTAATATGGAGTTTGATTGCAAGTCCAATAATCTAACTGTGGCAAATTCGCACTGATAATTTATTCTCACCCTCACCCTTCGGGATATTTTACAGGTACTGGTGCGACTGATTCCGGAGAGGCACGCGAGTAGTAGGCCTTAGTAGTTTACCATCACATGACCCTAGATACGTTTTGTTGTATAATTTTAGGGTAGGCCTCATGGTTTGTATCCGGATGAGATACTTTTGATGTATTATATTCTGACCAGACTGTGTACTCTGATATATATATTTAGAAACTTGTTTTATAATATTATTGTCTGATTAAATTGTTAATTGCCTTGTAAGCATATACGGTGTTGTATGCTTACGGCGGGGCACTGTCGGATCCTGTGGTCGCGGGGTGTGACACGTATAAACATCATGTGCAAAGAATTTAAATCTCAACAATAACACTTCAAAGCGTATAAATCTCAACAATAACACTGCATGTACAAAACATATAAATCTTATGTACAAAGCCTTGAAAATTTTAATAGTTGTAGACTGAGATTTAAAAACTTGTAAATTTAAAGTACTCGTGAGTTTTACTTTTAAAAAAAAAACAAATGACTTCAAAATTATTTCTTCATGAATCTTATTTGAAAGATAAAATCGAATAGAAAACATTCGTATTTTTATATTCTTAAAATTCATCACGGATTATCAGAAAAATAAATTAGATTGATCAGAGAAAAAATAAATAAAAAATGGATGAAAAAAATCTTTTCTGTTTTGTCTTGAAGACAAAAGTAGTTAAGAGTTAAAACTATCTAAAAAAGATTCTAAAAAAGATTTTAGATAGAGGTTTAAATGCTTGAGATTAACATTTTAAAATGTTATAAACATAGTGTTAAATGTTTGAATATTAGCGTTGGAAATGAAAATTAGACAACATTGAAAGATTTTTCTGTTAAACTACTTAGAGAATGCGCTTGAATATGATGGTTCGGGTACCCGAATATTTCTCTTTTTTTTTTTCTTTTTTTTTCTTTTTTTTTTTCTTTGCACGAGATCGAAAGAAAGCGAGCTAGTGGTGCATAGCAATACGACAAACCGTTGATTTTCTGACTTATTATCCTATACAAAACGAACTGAATTCTTCTTGAGATGAATATATTATTTTAAAATAAAAAATAAAGGTTCGCATTTTTTATAATAAATTCAAATTATTTATAAAAATGATAGTTCTTGGTACATTTAATTTTTATGTATATTTATTAGATATCTCGAAAAACATTTTTTAATTGGAAAGTTATAGTTATATATGTTATTTATTCTTAATAGCGCGTGGATCAAATTTGAACCGGTTTGAATGTTGTTTAATCGCTCATCAAATAATACAAAATTTGTAACAATTAGAGTTATAATTTTTTTACGGGGACGATTTATTAAATTCAAAGTTGACTCAAATTTAATAATTCCATTTAATAACTGTGAGCAAACCATGATATACTATTTTTAAATTTGACCAATATTTTTCAAAATCAAATGAACGAACCTCGAAACTCGAATGTACGTTAAAAACTTAAAATTACCCTCTGAAAAATAGTGATCTTAAAAAAATGTAAATAACTTCACATCAAACCTGTCCTCTAAACTTATTGTTATGAATTAATAATTAAAATCTAAAACAATCATACAACTCATCTCTAGCTGTCGAAGAATTTTGAATTTATATCTTTACTATTCTCCAGAGACGAATAATATTAGTGAGAGAAAAGAAAAAGAAATACCAAGTAATCCTCTTAAAGGGGGGGGGGGGGGGGGGGGGGCATTTCACGTATACCCCTCAAAAACTTCAAAATTGCGTACTTCACCCTCTAAATTTTAAAATTACATATTTTCCCCTATAAACTTTAAAAACTCACATATTTACCCATTTTATTATCTTTTATATTAAAAGTCATTAAATTTATAAAATACCTATTTTACCCTTCATTAAAAGTATAAAACACCCCACTGAACTCAAATTTGAATCTAAAGTGCTCCTCTATCGTCTAATAAGATTATTGCGTGTTCGCTTCAATATTCGTGCTGATTTAGCACGCACAAATCTTAAAGCAATTCGGATGGTAGAGGAACCTTTGGATTCAAATTAGAGTCAGATAGGTGTTTTTTGCTTTTTTAATAAAAGGGTAAAATAAGTATTTTATAAATTTAGAATGTGTTTTAATATAAGAGACAATAAAATGGGTTAATATGTGAGTTTCTGAAGTTTAGAGGGAAAAATATGTAATTTTAAAATTTAGGAGGGTAATACGTAATTTTGAAGTTTTTGAGGGTATACGTGAAATTCCCCGTAAAAAAAAACCGCACCGTTATCAAAAGTCAAAACCACGGAATGCGTCCTAAATCCTAATTGCTAGAATTTGGAGGAGGAAAGAAGAATAAGTTTAGACTTTAGAATGATGATGTGAGGTCAATCAGGGAGTGCTTCGTACAATCGGATCGGGACATATTGACCAACTCGTCTCGAGCATATCCCATCCCATGGCAACATGGCTTCTCACCTACCCAATCAGCGCCAACGACCCATTCTATGGAATTCGTATCCTCTGCATTAACTCAAAAAGGAATCTTTTGAGTTAATATATATGGGCCATCAGATTAGCTTCAAGATTCCTGTGGTTTAAATCCGCACTAATATTAAAGACCTCCTACATTATAGGCGGAGGTCAGATGGACTCCGTTTACAATCAGACGGCTCAGATACATTAACTCAGCAGATGCTCTTTTGAGTTAATGCAGACGATGCGGACTCCATTCTATGCTGCCTAAATGCATACACCTGGAGCACTAACACATAAATTAAAGGTAAGCAAAAATCCGAAAACATTGAAGCATAAATCAGACTAAAAGATACACCAGTGACCAGTCACCAGGAAAGCGGGGGCGTAACAACCGAACTGATATGGCACGAAGTATGGCGTACCAGGCGCTGGATAAGATCTCGGCGGAGGAGATCTCGGCCGTCGGCGTGCCAGCTGATGAGGCAGAACAGCTCCACGTGGCGCTCGGCGATATAATCCAGAAGCACGGAACCTCTGGTCCAGCCACGTGGCGGGAGATCTCCAGCAGAATGCTGACGCCAGAACTCCCCTTCACGCTTCACCAGATGATGTATTATGGATGCTATAGAGCTTATGCTTCGTCTACTCCTCCTGCTTGGACCCCAAGCTTGTAATTTCGCTCTTTCACTATGCTTATTGTTTCTAGAAGCTAATTGGAGCTTAATTGGGTTTCAAACCGACAATTAGATTCTAAATAATTGTAATAACAGAGATGACGCAGTTTCAACAAACATTGGTCGATTGCTTGAGAAGCGTGGGAAGGAAATTCTTGGGTCAGGATACAAGGATCCGATTTCCAGCTTTTCAGAGTTCCACAAATTCTCAATATCAGACCCTGAGGTATATGTCAGTTAACCCTTGCATTTTGGTATGTTTGTATCTATCATATACTTATTTTAGCCGGAAGGAGGGTTCTTATGCCTCCAACTTGTTGTGTCATGTCACCATCATGCCTCTAAATATAGGCTGGAATATTAACAGATTTAAGTGGTATATAGAAGTAAATGACTTGGATAATTTTTCGGCATTGTTTCAATCTATATTGATTCTTATAGTTGAAATCTAATTTTATTAATGAGTGTCGATACAGTGATGTAGATCACATGTACACGCTTATGTTACAATTTTGACTTTAGATTTTTAGTCAACTTATTATTATTATTTTTTTTAAATTGAGATATGATGGAGGGACAAACTTGGAAATACTTGATCCCTCCACAACTTAAGTGACATATTCATGTGGCGGTGCAACCAGAAAATTGAGATAGGAGGGCTAGATGAATAGTTGTCATGTAATTTTTATTTTATGAGGGGGGCTAATAATAATATTTTTTGTAAAAATTTAAAATTTGAAGGGTAAAATAAAAAAAATCCAGTTCACATGGGGGGCTTAGCTCCTTTTCCTTGTACATAGTTCCGCCACTATATTCATGGATCTTTTGAAGTCATAACTTTATGATGCCCTTACAAAGCTACAAAATATCATTTTATGATCCACCTACAAAGCACCGGACAGTTATTCCCAGCAAAAGGAGAAGTATCTCTTTCCCAGATGTCCTCCTCTGAAATATGCAGAAGGTTACATTTGTCCCTCCTTGCCTTGCATTTTATAAAATACCCAAATCGACCTCTTTGAACAACTATGGAGGGGCTCAGTGGCCATCTTGGAACTACATAATTTGGGATTTGGGAGGTTGCAAGAATATATTTCCTGTTTTGTAGTGGTGAGTTGAAGAACCAAACTAGTAGCTTAAGAGGTGAGGTACTAGGATGATGTCTAAGAGGTCATTGGTTTAGAGCCCTAGTGGGTACTTGTGAGCCTTTTCCGTCACTCATTAACTGGGAGAGTGGAGTTGAATACTGCCTGCCTATGGGGATTTGATTAATTTATGTTTTTTTTTGTCTATGTTTTCTTTTGCTTTTTGCATAGGCTTACTGGAGTATGATTTTTGAGGAGATGGAAATAAAATTTAGTGCAAAGGCATCTTGTATTTTGTGTGAAAATGCTACTTATCCCGGCGGCCAGTGGTTATGCGGGGCAGTTCTCAATTCAGCTTCCAATTGCTTGAATGTGAAAAATGGTGGATCCCTTGATGATGTGGCAATCGTGTGGAGAGACGAAGGCTGTGATGACATGCCTCTCAATATTATGACCCTGAAGGAACTGAAAGCGCAAGTCTGGTACCTTTGTTTCTCTCCGTGTATATTATATGCCAAATGACTTCTCTAATTTGTAGTTTCAAAATTATTGTAAGAATGTTAGCTTGCACAACATCTACAAAAAAAAAAATGAAAGAAAAAGGCAAAACATATTATTCTAAGATTATCGTACTAGTCTTTCGGGACCATATTGGCAATTCTATGAGTATTACTTTTTCTTGGGATTTTGTAGGATATCAGCCTTAATACAAGGAGGAATAGTCACAGAAATATGGGAACAACAATAAATAAAATTTAAGTCCACAGTATGAGTTAAAGCATATAGGAACAAAAGTAAATAGATAGATAAAAACAACCTTCCTTGGGACATCATTCCCATATGCATCCACAACCTACTTAAAAATATCCAAGGGAGAGCTACATAAACATTGCAATGAGTTTCTAGTTCATTTTTCTCTCTTTTGCTAACTATACCTTTAATAATGGAGTCAATTCATAGGCTTGCTTGTTCTTTATTTTGTAGTCATGTTGCAAATGCTATTGACACCCTGGGTTTGGAAAAGGGATCAGCTATAGCAATTGACATGCCGATGAATCCAATAGCTGTTATAATATACCTTGCTATTGTGTTGGCCGGATATGTGGTTGTCTCCATTGCAGATAGTTTTGCCCCAGCTGAGATATCTACAAGACTTACCATTTCAAAAACAAAAGCAATTTTTACTCAGGTAAAATTTTTGCCATTTGATTCTATATGGATATCTAGGCTGTAGTAAGGAACCAGGTACAGTTCTGCTTTGTACTTGCTGCTGAATTAGCCATACTGTTTGATGCCATCGTCTCTCAACTTATTTTCATTTTTTTTTTGTGGGTGTTGCTGAATTCAGCATAAAGTGATATATTAAAAGTTTGAATATTTAAAATATTGCTTTTAATGATGCAACTGACCAACGTTGCCAAATGGCTTAGCAGCTCAAATAGTGAGGCCCCAGGATGGCAGGATGAATTCCGAGGGCCAAGAGTTCATGGGTTTGAGCTGGCTGTTGGACTTGAAAGCCTAGCATTTATTAAAAAAAAGGGCAAAAAATTAAATTAATTGCCATCCCGGTTCCAGAATGTACCCGCAGAAAGAATGGCCTTGGTACTTTTATGCGGTTTTCAATATATTTGTCAGAGACTCCATTCACTATAACTTGTCTTACCGCTACAGACCTACATATTGTCTGCCACAACCTGAATGAATCTTTTGTTTTATACAGGATTACATCCTCCGTGGAGAAAAGGAACTGCCCCTTTATAGGTGATGCTGGATTATTTCCTTTTATGTATAATTCCTACAAAACATATAATGTATCTCGTAAACAAACTGAGAAAACACTGGATGTAGATTGCTATTTTTTTTATAAGTTGTTGTGTTATAATGCCAGTATTGGGAGAAATTCTCGTGCTTACATTATAATTTTACAGTCGAGTTGTTGATGCCAAGTCTCCATTAGCAATCGTGGTCCCTGCCATAGCCACCAAGCCATTCAAAGGACTACGTGATGGTGACTTGTTGTGGGATGACTTTCTTGGCCAAGTCAATGTCACCGAGTAAGAATCTAAACATAATCTAAGTGTTTTGTTTTGATTACTACTTTCTTGCTGTTAGAATTGCAAATTGCAGGTGAGATTTCTATAAATGATTCCATGTAATGATATTCAGGAAGGATGTGTACACAGCAGTAGAGCAGCCAGCAGAAACCTTCACAAACATTCTGTTCTCATCTGGGACCACTGGTAAGATACCCCCACCCAGAAGAAAATAAAAGAACATAAAACCAAACACTAAAACAAAAATAAAGATAGAAGGTTGTGCAGATGACTCAAACTTTTATGAGTTTGGGTCTATTTTGGCTGATTGATACAAATTAAAGCTTTCCCCTAGTCAAATGAAAATGATGAATCGAGGGTAACTGAAGCTCAACTACTAGTGTTATTTGAGACTAATTTTGTTTCATTTGAGACTTGAGTTCAATTAATTGATGCCTTGCTTTGGGCCTGATATTACACAATTGGCCACACTGTCACCATTCTTATATGCTCCAGTGCCAGTGAGATATATCAAGTGCTGGCAAAAAATTGACTTGGCTGAAAGACCTGACTGATAGTAAAACAAAACTAGCTCGTTCTTTTTTTCTTATTTTGTTTTTCCTTCTAAGAAGTCGATGACCCAAAGCAACCGTACCTAAATCTGACTGCACACCACAAAGCAAGGAGGCTGAACTTAGAACAACCTGCAGCTGTATACAACATGACCTGAACTTTTTTTGAGCAGTCAACAACTGAAACCCAACCAAAAATCAACACCAGCAATTTAACTGACATACAATCGATTCTGACCTGAAATCAACCAAACATAAACCCAACATGATCCTAAAATCAACTTACCACGAAACCTGTACTCACCAGTTCAACAAATAAACTCTAGCTGACCTGATAAGAAATGCGCTTGTGACTTTGAATCAGTTTTGCAGGGATCATAACCTGAAATGGCCCAAATTCTGAAGTCTGAACCCGGTCACGTTCTACCCCCCACAGACCAGAGACCTGAAAATGATCCCACATATACAGCACAAGACATGAATGATCTGAGACCCATAATTAACCCAATGCTGAAATGGCCTAGACCTTATTTGACGTGACCTAAACTCAAACCAACTTGAACTAGCCTGTGCATTTTCCTACCTTTAGTTCTGGTTGAAAATCAGCTCAAACTAAGCATTGATAAGAAGTAATTGCTTCAGGGGAACCAAAGGCGATCCCATGGACGCATTCAACTCCACTAAAGGCTGCAGCTGATGCCTGGTCCCACATGGATATCCGTAAAGGTGATGTTGTATGCTGGCCCACAAATCTTGGCTGGATGATGGGCCCATGGCTTGTCTATGCCTCTTTGTTAAATGGATCCTCCATTGCACTCTTCAATGGTTCCCCTCTTGCCCATGGCTTTGCAAAGTTCGTGCAGGTAGATACATTAATTTTAGACTTGTCCCAATGCGCATGCTCCTGTTAAATGCATGTAATTCCTTGTGAAATATGGGTTCGATCCTTAATTTGATCTCTGGATTTTTGTTTTCTTCAGGATGCAAAGGTAACAATGCTTGGTATTGTTCCAAGCATTGTTCGAGCTTGGAAAATTACAAACTGCACTGCTGGCCTTGACTGGTCAAACATTAGGCAAGTCTTTAGTCGTGTAGACATTTTTTTTGTATATTTAGCTTTCAATTCACGATGTTACCTCTACTATCAAACTTTAGTTTATTTAATAATGCAGTAACAAATTTGGTTCTTTTGCATGGAACTTTCCTCATTTTTTGTCTTCATGATTAAAGACAGAAGGGTGAATATCTGGAAAAGAAAAATAAGTGCTGTGAATATCTTTAAGATGGCTCGACTGTGATTTTCTTACTTTTAGGATTCTATTTTATTTTGATTATTATCATTAATTATTTTGTACTTTCGAAATTTATAGATGTTTTAGTTCAAGCGGGGAGGCATCAAGTGTAGATGAATACTTATGGCTAATGGGAAGAGCCAAGTACAAGCCAGTTATAGAATACTGTGGAGGTACAGAGATAGGTGGTGGCTTTGTTACAGGATCAATGTTACAGCCTCAAGCATTAGCTGCTTTCAGTACACCGGCAATGGGTTGCCATCTTTACATTCTTGGTAGTGACGGTAAACCCCTCGTAAGTATAATCATTTACTTTCTTTGGTATACCATTAAGATCGATTATTAAGCGTAATGTAACAAATTGAGAGCTGCGCTCCCTACTAGGTGAAAATGTACTTTTTTGCCCCATTTTTGTTTTGTCATAGGCGGAAGATGCAGCTGGGATTGGGGAATTGGCTCTCGATCCAACCATGTTTGGAGCTTCCACCACATTGTTAAATGCTAATCACTACGACATATATTTCAAGGATATGCCAATTTGGAATGGCAAGGTTGTTGGCAGTTTCAGTATTCTTATTGATTATTTTATGCATTATGTTAGCAAAGATATAAACCTCTTGGTTATAAATGTAGCAACTGAGAAGGCATGGAGATGAATTTGAGCGTAATAAAGAAGGATACTACAGAGCTCATGGTCGTGCTGATGACACCATGAACCTTGGAGGAATCAAGGTTAATAGTCCAAAAAGATACTTACAATGCATTAATTATTTTACTGTAAAAATCTTATTGAATTGAGTTGTCCTTTATCAGGTCAGCTCTGTGGAACTTGAGAGAATATTCAATGGAGTCAACTGTGATGTGATGGAGACAGCTGCAATTGGGGTCCCGCCCTCAGGAGGTGGACCTGAGCAGTTAGTTGTGGCTGTTGTATTGAAAGATCAAAGCTCGGAGAAGGATATCTTGGAGAAGCTAAAATTGGAGTTCAACTCAGCTTTGCAGAAAAAATTGAATCCTCTGTTTAAGGTTAATTATCTGTGTTCTACCACTACCTACTTTGCACTTATTTGACCAGATTTTCTACTTGCTGTGTGATTACAATGGAATTTAATTGGGAGCCAAAATTTTCCTAAAGAAGCAATCAGGCACTTTCCTTTAAGCCACCATATGCTGGTGCGGATTAGGTGGCATACAGTATTGCACTACCTATTCTCTCCTGATAAACAGTATTTTTGAAATATATAGTTTTTGTTCCCTTTTATGTAAGTGAGTTTCTCAAGACATTCAATTTATGTTCTCTAGGTTTCTTCTGTAATTGGAGTCCCAGCACTGCCAAGAACAGCCTCAAACAAGGTCATGAGAAGGGTTCTCAGAAGAGAGTTCTCTCAACCTAATAAACGTGCCAAGTACTAGGCGCCTCAACATTGTGACAGGAAATATATTTCAACTAGTTTGTCTGTTTTGCCATAAATTTGTAGTGTCAAGAAATGAATGTCCCCAAGACACTAGCAAGGACAGCCTCCAAAACAAGGCTGCAAAAAGGGTTTTATAAGTTGTCCCTGTCGAATAAATTAGCCATAGGCATGTGTCAGACTGTGTGCTGCATTGAAATGAAATCACCAGTTTTTTGTTTATTTTCTTTAGAATGCGTTTGTTGTGTCAATGTTATTAAACATTTGCATGTTCACAGGGTTGAAAACAAAATAAGCTTATGCAATCTCTTAATATTATGTATGATATTTTGTTATTCAAGTATGCGGAGCATCAGGGAGATTTGAAGAATAAGCAAAAGAATAAAAAAAATAGTAAATCTGTCCTTGTATTTTTACCTAAAAATTCGAAGTCTTTAATTCGCTAAAGTTGGTTTAGGTATTTATACGAGTTTACTAATAGCACGCTAGAAATTAACTCTGCAGTCATTTTATTTCTAATCAATAATCGATGAGAATTTGCATGAAAAATAAACTATGCGAACAGTATATCCGGTTCTCATAGGATGATGGGAAATTTGACTTGTCTAAATTGTGAATACTATCAAACAGAATCGGAAGTTTGCAAGCTCAAGATACTCAGCCCAGCTCGTCCGTTAATAGATCTGTACCGTCCGATTGAGATCCGCACTAATATTAAAGGGTCCCGTGTGTCATAGGCATGGATCAGATTGGCTCCGATCCTGATCAGATGGCTGAGATGCATTAAAGTTAATGCAGAAGATGCGGACTCATCTCATCTCCTAGTTTTGTGTGATTTTTGTCTGACAAACTAGGAATCAAATCCGCGCTATCCCTGTTTTTCCGAATCCAACAATTCAATTTTTTTCAGAAACAAATCTCAAAGCAATCTTTTTTCAGAACTTTTATGTACATACATCTCGAAACAATTCAATGACTGGATTTGAAAAACAGGAATAGTAGGAACACTGTTCATACACAAGAATAACAACAGATGCGTATCCGACAAACTATACCACCTTGAAACGTTGAAAACATGGGTTGGGTCCAGGTGAGATTCAATGAATTTAACTTCTGTTAGTAAAACAGAGTTTTTGTTAGGCACTAGTCCAACAAAATCTACCTTTATGGGCAGTGACTGAGTAGTGAGAATCAGTGACAAATTATTAGTACTGGGGCAAAAATTAAGATGCAACAAGTGGTAAATGGTAATGCTGCTGGGAGGGTTTTCTTTTCTTTAGCAAGCACTGTACCAGTATGGCTCTGCATTAGATCTGAAGGTTGCTCTCACCCTTCAGAATTCTTCCATGCGAGCGAAGTAGCCAAACTTTTGTTATTTTTCTTGCTTGTACTTCACATTTACCATTTGCAATAATTTAGTAAAATTGTCATCTCGTAAGACTAAGAAATAAAGCCAACATAAATTTCTTTTAAAAAAACAGATTATTTCATCCCTCCCAGCAGCAAGCACTTCTCTAAGAAAATACAGTGTTCATCACAACATCATAGGCTAGTTGTATCAAAATAATATGTAACCATAATCGCAACCAATACTAGAGGAACAAACATTTCTTTCCTTCATAAAAAGGTTAAAAACGAAAGCCAAAAAAACAAACAAACAATACAATAACAGAGACTACAAAGTACCACAAGTGTTCCTGTTGTTAATACATAATGACCTTTTCTTACACATTAAATTATAACAAGTTCCTATGTTAGTTCCACCAGTGCCATAAAAGAATAAATTTGAAGTATTCATACGTTTGGATGAAACAAAGAATAGCTTGGAATAGCTCGCTAACCCCAAATTCGGAATAGCCGCTAACCCAACATTTCATAGGAATGGCAGCTAACCCGAGCTATTCCTTGTGTTGAGAATAGCGTTTTTTTCACCCAAACATGAAATAGTGAGAATAGCTCGCTAGGAATAGCAGCTATTCCTGGATTAGCGCTATTCCTTGTTCTTAGTATCTGTTTGAAAGGACAAGATTGTAGTAATCCCCTTCCCCGTATAGCTTCCTGGAAAAGGAAAGGATAAATCTAGCAATTAATTAAAAAAAATGTTCTTACTCTCAAGCCAAATCACAAAAAAAAAATAAAGGAATAAGCTTTTGACACTCACGCTAAATCACTGAGATTCTCAGCTTTAATCACATTCTTCCCCTCTGCTAGCTCAAGGCAAGAATAGTGCATTATGATTTCCTTAAGAGTTTGCTTTGTGCTCTTAAGATCGTTATCCCACAGAATACTCTGATGAAGAAAAGTCAAAACCATCTTTAAATATGCAGAAAAATAAAAGGTAAAAAAGAAATACATTCTCCTTAAAAATATGTGGGTTCAGAAAAGATACCTTTCTAACATATGCTCTTTTCACATCTTCCCAAGGTAATTTCCCTTTTGCAGAGAAAATAGAAGCATTCCATAGAGCACCTCTAGCAACCATTGCAGATGCGGCACCTGATTTTTATGATCAATTTTAGATTGCCGAGCCACATTGCTTTTACTTTTCTCAAAATGAAAAATAAAGGAATTATTAATTAATAAACCTGTGGCATCTTGAATTCGTCTAAAATCATCATACTCAAAAATGTCTCCATTAGCTATAACAGGAATTGACAATGCCGAGACAACATCAGCAATCTCGTTCCATTTAGCAGGATCCCTCGGCCTATCTTTTATCTTCCTGCATATCATACCAATTTAATATATATATTTATTCAGAAGTACCACTAGTGTGAATTCCAATTATTTCTTTCAGGGTGGAGAGATTATCCAAATGGGAAACATGACAAATGTCGGGTGTTCAAATTATTTCTTTTTTTAACTGCTTAGGATGACTAAATATTATGAAAACTTTTTGCATATTTCTTCTACAAAACTACCATAATAGACAAACAGGTGTAGCCCTCCAACCTCCTAAATTCCCTTAAATTTGTTCTCCTACCTGATTAATATCTCAATCTACACATCCACCCGCATTTATTGTAGGAATTTGAAAAGAACATGTTCTATATAAATTTAAATTATGCAGTTCCATATGTAACAATTGTAAGGTGAACTTAAGATACCATATTATCAAAATATTTGTTAGTTGAACTATAAAATATATAAATTTTCAGAAGTACCTCCCATGAACTCCTAAAGCAGAGACACCAGTCTTTTCGATTTTCCGTGCCAATTCCACGGTATCCTTTGATGAGCCGAGGAGACGGATTTTACATGTCACTGTAGTATTCAGGTTTCTCTTTAGTGTAGTCAAAATCTACATGAAAAGATAACAAAAATTAACAAGGGAAAACAGTTTAAAAAGGGTATTAATAAGAGAAATTTTTGTAATTTCAAAAGTACATCATGAATAAGTTCTGGTTTAGAAAGTAAAGCAGCACCCATTCCTCCGCTGAGAGAAAAGGACTTGGGGCAACCCATGTTGATATCTATAGCAGCCACATCCTTGTACCTGAAAATTTTTGCAACAGCTATAATCATGCTGTTCTTATTATTATAATGATAACAAGTATACATTATTTTGATAATGAAAGAGGCTATGTACATACACCATCTCAGCAGCCTTTAGAGCTCTTACAGCATCCGATGTGCCCATCTGAAACACAACCCGATCTCTCTCGAGTGGGCAAGTTCTGAAAACAACACTGTCAGTTCCTCTCTCCACAAAATCAGTGCTCCCCAAAACCTCTAACCAATTTAAAAGGGAATGAGGTAAAATTGATTGAAGAGATAAAAAAAGAAAGATTTTTAGGTGTTAAAAGCTCAAATGCCTGAAATGTCATATCTAACAAAATAAACAGAGAATTTTGCGGAAGCAACATTCTCTTGTCAAGGGATTCCAAATTCCAATTAAAAAGTTTGTACAACAACAGGTGCAAAATACAATCTGTTTATTACCAAAGGCAATAAATAAGACATGCATGAATCATGATCTATAATTTATCAATAGAGCAAGAAAGAATTTGTTTCTTTCAATTTGACATCAAGTGAACGGGAATTACCATTTTCAACGCGTTCACACTTTACAAATTTATGATCTATTATCTCTTCTCCATAAGTTATGTCAGCACCATACTCAGCAGCAAGCAACCTAAATGGTAATGTGCCCTGCATGAGATTTTCAATAATGAATGAAATATTCACAAGAAAAAAGTCTTATGTGGATAGGAACTAGCAGCAGCCATATTATATGCATACTGTAGTTGTTCTTTAGTACATCAAGAAGGTCCTTTGATTTATCTAAAAGCAATTGCTGCTTAACAGCTAGAATTTCCAGTTGTGTTCCATTTCCAAATGAAATTGTCCATCTGTTGGGTGTGAAAAAAATTTCAACATGAACCATGAGAGAGAGAGAGAGAGACTGACCACCCGGACCATGGGAGCAAGAACAAGCTTGTTCGTGTAGTCCATGAGATTCTGTTATTGCTTCTTCCCAGTTCAGAAGGTGTATCAACTTGCTCCCAATCAAACCAGATCACTGCAATTTTGGGTAGTCACTCACAGTATCTAGTTTAGTAATGTATGATTTAAAAAGATTACAGTCACCTGTTTGGATAGAGATAATAACTTGCTTCAAAGTTATTATGGGCGGACTTATTCAGAGTATGGTCATTCGTATTTAAGGAATACCTAAAATCTAATGCATAATATCTCTTTAAGGTTGGAGCATAATGGGAGGGACAGAAGCAGGGATAAATAAAATATAGATAAACTTCTAAACTACGATGCAGTCCTATAGAAGGAGAGAATTTAAAAACATGATATCCAAACATAGTATCAGGAGGGAGGAGTGAGGGAGAGCAAAGCAAGCAGCGGTATTTATCCGATAAACATGGTTCTTATTTATTTTGTTATTTATCATTGTTTTTGGGTAAATATTTTAACAGAGTAGGTTTGGCTCCGTGCAGCGCACTGACTATAGAATCAAAACAGGGCTGCACCTGGTTTGTGCGCTGCATGAAGCCAAAACTGCTCTGTTAAAATCTTTACCCTTATTTTTTCCCTTGTTTAGGGGGTTTTCCTCTTGAGGCACTTGACTACTTGGCATCTAACGCCTAATTTGGAATGGGGAAGTTGTTCAAGAGTTCTCATGGTCATCAACGACGCTAGGTTCAGGTTGTTGTACCAGATAGGTGCGGAAGACAGCGAACCGGAGCTTATTACGACCACATTCGAAAGGAAACCAATACAAATCGAAGATATATTTGAAGATAAGGTTCAAATTACTTACCGAGAGATACGACTTTGGAATCGCCTGAAATTGGTGGTGTGAGGAAGGGTGGCTGCCGACCACCATTACTAGGGTTTTTTATTTCATCCCGTTGTAATAATGAGAGGGGACAGGCTGAAAGCAGGGGTGGAAAGATATGGGCCGGATTCTAGGCCTATTTATACAGTTTTGTCTATATCACATCTCAAATGTGTGAGCCCGTGCAAGATTTTGGGCCTTATTATTTTCATTACACGACCCAGTCTAATAGTCTATCTCCATTCCAT
Source organism: Carex rostrata (assembly GCF_964058835.1). Lineage (NCBI taxonomy): Eukaryota > Viridiplantae > Streptophyta > Magnoliopsida > Poales > Cyperaceae > Carex > Carex rostrata. Next base: position 12,250,859 of record NC_135925.1, on the reverse strand, counting down.
TATTAAGCACGAGTGTCCGATCCGTCAACGGCTACAATTGAAAGATGAAATTTTAGATTTAATATCAGTCCTTCGATCACATATTGTCTTCTTTTGATTAAATGCATCTGTTTTATGTATAAAAGTCTAAATTTAGTGAAAAACATACTCGCTATACTGTCACACGATATGTTACAATTAAAATTAAGCAGACTCCAAAATTTAGCAATATATTTCTTTGTTTCCTTATTACTTTATCTTCAATTGAGCAGACTCCACTTTTTTTTTATTTCTTTCTTCTTTGTTTTTATGTGGATCACAATGGAAATTAATTTTTTGTTTATTGGCTTATTATACGTGCTAGTGATATAAATTCTCCTGTTTATAGAAATTCTCTTTATTATTTTCTATACATATTGCATACATATTGCTGTGAAAAATCTAGAATATATTTTGAATTTTGTTTCTACTGATACAACTGAGAATTTGTACTGTTGCCAGAATTATAATAATCTTAAAGAGAGGTATAAAAATTATAAAAATTAATAGAAAAATTAAATTATATTAAATTATAAAATTAAGATGGCTGATTGTTGGATCATATCATGATGATGACTTATTATGATGGCTTACCTATTACAATATATAGATGTGGGGACGAACAATGAAGAGCTGCTGAAGAATAAGTTTTATATTGGATTAAAGGGAAGAATAATAGTTAGCTAGGTTCTCTCATTCCATGTCTCTATTTGTTAATTTTCATTAACATTTAAGTCCATTTTTTTTCTTGAAATCTGTTCTTAAATTGTTTTTTATTCGTGTTGTGTATCAGGACTACAAAATATTTTCTTCATGAGTTCATGACAACTGTCAAGAAAAATTATGCAAAAAAATTCTCATTCAGGTATGAAAACAATTGCGCATCAATAATTTTGTAACTAATAAACTTTTGTATTTTATCAAACATATATAGTTTTGTTCAAATTTTTGTCCAGTTTGAATATTTTGCAAACCATAATGCGTTCGACCTTCTTCCAAGATATCGCTCAACTCACAGCACTGTCTTCAATGATGACTTACAAGTTATGAGGTAAGTATTGTGTTTACATTCAAAACCATTCAGTTATTAAAATTTCAACCCTTTTCCTTCTTTCAGTTACAAATATAATGTTCATTTTTTTGTCAAATAAAATGGAATCTCTTAATTTTTTTTGCTTGCTTATTAAGAAATTCTTACTTGCTTTTGGGAGTGTTTTTTTATATAAAAATACAATATTTTTAATATTTCAGGGTACACCCGTTGTTGTTCTTGTAGAGATTATTGCAGCTATAAAGTTTGTTGAGGAGAGCTTGTCAACTCACACTTATCTATTCCTAGATGCGGGAGAGGGTTTTCTAAATTCAATTTTACATATTTCACCTCACTATTTCATTTCATGCTATCTTGCAAAGGTACTTAATATTACTAAATTCCACATGTGACCCCTCCCCTATTTGCATGTGGAGCCATATTTTTTTTTTTCCTTTTTGTAAATAAAAGCACATCTCTTTAATGACTGTTCTTATATGGTTTAATTCTTTTGATCACCCTTTTCATGTTAACGGGACTATATCAAAATTTCAAACAGTATATTGCTTCATATATGTTAAAGAGTGGTCAAATTTCTATCTAAATCATAATTTCTTAAATAGGTGATTGTAGCTAAGTAAGTCAACTAATAAAATTGCGTTCGACTTTTGCTTAACAATTTAATCAAAATCTTCAATTGCAGTCACTCCTGTGATTGACATTAAAAAAAGATGACAACAAGTCTTTTGGTGTCAAAAGATATTAACTGAAATTGTGATGATATATTCGATATGACGTTGATATGGGCGAATTCATTGGAACAGAAAATTGCAATTTACCTGTCGCAAAATTGGTTTTTGAATACTTATACGTATTGAAGTTATTAAACTTTTGTATTTATTCTAATCATAATAATAGAAACTAATGAAGTATCAGTACCGTGTTCAAATTAGCAAAAAAATAAAACAAAAAAAGTCTACATTTACAAAAAAAAAAAAAGAGATGTTCGTACTAGTTAAACAAGTTAATGTCAACAAAAAAGTCTCTCCATATTCTATTCAATCATAATATATTTCCATTGTAACGCACGGATATGATACTAGTTAGGATACATTTATTTTTTAATTTCTTTATCGGAAGGGGGTGGAAAACATTGAGTGCGCTACTTCAGTGCTTGTTTCATTTTATATTGGATGGAACTCTTTATTTTTGAAAACCCAACGCATTAGACGCTTATTTCATTTAAATAAGTTTGTTTATTTCTATTTAAAAAAGAATTCAGTGTGCCTGCGTCAATTAAATAGAAGAGGTTTACTAATTATAACCAAGCCCAATTTTCAAATAAAGGAGTTTTTTAACTGCTTACTAATAGGGGTGTCAATGGTACCTTTTTAGTCGTTTATCTGACCCGTATCGTATTCGATAAGACGGAAATGGGTTAAATTTTTTCTTCGTTAACTTATTGGATATGGGTATGTAAAAAAAATATTATTAACCAAGTGGGTAAGGGTATGGGTAACGAATATTTTATACCCGTTACTCTAAAGGGTAATTATAAAATCTAAATATATATTCAATTTAATTTCCAACCCACCTAAATATATATTCGTGTTTTTAAATTTTCTTCCTTTATAAAAAATAATTTATTTGAAATTAATTGTACGTTTATTTTTATTTTTTATTAGAAATGCAATTATATATATGTGAATGAATGAGTTTTTGATGTTTAATTTGTAAAAAATAATAAAACTAATTATTATGTTAGTATCATCCGCTATTCACCTGCTACCATTTCGTTATCCAATAATCCACCCGACCCGTACCCATTGATATCCCTACTCACCAAAGACATTGATATATGTATGAAAATACCTCCTAAGATATGTCGTTTTAACTCGTCAAACTTGGGCTAATTAAATATTTACATAAACGGAAGTTCTACTTATAAATCACACTTAATTGGGACTGAAAATCTCATCTTGCTTCACCTCTTTTAGTTATTTTATAGGAAGTTAAAATATATTATAATTATTATAGTAAAATTACTTATTTTATAGTGTCTGTCTTTTTAAAGATTCCAAACTATCATTTCATGTTTCAAAAACAATTATAGAAACTTAAGTTGAAGATTTACATGTGAGTCCATATTTAAAAAGAAATTCCATACGACTTAATTTGCATACTACACATATTTAGAAGGCGGTTTAATCAATAACCAAAGACAAAATACATATATATTGAAATCTCTAAACCAACATGAAATGAGCGACAAACTTTTTATTTTTCATATTCTGAAATTGTTGAGTAGATTGATTAAATTTTTTTTTTCTTACTATATTGTTGTCAACATGAGCAACATTCTTTTATGTCAGGAGAAAACATTGTATATTCTAATGTTCGTAATTTAAGCATTGAGGAACTTGAAAATAGAAGCACGTCTCTTTTCATCTCACTTATAGCTTATTAGAAAAGTCTTTCGTGTCAATCAATGATATTTTGTGGTTCTAAGAATTTGTGGCATTGAAATTAAGGATGTCAAGGCAAAGTAAAAGACTCAAAAAGAACTTTAGAACTTATTAAATTTAAATGACTTCTTGAATCTAAATATATGTTTGAATTTTAATGTAAATTGGATGGTATGAATCTAGCTTTGGATGAGACTTTGTCCAAAGACATTTTGACAAGGCCTTCTTCTCAAATTTGAATTGTATTTTGTACTAGTACGAGCCTAGATTAACTCAAATTTGAAGTTTAGATCCGGACCGTCAACCGATCAGAATCTGGATCCAGCCAGTTTGAGATGAAATACATAATTCTTCTAATATTCATGAATAGATTCGACTGTCCGTATCTAAAAGTTATTAGCTTTATATTTATTCCAATCAAATCACTTTGTTACTATTTTTATCTAAAACCCTAACATAATATGAAGTATATAGTATATTCCAACTAAAATTAAATTAATATATTTCAACTAGATATATAAAGTGACGAGTTATATGTAAATTGACTGTCACGCTATATTCGGTTAAAATTTTACACAAAAATAGTAAAAGGATAACTTAATTGAAACAAATATAAAATTCAATAACTCTAGTCAGTGGCGGAGGCAGAATTTTGAATAATGAAGCTCAAAAACATACAATTTTTTTTCTTTTTAAGTTGTGAGCTTGGAGGTAGAATTTTTGTGGGAGTTGAATGTCAAATGGGAGAGAGACAGGTGAAGAGTGGTAAACTTCTTAACTTTTGGAAAAAAAAAAATGTTACAAGTCCTCAAGTTGTACACATTATGCAATAGTCTACTTTTTTTTTTTGAAAATGAATAGAGATCAAATATATAAAACTTTCACAAATTTATGGGAGTCATCTTTAAAATACTCATAATATTTACCTATAAACTATATAATAAAAGAGGAGGGTTCAAATGCCTCCATTTTTTGTGCCTCCACCATGCCTCCATTTTTAAAAACTTTAATAATTTAAAATTTAAAACTTAAATGTCAAAATAAAACCGTTGGATATAATCTATGTTATTTTCTCTATGTGCTCATAAAAAATTATCACATTTCAATTTTGTTTTTATGTGAATCAATAAGTTCAAAAATCAACGTCTAAAAATCATCCACATTAGTATATTTTTTACAAGCTCTTGATGACAATCAAAATAAAATTGAAATGTCATAATTTTTTACACGTGCATAAATAAAATGATGTAGATTATATCCAACGGTTTTATTTTGACTTTTAAGTTTTAAATTTTGAGTTATTAAAGTTTTAAAAAATAGAGGCATGGTGGAGACACAAAAAATGGAGGCATTTGAACCCTCCTCATAATAAAATTATATATAATAATTAATTTTTTTTAATTAAATGGATCAATTTGACCCCCATCCAATGAATAGGATATATCAACTGGATAAATCAAATTTAAGTGATCATTTTATAAAAACAAAGTTGAGTGACCTACGCAGAAATTTAGCTTGCAAATATAAACTTTATCTAATGCATCTTTGTATTCTCTCCCATATGTGTAAAAGATTCCCTCGATTTTACGGTTTGAGATTTTCTCTCAGCCGTTTTGAGATTTGAGCTAGTGCGCCGACGATATTATTTAGACTTTGAGATTCGTGCAAAGTTAAAAGAACAATATCTGAGAGGATGTAAATTCAGATTTCTCTGTGTTATTACTTGCAGTGGCGGAGCTAGTATGGATTAGGGGTAAGCAACTGCCTACCCCTGGATTTTGAAAATTAACTATACATTCGTATAAAATTATGTCATTGTCTACTCCTATTTCGATCCATTGCTTACCCTTTCCGCAATTCTCTTTTAATTGTGGCTTGATTCGGCCTTTTTTGTGTCAATTTTGAATTTAACAAAACTCAATTTTGTTGATTTGGAAATAAAGTGAATGGAGACTCTTTGGACAAGAAATATAATTGGATACTTCTTTCTAAATAGACTTAGTGTATTAGTCCATTACATATATAAATAGAAATAATTATTGGTTCATAGAGAACCAGAAGCATCTAGAAATTATTTGGACCTTAACATTTAATTTTAAAAGTTTCAGACCATTGTTTCTTACTATTTGACAATTTTAACATACATTGAATTCATTTATTTTTAAACTATCATAAAAATTATCTTAATCACAAACTATAGTAAAAAAAAAATTAATTTTTAACCTATTTTTTTTTATCAAACTGTTTAGAAAAAAAAATTAAGAAAGGATGCACTGATAACTTTAAATTTTTATTAAAAAATAATTAGTATTTTTTACCTACCCTGATAAAGATCATTACTACGCCACTGATTACTTGTGAGGTGTGAAACTATTACGAGTTAACGACTGAGGAATCTACGGTAGGAGTATATTGATAGGGATTCTTATGGTCATAATTCTTTTCATTTTGCGCAACATTGATCGGATGCGACGTCCTTTCCATATGAAACTGTAACAAGTTGCTGTCCATCCAATGTTCTTCACCCGCTTCGCGTTAGAAACACAGTTAACGCCGCAGATGAGTCGATGACAAAAGAAATAAGATAGTCCAGCGGAGAAGCTGGATACTAATTAGCTCACCCCAAAAGTATGAGATCTAATTTGACATGGAGTACATCTAGAAAGGCACATTTGAGGTTTGGATTTCCTCTGACTATCATCTTTCAGGGTAGTTATTGCAGAATCAATTTCAATTGTGATCACAAAACCAAATTAATGATTTGACTATCTCTGTTTTGAATCTATATACGGAGTAGGGGTGGCAAAAAATCTCGTAGCTGGATGGATCGTGACTCGCATCTGACTTGTTCGTTACTGAACCGAGCTGTTAACGAGCCTGCTAAAGAGTTTCCCCTTAACGCCAGGGAGCCTTCATTGGTTCAGTTCAGTTTCAACCGAACCGAATTAGGCAACCTAAAATTATAATTCGGTTTTAAAAATAGAACTGAACTGAACTGATTTAGCATTGCAACCGAACTGAACTGAACCAAAGTTTTATTTCGGTTTGTTCGGTTCAAACCGTTTAATATATTAATTTTTTTATTTAAAGCCATTGATATATAATAAATCGAATTATATTAAGAAATAAATCGAAGTATTTAAAACAATTGATTAAGAAATAAATCGGGGTATTAAAAAATAAACCAGGGTGATCCAGATCAAATTCATAATATATAAAAGTTTAGTCAGTTCGATTATTTCGGTTTCGAAAATTTTCAAACCGAATTGAACCATTAAACCGAAAAACCGAACTGTTTGGTCCAAACTAATTCGGTTCGAATAAAAACTGACTAAACCGGACCAATGAACACCCCCTGCCTGTATTCATACCAGGTCCTTTTCCAACAGAAATCCTTTGAAAGTTCTGTTTATGCTATTTATTTCAGCAAATCTTTTGAAAGTAAAAAACAATTGAAAACTTACGCAGCGAAGTTTGCTCATCCACATGTGCTCCATGTGGCCACGAAGCAGTTGCAAATTTCAATTGCTTCCAACAGCAAACTTCAACTTAGTGGACCCCAAAAACGTAACATATGTTATATAAAAAATAAGGGGGAATTTCATGTATACCCCTCAAAAACTTCAATATTACGTATTCCCCCCTCTAAATTTTAAAATTACATATTTCTCCCTCTAAACTTCAAAAACTCACATATTTATCTATTTTATTGTCTTTTATATTAAAACTAATTCTAAATTTATAAAATACCTACTTTACCCTTCATTAAAAGTATGAAATGCCCCATTAAACTCAAATTTGAATCTGAAGGGTTCCTATACTGTCCGATCTGAGCACATCGCAATAAGATTATTGCGTGTTCGCTTCAAGATTCGTGCTAATCTAGTCTGCATGGATCTCAAAGCAATTTTGATCCGCATGCAACACATTAAAATCTGTGCACATTGCTTCAATATTTGTGTGTGTTCGCTTCAAGATTCGTGTTGATGTATCGCGCACGGATCTTAAAGCAATTCAGACGGTAGAGGAATCTTCATATTCAAATTGGAGTCAGATGGACGTATTATGTTTTTTTTTAATAAAAGGGTAAAATAGGTATTTTATAAATTTAGAATGTGTTTTAATATAAAATACAATAAAATGGGTAAATATGTGAGTTTTTGGAGTTTAGAGGGGGGAATATGTAATTTTAAAATTTAGAGGGGGAAATATGTAATATTGAAGTTTTTGAGGGGTATACGTGAAATTCCCCAAAAAAAAAATAAACACAAAATTGTTCGGACTATTGACGTATTGCCATTTAATTGCTAAAATGATCTAATTTCGGCTCTAATGTATGTGAGCTGTATCGTGAATTGTTGTTCAGGAAAGAAGATTTGAGGATTAAGAGAACAAAATCAATTCTTCCATCTCCAAATTTGATGAATATAAGAGTGTGTCTTAATTTTAATACAGTGGAAAAGAAACTCTGATGTAACCTTTATTGTTTGAGCTTTCCTTAAAATTTAAAAATTAATTTGTATTATTTACCAGATCGCACCATTAACAAATTGATAAAAAATATATTTTTAGAAAATATTGGAAGTTGAGTCTTTATTTTTAGATAAAATTAAATTGGTGCATGGTCGGTCAATTTTATTTTTAAAAAAATAAAAACAACCTGTAATTTCACGAAAGACTTCTCATCCGACTTTCAATTACAAACTCTCATACATAAAACATTATTTTAATACTAAATCGAAGACTCATTCTCAATAAAAATATATTAAAAAATTCCTCGCCTAATTTTACAGGGTGGATTTTTTCGAAATAATTTTTTTAAAAAATTCCATTGTACTAAACTTTTATTTTTCTTTTTAAAGCAGACAACGGACATTAGCGCTTTTTAATGAGTTCGGCTAGTATGACATCGGTGTCATATGACGCTAATTTCAAAATTGATTGAATATACTTCAAACGACTAATCCAAACTATTCAAACCGATTTACTTTATGAGTGATCCGTTTACATGCAAAAAATTTACATTTTTGAGTTTTTTTAGTATCAAATCAAGCGGTAAAAATATTGAAAAATGAATGTATTAAAAGTAACTTAAAAGCTCACACATTTGACCGCTTGACTTGATACTAAATAAATTCGTAAAATTATAAATTTTGCATGTAACACACAACTAATGAAGTAAATCGATTTGAACAGTTTGAATTCATTGTTTAAAATTAATTCGATAAATTTTAAAGTTGATGTTATATAGACTGAAATATCATTGATATTATACTAGTCAAACTCCTTTCTAATGCATACACTTGAACAAACTTGGTCAACCTTTATTTCTGCTGGGGCTGACGTTCGGCAACACCCCTTAATCCTAGTTAGGATTAAGTCCTAAGGAAGCTTAAGGAACCGGTGCTCGGTAAGCTAAAAGAAGGGGCAACGGATTAAGGAAGCTAAAGGAAGCTAAAGGAGGGGGGATGGTGTCTTAAGGAATGGGCAACGGATTAAGATCCGGGCAAAAGGAGGCTAAAGGATGTAAGCTTAATCCGTGCTAAGGAACCGGTATTCGGCATGATTAAGCGGCTAAGGAAACTAAAGGAGGCTCCTTTAGCCTTAAGGAGGCTTAATCCCGTCTAGCTGACCCGCTGGTCATGTTCGGCAACAAAGATTAGAGTGTTGCAGCTTAAGAGTTTAAGCTGTGCTAAGGAGGAGATGTTCGGCTAACAAAGGCTTAGAGTAATGAAGCTTAAGTGTATAAAGATGCTAAAGAAAGGCTCTAAGGAGGCACTTTTTCCTAAGCCTATGTTTTTTTTGGCTTAAGAATTTGCTCTAAGGAAGCTTAAGAAAGGTGCTCTAAGCTTGTCTAAGGAATTGTTGTTCGGCTAGCTTAAGCAACTAAGAAAGCTAAAGCCACTCTAAGGAGGCTAAAGCCTTGTTGCCGAACATGACCAGCTGGGACTTAGATTACGTAATTAGTTTTTTCTGAGAATATGCTCCGAATCTCCAATTCATCATCTGAAAATACTATGGTTGATTTTAATATTTTTTTTATCTAATATAAAGGATCCACGCCACTAGTAGCTTAATAAAAAAAATGAGCAATTTCATGTATACCCTTCAAAAATATCAAAATTACGTATCCCCTTCTAAAATTTATAATATCATATAATATTGGAAGTTAGGTCCATAGCTCAATTAATTTCTAAAGCCCCTTCTTGTATCTAAATTGATAGTGTTTCATTGAGCCAATACATTTTCACCTTTTAATTTTTAAAACTCACAAATTTATCTGATTTATTGACTTTTCTATTAAACTCATTTCAGATTTATAAAGTACTCAATTTATTCTTTATTAAAAAAAATATATATGTAGCCTGTTTAAAATAAATATTTAGTCTTTTAATTGATCAGTTGTGTGAGCACATGATCTATTTTCTTACTTGTGACTCAAACACAAAAATATTCCTAAATGATATTGTGTAGGCATCGCAAGTATAGAAATGACCATTTGTCCTCGGAAACTGATTAATTGGTAGATATAACATTGTTCTTGCACAATCATATATTTCATTTTTTTAATAAATGTTAAAATGTGTACTTTGTAAATTTAAAATGAGTTTTAATAGGAAAGTCAATAAAGTAGATAACTTTGTGAGTTTCTAAAATTTACAAGAGTAAATATAATAGAGTAGGGTTCAAATGTCTCATGTCTTTTATATATGTTTCATCGTGCCTCATATCCTATATCCCGTTATAAAAGTTCAATTTGTTGATCCGAACCGTTCAACGTGATATCCATATTAAAATATGATTGGTGATCAAATTTATATTTTTTAAAAATTGTTTACTATTTTTTAGATAGATACAAAATCACTGTTTTTGTATGGTCTAGAAACAATGATTTTGTACCTATTCTTAAAAAAAAACAGTAAACACTTTTAAAAAAATATAGAATTTGATCTTCTAGTATAATTTTATACGGAGATCATGTTGACCAAACAGGGGCAATATACAATTTTAAGTTCTTTTAGGGGTATACGTGAAATATCCCATAAATATCCCATAATATGGAGGAGTGCTGCTGGTGTAATAAAATAAGGAAATGTGCGCAGCGCACCCAAAAAATCATAGAACAGACTACAGAGTCACTTCATTTGTCGCTTCCTGCGCCTTTTCTTTCTTTCTTATTTTTTCTTTTGGAAAATAGCGTAGAACAATTTTTCTCGCATGCGGATACTATTTGCTTTCTTTTTTACCCCTTGCTCTTTTTCTTTTTTATCGCACGCCTTTTTCTACTGAATCCAATTTCTCTTCCACTTGTCAGCACCAGACAGGTTCGTACACCTATGTAGACAGTTACCAGAAAAAAAAAACACTATTTATTGTTTGATTGGAAACGCTAACCTCTGGTCCTCTCACACAAAAACACACATTTGTCAATGTTATTGAACAGCCTCACTTTCTCCCCTTCCTTCAGGTACTCTTAACAGTTCATAACTTGAGGTCTCTCCTCTCCTCTCTCTCTCTCTAACAATTTTTTCCTTTCTTATGCAGCAACAAAACATGGTTATGATGGGAAGACAATTTGAGAGACTAGTAGATGGCCTGAAGTCTAAACTTAGATCTTTCAAGGGAAAGAAACAAAGCAGCAGTGAAAATTATGACAGGATGGATAAAACAGACAGCATGCGTGTTGAAATCAGAAGCCGGAAAGCTCGAAAGCTTATTGCCAAGAACCTCGTGTTAGCCGATACGATAGCTCCGAAGCGCTTCGCTTTCTGAGTAGCTAATTGGCATCGATATCGAGTGTTTTGTATTGTAAGTTGTACTGAACAATCAATCAGCACTTGAATTAATATTTGCTTCAACAAATTAATGGCAATATATACACAAGATGATCATGTCTTCTGCAGTGTATCATATACTTTTATGATGTTACGGTGAAAGAATAATTTTGATGTTGAAATTATATTACCATGATTTTCTGGTGGTGTGAATTTAATTCAATAAATTAGAGTTAACCCTTGATTTTCCTATGTTTCATCTGTGCTGAAATATTTTCTTATAATATATAATCAATCATCTGATCAATAATTTTTTGTATCAATATGTAGAGCTTTTCTTATGAGCAATTTTTTGTATCCATATCATTATAATCTGACAATCTGTAGTATTTCTTTCTTTTAAAAAAAAATACACGTAATTCATTTAATCTTTGACTAACTTGTATTTTAGGCTTCATATAATTCATTGATTAAAAAGTACCAAATCCATCAAATGCGCATCTCAGCTGTAAAAGTTTTGTGCGACAAACTTTGAGCTACAATAGCTTGCAAAGACATGATTTCAAAAAAAAAAATGTGGATGATTTCAAAAATAGCTTACAAAGACATGCGTTTTACGCATAGGAGTTATTCAATTTTGAATTTTAGTCCGTCACTATTTCTTTGTTAAAAATAAAATAAAACAAAAGCAAATTGATACCAATCATATGTCAAGTTGCATTCATTTTTGTCCTTTTGGATTTGTTATCGTACAGTATCGCACGGCACACAGTACTTAATTCCCATCAAAATTTAACAATTTCTTGAAAAAAAAAAATAGATACATGATGTTATATATTGAATTTGTCGTCCGCGTAGGAAATAAGTAAATTATATAGTACATAAGTACAACGATCATTTGGGGAATAAGACAAAAGAAGTCAAATCTTTTACCAAACTTTTATAATACAAGCATGCATATGCACAAGCATATAGTTGGAAGTTGGAAGTTGGAACATGTAACCTAATCAAAATTTCATCATATCTTGGTCCACTCTTAATTATATTTCTGACAATTAGTTAGCTTGCGTGGTGCTATCATAGATTCCTTTCAAGGTGAATAAAAAGATGAATAGTGAATAGTTCAAGGACTTTAATGATAAGAGTTACATCACCGAAATTTGGAAGGTTGTTATAGACTGAAATATGTATTTTAATTGTTAATTAATTTCTCACAAAAATATATCTTGCTATCAGTGTGATTTAGGGGTGCAAACGGATCGGATAGTGCTCAATCCATATCTGTATTCGTATTTTTTTCGGATATAGATACGGATCAGATATTAAACGGATACAGATACGGATTGGATATTTTCGAATACGAATACAGATACGGATATAATTCGGATTTCTAATTCAAAATATATATCTAATTAGCTTGTTAAGCTATTACAAAATATATATCTTATTAACGAACAATTATATTTTCACTACCCGATTGAGAAAATAGCTTTTCTATGTAAACACGTATTTGAATAGTTTGTTTATGTAATAAGAAAAATTCATATTGAACTGTCATCAAAGGATAAAATAAGACAATATGATTAAAAATATTAAAAGCTTCTAAAAAGCAAGTTCAAATAATATAAAATTTTCTAAAGCACTAACATGAAAGTCAGAGTATACCTCACATGGTACAGTAGCGAAAATAAAAAAGCACTATCCAATGAAGCTCCCTCGATTCTCTCAATTGGAAAACCTTTTTTCATAACAGGCTTGTTGCTATGCGGCCGAAAGCTAAAATGTAGCTTAATATAAATTCCTACAAGTGATATACGGATATCCGAAAGTTGAAAAAAATTGGATACAGATAATTATCCGCATCCGTATCCGTATCCGCATAATTTATATCCGAATCCATATCCGTATCTGTATCCGAATATCCGAATCTGCAAAAATTCGGATACAGATCCGGATCCGGACGGATAATATCCGATCCGTTTGCACCCCTAAGTGTGAATGTTAATTCATGACATGGAAAACAAAGTCCAATGCTATCCGAAGAATTCATATTTTGATCCTTGAACTAGAATTGAATTGATCCTGGATTTTCTATTTGCATTAAATCGGTCGTTGAATTTTTTTTAAAGTAAAACTTTGTTTTCAAACTTTTATTTTACAGCAAAATTGTCATTGAACTTCTAGAACAAAAATTAATTGAGTCCTTTTGAAAAACACAAGTAGAAAAACTTTTACTATAAAGTTTGAGAGGAGCTCAAGAACTATTTATTTAAGTTTTTTTTTGTTGTAAAATTGAAGGATAACTCATTGCAAATGAGAGTTCGGTCTAATTTAATTATTTTTCTAAACTGTAAGTCAATTTTTTTTTTTTGGTTAAGTTCAAAGACAGTAATAATGCAACTAAAAATTCTGGAAACAATTACTATTCTATGGAAATTATGTGGACGAAAACTCTGAATATTATCTATTTATTTGAAACAACAAAATGAATTCTAAATTCCTAATTGTTGAATCAAATTATCATAGTGATATATAATAAGGCATCAAAATTTAGTTCTGTAATGTACCAGTATACGGTATTCTAAACTGGCACAACACGACTCACTTGAGTGTATTTATCCTAAATTGTTCTCGCCATTGGTGGCTGATTGGCACTAGGTGTGATGTTACCATGGACTCTGTACTCTACGCGCGGTTTTTGTTCTTTCGGGTCTAAACTGTGTAGTATATTACTTGAAAATCTTACCTTTGATGTTGTTGAATAAAATTGATGGAGTCACGCATAAAATTTTGATTGTGGATCAATAATCTTCTGACATAACAATTATATTTGCAAAACATAAAAGTACATTTTTATTTGATAATAAAGGATCACCAAAGCATAGAATCATTAATTCAATTGAGATTTGAGACTTGATGTGGGTTTGTTTGCTGAGATATTTAGCTGCCAGCACTGCCTGAAGAATACTACGAGGGAATTGGGGGAGGAGGGATTTTAAGACAACGGTGAGTGAGCTTTCAACTTGCCATAACTCACAAGGGCACCGATTGCAATTTAATTATGTTTGTTTCTTGCCCCGCTAATGATGTCAAGTGGATAGATAAAACATTTCTGCTGCATTCTATGTTCAATAGCTATTTATTAATGAGGCAGGTCGGTGTTGTTGAAGCTTAAAAAGGAGAAGACAATTATTGCGGACTGTTTTAGTTAATTTTGATTGGGAGTCTCAAGTCTTGTAAATAAAATTATTAAACAACATACTAATGCCTTCTATTCTCAACGAAAAGTTGACGTGAGATAAACAGAGAAGGTAGATGCGGTCTTTCTTTTCCATTGCCGGGAAGGGAAAAAAAGTTTGGCCCAGAAGACAATCCATACCAGGGGCAGACCCAAGCATCTAGCAGAGGAAGGCAACCTCTCGGAATTTTTTTTTTGTTACTCTAGATGTTTGATTTATAATTCCAATCAAATTTAGTGTTAAAATTAAAATAATTTTTTGAATTATGATTGGTAATTAGAATTATAAGTTAAAAATATCAGAAATTACAAGTTTGAGTATTGAAAAATAAAAATCAAAGTATTATTTTTTAATTAAGTATTCAATTAGTTGATGGATTTAAATCCGATAAGCTATTTAAATCCGATTCGATATTTTTTGAACTCCTGACGAAAATCTTAGATTCGCCCCTACATATCATGAGGTGTAATTTTCGGTATGATTGACTTATGTGGCTATGTCTAATCGGTCGGTTCAGCACCAACCAAACCAATTATTTAGAGATGTCAACCGTAAACTTCGACTAACCATATTCTTTATCCCTTACTCCTAATAAAAGGGCATTAAAAAATTTGATTGGAAACCTATGTGAGCTAATTTATACTGTTGGATAAGTAATGATCTTGGGGCTTCAACCTCTTGTCTTTTGATTGTTCGGTTTGGACTTAACTCAGCTGACCCAATTTGAAAATATGTTTTATTTCTCTACCTACGGTCTAGTGGGGTTCTTCTTTGCTCTTTGAAACAACTAAAGAAGAACCTACGGTTAGACCGTAGGTACAGAAATAAAACCTCTTTTCAAATTGGGCCAGCTGGGCTAAGTCCAAACCGAATAATCAAAATGGGGTCGAAGGCTTGGAAGTTTACACAAAAGATGGGGAATGCATCCTAGTTCCTTCCCCAGAGGCCCAGACACTTTCACGGTTATGATTGGTGAAACGATGACGGTGAGAGCATATACCGTTTTTTTTTCCTACCACCCTCAAAAATCAGAATTAAATGAATACCATCCGAAAAATCGGAATTTAGATTCTGCCACGTTCGCACCGTGGATCTGCGAACCGGTTGACCCGTCCGCAGATCCACGGTGCGAACGGGTCGGTGTGCAGATCCACAGTGCGAACGGGTCACTCGAGCGGGTCATGACGCGAGCGTGTCAGTGCACAGATCCACGGGTTGGCGCGCAGATCCACGGTGCGAACGGGTCACGCGAGCGGGTCAGTCCGCAGATCCATTTCGCGAACGGGTTGGCGATCCGTTTGCAGATCCACGGTGCGAACGTGGAGGAATCTGAAATCTGATTATTCGGGTGGTATTCATTTAATTCTGATTTTTGAGGGTGGTAGGAAAAAAAAAACGGGAGCATATACTCGTGTGTTCTTTTCTTTTGTTTAGAAAAATAAAAAATGGGGCAATTTCATGTATATACCTCAAAAGTTTTAATATTACATATTAATTTCTTCAAAATCAATAATTACATATTTATCCTTAAAAATCGTACAAACTCACATATTATCCAATCTAATTTTATAACATATCAAATATCTCCAAAAATAATTAAATAATATTTTTTAAAACTTAAAAAAATATTTTATAGTGTTAATTAATAATATGTTGACTATTACGCTCTTCTTCTTTTTCTCTTTAGTTCGTCTAAGTTATCTTCTCTCTAAGGGGCCAAACCTCCCACCTCTCTCTCCAAACGAAAATAGAAAATTAAAGCAGCGAGGGGCAGCAAAAATGTGTGAGAGGGGAGACGACTAGGAAAAGCGAGGAGAAATCTGTGATTTGGTGCGTTTGGAGAGAGAGGCGAGGCTGCGATGGAGGTTTGACGCCATACAGGAAAGAGAACTCAAGCGGACTAAAGAGACCGAAGCGCATAATGGTCAACATATTATTAATTAATATTATAAAATTAATTTTAAAGTTTTAAAAAATAATATTTAATTATTTTTGGAGATATTTGATATGTTATAAAGTTAGATTGGGCAAATATGTTAGTTTGTACAAATTTCAAGGATGTAATTACTGATTTTGGAGGGATAAATACGTAGTATTGAAACTTTTGTGGGATATATATGAAATTCCCCCTTCATTAATAGATAAAGATTAGATTTAATACATCTTTTACTTGCAATTTTAGCGTAATTACAGAATTTCATAGGGATAAAATATAGTTAATATGCAAGACTCAAAGGTTGCTTAAATTATGAGTTCTGAGTATATCATAGCTCCTTTTCACTAACTATGATCACAAAAGAATAACAAAATAAAATTCTACAATTTACCAGTTACTTAATCAGTAGTTCAGTTCATGTCTAAAAACTAGAAAATTACTATATGTATCAACTTGCTGATTGATATTTCCAGGTTCTGACAAATGGAAGATTTTGTGCACCAGTCCACTCTGTATCAGTCAATCAGAAGAGATATTCTGTTCTGCTAGGCTCATCCCCCAAGGAAGGTCACCTAATCCAGCCCTTAAAAGAGATGGTAGATGAAAATCACCCTCTGCAATTCCATCCATTTGATTTAAACAAATACATGCAGTTCAAGTACAGTCCTGAAGGGCTCAAAACCGAGAATCCTCTCCAGGCTTTCTGTGGGCTCCAAGAACCGAAAAATAACGACTGATTCTTTGTCTTTTTTCGGTTAGTTTTCTTATCTAAGGATGGGTATGTGTGAATCCTTGTTAGAATTGATGATTTTATACTTTGGTGATCCTTTATTGTCAAATAAAAATGTACTTTTATGTTTTGCAAATATAATTGTTATGTTAGAAGATTATTGATCCACAATCATGGGTTGAGACCAAGGAGCAAATTTTAGGAGTAAAATTTTTGTGCGTGGCTCCATCAATTTGATTCAACAACATCAAAGGCAAGATTCTTTTTTTGAAGGTCATCAAAGGCAAGATTCTCAGGTAATATAAAATTTGTGAGTCCGGTTGATATCTCTAATTAATTGGTTCGGTTGGTGCTGAACCGACCGATTAGACATAGGTCTATCATACCGAAAAATACATCTCATGGGTATGGATTGTCTTCTGGGCCAAACTTTTTTCCTCTTAACGGCAATGAAAAAGAAAGACCGCATCTACCTTCTCTGTTTATCTCTCATCAACTTCTCGTTGAGAATAGAAGGCATTAGTATGCTGTTTAATAAGTTTATTTACAAGACTTGACTATCAATCAAAATTAACTAAAAGAGTCCGCTATAATTGTCTGCTCCTTTTTAAGCTTCAACAACACCTACCTGCCTCATTAAATAGCTGTTGAACATAGAATGCAGCACAAAGGTTTTATCTATCCACTTGAAATCATTAGCGGGGCAAGAAACAAACATAATTAAATTGCAATCGTTGCGTTTGTGAGTTATGGCAAGTTGAAAGCTCACTCCCCGTTGGCTTAAAATCCCTCCTCCCCCAATTCCCTCATAGTATTCTTCAGGCAGTGCTGGCAGCTAAATATCTCAGCAAACCAACCCACATCAAGTCTCAAATCTCAATTGATCGAAGGTGCAAGCAAATGGGCTCTCAGAAACCCCAACTTCCCACAATCAATTTCAAAATGTTGGATCTGAACGAACCATTTGGATCCAACTGGGAAACAACCCGAACCGAGGTCCTGACCGCTTTGGAGAGTTACGGCTGTTTTGACGCGGTATATGACAGAGTCTGGCCAGAGGTGAATGAGGCCTTGTTCCATTCGATCATACCAGAGATGTTTGCACTGCCGCTAGAGGTAAAGCAGATGAATAAATCAAGTGTAAATTATGGTTACATTGGGCAGATCACAGATGTGCCCTATGAGAGCCTTCGCATACCTGATGCACCAAGCCCGGAGAGTGTCGAAAGATTCGCTGGAATGCTCTGGCCAGAAGGGAACCAAAAGTTCTGGTAAGGATTTCAATTTGGTGCAGCATCTATTAGTAAGATTGAGTTCGTATTTTCTAGAGTTTTGGAGGGGGGGGTATGATTTTAATTGGATACAGAAGCTATGGCTATCTAGAAGAAAACTGCAATTGTGGTAAAAATTATGTCAGGGACAAGTTTTTCCTCTAAATTGTAATAACTTGAATGAACTTGTGCCAGCAACACAGTTACAACATATGCACAACAAGTCCGCAATCTGGAACAAATTGTTGAAAGGATGATATTTCAGAGCCTGGGCAATGAAAAATATTTCAATTCTCATATTGAATCACTAGTTTATAGAGTGCGGCTCGCAAACTACGGTGGTCTTCCAACAGAGGAGGCTAAGGTTTCTTTGCTTCGTCATGTCGACCCAAATTTGATTACTATTGTTCGTCAAAATGGGGTCGAAGGCTTGGAAGTTTACACAAAAGATGGAGAATGCATCCGAGTAGTTCTTTCCCCAGACACTTTCACGATTATGATTGGTGAAACGATGATGGTGAGAGCATATACTCGTGTGTTCTTTTCTTTTGTTTAGAAAAAAAAAATAGATAAAGATTAGATTTAATACATCTTTTACTTGCAATTTTAGCGTAATTTCATAGGGATAAAATATAGTTAATATGCAAGACTCAAAGGTTGCTTAAATTATGAGTTCTGAGGATATCATAACTCCTTTTCACTAACTATGACCACAAAAGAATAACAAAATAAAATTCTACAATTTACCGGTTACTTAATCAGTAGTTCAGTTCGTGTCTAAAACTTAGAAAATTACTATATGTATCAACTTGCTGATTGCTATTTCCAGGTTCTAACAAATGGAAGATTTTGTGCACCGGTCCACTCTGTATCAGTCAATCAGAAAAGATATTCTGTTCTGCTAGGCTCATCCCCCAAGGAAGGTCACCTAATCCAGCCCTTAAAAGAGATGGTAGATGAAAATCACCCTCTTCAATTCCATCCTTTTGATTTAAACAAATACATGCAGTTCAAGTACAGTCCTGAAGGGCTCAAAACCGAGAATCCTCTCCAGGCTTTCTGTGGGGTCCAAGAACAGAAAAATAACGACCGATTCTTCATCTTTTTTTGGTCAGTTTTCTTATCTAAGGAAGGGTATGTGTGAATCCTTGTTAGAATTGATGATTCTATACTTTGGTGATCCTTTATTATCAAATAAAAATGTACTTTTATGTTTTGCAAATATAATTGTTATGTTAGAAGATTATTGATCCACAATCATGGGTTGAGACCAAGGAGCAAATTTTAGGAGTAAAATTTTTGTGCCTGGCTCCATCAATTTGATTCAACAACATCAAAGGCAAGATTCTCAGGTAATATAAAACGCAGTTTAGACCCCGAAAGAACAAACCGCGCGTAGAGTACAGAGCCCATGATAACATCACACCTAGTGCCAATAAGCCACCAAAGACGAGAACAATTTAGGATGAGTACACCCAAGTGAGTCATGTCGTGACAGTTTAGAATACCGTATACTGGTACAGTACAGAACAAATAAGTCACCATGATAATTTGATTCAACAATTAGGAATTTAGAATTCATTTTGTTGTTTCAAATAAATAGAGAATATTCAGAGTTTTCGTCCACATAATTTTCATAGAATAATAATTGTTTCCAGAGTTTTTAGTTGCATTATAATTGTCTTTGAACTTAACCAAAAAACAAAAAACAAATTGACTTGCAGTTTGGAAAAATATTTTAATAGTCCGAACTCCCATTTGCAATGAGTTGATCCTGAAATTTTACAAAATAACTAAATAAATAGTTCTTGAGCTCCTCTCAAAATTTCTAGTAAAGTTTTCTACTTGTGATTTTAATAAGGACTCAATTAATTTGTGTTCTAGAAGTTCAATGACGATTTTGGTGTAAATAAAAGTTTTGAAAACAAAGTTTTACTTTTAAAAAATTTCAACGACCGATTTAGTGCAAATAGAAAATCCATATATATACTTATTTGTTTCAAATCGGGTCGGTTTCGGATCCGGATATCTATCTACCGTAGATATTTTGGGTCCAGTCTTTTAGTTCCGAGTAGATATATATCCATAACTTGTTTGTGAATTACCAGATCCGGTTCGGACATGGAGCTGTTCTGAATCCGTAGCGGGTATATGTCACAACTCTCAAGCATTTGAGAAATCATTTTCATTTAAATATAATGATAATTTTTTAAACATCTCACATAATAAATCTTTATAATATAAATTAAAAGCTGCTGCAAAATTAAAAATTATATTACTCTTCTTGTTCATAAATAGAATATTAACACTAATTTGTTTCTATCAGTGAATAGAGCAATAAATTTCAATAATTTGTGTATAAAAGACAGATATATGGTAGACAAAAAAATTAAAAAAGATATATGACATATATTTGATTTC
The DNA here is from genome assembly GCF_964058835.1 of Carex rostrata. NCBI lineage: Eukaryota > Viridiplantae > Streptophyta > Magnoliopsida > Poales > Cyperaceae > Carex > Carex rostrata. The sequence goes on along the minus strand of NC_135925.1, from coordinate 12,229,974 downwards.
AATGAGATTTATTACGAAGGACATATCTAATAAATTATCATGATTATGCGGACGATATACAAGACAAATATTGAAAGATATATTCATAACAATAAATTTTATTCAAAAAATTAATATGCAAAATGTGATTATTAGTGTGACATCTTGTTGATTTGATCCGATTTTTTTTAAAATACCCAAAAAAAAAATATTTTATTAAAAATAACCAGGGTCCAACTCAAATTTTAAAAATACCAAACCACGGATTTTTTCCGCGACCCGGAATTTTTATTCTGGGCCGCGGAAAAAATCTGCGTCCCGAATTTTTATTTTTTTTAGAATTTTTATTCCGGGACGCGGATTTTTTCCGCGGCCGAATTTTTTTTTTTTTTTTTTTTTTAGAGTTTGGAGAAAGAAAATATGCATGGTTTGGTTTTTTTTAATAAACTAATTTTTTTTATAATATATGTATAATATATGTATATGTATATATGTATAACTAATTTTTTTATAATATATGTATATGTATATATAATATAATATATGTGTATGTGTGTGTGTGTGTCTCATTTTTTTTATAAACTCATTTTTTTATAATATATGTATATGTATATATAATATATGTATAATATATGTATACATAAACATCTATAACTTTGGTTAGGAAAATCGGATTTGCGCGTATGAGCACTTTTCGGAAAGGGGAGAACGAGACGGATCCGATTTTGCACTAGTGGTACACCTCGCATCGGAAGCATCAGAATTTCAAAAAAACGTCATTTAGTGCCTCAAAAACTCAGTTTAAATTTTCGTTCGACGGTAGACGTACAACGATCGGTATTTTGTTTAGTATTTCATGTTTTTGTAGTGTAATTATTAATTGTGGAATTTTTTAGTTTGCATGTAGAGTAATTTAGGCTTTTGTATAATTATATTATATTATATAATTATACAAAAATATTAATTATATATAATTATATGTAATTATATTATAGATACATATACATATATTATAAAAAAATAAACCATAGATATTTTCTTTCTCCAAACTCTAAAAAAAAAAAAAATTCGGGCAGCGGAAAAAATCCGCGCCCCGGAATAAAAAATCTAAAAAAATAATAAAAAATTCGGGGGTCGCGGAAAAAATCCGCGGTCTGGGTATTTTTAAAATTTTAGTTAGACCCTGGTTATTTTTAATAAAATAATTTTTTTTTGAGTATTTTAAAAAAAATCGGTGATTTGATTATATGCAAAATTGTATTTTCATAGTTATTAATATATATGTTTTATCGGGCATTTATACGGGTATTGGGTCGGATTCGGTTATGGGTCGGATAGCTAAATCAAACTCATATCCTATCCATTACAATATCGGTTCCGGATCGAATCCGAATCATATATTAAATTGGTAATTTTGTAACCGTATTCATAATTTAACCAGTTATATTTTCTAAACCATATCATATCAAAATCAACTGGATCTGTATCGGTTTCGGATCGGATCCAGATAATGGCTTAAAAGTAGCACACTATGTGTGAGATTTTTTTGTACACCACACGTGAGCCGAAGGACTAGAGTGGATTATTGTGAGCCGCGATAGACCAGTCCAAATTTATCTGATTTTTGGTCTTCCGCTAAAATAGTTTAATACAGAGTTACGGAGTACGGACTGAGATTATTGTGAGGTGCCTCAAGTCCCTCAACAAGTTAATTTAATACGGACTGAAATTTAAATTAGACTGTTCAGACTCAAAAGTAGACAATTTGTATTTCAAAAATAGATATTGCAACCGCTATATAAATATGAACTTTGCCTACCTTTAAAATACAAGTGAGTCTGGCTAGTATGACATCAGTGTCATTTCAGCTTATATAGCACTAACTCCATAATATATCGAATCGACTTTAAACAGTGAATTCAAACCGTTTGGACCCATCTACTTAATTAGTTATGTATTACATTCAAAATTTATAATTTTTCAAATTTATTTAGTATCAATGAGTATGGCTAATATAACATTAGTGTTATTTCAGTCTATATAACACTAACTCCAAAACCTATCAAATCGAGTTCAAATGGTGAATCCAAACCGTTCAAATCAATCTACTTCATTAGTTGTGCGTTTACATGTAAAATTTATAAGTTTTTGAGTTTATTTGGTATCAAGTCAAGCGGTCAAATGTGTGAGTTTTTAAGTTAATTTTAATACATTCATTTTTTAATTTTTTTGCCGCTTGATTTGATACTAAAATAAATCGAAAATATAAAAAGTTTGCATGTAAACGCATCACTCATAAAGTAAATTAGTTTGAACGGTTTGGATTCACCATTTGAACTCGATTTGATAGGTTTTGGAGTTGATGTTTTATAGACTGAAATGCCACTAATGTTATATTAGCCATACTCATAATTCAAGCGGTCAAATGTACAAGTTTTTAACTTAATTTTAAATAGAGTATGGTTTAGAAAATATAACCGGTTAAATTATAAGTACGGTTACAAATTTAATAATTTAATATCCAATTCAGATCCAAACCGGAATCAATATTATAATGGAGAGGATGTGGGTTTGATTTGGTTATCCGACCCATAACTGAGTCCGGCCTGATACCCATATAAATACCTGATAAAACATGTATTAATAACTATGAATTTTTTTTTTTTGCATATAATCAAATCAACAAAATGTCACACTAATAATCACATTTTGCATATTAATTTTTTGAATAAAATTTATTGTTATGAATATATCATTCAATATATGTCTTGTATATCATCCGCATAATCATGGGAATTTATTGCTTTAATTGATATATCATTCGTAATAAATATCATTGAAATCAAATATCTACCATATATCTTTCTTAATCTCTTTGTCTACCATATATCTGTCTTTTTACACAAATTATTGAAATTTATTGCTCTATTCACTGATTGAAACAAATTAGTATTAATATTTTATTTATGATAAAAAACAGTAGTATATTTTTTATTTTGCAGCAACTTTTAATTTATGTTATAATAATTTATTATGTGAGATGTTTAAGAAATTATAATTATATTTAAATGTAAATGATTTTTCAATTGCTTGGGAGTTGTGACATATGCTCGCTCTGGATCCGGAACCACCCTATGTCTGAACCGGATCCAATAATTCAGAAATAAGTTATGGGTATTTATCTACCCAGAACCGAAAGACTGGACCTGAAATATCTACGGGTAGATAGGTATCTAGATCCAAACCCGACCCGATTTTAAACAAATAAGTATATTGGTCGAAATTCGGACCCGGACACTTTTATAGTACGGGTCCAAATATAATAGTATCTAGACCCGACACGACTCGATAGCACCTATACTCACACGTAGGGATGGACTAAAAACTATTGGCTGCCACCGTAGGACCATCTGTATTGAATATAAATTGCGGAAGCATACCTTAATTCATGACTATTTTGTACAAGACAGAGTCAACGATTCAGTTCTTCCAGAATAGCTAGACTATTTAGAAAATCTCCTTTGTCTTTTCTAAATTTCTCTCACACTCTCCTCTAATAAAATAAGAAGAAGTTAATTCAAGATAACTTGTATTATAGGGGACTAAATCTTTATTTACAAACTAAGAAATTTCTTGACTGTCCAATTATGATAATTATTCAATTCAGTCCATCATTAAAATAAATATTACCTTTTAAGTTCTACACATTAAAGACCCACATCTATATGACACATTGTTGCTCAATCAATTATAAATTGCAAATGGTCACTTTTAATTGAGCATAAAATTGACAATATACAATGCATAATTATTTTATATATTAGTCCAATATTAGATTAATGATCCAACATAAATATATAAGGAAGCTAAAGAAAACAGATTAAGTCTTAAGAAAGCTTAATTTCTTATTGTCAAATAGTGACTGTATTGTTATATCATGAAGAATTAGAATTGTGCTAAACACTAATATAATTGTGATGAGAACTGAATGAAATTCATTAACTTTTCTTTGATGCAACAAGAGTTTGCTTTAGTTAAATATTGATTGTTCTAATTATTATAACAAGTAATCAATAATCATATTTGTTTTGTTTCTCAGATAATATATAGATAATTTTAAATTCGAGAAGTTTATGAATGTTTTGAATGATAATAATTAATCATAAACTTTTAATTTTTTATAAACAATATTATTCGTCAAACTTATGCAAACTTGCATGACTAATATATTCATTATTCTTTATTTTCACCTTGTTACATCAATAACATAAAGAGTATTAGAGCAATATAGTCTGTCAATTTATATATATTATTTATTAAAATGAGCTTGTTCTTCAAAAAATTTCTGTAATATTTTAACAATATAATTATGACTTTCAAAATTTATCAAATCGGTTAAAAAAAAATTCAAATTTATTTACTATCAAGTCAACCAGTCAAAACATGAAGAATTTTATGCGTCTTTTAAGACACTATTTATTAAAATCTTTGACCTCTTAATTTGATAGTAAATAAATTAAAAAATTAAATTTTTTTATATAAAAACGAAATTCTCATTAAAGAGATCAGTTTGAACGGTTTGAATTTATCGTTTAAAATTGATTTAACAAATTTTGAAGATTGAAGTGTATTTTTAATACATAAAAGAAGCGAATATTGTTGAAGTACTACCATTTTAATCTTTTTATTTACCGAACATAAATTTGAAACTTCCATTTCTTAGCGGAGTTTAAACTTTAATTTCCTAATCCATGTTGTGCGTGGAACGGACTCAGGTTATCGGGACCCATTAGGTACCTGAGGTATAATTTTAAAAAATGGACGGTTCAGATTAATTCCAGTTGGGTCAAAACTCAATCCGAAGCCGGTAGGGGCCGTAAGGGTATGCTTTGAGATTCGTGCTCCATGAAAAGAACGGTCCAGATTTATGGATTTCACCTCAGGTACCAGGGGTGATACGGATTCACCCATTAGACCGTAGAATTTCAGTTTCCCCGAATTTTTCGACAAGAAAAGAGAGCGAAATTTCAAAAGAAAGATCGAATTCGAAGCTCAAACATCCCGCCTCTCCCCGACTCACTCGCTTTTCAATTACTCGGTTTTCCATTTGGAAATTTCGAAAAGCGAGTCGGATCCATCACCAGCTTTATTCGATCTAGGGTTTCGTCGCTATTTCTTGAATTAGATCTAGCAATTCGTGCCTTTTCTTTGCCACGGAGGACCCCGCTTCAGGTCAATATCAGACTTTCTCAAAACTTATATCATAGCTCGATCTTAGTTCAACTGAAATTTTGTCTTTGATGCTCTGAATCATCGTCATGACCATCAGTGTTGTGGTCATTATCATCGTCATTTTTTTTTGTGTATAAATCCTTGGTAAATCTCCTGAATGTACTTGTATCCTAAATTTTAAAATTGAAACAATCCTCTTGTGCCTTGCGAGTGAGTTAATACATCTGGACTGTCCGATTAGCTTTAAGATTCGTGCAAATTAGATCCGCACAAATATTAAAGACCCCTATGTTATAGGCATAGGCTGATGGGCTCCGTTTAAAATTAGACGGCCCATATGCGTGGAAGCGTATCCTCTGCGGAGGTTTTACCTGCGGTGCTGTGCGGTGGTTTTGATCTGGTCTGTTCGTTTCGGATCGGACGGACCAGATCAGATCTTGCCCGAATTTAAAAAAAACTCAAAATTTGATGAACCCTTAATCTAGCCCGTCCGATCCGAAACGAACGGACCAGATCAAAACCACCGCAGGTAAAACCTCCGCAGAGGATAGCGTTTCCATATGCGTTAACTGAAAAGATTCTCTTAAGGCAGACGATGCGGACTCCTTGCGAGAAACCTAAGTTATGCTAAAGCAATAGCAAATAGATGAAACAAAATTGCCGAAACCAAAGTGAGGGCTTGCGAATCTCTTTCTTCTTCTAGTTGTACCTATGCTAATTTTACTTTATTAGGTAAATATCTTTGATTTTTCTTTTAGGGAATCGGATGGATTCAATTGAAGGGATGGAATCGGTTGTGGCTTCGGTTAGTGGGTATCATGGCTGCCTTAGGTTCCAGCTTATCAAGCTAATCTCTCACACTGGTGCTAGTTATGTGGGGGCGATGAGTAAATCAACAACCCATCTGGTGAGGTTAATTAATTGCTTTACATTGAGACTTGATTTGAACTACAAGTTTAATAGAAGATATGGTCTCCATTGATCTTTGTCCTTTTCTTTTTCTGTAACTAGTAGGTATGCTGGAGATTTGAAGGAAAGAAATATGATTTTGCAAGGAGCATTGGAACACAAATTGTCAGCCACCGCTGGTTCGAAGAATGTTTAAAGGCTGGAAAGAGAATTCCAGAGGGACCTTATGTCATGGAAAGGTACTTGTAATTGCGTGGATTAAATTGATCTGGCTGTTCATCAATGTCATAGTTACTTTTCTGCGCTATCAATTATTAAATTGTGTTATTAATGTTTCTGATTTATTTTCAATGAAAAAGCTTATTTTAGCATTGGTCAAAAGAAACCATTTTGACATCAGTATTTCATTTTGCTTATTGTATATTATAGCTATGATCCACTCGGGATTACTGCTGATGAAAACAATCTATCGTCAGTCTCTTTATGTATAATGAAACGAAAACAGTACAATAAAGAATGTCCAATATCTTAAATGAGCATAATGATTATTTTAAAAAAAGAAGAAGCTATATTGTCAATCTTACTTTTTGTCCGGACAATTATCTATTACGTTGCTGGAAAGATATTGTCTATATTTATTTTATCAGCATTAAGTATCGCTTTTTTGGTTTAAATATTTTTATTCACGGGTTTCACTAAGGCAATTATTGTTTTGTTGAGTCAAGACCCTGCTTTGTTTTGTGCTCATGCTTCTCCTCTTTCTCTGATAATCTCGTGACTCACTATGATGTGTATTATTTAGTTTGGGCTAAGTGCAATATTAACCAGAAAATTTAGCATGCAATATTAACTAGAAAGTTTAGCCCGTCTATATTTATATGTATTTTCTTTCTTCTGTTTTATAGCGGAGAAGAGGCAGGACCAATTTCATGGGAAATTCCTGCTTCAACAGCGCATGGCGAGAGTAAGCAAACATTAGATAGGGAAAGTACCATTTTATCTGATTGTTCTAACTTCACTAGCTCTAGTAGAAATGTCAAAACCAATAAAAGGAACTCTAATATTGGGTGCTCAAGCTGGACTGATTCTCTTCTGCCAGAGAAGGTTAGATTTATGAATTCTTCCATGTTTATAAGGCATTGATTATTTTACCTGCAATAAATACTATATCCCTAAAAATAATTAGGAATATTCTGTTTACAAGAATCGTAAGCAATTTCTCAAGTTATGGCAAAATCTGCTTTACTGTTAAAGCATTACCCAGTTAACAGTTCTAAAATTTTGGAGCTGTCTTACACTTGTATTTCCCACTTAGATGTCTGTACCTTTTCCATCATAATTGATACTTTCTTCAAACATTTAGAGAGAATTCATTACCTTGGAGTCTGAGAAGATTGCGAAGAAAAGAAAAAAATCAGATCATGGGAGCAGGTCGGAGGCTAACAACCTTCTTCAGAATCAAAATAACATTTCTGAAGTATCGGTAAAATTCTCCACTGGACTTTATAATATATTGAGTTTCAATTCCAACTATAGATAAGTAACAATAGTGGTATTGACATCTGTATTACCACAAAGAATGATTCAGTTGTTCTCTTGAGTCTAGCATTTATTTTCCAATGCTAGTAACATTTGCCATTCATTTCACTGTGATGCTGTAGCTATCTGAATGGCATGAGGAGTCAAGCTACCATTCATTTCGGCACCGATCAAGACATCAGTCTAGCATGCATGATTTTATTGAGGACAACAATATTGGCAAACAATCCAGAAAGAAACGCCGCCTTGTGAAAATGGTATCAGAGATTAAAGGGAATGACCATCTCAGTATTAAATCCAATTCAGAAAGGGACGAGCAACTTGAGCACAGTAAATTATTTGAAAGTACGGAAGGTTGCTATGGTGATGGTTCAGTGGATATCTCTGCTGAAAGTGAAGAAAGAGATGAGGCGGCACTTAGCAAGCAGAGACAACTGAAGCTTTCTTGTGTGATATGCTGGACAGAATTCTCGTCTACTAGGGGGGTGTTGCATTGTGGGCATCGGTTCTGCTATTCTTGCATCCAAGATTGGGCTAATCAATTGGTATGTTTGCTATATGTTTGTTTGTATTTTCAGTTTCATTGCTGTTCTTAAGCTCTCAGTTAGGAGGCTTAGGAGGCTAATCGAAGATCTCAAAAACTTTTGGTAAAAATTAAAATCTTTGGTTAGCAGAGGGCCCACTCAACTCTTTCTTTTTGTACGAATGTAGCTATTAACTCAGACACATCAAAGAAATTGCATGTTGTGGTTTTTGTCTTTATCTGGAAGAAGGCTACAATTGTTTAGTTAGCATATACATAAAATATCAGTATAAAGTTTGAACAAAAGAGGAGATTAGACCACAAAAAGTGAGCGTTTGATTCCTCTGATATAAATTACTTATTAATTGCGGGTATTGTTTTGCTGTTAGGAGTTAGACTAGACCTTGTGACCTCTATTTTATTCCTTACACCTTTCATACTCGTCTTTTAATCAAAGAATGCTCGAGCCAATAGATTCTTAGCTCAGAAATAAAGAGTGCCTTTTCTTTTCTTTTGGTATCGGAAACTTCTATTTCTTCACAATAACAATGCTAACAAATTTGAATGCTTCATCTATTCATTGTGCCATTAGTAGTAGTATGAGTTATTAAGGGTCACATCTAATAAAACTTTGTATTCCAGGTTTCTATAGGCAAGTCCACAACATGCCCTCTATGCAAAGCGTTGTTCACTAAAATCACAAGAGTTGAAGAGGCAGATACTTTCGACCAGAAGATCTACTCTCAGACCATTCCTTCCGGTTCGTTGAGTACTGAAATATTTGTCTCAGCTGGTGCTGGCGACCGTAACTTTCAAACATTGGTGAGGCCTATTTCAATTTACCTGCTGTAGATTTTAATCTTTTATACATTTTCACCATGAGTCTTATCACAGGGTTTTCCTTAATAGTAGTATAATGATATATGTATATTTTTTTTCCGATTCTGAAGAATGAAGAGGTTTGTTATGCATGTCACAACCGCGAACCAGTAGACCTGCTATTGAACTGCCACATATGCCATTCCAAGTGGGTGCATTCTTACTGTCTAGATCCGCCTCAATCACCTTGGACTTGTGTTGATTGTCAGGACCTCAGAATGCTGTATCACCACTCCCGCTAGCTTAGTAAAAACTTGTTTGGTAATCAATTACTTACCTCAATACCTTTGTACTTGATCAAAATTCATGTCTCTCATCTGTATGTCTTGCAAGTTAAAAAAAGTTCATCAAAGAAAAATGTTCTATGTTGAAGATCCTTTGACTGTGTATTAATGATGTACTTCCATTTAGGTTATTAGTTATTTGCAATATGATGATCCATTGGAATCCACAATGGATCCATGCACTTTTAATTTATATCACTATTCTTGTTGAATCCACATGTTATCTCATTAAAAAAATCTGGCATTGTCAGATATAGTTCTGGATTTAATCTGGTTCCTGGCCTTTGGCAAGCTTTAAATATGAAAATATGTGAATATGTCATGTATTATGCACATGTACTTTGTAAATTTTTACTTTGAATCTTAGTTAGATTTGATAATCGTTTAAATATTGTTATAGCGCTTGTAGTAAAATGATTGCATTAGGCACAATAGTCTGCAAATAGAAAAGATTCTCATGCTCGACTCTTAGGTTTCCGTAGTGAATAGATGTCGATATCCCACGCATCCTGATCTGATCTATTCGATATGGATTGGATACAGTTCTAGATATATTTTACATGGCTCAGGTCGGGCTGGCTACAGGTACTAGTGCCGAACCCGTCTTATAAAACTTTGACATAATGAAATTTTATTTATAATGAATTTTTTTATATTATGATATATTAATGCTATCATTGAGTTAGTCGATCTAAACTTGAGAAACATTTTAGATGAGATTGCCAAATAGTGAAATTTATAATTTTCTTCTATATTTGTTTCTCTTTGTTAAAATAAATCCTTCGGCGAGCAAAAGTATTAATGGTGTTAATCCAAAATTTCTGCTTATCCAACCAGAAGATTTGCGTCTTGTTATAATTCCTTGACTGATACAGCAGCCCACAGCCCATGGGCTATTCTGAAAAGTTCTCATGGGCCTTATCAAGCCATGTGGTTATCCAAAGGGTATGGTCGGCCAGTGTCACTCCACGCTCCGAACTGGTACCGTACCCCCATTTATGGGATCCGTATCCTCTCAGTCCCATGTAGAGATAATCCTCACTTTACGGTTTGAGATTAAATTTCAGCCGGTTTGGGATTCGAGCTAGCATAGGGGCAGCTATGTTGCATGGATACGGGTACGGGTATCGTGTCGGACACGACACGGGTACGGCGATACGGCAAATCTCAAAAATAGAGGATACGACACGGCTATTATATATTATTTTAATTATATTATATAAAATAAATATCAAAAATTCTGAAGAAGTATTCAATATAAGTTATATATATAATAAGCTAAAACATAATAACAACAAAGTTGTTCTATTCCAGTGGTAAAGGCGCAGCCTTGGTTCCCTCAGAACCTGTGTTCGAATCCAGCTGCAGTCCTCAATTTTGCTAATTTAGCTGCATCTCACGCAAAAATTGAAATGGACTCGGTCCACGCGCGGTTCACAGGACAAATCAGATGCTCCTGAGGCGTATCCCCTCCGTATCAGAAGCCGTGTCGGAAGGGTCAACTAGGTGTCGGAGACCGTATCAGACAGGTAGGGACACGCCAGCTGGCGGGTCTGATACGTATCGTATGCGTGTCAGAGGCGTGTCGGTGTCGGATACGTGTCGGACACGGATACGATGGCTTCCTAGGAGTGTCGGGCAGTATTATTGGGTTTTGAGATTCGTGCCAAGTTAAAAAGACGGTACAGATCTACCAATTGTGAAAGATTCCCTTATCAGGTAATGGAGAAATGGATTTCTGTTTCCACCAAATTTCCGACAGGAAAGAGATTCAAATAGAAAGATCGTAGTTTAGCTCGAAATCACCTCCCACCTCTCCCTTGCTTTTTCTATTTCTCCGTTTTTTATTTCGATACTTCGAAAGGCGAGTTGGATCCATCATCAGCCTTGTTCGTTCTAGGGTTTTGATCGCCATTCTTGAACTAGATCTAGCATTTCCTGCCTTTCGAACCCATGGAGAACCCCGCCTCAGGTGCCAAGGTAAAGAGTTTTTCAAAAGTCTATGTAGTGCCGTTCCCAATTTCTCCTCGTGGTTTTTATTTTTTGGATTTGTGGGGGGGGGGGGGGGTACAAAGCTATAGAACTAAAGCATTTATCCTGGATTCAATTCGTTGAGAAGCCGACCATTTTGTTCTCTATGTGGGTTTCTTGTACAATTACTAAGGTGTTTCCTGATTAGAACTGTAATAGTTGCCTCTACAATTAAATTGATTTGAAGTATAAAAATAACTCCCTTTGATGGAAAAAATCATTATCAGCTTGTCCAGCCTAATACCAAACCTTAATTCTATTTTAGTGGTATAAAATATGATGCTCATTAACTTGTAAGCTAATGCATCAGAAGCTTGTTTTATCTCTAATCCTCTTTGTAATCTTTATGCTTTGGTATAAAATCAATTTTATCTTTTCTTTGAATTTAAGCTAGATTTCTATCGGTCTAAAGGATATTTCTTTTTCTTTTATGACTTATGGCAGGGTGATCAGGAGTTGGAAGCGCCACAAAGCACGGCTGATATGACGACATTTGTAATTTTTTCCGTGTTTCATCTTTTTCTATTTTGTAGTCTGAAGTAAAATCGTAATATATCATGAAATTGGTAGAGGTAGAGTAAAAAAAAAAAAGATAAACATGAATAAAATAAAATAAAAATTCGAGGATCAAGTTACCAATACAGTACTACACACATCCCAGTGTTTCTTACAATTCAATTCCTACTTACAAAATAAAGATAAACCTAACTTTCGTTTTCCCCCTCAAAAAAAAAAATCACTTGCTGCCTGTTTTAGCAGTTGAAACCAGTTAATAAACATCAGAAAGAAATCTGCATCCATATTTCTAAAGGAAAGGGGTTTATTGATAACCGTGACAAGTGATGTTAAAATTTGTATAGAAAGTTAAAATTATGATGTGTCATATATTCAATTTGGTACAATTTGAGAATTATTTGGTTGCTGGTCAGATGTTAATAAATTGAGCCTTTAATTTTTAAAATTTCATGATGGTGATTCATAAATTTTTAAATTGCACCAAATTTGATACACAATCTATCTAAATCGTAGATAGCATACCTACAAGTAATGCTTTGTTCTTTATACATGTTGTGTCTGATACTACGATTGCCAAATAAGTATGTCTTCTGTTAACATATTACTTCTTTTAATACTTAAATTAGTTGGACATTTCTTCCCTAGACTGAACGGAAATGCATGGCACATTTCACATTGAGATTGTTGGAAGTTTTACATTTTTAATGGACACTATTGATACATCATTGCAACAACAACCGCACTTTGATAATTGCATGTTTTGACAACATCGTTTATTATGTCAGAATGTTTTCTGAGTATCAAGTATTTCTGGTATTAACATCTTTTCTTTGCTCCGTTTCTAGGTACAAAACCTACTTGTGCAAATGGTGAGTTGTTATCAGTTAAAGAAAAAAATACTTATTTTTGTTCTAGGATTGATCAATGTCTTCTGCATTATTATGTTAACTTTATAACTAAATTATTGTTGCAGCAAACAAGGTTCCAGGCTATGTCAGAGAGCATTATCCTGAAGAATATCCTTTTTCTGCTTCATAAAATATTTTGGATATGCAAATTTTTTTGATTTTTCTATCAATGATATTTTATATATACAAAACTGGAAACAAAGTATTATGATTGATGATAATGTAGTTTACTTGTTATTGGTTAAGTTTGGATTTGTGTCCAGTGCTGAAAGGCACACAAACTACCAATATTTCTGTGTCTGTATTGTTCCCTAAAATTAGAGATGCTTTTCTTAACCGAAGTTCACTAGATGAAATGGAGAGCAAGATAGATGATCTGGAAAAGAGCGTCAATGACCTCAAATCAGAGTTGGGTACGGAGTCCACTGCCAAGATAAAGCTGGAAGACACAAAGCCGTCTGACGAAACTGCATAAAATTTGTTGTTCTAAGCGAGATTTGTGCCATCTATCCTTGAGGGATGTTAGAAAAACCTCTCTCTGTTGATTTGTGCCTGTTTTCCTTGATATTGCTTGATTTTCTGTTGCATTATATTTTTCTGCAAATTGCTAACCTGAGGTGGACAATCTATGTCTCTGCTTGTGTGATAGGTTAAGATTTCTCTCTTTCAAATGTTTAATTTTAACATTTAGTGTGTGTGTTATGAAGTCTATTATGTGATTCCAAATTTTGAAACGTCAGGCAAAATTCTTCAAATTGGGCTGCTTGCCTGCTTGGTAATGCTACAAAGAGCGGAACCTACCATTTAAACTAAAATGTTTACCAAGCAGCTCTAGTTTTGAATTAAACTCTTTCATTATTCTTTCTACTGCATGTTATTAGTATTTATTTAGAATTATTTCATTTGGATAGCACTATTCAAATACAATGCCACAATTTCACAATTTCTCGATCTGCAGCTCGATTAGCCTACTTTATTTTAATTCAAACTCTGAAAAACATACAAAGCATATCTTTTTTTCCCAACAGCGCGCACGTCCCTTCAATACCACGAATTCACCTTTACCAGAGGGAACTTTTTTTTTTTTTTTTTTGAAAATCTTTGCATAAATTGTGAAGTCGTAAGGAAAAATTAAACTCTCAATCTTTAGATATAATAATTCTAGGACTTTTTTCTAGTCAATTATGTTACCTCCCCTTTCTCCTCACATGAGGTAACTCAAACTTTGAGTTCATCTCCAAACTGTTTGATCTGCATTAACATAAATATTATGGCAAATTCTCGCTCAAATATTATTATTCATTGGTCTGAATTATGATTGAACGGTTAGGATCCAAACTCAAATTTGAGTTAACGTAGGATCCAGACTCCAACACCGCTTGGGAATTTTTTTCTATAAAATAGAATCAAATTTAAATATTTCAACGAAATAAGTATGTTAAATTTGATTTTTATAAAAATAGCTCCACTGATCTTGATCGGTGAATGTAGTTTAATATATCAGTAGTAAGTGTGATGGAGCAAAAAATTTCTGTCTCTACCAAATCAGTAGAGCTGTTTTCATAAAAATCAAATGTACCATGCTTGTTTGGTTGAAACATTCAAATTTTATGCTATTTAAAAAAAAATTCCGCTTGGGTGTATAGAACTCAATGGCTAGACGAGGGGATCCATATCCGCTGCTTTTCTTAGTAGAAAAGCAGCCGGCTGCTCTCCATTTTCTCTCTATATCTCTCTTCAAAGAAGAGACGAGAGAGAAAGTGAATTACGTGGGCCCCAAAGTAAGAGAAGAGAGATAGGACACGGAAATAGCATGGAAAAAAAAGCACCGGATCTCATTCCTAGACGAGGAAGGGAAGGGCTCACAGGAATTCACACAGGCTCACAGGCGGTGCCTTTAGCGTATAAGAATGGCTCCTGGGGACTCGGAAGCATCAAAGGTCGCATTTATGCTGTCTTGCTTTTGTTTATTTAATTTGTTGGACAAGTTCATGTGTATTTCAATTTTCTTTTGAAATTACGTATTATTTTTTTTATCCTTCTAAAATTTTGAAAACTCACAAATTTGGTAATCATTTTATTGATTCTCTATTAAAATTCATTTTAAATTTATAAAATATTCATTTTATCTTTTCAAAAAAATATAAAATATGTAATATATTGAAGATAAATAATTAGTCTTTTAATTGGTCAATTTTTAGAGCAAATTGTTAATTTTCTTATTTAGAGTTGTGACATATACACAAACATATGTCTAAATAGTAAATACCACTATGTACGCATCACATATAGAGAAATAAGCTATTTGTTTTCGAAAACCAATTAGTTAGAAGTAAAAATATTTTTCTTCAATGACTACATTTTTTTCATTAAAGAGTAAAATGAGTACTTTATAATTTAAAATGAGTTTTAATAAATAAATTAATAATTTGAGTAAATTTGTAATTTTTTTAAATTTAGAAGGGTAAATATCATATTATGAATTTTAGCGGAGAAAATACATAATTTTGAGGTTTCAAGGGGTATACATGAAATTCCCCCTAATTCTTCTGTTGTGCATTTAATGTGAATTTCCGATCCATCTAGAAATTACAGTATGCATCTTACGCAACTTATGACAGTTTTTCGAGTATCCTGCGGTAAAATACTGCTGGTCGATTCAAAATTAATTCCGTACCTACCTATATAATAGGAATTATTTTTGGAAAAATTTTGTACTGTTCATCTATATAAATTGTGGGGGTTTGTTTAAGATTTTTGAAACAGACGACTCAGATCTCATTCTACACGATCAAGTATTGCACTGGATTTTAATTCAAGTTTTTCGCTACCTACCAGGTACAAACCGGCTACCTACCAGTATCAGTAGATAGGAGTAGGTCCGATGGGCATTGGACCTACTTTTAGGTTCAATTAGCTCTATCACCGTACGATTAGTATTAAGATCTGTGCGCACGGAAATTGATAAAAAGTCATACGGATTTTAATACAGAGTGCACGATTCTTGATGTAATTGGATGGCCAGATCACCCATCGAACCAAAGTAGGTCCAATGGGCATCGGATCTACTCCGAAGTGCAGTACCAGTACCAACAAACCGGCTGCTTGTCGCTTCGTTCAGCTCTGGTCTAAATCATGACCCCCACCTACCTTGGTCCTTGGTCAACAATCAGACTGAGAGTCTCACTGGCATGTGGACCCATTTGAGTTTTAACCATGATATATGAATGATTTTGCGTGAGTAGTTGGCACAAATCAACTATTCGAACAAAAGGAGAGTGGCTTTCTTCTTCGCATTCTCCGCCCAAATCAACCCCGCTTTAACTTTTAAACCCTCTCTGTTCAACAGCAGAACCCTCTCTATTCAGAAAATGGCTCTCTCTCACTCTAACTTCCTCCAAACTCCATCTGTGTCAGCTCGATCAAAGCTTCTCTTACCGCGAAACTTTACCTCAGTCAAATGCTCAGTCTCCTCGACTGCCACATCACCTGCCGGAAACGCGTTGAAAGAGTACAATGTCAAGTCGATCAAGGCGAGGCAGATCATAGATAGCCGTGGCAATCCGACGGTCGAGGTTGATCTGGTGACTGACAGCCTGTACAGATCGGCGGTGCCCAGTGGCGCTTCTACTGGAATTTATGAGGCTCTAGAGTTGAGAGATGGAGATAAGAGCGTTTATGGAGGCAAAGGAGTGCTAAATGCCGTGAAAAACATAAATGAGATTTTGGCGCCGATGCTTGTTGGGGTTGACGTTAGGTATACTGAAGCCCTTTTTGTTTTCATATTGTGATGATATTGTATCCATAGAACAATTCCTATTAGCAATATTCCAGTTGTTCCAATTTAGCTACCATTTTGCGATCTCTTACTTTCTGTGGATTTTATTATTTGATTCCTCTCAGAGGTGGCTCTTGTGTCATAAATTGTCACGATCTCTCTTTTTTCCAAAATATAAATTTCAAACATCAAATCTGAACCTTGATTTGGTCTTATTCACAAGTGATTCAGGCACCTAATTCTTTAATTTCTTGGCGTCGTGGTTGTACGAAATGAACTCAAAAGGTATATAAACTTTTGATATGGACATGCTACATATATATTCCAAAGACAATCTATCAAAAAGACAAAAACTAGAGCTTATTTGTACTAAATCTGGCAACTGGATTGTCCGAAGTGGTTTTCAGTAGGTTATTTCTTCCCTTTAGATAAAATGTTCCTTTTGACACCTCAAGGTTGGTTCTTTTTTGGTTTATATTTGAAGGTCCACTTATTGGCAGGGAAAAATGTTACTTGTAAAATAATCAAGATTAAGATCCTAGCAAAAAAATCATGTCTAAAATTGATACCTAAAAAGAAGCCTAAGATCTTCCTCTAATATGATAAATGAAGCTAAAGTAATTTTAAAGCTGGGAGATAAAAAGGTCTGCAGACAAACGTAACGGACTAATCATGACAAGTCTTAAGATAGTTTCTTATGAGTTTTATTCACATTTACATGTTTGTCAAGTCTCTTACATTTTAACAACTAACAAGCTATCTTGACTTTTTTTTAAATCAAATTTCCTTCTATCTAAAACAGGAACCAAGAAGACATTGATTCAATTATGATTGAAATGGATGGAACCCCCAACAAATCAACACTAGGTGCCAATGCAATACTTGGAGTTTCTCTAAGTCTATGCCGGGCAGGTGCAGGGGCTAAGAAAGTGCCTCTGTATAGACACATACAGGAACTAGCAGGTTCAAAGGAGCTTGTTATGCCAGTTCCTGCTTTCAATGTGATAAACGGAGGTAGTCATGCTGGAAATAACCTGGCTATGCAGGAGTTCATGATACTGCCTGTTGGTGCAAGCTCATTTGCTGAGGCTATGCGTATGGGCAGTGAAGGTAACTTATTGCACCTAAAGATCACTCTTGTATTGTATTGAATTTCATGTCTGCACCTGCAAAATTTCCAAAGGGGGTGGTACGCAACAAAGAATTTGAATGGACAAAGAATAATGCATACCATAAAAAGGTAGTAGAACAATTTAAGCCCTTAGATACTTAAAATTTCTCAAAATGATGCAAAAAGTATTTCTCCTACTTTGTTTGTACCCCTCTGCATAAATAAAGGAGAAAAAGAGGGATTGTTAGGAGATTTTGAAATGAACAAATTGGCAGGATTAAAAGTGATGTTACTCATGTAATGAAGATTAAGTGTCATATATGATTTTCATCACCTGATATTTTTAGATTTTGTTGGGGAACTGATGAAATTCCCTCCTTTTTTTGTTGTAGTTGGTTTCTAGAGAAACATCTGATGTATTTGTGTTCTTCGTATTTCATCATCCTTTTTTATGCAGTTTACCATGTTTTGAAGGGGATTATAAAAGCAAAATATGGTCAAGATGCTTGCAATGTAGGAGATGAAGGTGGCTTTGCACCAAACGTACAAGATAACAGGGAAGGGCTTGTCTTGCTTATGGATGCTATTGAAAAAGCTGGATACACTGGAAAGGTGACTGCTGATAACAAATATTTAAAGATAATATTCAATGTTATCCTACGAAAGATAACATATATGTCCAGTCATTCCTTTTGATTATTTGAGCTTGCACTTGGTTTCCATGATTTCCTCTAGTACTGAACTTTGGATGGAACCTGCAAAAGTAAGTTTTTTATTTGCTTGCTCTTTTCTTTATTTCAAGTTTTGAAATTGAAAACTCTTCTTATATCAGATCAAGATAGGAATGGACGTAGCAGCATCAGAGTTCTATACAAAGGATGGAAACTATGACCTAGACTTTAAAAAACAGCCAAACAGTGGGGATCACCTCCACACGTCAGAGAGTCTATGCGAGTTGTACAAGGGGTTTGTGAGGGACTTCCCGATTGTTTCGATTGAGGATCCCTTTGACCAAGATGATTGGTACTCATGGGCCCTACTTCGCTCATCAGTTGATATACAGCTGGTTGGAGATGATTTGTTAGTGACCAACCCAAAGAGAATTGCTGAGGCTGTGAGGAAGAACGCATGCAATGCTCTTCTACTGAAGGTGAGCTTCCATGGGAAAAGGACATAATTACCGTTGCCTGAGTGTTCCTCATCTGAGATTTTTAATGATTTATGCATGAAACTTTTCATTCAGGGTTTATATCAGAATAATCAATTTTTTTTTACCGATACTAAGTGGGTTGATATTTGGAAGTATTAAACATTGAAAGATGCAACAGTAACAATATATATATTTTTTTTGTCATTTTCTAGGTTAACCAAATTGGGACAGTAACGGAATCAATTAAAGCTGCTCTTGATTCAAAGGCTGCTGGGTGGGGTGTGATGGTGAGCCACAGAAGTGGCGAAACTGAAGATAATTTCATTGCTGATCTTTCTGTTGGTTTGGCGAGTGGACAGGCATGGGATTTATATTTTTTTTTGTATACTCCAGTTCTTTTATGTTTATATGCTGAATTATATTTTTCATATTGATTTTATATGATGGAGCTTGACCATGGTCTTTATTTCTAATGATTATTTAATTTCTGCATATCTCAGATCAAAACTGGGGCCCCATGTAGGAGTGAGCGATTAGCCAAGTACAACCAAGTAAGTCAAATCATAGACTGTTTCTTTCTCTATTAAATGAAAATTTACTTTAATAAAAAACGGTTAAGCTGATCCGATATCGTATGCAGCTTTTGCGTATAGAAGAGGAGCTGGGAAATGTGCGCTATGCTGGTGAAAAATTCAGATCTCCATAGATTAATGCACTATGAAGCATGCTCTAGTTTTTGTGGATTTTACTTTTATTGGATGGATTTATTATTTGTTCTAGTTGGCCTCTTATTTTGCGAGAGAAGTCTATGGAGCAGGAATAAATGAAACCAAAGTGTAATCCTTTTTTAAAATCTTTTAGGTGAAACAACACTTTAACTTCATTCTCACAATTTTCTGAATAAATTTAAATCTGACTCCCTTCATGGATATATCAAGATCAAGTGTTAGCTTAATGCAAGGGTAAATCGGTTTGGTGGCTTTTCAAAATTGTCTATTGTGTTATTAAATTGGTAGGTTTTGTTATTTTATATGCATGCAGGCAAACTACAAATACATCATACATGATACTTCAGATACAATCAATTCGGCAGCAACTCAAATTGTGATCATCTAAAATGAAATATGCACTAAATACTTCATATTATAAACAATCATAAAATAAACTTATAGATCAACTATATTTTTCATGTACGTCACAAATAATTTCATATAGAGTGCTAGTGGTCAATAATCTCATACCCAACCGAATGCAAACACAACAATTTTTGCATGAGACTTAGTACTCCAAATAACATCTCCACTGCTAATTAAACATATGCAATAAACTTATCTTAGAAATATACAAACCCACGGTTGACTGAGCATGATAGACTTATTACTTGGCACGAACCTTGTTCGTGTGGATAAAATCCAATGCCAATGCCATGCTTCCATCTAGCCTCTTGAAAGAAAATCTCTCCACCAAGACAACATCACCGGATTTCACCTCTTCTAAGATTGCATGAGAGCCTTGATCCCATCCTCCCCTATTCTCTTCCCATTTGATTCTTTCCCACAAAGCCAAGCTCAAACCGATCCTCTCTCCATTCAAAATTCCAGTCTTTATAAACCATACAAAACCATCACTCGATTCCGCTTCCTCTCTCATTGATTCCTTCCCCCTCAACAAAATTCTCTTATTTTCAGTCCCACTATGCAAATTTTCCCAAAATTGCTCTAACGTGACCTCATAAAACATAGATTTCTGCATTTGATCTTTCAGCGCACTTCCTTCATTCAAGAAAATGAATGGGCAATACCACTTACCGGTAATGATATTTGTTGACGTGTTGAGTTTCAGATAATTCGATCTTATTGTTTGGTTTACGCCTAGAGCCTCGCCCAATTGGTGAACCTCCGGCTTGTTCTCATGTAATCTCCAATATTTTTGTCTGAATATCCATGGAGGGAACCCGTCAGAGGCAACCGATTTGGCCGTGAACCTACCTTTGTGGGGTATTATCTCTATTTGCTGGTAGATATCTCTATAGTCAAATGGTTTCGGTTTGACATCTTGTACGCATTGGCAGAAGCAACATGTGGTCATATTCTCCTCTGTAGAGCATGTATACACTTGCCTGTGGATTGAAAATAAACCGGAGTTCATATTATTTTGTGGGTTTTGATAAATATTCTTTCTGTCTTTTTATTATCTTAAGTTAACAACATTTCTGTTGGGTATATATTATGAAAACAACATCAATTCATCAAACTTTTGTGACTTCGTTGAACGCTTTAGAGGGAGATGTTTCCTGTAAAATATCCTAAATGGTCCCATCTATAGCTAGCCTGCTTAATTAACAAATTAACAGAATGTATTGTTCTATCAGATAAAAATTCAACACATAAACCCAAAAATTTCAGAGACAAAATTTCTAAAAATTAGTTAACATTTAGAAATTCCAAGAGTTTCAGGGTCTTATCCTAAAAGTGTTTTTTTAAATTGCTTATTATTTAATCTACAATTAGTAACTATTTAAAATAAAACCTTAACAAAGAAAACCTAGTGAATAAAAAGTAAGATCTCATGTTTAATTACAATACAAAATTAACATCATAAATTTGTATTTCTAGATCCAAAACAGAGTAAGGCAAGAAAGTTAAAGGATTACCCTTTACGTTTCCCTTCGGCTACAATCACATAGTAGCGATTAGCCGAGAGCGGTAAATTGATGACTGGTACGAATAACACTGTTTCGTGGTAATAACGCCTGTTCTCCCCCTGTTTCCGAGAAAATTTAACTGTCAAAGTTTTATTCTGAGGAAAGGGCAAATCTCTCACCCTGGGCGGCCCACAACAGAAGCCCCAACAATTGGTTTCTTCATCAGGATCTTCTTCTTTTACCACGACATAACCTGAGCTCGGACCTTCAGGTGGCGGTCGCAATACGGCCTCTGGGGTGGCCTTGAACTCTGAAATGCGCTTTGTAGCATACATCTTTTAGTTCGATTGCTTTCCTCAAAAAATATATATATATATGGATCTTTTTAGTTCGTTTGCTTGTATTTGTACTAGATTTTGCGGCTATGCGAGAGACGTGAAATATCTAATGTCTATTGTTGAAATTGTCATGATTACGGAGAACATGCGAAGAAGCATCCGGAATTATTTTATTCGAAAGAACTCATATGTGTCATGATTATGGAGAACGTGCGAAGAAGCATCCGGAATTATTTTATTCGAAAGAACTCATATGTGTCATGATTACGTTGATCTTTTACTTTGACTTTTCTAGTTCTTTCACTTTGGGTGGAAGACTTGACAAGCCTCCCTGCACAGTTGCACGGAGCACCGACATTTTTATTTTTACCCAAATTGTAAAATATTTTAATAAAAATAACCAGCTTTTTGAAATTTTTTTAAAAATACCCAAAGTGCGGAAAAATTCCGCACCTCGGAATAAAAATTCGGGAGTACGAAAAAATTCCGCACCCGGAAATAAAAATTCGGGAGTGCGGAAAAATTTCGCACCCCGGAATTAAAATTCGGGAGTGCGGAAAAATTCCGCACCCCGGAATAAAAATTCGGGAGTGCGGATTTTTCTACGACCCGGCCTTTTTTTTTTGGTTTTTTGCAATAAATAGGCGTTTTTTTTTCTTGTAAACCCTACAGACCAATCAAATTCGGATAATTAAAAAATTAATTTGGACTGATTAAAATTTCCAGTTAACCATTAACCGGGCATTTTCAACGGATCCGGGAACTGGAGCACCGAAAAGATTGGCTATTTCCTGTTATTGGAGCACCGGGTTGGGTAATTTTTGAAATTCATTGCAAAAAAAGGTAGAATCCGTAATTTATTACTAATTTTGGGTATTTATAAAAATTTCGTTATGATATATGTACCGGAAACAATATAATTAAAATCGGAAGGTTTAAAGTTAGATTATAATATTTTTTTAATAAATAAAAAATGTGATCTAAGTTGTTGTAAACAATAAATTTTTTTTTTCTGTAATCAAACTAATGCCACCTTACGATGTTTGATAAGAATGACAGTTTTTTTTTTTGGTAAGTCAATGTAGTGGAAATTTTTTTTATGATTTATTGAGATATTAGATTAAAGTACCTTAAAGTATTTTACTTAAAACTTAACATACTTGGAGAGTTGGAGTAAAATTAAAACTTAACTTTTGACATTATTTATTCTTACTATTTTACTTAATAACGTGCTTTATTAGTATAATTTATCTTTTAATTTAGTGCTACTTAATTTAGAGTCCGGCTAAATTGTTGCCGGCAGCAGTTCTGCTCAAGTGCTGCCGGGGCTATATTTAGCCATGTGATGTTCAAACAACAAATCCAAACAGTTAGATGTTTAATCTATATTATAATCTACTTGGAGACCAAATTTTACATTTTTTGGAATTTTTTTACTATTTATTAAGCTGGTTTGAAAACCGCTATTATCAATGCTGCAGCAAATTAGCCAGACTGCTTAATTTATTATAGGAGCGGATCCACTAATATTGAATTGGGGTCAATTGACCAGATTTTTTTTATTTCAAAAATGATGTATTTATACAAAATTTTCTATATAATTTAAACGGATATAAAAAATTTCTATATAATTTGTAGTATGAAAATTTTACATAATTGACTCTAATTATATTTGATCTCCATAGTTTGAAAGTCTAGTTCCCCTTTGATTTATTTATTGATATTATTATTAGTCTATTATCAAGCATTAATGCTTAAAGAAAATTTAGTTTTTTTTTTTTCTTTTAGTACGATATAAGAGTAAAAATCATCAATTATAATATAACTGATAGTAACTAATGAAGTCAAGAATGCATGTCTTGTTCTATGAAGTCAAGAATTAAAGCTCGTTGGTAAATTTTCACAGTCTTGTTCTATGAAGTCAAGAATGCATGTCGGTAAATTTTCATGATTTTTGACGGTGTTTTGATATGTTAATCAGAGGTGCAAATTTGGGCTCAGAAGCACTCCTTCAGCAGTTCGGGCAAGTTTTGAGAGCCGATATCTCACGAGCTGTTTTCAGATTTTGTATGAAACTTCACAGTGTTGTTCTATGAAGTCAAGAATGTATGTCGGTAAATTTTCATGATTTTTGATGGTGTTTTGATATGTTAATCAGAGGTGAAAATTTGGGCTCAGAAGCACTCCTTCAGCAGTTCGGGCAATTTTTGAGAGCCGATATCTCACGATCTGTTTTGAGATTTTGTATGAAACTTCACAGTATTTGGTATGTTAACCAGAGGTGCAAAGTTGGGCTAAAAAAAAAATTCAAACCGTAAGGAATATTTACAGTTAGAATTTTTAATTGAAACCGTAAATATTTTGTACGGTTTGGGTAAAACTAAAATTTTGACAAAACTGTGGTTATTTATAATAAAATATATATAAATTTGGGTATTTTTAAAAAAACTCGGATAGGAGGCACAAAAATTTAGAACCTCCTCATTTATTTGTTAGATTAATCAAAATTTAATCTATGCCTAACTAGTCCAAATTAATTTTATAATTATCCCAATTTGATTGGTCTGTAGGGTTTACAAGAAAAAAAAACGCCTATTTATTGCAAAAGACCAAAAAAAAAAGGCCTGGTCGTAGAAAAATTCCGCACTCCCAAATTTTTATTCCGGGGTGCGGAATTTTTCCGCACTCCTGAATTTTAATTCCGGGGTGCGGAATTTTTCCGCACTCCCGAATTTTTATTCCGGGGTGCGGAATTTTTCCGCATTTTGGTTATTTTTAAATTTTTTTCAAAAATCTGGTTATTTTTATTAAAATATTTTAAAATTTGGGTAAAAATAAAAATGTCGGCACGGAGCAGGAGCTCATCCAAAAGCTGCTCAGGATTTTTAACTGAAGTTTCTTTTTTTCCCAAAAAAATTTAATAAATTTTTCAAAAAACTTTTGTTGCTTTATAAATCATCAAGAAAATAAACAATTATTTATTGAAGTGCTCTTTCAATTTACACCTGACCTATCGATTTCTGTAAATGGTGAAAATTGAACAACAACCATATATAAATCTTGATACATGCAATTTCTGATGTTTTTTCATTGCATAAAAACATATTGGTATTATGTAATTTCTTTGATGTTTATTTTCTTCATCTTTTCATGTTAGAGGTTCTATATGCAATTTCAATTTGATAAATAAACCGAAACCGAACTTGAACTTAATACGTATGAGGGGAAAATCAAAGTGGAGTTCAAAATTATCACAAACAAAATGGATACGGGTACAATAATTTATTAAAATCGAGATAGCACGAGGTGACAATCTTGTACATTATAAACTTTTCTTTTATTGAATACAATTATTGGCAATTAGCCAACCTTCAATTTTTTTATTAAAATCCACCAACACAGTTGTTATAGTTGATGTTTTTGTGATTTTATATATGTATTTTTGGTTAAGTGTTCGTCTTCTTGTGTGCAATTAAAAGAAATATAAAAAAAATATAGACTCTTTCTTTCTGATCTATTAACAAAAAATTTACTTTAATTGAAAATGGTTAAGCTGATCTGGTATATATCATAATCATATGCAGCTTTTGCGTATATAAGTGGAGCTTGGAAATGTGTGCTATGCTGGTGATAAATTCAGATCTCCAGGGGCGGATTTAGAATTTTCGTTAGGAGCAAAAAAAAAAAAAAAAAAATCGAATTGAATTTAAATAGCTTATCGGATTTAAACTCATTAACTAATTGGATACTCGATAAAAAAATAATACTTTGACTTACATTTTTCAATACTTTGACTTATATTTTCCAATGCTCTGACTTGTAATTTATGATGCTTTAACTTATAATTATAATTACTAATTATAATTCAAGAAATTTATTTTGATTATAATACTAAATTTAACCCGAATTATAAATCAAGCATCTAGAGGGGACAAAAATTTTTTCAGAGAGGGGCAAAGTCAATCTGTACCGATAAATCACCACTAAAACTCGAAATCCAGGGGAGCGGCTGTCCTCCTTGTTCTATGCTGGGTCCGCCCTGTCCATAGATTTATGCATTATGAAGCATGCTCTAGTTTTTGTGGATTTTATTTTTATTTGAAGGATTTATTATTTGTTCTAGTTGGCCTACCTCTTATTTTGCTACATAAGTCTATGGAGCAGAAATAAATGAAACCAAAGTGTAATCCATTTTTAAAATCTGTTAGGTGAAACAACACAATAATGCTGTTCTCATTGTTGAAACAATTTTCTGTATAAATTTAAAATTAACTCTTTCAGTTTTTTTATTAGTGGCTTTAAGTGTCAGCTAACAATTTCATTGATAAAGAAAACAAACTTACAACAAGTTAAATAACTCTAAATCTAAATCTACTTTTTTATTCTCACAAAATTCTCCAAACTACTCTAAGTAACTCTAATTTTACTTATAAACACTCTAATTTCAGTTCTTGCTATTTATATTTTTAATTTGCTTTCCTTCAAAAGTACGTCCCTCCTCCTATATATCAAGATAAGTGTTAAATGCATGCAAAAGTAAATCGGTTTGTTGGCTTTTCCAAATTGTTTATTGTGTTTTTAAAATTGGTAGGTTTTGCTGTTGTATATGCATGTAGGCAAAATTGCAAATAAATGATATTTCACATGCATTCAATTCGACAGCAACTCAAAATTGTTAGATAATGAAACTGCTTGACACATTACAGTCAAATATATATGCACCAGATACTTCATATTATAAACAATCACAAAATCAACTTTCAGAGCAAATTAAATAAACTTGTCATATACATCACAAAATCATTTCATATAGAGTGCTAATTGTCATACCCAACCGAATGCAAACACAACAATTTTCGCATGAGACATGGTACTCCAAATATATAACACCTCCACTGCTAATTAAACACACGCAACAAACTTATCTCACAAATATACAAACCCATGGTTGACTGAGCATGATAGACTTATTCCTTGGCACGAACCTTGTTCGTGTGGATAAAATCCAATGCCAATACCATGCTTCCATCTAGCCTCTTGAAAGAAAATCTCTCCACCAAGACAACATCACCGGATTTCACCTCTTCTAAGATTGTTTGAGAGCCTTGATCCCATCCTTGTCTATTCTCTTCCCATTTGATCCTTTCCCACAAAGCCAAGCTCAAACCGATTCTCTCTCCATTCAAATTTCCAGTCTTTATAAACCATACAAAACCATCACTCGATTCCGCTTCCTCTCTCATTGTTTCCTTTCCCCTCAACAGAATTCTCTTATTTTCAATCCCACTATACACATTTTCCCAAAATTGTTCTAACGTGACCTCATAAAACATACATCTCTGCATTTGATCTTTCAGTGCACTTCCTTCATTCAAGAAAATGAATGGGCAATACCACTTACCGGTAATGACATTTGTTGACGTGTTGAGTTTCAGATAATTCGATCTTATTGTTTGGTTTACGCCTAGAGCCTCGCCCAATTGGTGAATCTCTGGCTTTTTCTCATGTAATGTCCAATATTTTTGTCTGAATATCCATGGAGGGAACCCGTCAGAGGCAACCGATTTGGCTGTGAACCTACCTTTGTGGGGTATTATCTCTATTTGCTGGTAGATATCTCTATAGTCGAATGGTTTCGGTTTGACATCTTTTATGCATCGGCAGAAGCAACATGTGGTCATATTGTCCTCCTTAGAGCATGTATGGACTTGCCTGTGGATTGAAAATAAACCCGAGTTCATATTATTTTGTGGTATTTGATTAATATTATTTCTGTCTTTTTATTATCTTAAGTAATTAATAACATTTCTGTTGGTTATATATGTATTATGAAAACAACAGCAATTCATCAAACTTTTGTGACTTCGTTGAAATCTTTAGATGGAGATGTTTTCTGTAAAATATCCTAAATGGTCCCATCTATAGCTAGCCTGCTTAATTAACAAATTAACAGAATGAATTGTTCTATCAGATAAAAATTCAACACATAAACCCAAAAAAAAATTAAAATATTAAATTATCCTAAAAGTTTCTTTTAAATTGCTTATTATCTAATCTAAAATTAGTAACTATTGAAAAATAAAACTTTAACAAAGAAAACCTAGTAAAACTTAAGATCTCATGTTTAATTTCAATACAAAATTAACATCATAAATTTGTATTTCTAGATCCAAAACAGAGAGAGGCAAGAAAGTTATAGGATTACCCTTTGCGTTTCCCTTTGGCTACAATCACATAGTAGCGATTAGCCGAGAGCGGTAAATTGATGACCGGTACGAATAACACTGTTTCGTGGTAAAAACGCCTGTTCTCCCCCTCTTGCCGAGAAAATATAACTGTTAGAGTTTTATTCTGAGGAAAGGGCAAATCCTTCACCCTGGGTCTACAACAGAAGCCCCAACAACAAGAATTGGTTTCTTCATCATGATCTTCTTCTTTTACCACGATATAACCCGAGCTCGGGCCTTCAGGTGGCGGTCGCAATGCGACCTCTGGGGTGGCCTTGAACTCTTGAAGGTACTTTGTGGCATACATCTTTTAGTTCGTTTGCTTGTATGTGTACTGGATTTTGTGGCTATGCTAGCAGATGTGCAATATATATGTAATATCTATGGAGAAACTGTCTAATGCCTACGGTGAACATACAAAGAAGCATCCGTAATTAGTTCTTTTCAAAGAGAAATATACTTAAATAATATGCATGCATCATCAGGTATATATATATCTAAAGAACTGATATTTGTCATTATTACATTGACCTTTGACTTTGACTTTTTTATTCCTTTACTTTGCGTGGATGACTTGACAAGCCTCTTGCGCACCGTTGCACGTAGTAAGAGAATTTTTTATCCATATATATATATATTTTTTTTGAAAGAAGTAAAAATATCTACCGATTTCCAATAAAATGAAAACCTCATACATTGTTTATCGATACCAACAAACTAGTACCGGATACAAGAGTTCATCTACTGGTATTGATCAATACCACTATATTCTCAAAAGACAATCACAAAAAACTAATGCATCTATCTAAAAATCAAAATAGGACAACCCATATGTAAATTTTTTTTATCCATATAAAACATTAAAAAATGAGAAAATTTCATGTGTACCCATTCAAACTTTTAAAATAGCCAATATCTCCATGAATATATCATAATATCCAATATCTCCATATAAATTTAATCTTCTTTCTTCTATACCCTTTCATTTATTTAACTGTTTATTTAATTAATTTAAAAATGAAACTGACAAATTTACCCTTCTCTTTGAAAGAGAGATATCCCTTTAATTTCTAAAAGGATTGAGCAACAGAGGAAAAAAAGAGATGAAACCCTTTCGTGCCTAACTAATCGATCGTCTTCTATCTCCTTGCAGCAGTAACAAATGTCAGTATCACTCAACTCAAGCTGGTTTTGACGATTTGATCGAGTTGGCTATGATTGTGGCTTACTTGTAACATGTACATATTGAGTTCATGAAATTATGGAAAGGGCACCGCTCTCAAATTCTTTCCAATTCATCCGTCAATTCCAAATTTTCTTCTAAACAAGTTAATTTTTTCAAAGATTTTAATAATTTAACTTAAAAAATTTGTGTTAATCGAACATATGAGGCAACAAAAACATCATTGCTTATATCAGATTAGATGTTCATAAATCTTTGATTGATATTGCATGGTCAAAATCTGTTTTAGACATATAAATTTAAGAATCACGATATACCTTTTCAGCAATATTAAGAAGCATTATCATGGAGATATTTTCAGGTTCGGTCTAGAGCTGCAAGCATAATCATGAATGTGAACTATCATCTCCATCATGGAGATTCATGAACTCTATTCAATTGTTTGAGTTAAAAAATTCACTTGAAAAGACAAACTAATATTTGTACCATACCAATAAATGTCTCATCTGATAAAATAATATTTCCTCATCAAGAAGTGTGTAATCTTGTTTTGGAAAGTCAGATTGGCACCATTACAAAAACTAGATCGGCGAAAAAACAAACATTAAAAATTTTACAGAATAATAAAGAAATTAAGAGCAGAACATCAATAGCAAACTAATCTGATATAAACATGAGCATATACCTTCAATGAAGTCTCAACATACAAAATATTGGTAAAGAGGTACTCAAGAGACTTGAGTCATAAAAGAGACAACACCGAATAAAATAGAAATAAAAAACAGAAAAATGAAAATGAAAAAAAGAGAAAAATGAATATTGGTAAATTAAAACTCTTTCAAGCTCTAAGGTCCCTGAAACACTTCATCTGCTTATCCTTTATTTCAACTTGTGTACTTCTCTTATTGCAAATAATTTCATTGTTCTTGCACTTGTTACAATAGGTCCCAGAAGCCTTTCCCTTCATCTCTAAACTTCCTTGCACACATCTCTCTCCAAAGTACAAACTATCATGCATATTAGTTGTAATTTCTTTGTTTATTTGTTTGTTTGTTTGTTTGCCTTCTTGTTCAGTGTGAGTTCCACCAGATCATCTAAAGAGTTACTTGGCACACCTAATGCGAGGCACAGTGTTTTTTTTAGAATACCAGAATTTTTTTTTTAAAAAGCCCTAGGTATTGATTAACCAAATTTTACAAGTACTGGTACATGAAATTTAATGGTAAAAGAAAAACAGTACAAGTACTGGTAGAGAAAATTTAAGAGAACAATTACCGCTCCTAAGGGTTGTACTTTGTCTCCTATATTTGATAGCCGGTAAATCAGTGTTTCTGATTCAGTTTCTATCCAAACAGGAATTAAAAGAAGAAGAAAAATTAGTCTTTTAGCAATCAAAGATTTTGACCAATTTTAGCAATCGAAGTATTGTGAAAATTGTGAAAAGTACTTTTTAGCATTACCATGGGACATCTTTTTAGCACTTAGTTTTAGTAAAGGTTCGAGGTTTCTTAGCACGTTGGTGTCATTAGAATGAATAAAAGACTCATTCAAGAACCATGAGACACCTTTTTAGCAATTTTAATCCCATGGTCAAAATCTTCGGGCTTCAATTTAATCCAGTGTATTTAGAAGGGCCAAAGCTCATGCTTGCAAGAAATTTTAATTCCATGGTCAAAATCTTTGGGCTTCAATCTTGGAATATTATCTGATATTATCGAATCTGAATCCGAAAAATAACGAATTAGGATATTTAAATATGGATAATACGGAATCGGATATCCGAATTTGAATTACTTTGAGTTGTGGCCCAATGTGAGGCCCAGTTAAAATAAAAAATTAAAGTAAACGACAGAAAAAACTACGTTAGTTTACTACGCATGTACATGTGAGGTGTGGAATATCCCCTTTGTTTTTGTCTTGACCCTCTTATATTTGTAACTTTTTTGTAATTTTCTTGTGTGGTTGTGTGATTGTGTTACTTTTTCTTTCACTGACTCCTTGAGGAGTGATGTCAGCTAAATCGTCACAATCTACACCTTCAATAATATCTATCTTCATCTATACTATTGCCTCCGTTTTGTTAATGTAAACAAAACATGTTATTATTTGTCTCTTGCGCGTTGAGGGAGAAGAAATTAATTTATTGAAAACTAAATTTATCTAAGTTTAGGAATTGAGTTGAATTTGGCAACCTGGTTTATATCATTCATATATATATATAAAAAATGATATTCATTAGTAGAGTCTTCTAATATCAGTGACATATTTCCGCTACATAAAACAAAATAATTTTGTCTAATCCGTCCAATATTTAATCCGGATAAATCCGTTTAATATCTGATCCGGATACTATCCGTATTCGTATCCAAATTCGAAAAATTATAACGGATAAAAATACAGTTTGACCATTATCCGATCCGTATCCGGCTGTTTGCACCCCTACGGTGAAGTGTGTTTTTGGAAAATTAACACATCTCGTTATATTTTTATTTGATCCATTATATTAAATCGGTTCTTTTGACAAACTATTTGAGCTGTATCACTTGCATGCTAAAAAAAATTCAAAATTTGAATTGGTAAAATTCAATAAACTATTTTTTTTTTCTTTAGTTTTCCTATAAAGTGAGAAGTGGACTATAAAATGAGAAGTGGAGCCACGCTATTTGAATAATAAAAAAAATAGAAATGTGTCTTTAGCCAGATGGTAAAATTCAACTGTCGATTTTTCCACCAATTTAAACAATTTAACCTCAGTTTACCCCAACCGGGGATCTAGTAATATTGGAATACAACTCTGGTCTTAGACGTATAAAATGACTTTATTCTATCATTGAAGTGATATAATAAAGTTTTTTTATGCAACTAAGATCGGGGTTAAACCAACAACTATTCATGATTCCATATTCCATATGGAATCAATTATATAGTTTTCGAAAATATAGGAGAATCATAAGATGACCTTGTTTTATATTCCACTCTTACGGTTATTCATTAGTTTTTTAAGATTTACTAATGAAGTGTAAGAATTTTTTACCATAAAAACCAAAATTTTCTATCTTTTTCTTTCTTTTTCTTGGATGATTTTTCCGATAAAAAATCATGATAATGCCAGTTAAATTATTTCAATCTAGCATTAGTATACACAAAAAGTTGATTCCTATCTTTGGACCATTGGAGATGTGGTTACTTCACTGGTTTGTACAACTATTCTTTTTTCACTAATGACTACTATCCTGGATACATCATGGCACAGGATTCTTTGGACTACAAGATCAAACCAAATTATATAACAGGACCTCATAAATAACATTCAACAAATTGGAATTCATTTAGCAACAGATTTTTTTCCTCCCTTTGAACTCATTTCTATGATTCTTTTAGTTTCCTTGATACAATTTTAAGCCAAAA
The DNA here is from genome assembly GCF_964058835.1 of Carex rostrata. Classification (NCBI taxonomy): domain Eukaryota; kingdom Viridiplantae; phylum Streptophyta; class Magnoliopsida; order Poales; family Cyperaceae; genus Carex; species Carex rostrata. Next base: position 12,197,335 of record NC_135925.1, on the reverse strand, counting down.
ATTTAAATTGTGGTAAACTAACAACATAATAAAATTTACAAACCTCACGAGGATTAGAATCTCTCATTGTTTCAATTAGTCGGTCCACCTCGACAGTTTTTATAAATGCCTTTTCAGCATCTTTATTTACTGCACATAAGGCAGTTCTCCTGTTAAATTAATTCTGGTCATTTTCCAACACCTCAATATTCTTAAATCATGCTTTGACATTCAGGGAAACAAAAAGATCCAACCTCATTTGCCTCTGATTGGAATAGACGAGAGACTGCCCACAATTCCCGAATTTTTCCTTTGGTTGAATCAAACTCTCCCAGTACCAGGTACCAAAACCCTTCTCTACCATGAATTCAACTATCGTTACAATACAAATTACAAAAAGAAAAAAAAAATATTAATAATTTCGATATGAGATTAGAGAGTACCAGCTGAGTACAGTGCAGCCGGGATTTGATGGGGACAGAGGCCGTGGCGTTTATCGTCGCCATTTCAACCTCCCTCTTTCTTACTCACACACTCTTTCTCAATATCTGTGGCGCCACACAGGGGGGAGATATCTCTAGGAGAGAATGCTGGTTGGAGATGGTGCACGTGTACCGTGGTCTTCTCGTCTGGGCCTGATTAAGGCCTTTTAAAACAAAACCATACAGGAATTTTGAAGCCCATGGGTCATTAGGCCTGAAACTGGGGAAAAGTTCGAACACGTGACAAACTAAAACTGCAAAATGAAAATCGTGGATGTCTCCATATTCTCTCTTTTCCAGATTTCATTGAATTTAATCTTCTAGATTTTATATGATAACAATTGCCCATCGTAACGTGTAACGGGTTTGAAGGAGAGAATATAAAAACTTGTTCCGATCTGACACTAACAGTCTTGATTAGCCAAATTTTAACGATATGAAAAGGAAAAAAGTGTTATATTCTGAAATTTTAAAACGTGATTAATTGTTAAACTGATCTCTACACTAAATAAAAAAATTTCTAACTAAGTTAATGATTGATCAGATTTATCTGATTAATTTTAAAAAGAATCTAAAATTTTGAAAAATAAATGAACTATGAGATTATGTATATTAGAATTTAGAATTTCAGAAATAAAATAAAATAATAAGATTCAAACGAATAATATATAAAATAAGATATATAAATGAATAAATATAGTGAGCGTCAAATTGTAGAATCCTTATACAAAATTTTCATATGAACAATTATATAAAAGTCCGGCTAATGTCATAACGTTATAATTTCAACCAAGTTATAACGAGTTAGTTTTGAGATTTCAAAGTCCAAATAGCCGATCTGAACCGCTCAACACAATCTCCATATTAATATGTGCTTGGAAACCAAATTTTATATTTTTTGGAATTTTTTTACTATTTATTAAGTCACTTTGAAAATCGCTGATCCAACGGGAATAGTAAAACCAAAAGGCACCGTTGGATCAGCGATTTTCAAAGTGGCTTAATAAATAGTAAAAAAATCTCAAAAAATGTAAAATTTGGACTCCAAGCACATATTAATATGAAGAACAAGATGAATGGTTCGGATCGGTTATTTGGACTTTGAAATCTCAAAAACTGGCTCGTTATAACTTAGGTTGAAATTATAACGTTATGACATTAGCCGGATTCTATATATATATATATATACTAATATTGAGTTCGGATTCTAAAATCAAATTATAAACACTTAATAATATTCGTACGACATTAAAAAATATTACGAACCTCCTATTCGGATTTTATAAGCAAAACGGATCATAGATCAACTAAATAAGACTATAATTGAATTTAGAAATAGCCGCAGCTAACATCCAAATTAAAATTTCGTATTAAAATTTACTATAATACTATTGATTTGTGCTTGATTAAAGAAAAACTGATTGTTTTGCTAAATAGTTCAAATCAGAACCGTGTAAAATTTCTGAAAGTCATGATTATATTATTATCTATCTTATTATTATAGTTATAATTTTGGATGTGCGTTAGTGTTCACCTACAGTGAATTTCCGATTTTCATCCCTTAAATTTAGATCCAACTACGTAATGCTACGGTCTCATTCTCCTGACGCGTGTCCAAAAATTATCTAAATTCCTCTCCGTTTCTCTCCTCTGGGCATTGCCATCTTTCTCTCCTTTCATCTATCGCTACATTCTGAACCTCTCCGCCCGCCGCCGCCGCCTCTCTGTTCTCAGCTTCCGCCCACCCCCTTTCGTAATTTCTCTGCCAATTCCTTCTCTCCTCTCGCTTTTTTCACTGCATCTCACTGTTTCCGGTGACGGGTTGGACTCTGACACCACGGTTCTCGAGGGAGTCGATAATACGCGCTGGATTTCTTCCGAACCGGAGAATCTGTGAGCTCTCTATTTCCTTCTCTCCTCTCGCTGTTTTCACTGCCTCTCACTGTTTGCGCTGACGGGTTGGACTCCGACACCCGGTTCTCGAGGGAGTCGATAATAGGCGCTGGATTTCTTCTGAACCGGAGAATCTGTGAGCTCTATATTTTATAGTTCTAATTCTGATTTTGCCAATTCAGGATTGGAGTGCCAGTATACATATATTGGTAAATATCACTGCGTTTTGTATTTCTGTGTATCTATAGGAGGTAAATATCACTGCGATTTTGGGTTTCCTTGCCTATATATGGGGTTCTCTCTCTCTCGTTGGTTTTTGCTCTTGATTTTCGCTCATGGTTGAGAACCTCTCTTTTTCCCCTCTTTTCGGTTGAGATTGTTCAAGCAAAACCCTAGGGTTTTGTAGTGTTGCTTGGTTGTGATTCTCTTGCTCGGTTGCTGTTTTTGAGGCACCTTTAAGCCGAGCACTCTCTCGTCGTTGCGATTGTTGATTTAGAACGGCCGAGACGCAAGCCTCGCCTGGAACCGGCCGCTTTTGATAAAGCCCTTCTCTGTGATTTTCTTGTTGATCGGGTTAGTGAGCACCTATTTCTTTCATTTGGTTCGTTGAGTAGTTAATCTCGCCTTTGTGCCGGGTTGTTGATTTTCGGCAAAGGCACTGACCTGTGCCCTTTTCTGCTTGCTGTCTTGTGCTTTTGCTTGCACTGGCTTGTACCATTTTTGCTGTCCTGTGCCTATTGCTTGATGTCTTGTACCCTGTCTACTGTCTTGTTCCTTTGCTTGCTGTCTTGCGCTCTGTTCTGTTATACTGTGCATGTTGTTGTGCTGTTGCTTTTGAAGGTTGTTTGTGCATAATGTGGGCTTGTGAGTAAATAAAAGTAATGTAGGGACCTTAATGCATAAAATAGAACCTTGGTACTGTTTATATAGAAGTAAGGGCCTTTTTATAAAAATGTATGAATTTTAGGCCCTTGTATAACAAGAAAATGAATTAAATGGATTTTGGGCCTTTTCTTTTCTGCTGGGACCTTTATTTGGGCTTGGCTGTTTAGAAAATAAAAAGGAAATTAATTATAGTATTTGGATTTAGGATTTAGGATTTAGGGTTTAGGGTTTTGGGGTTTGGGGGTTTGTGGATTGTGGGTTGTGGGTTGTGGGTTGTGGGTTTGGGTTTGGGGGGTTGGGGGTTGGGTTTGGGGGGTTTGGGGTTATCCTCTGAGATATCTCATATTTTGCGCGATAATTTCTGAATACAGATTTTGACTTAATATGTAATAAATATTTAAATCCGTATTCAGAAATTATCTGAATCCGAATTCAGAACGGATTCTCCGGATCCGTTTTTAGCCCTTTGACCAAAACTGAAAAGTATTTGTTGGTCTTTTGAGTTTTGGATCGGAAACGTCTGATTCGAAATATGTAGTAATTCATCCGACACATCCGAATAATGAATCTGAATTCCATAGTGAACTCAAGCTATAGATTATAGATTTGAATCGGAGGATCCCGATCCAAAATCCAAAAGTTGGGTGAAATTTTCCCAACAAATAAATAGATGTTCATTGGTTTAAATATTGTAGGTGTAACGGCGACAGCTCAGAAAACGGCGACTGGGTAGAGTGATGGCCACTTCTCTCGTGCGGCCGAGCAGCTTCTCTCGTGCCTCTTCTCCCTCCTCCTCTGCCTCTCCTTCTCCTTCTCTTGTGCCAGGTGTTAGGATCGGAGCTAACGGCGCCGCCTTCGTCTCCTCTGGCATCCCCGACCTCGATAGTAAGTGTTTCGCTTTCTATTGGATTGGAATAATATATGGGAGTGTTAGAGGAACAAGGGATAGATAGTTCTATTGGATGGGTTAATTACAATTCTTCACATGCTGGCTGCTTAAGTTTTTACTTGTGGAAGGCTTCAAAGGAGAGGGAGAGGCATTGTGCTGTAAATCCACTTTCCAAATTAATGATTCTACTGTTAGATTCTTGCGCTCATATTATTCTACTGTTACAAAGAAAAGAAAGGACATAATAAATAAAATATAAATAAGAAAATGAATGTCTTCCGCCTTTTCTCTATATTTAGGGATACTTGGTGGAGGCTTTCTAGTCGGATCGCTTGTTATGGTAATGGAGGATGGAGATGCACCACACCACTTGCTATTGCTCCGTAATTTTATGTCCCAAGGTATTGTGCATGGCCAATCACTTCTCTTTGCTGGCCCCACAACCGACCCCAGATCTTTTCTCGGTACGTTGCCATCTCCTGTTGTACAAAAGGAGGGAGTCAAAATAAAGCATGACACCTCAGATGTGCAAGATAAGGTTCTTATATTTTGCTTATTCAATTTCTCTTCTTCTATTACCTTGAGTGGTTTGTTTTCAATGCACAACTTAGGTTTACATTTAAGTGGAGCTTATGAAACAACTTATTAATAAGTATGTCCCTGTGAGAAATTCTGATTTGTGTGTGTGATTCATGGTACAAATTGAATCCTTTGCCATTGGGCGGGCTACCATTTTGATTGTTATATTGATTTAAAGGATTTGGTCTCTTGTTGTCATTTGTAATCCCCCCACCCCCCGCCTCCCCTCTTCCCCATCCATTTTTTTCAGGATAAAGGCTTGAGGATTGCATGGCAATACAAGAAATACTTTGGAGAACAAAATAGTGTGGATTCTCATAATAGAGGTAATCTAAGACATGGGTATATTATTTATTAGCAAGTGCAGGTCATCCATATAATATATATTTTTTTGTTATTCCAATATCTTTTCAGATAAGCAGCAGGAGTTTAGCAGTGATTTCGACTTAAGAAAGCCTCTTGAAAGACATCTATTGAATTCACAAAATATCGAGTGTATAAGCACACTAGATGCAATTGACCTTACCAAATTACAGAATCACTGCTCAACCTTTGTATCCAAACTCTCCAGGTTAGTGTATTCTTTCTTTCTGATTTTTTTGTACTTGTTGTTATGTCCTTTTTTAAGTTTCATTGTCTATCTTGATGTTCAGGAAGGATGACGTTAATCTAAATGCTGGCAGGATAGCTATACAATCTCTATGTGCCCCACAATGTGGATATTTTGAGAAGGTATCTATCGATGTGCCCCACAATGTGGATAATGAAATTAATTGACAACCACGGTAAATGAAGTTTGCATTTGAAATATGACATCCCGAATTTGTTAAATATATGTATGTGAATAATTACTAGATTTTGGCATATGTTACCCTTCATTTGAAATTTTTCAATGATATGAATATAACACCATCTGCTGCTTATCGAATGATTTTCAAATTGCACAAAGTTTAATGTGACCTGTCTGTATTTATAAAAACATTCTATTGTTTTGTTCTTTGGTTTAGAAGCTCCTTTTAATTTGATTCGAGAAATGCTTTTGAGTTTGTGAGTGATCCGTGCCTTTCTTTATAATGTTTTCTTGGATTAAACCAAGGTTTGCAGTTCCAACTTGTACAATTTGAATTCTTCCAATATTATTTTGTCTGTGATTGGTTCTTGTGTTTCAATTATACAGTTGAGAGTTGGTTGAGTCTGAACTGGGAAATTAAGGCCTAGATTGAGTGTTAATTAGGCCACTGTGCTCTCTAGAAGATTACCTGAGTACCTGAGCTAGACTGGACTAATTCTGAGGCTTTATTAAAATTCAAGCTAAATTGGGCTTCTGTTGAGGCTTCATGGGATAATTGAGATTTGTTTAGGTTTTACTTTATAGATATGGCACATATGAGAACCATTATCCATCCAAATTTAGTGGTCAGAACTGCAAAATTCTTTAGAAATATCATATAATTTGTTTTTAAAAATTTGATTTGCAGTTGTTTGTTCTTAAAAATGATTATGTCTGCTTGTTGTAGGATTGGGATATATTATCCTTTATTAGATCCCTGAGAGCCATGGTGCGATCTTCTAATGCAGTTGCTGTAATAACCTTCCCAGCTTCAGTTCTCTCGAATTCTATCTCAAAGAGATGGCAACATTTGGCTGACACACTCCTCTCTGTCAGAGCCATTCCAGGCTAGATAAAAATCACAAAATGTTGTAAATTTTTTTTATTGTACTTGACCGACAACAATATTATTTGTTTTATCAGATGAAGACAAAGATTTAGCAAAGCTCCTAACAGGGTACCAAGACATGGTTGGATTTCTTCATGTGCACAAGGTTGCACAGTTAAATAGTCAGGTAGTTATTTGTTATCTTGGGCTTTTATTTGGATATATTTTCAGTTTTAACATTTTTTTTCTCTTTTATCTATTATCAGGTACCAGTGATATTAGATGCTTCAACATTCTCTCTCAAATTACAAAAAAGGAGATCCTTGGTTTTGGAGAGACTGAATCAAGCTCCAGTTGAGGGTTCAAGTGGCGTGTCTTATGGAACATCTGGAAGTTGTTCCTCTTCAACAGGCTCTCCTCTTGATTTTTAGTGTTGGTAGATTTTTTTATTATGTTTTTTAGATAATTGTTTTCATGAATAACACTGGAAGTGAAATATTAGTAATTAGATGATAGATTTTATCTGGCAGTTTTCTCTAACTAAAACCCAGGTTAACCATATTATAGACAACAACATCATACAAATTCTAGTTGTCTGTTCCAATACTGTTTTTAGATGCCTGTTCCATATTGTTGCTGATACATTTATGCAATGATATGCGCTGATATTATTTCCTGGTGGTACGGTGTAAGGCAATCCTTCAATCAAGTTGGTTAAGTACATCATTTTGAGCCATTCAAGGAGTGTTTTATACTTCAGCAATGATTTGAATTAAAAAGGATATTCTCTCTTGCTTCACAAGTACAAATGTTACACATTACAATTCACAGTTTCACACTTAATCCATTGCTATCTTAAGCTTGGTATTATCCACAGGGCTCGTGTACAGATCATATTATAAGATCCAAATCTAGTGGCAACTACATCAACTTCACTGTTTGTCAAGTTAACCCGCTTAATAACATACTCAAATTCAAAACTTATCTTGTGCTGCTTCAAAATAGAAGCAGAAGCTGTCACCAACATATTTCCTGCCCATCCCTTGGTTAGTAAATTGCCGGGTTGAAAAGAAAAGCATTGCTTGTGGCCACTAGATAGAAAAATCATCCTTTGACCAATGTTGGTTACTTTAACCCATGATGGTTGCCCTACTTTGCTCAGTTTATAAACTGTCAAATCCCCCTTTATACTTTGATTATCTGGTGTGAGATGCTGAGCCACCAAAAGTAACTCATCTGATGTGTTATCTACCAGGTGGTATTCTGCTTGCTCAAGTGGTAAATTGATCTTCACCACTTCGTTCCTCAAACCTCTGAGATTGTAAACCTTTACGTCTTTTCTTGACACGGTATAAAACAATCCGTTTTGGTAGGTTGCATCAATAACTGTGTAATCCTCTTGCTTTGGTGGTTCATCTAACAAGGTCCATCGCTCATCCCCAATTTTACAGAGTGCTAATCCCCAGTTGTTCTTTAACAGAGCCATAACAACACAGTTTGGGTATAGGGAAGGATCAGACGATAATAGAGTCTTTTGTATTATTGGGTCTGTTTGTTTTCTAGAACAATGCCAAAATGGCCAGATGCCGAGCTGGTACCTGACATATGAGGGTATGAAGGGATGAAATGCTAAAGCAGGACTAGTTTTTAGTGATGGAAGGTTGATTATTTTTCTGGTATTAGAGTTGAATAAGGAAATAACTGGTCCATCTGTCAGAGTAATGTGACTATGGGAGGAGGAATAATATTCCTTCTTATTGGTTTCAGGTAGGGGAACATTATGAATTCTGGAATCGGCGAGGTCGTAGAAGAAACGGGTTGAGGTGTCGTGACCTTCCGATTTGTTAGCATCATAGGGAAGCATCAGCCATGGCAACTGAGGAAGGTGATTGGGAGTAGGTGTCAAGATGGATCTCCAAACTGTACAGACGGCGCGAAACTGGATGTAGTCGACTATAGAGATTAATTTTTCTGAGACTGAGAGTAAAATATCATTTGGGAGGTGAGACCAATCAGGCTCCATATATGTTGGTCTGTGGGGAAATGGTAATGTATATATTATTGTCTTGATTCCGGCCAATATATATAGAAAAGAGGGAATTTGCCAAGTAGAATTTAATAGAAAACTGGCTACTTGTTAAACTATATATGCTGTTCAGTTTTATGTAGTTTGAGCATTTTCATTCGCATACTTTTACCTTGTATTGCATGATAAGTTAAGTAAGCTTTAAGGCACAATTACTGAAATTTAAGTGGAGCAATAAGTTATATTTTGTCTGTAATTCGTAAACTATTCACTTTAAAAAGCAAATCATATCTGCCATTAACTAAAGGCTAATTATCAATACCTGTTTATTTTTAATTTTCGAATATAAGTTTTACCTTGCATTACTCAATTAAGCGTGGCACGTTCCTTGTATAAATGTATAAAAATAAAATGAGCCTAGCACGTTCCTCAAAGCTATAAGGAAACGAAAATGACGTGCTGAGAATTAACCAATTTTACTACCTAAGAGCTTGGCACGTTCTACCAGATAAAAATAAAAAATAAAAAAGAAAACAGAAGGTTGATGAATGATGATGCAAATTTTTTAATTTTTATAAATTAAAATAGAATTATCGCAAACTAGATTGATCGATTTCTTTTTGATAAATGAGATTGAACCAATGATTTTTACATTAATGTGGAAAATCAATGAGACCAAATCATTATCTAGCTTGTTCCCAATAATAGAATCAAATTAATAGTTTGGTTTTGTTGATTTCCAACTCAAATGAACTCTAAATTCACATGTTTTACCATTTGATCGAAAAAAAATACATCCATTTTCCGATAATTTGATTTTTTATTTTTTAAAAATAAATTTATTTGTAGATAATGGATGAAATATTTTTGACTGAAACATTTTAAATGATTCGGATTCAATTGTAAATATGTTAAGTTAATTTTACTGGATATAGATTCGGAATTAAATCTGCTGTTATTCTGAGGGACTAAGAGGAACCTATTTTTTCGATCCCAACCGATCAAATTTTTGTATGTGTGAATTTAAAAAAAAAAATTGATACATGAATCTCTGAAATTTTTAAATATACCATACCCCAAAAAATAATAAATAAATAATCACGTTTTCTGGAAAATTCGAATTTTCACATGGCTGCATCCTCTAGATGCTGCCACCTTTCTGGGGGCCGCATCCAGGGGATGTGGACCATTTCTGAGGTGAGTGACTGCATCTAGGAGCCGAGCCCCCCCCCCCCCCCCCTTTTTTTTTTCCCTCTTTCTCTTTTTCCTTCCCCTGCACGAGATAAAAAGCCTCAGCCCCTAGATGCGTCCACCCCAGAAATGTTCCGCATCCAGGGAATGCGGCTGTGTCAAAATTCGAATTTTTTCAAAAAACATGGTTATTTGATTTATTATTTTTTTGGGATATGGTATTTTTAAAAATTACGGCATGAATCTCAACGAAGATCATCGATTGAGATCAGAATAACAGCAGATTTATTTCCTATAGATTCACATTCGGAGCATATAAATTGTTACTGGATTCTAATTTACATTATTATGGATCCAAATCCAATGTGAGATATTTTTCATGTCGGCTCTTTTAGCTTTCTGTTTTGATGCCTGGCCAAAAATTTGGGTTCTATAGATTGTAAAAGGAATTGGGTTTGTAAATTTGTTTTCTTAGGTATACATAGTGTATATGGGAGATAAGGAGCCAGATATTGAACCAGATCTTGTGCAAGAAACGCACCACAGTATCCTTGCCTCTGTACTTGTGCAACGGGAGATAGTTGATTTGGGGATAACCGTTGAGGCAGAAAATTCAATTAAAGGAGAAGAAGAAGTGGGCAGGAGGGTCAGACAGAACGGTCAGTCATTTAAATCCATTAGCTGACAGTGGGGCTCACGAGACAGATAAGAATTGGGCTAATAGCAACAACTGTGTGGCTGACAAGGTGGGAAGTGGTGCTAAGAAAAAGAGACGCAAGTCAAGCATAACTGGAGAGGTGGGTTAGGCAAACAGATCGCTGACAGTCGCAGAATCAGTTGGAGTCTGTTGGGCTATGTTATCGTTCCATGCTGACATGGCAATCGAAGAATAAATTAGCTTATTTTCTCTACCAAGTTATCTACTTTCTTTTACGTTGAGCATCGCCTACATAAGGCTTAAGCTCCTGTGGAGTTGTATCGTGAATTTACTCTATGAAATTGGCCAATTGCTTTTCTGGCATTGGAGTTCTTATTCTATCTGATTTTCTTCTTTATTACAAAATTACTCAAATTGATTTACTCTTTTCTATTGAGATAGTTTGATTCTGCAATTGAGACTTAGGTCCGTTGCAACTTGGGAGTTGGGAGGTCTCTCTCTCTCTCTCTCTCATCCCCCCTCCAAAACACACACGCACTTTTTTTTTGAAAAATTTGCAACAGCTGCCAAAATATATTGAAATGAAGGGAAACGTAAACAAAAATACAAAAAAAGCCTAGATAGTCCAGCAGTACTGATCCTGTCTAAAATCAAACCCAATCGGACTGGTACCGTATCAGTACCACTGACAGAGAGCGGTACTGTACCAGAAAAGGCTGGTACCACACGCACTCTCTCTCTCTCATACACTGGTCGCTGTCAGGTTTAGTAGTATTACTATAGACACAGGTAATGGACCATCTAGAAGAATTAGATCTCATTTCAGTTTTTTTTTCCTTAAATAATTCACTTATTAGGCTTTTTTTGTCCAATATAATATCATTCTGCGACAGAGGTTAATTGAGCCAACCATATTGAAATAGGTTGGTATTATACTGGTACCAGCTGATAAGTTTTGAAAATTAACCATGATTCATCTCCTTCTGTAGTTCAAAAGAGGCAAAAGGATCAATTATTTACAGCTACAAACACAGTTTCTCAGGCTTTGCAGCTGTGCTCTCTCCATTTCAGGCTGCCCTTCTGGCCGGTAGAAATACTAGCAATTTTGCACAGTATACTTTCTTTTTCTGAAATTAATTCGTACTTAGGTTTTACAGTTTGTAACACAGATATTCCCGGAGTTGTAAGAGTGTTACCGAACCGGAACCTTAATTTGCATACCACCAGGAGTTGGGATTTCATGCATTTGAGTCCCTCAATTTCAGATGGACCTCTTTCAATTAACAACCCTGGTCAAAACTCAATTATCGGCATTTTAGATACTGGTAATTGCTTTACATAGTTTTCAAATTCTGATTAGGACTAAATTAATTAATTTTGGGATTTTATGATTCTTTTGGCCATAATTTTTTCTTTGTTCAATCAAAGGTATTTGGCCCGAATCGGAGAGCTTTAGAGATGATGGTATGGGTGAAATTCCGTCTAGATGGAAAGGAAAATGTGTTGAAGGAGAAAATTTCACTATGTCAAATTGCAATAGGTTACTTTCTTTCTTTGTTGTTTCTATCATGAATAACAATTGGCCATTGTTCATCAAATACTGTATGATTTGATGCTTTTTAGATTTTTTGTTGCTTTTTTGAACTTTATTTTTTTCATCTAGAGATAGAGCAATTGAGTTAAAATTTCCTGAATTATCACTAGTTCACTACCTATCAATGTCCTCAGGGCCCTAGTTCAAATTTACAGCATCTGTTCACAAAAAAATATCACAAGGTAGTGAGTTAAAAGTATATCTTAGGTTCGCAGGAAAATCATTGGGGCAAAGTGGTACATAAAAGGCTATGAGGCTGAAAACGGCAAATTAAACAAAACCACCACTATGGAGTTTCTCTCTTTCTCGGGATGTGGCCGGTCATGGGACCCACACATCATCCACGGCAGCCGGATCTCCAGTCACCAGTGCCAGTTTTCTCAACCTTGCTTCTGGCATTGCTAGAGGCGGTGCCTCCAGGGCCCACCTAGCAGTCTACAAGGTGATTAATTGAAAAGTTAAATGAAATGAAAACAACTTAAAACCTAATTCTACCCCTAATTATACCTCTTACTGCTCCAAGGTGTGTTGGTCAACTAGCGACTGCAGCTCAGCAGATATTTTGGCAGCCTTCGATGACGCGATCCATGATGGCGTGGATGTAATCTCAGTTTCTCTAGGTCAATCCCCGCCGCTCCCAGACTACGTAGATGATGCCTTGGCCGTCGGATCATTCCATGCAGCAGCAAAAGGAATTGTAGTGGTTTGCTCAGGAGGAAATTCAGGGCCTTTTCCAGAGACAATTATAAATGGTGCACCTTGGGTTGTAATGGTTGGAGCGAGTTCAATTGATAGGGCATTTCTCTCACGAGTTGTTCTTGGAAATAACCTTTCTTTTGTGGTTAGTATATATATTAAAACTTAAAAGCTGAAAAAAATTAAATTAAACTTTGAGCTCACACATTTGCTTATTTGATTTATAAAAATTCAGGGAGAGTCTTTGTTTACTGGAAAGTACCGCGATAAACTTTTAAAGATTGTTTATGCCGAAGATGTTGCAGCCTCTGATGCGTCAGAAGCTGATGCAAGGTAATTACACTTTTGTAGTTATTTGAATTGCATCTTTGTTGTCTCCTTTTAAAAATCATCTACAGATCTTCAAAGTTTACATGCAATTTGCTTTTTGGCCGTTAAGGACATGCTTTAAATTTACTCTTCTATTTATTTAAACTGATATTTCCACAGAAGTTGCAATACAGGTTCTCTAAATTCCACATTAGTAAGAGGAAATGTGGTGCTCTGTTTTCAAACAAGAACTCAAAGGATGGCCTCATGGTGTTGGTGTAATATTCGCCCAATCTCTGACAAAAGATACCGCATTTTCATTTGACATACCATGTGTGCAAGTTGACTTTGAGGCTGGAACTTCTATGTTTATCTTACATTGGCACTACAAAGTATGATTATCTGAACGGCCTAAGAAATCCATTGATTAAAAAGTATTACTGATAACATTTTATTCTGATTATTCACCTCAGTTTTTCATCTTTCAGAAATCCAGTGGTCAAATTTACATCAATTAGAACAGTTGTTGGCAAACTGATGGCCCCTGAAGTTGCGTATTTCTCCTCTCGAGGCCCCAGTTCTTTATCTCCATTTGTCTTAAAGGTTAAAATAATTGCAATCTAGATAGCATAAATTATATCAGCTATTTCTGCGATGTACCTTCAATATTTTTCTTTACAAAGTAAACAAATAAATAAGCCTTTGATATTTGCGAATCAACTGCAGCCTGATGTTGTTGCTCCTGGTGTAAATATCCTGGCATCATGGTCTCCAGCCCTACCACTATCAACTTCTACTGGACCCGTCCATTTTAATATTGAGTCGGGCACGTCAATGGCATGCCCTCATGTATCAGCTATTGTGGCAATTCTTAAATCAGTACATCCTACCTGGAGTCCTGCTGCTCTAAAATCCGCACTGGTAACCAGTAACCACAGGTAAGATGTGCCAATACAGTAAAAACAAAATTATAAATATTATTTGTGTGAATTTGACTTTGTGATATATTAACTAAAAGGGAAAATCAGAGCTTATACAAAAGATGATTATGGATATGACATCGTAGCTGAAGGGGCTCCATATAAACTAGCAAACCCATTCGACTTTGGCGGGGGCCATGTTGACCCAAATAAAGCTGTGGATCCGGGTCTGATATTTGATTCAGGTCTACCTGATTACATAGATTTCCTATGCTTAATGGGATATAACAACTTGGCAGTAAGCTTAATGGCACGTCATCAAGCTAATTGTCAAAATTTTCATAAAAGCCCCCAAAATCTTAACGTGCCATCTATATTGATTTCAAAGATAAGAGACCGTATAGCAGTTGCAAGAACAGTTACAAATGTTGGTCCACTGTTCGTGTTTTTCTATAGCTAATTATGAACCCTAATACACCTAATTTGATTGCAAGCATACAACCTTATCAAGTAGTAGTTCGGATGTCGAATCCACACGGACAACTCGTAAAGTACTGGTTCTCGCCAATTCACTAAGCTAGACTACCGGAGTTTGGGTTGGTTTTTAAATCTAATTAAATCGAAAGAAGCAAATGATAAATGTCTTGGGTCTGATTCAAGTGTAGGAGTTCCAGGGGCTTTGGTATTCCTATCCACTAGGGTCTCAATCTACTCGATTCATGTTTCTAAAGCATACGTGGGCGTCCTGTCAAGGTGATAATAGCGTACACTTCACGGTTAAGTACTTCGCGGGCTAATATCGTACCTTTAGGTTACTTCGAACTTCTCGGTTAAGTATTTCGTCCTAATAACCTATTATTTACTCTTTTTGTTCAGGGAGTTAACGCAAGTGATTTTTAGTCATTGATAATAGCGTACACTTCACGGTTAAGTACTTCGCGGGCTAATATCGTACCTTTAGGTTACTTCGAACTTCTCAGTTAAGTACTTCGTCCTAATAACCTATTTTTTACTCATTGGATAAATCCCTAAATTCATGTATTGGAGGAGTAAGGTTATACCACCCAATCCATGTATAAATCAAGCATTAAAAGAGTAAATCGCTAATAGTCAATAAAAACCACAAATCGAGTAAGATAGAGTGCACCTAGTTTCGAGTTTTACATACCATCGCCCCTAGAGAGGAGATTAGCCTCTCATGAGGGCACAAACAGTTACAAAGGTAATAAACAAGTTGTTACCAAAGTCTAGAGAAAGAAAAATAGAGTAGAGAATACAAATCCAAGCACAAATCTCTTCTCCCTCAAGCTTTTCCCTCTCCAAATCGCCCTAGATCTGAAACCCTAGCTCTTGAGGTCGCTCCCAGCTGTGGTGATGTGTGAAAATGTCGGCCTCCCCTTTCTCTCCAAGAGCCCCCATCTATACCTATCGTTCTGGGCCTCTAGCAGCCCAAAAATCAGAAACTGTGAAGAAATTGTGGGTCGCAATAATGGTGCGAAAAAGTAGCAGTGAGCTGTTCGCGTCTGGACTTGCTCCAAATTGGTCGCAATAATGGTGCGAAAAGATGTTAGTTGCACTGTATGTGGGCGGCAAGCTACAAAGGGATGAAGATGGCGTGCAGTACACGAAAGAGGCCGCATTTGGCTTCGAGGTTAATGAAAATACTACATTCTACAAGTTAAAGTCGGATGTTGCCTGTGGCTGCAGTTGTAGAGGACACATTCTACAAGTTAAATGCCTGATTTTAGGAACGGCATGCTAAGGCCATAGAATTAATAAGAAGGAATCAATCATTTTCAATAAGGGTGGAGGAGAAACTAAGACAACACAGGGACAAAGGTGCAACTATGTCCGTGATCCCGATGGATAATGATGGTACATAATTCGAAGTGCAAAATCTGAATGAGTACGTTCCTATCAGCTGTAGATTAGATGGCACTATGAAGTTTGTGAAGAGGGCTTGCAAGTACGTGGTTAAATTCGGAGATACCAGGATGGTAAACTGTACATGCCAAGGACCCTAGCTAGCTCACATACCCTGTAGTCACGTGATGGCGGTATGCCGAGTGAGGAACCAGTGAGAGAACACTATAGGTAATTTGCCAGAGAGGAGCCAGTGCCATCCTTGATATGTCGTGCTCGTTTGGTTAGCTCAACTAGTGCCGTGTCAACTGCATCGCGGAACCCAACCTCTGCCCATGTTGCATTAGGATGCCGATAGGTAACTTGCGGTATCAGTTGTTAGATCAATACAAAAATATATATAAATATATTCAATAACGTAAACATGAATAAATTAGAATCATGGTCACTCTATTCTCAACTTACTGAAATCAACATACAATATTCTAAGCAACAAAGCACGCTAGCTATTTTAAGTTTTGGCTGAAATCAACTTGATCTCAAGTACTCATCTATCCTCACAGATACTAAAAGCCAGAGTGTTAATAACTAAAGGTAGAAAAATCACCAGGAATAGGTCCCCTTTCTCGTTTCAGGAACAAGTTTTTCTGCTACATTGCAACCGAAAAAGCTAAACTTAAATTGAGCACATAGATTTAGAAAAAATTGCAACACTTAGCTATATATTGAGAGTAAATTTTGGCATTTAAAAACTTACAAGCTACAGCTATTTTTTCCTTTCCCTTAATTTTTTTAGAGAGAAAGTGACAAACACTATAGCTAATTTGCTCGAGAGGCGTCAATACCATCCTTGATATGTCGTGCCCGTTTGGTTAGCTCAACTAGTGCCGTGTCAACAGCATCGCGGAACCCAACCTCTGCCCATGTTGCATTAGGATGCCCATAGGTAACTTGCGGTATCATCCCTATGACTACCTTTCTCATTCGTTCGATTTCTTTCTCTGGTATCTTCGACAACACCTCCTCAATCTGATATAGCTGATCTGGCCCAATTAAAACTGACCAATCCTCTTTCTTCTCGGGAATATACCATTCATACTGTAAGTAAGCTGTTTGTTCTGTGAAAAACACTGGTATGCATCCAGTCAAGATTGAGTCAAAAATTGCCCGACGTGTGAAAGTGTCACCTGGCGGTTGGAGGCAGAAGTGGGATCTCTTCAATGCTCCCAGTATCTCATCTACTGCATCCCACACAGCTCCCCAAAAATTGCACTGTACAAGAAGGCAGCTTTCAGTCCTGTTGCACTGGCTAATCACGGCTGTGCGATAGCTCTCTGCACCATGTCCTTTATGACGGGCCCCACCAACAAAGGAGAAAAGGTGTGTTCTCTCTGAACGACGCACCTCATCCTGCCAGGATCTGATTTCAGCATCAGACTGTGGATGGAAATAGGATGGATATGGAATTCCGATATGGTTCTTGCTATGCGTGCTATGTTCAATGATTAGTGCCGACACATTTGACAGCTGCGGGAATTTAAGAAAATCATTTATGCGGTAGGGTTCTCCGTCCCTTTTGGGGGCCTGTATGAAGTCCCACACCATGAGTCCACTTACTAAAAAATGGTCATGACCGCCATGCCGTAGGAAGGTTGGAAGACTCGAGATATAGTCCAGCAAGTCAAACCATAGTGCCTCACGCCGGGTTATGTTATTCTCGTAACCAAATTTATGAACATAGAGAGAGATATGAAATGGAATGTAGAACACTAATGCAGAGGACGAGTCATATGTGCGGCAAGGGTGGTTGATGGCTCGTGCATGGAATAACATGCCGGCGTTGAACTGGTACGTGTTATACCAGTTCGACTTGTTAAATGACTGGCCCATGCCCTGGTTTTCGTAGTAGGGGCACATGTTCTGCCATTTGCTGAGGGCGCTACAATTGTTGATTAGTGGCTCGCTAAACCTGGCCGGTAGGTCATATATGTAAAAAGGGGCGATATCAGGGTCACATTGTTTGGATTGGATTACAGGAACAACTCCTAGTACTGAGTTTGCAAAAATATCAACATTATTTGGGCTGTAAGAGGGGAAGAACAAGTAGCATGCTACAGAGAAGAAGGCAAGAAAGGTGAGCCCTTTTACGTTCATGGCTAAGACCTCAAATGTGGATTGCAAGGAACAATTAACGATACATGCCTTTATTCATTCGATGTATAATTTTATTAAAAAAAAAAATTCAACGTAAGTATACCATGCATTACATCACCACTACTCCATGTGTTGCGTTTGAGAACCGTTGTATACAATTGATGAGAAAGTACAGATCGGATTTAAAATCTATTATTTATTAATTAATCTAAGCCGTATCAGATCGGCTGATCGATATTATATCAAAATCCATCCTTAAATGAATCGTATTGCTCAAAGTCAAATTATACAGGAACACTTAATTTTGACTTTTATTTGATTTTATCAGTAAGTTACATCTCGTAATATAAAAAGATAAACCTATATATTGCTTTTAGTAATAAAAACAAAATTCACATATGATATATGTCGTACTCGGAGTTGCATGGAGTTGATTACACAATTTCTCTCCTTCCTAATTATTTTTTTAAGAAAGAAATGACTCATTGGTTTTGGTGAAAACATATGGTAATGTGCAGAGAGGCGACTGTTATGCCGGGAATTAATGAACTATTACCGAAGCTTCTTCGTGGGGATTCCAGATGCATCAGATCACCAATTCTTATCCTCTGCATTAACTTAAAATATAATCTTTTGAGTTAATGAATTTTAACCACCGATATGTTTTAAAATTCATTCGGACTAGATCCGTACTAATATTAAAGGTCTCCTAAGTTATAAGTAGGAGTTGGATTGGCTCTGTTTAAAATCAGACTGTTGAGATTCATTAAGTCAAAAAATTTCCTTTTGAGTTAATGCTACTGGTTATCTTAGTGGAGTTTATTCTCTGTAACACTTTCAAATATTACATGCAAAAATTAACATAGTGATGTATAAAAATGGACGAACCGCCACCGTTAATATATACATTTTCGAAATTAAATTTTTAGTTTTTAAATTACTGACTGCCGGTATTGAGGAAAAGAGGTAAAAAAAAATGAGCTCAGGGATAAATCCAAACTTTTAAGTCAGTATTAGGCTGAAACAAAAGAAAATAATTAATTGCGATATTATTTCCGACGGTGCCTAAGAAAAAAGTTTGCATATTTTGAATTCAACTTGATGCTTATTTATATCTGTATTGCAATTCTCATTTCCGTTAGTGAGCAAGACAAATAATAAAAAAATCATGTCATAAAAGTTGTGCTAGCTATACTTAAATCGTGATTATGCTTCAATGATTTTATATCATTATTATGACATTTTTTTTCAATAAATGGATTCGTCACAGTAACGTCGACGTTATCAACTTTCTTAGTGATCACGACAAATAGATTTTTAATCAAAGTTAGTAGACAATTTTTGTAAGTTACTTTTGTTCCTTTTATATATGAAACTGAACTTCGGTCTTTTTAATCGCAAAATAAAAAAAAGTTAGTAGATAATTTCAATAATTTTGACCTCTTTTCCTCGAATTTACTCAGATCACTCTCCTTTACTTTAAAAAGTTGACTTAATTGGATAGTACGCGAAAGGAATATATGTTTAGATTTGATAGGAATTGGTTAAAAGATGAAGGATTTTTAGAACTATTGAAAAAATGGTGGACCGAACATGTGATATTACATGATATAGGTAATAATTGGAAAATAAAATTGCAGAAAATGAGTTAGAAAATTAGGGATGGCATTGTAATTTCCTAGGAGAAAAGAAACGGTTAAAAGAAGGATTATTGAATGAAATTGGGATTTTAGAGAAAAAACAAGAGTCAGATCGCTTAGAGAGGGATGAATTGGATAGATGGGTTGCTTGTCATGTGAAGTTTAAAGAAATTATGAGTGAGGAAGAGTCATATTGACAAACTAGGGCTAGATTACAGTGGCTTCTAGAAGGGGATTTAAACACAATTTGTGTTTCTAATAGGAAAAGGAAAAATATTATTTTATCTTTAGAACATGAAGGAATTCTAATAACAGATCCTATAGCATTAAAAAAAAATGTGACTAGTTTTTATAAAAGGTTATTAGGGTCCACTTGTGATAGGGATATGACTTTAGCCGAGGGTTTATGGAGTGATACAGAGATGTTAGATGGCTGTCAACGTAAAAACTTAGAAACTTTGGTTACTATAGATGAAATTAAAGCTACTTTATTTAATTACAATGCTTCTAAAGCACCGGGGCCAGATGGCATTTCTTTTGCGTTTTATCAGGCTGGTTGGGATTTTGTCAAATCAGATTTGTACAAACTTTTTGCTTCTTTTTATTTTCATGACCTGGATATTTCTAAACTAAATCTAGCTTATGTATGTCTAATCCCTAAGAAAGAAGTAGCACCTTCTATTTCTAATTATAGGCCCATTAGCCTAATTAATTGTAGTTTTAAGCTTATTACAAAGTTATTGGCTGATAGGTTAGCTAGGGTTATGGATTTTTTAATTGATGATACACAAATAACTTTTATAAAAGGTAGAAACATAATGAATAATGTTGTTGTTGCATCAGAGGTTTTACATCAGGTTAGGGTATCAAAATAAAAAAGGTCTTCTTTTTAAGTTAGATTTCGAGAAGGCTTATGACCTTATTAATTGGGATTTTTTGTTTGAAGTTCTAAAAGCAAGAGGTTTTGGGGAAACTTTTCAAAGATGGATTAAGGAGATATTGTCTGGTAGTCGAACTTGCATTAGTGTCAATGGCTCCTTAGTTGACTATTTTAGTTGTAGGAGAGGACTACGACAAGGAGATTCATTATCTCCTTTTTTATTTGATATTGTAGCCGACTCTTTAAATAGAATTTTAAGTAATGCTAAACAAACTGGTTATTTGAAAGGATTAGGTAATTTTGAAGGGGTTGGGGTCCTTGGGGATATCTTAAATTTGCATTTTGCAGACAATACAAATTTTTTTTAGAGGCCAAAGATAACATGGTAGAAACTTTAAAACTCCTACTTTCTGGTTTTGAAAACATGACTGGTCTTAAGATTAATTATCATAAAAGTGTGTTGATTCCTCTAAATATTAGTGAAGTTGACAGTAATAGATTAGCGGACATTTTTGGATGTACTGTTTCTCAGTTACCAATTACGTATTTGGGGGTTCCTATTCATTGGAAAACTATACCTATTGAGTGTTGAAATGTGTTGATAGACAAAATAGAAAAACGTTTGCAAGGATGGAAGAGCAAGTTACTTTCTATAGGGGGTAGAGTTACTTTACTTAATTATGTCATTTCCGCTATTCCATTATACTGGTTAGCTATTTATAACATGCCTGTCACGATTAGACACAAAATTGATCAGTTAAGGAGAAGATTTCTTTGGTATGGGGGTCATTCAGTTAGGAAATTTTTTTTCACTAGTATCATGGCAAGAGGTGTGTGCAGACAAGGATCAAGGGGTGCTAGGATTGATAAATTTAAAGACTATTAATTGTGCTTTGCTGGCTAAGTGGTTGTATAGGTTTAATGATCCTGGGGTAAATGGGAAGTGGAAATGCATTCTAAAATCAAAGTATAGTTTGTTAGGTTGTACTACTACTATGTCTGCTTTTTGGTCGGGGGTGTGTAAATGTAAACATATAGTGGACTTAGGTTTTAGCAAAGAACTTGGTAATGGAGCCGATATATTATTTTGGTATGATAGATGTTTAAGTGATTGTGCTTTATGTGATTTATATCCAAAACTATTTTCAATAGCTGTAGATATTACCATTTCTGTGGCCGATGCATGTGCTGAGGGTACTGTAAATTTTGTATTTAGAAGACAATTGGTAGGGGATTTTAGGGAAGAATGGATGAAGCTGTGTGATCAGTTAGGTCGGGTGCGTATCTTTAGGGATATAAAGGATAGACTTTTTTGGAGATGGGATGGTTAAGGTAAATTTATGGTTCACTCTTTCTATAAGTGGTTGGAGTTTGGAGGAATTAGGAATAGAGATTACGATACTGTGTGGAGGGTCAATATTCATTTTAAGATTAAAATTTTTCTATGGTTAGTTAAGAAAAAAAAGTGTACTTACTAAGGTGACTTTGAGTACACGAGGATGGCAGGGGGATGTGTCTTGTGTGTTTTGTGGTGCAGCTGAGACTATAGATCATTTGTTTGTGCAGTGTCATTTTATTCGAAGTATTTGGAATTGGATAGCTGATTTTAACCATTTTTCTTTTGATTATTCAAATATTGATAAAATAATGGTTTATTGACAAAGATATTCCCTTGAAGGATATGTTATTAGTAGAATTACTTAGAGGAGCTGTGTTATGGTCAGTATGGTTAGCTAGGAATAAGTTATGTTTCCAAGGGGTTACAACAAAGTCCAAATTAGTAGGGGCTCAAATTATAGCTTCAACGTATTTTTTGGTGAAGAATAAATGTTTTGGTTCATTATTGAAGTTATCTTTATTACTTCCTACTAATATTGATCAAATTGTGGTATATTATGTGAATTCATCATTGCAGGTAGGGCAGCATGGGCAGGAAGAGGTAATCAGGTGTTTGCTACCTATCGCTGGATCCGACCAAAACATGCATCAAAGTGAAGTAACAGAAGAGTAGCCTCAGTTGGTTTTGATTTTTGGTGCTTATAAAGGGTTGTTTTGCTTGTTTAGTTGGAGATCTTTCTTTTTATAGGTTAGATGCTATGTTGCCATTGATATTGTTTTATATGTATGTTTTACATTTGTAGCTTGTTTCTCACAGGATCTGATACTAGAGGTTTGGTACCGTCTCCTATGACATTGTAGGTTTCTTTAATAAGAAATCAATGGTTTATCCACTTTTATCAACAAAAAAAAAATTCAATAAGCTAAAATCATTACAAATTTAAAAATATAGTTAAAAAATTGTCTAAATAATCTTTTAATTGAACCAAAATTATATAATAAGATCCAACGTTAAAAAAAAATTAGATCTTTGAATGTTGCACCGAGCGCTAAATTTATTATATTTGACATTTTTCATCGCACTTACTAATATTTGATAGCAAGTAGCAACCCAACAAATCATTTTATTATTATTTTTTTTTTAAATCCTGATAGTGGCTATCAGGTGTTATACCTGTCTCAACTATTACATTATTAAAAATACATCTTTTACACAACAAAATGAAAACATGAATAACAGCAGCATCCTCATTTAATTCTGAACAGAATTGGAGCCAAAGTTTTGCATCTCGAATAGCATGATCAGCTCCCAAAATAGAATCACTGCTCTTCCCTTAAAAAAATTTCATGTTTCTATTCCTCCATAAGTACCAGCAGGCAGCAAAGAAAAAAATTCCCCACTGACACCTCTTAATGTAATTCCTGCATGACTTCCAAGATGTATCTACTATATGCTGTACCGAGTTCCCAAAGCGTACCAGTTGAAAACCCAATACCATATTAACCTTTGACCAAAATGCCCTTGCATAGGTACAATGGAAAAACAGACGCAGATGCATTTCTATCGGGCAGGATTGGCAAATGGCACACCTCACATGAAAGTCAATTTATTACTGTTAAAGTTAAAATTTGAAGCTATCGAGATCTAATCTAACGTGCAAAACGTGAACATATACGGGACCATGTCGGCCGGGTAGTAATTAATTATAAACTTAAGATAGTCAACTTGTTACTACCAATTGCCAATTTGATTAGCATTATTATTATTATTATTATTATTATTATTATTTTGATATTTTAGAGAACAATTATAAAACATTTTTCTGTCAATAATTCACTCGCATGAGAGTTGATCGAGGAGGTGAAACTACCATTGTTAATTTAACAATTTTAATAATATTTCTAAAGCAATTGAAAAGGTATAAAAATAAACAATATATTATAGGTATATTTTTTTTTAAGGTCAGATGAATCTTGTTCGATCCAATCTGGATTTGAATTTGACTTAATAATTTAAAACAAAATAAAACAGATTACTCGATCGACGTGGTTGAATTATGGCATACAAATTACTCTAAATCAAGCTTTCTTATCGCTCCTTAAACTCTTAATTTTTTTATGAACAATAATTCCTTCAGCAAAATTAAAACACCTCCCTTATCTCAAAATCTTAGTTCTAAATGCTCTAGCAAGATTATGACACATCTTTTATCTCAAAATCTTAATCGTGAATTCTCGTCAAAGGTTTTGAGTTTCCTGAAGGCCTTCATAAGACCCAAAAAATATATTATTTTTTATTGTCTTCTTTCTCAAGAGAGAACACATCCCAGCAATATTAAAGAATAAAACTTGTTTTTTCCGACGCTGATTAACAGCTCTCCGATCAACAACTTCCAAATAGGACATCATACGGACGTTCTCGTCGATACGCTCTCTCCAATAATTACACCCCTTTTGGTGGGTATCCGTTGCTTCTGTTAGCATCTCTTGATAGTGAAGTTAGCTTTTCAGAATTTGCGATTTGGGATGTACATTGACATTCTTGTTGATGTGCTGTGGACACTTCCATTGTTCAGATTTTGCGATTTGAGATGTTTTGAGAATGATTTGAGAATGGATTTCTGAACCAGGAATAAACATAGTTTGTTATTTTACACCAGAATTCGAGTCAGGTTTGTTTGAATGTGCATAGCACTTATTTGGGTTCTTTATATTACAGTGAAATAATGGGTATTTCCTGATATAGTCACTTTCAATTGCATACATAAAAATCAATATTTGGATGAATAACACCTCTTTATAAATTACGATGGTTGGCAGCCTGGATTGTTTCAATACTTTCTTTCATAGAGAAACAATAAAACTTAAGCCATATAATTGATATGAGATGTTAAAATATTTTGAGGAATTTACTGCCTCCAATTTACTGGTACTAATTACACAGAATTTTTTTTTTGCTTTCACATAGTCCTGAATTATTTATTGGCACTAGTTTCACAATTTATTCAGAAAACCTTTCTTTATTGACCTTTTCTAATTCTTTATTATATAAGTAATCAATATATTTTTTTTGTTTCTTAGGTAACAACGGCGGAACTCAACTTTGAGTATAGGAGGGCTAACCAACCAAACATCATATACTTGAAAAATATTAAAATAAAAACCAAAATCTATAAAATACAAGATAATATGATTCTTCACTATTTGATTTTATAAAAGTTACAATAATTAACAAATTAATGACATATTTAACAAAAAAAAAAATACCATATACATCATATTTTTTTATATTATTTAAATTTAGATCTATGCTTTTTTAAAAGATCAAATTATGCAATAATATCATCTGAACTATTCTTATTAGTTATTTCATTTTTGATATAAACAAGCATGTAATTTTTAAGAAACTCATCACCCATTTTGTTTCGAAGTCCAATTTTAACGAGTTTCATGGCTGAAAAAGCTCGTTATGTAGTAGCAGTTGAGACGGGAAAAGTAGCAGTTAATTTTATCTTTCTTATTTTAAAAATTTTTAACTAGAGGTGCTATCGGGTCAGGTCGAGTCCGGGTACTATTATATTTGGACCCGGACCCTAAAAGTGTTCGGGTCCAAATTTCGATCCATATACTTATTTGTTTCAAATCGGGTCGGGTCCGGATCCGGATACCTATCTACCCGTAGATATTTCGGGTCCAGTCTTTCGGTTCCGGGTAAATAGATACCCGTAACTTGTTTGTGGATTATCGGGTCCGGTTCGGATACGGGGCGGTTCCGGATCCAGAGCGGGTATAGGTCACAACTCCAAAGTATTCAAGAAATTATTTACATTTAAATATAATTATAATTTCTTAAACATCTCATATAATAAATCATTACAATATAAATTAAAAACTACTGCAAAATAAAAATTATACTATTAATCATGTTCGTAAATAATAAAATATATCATGCTACATAACAAAATAAAAATAATAACTCTAAATTATTAGTTGGTTGTTGGTTGTTTGGAGTACTCATGGTGTAACAAAAAATATTGAATTCAGTTTTTTGTTAATAGCTTTTGAATTCAGGAGGATGGAGGAGATATAATTTTTAGAAAATAAAATATTAGAGATGATGATTTCCTTTTCTATAATTCAAAAAAATCTATGAATTGAATGTAATAGAAGAAAAAAGGTATAAAATAAGCTGGTTATGGAAGAATAAATTTGACAATCATGTGTCATGTGTCACATGTGTATAATATAGAACAAAAATTAAAGGACGTAATTAAAGGGCTAGTTAAGGATGTAATTAAAGGGTAGTGTAAAACAGTAGCATAAATTTGGTTAAGTTTTATCAAATTATAGCTCAGCTGAAATATATTATCTAACACAAAAACTTGATGCAGAGTTATTAATATATATTTTATCGAGTATTTATACGGGTATCGGGTCGGGTCCGGTTATGGGTCAGATAATTAAATGATACCCATATCCTACCCATTACAGTATTGGTTCCGGTTCGGATTCGGGTCGGATATTAAATTATTAATTTTGTACCCATACCCATAATTTAATCGGTTATATTTTTTAAACCATACCCTATCCAAATTAATCGGATCCGGGTCGGTTCCGGGTCGGATCCGGTTCGGTTCCGGATCGGATCCAAGTAATCGGGTAAAAGTAGCACCTCTATTTTTAACCTCAGAAATTAATTTGTTACTTTTTAATCCGTCATTGCCTTTCCTTCGATTTCTATTTTTATAACTTCTTTTTTAGTTCTTCTAAAATTACAATAACATTTTTATTTTTTCGGTAACCGTGATGCTCGTTGTCCTTTTCCTAGTTGAGTTTGTGCCTTTCTATATTAAACCAGTGTTGTAAATAACGGTATGCGCTCATCGGACGGACATGGTACCGCTAAGCGATTAATCGAAAAAAAATTGGTCGATTAATCGGAAAATTTCTTGATGGTTTGATCACAGCCAACGACTAATCAGACGATTAATCGGCCTAAACGGACGTTTTTTTAGAACATCATATAAAAACAACTTTTCAAGTTTTCAAGTGAGATGTTTTTATTTACTCGGTCACGTGATCTGGTAAGTTAGAGAACCAAACTACCAAAGCAAGTAAAGTTGACGTTACTCTTATACATACACCTAAATTTTTTGTATTATCAGAGGGGACTGAGACATATAAAATAAATATTTTAATAAATTTTCTAGATACCTTTTAGAAAAAAATAAAAAACTTGGATTTTACTCAGCCACCTTTTATCACAACTACCTTCCGCCTCTGTTAGGTAATATGGATAGCTTAATTATTGAGGAGCTTATGAATGTTTTGGATAATCACGATGAATCATAGATTTTTATGAATAATATACTTAGTTAATGTATTTATTATTTTCTCTCTTTACTATTTATAATTTAATTAAACGTGTAATAATATTTTTGATAAAATTTAACACATTTTACTTTAATGAAATATATTTATCTATTTCTAATTAAAAGGAACCCGATAATTGCCCCTCCAAACAAATCTTTGAGCACTCTCCAAGTATTTAATGTCTAACTTTCATTTCTGACGCTCACATCCAAATTTTTAAACTTCTGCCTGTAACCTTTTAAAATGCTATTCACAATTTTTTAAACCTCTTTCTACAAGAATTTAAATCCTAAATTTGAATAATTTTAACTTCTAACTACTTTTGTCTCCAAGTAAAAAAAAAAAGATTAATTTCACCCACTCTTTTTTTTCTCTCATCATTCTCATATATTTTCCTGATGATCCGTGATAAATTTTACAAATCTACAAACTTTTTGGACCAAGCTGGGCCGAACTGGACAGTATAAAATGCACACAAATTCACAAATTGATGCCTAGTCGAGCCTTGCGAATTGGCGAGGTAGTCAGGCTCCAGCTTGAACTCGTAAATTCTAGACCGAGCTAGTGGTGAGCTGGCTCGTGAACAGCTCGGTCCAGTAATGAGCGAGTTATTAGTGAGCGAATCAGATGTGAGTTACAATCGAGCCACAAGCTACAATTTTTTTTTTCCACTCCTAGATGGACTAATTTTGAACGAAAAGGATATTTTTGTCTTTTATTATTTATATCAAAGATTTTAATTATGGTTAACTTGAAAATTCTTGAGTAATGAGTAAAAAGAAAGAGTTTTTAGAGTGACAAATTAAATATATTGAAGTGTTGAGAGTAAATAAGAAAATAAATAACTTGTTGAAGGTACATAATGTAGTCATGCTCCCCTCTTGTATGGACAGATCTCCCAGGAAAATCCAAATAGAAATTAATAATTATTCTTCTTGTTTTTCGCCTAAACTTAAAAACAATCTATCTGTTGGGTCCTTCCTCATTTCAGTTCATGGGCTTGGGCCAACATGCTGTTGTTTTCATGCTTTTGTTTTCTTGCCATCGATCATGTAGGCCGATCTGTGGGTCCTATTAAGCTCAAAGGCTTTTTGCAAAAAAGACCAATGTAATATCTAAACTCCATAACTCATGAGAAGAAAAGTGCTTCTTGCGGTTTGTTCAACAAGCTAGAAACATTAGCTTCGCAATACTACTACTGTCTAATTCTAGAGTGTGTGAGAAGGAGAGAGAGTAAAGATTGATAAAGAGGAGAGAGCTTGAGAACAAGAAGAAATCTGTCACGCTGTAATTAAGCTTCATGACAAGATTTGATTTTCCGGTTTCTTACTTGTGATTACTTGGGTAATTATTCTCTGTGTTGAGCGTAGGATTGTAACAATGAAATGCTTGATAATGTAAATTCAATCCAATCCTTTATTTGAGCTTTACATGGTCTCTGTGTCGAATCGAATTTTATTCCATACCAGTATTGGTACTGTTTCAACTAAGTTTCTGAAACACCAACTTCCGTACCAGTATTCTGTCTGCTCACCACATTTAACTGCGAGATGGTAAAGCTAAATGACTATGCTTCTCATTTCTTAGATTCCTAATATTCATTGTTCGATCATCATCATTTTGTGAAATTTGATCGAGGAAGCCAATTATCTTTGTTTTATAAATTATCTCACAATTTTTGCTTTCATTTTTCAACAACCACACTGCATTGATTTGTAGAGAAAGGACCATCTGTAACAAGCAGGAAGAACATGGCCTCTCAGTAGCAGCATCCTTTCCTATTCCAGTGGAGTATGTGTGTGTCTGTGTGTAGAGAGTTACAGGCTACAGTACTATGCATATTTAGTGACATGTTGTGCTATGGCCTCCTAAACCTACCGGATTGGCTTCAAACGACGAATCCAAACTGTTGAAACCGATCGATTTACATGTGAAATTCATAAATTTATAATTTATTTAGTATAAAGTCAAGTGGTAAAATTGAAGGTTTATAAGTTAATTTTTATCTTTTTTTGAACAGTTGACTTTATATTAATGAATTTTAAAATTGAGGAGGGATATTGTTAAATACAAGATCATATGTTCCTCGATGTATAAATGAGACGAAACAATATAACTAAATCTGTTTTTTGTTTTGAAATATCTATTGTATATGTGTGCTACAAATTAACCTTTTCGAGGGTAGAGTACCTTTAGCTGACCAGATCAAGGTTACATTAGAATGTCAACTTGTTAGTTCAATATAAAAACATAAATATATTGAATAACATAAACAGGAATAAACTACAATCATGGTTACTCTAGTTCTCAACTTACTGAAATCAATATACAATATTCTGAGCAACAAAGCACACTATTTTAAGTTTTTCCTGAAATCAACTTACTAAAATATAAATTTCAGTCTGAAACTATGGCCTGAATCTGTTACTACGTAACAGAAATGATCTCAAGAACTCATCTATCCTCACAGATTTTAAAAGACTGAGTGCCAAGAACTAAAGATAGACAAATTAAAAGGAATAGGCCCCTTTCTCTATTATGTAACAAGTTTGTCTCTACATTGCCACCGAAAAATCTAACTTAAATTGATCATAGATTTTACAAAAAAAAAGCAACACTTAGGTATGTATTGAAAGCAAATTTTGGCAATTATGAACTTATGCGCTACAGCTATCTTTTCCTTTTCCTTAATTTTTTTTTGTTTAGAGACAAACACTATAGCTAATTTTCCAGAGAGGCGTCAGTGCCATCCTTGATATGTCGTGCCCGTTTGGTTAGCTCAACTAGTGCCGTGTCAACAGCATCGCGGAACCCAACCTCTGCCCATGTTGCATTAGGATGCCCATAGGTAACTTGCGGTATCATCCCTATGACTACCTCTCTCATTCGTTTGATTTCTTTCTCTGGTATCTTCGACAACACCTCCTCAATCTGATATAGCTGATCTGGTCCAATTAAAACTGACCAATCTTCTCTCCTCTCAGGAATATACCATTCATACTGTAAGTAAGCTGATAGATCTGTGAAAAATACCGGTATGCATCCAGTCAGGATTGAGTCAAAAATTGACCGACGTGTCGAACTGTCACCAGGCGGTTGGAGGCAGAAGTGGGATCTCTTCAATGTTCCGAGTATCTCATCTACTGCATCCCACACAGCTCCCCAAAAGTGGCATTGTAAGAGCAGGCAGCTTTCAGTCCTGTTGCACTGGCTAATCACGGCTGTGCGATAGATCTCTGCATCATGTCCTTTTTGACGGGCCCCGCCAACAAAGGCGAAAAGGTGTGTTCTATCTGAACGACGCACCTCATCCTGCCAAGATCTGATTTCTGCATCGGACTGCGGATGGAAATAGGATGGATATGGAATACCGAATTGGTTGTTGCTAAGCGTGTTGCGTTCAATGATGAGTGCCGACACATTTGACAGCTGCGGGAATTTAAGAAAATCATTTACGTGGGAGGGTTCTCCATCCTTTTTGGGGGGGCGTATAAAGTCCCACGCAAAGTGTCCACTCACTAAAAAATGGTCGTGACCGCCATGCCGTTCGAAGGTTGGCAGACTTGAGATATGGTCCAGCAAGTCAAGCCATATTGCCTCACGCCGGGCTATGTAATTATCACTACCAAATACATGTATAAATAGAGAGGTATGGAATGGAATGTAGAACACAACTGCAGAGGATGAATCCTTTGTGCGGCAAGGGTGGTTGATGGCTCGTCCATGGAATATCATGTCGGCGGTTAATTGGTATGTGTTATACCAGCTCGACTTGTTAAGCGGCTGGCCCATGCCCTGGTTTTCAAAGTAGGGGCACATGTTCTTCCACGGGTTGAAGCCGCTACAATTGCGGATTAGTGGCTCGCTAAACCTGGCCGGTAGGTCATATATGTAAAAAGGGGCGATATCAGGGTCACATTGTTTGGATTGGACTGGAGGAACTTCTATTACTGAGTTTGCAAAAATATCAAGATTTGGTCTGTAAGAGGGGAAGAACAAGTAGCATGCTGTAGAGAAGAAGGCGAGAAAGATGAGCATTTTTACGCTCATGGCTAAGACCTCAAATGTAGATTGTATGGAACGAGTAACGATACATGCATTTATTCATTCGATGTTAATTGAATTAAAAATAATTTCACCGTAATTAAGTACATATACCGCGCAATATTACATCACCACTCCTCGTGTTGCGTTTGAACCATCCTATATAATTGACGAGACAGTACAGATCGGATTAGAAATCTACTTTTATTAAGCAACGGCAAGATCTAAGCCGTATCAAAATCCATCCTTAAATGAATCGTATTGCTCAAATATCAAATCATACAGGCCATGGAATGGAATGGAACTCTTTGCGTTTTACTTGCCCATTTAATTAAACAACTTTTCCTTAATTTCCTAGTTATTTTTTTAAGAAAGAAGTGAATCATTCGGTAATACTGTCACAATCAGGGGGGCCCAAATTGTACATCTATATAATTATAAATATCAAATAGGCATAACGGACCAGTCTGTGCTGCCACCGACACTGCATTACTATGTTTTATGGCTTTTAGCGCGCGACTACAGCCGCTCGACTGTTTGCTTGAATAATGCCTATTTGCCTTGTTCCTATCCATACACATCTGCAACTACCTCTCTGAATTTTGATATTTTATAAAGATCTACAATTCTGGATCAACTTTGTTCTTCTTTAGAGTTTTTTTACCTTTTTTTTTTTAAAATTCTGAGTTGTAATTTGAATTAAATTTAATTAGAATTAAAATTGAAATAAAATTTTGAATTTGGATTGATAATTAGGATTAAAATTTATAAAATTGAAAATTAAAAATCATAACATTAAAACATTATTTTTTATCTAGCAGTCAATTAGCTATTTAATTTTTTTACTCTCCCGAAAATCATTGTTCCGGCGCCAGTCACAATGTGCGGAGGCGACTATGAGTCTATGACGTTGGGAATTCATCATGTAATTAATGGTCTAGCTACCGAAGCTTCTTTGTGGGGTTTATTCTCTAGCAACTTTCATCACCTAATTAATGATCTAGCTACTCGAAGCTTCTGCGTGGAGTTTATTCTCTCTTTAACACTTTCATCTTTTTTTCTGGCTATGCGCCTCTAACCTTTAACACTTTCATCTTTTTTCAATATATTCGTTAGCTGGCTATACGCCTCGAACCTTCAAAAAAAAAAAACACTTTCAAATATAATATGCAAAAATCTTTAGCTTTCAAATATTACATGCAAAAACTAACATAGTGATGTAAAAAGATGGACGAACCGCCACCAGTGGAATGCGTATCCTTTGCATTAACTCAAAAGAGAATCTTTTGAGTTAATGAATCTCAACTGTTAATGAATCTTTTGAGTTAATGAATTTCTAATATTAGTATGGATCTAGTCTGCACGAATCTTAAAACAGATCGGATGATCGAGATGCATTAACTCAAAAGATTATATTTTGAGTTAAAGGAGAGGATACTAATTCCCACCAGTGATCATATTTATTTTCGAAATTCAAATTTTCTTTTTACTGATTACTGGTATTGAGGAAAAGAGGTACAAATTTAAAATTAGCTCAGGGATAGATTCAAATTAATTTGTCAGTATTGGACAGAAATCAAATCAGAACAATTAATTTGAGATATTTTTTTTCCAACTATGCCTAAGAAAAAAAATGCGCATATTTTGTATTCATCCTGATGCTTATATTTAGGTATCGCCATTCTTATTTCCGTTAGTAAACAAGAAAAATAATAAAGAAATTATGTCATAAAAGTTGTGCCAACTCAAATACTTAAATAAAAAATATTTTAAATTTGAGTTATTGATCTCAGTTTAAAAATCACTTCTAAGTAAATACAGAAAATGATCTTTCTATATATATTTGAAAAAAAACAAAAAATTTCTTTGAAAAATCTACAAAAAGTTGAAGGATCACATGTTTTCTGACAAAACTTTTTGGCTTTTTTAAATAAAAAGATCATAATATTTTATATTTTATGTATTTACTTATAAGTGACTTTTGAACCGGAATTAATAACTTAGATTGAAATTTTTTTTTTTTTTCAATAACACAAAAATAAATATTTTAATTTTTCTTACAGCCGCAAAAAATTCGGCTTGAAAAATGTTGATTTGGGTTATTTGTGGCCTTTTTTTCTTATAAATCAAATTATATAGCATTTTATCTATTTTTGAAGAAATATAAAAAGTATTTCTAATATTTCAATAAAAAATCATATTTTTTTCTAAAAAAAATTCTTAACCGGTCATTTAATGGTCGGTTCTCATTTTAATTCGTAACCGACCATTAAATAGCCGGTTTGGACATTTTTAACAAAATTCAAAAAATCTGGATATTTTTAATATTTTTTATTTAATGTTGGATATTAATAAAAATGTTGGTACTGTGTCTACATGGTTGTCATAACTGTTTTTGGACATAATATAGATATATATTGTCATATAGTGTCAAATTATCAAATTATTAGTCGTACATGGTTGTCATAGCTGTTTTTGGACATAATATAGATAGGGTAAGGCTAAGGTGCATATAGTGTCATATAGTATGGTTGTCATAGCTGGCTGTTTTTGGACATATTATATAGATATTTATTGTCATAGTGAAGTAAGGGCCTGTTCAGGATGCTTATAGGAATAGGAATGCAAAAGTTTTGAACTGATTTTTACTGTTTATGTAGGAAAAAAAAATTTAGTCTGAGTGATTTTTTTTTTTTTCATGTGAACAATAATTTTCGAACAGGCTCTAATAGTCTTGATCTACAGTCTGGGTTTTCTAGAAACACCATCATACACGGGGAAATAAATCTGCTACGATTCTAAATCCAACCTTTTATTTTTTGATTGTACGAATCTCCATAGAAATTATTTTTTATGTACGAATCTCAAAATAAATAAAAGGTTGAATTAGGAATCGTAGGACCCTACAATCCTCTTTAGGATCATAGCAGATTTATTTTCTCATATATGGACCACCAGCATTAGCTTGGGACATATTATTGTTAGGAGGTAAATAATAAGGTTGTACCACATAAATTAATGTTTTTAAAAGTAATTTTTTAAAATACTTTCTGTGTATATATCAATATTTAAATAAATAGGGAAATAAAAGAGTCACATAAGAAACCAAAACAAAAAGCAAGTAATTACAAAAAATGAAAAAAAAAATACAAGATTTACATGTAAACTCTTTTGGGAGAAAATCACAGAAGCACACAGTACAAATTTACTAGATTAAACAGAGTCTTACAAATACAAAAAATTAGCAAGCATAATAGTTGTCTCACACAATCTCTTACAGTTTCAACAAGAAGAAGAGCATAACCTAGAAAGATTTGAAGAAGAAGAAGCTTTCTAACTTTGGATGGAGCAAGAATAGTACTAACCCGAGAATAACATTATTTTTTGAGCTATTCGATGTTTGGATAGAGCAATAATAACACTTAGGGGTGAAAACGGAGCGGATACGGAGCGGATAATGCTGATACCATATCCGCATCCATCGGATAATGGGCGGATACGAATACGGATACGGATAGTAAACGGATATCTAAATTCAAAACCAAATCCGTCTTAAACGGATACGGATATGAAACGGATAGTTCACGGATACGGATTCGAATACGGATATAAAACGAATAATGGTCGGATAATTGTATCGTATGACTAATTCACTCAAATAATCCACTCGTATAATATAATACAAGTATTAATTATAATTAAAACATATTTTGTACTATTGCTAAGAAAACAAAAAGCAAAAAATATATGATTGTTAAGGTTAAGATTCGTATAAATCCAAATCAATATAACATCAATATAACATCGGTACTCAACTACTCATTGCCAAATCACATTTTTTTTTTTTTTTTGAAAGAGATGACAGTAGCTGTCAGTTGTATTAATGAAATGGTAAAATATTTACAGCTGTCCATGTACACATACAACCTGATTGTAGCGGATCTACAAAAATTTCATTGAGATAAGCTCATATATTGATTCGGCCAATACATGTTATACGGCTTTGCAGTGGATTCGGCCCATATATTTAAAAAAATAAGACTGTAACGAGGGGATTGAGTGGGCTCGTGTCAGGCTTTATTGAAGTCCGGATGGGGAGAGAAAGTTAGTCCCACAATGGACAAAGATAGTGGATAAGTATAGTATATAGCTCTTTCGCTCTGTAAGTTATTGTAAATGTCGGAGAGTCGGGAGTAGTCTTTTGCGTTCAGAGTTCGAACCAATACGCCCAGAAAACTTCGAATCCGTTAATTATCCGCTCCGAACAAAACGGATACGTAGCGGATTCGGAACGGATAATCCGGCTCCGTTTTCACCCCTAATAACACTAATACACTATTATTAATTGCCACATTGGCTCCAACTCCCTCATAACAGAATTTCGAAGCGAATAGATCTCTCGAATTTTCTCTCAAATAATTCGTAAGTATTTATACCTATGAGATAAAAAAAATATTTACGTAAATAATGGTCCCCAATCAAAACCCCAAATGTTCCTAGCAGTGTTATCAGAACCGGACCGGGCCGGACCGGCCGGTTCGGCCGGTTCGGCCGGAAAAAACCGGAACCGGTCACCTGTCCGGTTCGGTTCCTTTCAATTACCGCTTCTGCTGTTGTATCGGTTAAAGGTGGTTTTATCGGCCGGTTTATGTTAAAAATTCGCTAGAGAAAACCGGGTTAAACCACGGTTCAAATCAAAATTGGATATATCTTATATCTTCCTCTTGGAGAAGCGATAATTTTGCAAATCTGCCAATTTCGCTAGATTCTCTATTTTCTGTCTTTTCTCCACACGTTGAGATGGAGAGAAATGTAAAATTTGCTCTCCTTTTTCCTTCAATATGTTGGTATTTATTGTGGTATATTGCACATAGGCTCAACCGCTCAAGGACGTTCTGATTTCTGAAAGCATAAGCTTCAAACGAAATCATACAAGAACTTGATACTGTAAGTATTCTCATTTGATCATTTAATTCAGATTTGTAGTCCATGCACTTGAAAAGCTTGAATTTTTAAGATGATTGTATTGAATAAATGATTGCCTTTAAGGTGTTCGATGAAATGCTCCAACCAAAAAATTTGTGAGAAGTTTTGCTATTTTAGTGTCTTTTAAGAATTTGGATACTAGGTTTGAATCAGAAAATAGACACTGATATACTGATTCTAAAACTTCACATGAAATTTGTAGCAATGTATCTCCAGTGCATGGTTTACATTATGTTGAAATCAGTGTCAGCTGATTTTCGTTGTACAACTGTGTAACAGTACCATATGTAATCAGTTCTGTTATTTAGAGCTGCTTTTGAGTAAATATGACTTGGTTCATTTGTCTACCCTAATATGTTGATCCCATACTAATCTGTTAGATTGAAATGTGTAGTAGTGCAGACTTGGAAGGTGCAATTGGATATGTGTATGGTTTCATTATTTGAACCAACAAATACGACACTCTATTTTTTTTAGTTCATCTTTTCTCGAGTAATCTCATTCATCAGATCACTTCTCAACTTTTTCTAAAAACAAGCATATATTTGACTGCTAGTTGGCTTTTTATCGTATGAACAACCAAGTTGAATTTATTGGCAGCTACATGCTCTAGCGTATGAAAAAGCAAAATAAGGCTGTAATTTACATTTCATTGTTTGTTTTTGCAGAGACTATGTCGAATCTTGAAGCAAATGGATCTATCGCACCTTCTTCTCCGAAAGCTGCTACAAGAGGCAAAACCGATCCAGTTTGAGAACATTGTGTTGAACGCATTGTTGTTGTGAAAGATAAAAATGTGAAAGCAATTATATTCTTTTATTTATTTTATAAATTCTGGTCAATGGTTTTAATTCCCTTTTGTTTGATTTGTGAGAAATTTTTTGACTAGTACCAGTATACCAGAACATGATTTTATAAAATTATGTTCATTGTTAATTTAATGTTTTTTTTTTGAGAATTTGTTGAAATGCTTCTATTGATTATATAATTGAAATTCTAACTTTTATGTATTTGGCTTACATTATTACGCTTGTTTAGGTGATAAAGAACATGATTTTTTTTTTTCTTTCTTCTTGCCTTGTATTTGGGTAAAATGATATTGAATTCTCAAATAACCAATAACAAATCATAGAAGCATAACATGGTAATACCAGTGCTATTTCGATGCTTTGCATTATGTATGGGTGAATGCTAAACTGATAATCAGAATATTGAACATCTATTATTATGTTGTTGGGTTTCTATTTTCTTTTTCTTCACATGTTTTTTTTTTTTTTTTTGTTAGAACTTATTAGAATTGTATGTTTTATTTAACCATATATGTTCTCATTATTCATTGTTAGAAGATGTACAAGCATATAATCAGTTTGGCACTCAGATAATAAGTTATGTATATTTTAAAAAACAAGTAATTAAACCGGTTGAACCACCGGTCCGACCACTAAACTATTGAACCGAAGCTTTAGCGGTTTGATGTCCGGTCCGGTTCTAATAACATTGGTTCCTAGGGATGCAAACGGGTCGGATATTATCCGTCCAAATCCGAATCCGTATCCGGATTTTTGCGGATTCGGACATTCGGATACGGATAGTTGCGAATTCAGATACAATTTGAGTTTTGAAATCGAATACGGATACGAATAATTATCCGAATCCGTATGTTTTAGTTTTTCGGATATTCGATATCTTTCTCTCCCAATTTCTCCGATACTGTGGCAAAAGTGCATAGACCATTGATTCAGTGTGGGGACCACCTGCTGTTTAATCTCTTACACTTTCCTTTTGGATTTGTTGTTACCATTCCTGTGTGGCCATTAAGCATCTCTCCATATGATTCCACCACGTGTGCATATGTGTCCACCTTAACCCCTACCGAGGCCACCTGTGCACGAATTCAAAATTCACAAATTCTTCAGCCAATTTGTGGAGCACCACTACCAGACAAAAAAATGTGCTTTTTTTTTTTGATAAATTTAGTTGGAACTGGAAACCATGTTTGCTTTGATCCAGAGAATAAAATATAACAATTTTGATTTTCAAGTTCCGAAGGATTAATTATTTAAATTTGTAATGGTATATTTTATTTAAAGTTATGGTTATATTGGTCAGTTTTAATTAATTAGATTTATATTTTGTAATGGTGTAACAAGTTAATTAGATATATATTTTGAATTAGAAATCCGAATTATATCCGTATTCGTATTCGTATCCGAAAATATCCGATTCATATCCGATTCGTATCCGTATCCGATTAATATCTGATCCATATCCGTATCCAAAAAAAAACACGGATACGGATATGGGTTTAGTATCAAATCAAGTGGTAAAAATATTAAAAAAAATGAATGTATTAAAATTAACTTAAAAACTCACACATTTGACCGCTTGATTTGATACTAAATAAATTTGAAAAATTAAAAATTTTACTTGTAAACACACAACTAATGAAGTAGATCGGTTTGAACGGTTTGGATTCACCGTTTGAAGTTAATTCAATAAGTTTTGGAGTTGGTGTCACATAAGTTCAAATGACATTAATGTTAAGCCAGCCTCATTAATAGTTGATTCAAAAATACTAACCTAAAGTTTGCAACTTACATAATAAACATAAGAGTACATCTATCATGTACTATGATCATCAAGAGGGATTGAAAAGCATAATTCTAAAATCTATGATATTGATTTTAAACAATAAAATTAAATTATTGGAATCGATTTAACTACTCAACTTCACAAGTAATGTGTATATATATACAAAATTTTGAAAATTTTCAAATTTATTTAGTATAAAGTTAAGTGGTAAAAGAAATAAAAGTTAATAAATTATTTTAATGCATTTATTTTTTATTATTTTTGTGACCGCTTACCTTTGCACTAAATGAATTTTAAAATTTTGCATTACACGCATGACTCGTAAAAATATCGATTTCAACTATTTGAATTTCTCATTTAAAATCAAATCTACAATATTTTGAAATTATGTTCACCAATTTTTTTTTTTTTATGAGCACAACACACGCTACTTAATTTATCCACCATCTGTTCCATAATCTCGGCCCATGCGTAAAGGTTTTTGAAGTTGCTGCCCAAATCGCATTTCTAATTTAATTTCAATTTCAGGCACACCTAACCCCTGAAGTCACCATTCAAAGCATTTTCAATTTTCGGTCCAGTAGGAGATTGAGGTTCATATACTATTCTTATGGCCCAATAGTATCCCTTCATTTAAATTTATCAAAAGAGGCCCTTTTCAAATTAAGTTCATTTTTTTTATGAAGCTTTTTCAAAGTTTAAAACTAGTACCGGTACATATGAACACAATGGCATCTATTGGTACCAGTGACGAGAGACTAACAGAAGCCAATTCAGTTTTGATTAACCCAATATATATTTCCTCGGTTCCGCTAAAGATAACCATGAATGACCCTTTATATATCGGGTCCAATTCAGTTTTGAATAACCCAATATATATATATGCCTTTCAGGAGAAACCACCTGTCAAATAATCGAATTAATTTACTCAAAATTCGGTATTTATCTATACTATTAAGTATCTAGGAACATCATAAATGGGTTCAGAAACGATGGGTTTTCTTCAACAAGTCTTCTAAATTTTATCAATTTCGGCCAAGCCTAAAAAAAATTGCATGCATGCCTCTCTATCTATAATTTAATTACGAGGATGGTTCCAATACCTCATGTTTTCCATACCTCATCATACTCATATTTCATATCTTTATTTTCAAAGTCTAAATTGTCGATCCGAACTGCTCAATATAATATCTATGCTAAAATATACTTAGAGATAAAATTTTATAATTTTTGAATTTCTTTTACTATTTTTTAAGATGGATACAAAATCACTGTTTCTAGACCGTTCAAAAACAGTGATTTTCTATTCATCTTAAAAAATAGTAAAAAAAAAAAAACTAAAAATTTTAAAATTTTATCACTAAACATATTTTAATATAGATATCATGTTGAGTGGTTCGGATTGACGGTTTGAATTTTGAAAATGAAGATATAAAATATGATAAGGTATGAAATGTATGGGGTATTGGAACCCTCCTCATAATTTATTATGATGGCATATATTGAAATAATATTTTTACATTTATTGTGCTAGAATAACAAGGGAGAATGTACAAATTGCCTTTCATTTTCAAACCAACAAACAAAGTACCCCTCTTCATAAATTATTAACAAAATGCCCTTGTGGGCTCCACTTTCTCTTCCCTTTTCTCTCCCTCTCATTTCTCCTCATTTACTCTCCATCATTTTTTATTTAAAATGGAGGGTTATGCAACATACCAACAAATATAAACACATTTACTTGTTGCATAATTTGTCGTGTTTTATTTAATAAACCAATCTCTTTATGCAGTTTTTTTTATTTCAAATGGAGGATTATACAACAGATCATAAAATATAAAATGCATCAAGATTGGTTTATTATTTAATGTTGGTCATTAAATTGCTTTCAATTTAAAAATTGTAATAAAATTATTTATTATTATGTTATTAATATTTTCTACTAGATTCACGAAGTCTGTAGCGAATATTATTTTCTTAATATTTTGTACTTTATCCATAAAGTTTGTAGGATGTAGCAGATATTTTTTTTTTTTTGTTGCTGATTAAATTGCATTGAGATTATTTCATGATGTTAAATTAGTTTATTATTTTTGTAGCAAATATGATTTTTTTTGTCCCAAATTTTGTACTTCATCGCATCAAGATTAGTTTATTATTTTTGTTATATCATTTTTCAAGCTTGCGTACAGAATAGGAACAGATGCGTTTTATATCATTATTTATAATGTTTTTAATCATCCTTTTAACTACTGTTGTTATGTTAAATTCAACTATTTAAATTTCAATTGTCGTTTCTGGTAAAATATTTTTTTTCCTACTGAACATTTCAAACTGGTACAAAGAATGTATGGGGGTGTCATTCATTTTAATTCATGTCATGGAGCTAATTTAACACATCATGAAACAATCTCAATGCAATTTAATCAGCAACAAAAAAAATTAATAAATATCTGCTACATCCTACAAACTTTATAGATAAAGTACAAAATATTAAGAAAATAATATTTACTACAGATTTCATGGATCTAGTAGAAAATATTAATAACATAATAATAAAAAAAATTATTCCAATTTTTATATTGAAAGCAATTTAATCACCAACATTAAATAATAAACCAATCTTGATGTGTTTTATATTTTATGGTCTATTGTATAATCTTCCATTTGAAATAAAAAATTGCATAAGGAGATTGGTTTCTTAAATAAAACACAACATATTATGCAACAATGAAATGTGTTTTATATTTGTTGGTATGTTGCATAACCCTCCATTTTAAATAAAAAAATGATGGAGAGTAAATGGGGAGAAGTGAGAGAGAGAGAAAAGGGAAGAGGAAGTGGAGCTCACAAGAGCATTTTGTTAATAATTTATGAAGAGGGGTATTTTGTTTGTTGGTTTGAAAATGAAGGGCAATTTGTACATTCTCCGAATAACAATTGAGTTTGAGTTTTGAGTTTGCGGTAAGTTCGTTTACTTTAGCCAGTTTGTGGTTGAACTCTGCACCTTCTATAGTTCTGGTTTACTATTTGTACTGTGTGGAAAACTCCTCTACTATCGTATCAGTAGATGAACAGGAGCTTGGCATTAAATGTTATTAAAAACTCAATTCAACTGTCAAACTTCTGCAGATTCATTTAAGCACCATATTTACTACTACCAAGTAATAAATACATTTAAGAGACTGATCTGTTTCCGGACGCCCGCATCCATATCCATTAATACAAAAGCTTGAAATATTCAAAACTATGTACTGTACACCCCCACGTAATCATTAGTCGAAGAGCCAATCCAGAGAGAGCCTTCTCTCTCATGGACCTCACTAATGGAAGTTGTGAGGTCGCCATTCAAGGCCTCTATAATCTTTCCGTCTTGATTCAACCTAAACGCTACCGGGTGCTCAGGGGCTGCACCAGCAGGGTCATCAATCTTAAGTTGGCTCATGGCAACCCAGTATCCCCCTCTAGGATCCCTGGTTATGTTATCTGGGTAACCGGGAAGATCGACAAAGAGCTCGAACTTGCCGGTTTTTGGGCCCCTGATCCAGTACTTGTGGATTTGGCACGAGGTGGTGAAGGAAACGAGCAAGTGACTGTTGTCATGGCTCATTGTTACACCGTTAGGGTATGTTAGATGGCCTTTTAGCACAGTGAGTCTTTTTGATCGCGCGTTGTATTTCATCAGCCGCCCAGTTGTGTCATTGGTAAGAACCACCATAAAATATTCCCTGCATGTATAATTTTTCAATGGTGATCAAGGTTGGAGGAAAACACAGATAAATAATCAGTATGAAACTTGCAAATCTCATGCATGAATGATGAATCATGATCAATCTTGCAAATATTCCCTGCATGTATTAGTTCATGTATTCTGTGTTTTTATATTGTTTATTGATACACTCGAATGTTTAATTTAATTAGAAATCAACAGTTATAATACGCATATAGAAGGTCATTATTTAATTTGCTATTCCATAAAGCCTAGCTATTTTCCGTCTACCAGTTAAGATAAATTACTGTTGCCATTTATGAATGCGAGGCTTTACGTCTATGAATTAATTAATAATTGAACCTGCAGGAATTTACCCGGAACTATATATCTCTACACATTTACAAATATAAATGCTGCAGGTTGCTTTCAAATAATTTAATGTATGAATAAATAAATGTTAGCTGCAGCCTAGTCAAAGTTCAATGTGGTCCTCCGTTTACAAGTAATATGTCAACATTCCACTCTGTTCCATTAAATGCTTGCTGTCCCGGCTGATCGAGTTAGTTTTGTGCACTCGATACTGGGATGGTTGGCAAGGGGTTCAGAACATAGTACAGCAAGTATGGTTGATTGTGGGTTGGGCGATGTCGCAATCACAGCGACTAAAGTGGAAATTATATGGAAAGCAGATGCCTGGGCACTGTGGAGAGAAAGGAACAGGAGAGTGTTTTCGAATAAGCGGAGGG
Source organism: Carex rostrata (assembly GCF_964058835.1). Taxonomy (NCBI): domain Eukaryota; kingdom Viridiplantae; phylum Streptophyta; class Magnoliopsida; order Poales; family Cyperaceae; genus Carex; species Carex rostrata. The sequence goes on along the minus strand of NC_135925.1, from coordinate 12,154,248 downwards.
CGGTTTGTCGACTCATAGGCAAAACGGCCTTAGAGATATAGTTGTGGAGTAGTATGTGTTAGGCATGAGCTTATTTTATTACTTAATTATTACCTTAATATCTTTTCTGAATTTTTTAGTGATAATCATTTTTACTATATCCAACATTGTATAGGAGAGTTCGGTGGATTTAGTATTTATTCTAAAATTTTTGTAACTAAACACTTTCTTTTATCAATATACCTGTTATAGGCACCTTGCCTGTAACCATAAAAAAAAAAAAAAAAGATACTGGGATCGATTTAGTTAACTGTTATTCGAAAAAAAAAAATGGAAATTTGACCGATACTAACTAACGAACCTATGATAGCCCCTACTCTTTTGATCATGTAATTACTCTTACCAGCTGCAAAATTTCAATCTCTCAAGTGGACGTCATATGTCAAATAACGAGAAGCTAGTATCCGCGAGAGTAAAAATTAATTACTCGTGAGGGTATACTGACATAAAAGTGTTTTTTCTATTGGCAACGGTAGTATCCGCGACGATATATCGACAGTATCCCTCGCGGATACTGTTCTGTTCTTGTAGTCATATATATTAAAAAATTACATCTATGATATTAATTTTGTGGTGCTTATTAATTATATATTGCGGTGACTTATTGCCGACCATTATTATAACCAAGGACAGAGATACGTGCTTGGTTACAAAATTGCTGATATATTAGGTTTTTAACTAGAGGGCTTTTCTTTAAGTATACCAAGCAAATCTTAATTAATATATCGGCCTGATGATATTTTTATTTTTCTTAATGAAATTTATTAAAATTTATTACTGGGTGCCTACATGCCACTTTAAAAACAATTGTGGTTGTTGTATTAGCATAAAAAAAAAAATATGCTAAAGTAGTCTTTAATTAAATCATATGGTAAATTCAATTCGTCAAAAAAAAAAAGACTAATTAAAGAAAGGAACAAACAAAAGAAAAATTGAAAGTAAAATGAGAATAATTTATTAAGGCAATATTCGATCGATCGGGTCACGTTGCGTTTGGATCAAGATCAGATCAGTGATGATCAGCTTCTGCCACTTATCAAACTGTCAGCATTTTAGTTAAACTTTTTATTTATTTATTTACTTCGATGGAACAAAGAAAGATCAAATATCATGATCACATATTATGGATGAATTATAAACATATGAGAAGTTTAGAAAAGTTCAAAAGTAAATGCACGGGTCCAGACTGTCCTATTAAATGCATGCGTTTAGGTTCAATACTCTGAATGCATATATATATGTTATCAAGTCTGACTACAGATTTGATCAATAAGAGGGTAGAACCTGCTAGTGATTGATTTGGTCCGTGCATGGGGTGGAAATGGCTTATACTTAATAGATTTCCCTATTTATGATATAGTCGTTGTCGTTAATGATAATTCGATATACATGTATGCATATCATGCATTTATCCTGTGTATACAATAGTTAATTATGAAAGCATGTTTAGGTTAGCCATATAAGGAGTCGTACGTACATTAACTGTGTAATGCATCCATATATATATATGATATATATATGCACATGCACTCATTCTGCTATTAATTAAAACATCCACATGCACGAGACAGCATGACTGAATTCTCGGATCGAGTACCTAGATATATGTCAAGGCAATAAAGATTCAAGGTTTTAATGTTTTTGGGAGAGTTGAATTATAAAACAGTAAAACACAGTTTGATCTACGTACGTACCTTCTGGTAATGTGGGTGCTGCTATCTGTGAAATAAACCTCCCCAGTTTCTTGATCCACATCCAACCCATTAAGAAATTTAAATGGAACACCTCTTGCCTTGGACGCCAGAACTTTCACCAGGCCGCCTTTGGGTCCCACTGACAGCAAACCACGGTAGGCGTCAGCTATGTAGAGATTTCCAGTGGCATTATGAAATCGTAGACCTAAAGCTCTGCCGCACTTGCTCTCCAACATCTCGTTTGTGTTCTCAATGCAATCTTTGTCACTGATATAAAAGAAGAAAGATCAAATATGTAAAAGGTGATGTGTTATATATCTGAGTCAGAGGAATCCTTTAGGCCTGTAGTTTAATTATTTTTGATAGAAGTTGGAAACTAATGCAGAGAATTATTGGATTACACAAAATACTTAGACGTAGTAATGCTTTAACTTCAGTGATATATAGCTAGGATTATTGACATGCAGAGGTCAATTGTTTGTCACGACGAATTCTGGTCAGATTAGCCAGCTTAAGTTTACACTTTAATGTGCAAAAGACAACATGTTAATAATACTTCTGGTCATGAATGTGTGAAACGTTTTTTGTAAGCAACATATTAATAATACGACATCCCCGCTAAAACAACTGTCTTAGTAATACTTCTGAATCTGTGAAACGCATGTTAAGGATTACATACCGATGCATCGAGTTGTAGGCAAAATCACTCCAACCGAGCTTTTCGCCTTGCCACTTCAGGATTCTTCCATTAGAGACCCCGGTGTATGGCCCGTGCCCCTTTGGGTCGAAGGCTATGCTCTCGGGGCCCACCACCGTGTGCAGCTTCAGTTCATTTTGGCTCTCAGGCTTATCTATGATCCTCGTCTCATAACCTATACTAATTGTAGGAAGGAGAGCAATAAAAACTGCAAGGAAAGGCAGGTATGTGTGTTTCAAGCGTTTCATTTTCATAGTACCAGTATACTAAGTATATATTAAGAAAATGAGAGTCTGGTTTCTGGCACGTTTGACTGTGGAGTAGGAACTTAAGTGATTGAAATCTCGGGAGTTGGGTCTGTCCATTTATAGAAAACAAAGAGAGGGGGGGGGGGGGGGGGGTTGATTTTTTTTTTTTTGGTCATTCAAAAGCCCGTAGGCAGAGGTAAAGTAGATGAGGCTACGTTGGTTGGGCATTTAATGCGCAGGGGTTATGATGATTACAGAGCTTTAAATGCATGAAATTATCAGAATTTTTTTCATAAACCATAATTAAAAAATGGATTCTTAGGGAACCAATATGATTATAACTTTTTTTTCAAAAACCATAAGAACCGTGGGAACATCACGGTCTGGCATTTTTTTTTTCCAGACCGTGTGCTTCTCACGGTCTTGCCAAAAATATATATTTTTTTTTATTTGTCCACACTTGCACGAAAATTGCCACAGAAGATCCGAAATGAAATTCAAGACCGTGTGCATCCAACGGTCTTAGCAATTCCAATCTCAAGACCGTGTGCATCCCACGGTCCGGCCTTCAATTCTCAAGACCGTGTTCTTCCCACGGTCTGGCCTTCAGTTTTAAACCCCCACAAGACAGAGGCCTTTCTTCCCCCACGCCCCTTCTCCATTTTTTTTCTTCCTCTCTTCCATCAGATTTTTTTTTTTTTGTACTCTCATAATTAGAGTAATTTTTATTTTAATTACATAAGTTTATATATTTTTGAGAGAGGAACAAAGAGAGCTTCAGATCTACAAATTTCGTTAGGTATGTGTTTAATTCTTTTATTTTTGATAAATAATTCATAATTATGAATAAATAAGTAGAATAGATTGTTTATGTAGTATAAATGGTTTATGTAGTAATTGTAGTATAAATAAATGGTTTAAGTATAATTTTAGTGTAGATGCATGTAGTTTTTTTTAGTGTAGATGAATGTAGTAATTGTATGGTGATATGTCTATTTGCATGTTTTATGTGCATGTAATTTTTTTTAGTGTAGATGCATGATGCATGTAGTTTTTTTTAGTGTAGATTAATGTAGTAATTTTTGGATTATTTATTTGTGGTTTATGTAGTAATTTATTTGCATGTAGGTTTTTTTAGTATGCATGTAGTAATTGTTGGGTGATTTATTTATTTGCATGTTTTATGTGCATGTAATTTTTTTTAGTGTAGATGCATGATGCATGTAATTTTTTTTAGTGTAGATGAATATAGTAATTTTTGGATTATTTATTTGTGGTTTATGTAGTAATTTATTTGCATGTAAGTTTTTTAGTATGCATGTAGTAATTGTTGGGTGATTTAATTATTTGCATGTAATTTTTTTTAGTGTAGATGCATGATGCATGTAGTTTTTTTTAGTGTAGATGAATATAGTAATTTTTGGATTATTTATTTGTGGTTTATGTAGTAATTTATTTGCATGTAAGTTTTTTAGTATGCATGTAGTAATTGTTGGGTGATTTATTTATTTGCATGTTTTATGTAGATGCATGGTTTATGTGCATGTAATTTTTTTTAGTGTAGATGCATGGTTTATATGCATGTAATTTTTTTTAGTGTAGATGCATAATGCATGTAGTTTTTTTTAGTGTAGATGAATGTAGTAATTTTTGGATTATTTATTTGTGGTTTATGTAGTAATTATAGTATAAATAAATTGTTTATGTAGGAATTTATTTGCATGTAGGTTTTTTTGAGTATGCATGTAGTAATTGTTGGGTGATTTATTTATTTGCATGTACTAATTGTTGAATGATTTATTTATTTCCATAGTTAATGTACATGCATGATTTATTTGCATGTAGTATAAATAAATGGTTTATGTAGTATAAATAATGTAAAGTAATAGAATGAATGTGAATATTTGATTGGGTTTGCATGTTATGCATGTCAATATTGAATGTTAATTTTTTTTGTATGTATTTATTTATATTGCAGTGAAAAATGCAAGGAAGTGAAGAATCTTTATTGCAGTTGCCTCATGCACAACATCAATCACATGCGGCATCTGTAAAGGTGTTTGTTCAATATTGGTTTGGATTTAAATTTACTTATTAAATTCTTGAATTGAAATTTAATTTTTGGTTAAACTTTTTTTGCATTAAAATTATTGTTCCAGCCTGATCATGCATTGCTTCCTGGAGCTTTGCAAATGCACATTGACTACCATGAAACTATGAAAGAAGGTTTGAAGAATTTAGGATTGTATCAGATGGTCGAAGTCCACCACTGCCAAGTTGATAGAGAGTTGATCACTGCTCTCGTGGAGAGGTGGAGGCCCGAGACAAATAGTTTTCATCTTCCGGTAGGGGAGTGCACGGTGACATTGGAAGATGTCAGCTGTTTGTGGGGCTTATCTGTTACCGGTACAATATTTTTTGCTGCTAATTTAAAATTTTGTTGTATGAAGGCTCAACCATTTTGTATATATTTCTAACTGCAAATCGACATGCTTTAATTGACATCTCCAGGTCCTCCTTCAAACCAGGTTTGATTATATCTGCAATCATCCTGGCAGTCAGCTGACGACTGTCTACTTTACAAGCAATACTGTAACAATTGTGCTCGTCTCGGTTTGTTGCAATTGTCCAATTTCCCGTCTCAGTCGTTTTTGCGTACACCCTCCATGGACACCCCTCTGCTCTACATACAACTACATAACCAGTACGATTGGTATATTGTTGTTGTAATTCTAAGTTATTATCTAGGGCAAATGCACCAAACTGGGATTTAAGATCGGCTTTGGAGTCAAACATTTGTCCCTCTGAAAATTGACCGTCAATTCTGGGTGGATAACCAAAAAATGCTTCATCCTTGTACGGCATCGGCACATCGTCATTAAATGCCTGAAAAGGATGCTGCAATCCTCGATAAATAAAGGGAATAGAATTTACCCACTCGTTCATTACATCTTGCATTCTAATTTGATCCTCCATTTCAGCCATATCATCTTCCCCGGCAGCTGAGCCACCAAGGTCAGAGGTTGTGTCTGAGCTAGAGTTTGTGTCTGAGCTAGTATTATTATTCATCTCGTTAAAACGAGTTACCAAATCATCCACTATCGGTATTTCGGGTGGGTCATCACAATATATGAGTGAATCAGACACCGTTGTGTCTCTACTACTTCCAGGTACACTACCCGGATATGGGTCATAATTGGTATGACTATCAACTGGTACTGACTCAACTACTAAATCAAGAAGTTTAAAATTCAGTACCGGAGTGGCATATTCAAGCATCATGTGCCATATCGTTTCCTCGTCTACTCTAAATAACTGGTATTTTTCTGCTGAGCCAGGTGGTGCCGTGTTCAAACGAGCCTTGATTGTTAGATCGAACTGACTAGGGAGCAAATGAATGATAACATATATATGTTTTCTTAGCTCATGAAGACTGGTTGAATTAGTAACAGGAAATGTACAGGTCGGTGCGTCTGAAATTTCACATCCATAATAAACATTTATTATCACTTGAGACATTATCTGAACAAAAAAAAATTCACAATCAATAATCGATATCATTTTCAATTTTACAACCTAAAATATGATCGTCATTGAAAAAATAAACTTACTACAATTACTTATACTACAAAAAGAAAAAATTATACATAAACCATTTATTTATACTACAATTACTACATAAACCATAAATAAATAATCCAAAAATTACTACATTCATCTACACTAAAAAAATCTACATGCATATACACTAAAAAAACTACATGTACATAAACCATGCATCTACATAAAATGTGCAAATAAATTAATCATCCAACAATTACTACATGCATACTAAAAAAACCTACATGCAAATAAATTACTACATAAACTATTTTTTTATACTACAATTACAACATAAACCATTTATACTAATAAAAAAAATACACATAAACTATTTATACTACAAAAAAGAAAAAATTATACATAAACCATTTATTTATACTACAATTACTACATAAACCAAATATACTACATAAACAATTTATTCTACTCATTTATTCATAATTGCAGATTATTTATCAAAAATAAAAGAATCAAATACATACCTAACGAAATTTGTAGATCTGAAGCTCTTTTTGCCGAATTTTTTATTAATATCCAAATTTAATATTAAATTTCAAAAAATAACCGGGTCAGTAACGTTTTTCGAAATGTACCCTTTCCGGAAAATTTTTTTCCGGAAACAGAGGCTGTTTCCGGAAAATTTTTTTACGGAAACGGTAGCTACTTCCGGAAAAAAATTTTCCGGAAATAGGATTTTTTTTTTTTTTTTTTTTCTTTTTTTCCGTAAACATTTTATATGGAAATAGGAATTTTTTTTTTTTTTTTTTTTTTTTTTTCCGAAAATTTTTTTTATAGGAATTTTTTTTTTTTTTTCAGTTTTTATTTATAATTTATTTATTTTTTGTATTTAAGTATTACAAATATTTAATATAGTTTTTTAAAAAATAGATGGAATACTATACAATTTGATTTATTCGAAGGACTGCTACAAATAATCCGGATCAACATTTTTCATGCCGGATTTTTTACGGCCGTAAAAAAAAATAATATAATATAATATATGCATATGTATATGTATATATAATATAATATATGTATATATATGTATATATAATATAATATATATGAAAATGAAGATATAAAATATGAGGTATGATGAGGTATAAAAAATATGAGGTGTTGGAACCCTCGTTTAGTGCCTCAAAAATTCAGTTGAATTTTTCGTTCAACGGTAGGCATTCAACGATCGGTATTTTCAAAGTTTTCAAAGTCCAAACAGTCGATCCAAACCGTTCAACATGATGGATATTTTAAAATGTGCTTGCAGATCAAATTTTACATTTTTCTAATTTTTTTTACTATTTATTAAGATGGGTACAAAAATTCAATGGTCTGAATATAGATAGCGATTTTGTTAAATACTTAATAAATAGTAAAAAAATTCAAAAAAATATAAAATTTGATATGCAAGCACATTTTAACATATATATTATATTATATATACCTATACATATACATATACATATGCATATATTATATTATATTTTTTTTTTTTACGGTCATAAAAAATCCGGCATGAAAAATGTTGATCCGGATTATTTGTAGCAGTCCTTCGAATAAATCAAATTATATAGTATTCCATCTATTTTTTAAAAAACTATATTAAATATTTGTAATACTTAAATACAAAAAATAAATAAATTATAAATAAAAACTGAAAAATAAAAAAAAATTCCTATAAAAAAAATTTTCGGAAAAAAAAAATTCCTAAAAAAAAAAAAAAAAAAAAAAAAAAAATTCCTATTTCCGTATAAAATTTTTACGGAAAAAAAAAAAAAAAAAAAAAAAAAAATCCTATTTCCGGAAGTAGCTACCGTTTCCGTAAAAAAATTTTCCGGAAACAGCCTCTGTTTCCGGAAAATTTTTTTCCGGAAAGGGTACATTTCGAAAAACGTTACTGACCCGGTTATTTTTTGAAATTTAATATTAAATTTGGATATTAATAAAAAATTCGGCTCTTTTTGTTCCTCTTTCAAAAATATACAAACTTACTTAATTACAAAAAAATAAACACACTAATTATGAGAGTACAAAAAAAAAAATTAGCTGAAGAAAGGAAGAAAGAAAAAAGAGAGAAGATGAAAAAAATGGAGATGCACTAACTCGACGAGGAAGAAGCAAGAGGTAACCGTGCCAAAAAAACAAATGGGGACCGGGCCGTGGGGTTCCCACGGTCTTGAGATATCATTTAAACCGGACCGTTACCACAAAGACCGGACTGTTCCCACGGTCTTGATTTCAATTTGGTTGGACCGTGGGATGCACACGGTCTTGAGAATCCAATTCCTAAGACCGTTGGATGCACACGGTCTTGAATTTCATTTCGGATCTTCTGTGGCAATTTTCGTGCAAGTGTGGACAAATCAAAAAAAAAAAAACAAAAATTCGCAAGACCGTGAGAAGCACACGGTCTGGAAAAAAAAAATGCCAGACCGTGACGTTCCCACGGTTCTTATGGTTTTTGAAAAAAAAGTTGTAATCATATTGGTTCCCTAAGAATCCATTTTTTAATTATGGTTTATGAAAAAAATTCAATTATCACGTTCGTTGGTACGTCCATACGTTCGATCGGTACGTCCGTACTTGCATGAACAAAAACAGTGGAAGAAAAGGGTTGGGTTTCTGTCCGAAGGCATTTGGACAGGAGTTCAGTCCAAAGTGTTTCTAAGCCGCTAGATTATATCTCATCAGAACTGATTCAATTAATGCTAACAACGCTAGTCTCTCTCCGTTAAGGAAAAAAAAAGCACGATTCTTCTTTCTTTTTTCTTAGAAAAACTATTTTACTCTGTTTCGTGCCTCCATTGCAAAATCAGTTCCATCCTTTCTAAAAGGAGAGCACCGCTCTATCTCATTTGTCCTCATAAAATCCATCATTATTCTCTCAACTAGGCCGACTGGTGCCTCCACTAGAGAAACCCTCTCCTATCAATGGCTAGCAGCAGGATGCCACGTAGAAGGCTCTGCTCGACACGGCCTCTGCGGAGGCGGGTTAATGAAACCACTTGGCAAACATGTTTTGACCGGTCCAAATAATTAAACAATCCTACAAAGAAATCAAACTGACCGTGTATGGTTTTTTCGATTTCCAGGTCTATTTTTTCTCGTCAATGTATTCCCAAATAATGGAGAAGGAAAGGATATCAGTTTTATTTTGATTTCAAGCACTTGAGATCCTCTCCTTCAGTGATTGATCAACGCCAATTCTGGATCAATTGGGAACCATGGCAAAAATAAACTAACTCTCGGTAGAAGATTATCATATTACCTCGAAGTCGCTTTAATATTGTAAAAATTCAGCAACATTGAGCATGATAATGATATCTGGTTTGTCAAAGGGAGAGCAAGCTCATTATTTGCCACTCGCCAGCTATGATATATCTTGAAATGGTCTCCTCGATTCAAGAATATAGCATTGACTATTGCTTCAAAGTTTTATTAGGATTTTGATGAAGTGTAATTTTTAAGACCCTATACGGATAATTTGCATAAAACTCATTGGAGAAAAAATTGACAGTGGAAGAAATATTCACACTCGTTGATTCTTCGATTTAATTTCAACCGTGGAAAGAAAAATGGTTTCCTTTCTTGACTAACCGAGATAAAAAAGAAAGGACGTCATTTCCATATATTATTTGTTTAACGGAAAATATGATCTAAACGGAGAAAAACTTAAATTAGTTACCATTAATTTAATCAGTTATGATGAGATATGATCTAGCGGTTTAGAAACGCTTTGGACTGAACTCCTGTCCAAATGGGTTCGGACATAAACCCAACTCGGAAGAAAAACACGAAAATGGAAAAAAAAATTTGATTTACAAAATGCAAAATTGGAATTTTTTTGATAAACCATAATTAAGAAAATGATTTTTACTAATCCAGCATGATTGATTTTTTTTTTTAAAAACCACAAAGACCGGGAGGCTCCTCCGGTCTCACCAATTTCCTTTCCTCAAGACCGGGAGGTTCCTCCGGTTTTACCAATTTCTCACTTTTTCTTAGTTGTCGGTGCGGCAGACTATGTAGCGGTTCACTTTTTTCCTTTTCACTTTTTCCTTTTCAAGACTTTACATTATTCTACAATTACACTAAAAAAATCTAAATTATACTCAAAAAATAAATCATTCAACAACATGCATGTACGCTAAATAATTATACAATTAATAGTTACGCTATATAAACTTAAATTACACTAGAAAAATAAATATGAATTACTACAAATTACTAAAAAAATCATTTATACTACAATTACTACATGAACCATTTATTTATACTACATGCAAATTACATACAAATAAATTAGTGCATGCAAATAAATTACTACATAAACCATTTATTTATACTACAATTGCTACATAAACCATTCATACAACTATACACATAAACTATTTTGTTATACTAATTGCAAATAAATTACTACATAAATCAATTTTTATACTACAATTACAACATAAATCATTTTTTTACACTACAAACTACAGAATAATTTATACTACTAAAAAAAAATACACATTAACCATTTATTTATATTACATGCAAATAAATTACTACATAAACTATTTATTCTAACTATGTATTCATAATTTCAGATTATTTATTAAAAATAAAATAATTAAACACATACCGAACAAAACTTGTAGATCTGAAGCTTTTCTTGTTCTTCTTTCAAAAATACACAAATCTATATAATTAGAATTAAAATTACATTAATTTGAAGAGTTCAAAAAAAAAAATGGTGAAAATTGGCAAAATAAAATATCTCAGATCCAGTGCAATATCTGACCGTGTACAATGAGATCTGAGTTTGTCCATTTTAATATGGCATGAATCTCGAAACTGACCCCCTACATTCCAAATAGACTTCGAACAATAGGGGAATACTCACTCCTTAATCCATCGATCCAACAACATTATATATTGGGCTCCGGCGAGTAGCTGTTCTCTCGGAGATGGCGTCCCATGGAGCACCAAGGCAAAAGCAGGCAAAAGAAGGCGAATGGCAAACCGTCACCTACCGGAAACACTCCACCAACAGTCAGCCATCCTCTCCACCAGCCTTAACCAACTCCTTCATCCCCTATCACACTCAGCCGTCCTATGCAGAGATTCTCAGACGCAACACACCCCCCACCACCAACCCAAGGACCAACCAAAACCCCTCTCCACAAACTTCAAACCCCTCCTCTCCCCGAACACCAACCAGTGCTTCCTACTATGTCTCCCCACACAGTCCATCACGCCTTCGTTTTCCTCCCTCCTCTCACTTCCCGGAGTGGAAGGGAAGGTGCTTCCGATGCTGCCGAGCAGGGCACACGGCAGCCAAGTGCAGGAACCCCAAGAGGTGAGGCAAGTGTTGGGGGGAAGGTCACATAGGCTCCAAGTGCAGTCTTAGCATCCAGTCATATGTCATATCACCTCCTCAACAGCCACCGTCACCGGCCAAGGCTGAACCAGACTTCCAGGACCTACTCAATGCTCCCCGGAAACATTTCCCGGATGGAAGGCCCGCTAAGCTGCTCTGTTTTGTTAACAGAGACGCCCAATACCATGAGGAGGTTGCCAAGTTGGAGGGAGCGGTAGTCATGTACAACCCGGAATTGGAAGTCGACCTCTCCATAGAGGATGTAGCTCACTATGCAGAGAAAACGGGTCTGGTCCGAGCAAATGAGCTCTCCATTGGCATCATGACAAGGTCTAGGTACATCATTCTGTTGCCACACGACTTGGCAGCAGAGACCTTCATCAAGGCGGTTCCAAGATCAGTTTGGGAAGAAGGATTCTCTTTCTCCCGATGGAGCCCCTTAGAGGATGCAGTGGTTGATAATCCATGCTTCAAAGTCCTGGTCGATTTCATCGGAGTATCCCTTGACCTCTATAGAGAAAAAGAGGTCATACGAGCTACTAGCCTCTTTGGCACATATCTCGGTAGAGTGCCACAATCCACCCCGGGAGACGTGGCTGTGTGGACGGTAGCAGCGGCAACAACAGATTTAGCCCTAATACCACACAAAATAGGATACAAGGTAGGCGGCAGAGAGCTAGAGGTGGAACTAAAGCCAAGAACCTGGATTCACAGTCCGCTATACAAAGCCGGGGAAATTGCTAAACCTAGGGAAAAGTTTGGACCTCCACCGCCGAAAGTTGAGGAGGAGGTATCTTTGCCGAAGAGTATTTTGCAAGACCTTTGCAAGGGCCGTGACCTATCCTCACTTCCGCCGACAATCAGGGAATGACTTGTCGATGTACGCACCAAGGAGGTGGAAAAAACCATGGCGGGGGTACAGATTCTAAGAATAACAGCCACACAAGATCCGGAGAGCCCTGGAATGTCTGCTGCAAGGGACAATCTGTCCGTGCAGAGAGAGCAGTCGCCAGATCAGGGTACACCGGACCCAATGAGTAATGAGGTTGTGTGCGCAACTGAGGCGGGTCATGAAAATGACCAAGGTGACTCACCACATATCCAGACGGCACAGCTTGGCGATCAGGAGACAAATGAAGAGCAACATGGGCCATCTGGCATCTTGGAATCAACACCCCCAGCAATAATAGAGCAACACGTAGACAACCGGATAAACGAAGATGATTCTCTGAGCACTCAAGACAAAGTTGTAGGGAATGGAAACTTCTCTGATGTGCCTCAGAGTGAGGAAAGGCCAAATGCAACGGTCCAAAATGAAGGGATATGCCCTCTTCGCCTAGCAACACGTGCCTTGGCACAACCTCCAAGGCGAGATCCCAAGAAAGCTGTGGAGGTGCCACGTGTGTCTGTTCGACAAAAGAGAAAGCATGGGAAGGCCTAACAGCTAACCCAAGGAGAATCATCTAGAAAACCGCAGCGAAGAAGTGGGCCGGCCCAGGTACTCAAAACAAGTGACGGCCTGTTTGAAGTGCAGGTAGAATATGACCATGTAGCAGGCCTAGCAATGACTTCGGGTTTTAAGACAGCCCAGATCATACAGGCACTTGAGGAGGATAACAGAGACAGAAGGGCCCAGCAACTCAACAATCTCACTAATGATCAGGACCAGGGCGAAAGGATTTCTTATTTCGAACTGGACTCAGCGGACGAGCTTAACTCCGATTGGGAGTAAGCGGGTTGTAGAAGGAAGGAAGAGGATTAAGGGGTGTTTTTATATTAAATGAATCTTACAAAATTTAAAATACTCTCTTGGAATGTTAGGGGTTTGGGTAATTTGGACAAACGCTTAGTAGTTCGGAACGTTATTAGATCATCCCGTTGTGATGTAGCATGCTTACAGGAGTCCAAATTAAATACATTGGATTTCAACTATGTTGTTACGGTGTTGCCTTCTTATTTTCAGAGAAACTGTGCGTATTTGAATGCGATGGGCTCGGCTGGCGGATGTATCATTGCATGGAAGAATGGTTACACACTATTGTCCTCCTGGGCCACGGCCCACACAATCTCGGCCTTGCTGAAGCAGCAGGCAACGGGCCAGGAATTCCTTGTGACAACAGTGTACGGACCCAGTGCAGAAGAGCAAAAATTGGCATTTATTGAGGAGCTAAGAAGATTGAATGACTTGGTTACAGTACCCTGGTTGCTAACGGGGGACTTTAATCTGGTAAGGTCGCTGGTGGATAGATCGGGGGAGATGAGGGGATTTGGTCTAATGTGTAATTTCAATGATTTAATCAGTGAATTAGCATTGATGGAATTTCCTCTGCATAATAGGTTTTTTACTTGGTCAAGTAAACGGCCTGCCCCATCTTTTTCCAAATTAGACAGAATTTTCACATCTACAGAATGGTCCTTACATTTTCCCAAAATCACCCTAAGTGCAATGAAAGTCATAGTTTCTGATCACTCCCCTTTACTTCTTCATTGCCAACACCTACAATCTACAAGGAGACCATACCGTATAGAGAAGTTTTGGCTGAATTTTCCTCAAGTACAGGACTGCATCAGGAAAATTTGGTCCTCAAATGAAGATCAGACAGTGCGGGACTTCCAACAGAGAATTGACTCAAGTGGTGGTGGAAGGCGTATACGGAACCAGAAAGCCTTTGGAGCATCACCATAAGGCCAATTAGAGGACTCAGTTTGTCACCTCTTATCTGGAAAACAACAGGGTCTTTCTTTTGGAATTACCTCATCAAGATCAAGCACATTTTTCACTGGTGTGCAATTTGGGAAGTGGGGGACGGCCGCTCAATCGCGTACTGGTTTGACACATGGGCAGAGGAGCCATTGAGAGCATACAAAGATGGCCTTCCCAGGCCAAGATCGCAACGAATGTCTCTGCGAGAGGCAGCTATGTCACAATCCCAGCGACCTCATACATTCGAACTGGAGTCGCTAAACTTTACAGGTCAACAAGATCTGTTGATTTGGTGATGGGGGATGCAGGGGGTATATTCGGCAACCTCGATTTATAGAGTGATGGTTTTCGGTGGCCTAACCAGATGGAATTTTATGGAGGTTTGGCATGCCAGAGCACCATCGAAGGTTAAGTTTTTCACCTACTTGATGCTGCAAGAAAGAACATTAACGCGTGATGTGTTGGCAAGAAGGGGTATCCCTTGTCAGTTACAATGTGAAATGTGCCGACAGGGACAACAGGAGACGGGCCTGCACCTAATGTACACATGTACATATGCAGATCAAGTTTGGAGAACAATTGAAGGGAAGAGGGGTATTAAAATGAGACAAGGCTCCACTTCGATACAAGAGACATGGTCCCAATCTTGGAATATAGTAAGAAGTCAGGGGCTTCTAAGTAAAAGCGAATGGGTGGTAAGGAAGATGGCGGTGCTGTGGGGGATATGGAGGCAACGAAATGAGCAGATTTTCAGAGGGAAATCACTGCCAAGCAATATTCTGGCAGAGAGAGTATGGGAAGAAGGAGAGTTGTGGCTCAAATGTTGTGGAGAGGGAAAGAAATAGTCTGAATAAATTACTTTAATGGGTGCTGAATGTAATAGTAGAATTACGAAGGATGTAATCAAAATTTTATTTTAATGCAACTACTGGTAGCTGCTACCAGTATTTCTAAAAAAATATATATATTGGGCTCCAACAGTGATAGCAAAATTGGGAGAGACCGGACCAGCCATCCGGTCCTGGATTAAAATAAATATTGGGACCGGACCGGCCACTCGGTCTTGCAAAATATTGATCTTCTATGGCGCCCGAATTATAATGGATGGAAATTGGTTATAATTATGGGAGACTGGAGGGCTCCTCCGGTCTTGAGAAAAATAAAATGTTGAGACCGGAGGAGCCTCCCGGTCCTTCTATTTTTTTTTTTAAAAACAGCAATCATACTGGATCAGTAAAAATCATTTTCTTAATTATGGTTTATCAAAAAAATTCGCAAAATTGCTGTGCTTCTCTGTTGGAGAGAGCAGAGCGACTGCACACCTACTTTGGCGATAATCAGTAATCTGACATTGAATTTGACTTCTTACATTTCGCCGTCTTTGTTGATCTCTCTTTATTATTGTCATTTATGTGCTTGATAGTCAGGGGTGCAAACGGGTTGGATATTATCCAATCGTATCGAGTGACACAGCTAGAATTTGAGTCAGGGGTGGGCAAAAAAATTCAGATTACCGGATCAGTGGGCAAAATTAACTTATATATTTTAATTATTTTAATCAATCTCATCAAATTCTAAATCAGATTTAAACAGAAATCCAGATAAACATTAACACTCAATAATTTTAGTCAATTACCGATCGCAATTTGCAATTTAATTCATTCAATTGGATTGCAGTATTAAATTGTCTTTTTTTTTAAAGTTTGGTAGATGCTGTAGTATTGAATTGTCAAATGACAGAAATGGACAATCTAATTTCCAGGAGTAGGCATGCCAACATATTTATACTACTTCATACTTGATTTTGAAATTCCAGGGGTAGGCAATTGCCTACCCCTATTATATGGTGGCTCCGCCACTGATCGTATCTGCATCCATATCCGAAAATTAGATACGGATATCTGATATCCGAATATCCGTGTGGATAAGGATACGGATATGGTTTTGAATTTTAATTATCCGTATCCGAATAGTAGATATATACCATATAGTTTATCATAAATTATGAAAATATTTATATATATATATATATATCTACGGATATTCAATATTCGATCCATATCCGTATCCAAAAATTAAAAGCAGATACGGATATGGTTTTACCACTATCCGATACGTTTGCACACCTCATAGATGCGTTGGAAACGGAGCCATTTATTTGAGATAACCAAACTTTGCCGTGCAGGGAAGAGCAAATTCTGAATACCAAGGTATAGTAATTAGAAACTGTGCTGACATGCTGGTAAACAAATATAGATAGTCTGCTGCACATCAGCAGGTCACGGGTACTTGATCGCGTTATATATATTCAATGCTTATCAGGAAAATATATTTTTTATAGTCCTTGTCTAAATATGATATATGGATTTGAAGAAAACCACCAAAATATACCAATTTCTGTTACAATTTGCACCAAACAAATAATCTACGAGCACACTTATTTTTTAACTTCATATCAGCAAGTTATTGACCACGTCAACGGTGTTGGAACACTTGGAAGTGTCCTATAGGGTAAAAATTGTTTGGGCTGAATTTAATAGTTAAATTTTTGAATTAATTATGGATTTAAATTTATTGGACAGAATAATTTATGTGCTGGATTTTCTGAATAGGTTTATCTGATCATAGATACATTTGAAATAGTGTGATTGATCGAAGTGGTGCATCTGGTCCCCTTTCTTTATAAATATTCAGTGGATAGTTCAATTTCGGCCATTTATTCTGTTTGTACCATTTCAGAACTACTATACAAAAGTTTTGGAGGCTCGTGTACCTTGTGTTGATTTATTCTGTTTGTACCATCTGGTCGACTACACCATTTTCTATGTCGGGCAACCAAAAAATTGGTTGCAATAGGCATAAATTGGTTGCAATAAAATAATTTTACAACAAAGAAAATTGGTTGCCGGTGGTTGCAATATCTCTTGTTGCAATATATTCACAACCAATTGTTTGGTTGCAATATTTTTTTTTTTTGTTGCAACCATAATTTGGTTGCAAGAACGGCGTAGCAATAAGGTATTGCAACAAAATAAATGGTTGCTATTGTGCATGTAACACAATCAAAAAATGATAGCAATAAGATAGTTTATCGCAACGAAATTCATGGTTATAACATATGCAATTCTTGCAATCAAATTTTAGCTGCATGAGTTACGTAGCAATAACCTATTGCAACCAAATAAACAGTTGCTACTATGCATTTAACACAACCGAAAAATAGTAGCAATAAGATAGTGTATCACAACTAAATCAATGGTTGCAACTTGTGTAATTCTTGCAACTAAATTCTAGTTGCATGAAATGCGTGACAATAATATATTGCAACCAAATAAACGGTTGCTAATGTGCATTTAACACAACTGAAAAATAGTAGCAATAAGATAGTGTATCACAACAAAATTCATGGTTGTAATTCGTATAATTTTTGCAACCAAATTTTAGTTACATGAAATGTCTAGAGAAAATCTATTGCAACCAAATACATGGTTGCTACTATGCAATTTATTTTGATCAATATTTTGTTACGATTAGTACGTCATTCGATTCATTTAATATAAATGAATATTCTCGATTTATAACACAAATTGTAAATATAATATAAAATAAAAACAGATAAATTCGAAAATGAATTTCATTAAACATATATATATCAGATAATTTACATTGATAATAATAAAATAAAACTACAATGTTATTTATAGATAAAAGAAAAAAAATGGATTGAGACATTATGGAGCCCAAGAAAAAGGAAAATATGAAATGAATCTAAAAAATTAGAAAATATTCATGAACAGAAAATTTGCTTGCTTTGCCTCTTATCCAATTTGAGTGTGGTTCATCTCATCTCCAGACTCCATACCAGTGTCACGGTTAGATTCGGAAAAGCAGCAAATTCATATCCGTACCTCTGAGGCTCTGACCAGTTGTGTTATCAGAACCGTACCAGTGATACTGGAAGTCGTACCCGACATTGGCTCGCACCCAAATCCTTACCAGTAGTCATCCTTCCCGGAGATATTCATAAGTGGATACATCAGACACATCTGCACAAATTAAATTATGTTAACTATATAAACTCATTTCAAATTAACTTAAAGAAATATTGTATTGTTTTAAATACCTTGTTTTGCATGTAATGACATATAATATTTTTTTAACACAATATAAAACCAAAATTAACTTGTTTAAAAAAATCAAACCTATCACATATATGCACGAGGCCCACTTTTGCAAGAAATTTAGACGAGATTGGGATCTCCTAATCTGTAAAAACATATACCACATTAGAATAACAAATAGAAATATGAAAAACAATTTGGAGAAAATTCTACAGCCCTTATTATGACAGATGTTACTTAAGGGCAGGGAGGTTGTTGTGTTTTCTCTAAACCAGTGATAAATAATGAAATTAAGAAAGAAATATCCGGAATTGATGAGAAAAAAATCTCTCTGAACTTGAACTTAAAAAGAAACCTTTGTAAGTGGGGAAAGAAGATTTTAGGGAGATTGATGGAGCGAGAGGGCCATCCGTTGATATATTTCTTACCATTTAATTTCTCCAGGCGACTTGTTAAATTTGCAACAATTTTAAATGCACTTTTTAAATATTGTACCAACCTGGCGCATTTCCAGATGCAATAAAATGGAAAGATGTTTCTGGATGGGTTAAATGAATTTAATGGAAAGATCGATGTACCAACCTGGCGCATTGCCAATTCATGAAAATATTTAATCACGTCTTTAATATTATTATAAATATATTTTATACAATAATTTAATAAATATATTAGATATATGAAATTAATAAGACTTAGTTCAATATTAAAACCACATGAATATATTATATCTCATAAACCACATAAATAGGCTGCAGTTTTATTAAAACGGTGCTACATCATTGCTAGACAATATTATGAGGTTATGGTACTTTGCAATGTGTGGATCATTTTGTGCAATGAATTAATATTTACGTTTTCAAAGTTCAAATAGTTGATCTGAATCACTTAACACTATTATCCTATGAAAATATACTTGGAGATCAAATTTTATATTTTTTGGAAACATTTTACAATTTTTTGAAGTAGGTATAAAATCACTACTTTCAGATGGTCCAAAATTTTTAGATCAAGTGATTTTCTAATTGTCTCAAAAAATAGTAAAATAATTTTCAAAAAATATAAAATTTCTCCAAGTATATTTTCATATGATAATAATGTTGAGCAGTTCAGATCAACTATTTGAACTTTGAAGATTGATATATATATATATATATATGAGTCCAATGTACATAACGATCTGTGAATTGCGGAGTACAATAGCCTCACTCATCATGTGAAATAGCCTCACTCATCATGTGATTATTGATATCCAAGCTTACAAAATCAACCGTCTATACAAACATTTTGATGAATTTAAAATTAAACCATACTAGTTTAAACATTAAATTTAACAATGCAAGTATAATTTATATAAAAAATGTATCATACCTATAAATAAATGGGTTGCGTTGTATTTCGTTTGTTGACCAACATTGAATTAAATAAGACTTGGTTCATATTTAGTTGTTGTTGTATTATCAACTATGTATATTTAAGTGTCGAATTAGTTGAAAATTTAATTAGCAAGTTAGGTATATTTCGAACACAATATAATATAGTATTTACTTATAAATATTACTAAATTTGATTTTATAGATACTGATAATATTGTCAAAAAAACATTTGATATATAAATATTACTAAATTTGATACTGATTTTTATAAATATTCTTAAAAACACAATATTATTGTTGATATAGTTTTTAATTATAAATGTTACTAAAGTGGATTCTAAATATCTCTTTAAATTTTTACGTACTGACACAATATTTTTGACATATAAATAATCTTAAACATATTGATTATTCTGTCAAATGTAGTTTTATAAATAACATTACTAAGTTTGATTCTAAATATATCTTTAAACCTTGTTTTTCGTACACTATAGAATTAATAACATTATCATCATATCAAACATAGCGTTTTATGGTTATAGAAACCTTTATAAATGAATTTAAAATTAAGCCCCACTAGTTAATTTAAGCCTAAAATTTTACATTGTAACTATAATTTATAATATAAAAAATATATATTATCTATAAATAAATGGGTTGTTTTGTATTTCGTTTCTTGACACACATCAAATAAGAATTAGTTCATATTTTATTGTTCGGAATAAGGTTTGATTCATATATTTTGTTGTCCACTAGTTTATAAATATAAAAACACTTAATGAATCTAGAAACCCTTATTGTTGTATTCCCAACTATGCATTTTATGAATTTACAACCCTTAATGTGTTTAAATTTTAGTCACATTAGTTTGAACTTACAATTTAACATTGTAAGTGTATATAATAAATGTATTATATCAAGTATAAGTAAGGGAACAATTTGGATCCGATATCTATCAGACTCAAATTTTAGTCCGATGAGTTGCGCGTATACATCCGATTCGTTTTAGAATATGTGAGTGTTACTTTAATATTTGTGCATGTCAACTTTAATATTCGTAGAAATCCTAAAAACTAATCAAACAAATGTGGAATTCATCAGACTCAAATTAATAAGTATAGGGAGCACAATATATAAGTCAATATTGTCAAATTAATAAGAATAGGTAGCACAATATATTAGTCAGTATTATGAAGTTGAATAAGACATAATTCATATGTTGTTGCTTACTAAGTAATTTAAATATTTTTCCAAAAACCTAAAAAATTATGATTATTGTGTTATCAGTTATAAAAATAAATTTATGCACTCGGTAAAAATAAATTTAACCTTACTAACATTGAATAATAATTTTCTGAGACCAAATTATTAGCTTGTACATATCATTTAATAATCACACTAATAGAAACATAGTATCCCCAAAAATTTCTTTCCAAACAGAGACAAATCACCTTGGCGCGAAGGAAATATATATTGGCGCGAAATAGATAAATTCACCTTCTATAATTTGAAGAACAAATCATACCGGGATATATGTCTTACCATAATTTAATCCTCCTTTATTATGCAAATTGGAGAATTATATAAAGGACCACTGATCTTTATCATTTTTGCCAAAATCACAAGTTAATTACGGGAATATTCTGAATGTAAGCTATCTAGCTTCTTTTTTTTCTTTTTCAATTTTTGTTGATACTTAAATATTGTGCTCCATTTTATCTTTGTTTATTATTTTTTTCATATTTTAATCCTCTTTAATTTGACAAATTGTAGAACTATATAGTCAATAGAGGACTAGTGATCTTTATAATTGCTGCCAAAATCAAGCAAGTTACGGAATATTCTGTATGTAAGCAAGTTACGGAATATTTATTTACATTTTGCACCGTTGGTGATGTTGTAAAATGAGAAGCTGTTAGTTTTATATTTATATTTTATTTACGTCGTTGTTGAAAAAAAGGTTAAAACCTACAGGCATCTTGAACCAAAAGAAAAAAAAAATAGCAACATGATACAAAAGCAATTTAATTTGTTATATGAATATAATGCTTAAAAGCTTGAGCGGTGCATTAAAAAAAAATGTGTGGTACATGATGAAATACTTGGACATGATAATTTTATTATGTGAAAACACTAGCTATACAAAAGCTGGAGCATAGCACAACAAAATGAAAATATATTAAGATTTGAACGCGCAATTTATTTTCAGCAACAAAATTTACGGTTGCAATAACAATTAATTTGGTAGCAAAAATATTTTTTCGGGCAACCAATAAAATTGGTTGCAATAGAATTAATGGGTTGCAATAAATAATATTTATTACAACCAATTAATTTTGTAGCAATATCTTTAACCTAATGCATCAAATATTTGTTTGGTTGCAATAATTTGTTGCAAAAAAGTCTATTTTGGTGTGCTATGCATAGCATAGAGTCTCTCCGTGCAACGGCTCGGATTTCGAGTTTTCAAAATTCTAACGGTCGATTCGAACCGTTCATCTTGTTCTTCATATTAATATGTATTTGGAGACCAAATTTTATATTTTTTGAAATTTTTTTACTATTTTCTTATATTTATTAAAAATCACTGTTTTTTTATGATTCAGATTTGCTGAAAACAGGGCTTTTGCTGCATATTTGACGTTCCAAATGATTGGTTGACCGGCTTTTGCTGCATAATTAAAAAATGATTGGTTGACCGGCTTTTGCTGCATAATTAGAAAATGATTGGTTGACCGGCTTTTGCTGCATATTTGACGTTCCAAATATTAACCACTGTCGGCATTAAATTTATTATACGCAAGCTGCTCAAGAACTAAAAAGATAAATCTCCTGAAATCTATCTATATTATTAATATCATCTATTCATTTGTAAACTTTTGATGTCATGCACACTCATCATTATGAAAAAGGGGTCAACTACTTTCGTGTGCATGTGGAATTGCGCTATATATGATCGGTGTTTGTAAAAAAAAAAGGGTCAACTACTTTTGTGTGCATGTGGAATTGCGCTATATATGATCCGTGTTTGTAAAAAAAAAGGGTCAACTATTTTTGTGTGCATGTGGAATTGCTTATTGCGCTATATATGATCGGTGTTTGTAAAGCCGACATTTTTATTAATATCCAATATAAAATAAAAATATATTAATTATGCTAAAGAATTATAATTTTCTTTTAAATGTCCAAACTGGCCATTTAGTGGCTGATTTCGAATTTTTATTCCAAACCGGCCACTAGATGATCGGTTTTAAAAAAGAAATTAAAATTTCCAAATCGGTTATACAGTGACTGGTTGGAAATTCTAACTTTTTTTTTAAGATTAAAAATTCAAAATTGTTTTAAATATTTGTTAGATTGCTTCTTTTGATGTATAATTAGCATAATTATAATCAAAGGTTTAAATAGCATTTATCGCGTCATAGCGGAATGGCTAAGCGCTATGCCCATATAGCACTGCTATAGTGCGAAATAGCATCAATAGCGCCATAGTTTTTATGGTTCGAAAACACTATAGCGTGCTATTTAGAACCTTAATTAAATGTGTAATTAACATAATTATACTAAAATACGCTAAATTACTTGAAATTATGTTAAATTATGCTAAATTACACTAATTATACTGAAATACGCTAAATTATGCTTAATTAGACCGATTTTGTGTCATCTTTCATACCGAGATTTTTATTTTTACCCAAAAAATAAATAATTTTATTATAAATAACCAAGTTTTTCGAAAATTTTTATTTCTACCCAAACCGCATATATTCTGTGCAGCCTGAATTAAAAATTCGGACCGTATAGAATATATGCGGTTCGAAAAAAAAAATTTTTTTTTTTTTGGATTTAAAAATTCGGACCGCCTAGAATATTTGCGGTCCGAAAATTTATTTATTTTTTTTTTTTTGCTTTTTTCAAATGGCCTAGGCAATTTTTGAGTGATAATATCTCACGATCTGTTTAGAGATTTTGGATGAAACTTCACAGTCTTGTTCTACGATGTCAAGACTACATGTCGGTCAATTTTCATGAATTTTGAAGATGTTTTCCTATGTTAACCAGGGATGCAAAGTTGGACTCAGAAGCACTCCATTAGCAGTTCCGGCAATTTTTGAGTGATGATATCTCACGATCTGTTCAGAGATTTTAAATAAAATTTCACAGACTTGTTCTACGATGTCAAGAATACATGTCGGTCAATTTTCATGAATTTTGAAAATGGTTTCCTATGTTAACCAGAGATGCAAAGTTGGACTCAGAAGCACTCCTTTAGCAGTTCGGGCAATTTTTGAGTGATGATGTCTCACGATCTGTTCAGAGATTTTAAATAAAACTTCACAGACTTGTTCTACAATGTCAAGACTACATGTCGGTCAATTTTCATGAATTTTGAAGATGGTTTCCTATGTTAACCAAGGATGCAAAGTTGGACTCAGAAACACTCATTTAGCAGTTCGGACAATTTTTGAGTAATGATATTTCACGATCTGTTCAGATATTTTAAATAAAACTTCACAGACTTGTTCTACGATGTCAAGAATACATGTCGGTCAATTTTCAAGAATACATATCGGTCAAGAATACAAGTCTGTGAAGTTTTATTTAAAATCTCTAAACAGATCGTGAGATATCATCACTCAAAAATTGCCCGAACTGCTAAAGGAGTGTTTCTAAGTCCAACTTTGCATCCCTGGTTAACATAGGAAACCATCTTCAAAATTCATGAAAATTGACCGACATGTAGTCTTGACATCGTAGAACAAGTCTGTGAAGTTTTATTTAAAATCTCTGAACAGATCGTGAGACATCATCACTCAAAAATTGCTCGAATTGCTAAAGGAGTGCTTCTGAGTCCAACTTTGCATCTCTGGTTAACATAGGAAACCATTTTCAAAATTCAAGAAAATTGACCGACATGTATTCTTGACATCATAGAACAAGTCTGTGAAATTTTATTTAAAATCTCTGAACAGATCGTGAGATATCATCACTCAAAAATTGCCCGAACTGCTAAAGGAGTGCTTCTGAGTCCAACTTTGCATCCCTGGTTAACATAGGAAAACATCTTCCAAATTCATGAAAATTGGCCGACATGTAGTCTTGACATCGTAGAACAAGTCTGTGAAGTTTTATTTAAAATCTCTGAACAGATCGTGAGACATCATCACTCAAAAATTGCCCGAACTGCTAAAGGAGTGCTTCTGAGTCCAACTTTGCATCTCTGGTTAACATAGGAAACCATTTTCAAAATTCATGAAAATTAACCGACATGTATTCTTGACATCGTAGAACAAGTCTGTGAAATTTTATTTAAAATATCTGAACAGATCATGAGATATCATCACTCAAAAATTGCCCGAACTGTTAAAGGAGTGCTTCTGAGTCCAACTTTGCATCCCTGGTTAACATAGGAAAACATCTTCCAAATTCATGAAAATTGGCCGACATGTAGTCTTGACATCGTAGAACAAGTCTGTGAAGTTTTATTTAAAATCTCTGAACAGATCGTGAGACATCATCACTCAAAAATTGCCCGAACTGCTAAAGGAGTGCTTCTGAGTCCAAATTTGCATCTCTGGTTAACATAGGAAACCATTTTCAAAATTCAAGAAAATTGACCGACATGTATTCTTGACATCGTAGAACAAGTCTGTGAAATTTTATTTAAAATCTCTGAACAGATCATGAGATATCATCACTCAAAAATTGCCCGAACTGCTAAAGGAGTGCTTCTGAGTCCAACTTTGCATCCCTGGTTAACATAGGAAAACATCTTCCAAATTCATGAAAATTGGCCGACATGTAGTCTTGACATCGTAGAACAAGTCTGTGAAGTTTTATTTAAAATCTCTGAACAGATCGTGAGACATCATCACTCAAAAATTGCCCGAACTGCTAAAGGAGTGCTTCTGAGTCCAACTTTGCATCTCTGGTTAACATAGGAAACCATTTTCAAAATTCAAGAAAATTGACCGACATGTATTCTTGACATCGTAGAACAAGTCTGTGAAATTTTATTTAAAATCTCTGAACAGATCGTGAGATATCATCACTCAAAAATTGCCCGAACTGCTAATGGAGTGCTTCTGAGTCCAACTTTGCATCCCTGGTTAACATAGGAAAACATCTTCAAAATTCATGAAAATTGACCGACATGTAGTCTTGACATCGTAGAACAAGACTGTGAAGTTTCATCCAAAATCTCTAAACAGATCGTGAGATATTATCACTCAAAAATTGCTTAGGCCATTTGAAAAAAGCAAAAAAAAAAAAATAAATAAATTTTCGGACCGCAAATATTCTACGCGGTCCGAATTTTTAAATCCAAAAAAAAAAAAAAAAAAATTTCGGACCGCATATATTCTATATGGTCCGAATTTTTAATTCGGGCCGCACAGAATATATGCGGTTTGGGTAGAAATAAAAATTTTCGAAAAACGTGGTTATTTATAATAAAATTATTTATTTTTTGGGTAAAAATAAAAATCTCGGTCTTTCATAAATTATAAAAAATAGTAAAAAAATTCCAAAAATAGCAAAAATTGACATTCTATAAGTTCATTATATAACTAATTTACACTTAGATTGAAAAATAGAAATGAAATCTTAATCGAAAACTTCACCGTCGTTTTTTGTCTTTCTCAGTAATGATATCGTCTCTCTTAGCATAATTCAGCATATTTTAACGTAATTTAACATATTTCAGTATAATTATGCTAATTACACATTATAATTATAATTAAGGTTGTAAATAATACTGACTCATTAATGGGTCTTATTTACAGCTTGGCTTGAATTGACAGACTCATTAATGGGTCTTATTTAGTATGAACATTTAGTTATCGTAAGATGCGTCTTACTTGATTATGTTGCTATGAAATATACTCGCTGTTTTAAAATTTTAATTGCAGTTATTATTTGAATTAAATAATTTAAAAAATATATGCTTTATTATTACAGAAATACATAATACGTATTGCAGAACGTACGATATTTGTTTTCAGTTCCCCGTAATTATTTATAAATAATCAGATGTATTTATAATTTATAAAATATTGAAAGGCAAAAAAAGCGTCTTTTGACATAGGCAAAAACAAAGAAAACGCGACATGAACAGTAATCTTTTATTGATATGTTCTGATTTTTACATCATGTATACAAGGGTATTTATAGACTAAACTACATGAATATTCCTATTAGCTGTTAGGTTATTTTATAATTTACTCCTACTAGCCGTTGGGCTTATTCCTAATTACAATTGTTAGATTTGTTATTTATTTACACCCTAAATACATAATTGAACTAGATATCAAACATAGCTAATTGACAGCTACAAGATAGATGCTAGCATATTTGTTGCCTAAACTAGCCTATAATGAATATTCTGAGGCTATTTCTCAACAGAACCTGACCAAAAATTTATTGAGCCGCTTAGCTGGATGCCTAAATGTGTAGGGACAAGCATATCTACAAAGAGAAAGAGGATGTTATATAATTAAATATATTTAATATACGTAATTTTCATTGGATGAAGGCTCGCCGTTTAGTTGGATGCTTAATTGGATAGTTAGATATGTCGGGACATGGGACAAGCAAATTGTCTGACAAGTATATCTACAAAGAGGTAAGTGATGTGACATTAATAATTGTGCAGTTGGAGTAATGTTGATTCTGACTATGCAAGCATATAATACAGGCACGCCTCTGCCAAAATTTAGCTTATTTCGACACAGTATTTGACTTCGGATGGCATCTAGCTAATGCAACATTGAATTGATTTTTTTTTTTTTTTTTTTGAAAATATGTGTTGGGGTCAAGTCACTCAATATATTTCAAACTTCTATGTATTAATATAAAGAATTTTCTCATTTTATGGGTTTCGAACTCATGACCTCTTACATAGGAGCCATGTGTCTTTGTCACTAGACTAAAGATAAGTTCTTGAATTTAATAAATAATTCAATTAGTCTCTTTGATTATTTTAGCTTTTTTTTTGGAAAAAAGGTTGACTAACCGTACATCTATATTTGTATTGAATTAAAAGATATAGTTACCACAGAAAAAACTACTCCAACTGGTACAATTCAGTATGAGTATACCTAATTATACCAATCTAATTAATTTAGCGAGTTAAATTAATCAATTCAAATCCCTCTTTAATTTATAGAGATCGAGACTTGGCCTAAACTACTTGGCAACTTGGTATTTATTGTGGCGATGTTGATCTTGTTGGGGTCGATGTAATAGTGCTTTACTGCTTTGTCATGATACCATAAAACACTTACAGATAAAGAGAAACGACAGAATCTTCTCTTATACAGAGAGATTTCCGCTGACATATATCATGATGCAAAATAATTCTTGAAACCGAATCGTCTGCCCCCCGGAGACAGGAAATTTCTGCCCCCAGAGTCTCTGCGGGGTGGGACCGGTTACTGTTTAAGGGTTTAACTATTATTACTGTTTTTAAATGGGCCCACCCGCAGAGACTCTGGGGGCAGGAATTTCTTGCCCCCCGGGGGGCAGACGATTCGGTCTCATAACTCTTCGTTATGTGACATTGTCGAGCTTAGGGTTTTTGCAAAATAACTCTTCATTATTCTTGCGTTTTTCTCTCTTTATTTTTTTAACTCTTGTAATTTGTAAACAACATATATAATTTTGTAAACACCCTATAAGTATATTAATTTTTTTTTGTTTAATGAAATATTAGTAAATTAGCAGTATGAGTATATAATAATTTAAATCTAATTAAATCTACAATATTAATTGTCTTCAAATATGTACCTTCGGAATATATCTTTAAATATGTACCTTCGGAAGAGTAGACTAGAAGGCATACAATCTTTAGAGAAATTATTTTTGTTATTTGAAGTAAAATCGTTTCAATGAAAACTGTCCATGCATCTACCATTGTTGTCACATGTAGGGGTGGCAAAAAAGCTTGTAGCTCATGGCTCGATCGTGATTTGTATCTGACTCGCTTGTTATTGGACCGAGCTGTTAATGAGCCATCTCGCCACTAGCTCGGTCCAGAATTAACGAGTTCAAGCTAGAGCCTAGCTTGCTCGCTAGCTCGCAAGGTAGCTTGGCTAGACATTAATTTGTGAATTTTTGTATATTTTATATTGTCTAGTTCGATTCAATTTGATCCAAAAAATTTGTATAATTTATTTTCTTCTTAAAACAAGATCCAATCAGATCCAGCAAGTCAATTCGTCAACTCGCGAGCTAGTTCGAATTGGCTTGTCACGAGTTCCAGCTCGCTCAGTTGTAGCTCGGTCCACAATTAACAAGCTAAATAAGGACCTAACTCGAACTGAACCAATTCGTTGCCACCCCAACTCACATGAGTGAACACTATACAAGATATCTATGAAAGAATGAGGAAACAAATCTGCTACGATCCAAAGGAACTGCAAATCTCTGTTATTCCATATTCAACTTTTTTATTTTTGGATTGCACAAATTTCAATAAAAGTGGTTCTTATGCACGAATTTCAAAATAAATAAAAGATTAAATTTTGAGTAACATGTCCCTGAAGCTCTTTTTGAATCACAACAGATTTATTTCCAAAGAATGAACCCTGCACAACTTTTTAACATGATTAACACATTTCTGAATATTTTATACTGAGTTATTGCACGTGACGAGCTTTATTGCTTGACGTGTCTGAGGTGGTTTTGCTCAATTACTTGTCTTCTTTTTTTTTTCTTTTTTTTCTTTTTTTGACATTAGCCCGTAGGCATGCTCAATTACTTGTCAGTAGATCTCGGAAGTTCAATACTTGGCCCCACGTTGTATGTAAAGTCTAACCAATATTTAAGAATGAGAGTTCACATAGGGGAGGATCCGCGTCTACGTCGGGAAAGTATCATTTGCGGAGTTTTTTCGTGCGGAGCTTTTAATCTGGTCCATTCATTTCGAATCGGACGGACTAGATCAGATCTTGTCCGAATTTTAAAAAAATTCAAAATTTAGTGAACCCTTAATCCAGTCCGTCCGATCCGAAATGAACGGACCAGATTAAAAGCTCCGCACAGAAAAACTCCGCAAAGGATACCGGCTAGATTTATTTTCAGTCTGAGCTCGCTTTAAGATTTGTTATAGGTTAAATAAACGATCTGTATTCAGTAATTAAATGTGCGGTACGTACCGAGTGATCCAAATTCGTAAAAGACTGCCCCTAGTTTGGGCCGCCATAAGTAAATGATCGTCGTTACCGTGGGCCGCACTTTATAATAACTGCTCGAGTGATTTTAGAAATATACTGAGTTTGGATTGGCCCTAAAAAGCCCGGCCCGTATAAAATAATATTTATTCGCATGTGTCAGGCAGTGAGGCAAAGAAGGCTTCAGGCAAAAATCAAACCTTCATTCCTTTATTTTTTATTTCTTAATTCCTATAGATTTAATTAGAATATTTTTCATTTTTAAATAAAAAATATTTGGCAAGCTGAATATCGTCTACAATCCTATCGGCATCCTCAACCTAACTTGATTGGAATTAAAATGAACACTTCAGATTAATCCGATAGATGGAAAATTATTTTTTTAATGACGTCAATAGAAAAAAAATTAATACGCTATATTAGCGGTGAAAAAATAAAGCTATATGTCATTTTTTTGTCAAAAATAAATAAAAATGTCATATTAGATCCTATGATTCAAATTTTTCGAATTCAAATCTGCTGCTCCTTTTCTCTCTTTTCTTGAGAAAAAGAGCATCCTCCTATTCTTTCATTCGAGTCGTTCAAAATCGATCATACGGCTTCAATTACATCTAATTTGTTTTAATAAATTATATTAATATAAAAGAAAAAAAAAATAATTGAAGCCCGTGTGATTCATTTTGAACGGCTCAAATGGAAAAATAGGAGATGCTCCTTTGAGAGAAAAGGAGTGCAACAGGATCAGCGCTTGAGGCCCAATACATGACGTGACGGGCTTAGATGGTATGGTCAAATATAAATTAAATGATTCCCTTTTTTATTTTCAATTTTTTATTGTTAGTATGACCGCATGATGAGGTGCTCTGAAAATGGTTTGGCTTTATCTAGGCATTTTCCAGCAAGCGTTATTTTATTCAGTCAAAGAAAAAAATAATGAAATAAAAAGGTGTGAGAGGGGAGGAGATGTAACTGAGCTTTTTTTTTTTTTTTTTTTTGAAAACTTGGTAAACTGAGCTTTTGCATAATTGCATCCTGCAGCTGGAGAATCCAGCCGGCACTTATTAATTTCATAAAAGAAAAGAAAATGTTATACGTCGCCCAAAACAGCCCTAGAAACCGGAAACAGTAACAAGAAAAAAAAATGTGTTTTGAGATTTGTGCCAAGTTAAAATTTCCAATCTTGAATCGTCCAATTGAACTGTACTCAGTCAGGTAATCTGAGGGGATGTGAATTCCACTTAAAAACACACATAGAGGGAAAAAAAAAGAGGATAAAAGATAAAAGGTAAAATTAAAAAAGAACCCTGAACTTGCATCTCATATATATATATATATATATATATATATATATATATATATATATATATATATATATATATATTTTATTTTGTTAAACTGTGCCGTATATTTTATATTGTGAAAAAGTGATTGATGTTAAAATAAATGATACAATAAATGATATTTTGATAAGTGTAGTATAAGATATTTAAGCAAAGTAAGAGGACATAAAATTAAACTTAAGCGACCACACCACACCACGTCATCGTTAGTTTTTATTGAGACCATTCGAGAAAGCGTGTAGGATCACTAGTTAAGAAAGATGCTCCCTTGCTAATTAATATCTCGTCTTACTCTATTTGTTTTATTTATTTTTTACGAGAGCTTGCACACAGAGAAACATCAATTACTCTTATAATAAATTAATGGAGCACAATTAACCCGTGAAAGGGTTGGACTGAGAGACGAGGAAGCGACGAGCGTGCAATTCTTTTCTTCCCTCCTTCGATCGGAGGAATTTCAGAGGTTACGGAAAGATAACCTTGTTTGCAAATACAAGTATATAGCGTACCGGAAAGGCATTGCCTTCCAGCTATTGCCATGGAGAAGAAACGAATAACCGATGATCTGGAACCGGGACCCACCCCTTCTCCCAAAGCAGTTGATCGGTTTGGTTTCTTTAAGCAAGAACAAAGCAACTCTCCTGAAGGCATCACGAAAAGTCGATCTACTCGCGAGAAGGAGAAGTATGAGTTTCTGTTGTATTTTATCCCGTTTTATGCACACCTTTCTTCTTTATATACTTATAATGCTGGTATTTTTCTATTCTTGGGGTAAAATTGCAATTAAAACATATTCTTACAATGTGTGCTTGCTTCCTTGGTGTAGTTTCCATCTTAAGAGTATTGGAATTTGGATCCCATAAACAAAATGGTAAACAGAAAAAATAAATATTCATTTGCCAGTTTTCAAAGTTTGTCCCTTTTCTACTCTATCGAATCAGCATCACGGATTGTCAAGTTTTGTAGGATTATTAGTCAACAGCAAAATAGATATTTGGGGCTATCCTTCTTCCATTCCTTGAAAAATCAATCTTTTTTTTTTCAATTTCATTATTTAGTTTTGTAAAATTACACAGCAAGGCAGTGTATTACACAAAAATGATGTTAATTTCACTTGGATGACTGCAGAGAAGAGAGACGAATAAGGAAATGGAGAAAGATGATAGGTGTTGGAGGCAGTGACTGGTCGCATTAT
This sequence comes from Carex rostrata, assembly GCF_964058835.1. Taxonomy (NCBI): domain Eukaryota; kingdom Viridiplantae; phylum Streptophyta; class Magnoliopsida; order Poales; family Cyperaceae; genus Carex; species Carex rostrata. The sequence goes on along the minus strand of NC_135925.1, from coordinate 12,121,697 downwards.
GAGAAGAGAAATCCTCAGGTGGTTAAGAGACGAATCAGAAAAGGAATCCCCGATTGCTTGAGAGGGCTTGTCTGGCAGCTGATTTCTGGCAGCCGAGAACTTTTGCTTATGAACCCTGGTGTCTATGAGGTACTAAAAGAGGAATAATGTCATTTGTGTCCCTACAAGATATCATAATGTCATGTGTTAATTATACCCCAACAAAAAAGAGGGAACATGCATATGCAGCTGTTTTAAAAATAATGCAAAGTATGGCAATTGTACCTCCTGAACTTTCTTCAAAATATAACTGCATTATTTGCATTCCTTTCTCATCTACTTGAAAAAAAATTAATACAATATTAAGGTAGTTTTGGTGTCTTTTGAAGTGTGATTAGGTTGGCAGAGGGTATATATAATGTCCTACAGGCCTATATGTGTTTCTCTCTTTTTCTTTTTTTCTTTTTTTGAGGCAAACTTTATAAGTTTGCCTAGTTTCACATGAAATTGCCTAAGATGATAAAATGCATTATGTCCACATAAAATCTTCTTTCTTTATTACATTTTCTAGATGTATAGTTTGTATAGCAGATATATGCATTTTGAATCTTAATTTCTTCTTTTCCTTATTTTCCCCCATCATACAGCAATTGGTGATATATGAGACATCGGCATCAGAACTGGAGATAATTAGGGACATATCTAGGACATTTCCGTCACATGTTTTCTTTCAGCAGAGACATGGCCCTGGCCAGAGATCCCTGTACAATGTTTTGAAGGCATACTCGGTCTATGATAGAGAAGTTGGCTATGTCCAGGTACAAATTATTCAAATTACTTGCAGCCACAGTAGTTATCAATATGAATCTGACAAATGTACATAGCAACGTGCAAGGCTGTCAAATAGCATTATAAGCCTGAAATCAGTATGGATTTGTTTCTTTGCATTGTCCTTGTTTTATTTGTCTAAATTTGGTTCCTTTTTTTTAATTGTAGTTAGATATTAGGGTAAAATCTCTTTTTCTCGGGTGGCTAAATTACCAGCCGGGTCAAATATGTTTGGTTCTGATCAGAGAAAATGCAAAATCATCCTACAGTATAGAGGAAAAATGACTTGCCACTATTTTTTTAGTGATTTTTTTTTTTTTGAAGACCAATGGGTATAGTTTATTATTGAATTTACCCCAATCTTACCTCTAGTAACTGCAACTTCAGGGGATGGGATTTTTAGCAGGGTTGCTTCTGCTTTATATGAGTGAGGAGGATGCCTTTTGGCTTCTGGTTGCTTTATTGAAAGGTGCTGTTCATGCACCGATGGAAGGCCTGTATCAGGTAACTGCTTATATACTACTATTTTGAAATATGTTTCTTTATATTTTGTCTCAACTTTACCAGACAATTGTTTTATTTTGTATTGCCTTTTGTATCTGCGGTAGGCAGGTTTGCCGCTGGTTCAGCAGTATCTATTCCAATTTGAGCAGTTGGTGAAGGATTTCCTACCAAAATTGGGGCAGCATTTTTCTGAGGAGATGATTAATCCAAGCATGTATGCTAGCCAATGGTTTATCACAGTCTTGTCCTACTCCTTCCCATTCCATTTTACTCTTCGCATTTGGGATATTTTCCTCTATGAGGTTAGTTTCAAGTACACCATCTATTTCTTCTAATTAGTAGGATGTGTCTAAATCTCTCTTTTTTCTTGATAAAATAGATACAAAATGTCATGCTTTCTCCCAAGCATGTGCATAGTAAATGGGGTGAAGGACTTGCTTTAACTGTTGCAGGAACAATGTCAATTGCAGGGGTATATTGAAATTGATGAACCTATGGATGCTTGTTTATATTTTTCTGTTACCTACTAAGTTATATCAACAATTGTCTTATCTTAGGGCATTAAAGTGGTGTTCAAGGTCGGATTGGCTTTACTGAAATTCTGCCATGACGATTTGGTTAGTTATCTGATTTTTTTTGTTCCTTTTGTTTCCATTATTCTATAGGGTTTAATTCTGGAGTCTAAATTAATCCAAGTAAGTTTGGTTTGTTAGGTAAAGCTACCATTTGAGAAACTTTTGCATTCTTTGCGGAACTTCCCTGAGGAAGCGACAGATCCAGATACACTTCTGCCCATAGCCTTCTCTTTTAAGGTCTGTTCATCTTTACATGTGTTGTTACTTGTTACTAAGGTTTAAGGAAACATACTCAGTTGTTTCTCTTCTAAATTGTTTATAGGTCACCAAAAGATTGGAAGAAATTGAGAAGGTGTACAAGAAGAAAGATGAGGGATCACAACATAATAGCACTACTATGAAAAGACTGAAAGATGAGGGATCACAACATGGAAGCATTACTATGAAAAGGCTTCAGTCGATGAAATCAAAAAGCTTGACCAGGATAAGTAGTCAAGTAATATCTAAATCCACGTGAAACTCTTTGAGGTAGCAAATTGTATTATAAAAAGCAATAGGGCCATTGCATTTTCAATTATGATTACTTCTTTTTTGTATTTTTTTTTTCTTCTGTTTTCGTTTTCTTTGTTCTTTTTTTCTTTTTTTGGGGAAATTTGGTTTCTCGATTGCTTTGATTCATCAAATGTAATTTGTTTTCTCCCAAAAGAAATTGCAAGTTCTGTCAAAAAATAAATTAGCTTTGAGTTGTCACGTGATTCTCTTTATATTTGATAACTGTAAAAAGGAAGTCCCTTAGCCTGGCCTTCGTTTCGTTGTATTCATGATTACAGTATTAATTGGTCCGTTCGGCAACTGCATAGAACAGTGGAAGAGTGGAAAAAAAAAAGAGGTTTCTATTCTATATCCAATTATATTCGGTACATTTGGAATAGTGGAAGTGTGAAATTGAGTTAATTTGCACACGTGAAAAAATCACTCTTTTTCAATTTTACCTCTACTATGAAATAGTGGCATGGAATATAGAGGAATTAAAGTGTAAAAGATAAAGAGTTTAACTGCATATTTCTATTATAATTCTATTTTTTTTTCTATATTTCATTCAATTTCACTCACGTTCAGCTACTATTCTGTCATAATTCCTCACCCTTTCTCTATTCTATCATAATTTCTTTGTGCTACTGATCCATTAGAGGTTGGACCGTATTCGTATCTCTTATTTACATATCCATTTTTTTACTTTTAGATGCATGAAGACGAATGGACATAAAAGATATGGATACAAATATAATTAAAATATTGTAAAAACACTTTCTTAAATTTCATACACGTATCAAATTTATTATGAAATATTCTTTCGATATTAACATCTATAAATAGATATAAATATTATAAATAAACTTAAATGTCTCTTCGGAGACATCTGATAAAAAAAAAAAACTTAAATATTTATATCATCCATCTGATTATATTGATGAATAATATAATTTTTTTACAACAAATTGTTAATAACCCAAAAATAAGGATTACTAGTCGAATATTTCCATTTTTCGTAAAATTGTGGTTGCATTCTATTTGAATTTGTTGAAAATAACAAAAAAAAACGTACTCTTTTCATTTAATTATTTTAATGAAACAGTGTATGCTCCAGGTCATATATGTTCATCAACTAAATACAGAACGACGTGATCAACACGAACATTTTAGATTTAGGTTTAATTATACATCGAGCACTCGCTTTGTCGCTTTCCCATTATTTAATAGAAAAGATAATGCAATTAGCCAATTACCTTTTTTCTTTTTAATTTCTTTACAAAAAGTTTTTTAGTTGGAATAAGTGGAACACGAGGGAAAATCTCATATTAAACCGAATTCAGATCCTTCCCGGTACCGTAATTAGGGAATCGTTTACAATTATTGGGTCTGGAACGTTCTTTTTAACTTGGCACGAATCTCAAAGCTCAATAGTATTGCCCCCCACTAGTTCGAATCCCAAAGCAGCCGGGAGTTAATCCCAAACCGTAAAGTAAAAAGAATCTTTTAGTAATGGAGAGATACTTGTCCTACCTTTTTTGTTCGCCCCTTCGTTTTCTGATCCAGAGATGGAGCATGGTGGGATCTATTCCAGTACTAGTTTCAGTATGCATTTTGCAGACTAATTTTGCAAAGTGCAGATCCTGTCATCCTGTGAAGTAACACAGATTTTGAGTTTAAATCTGGATTGTTCGATCAGAATCAGATCAATCCAATCTGAGATGGAATGCACGAAGACCCTTTAATATTAGTGTCAAAGCAGATCTAATGGTCTGGACCCAAACTCAAAATTTGAGTTACTTTAGGTGACCCGAATTCAATTTAATTTTGCACCAAGCCCGGATTTAGTGCCCAGTTCACTGCAAGTCTGCAATACTGAATAACGTGATTTCTCTCCGTCGCCACCTAAACCCTAAATCGCACCTCACGGAACCTAAACCTAATCGCTGCAGCTTTCGGCGCCACCATGAGTCCTCTCTCCTCTCTCTCTCGTGCTGGCATAAGAGATTGTGTTTGACGAACTGTTTTATTGAAGGGTGAAAGATGGATGGTAGAGATCTTGCCATCGACAGAATAAGTGATATGCCCGATGCACTTCTAACACAAATACTCTCCTTGCTGACAACCAAAGAGGCAGTGCGCACGTGCATATTGTCCAAAAGATGGACAGATCTTTGGACTTCCACGGATACTCTCAACTTAGACTTTGGAAGACTTAATTTTGGCAACTTTGACCGCGAGAATAGATTTATGCGGTTCATTCATGGTGTACTAAACCGTAGAGGTTTCTCACCCCTGGATAAATTCAAACTGAGGTGGAATTATTATCTAACTAGAAGTGATCATGGTATTGTTGAAGAATGCATTAGTCACACAGTTGCTTGCATGCCTCGGTTAATTTATATCTACAGCGGTAGCAACCAGATCTTCATGTTGCCTGATTCACTTCTCAATTGCGTGTCAGTAAAGGAGATGTCATTGACAGTTGAATATTATAGTTTTATGAAAAGTCAATTTAAATCTATAAACCTCCCTTCTCTTCAAAAATTGGAGATTGGTAGAACCTCCATCGATGATGATTTCATAAAAATGTTTTTATTGGGGTGCCCTGTCCTTGAAGAATTGTCCCTGGCACATTGTCAGTTGATGTTTAAAGAGATTAATTCCAATGTGCTGAAGAAATTGACTATTAAGAAATGTTCTCTCTGTACAACATCAATTACATTGAAGAATGCATCATCTCTAGTCACAGCAGACCTTGATGAATGCTTTGCTTATGATCAACTGAATCTTCTTGGCGGCCTTCCAAATGTTACAAGTCTGAGGCTCAATGCATTTCGCAATGTCCTGGGATTACTCTACAAAGATATTCCAAACTGTCTGATATTGAATAACTTGAAGAGCTTGGAACTAGGAGTATTGGAGATGAGTTATGATTGGGATTTAGTGGTTTGCTTTCTCCAGCATTCACCCAATTTAAAGAAGCTTGTCTTGAACTTTGGTCAGAGAGTGATGTCGTTGTGCAAGAAGCATTACTGGGAAAAAAAATCATTTCCACGTGAATTCCTTGAGATAGTGGAGATAAGGGTTTGGGAGACAAGGGTTAAAAATGAGACTGAAGAAATGGTGGTGAAGACTATGGGTGTGCTTGTAAAGACTATAGGAAAAATTGTAACCCTCTAAGTTTGCAACCCTTTAAGTTATTTTGAGTAATTTTGTGAGAATAAAATATTAGATTTTGTATTGGGGAGTCATTTGACTCGTTGTAACTTCATTTTTCTTATTAATAAAATTGTTAGTTGGCACTTAAAGCCACTAATTTAAAAAAAAATTGTACTGAATAATTGGTAAATCTAGGATTTACTGATACTGATCATATGGTCTAGCTGACAATGAAATCACATTCAGCGAATTACTTGCTTTGGAGATAATCAGAAACGAAGAGGCATCGAAATATCAAATACTAGTTTGGACCGAGAATAGAAATCAGAATAAAGAACAAACAATCTGATCAATCCACCACAATTTTCTCTCTTTCCCTCTGCCTCCCTAATCCCTATCTACTCAGTGGTCAACATGCCAAGTTCTTACTCATAGAAGGGTAACAGTGCAATATTCCATGACATGGTGGAATCTAAAAGTCCCCCCTAAAATAAAGATTTGTATATGTTTACTTAGTAAGAACAGGATTATGACCAAATCAGTCTTAAGGTCCAAGAATTGGAAGGGCAATGCACAGTGCCACTTATGCTCCAATAAAAATTTACAGAGGATGCTGACCACCTCTTTGTTACCTGTACATATGTGAGACAAATTTGATTTTGGATGAGCATAGTACAAGATTCACAACACAACTGGTTTACTGTGGATGAAATTCTGCAATATACCATAACTCTAAGAATAACTCAACAAAAAGCCTTTCTGATTTGCATTTGTGCAGTAAACTGGTGCACATGGAAGTTAAAAATGAAATGAGTTTTTCAAATACACCAATTAGCTCCGTCAGGAATATGATACTGATGATTCTGTCTTTGCTCAAATACTGGTCAGGTTTATCACCAGAGGAAGCTCACCAATATATGCACAAATGGCTCCCAGAAAAAAACATAGATTTGATTCCACTGCAGAGCCTTCCTTCTATGCAAACTTTTGACTACAGTCCTACTGTAGAGGGTCTGGTACCACTGGTACCACAAATCACTGATGGGAGATGATTACAAAGAACAAGAACTGATAAATGTACCAGTTTATCAGAATGTCAGTACGCGAATTTATGTGTTTAGTAGACTCACCATGTTGTGGGTGATTGTATTTCTTTGCTTTATATTTGTTTTCACTTGCAGTGCTTGTTTGTTATTGCGTTGGCTTGTTACCAAAAAGAGAGACTGAAAACATATGAGGTTGTGTTTTGAATAAATGATATGAGGTGTGAGTTGCTGGTAACACAGACTAGCGATTTTCTTTACTGATGGGATATAGATAGTTATACATATAGAATAGTTCTTAGGAAAATTGTATGTTCTGATAACTAATTTAATACATGGGCTTTATAAAGCTTTTTTTTTTTTCTGGAAACGATAATGGAAACTGAGGTAAACACGAAGAAGACTCCGACTCAAAATTATTCATTCCATTTATAATCCTGTCCAAGATGGTACGTCAGTTAGCCTAGATTTTACGCTGAGGTGGTTGAAATTATTTTATGCTGAGGTGATCTACAAAAATATTATGATGGATGTTTCGGCTAGAAACAGTGCGGTTTCGGTCAGAAACATATGAACCAAATAACTTGTGGATAAGCCGAAACCGTGACCGGAACAGGTTGTTTCAGTCAGAACTTACAGGAAGCGCCGGAGAGGGGAGAACTTACAGGAACCTGTTATGCCGATCCCAACCGTTGGTCTTTATTAAGATACGTGTATGAAAAGCTTACTTCTTTTAGATTCGTGTGAGGAAAGTTTGAACGGTTGAGATTCAATTAACAGGTTCTTGTTATTTCTTGGGAATAAAAGCAGATATATTAATCGGGTCCACGTGGAGAATGTCGATGAGGATGGAATTCGCATCCCACGAGTTAACTCAAATATTGAGATTTGATCTGAACCGTTCAATTTAAATCCGCACGAATATTAAAGAAACTTGATCATTAAAGTCGTGGACCAGATTAATCCAGATTTTGATCAGAAGGTCCAGAGATAAACTCAGTGCAATAACGAAGAGGCTTCGGATTCGATGATGGTGGATAAATGGTGGGAGTTGGACTGTTTTGAGTTTTTCAGAGGTAAAGATACTGGAGTATGGTTAATATAACATTAGTCTCATTTCAATCTATATAACACCAACTCCAAAATCTATCAAATCGAGTTCAAATGGTAAATTCAAACCGTTCAAACCAATTTACTTTATGAGTGATGCATTTACATGTAAACTTTTTATATTTTCGAGTTATTTTAGTATCAAATCAAGCGGCAAAAAAAATTGAAAAATGAATGTATTAAAATTAACTTAAAAACTCATATATTTGACCGCTTGACTTGATACCAAATAAACTCAAAAACTTATAAATTTTACATGTAAACGCACAACTATTGAAGTAGATGGGTTTGAACGGTTTGGATTCACCATTTGAACTCAATTTGATAGGTTTTGGAGTTGGTGTTATATAGACTGAAATGACACTGATGTTATATTAGCCATACTCAAGATATTGACATGGTAGTTTTAACTTCATACAGCGCATGGATAATAGAGTTAAAACAGTATTTGCATATGCTTTTGCACTGCATGAGGTAAAAATTAATCTGCTGATAAGAATCTGTATCCTTTGCGCCAACTCAAATTTTGAGTTAATGTATCTCGATTGTCTGATTGGATCCGGGCTAATCTGATTCAAATTCTGATAAAATTTCCGCATTTTTGCAGGATATTTGATAATTTGTAGGTCGCTCAAATTCAAACTAATAATTAAATATGACATTTTTTTCATAAACAATATAATTTTCATGTATTATGTCCATGTATTATGTAAAATCCCAAAGCATAATGTGATGCTTCATATTCTAAGTTAGCAGCTTGGAGAGGCATGAGTATAAGAAAACTCATACTACTGTTACTGTATGCTTCCAAATTAAATATAGTGTCAAAAACTACGGCCATTTTTATTAATATCCCTAAAAAAAATAAATTTTTTAAAAATGCCCCTCTGTAAAAAAATTTTTTATAGATGCCCTGACCGCCTGGGCCTGGGGCGGCCCAAAACAGCCAGTGAGGCGCCCCAGAGCCCGGCGGCCCATACCCCAAGTGAGGCGCCACCCCCTGGGGCGCCCCACTAGTAATTTGTTTTTTTTTTTTTTTTTTTTTTTTTTTTGAGAAATCTTAGTATTTTGATTTGAATAATTTTGTTGAAAAAAAGTGTTGAGTTTATGTATATGTGTATGTAAAAAATTAAAATATTATGTATATGTGTATGTGTATGCCAAAAAATATAATATTTGATATATTTACGAAGTGATGTCGTAAATTTGTATAACTCACATACACACATGCACATACACATATACACATATACACATATACACATACATATATACACATATACATACAAAAAAACTCACATATACATATACACATACATATACACATACACATACACATACACATACACATACACATACACATACATATACATACACATACATATACATACACACATACACATACACATATACCAAATAAATCAATTCGCATAAGCAAAATAGCAAGTTTATCTGCCACCACGTCTGAATCAATTAGTGATGCTGTCAGATTTGAATGGTCTGTCCTTGTGGACGCAGACTTGCATGTATGAGGTGGTTCGCACTTCTTAATCATCCATGCTTCCCCTGAACCCGCAGGGGTTGCAAAAAGGCGGAACTCGCAGTGCAGGTGAGTTGAACAAAGCACAACTAACCTTGTTCGGTCCCTTTTGTGTATTATACATTCCCAGTTGCCGTGAACATGAGTCTCATATATTTTCTTTACAAGCTCGTCTACGCTGGTATAAACTTGCCCTGCGGCAAGTTCTTTGTTGTATACAACACGAGGACCAAAGAAACTAATGTCTGCCTCTTCGAAAGCTGTGGTGTCGTTGAATGTGGCAACCGGATGCTTATTCCCCCGACCTCTAATCGGGAATTTTTCTGCCCTGGACAACCCTGCTACATTTGCATCACCATCTGATAAGTCATCATCTTCCCAAACCCCTTGGTATTCATCCCCCGTTTCCATTTCTCTTTCTGGTACGGCATCAATAGCATCAACATCAACATCAACATCATTTCGATTAACGGGTACCGGTCCTGACTCTGGCATAGTTGGAAATCTAGGGATTATGGGTGTCTGTCTGGGTGGTAGTGGTAACTCTTCAGTATTTTCTGGGGAGTTGTGGTACCCTTATGACAACCAGGGATATCACCAGCACTCCCCTTATGACAGCCAGAGGTATCACAGCCCCGGTAATGACAACCAGGGGTACCACAACTCCCCAGAAAATACTGAAGAGTTACCACTACCACCCAGACAGACACCCATAATCCCTAGATTTCCAACTATGTTGCTGTGAGGATCCCTAGAAAATACTGTGAGGATCACTATGTTGCTGACATGTACCGTACCGATTACCTTGCTTCCACTTGGGCTGGATCTTTCCATTCTTATCCTGATCAGCATGAGTGGCCTGCATATGTCGGAGATAGAATATTACCTTCGGAAGGATGGATAAGAAAGGGAAGGAGGAGACACAAGCGTATTGTAATGACCATGGACGAGATGGGTGGTAGGCGACCGTCGGGAAATCGGGCTCGCCGTTCTGTTTCCGACAGGCGCAGGGCAGGTACGTAGAATTGTACAAAATTTATTTACGCTTTAATTATATTACTAACTGAATTGCATTGTTACATTTAGATGCAATAAACGAACACAACGAAAGAGAAAATGCCAGAGTTGTTGCTGAAGCTACCGGTGGAACACAACCCCCTCCTCCTGTAAGCCAATCATCTAGTAGCCAAGCCTCTACAAGTAATGCCGCACCTGCCACTAGTACTAGAAGAACTAGTTGTTTGTTAGGTTTATTCAGACGTGGTGGCAGATAAACTTGCTATTTTGCTTATGCGAATTGATTTATTTGGTATATGTGTATGTATGTGTATGTATGTGTATGTGTATGTGTATGTGTATGTGTATGTGTATGTGTATGTGTATGTGTATATGTATGTGTGAGTTTTTTTGTATGTATATATGTATGTGTATATGTGTATATGTGTATATGTGTATGTGCATGTGTGTATGTGAGTTATACAAATTTACGACATCACTTCGTAAATATATCAAATATTATATTTTTTGGCATACACATACACATATACATAATATTTTAATTTTTTACATACACATATACATAAACTCAACACTTTTTTTCAACAAAATTATTCAAATCAAAATACTAAGATTTCTCAAAAAAAAAAAAAAAAAAAAAAAAAAAAAAAACAAATTACTAGTGGGGCGCCCCAGGGGGTGGCGCCTCACTTGGGGTATGGGCCGCCGGGCTCTGGGGCGCCTCACTGGCTGTTTTGGGCCGCCCCAGGCCCAGGCGGTCAGGGCATCTATAAAAAAAAATTTTACAGAGGGGCATTTTTAAAAATTTTATTTTTTTTAGGGATATTAATAAAAATGGCCGCAAAAACTATGTTTCATTTTTCAAACTTCGATCTTGATATTTTTATAATTTTTCAAACTTTTTTTTTCTATACATAAGAGTCAAAAACTGTAAGTACTTAAATTAGTTTATTAATGATGCACAAAAGATCAGGACACATTTTTTTATTAATAAAATTATTTTAAAAGATCTAAAAAATAGTAAAAATAAAATAAAAATATAAAATTTAGTCTCCAAGTATATTTTAATACGAATAACATATTAAGTATTTCAGATCGACTTTTTACACTTTGAAATCATAAGTACCAAAACTTTGGTCATACCATTATGACCTTAACCAACCTCTTGAAAATTAACTTGATCTTAAAATTTAAACTTTGCATACATATATATATCTAAAAAATTAAAATAATTCTATATTGTGAGATTGACAAATTTAACAGGGAGCCATATACAAATATGTCAAACAGATTATATCAATTGTGACATGATTCTCCCCAATTTGCACGATATAATTAATGATCTTAATTACTAGCATGATGAAATTAAAAGTTTGAATTCCGAATGGCTATCTCCACCACTGTCACATCCACTGTCACATCCCAGATTTTTACCATCCGGAACATGATTATATAAGCATCTTCACACCTTTCCTTGGTCCGTCAACCTACGTCGCCAACAAAAATGAAAACAAAATAATAAAACGGAATCAGCTACAAAGCTCAGTAACCGGTTATTTAACAACGTACTTCTCTATAATTGACTTAATTTAACAACCATTTAAATATGCCGGATTAATCCACACAAATACACATCAAATAATGCACGCATATTTAACCAGTAATAGCAAGTCGGTTTACGTTATCCATAAAACCAGTCACATCATATTCACATAGTTGGAATCCCATCACACAGGCGATTCCCAACTCTCATAACACACAATTCCTTAAACCGCCAATCCAATGGGAAATCCATCCAACATTGAAAGGCCGCCAATCCACTAGAAAATCCATCCAACAGTGAGAGGCTACAATCACATATCAAATTCTAACCTCAGATCTGCTATCCCGTTAAATATGCCATCATAATTCAATATGTAATATCAATATTCAAATCAACCATACAAAACGAAAACACAGTTATAGAGAAGTCCAGTTACCTGATAGCAAGATATTCAGAATTTCATTCGGTTTGCAACAAAAGTTTAGAATCACTGCGACGTAGTCGGAGTTTGAATCGGACATTTAATAATTGATATCAAACATCAACAAAATATTTCTTCTATATATCTCTATTTATAAAAAATAGAGAGGATCGGATTCAAATAGAAAAGAGGAGAGAGTGAATTCATATGCGTTTAATCAAATCATTTGAATTTGGTGATGTAAATCCGAATAGATAGAGGAAGGTAGTTATGGCGGGGAATAATTTTAAGGGGATAGTTATGATTTAAAATAATTTATACGGCAGGGAAGTTTATATATACAATTAGAAGGTCGGTTAGGGAGGGGGCGGGAATTTAGGGAGCATGGGACGCGTCTCAATAATTTATGTTTATAATTTAGAAATAAAGTATAAATAGAAACTAACTCTATCAAATTTATAATTTAGGAAATAAAGTAAATCTAGAAACTTGTACGGGCAAATTCAATTTTTAAAAATTAAAACATAAATGGTAATTTTATTATTTAATTTCTGCTTCTAACAAAAACTATAATCTTTACTATATTATCAAAATATCTTGTAAATAAATAATAATTACTTAATTTTTCATGATGTTACATTATTTCCTCCTTCGAAAAGAATTTTGTCCTCAAAATTCAAAATAAAATTGTTAATAAGTGCACTACGCTTTTGCTGCACAACTCTGATTAAGATATAAAATTATTTGCAAAAATAGATGAAATGAAATAAAGATAACAAGTTTCACTAGATCAATTAGATATGGATTAATTGTCAGTAATCAAAGCTTCAAATTAATTAATATATCCAATTTTACATTAATCAACGATGAAATTCAATAATATAGGACAGTTATTGTTAAAATAAACTTACACAAGATCGGGGTAATTAAATTGGACAATAATTAAAACTTCAGTGGAGTCAGTGAAAATACAACTTACTTAATAATGACATCAATTTAAAAAAATATATATTTTATGCGTGCTACAAAAATAAGAACTTGCAGAAATGGATTGGCAAAATTAAATTAGGTTAGACAAAATCAAATTGAACTGATTAAGAAAATTTACAAATTGAGGATATCTCAAATAAATTTTTGATCAGATCATACAGTACATGCCGATAGGATGAACATAAAATAAGACTGCAAAATATATATATATATATACCTATAGAGGAATATGCTAGCATGCTATGCATAGCATAGAGCCCCTCCATGCAACGGCTCGGATTTCGAGTTTTCAAAATCCTAACGGTCGATCCGAACCGTTCATCTTGTTCTCCATATTAATATGTGTTTGGAGACCAAATTTTACATTTTTTGGAAATTTTTTACTATTTCTTTAGATTTATTGAAAATCGCTGTTTTTTTATGGTCCAGATTTGCTGAAAATAGGGATTTTCAATAAATCTAAAGAAATAGTAAAAAATTTCCAAAAAATGTAAAATTTGGTCTCCAAACACATATTAATATGGAGAACAAGATGAACGGTTCGGATCGACCGTTAGAATTTTGAAAACTCGAAATCCGAGCTGTTGCATGGAGGAGCTCTATGCTATGCATAGCATGCTAGCATATTCCTATATATATGAGGTTGGCTACTATGCTTCCATAAGCATATGTGTCACACCCCGCGGCCACGGGTCGTAACAGTCCCCCGCCGTAAGCATACAACGCCGTGTATGCTTACAAGGCTACTCACATTTCAAACCAAACAACAAGCAATTCAAACAAGTTTCTAATATATATATCAGAGTACACAGTCTGGTCAGCATATAATACAACAAAAGTATCTCATCCGGATACCAACCACGAGGCCTACCCTAAATCTATACAACAAAAGATATCTAGGGTCATATACTGGTAAGCTACTAAGGCCTACTACTCTCGTGCCTCTCCGGAATCAGTCGCACCAATACCTGTAAAATAACGGGGAAGGTGGGGGTGAGAATAAATTCTCAGTGCGAATTTGCCACATTTGAATTATTGGACTTGCAATCAAACTCTATATTCAATAATGAAACCCAAACAACAACAATGCAAACAGTTATATAAGAAAACATAAATAACAGAATGCCTCTACTCGACAACAGTTAATCAACCTGAAACACAGTTTACGGAATTTCCAAGATGAATCTCAAACACAACATATATTTTGGCTTAACTCGATTCCTAACTCAGTTCAGTAGGGCTTGTAGCAATTACAGATGTTCTTTCGAGCTGAACCTTTATCAAACCCACATCTGTAGGGTTACTGACACCTACAGATGGCCAACCGCTGGACCCTTTATCTGACACCCATCTGCAACCGCTTGGCTTAACAGTTTATTAAGGTCTGGTTCAAATAATGTAAAGAAAATCCACTTTAGAATCGTTTCCAATATTCGTCATATTCAATCGACCGTTCAAATGCATTAATACGTAGGAAAATGCTACCGAGCCATAGACGTTACACAAGTCAACCACGATTTCCAATCACACATCTCATGACATAATCACCCTCCCTCGTCCCAACCGGTACTGGGAATATCGAGGGCCGTTCACCTAAGGCCATTTAGGATCCTGGGAATCCAAGTCAGCATACAGCCCGACTTGGCAAATTCATTGGATCCAAGTGCTTAACTTCGTAAATCCATTCACATACATATCAAATCATTTAGTTCGTGGTGACTTTCAATCAAGATCAGATCACAATAGATCAACATAACCTATAACCATACCAGCATGCAAATCATTCAATTCAGATCAATTCGAGTTTAATTTGATTGGGCTATGCAAATGCTCTACACAATTCAGTGATGCAATCAATGATATTCAACATGACAAACGAAAACACAGTTTAATTCCTGAAAATAAAGTATCAAACAAGTCCAAGAATCCCGCACCTTAGTATGACGAGCGTACCGCTTAATTTAAGGATCGGACGTCTCGTATTGTCTCGCAAGTTCTTGCTCGACCGAGCCTACACCTATATTATACGTATACTTGGTTTAATTTGGATTCAGTGGTCCATACGTTTACTTAGGGTTTGTACAGTCCTAAATCAATTCTTATGTTTTGGTATCGATTCTTTTCGGTTCTTTCTTTCTTACCAAAATCTCACATAACGGTACACAATTCCATCTAGGCCCTCTAGCCTTATACTATTTCACTTTGGTAACCATCAATCACCGTTTCACTACTTTGGTTCTCGGATCAATTCGATTCACCGTTTGGTTAACCCTAATTTGGTCAAAACCTCAAATCAGCCGTTAAATGTTCTAGAAATTCACGATCAGGAGGCAACCCTACCGATTACAAGTCTAATTGGTCGGGTTAAGCAAATCAAATCACGATTATGCCAACTTTCAATTTTGGCACGAAACTCTAGAAATCAGATTTCATAAATCGGAAGAAATCGGGAAAAAGAATGACAAACAAACTAGTAAGAAGTGTAGAGGAACTAGTCCTCGAGCAATTCGAGCACAAATCTCGGGTTTAAAACGAGAATCCGAGAAATCGAGAAAATTCGAGGTTTCGAAAGCAAAAAGGAGAGAAAGAAATACCAAATAGAAGGGTTCTGAGAGATCCTCGGCTGCTTTCTCGGTTCCAAACTCGATTTCTCGCAACAATCGAGAGTCTGAACGAAACGGAAACTCACGGGATATTTTCCTTCTCTCTTGGACGAATTTCACTTAGAAATGGGGAATGGTGGAAGAGAGAGAGAGAGAGAAGGTTTAATTTGGGTTTTAGGGTTAAAATTACCCTGAATGCGGATTAGCCAATCCGCACTGCGGGTTACCTAATCCGCACTCGAGACTTAGTCGGTTGTCAGCCGAATCCAGGAAAAGTCCGAGCCTACTGCGGATGAACCTGATCCGCACTGCGGTTCAACCTCATCCGCACTCACTACTTAGCCGATTTCAGGAAAATTCAGTGCAATACAGAAATTCATGAGTGCGGCTAAACTAATCCGCACTGCGGATCCCTCACCCGCACTCACTACTTAGTCGATTTCAGGAAAATTCAGTGCAATACAGAAATTCATGAGTGCGGCTAAACTAATCCGCACTGCGGATCCCTCACCCGCACTCACTACTTAGTCATATTTTTGTCAAAATTCCAGAAAAATCCTGAGCCACTGCGGATGAGGTTGATCCGCACTGCGGTCAATCTAATCCGCACTGAGCCCATAAGGTTCCGAAATCTCGAAATTTCGACGCGGTTTCAATTCACAATTAACTTACTTATTTAGGGAAACCTTAATTAAGGTTTAAACTTCCATTTTATTAACACAATTTATCGGTTCTTCCTTTTAAATCATTTCAATTTAATTGTAAAAATTTCGTAACGTAACAATATGACCACATATGCTTATAACTCATTTTTGCGTTTCCAATGTCCAAACGACCGATCCGAACCGTTAGATGTTTAATCCATATTGAAATGTGCTTGGAGACCAAATTTTACATTTTTTGGAATTTTTTTACTATTTATTAAGCATTTTTGAAAATTGTTGTTTTGCTGTGAACAGTAAAAAACAGTAAAATTTTCTGAACCATCAGATCAGCGATTTTCAAAGTGGCTTAATAAATAGTAAACAAATTCCAAAAAATGTAAAATTTGGTCTTCAAGCACATATTAATATGGAGAACAAGATGAACGGTTCGGATCGGTCGTTTGGACATTGAAAATGCAAAAATGAGTTATAAGCATATGTGGCCATATGCTTATGGAAGCATAGTAGCCAAGCACACACACACACACATACACACACACATAGATATAGATAGAGAGAGTTAGGCTGGGGTGCTATGGATAGCATAGTGGCCTCCCGTGCTACGGCTCAATATTCAAGTTTTCAAAATCCAAACGGTCGATCCGAACCGTTCATTGTTTAATCCATATTGAAATGTGCTTGGAGACCAAATTTTACATTTTTTGAAATTTTTTTGCTATTTATTAAGATGGTTTCAAAATCGCTGTTTTTATTAAAATTCTGCACCACTGGAAAACAGCGATTTCAAACCATCTTAATAAATAGCAAAAAAATTCCAAAAAATATAAAATTTGGTCTCCAAGCACATTTCAATATGGATTAAACAATGAACGGTTCGGATCGACCGTTTGGATTTTGAAAACTTGAATATTGAGCCGTAGCACGGGAGACCACTATGCTATCCATAGCACCCCAGCCTAACTCTTTCTCTATATATATATATATAGAGAGAGAGAGAGAGAGAGAGATGAGCTATGGTGAGCTATAGAGTAAAATGGGTGTTTTACTTCATGCAAAAAAATTTAATTTTGAAAATCCAAACAACCGATCCGAACCGCTCAATATGATCTACATATTGAAATGTGCTTGGAGACCAAATTTTACATTTTTTGGAATTTTTTTACTATTTATTAAGCAATTTTGAAAATCGCTGATCCGATGGTCCAGAAATTTTTACTGTTTTTTTACTGTTCACAGCAAAACAGAAAATTTCAAAAATGCTTAATAAATAGTAAAAAAATTCCAAAAAATGTAAAATTTAGTTTCCACGCATATTTTATTATAGATTAAACATCTAACGGTTTGGATTGGCTATTTGAACTTTGAAAATGAAGATATTGCGTGGAGTATAAACCCCTTTTACTCTATAGCTCACCATAGCTCATCTATATATATATATTAATTGGTGGAGAAATTGTGTAATTATATAAATTCATATTAGACACTAATTTAGACGATGATAAATTACCTAATTCATAACAGCACAAAAAATAGAGACATCTGAACCCTCCTCATCTATGAATCCAATAATATACCTAAATCCATTTTCGTTTTCAATTTTATTTAAATGTTTTTTAAATTGTACTATTTTTTTGTTAATTAGTCCTTAATTTTCATTTAAACCCTCCCCATCTATCGGCTACAGTTTCAAACGGTGATCTTCACATGCTATTGTTTTTTTTTTTTTTTTAAAATTAGTGATTAGGCAACAATATTCAACACTTTTTAATATTTACGATGAACTTTAGTTGGATTTTGAATCTGTAATCTCATTACATATTATTATTTTCTAAAAGCTGTTTACATAAAGTAACCAAATCAGAATTTTTTTTAGTGCATTAGTTTGGATAAATTCTTGCCCGATTTTTATATTCATAGCATTACAAATATTGAAATAAAATGAATAGCATCGTTTTTATTTTTATTTTAAATTACAAAATCAGAATGAAACATTCCGGTTATCTAAGTTTGACAAAATGTACCGTTTGAATTTCGATCATGACGAAATGTTTCATCGAACTAGGTAATTACTTAAATATTTAAAAATACAACATATATATTACAAAAACTTGAATCACAAATAGGCACTCAAATGATTTTGACTCAGCCAGAAGTATTCTACTTAGATTTGGACCATTCAATCAGAATTCGGATCAATTCGATTCAATCCGAAGTTAAATGTACGGAGTTTCTTTAATATGTGTGCCAAAACAGATCGAACAATCTGGATCCAAACTCAAAATTTGAGTTAGACGAAAACTCCAATATCCCGGCCACATTATATCCAAGTCGGGTCGGGTTGAGTTTGAGAGATAAAGCTATACCCGCTAAAGGCCCGGCCCAGTAAGGCTTCTACTCTCTGCTGTTTATAAGCCCATTAAAAAAGGCCTTCTATGGAAATTAAAGTCCGAACCCGAACCCTAGCTTCATTTCGATTCTCTCTCTCTCAAGTCTCAAACCCTCCTCTCTCTTTTCGATTATGGATTCCTTTGCTTCCCCTTTGGCGAATGGCGAGAGAGCCGATCCGGTGATCTATTCTTTAATATCATTTTTATCTCTTATTTTAAATCGATGCTAGGTAGCGATAAATGCATGGTGATCGTATTTTTGGGATTTTTAATTGAGCTTCCAAACTAATGAGGTTATGTACTGATTAAGGAACCAATGCTGTACCAGTACTAAGGCTAATTGGCCTTTGATTGATTTTACTATTTCATTTCCAAGGTTCTTTTCATAGAACTTGATTAAGGTAAAGATATTGACAGAGCAGTTTTTGCTTCATGCAGCACACGGACTATTGAGCCAGAACAGTGCTGCATATGACTCGTGCGCTGTATGAAACAAAAATGATTATGTAGTGATTAGGGAAACCAATGCTGTACCAGGACTAACAATTAAGGAGAACCAATGCTGTACCAGTACTAAGGCTAATTGGACTTTGATTGATTTTACTATTTCATTTCCAAGGTTGAGTGAGGCAATGGTACTATGCATAGTGCAGATTGGTCCATACTACGGATCAATGTTTTCGATTCCAAAGTCCAAATAGTCGATGGAACTGTTCAACTTGATCTCCATATGAAAATGTAATTGCTGACTAAATTTTACATTCTTTTAGGATTTTTTTATCAAGTGATTTTCTGCCTACCTAAAAAAATCTAAAAAATATAAAATTTGATCTGCAAGTATATTTTTATATGGAAATCATGCTGTACAGTTCAGATCGATTGTTTGGATTTTGAAAATGAAGATATTGATCCATTTTAATATGGATATCAAGTTGAACAGTTTGAACTTTGAAATCGAAGATAAAAATGTGAAATATAATTGAAACATAAAAACAATGAAGTATTTGAGCCCTCCTCATTTAGCAATTAGCTAGCACTAATGTTCAAAATCAGAACTCGTTGCATTGTTTAGATCTAGACTGTCTGATTAAAATCCGGATCAATTTGGTCTGAGGGGATGTACAATCCCCTTCAATATTTGTGTGTAATCTGATCGGGCGGTACTGATCTAACAGAAATAATGTGTTACCTTAACATAGTACTTTTGACTTCATGCAGCGCACAGACCTTAGGATCAGAGCAGAGCCGCGTATTATTCAGATGTTTCTGGAAGCAAAAAATTGCTAATTTAAAATCTTTACCCCAACCTAAAACCCTTCACGACCCCCAGTGTCTCATTCCCCAACCATGGCAAACGAAGGCACTATACGGCACTTCTGTGAGATTTGTCGCAATGTGACCGACTTCGAAGGGGAAGTCGGCTTCTTATACTGCTTACAGTGTGGGTCCCAGACGCAGGACATCATCGCCACTGACGTCGTCGCCGATGATATGTTCGCCGAGGAAGGCGGCGGCCTGTACAGCCAGACCCTTCACCGCCGGGCCCCTCCCAAGCAAGAGCCCGAAGAAATACTCGATTTTGATGGCGAGGAGAAACCTAGGGTTTTTGGATCAGTCCCTCTACCTGATATTGAAACTGTTGCCGGAGCAATTCGTGCCCGGTACGTTGAGGTATGAACCAATTTTTGCACATTTTTGAGGTATTTAGGGTTGGAGGAGATGAATTGATGAAATGATACCTAGTAGAAATACTTTGCCAGTTGATTTTCTTTCGGATTTGGTTTTGAATGTAGGGACTACAGCTGATGCTAAGGAGACAATGTGAAGTCTTGGTAGAAACTTTTAATGTTAGTCCACTTATAGGTGGCATGGCACCTTCAATTTGGCTACGACATGTGAGTACTACAGGAGTTTTTAAAGAAGGGTGGGTTGCATCGGTGATAGCTAATTGCAAAGATCGGCAAGCGAAACGAGTTAAAGGTATATTCGAGGATTATTTACTTTTTTTTTGGGTGAAAAAAGCACGTAGTTTTTCATATTCATACCAATATAAATTTTTGTAGAATAGCTTGAGTCAACATAATGGAAATTGTCAATATTTAATAAAACTGAGTGAGGCTATGATACTATGCATAGCGCGGATTGGTCCAAACTATGGATCAATATCTCTGTTTTCAAAGTACAATCAGTCTATGTGAACGGTTCAACATGATCTAGATCCCTATGAAAATGTACTCGTAGAACAAATATTACATTTTTTACGATTTTTTAACAGATTTTTTAGTTAGGCAGAAAATTATTTGATCTAAAAATTCTTGACCATTCAAAAGTATTGATTTTCTACCTTATCTAAATAATAGTAAAAATTGTAGAATTTAGTATGCAAGTACATTTTCATATGGAAATCATGTTATATGGTTCAGATGGATTGAACTTTGCAAAACAAAGATGTTGATCCATTGTATGGACCAACCTGCGCTATGCATAGTACCATAGCCACACTCTGCAAAACTTCTTTAAACAATAGCTACTGGTTGCTGCTAGTTTCAAGTAGCCTCCTTTTGGTTTAATGTAAGATATAAAACTTTTTTTTTTTAAATTTGCTTTGCAGAGATCAAGAAAAAGCGGGGACAAAGAAAAGCTAATATAACCTTTATCCTTCGTACACTACGAAAAACAATCCCTATTTACTCGACACTTGCCATTTCTTTTCTCTCATGCCATCTGGCAAGAGAGCCGGTGTTGCCTACTGATATAATTGATTGGGCACTAGAAGCAAAGCTCCCATACCTCTCTTTCTTTCATGATATGGATAAATACATTGGCACTGCTCCAGTAGCATGTCCCTTAAAAAATAGGACTATGTTTAGACCTACACTATTACTCGGGTCCTGCCAACTAGAGGTTGTAGTGGGTAAAATAGCCGAGAAAATTGGCTTGAATTTACCACCAGTAAATTTCTATGCAGTGGCTAGAAGGTGGTTAGAAGAACTCACTCTCCCTATGAAAATTCTCCCACATGCATGCCGGGTCTATGAATGGTTGTTACCGGCTGAGTTGTGGATTTCTGGAAATGACTTTTTTGGGTTCCCGACTCGAGTTGTTGTGATGTCGGTTTTGATAATTACGCTGAGGATATTGTATAATATAAATGGTTATGGCACATGGGAGGAGAGTTTGAGTAATGTTACTGACAAGCAGGGCCCAACGGAGGATGTCACAATGGAGTCTAATATGAGTTCTGTGTTTGATGCAAGAGAGCTGTTAAGAGTTCTAAGTGCTGTTCATGAAGACATTGAGGTTAAGCATGGTAATTGTTTCTTTTATCGGGTTAATTTTTTGAACGGTAAGTTATACTTTGCAAATTTGCATAGGTATGGAGGTTATTTGTTTTGTTATAGATCTCCAAAGGTAAAGAGTGTAAAGAGTAGAAACCGAGAAAAACCCGAAACAAATTGAGTGGCTTTAATCTTAAGTGCAGTTATTTATGAAAATAGATACAATGTTGCTGTAAATGATAAATTATGCTACGGATTACAAAAATCTTGAGTCTACTAACACAAAATGCATAGATTATCTGTCATGCATATGTTGCTTAACTAACCTTTTTTTTTTTATTCATACAGACTATCCAAAAGACCTGAATTCCTATCTAAAGTATTGCAAGGATGTTATTTCTGTTGAGATGACACCTGACTCTAATCTACGAGTGAACAGAACGATTGACAAGTGCTGGAACATTTATAATAAAAGTGAGGTAATTAGCATATCATTTACATTTATATTCAATTCTAGGGCACTGCAATTTAATAATTATGCCTGTTGATAAATTCATTACCTCTGGCTGTACATGTTATCACTGTACTACTGGCAGGCAAATTTGCATAGATTATTTGTCAGTTTGGTTCCAGTTTATTCTCAACATGGTCTTTTTATTTAATTTCTTTTATGCTAGCTTATTAATATAGGAGTTATTGGTACTAAATTGAAAACTAAACATTAGTTCCTTCTAAGAAAGAAAAAGAAAGGATTTTAATATTGCTATGTTTTGGCTTAGCAGCTAATGTCCTGCACCTAGTTACCGGTACCAGTTTTGTGGTACCAGACTAAACACTTGGCACATTAGCAGTTTTTTCTTATATTTCCAAAATAGAAAAATATAGTATGTATCCCTTTTTTAAGAAAATGAGGCAATACTATATACTGGTGTTGCAAAATGTACCGATCTTTGAAGAATAGTTAAAAATGGATTTTTCTTTTGCAAATTTTGCCCCTTGCATTGTATGAACAAAACATTGTAACTTCATATATGTTTTTTATTTGTGAAACTATAGAGTAGTGTTAATATTTTGTAGAAATGAGACAGCAATGAGGGAAAGACTGAGAAGAGGTATAATACGGGGTGAAATTTGTAGAACTGTCTTTATTGGATCAGTATGGTGTCTAAACTGTTAAACTCTGTTGGGATTATTAAAATAAAGGCAAAGCAATTAATTTTATTTTTTCTAAAAACGTATGTTCTTGATTTGAATTCCTAAATAGCTAACCCATACTGTTAAATTTGTAAAAATTCAGGATAGTGATTCTGGCATTGAAGCAGATAATCTGAACTTTGAGCAGAAAGATATAGGCACAATGCGATATGGTGATGATGCCACCAACAGCACATCCTTCGATTCATGCGCCAACCTAAACCCTAGCGATTACGATAAAAAATGTTCTTCGCACAAATGTGTTGTAGATTCTTCTTTTAGAGAAGAGAGAGAGTTGGACAAGATGAGGTTTGAAATGGAACAAAACTGGTTCGTTTACCTTGCCCCTGTTACTAAAAGGAAATCAAAAGGTAAATACTAATAATATAAAATTAAATTGATTTGATTGAAATTGTACAGTTTTATCACCTATAACACTCAATATTCTGTAAAAGTTGAGTCCGGATCCTCTGAAGTAACTAAAATTTTGAGTTTAGATCTGGACCGTCCGATCAGAATCCGGGTCAATCAGGCCCGAGGTGGAATGCACGGGGCTCCTTTAATATAAGTGCTAAAGCAGATTGGATGGTCTGGATCTAAACTCAAAATTTGAGTTAACTCAGGTGATAGAAATTTGTAAAAGCTGTTGTTAATCACCGTGTGATGCTGGTGCGGTACTGCATAAAGCGAGAGGTATTGAATTCTGTGTAGGTCAAGTGTCCTTGTTCGTTGGTTTTTGATACCCTTTTTGGTTTGGTACCTGTACATACCAGAT
Source organism: Carex rostrata (assembly GCF_964058835.1). NCBI lineage: Eukaryota > Viridiplantae > Streptophyta > Magnoliopsida > Poales > Cyperaceae > Carex > Carex rostrata. Next base: position 12,097,552 of record NC_135925.1, on the reverse strand, counting down.
GCGCAGTATCTAGATCTAAATTTTATCAACTTTTGTTGGTGCCAACCCCCTTTCCAGTAGATACCAGTCAGACTCAATTTTGTGATAGGGTTTGTACCAAGAGTAGGGTTCAAATGCCTCGTGTCTTCATCTGGTTCAGAGCCGGGCACGCGAGTGATTTATTCATGCCTCGATCATGCCTCACATTCATATCTTCGTTTTCAAAGTCCAATTAGTCGATCCGAATCGCTCAACATGATCTCCACATTAAAATGTGCCTGGAGACCAAATTTTATTTTATTTTTTGGAAAGTTTTTACTATTTTTTTTATAGGTGCAAAATCATTGTTTTTGGATGGTCCATAATTGTCTGATAAGCAGTGATTTTGTACCTATCTAAAAAAATAGTAAAAGATTTCCAAAAAACTGTAAAATTTGGTCTTCAAGCACTTTTCATATGGAGATCATGTTGAGCGGTTTGGATTGATTGATTGAACTTTGAAAACGGAGATAAGGGTGTGAGGCACTATTAAGGCATGAAAGATATAGAGGCATTTGATCTTTTCTCTTGTGTCAACCGGCAATGCTAATATCTTGACAGGTTTGAGATTGATATTATATAATATGCTTCATAATATTTTTTTTATTGCAACTTATTTCATGGCAGGTTACATTAGCTATAGACGAGTAAATGTAGACAAAATTCTTATTTATGCGGTGCATGCCGATTATTACATCTTACTAAGAACCTTGGCTAAGGTAGTGAGAGTTGATATGAAATTATTGCATGCAAGTACGCTTGAATTGGAGAGGAAGCTTGCCTGGATCGAAGAAAAAATCAGAACCAGTTTAAATGTGCCGAAGGGTCGGTCAGAGGGTGGGCCCGTAGAACATCAAGAATTTGAATTGGATTGAGAACTATTTGTTTAAATTTTATTTGCAATGAAGGAAAGTTTTCCTGAGTGCAAGAGAAGTATTTGTTGAATCCTGGGGAGCAAACATAGGGGGTGGAAATTGCAACCAACTACAGTGTGATGATGATGATAGCGTGGTTAAAAAAAGTCTCTTTTCCAGTTCTATCTGGGGTCATGTGCCTAGGGGTGTTCATTGGGTCCGGTTTAGTCGGTTTTGAATCAAACCGAATTAGTTTGGATCAAACGGTTTGGTTTTTTCGGTTTAATGGTTCGGTTCGGTTTGTTTTTTAAAACCGAATTATAACTTCAGTTTAGTTCAGTTTGAAAATTTTCAAAACCAAAATAATTGAACCGACCGAACTTTTATATATTATGAATTTGGTTTGGACCGTCCCGTTTTATTCTTAATACCCCGATTTATTTCTTAATCAATTGTTTTAAATATTTCGGTTTGTTTCTTAATATTCCAATTTATTTCTTAATATCTCGGTTTATTTCTTAATATACTTCGGTTTGTTATAAATCAGTTGTTTTAAATAAAAATTTAATATATTTTGGTTTGAATCGAACAAATCGAACTAACTGAAATAAAACTTTGGTTGGTTCGGTTCGATTCTATTTTTGAAACCAAATTATAACTTTAGTTTGCCTAGTTCGATTCGGTGAACTGATGAACACCCCTAAATGTGCCACTCTCAACTCCCGAGTTCATATTTTCTGAAATAAGATCTCAATCCCAACAATTAAAATAAATTTCTAAATAACTGTTAATTATTTTTTAGAATCTAAAATCTCTAAAAAATTTAAACATTCATATTTTTAAAATTAATTTTAGAGTTTTTTATTTGAGTGATGCTGTCATGGATCGGAATTTTTTTTCAATTTTTTGTCCGAATTAATCACAGTCGTTAATTTCAAAAGGGTAAAATTGGAATAGCATCATATAATAAAATCTTTCCGTTAAACTTTTCGTTAGATCTCCGTCCTTTGCTCCCGTCTCTTCCTCTCGTAGTCGTAGATCACCACTTCCTTAGCGAATTTGCATCTCTGAGATCTCTCCCTCCCGTGGCGAATTCTCATCCTCTGAGATATCCCTCCCGTCGGTCGGCCCCTCTCCTTTGATCCGTATCTCCCCCTCCCGTCGGTGGCCCTTTGCTCCGTATCTCCTACTCCCCCGTTCTCTCCAGTTGCAGGTCTAATTTCTCAGTATCATCTTGACTAAACATGGCACTTTCTCTGCCATTGGAGAAAGAATGAATTTAACTTCTCAACCACTCTAATCAAGTCCTATGATACAAAAGACATAGCCAACCAACAAAAAATGCATCTGGTTATTACCACTTTATATTTTTCTCAATTTATAAATTAACCTAGCATTTTGCACTATTCTTAAGGGGAAAAAGAATCGCAATTTTATCAAACAAATTTTGTTAAGTTCTGCAAAAACAAAACTATGCTAAAGGAGTACAAACTATTTCATGGTATACTGGTATTCTTATTTTTGCACTTATCACGTGTAATCAGAGATCAAAATGTCTCCCGGCCAACAAATATAATATAAAAGAACAAAGTATAAATATGTTTATTATAAGAGGGAATATGAAAAGGTAGAATAATATAAAATTATAAATCCATACCTCCCACGTAGTAAGATTTCTTATATACACTGGTGGACTATCATAAACATCTTCGGATACACTAATTTCTGCCACTTTAGGGGTAATTCCACAATCTAAGAAGCATTAAAAAATTGATAAACGAAAAAGGATCTTCCAAGAAAAATAAGTTCTCAGAGAAGAGTACAAGTCATTATCTCAGACTCTACCTTTACCAGTGAAGGTACAATTTGCACTGTAAAATCCTCCAATTTGGTACCTTCTCTCCCATACCCGCATATTTCCTATTCTTTGTTTGTTCTGGTTGTTTTGCTGATTGGATCAGATGAGAAGGCAACTCCTTGTATGAAGAGCTACTGACAAGCCACTTCTCAGCATCTTCTCATTTTGAAGACACACTCTTTCTTTGCAAATTGAAATTATTCCTGTCTAGTCTTCCATCTCTACATGGTAGAGTACTCTATTGTAGATGCTCTGGCTTCTCGGAATAGTTTCCTTTTCCGAGAGAGGATAATATGGTCCAAAAAACGAATTTGAGTGGTCCAGATCATTGGATTGTGGTTGGGGCATAAAAGAAAGGCACTGTTACTGCATAGCACAATGACAGTGTGTGTTACGAGTCATTTTAGGTTCTTCACCTATCAAGTTTTGAGTTCTATCCTTACTGATGTCTGATATGCACACACAATCTCACCATTTTATCAACTTCATTTCTGATTTATTTGATTGGTTTATCATGTGACAAGGGTAATTTAGGAAATTTCTGAGTATGCATGCTTATTCCCGATTAAACGAGCAAAGCAAAATATTTTCTCTGATATCTTATCTTTTTACTTTCCTTTCAGGATGCATAATACTATCTACTTTATTCTGATATCTTATCTTTTTTTACTTTCCTTCCATGATGCATAAACTTTTTTTCTGATATATTTTTTTTCTTGTTTCTTATCTTATTTTTTTCAATGAAGGTGGAGAGTTGCATGATCTTGTCAAATTATTACATATACTGAACAATGGAGTAATGATTTATGATGTTGTTTTAATTTCCCTTTTAAATTTTTATTTGGAAATTTTATTATTAGACTATGAATGTTTTTGTTATTGTAGTGATAGTTTTTAGTGCATTTTTTGCAGCCATTAAATTGCGTACCATTCAAAGGAAAACAAGAAGATAAAAATGATGGATAAATTCATTAATAGAAAGAAATTGAACAATTTAATCTATATTGAAATTGTAAGAGTTGCATGATACGATAAAAGGAAAGTGCACACCATGTTTTTTTTTTAAAAGCTTAGCAATGGTTGCTAAGTTACAAAAAAAAAACAAAATAAAAGAAAAGGAACATTCAATTCTAGCAATTATCTAACCATAGCTAGAAGTGCACATACAAATATATACATCTCTTCTTATTTTTTACAAAACAAAGGAAAAAAAAAATCAACCAATCGAAAACCCTCAATTTTATGCATGCTCTAAACTGTCCTTTACAATCTAAAGAGCAATTTCAAATATATTAACATAAAAATGAGTACAAGAAAATTAATATTACAATCCCAAATTCTGTCTTATACCAGTAACAATACCAGTAAACTCATGCCTATCAAACCAACATTGACAACAATGTCAGGTACCCGCATTAGCTTTGAGTGGTACTGGTATGCCATTTGCTTTAGAGAAAAAGCAGACCTGCTAAATGCCAAGAATGATTGACATAATTGTATCTCCAAATGCAATCCACTACAAATACAACATCCTGAGGGTTGCATCAGAATTAGTTTGCTCAATTGCATTTGCAACATCTAAAAAATACACTATAACGGCTTACTCTTGAAGTGCCTGATATATCTTGTTTCCAACCATTTGTGTGGTTACAAGTCAAATCGACCCTTCTTTCTCACCCTTTCTATGAGAGAGCATAATTTGATATTGACATAATTCTAAAAAATTAGATTTGAGGGCCACGGTGAAATTTTTCCCGTAATGCAGGGGCACAAAATACTCTTCTTTTTTAAATAATATGTGCATATATGGGTTATTTTGAGGCCTTGCAAGGTAAGACCAACACTGAGAACCATGCCTCAGACTCCGGCATCATTGTAAAACTGCCAACCAGTAGCATTGCACTGGACCTCTCCAAAAACAACATCCAAAAAACAGAAATAAATTAAGAATAGGATACCCGTAAAAGGGAAACTAAAACCAAAATAAAATTAAAAAAAAAAACAGAAGAATTACAAATGCAACCATCACCCATAAGGCCATAACAGAACCATCAATAGATGTTAAGCACTAATCCGGATCTGGCAAGAGATTGGTGATTTGGTGCCCATCATGCCTATTATTTCCTCCTACAATATATAGTGCCACAACAAATTAGCTGCGTTGTTGCATAAATAAACCAAGAAAATCATTTGTAAAGGTTGTAACTAAAAAAGAAAAAAGGAGGTAATAAGATCAGTTTCTCGATTTCACCCGAAATGTTTTTCTATTTAATTCTTTTTTTTCCTCCTTTTTAAAGCTTGTTTCTCTCTATGTTGAAGTCTGTTTGATATCTCATTTAATAAAGGTAATTTGAAGTTACCTCTGGTGAGGAGCATGACTATTTCCTGAAACAAAATAATTACAAAAAAAACAAAAAATTAAGATGGCACAGATGGAAACAAATGAAACATGATAGTGGTATGTACTAGCCAATTTCATTACTTGAAAAAAAAAAAAGAGTAAATACAAATGCCAAGAAAAAGTATCTAAAAACTAATACATTGCCTTCTTAAGCTGATGGTATCTAGCAAATCTATAACTCCACCTTTGAAATGCCAAATTGGTTGAGAGAAAAGGCCATCACAAATCTGATTTCCTTTTGAATAAAGGTGTATCCCTACTTGTGACAGTTACTATATCACAAACTATGGAATTTTTCATCAATTAAACCTTGATTCTTGTACAATTAAGAAACAAACAAGCTAAGCAAAGATCACAAAATAGCCATTTTTTTACAAAACAAGGAAATCAATCAAACTAACAATGGTACAGTTGGCACCATTGCACCAACCAACTTGCAGAGAAATGTAAACTGATCAAAGCAATTAAAGAAGTCGAGAAAAGGCACATGTTTAATTTTTCCAAACTATACCCAATAATTACCATATTTGCAAGCAATACCCTAAATTCTCAATCTAGCAATTTGCACTGGAAATTAATGACCGCAGACCAAGAACAAAAATATTGTGATAATCTTTAATACATTGTGAGTTTTAACATCTCTTTGAAACTCTTATCTATTACACGTTTGTTTAACACCATCCTGTTGGCTTTACTACTGAGTTATAGATTGGTATCAACAGAGGAGAAAAAAGATTATGGAAAAGGGTCAACCTCGCCATCTACAATTAAGTAAATCATTCTTGGAGATATAATGCCAGAATGATAGACAAAAAAGAATACAATCTACTACAAATGCAACTAGTTGCCAAAATTCAGTAACAGAAGCTATTATTTTAGTGTTTAAAATTAAAATGAAATGGTACCATTGAACCAAAATGGTATGTCATCAGAGCATCAAACCCATAAGGATCTGAATCTACCAGGCCATACACAGGCAAATGCAGATGCTCACCAAGATGCCGCAAAAACCTATTGTATTGGCAACATTAAATTACCCAAATATCCATTATATTGCAAATAAATCGAACTTATCTTAATTAAAATATCCATATATTGCATAAAGCATCCAAAGAGCATATATTAAAAGCACCTTAGGCTGTTGAATCTTGCCGCAACGGTTGGGTTTCGTTATGATGGTTATCCAACAGCATGTATTGAGACATAATTGCCATGATTTCTGAATCCAAAATGCAAAGAAAACAAGAAAAAGAGAGGGATCAATGCACTATCTTTTGTCTTTCTTCTTTTAAGAAACTTTTTATTGTGAAAGATCCAATATATCCTTGCCCCTGCAAAAGGGGAAACTAAAACCATGAAAAATTAACCATACCTGAAACTCAGAAACATTTGATTTGCAAATGGACTGAAAAATAGCATTAACAGTACATAAATGACCTATCCGGTGATATGGATGGAATTACTGAAATGATATTATTATCTTCCCTAAATGGGGATTGTGATAAAAAAAAAGCAACTACTAATGCAATTAAAATGGAAGTAATTACTACTGCCAATTACCAATAGAAGAATCATGGTTAAACTTCTCCGCTGGTGCAATATCAATAAAGAGAGAAGGGGAAATAACTTTGAAAAAGGTAAATTTACCAGATAGTTTTCAACTTCGGCTCAGCGTGGTACCAAGAGGGTCTCAATCGTTCTCCTCCACCTTGCTTCTGAGGCCGTCTCCGAGCTTCGGGAGCACAGCCAAAGGACCCGAAGGACCCAATGAAGCCGTAACCGGGTTTGCGTAATTAACAGGGAAAAAGGGGGAGGGCAATGCAAAATCGCACCAGGAAGAGAGCGTGTGAGGGAAGGGAGACACCGATCTAGGTTACGCTCCCGTGCTTGGGTTGGGAGCGACGGGGTCGATTTGGATTTGGGTCTAGGCTCGGCAAGTGAGAGAGAGGAAGAAAGGGCGCGAAATGAAAACTTTGGAGGGAAAAATGAAAATAAACCTAGCTATGAGATTTTTCAGAGTCGGACGGACGAAGGCTTAAGTGGAAACAGGGATCCAGCTGTCAGTGAATAGATTGGATTAAAGAGGCCACAGACCACAGTATTGTTAAATGGAGAGATTCATTAACAAACAGGGCAGCACATCACTTATCTGTATTATTAAGCACGTTGAGTGTTCGATCCATCAACAGCTACGATTGAAAGATGAAACTTTGAATTTGATCTCAGCCCTCCAATTACATATTTTGTCTTCTTTTGATTAAATGCATATGTTTTATGTATATGCTCCCACACAATACGTTACAATTAAAATTGAACAAACTCTAAAATTTAGCAATATATTTATATGTTTTCTTATTTCTTTGTTTTCATATTTCTCCTCTTCAATTGAGAAGACTCCACCTTCTATTTTTTTATTTATTTGTTTCCTTACTTCTTCTTCATTTCTATACAGATCATAATGAAAATCAATTTTTTTAATTTCCTTATTTCTTTTTCTGAAATCAAAAGAGTTGTTGTTGAACATAGTTTTAAATGTTTTGAATCTTTTGATATTAGTACTGAAAATAAAAGTTAGACAACATTGGAAGTTTTTTAAATAACACTTTACTACTTGGGGGACGCGTTCAGGTATGATAGCTCGGGGTATCAGAACATTTCTCATAAATATATAGGCATATAAATTTTAGAGTGATTTGAATATCAATTTACAATTCACTATTAAAAATCTAAACGATTTAGCTTTATCACATTTGGATTTATACATGTCAATGAATTATAAATAGGAGTCAAATTTGACATAAGAACTATACAAGCAATATGCACTACATCTATAATTTATTTACAACTTTCACGAATTCATATATTGATTGTCATTGAATCTTGTCATTCTCAACAAAATGTATATTGCAATGGATTATAATTAGACTGAATTATCCCTTCCAATAAAATGTTTTCAAAAATTAAATCATAAACATGTTATCTATCTCTCAAATATATATTTGATCATGTATCAAGTCATCGACCTTGAGGAGCTAAATACGGTGCCAGTATAGTCCGTATTAGATTTGTCCAATCGCTCAATTTTCGATTCATATTATTTGTTATACAATTATTACCCAATCTGTATATTTGCAAATCAGGAGATCTCCATTTTAAGTGGGAGTCCATATTCTCTGAGGTAACAATATTTCTATTTACTCTATTTTAGGTAGCCCGATATACCACGTATACATTTTGAAGGCTCTTCCTCCTTCGATGCCATCTCCTACGGCCTACTGGTTTCCAATAAAAAAAAAACAAATTGAGCGGAATTTTGTTTAGAAACCATAAATAAAAAAATTGATTTTATCAAACTAACATGGTTGCTTTGGTTTTTACAAAAAACATAAAAACCGAGATGCCATTTCGGTCCAAAGTATTTTTTTTTGACCGAATTGTCATTTCGGTCCGAGCCGTTTTCACATATTTCAAAAAAAATAATGTTTTAAAACTTGTGAAAATATATCGGACTGAATTGTCATTTTGGTCCCAAAAAAAAAGGGTTTGAACCGAAATGACATTTCAGTCCTTATGGTTTTTAAAAAAAATAGTAATTATGTTGGTTTCGTAAAAAAAAAATTAATTATGGTTTATAAAAAAGAAAATCAATTGAGCGGGGAAGATATTGAAAGAGTTGGGCTCAAGAGCAAAATCACTTATACACGGGAGCAATCAAGAGCTTTTGGGTCTAATTATGTAATTAATTATATTTTATAAAATATTAAATATGATTAATTTGAACTATTTGTTAAATGGATAAAAATGTGATTGCACAACAAATAATACTGTTTGGAAAATTGATTCAAAATTCTCCAGATAGAAAATAAAAGAATTTACTTTTTCTAAAGCTCAAAATTAAATGTCTCCGAAATGGCTTGAAGCAGAGGAGTGTTTGATTTATCTGTCCTTTTATATTAACCATGTAGATGTCATGATCCGTCAATAGCTGTGATTTAATTAACTAGATTTTTAACATTTAAGATAAAAAAAAGTCTACAATTGTGATTTTATGTGGTAAAGTATTGACATTTATTATGTTGAAGTCTATATTTAGTTCTCTGAGTACTCGCTACACTAATTTTCTACCTACAATCTCTTCATATGAATGTTGTCATAAAAATAATTAATTGATAACATTTTTTTCTTTGTTTTTATATTATTGATTACCACAAAATAGGAAAGTAATTAACATGTTTGCAAACTAAATATTAATTATCTTCCTAAGATAAAAAGGTTCATTTTGTTGAAGAAAGAGATTATAAAAAAACAAATATTGAAAATTGCTGATTCGATGGTCTAGAAATTTTCTACTGTTCACGGTAAAACAACGATTTTCAAAGTGGCTTAATAGATAGTAAAAAAATTTCAAAAAATGTAAAATTTAGTGATTGATCTAATTTTATTTTAAAAGTGTAATCTAATTTAATAAATAGTAAAAATTAGCGATTTGGAAGTAGATATAATACCTAGTTTTTAGTAAAAATTAGTGATATAATACCAACAATTTTTGTAATCTAATTTAGTGATTAATCTATTCCAAAAAATATAATACCTACAAATTAGCGATTAATCTAATTTTTTTTACTGTTTATTAATCTAATTTGTAGGTATTATATTTTTTTTGTAGATAAATAGATAATTTGGAAGTAGATGAAACAAAAGATATGGTGATAGATGGAAAAGAAGAAGAAAGTTTCGAGCCTCATGAAGGGATATATGATTCTATGATATATGATGCAGTTTGTTCCACGAGTGTAAACAGTGATATACGATTCTATTATATATATTGTAGTTTTTCCTAGAGTGTGAATATTGAGATACGTGTTTGTTAATTTCTGGTTTCTCATATCTTACTGGTTTGACATATAATGCAATTTGACAATAGAGATTCTATGATATATGCATCTCTTTTTTTAACACTGTTTCATTTTCTATGATATAAGCATCTCTTTCTGTGATATATATGCATCTCTTTCTGTTATCTACAAGCTGGAATTTCTACAATTTATACAAGACTTGCAAGCCAATGAGAAGCAATAAGGTTGAGCATGAATTTTGTAATTCTATGATTTTGAGAAACAATAGGGTTCATTGTGTAAATTTCACAATACCCCTTTGTTAGGACTGGTTTGTTCAAATTTGAATTGTTATAAACCAAGAGAGTAAACAGTGATATATGCATATGTGATGTATTCCTTTGAAAACTTGATTTTCTGATTTATTTTTATGCCATGTTATTTTGGAACTTGAATGTGAAACTGGATACTGATGTTTATTTTAGGGTTTTGACATGTCCTATGTAAAGCATCAAAATGAAGATTCGAATAATGAAATCAATCTTGTCAAATGCAAGGGGCATGGTTTTATGCAGTGAGGCCTCTGATTTACAACCCATGTCAAACAACATTGGTACCAGTGGTACCAGCTCCTAGTCAGTACAATTTGGGATGTTCAAATTGCAAAAAAAAAGGGGGGAAAATATTACAGAAAAAAAAAAATAGAAATCCTAACAAGCATCCATGGAAGTTCTTATAAATTAGTTTTAACCAGAATCCTTTACAGAAAATTAGTTTCTTAAAAGAAGAAAACAAAACAAAACAAAAGACAAAAGTTCTTATAAATTATAGCTTCTAAGCAGAATCCTTGACACAGCTTCAACTGTCCATAATTTTGATGAGATAAAAAAATGCATGTACTGAACGCTAATCAAGGGCACAAAAGCTTAACCAATACCAACTCAATTCAAACTAAAATGTATTCACTGTCATAGGCACTACCGTCTTCACTATCTTCATGTTCTTGCGCCTTCGAAATTCATGCTCGGCTCTTGAAAGAAATTCCATCTTTCATTCTCTACAAAACAGAAAGAAGAATGAAAGAATAAAGTTGAACTCATTCACACCCCCTCTGCAAAATTATAACAGAAATGTATCAATACTAGTACTGATCTGATTTGTTTTAAAAACCGAATACTACAAGCAGAAAAAAGATGAAAGTACTTCACAGAAACTAAAATTTTCCTTACATTTGGTCTTATATGCAAACATCTCAACAGAGTACGGGGATAGTTGGAAATACAAATTGTACAAAAATTTTCCTTACATTTGGTCTTAAAGAATGTTAACAGATCCGAAAAATAAATGCAAAACCAGCCAGGGAAACAAATTGTACAAAAATTTGAGGTCAAACAGTATGCGTCATCAAAATATCAACAGCAGTAGTTTCTTAGTAATAATTGACTAACCGGTATTAATCATGGGCTCTATTGTAAATGTCTGACCGGCTTTCATTATTCCAACTGCTTTATTCTCTGCATAGATATCGATCGAGGGAAAAAAAAAACAGCAAATTAAAGCATGGATAAAATCATTTGATTTGATATGACCAAGAAGTGATATAAATTACACATCTTACTTGCATAATGAGGAATGTTTGGGGCACAGTGAAATAACTCTCCGATACCATGGCCACAATAAGATTTTACCTACAGATGATATAAAATTAAAAAATGATGTCAACAAATTGCGAAAAAACAATTATTAGTCATTAGTTGCATATGAAGGGTTCTGACTAATCCCACTTACAAAAGAGAGACCAGACATAGAAGCATGCCGACTAATCACATCACCAACCTCTCTAAATCTAACTCCTGGCTTAACTGAGACAAAAGACAAAGCCAAAAGTAAAATTCGTTAATATGCTTTTAAAAATAAGTACTAGTGAAAATCCTACATCAAAAGAACAGGTTGGTTATAGTATACAAAAGATCTGAATATTAGTTTGGTTAATATGCTTGACTTAATTTTCATTTGGTTAATACATGTACCAGCAAACAACTCAGCTGTTCCTGTTTTAAAGCGTAATAGAAAATGGCATGCAAAAATGCCTGTTTTATATTTTTATTCAAAGAAATTCAGAATGATCACCTATAGATATAGCTTTTTCCAAGCACTCATAGGTAGATCGAACCAGATGCTGGGATGCTTCATCGACATTACCCACAAAATACGTCTCATTCAAATCACCTATATACATTACAGCAAAAAATTACACCAAATTATCAATGCATATATAATAACAAAAGGCTTACTAAATTTTTACCATGGAAACCCTTGTAGTAAACTGTAACATCAACATTTACAATATCACCATCCTCCAGTTGCCTGTTAAGGAGAACTCTATGTGAATGGAAATTGCAATTTTTGTATATAAATCCCATAAAAAATAAAAATAAATAAACTTTACCAATTCTACATTCTCCAACAATATTTCCTTTCAGCAAGTTCAAATCGAGATTATATCTCACATTTGGGGAAGAGCTAATCAAGTCTCATTCTACGCACAACCAAGAATTAAGGGTTAGCCCTGAGAGAGATAGAGAGAAGAGGAAGGGAGCATACCGGAGGAGGTCATAGAGAGCGACAAGACGTGGTCGAGGCGGAGATCGAGGCTAGAGGCAGTGGAGAGAGATGAGGCACGACCGCACGAAGGATGAGACAAGCGGAGCCGTGGTGAAGAGGGTGGAGGCTGTAACACACTACTATCATGATGGGTAGCTGTGCACAATTAAGATGCATGATGTAATTGAATTTTTAATATATCCTTGGCTGCATCAGTCAAGTTATAAAAAAAAAGACAATGAGTTGGCTCCTTATTTTGGGATCACAAGCAGACTATTTTGTAAATCAGAAACCATTCAATCTAAATATCGTTAGTCATTTGCAGCCAGGTTTCAATAGGTACAGATATCTTGAGATACCAAGCAAACATCACATACACATGTTGAACTTTCTCATCATACACGCAGTTAAACCCCCTAAAATCTACAACCGTGAAAGTTATCCTTTCTCTAAAGAGAGCGATAGACACAGCCAGAAAAAAAAGGAGGGGGAATTAAAGCTCCTCGGCAAGTTTGGTGGATGATGCCATCATGCATAGACTTGTCGATAATCTCATATTTCTTGTGGTCAGTTGTCAGTGCTTCTTGTCCCTGCTCAGCTTATCCTCCATCTCCAGTTGTGCCTGCAATTCCAAATATTATTTCTTAATCACCGTCCAAGCTCGTTTGAACAACACTCAAGAATTAAAATCGTGAATATGTCATCTATTTCTCATATAGGCAACAATGTTAGTTTGATGCGATTTCAAGATTAATATACTATTGTTCAGGTTATATAAAAATTTAATGATTTAGCTCTTAGCCTCGCATCGACGATGAAATGAAGTCCAAATTGCACGAGATTTGGCATACACACTGCTCAAGTTACAAACTTTACAATAAGGTCCCTATTTTATTGGCTATTTACAAAAAAACTCAGCACAAGTAATAAATTGAAATACTAAACCCCTATGCCTATATCATCCATTTCGTTATTCTTATCTTTTTCTCTCTTTTCTCAAATTACTTGTTATTTTTGCTAGAAATCGATTTCACCTGCATCTGAGATCCAGTCTCGTTGCAGCATTTCAATTTGTAAAAAAGATAATGAAACCAACACTGGACATGGTTTCGTGCATTAAGCCTCTGATTGGAATGAAACTTTTGAAAAATAGATTTTATTTAAAAAAAAACTTTTAATTGCGTTCATGAAAAAGTCAATTTTTTTTATTAAATTGCCCAATTATGGAGAACAATTGATTTGCAAAGCTAGAAAAACCATAGTTTTGGTTAATTACCCGGTTGCCTTTAATCAGGGATTTCAAAGGACTGGAGAGAGAGAACAAGATTAAGACCTGAAAATCATGAAAGAAAATAGGCAGAAGCAAAAAAAACAAGAACAATACCTAGTCGGTGACACTGAACCAACAGGCGTCTATCCCCACCCCTCCTCTTTTGACGGCCGGTGAGATCAAATAGAAAGGGACAAGCAAAGAGGAGGGAGGGTTTGAGGTTTGGCACTGGCGCGATTAATTTGGGCAAAGATTTGGTCTGGCGAGCGGAGAGGAAAGCACGGCGTTTTTACTCGGCGCCGGTATAACTTCATTCATTTTCATTTTTGTTGTAGTGTGGAACTGTGGATTGCGTCTCACGGCGGGAGGTGATGAAAAAAAAGAGTTAACAGAGCAGCATCACATTTTAAATACCTATTATACCCTTCCGAAAAAATAGTCTGTTAAATTTAACAGAGAATTTTGATCCTTACAAATCATCTAAACCGTTCGATCGTAACTAAATGAACGGTCCAAAATATTTTTGATCCATTGCAGAATTTGCCTTTTTATTTAGCCAACGTGGTGTTTAAAATAATTTCTTGATAAAAAAAAATTATCCAATATTTTTCAAATAAGAAACTGGAGTACATCTTTAAAATTAAAATAGAAATTACCAAGACAATTTAGCAATCTATAAAGTTTCCAAGATGAAGATATTAACTTAAATTTTGACTTTAGATCCGGATGGTCTGATAATAATCTGAGCTAATATAGCCCGAAATGGAATGCACGAGCTTGTTTAATATTCGTGCCAGAACAGAAACGATAATTTGGATCTAATCTAAAACTAAATTATCTGAGCTAATAATAATCTGATTTGCATTTGTGCAGTAAACTGGTGCACATGGAAGTTATAAATGAAATGAGTTTTTCAAATACACCAATTAGCTCCGTCAGGAATATGATACTGGTGATTCTGTCTTTGCTCAAATACTGGTCAGAGGAAGCTCACCAATATATGCACAAATGGCTCCCAGAAAAAACATAGATTTGATTCCACTGCAGAGCCTTCCTCCTATGCAAACTTTTGACTACAGTCCTACTGTAGAGGGTCTGGTACCACTGATACCACAAATCACTGATGGGAGATGATTACAAAGAACAAGAACTGATAAATGTACCAGTTTATCAGAATGTCAGTACGCGAATTTATGTGTTTAGTAGACTCACCATGTTGTGGGGTGATTGTATTTCTTTGCTTTATATTTGTTTTCACTTGCAGTGTTTGTTTGTTATTGCGTTGGCTTGTTACCAAAAAGAGAGACTGAAAACATATGAGGTTGTGTTTTGAATAGGTCAATGATGCAAAAAAGGGTGAGATGGAGATTTTTATTACAAGTTTTGTTCCTGTACCAGTCACTGGTAAGGTAGAGGTAAAACTAGTTATTTAATAAATGATATGAGGTGTGAGTTGCTGGTAACACAGTCTAGCGATTTTCTTTACTGATGGGATATAGATAGTTATACATATAGAATAATTCTTAGGAAAATTGTATGTTCTGATAAATAATTTAATACGTGGGCTTTAGAGCATCTCTATTCGTGCAAGTGATTTGCAATTGCAAACAACTGTCATGCAGTAATTGAAATTAATTTTATTTCTTAATTGCATAACTCTCGCATCGGTGCAATTGCAAATTAATTTTTTTCCGGCGCCACATCAAAGAATATTTTTGTTTGACCCGACCCCTTCCGAGTTTTTTAAAAATACCCAAATTTATTAATATTTTATTATAAATAACCAGAAGTTTGGCAAAATTATATTTTTGCTCAAACCGTAAGGAAACTTTACGGTTTGAAACAAAAACAACAGCTACTTGATGTTAATAAGCATCTTATCAAAGAGGGAGGCATGCTCAAGAAAATACTCGAGCAATTCTTCCTTTGTAACCCATGCATAGTCCTTGCATTTTTTGCTTATGTCAAGTTTATTGGTACCAGTTACTTGCGACTTGAAAAGGAACCACTGAAAAATAATTTTGCATAAAGTCAGCACAGAGACATCAAAATATCCAATTCTTGTGTCATTTGGAAGACATAAATTGGAGAGAAATTAGAACATGTGATAGAAAGGTTTCACAAAAGTATAGTTCCTCCAATAGTAAATGATTAATTAATCATCACTGTGCAATTAGAATGAACTATGCTCAGATTGCATTATCAACCCCCTCATTATTTTGCCTCAATATAAATCTAAACTGTGCAATCAAACCAACTTTCAGAATAACTCAAACTAACACCAATTTACACCAGATATGGAATTAATGCAAGTATGCTGGTTCATACTGGTACAGTAATGAATAAAGTTAGTTGATGTATTTTGTTTACTCTTTCACAATTTTTTGTTTTCAGTGATATGAACACGTTAGATACTTACATCTAAATTGTGCACAGTTTTTGTTTTCTAATGGCTTGCATGAAAATTATTCTGACAATGAAAATATACTAGTAAATGACCATGCTGCAAGCCATCCCATCCTTTCTCTTTCCTTTGCATATTGCAAAATCAGCCGAAACTCCCGATTTTACCATCTGACTGGCTGAATTCACAAGCATGCTGAACCCGTTTCCCTGATTTTAGAAAATAAACATAAAAAGTATCAGATATCAGCAATTCATTTTCATATACTGCTAATGCCTAATGGTTCCTTCGTCCAGCTTTGCTTCAAATTTGTTTTCCTCTGCAGACCCATCTAATTTATGTCCTTTTGCAATTTGGGTCCTAAAATTCTAATATTCTAATTTCTAAATTTGAAACAATAGGAATAGGAACAGTTAGCATGTATGACCCTAAGCCTCACCTTAAGAGTTGTCAACCATAATTATTTGATTTATTTACTATTTCAATAAAAGCACAACAAGACTGGCAAAAGAAGATGATTAAGTCTAATGTGCAGATTGCAGTCATCCCTACCGCAGATAAAGTAATGTGCAGTTGAAAGTTAAGAACTGAGAGAAATCAACCTTAATCCCCAATATTCCATAACCACTTTACATATTGTTGCAATATGGCGCCAAATTAAAAAAATTATAAAGAATAAGAAGATTTAACCAACAAAGGGTATTTACTAATTAAAAGTGCTACCTCCTCCTCTGATTTTTCTGGTCACTGACTTCTCTGATTTTTTAAATAACAAATGGTATTTACTAATTAAAAGTGCTACTCCTACTGTGAAAACCCGATATTTCTCAAATTATTTACCTTTGTATCTATGGTGCGTTGGCTCAGTGACAGCAATCAATGCTTCGGCAAAAGATGGTGATGGACGAGCAATGCGTAACTCGTCAGCCCTCTCGACTACAGTTTTGAAAACATTAGGATTAGCTATGATCAATCTAGGATTTGTCTTAATTAGACGGACAATTTGATGAGGAAATCAATCACATTCTAAATTTTGATCTGAACAACTACTTGATGAAATGCTAAATAAATTTCTGACCCAAGTAAATGATGCGTCATGACAAGAGGGGACTCCACAGCGGTGAAATTGGAAATGAAATTGCCACGTCGAATGCCAACGCAATTTGCAATTTCCATTAATAGAGAAGGCTGCTGCTATTTTACTAGTTTGGTCCAGCATTAGCACCAATTCATCAACTTTACTGTTTTCATTAATCTGTTAGTTGTAAATTGTGTTTAACTAAGTTCTGAGCAGTAATCCAGGCAAATGAGGCTTCACGTAATGGGCCTCACCAAATACACTGATAAACTCAAAACAAATAAAATGTATGCAAAAAAGGAAAGAGCGAAAATAAAAAATAAAGTTTAAGAATTATGACCTCGATAGCTGAACCAGCAGCAAGATAAGCAGATTCAGAAGAGCCCTTGTTGAAATAAATTGAATTGAACTTCCGTGCAACTCTATGTCTTCTTGAATCTAACTCTTTAGAGCTTATTGTTTTTATAAGCTTAATGTGACTTTGGCTATGGACATAAGCTATATACTTGTCTTCAGCTCCGTATCTTAAATAACACAAACTTAACTTAGCATACACGATGTTTTCTTTACAGGATAATTCAAATAACAGTGTATTTGTAGATCAGTAACATGGTTGGCGGAAAGAACAGTCACAATTGAATCCTTACAGTTACTAATTAGAAACCTGTAGCTTCTATAACTAAAAGTACGAACAGCATTAAACGGATTTTGACAGTTCAGTTCCAAACAACAAAATGTATTCTTTAAAACTACTAAAATTTAGAACGATTTTCAAATTTTACTAGAAATGTATATTGGAGCTTACGCCAGATGGATCGGAGGCGTTTGGGTTTCTCAGGGTGGGGTTCACCGTCATGGGCGCACATCCGCTCGACGAACAACCGGCCAACCGTTGGCACCGCCATTTCGTCGGCAATTCCACGGCGGAGAGGTGAGCAATAGACATCAGCAACACAAATTAATACTGGTAAAAACCAAGTCTTCTTTCGTGTTTAAAGGATCCGACTTTGATCCGAGAAGAGAGGTTATCAAGCTTTCTTTTCTTTTTTTTCTGGAAGCGATAATGGAAACTGAGGTAAACACGAAGAAGACTCCGACTCAAAATTATTCATTCCATTTATAATCCTGTCCAAGATGGTACATCAGTTAGCCTAGATTTTACGCTGAGTGGTTGAAATTATTTTATGCTGAGGTGGTTGAACTACTCTACTCTTCAACGACTGGCTCTGCAGTTAGTACTGCAGCCGGTGGGTCCAATTCTACATAAGTGACCCGAACTTATGGGAAGGAAAGAATATTCAAAGAGGTCCATTAGTTTAAAGTATTGGTGCTGACTGAAGCGCTTGTCCGATTGACCAGATCTCTTTCTCCTTCATCCCGATTTGTGGCCAGTTCCAAATTGCGATCTTTCATCCCCCATTTAGATTGAGGTCGTGACACTGTTCATTTGCTCTTTTCAGGTATTTTCGCTCTTTTGCTCTCCTTTCGTCTAAATTCAGGCTATCCGTTCGCGCTTCTCTCTTTGTTGACCATTATCCAGCAACTAACCTGCACGATTCTCACTTGATCTTTGGTTTTGGTTTCTCCTAATCCCGCTTTTTGTTAGGTTTGGTGGTTGGTAGTTGGTACTAATATAGAACTTTATTAGATGAGTATATTTTTGGTGGCTGAGTGGTGTCAATTTGCTGCCTACCTATGTAGTAATTTTCATTAGCAAATTAATAAATAAGGCAATATGTCAAATCTTTTATTTTGGATCTATTTAATGAGGAGAACTAGCTTGTGTTATGCTTATTAAGAATTAGTTTCAAACGACAAATTTAACTTGTTAAAATTAATCTATTTCACGAGTAATGTGTGTCGGTAAATTTTTGAATTTTTCAAATTCACATAGTACAAAGAGTCAAAGAGTTAATCGGTCAAAAAAAAAAGATGAAAAATGAATACATTAAAATAACTTTTATATATTTTTTTTTTACCGTTTGACTTTATACAAAATAAATTTCAAAATTTTGCATATACACGCATTACTCGAATAGTAGATTGGTTTCAACAGTTTGAATTCGTTATTTGAATCCAATTTAATAGATTTTTGAAGTTATATTTACCAAACCTTCTTAATGAGCATAGCACACACTAGCTTTACTCTTCAAAATATTAAAAACTAATGATTTCACTATAAAATTACAATCAAATCTGACAAAACTTTATACATCAGCTTATGTCAATCCCTTATCAGGCATAATTAACAGCTAATTAGACATCATAAGATGGGGTTCTACCCAAATCATTCTAGTTGTCATCTAGAATATATATATTATCATGTCAGTTAGATTTCTCCATCAGCATCATCAAATTAATTTTTGTATGATAATTTTCCGAATTGATTACCCTATAATCTTTTACTTAGAGGACCTTTTCGTAATTATTGATTACCCTATAATCTTTTGAAAATAAATTATACCTTTCTCTTATTTTTGCAAACTTCTTTTATAGGCTCTGAGAATAGTAGGGACTAGGGAGGAATTTTTTTTATAAATCATAATTAGAAAAAAAAAATTTATCAAACCAACATGATTACAATTTTTTTGACAAAAACTATAAGGACCGAAATGCTATTTCGGTCCCGAAATTTTTTTTTTTGGAACCGAAATGGCAGCCGTTTTCATAGGTTTCGAGAAAAAAAAATACGTTGAAATATTGTAAAAATACCTGGGACTGAATTTTCATTTCGGTTCCCAAAATAAAATTTTCGGGACCGAAATGACATTTCAGTCCTTATGGTTTTTGTAAAAAAGAAGAAGTAATTATGTTGGTTTGGTAAAAATCTTTTTTCTAATTATGGTTTATAAAAAAAAAATTCACTAGGGAGTGAGGAGTAAATGTTGTAATTTGCCTAGGGGCTAGTTGTAAGCAAAAAAGAAAAGAAAAATAATGAAAGAAACTTTACCATCCATACTGTGTCTTAATAATACATAGAGATACCACTAACCCTAAAAAAAAGAATAATATATAGAGTAATCCGTACCAATACTGTAATGAAAGGAGCTTTTTCCATTCTCTGTAGGGCTGCTAACGAGCCGAGTTAGCTCGAGTTATGGACAACTCGAATTCAACTCGGAAGATAGTGAGTCGAGTTGACTCGAGTTGAGATTATTGAGCCGAGCTGGCTCGCTGACTCGAATTCAACTCGCGAGTAACTCGAGTTGGCTCGTGACTCGTGAGTCAACTCGTTTAAGGTGTTGAAATGTTGAACATTTGAACTTATGATTGTTGTTATGTAATAATATGAGAAGTAAATATTGAATTAACAAACAATTCACAACAAAATGATTAAATGAAATGAATTGGGTCAACTTGAGTCAGTCACATCTAGTTGGGAAAATAAAATAGATCAAAAATTATGAAGAAAATCATCAATCAAACGAGTCACGAGTTGTAACGAGCGAGTTCAGTCCAACTCAAACTCAACTCGTTTAACTCACGAGTTACTCAACTCGAGTCAGAATAACTCGAATTTTAAACGAACGAGTTGTTAGCGAGTTCGTTACCGAGCTGAGTTTGAGTAACTCACGAGTCGCGAGCTTTTTATACAGCCCTAATTCTCTGTGTTACTGAGTAAGATATAGATAATATAATAAAGTCAAAATGATGCACGATTGACAGCTTTACATCTTGCACCGTCCGATTAGACTAGGCATGGTTGATCTTTTGAAGGACCTTAAAATTTATACTTTTTTTTTAGTTGAAAGAATAATTGATTAATTGTGACTTTTCTTTGTGAAATATTAGGTTTATACTACTAATTGAAGATGTTGGCACTGAAAAATTTCTTGAACAGTCCTGTTGGGCCCAAAACAACCCATTTCTGGGGACCTGTTGCAAATTGTGGGTTCATCGTTGCTGTAAGTTCATAATATTATTTCTTTGGAACAATTTCATTTTGGTGGTGATGTATGTTCATCAAATTGGTATCTATTTTTTGAGGGGACAATTCATGAATTGTAGTCACACATTTCTTGAATAGTTTAGCATATTCAAAACATGATAAAAAATAAATAATCATGCTATTTTCATATGCTTCATATGTAAATTCAAAACACACCAACCTTGGTACTGTATGTATACTTTTTTTTTTAGTAGGACAGCTTGAGGTGCATTTCAAATAGAGCCTATTTTTCCAGTTTAATATAATTTCATTATTTTTGAAGAATGCTAACAAATCTGCACAACAAGATAAGAGGAAGGAAAGAAACAAAAAATAGCAAGTATAAACAGATAAGTTGTCAATAGGATAAGGTAAGTACATTATGCATTTCTTTGCTATTTGTATATTTCGGAAAAGAGTATGGTTATATACTTATATACTCTCCTTTGCTATACAATACAATATCAAGTTAAGTGTACTTCTTCAAGATACAAATTTGTGCTTAATATTACCATTTTCCAAATAGACAGTTTGTTCTTACATCTTCATGTTTCCCATATTTTCAATTTTACCAAATGTCTGTACTGTTATTATCAATCACATCATGGTTGGAATTCATGTCAATGCTTTTTAAAGGACACTGCAGCCCCATGTTAGCTTCCATGTTACTGTCCAAGGCATTATATTCAAAAATTGGATGAAAATAGTGCAGACCAAAGTTAATTTTCCACCATAACACATCATTTCACTTTGCTTAAACATGTATGCTGATGCGGTGACAGTCTCAATTTCCATCAACTTTATTGATGAAATTTGTAGTGCCTATATTAATTAGAAATTTTGAAGCTTTAAGGACCTGTACAGGAAAATGGTTGTACTGAAAGGCCATTTCTGAACTTAGCCATTGCCTTTTCATTTTTCAATGCTTAGTTGTGTATCTATCTAATTGCTGCACTTTGACGATCCCCCGTGTATGGTTGTTGCTTTT
This sequence comes from Carex rostrata, assembly GCF_964058835.1. Lineage (NCBI taxonomy): Eukaryota > Viridiplantae > Streptophyta > Magnoliopsida > Poales > Cyperaceae > Carex > Carex rostrata. The sequence continues at coordinate 12,075,314 of NC_135925.1, read as the reverse complement.
GTTTAATCATTGCCTTGTGTATCTATTTGAGTTTTGAATTCTAATAAGAGGTTTCTGATAATTTTTTCAGGCGTATTTAGACTCTGAGAAGCCTCCTGAGATGATTTCTGGCAACATGACTGCTGGTTAATATTATATTTGGATATATGATAGCATTTGTTAACTAACTTAGATATTAGGTTAGTAGGATGATATGTCCTTTATATCCAATTATTTGGTAAACTAGCCTTGTGGTAATAACCAATAACAACACTATCAGTACCACTTTTTTTGACAGAACACTACCACTACCACTTTCCTCAGTACGATAGCAATTTGTCACCACTGCTAAACTGGAAAAAAATTGACTAAACCCGCTAGTATCCCTGATTGCTTTTCTTAGAATATTTGTGATCTTGTGCAAGAATTGAGATATCTAAAGGTCCAATACCAAGGTTATGTCTCAGAATTAATCAGTGATCTTCTAAACAGCAATGTGCATTTATTCGGCGCTTTTTATGAGGTTTGCTTGGATGGTGAAGCCAAGGAACTATTTTCTTTTATCTTTCCATGCTTCCAATGAAACCGTCCAGCTCTATCAGCTCTCCCGCTGGGCCCGTGCTCATGGGTAATATTTTCTTTTTGTGTGGAGAACTTACATTTTTATCCCTGCAAAATATGGAAAATCAGCCAATGCTTCTGTAAACGAGAAATATCCTACGTGTCTATGTTACATAGAATAACCAAATCATTGGTCCACCTATAAACTGTCAAAATAAATATTGCTAGAACAATGCTGGAGATAGAGAGAAAGTAGTGGATTAACTAGGGGTAATTTGGATATTTTCAAAAGAAATGTGTGACAAAATTGAGAAAAAATGTGCCACGGGATAATAGTTCTGTCAGATTTTTTTTGGATCCAAAGTATGCTTAAATTTGTAGTCCTTGTGTGATAACCACATCTCTGTATTATTCTGTAAATAAGCTGTGTCAATAAATTCACAATATTTATTACCACGAATCCAACTTTTCTTCTGATAGGTACCTGGAGAAGAAGGAACCTGAAGCTCAACAATAGTTTGCTAGTCTGTAATAGCCTTCCTATCTTATGTTTGTAATTCAATAAGATGGGTCATTCAGCATACCTCCTTAAGAGGTGAAGGATTAAACATTTAATCCTTGCTAAGAAGTACTTGTTTGGTAAGATAGTAGGATTAAATTTCAAGATTTAGTGTGAATATAGTATATATTGTTGTATGTAAATACCAAGTTTCCATACATTATTGTTGTCATGTAAAATAGATTTATCAAATATTGTCTATTTGAATGATAATTAAATCAGCAAAAACAAATAGAGTACAACAGAGAATATGGATCCCCTCAAGACATGCGGAACTCAAAGAGCAGGGCATGTTTTGATATCAGGGGGCCTGAAGCAAGGGGAATTGATTAATTCGTGTGATTTTATTTTCTGATCTTTTCAGACACTATGGATGTTGTAAACAGATATATTAATTCAATTTTAGTAGTCACTATCAAACTTTAAAAAAAAAAAAAAAAAACGATACGGATCTAGGTGTGTCAATGGTACCTTTTTAGCCGTTTACCGGACCCGTATCGTATTCGATAAGGCGGGTATGGGTAAGGTTTTTTTCCGTTAGCTTATTGGGTATGGGTATGGGTAAGAATTTTTTTTCGTTAAATAAATGGGTAAGGGTATGGGTAATGCCTATTTCGTACCCGTTACCCTATAGGGTAATTATAAAATCCAAATATATATTCAATACAATTTTCAACCCACTTAAATGTATACTCAATTTAATTTTCAACTCACTTAAATTTATATTCGTGTTTTTGAATTTTTATTCTTTATAAAAAATAATTTAGTTGGAATTGATTGCACATTTATTTTATTTTTTATTAGAAATGCAATTATGTATGTGTTAAAATGAATGAGTTTTTGATGTTTAATTTGTAAAATATAATAAAACTAATTATTATACTAGTATTATCCGTTATTCACCCGCTACCGTTTCGTTACCCGATAATATTAACGGGTAAGGGTAAGGTAGGGTAAGATCAATTTTTAATGGGTATGAGTAGGGTATGGGTAAGATCAATTTTAATGGGTATGGGTATGAAAATGTCTCCACCCGACCCGTACCGTACCCATTGACACCCCTATACGGATCCCTTCTGACCAGGGGACGTCGAGTCTGTCTCTACATTAACTCAGTTTGATTTTAGGATCTCGACCGTCGATTAGAATTTAGACTAATTCGACCTGTACATTATAGGAACCTTTGATGTTCGTACCAACACAGATTAGACAATCAAGATTTGTTTTTCAGAAACTTAAACCTTGAGTGGTACACAGATTAGACAATCAAAAATTGTTTTTCAGAAACTTAAACCTTGAGTTACCGCAGAGGATTGAGTTGTTTATTCCATCCACATTGGGGTCGTTCAACAACAAAGGAAAGGATTAAGCCTTCTTAAGGCTTAATCTGATTCCTTTAACTTCTTTAGCTGCTTAATTCTATTGAACACCAGTTCTTTAGCGCGGATTAAAAACACCTCCTTTAGCTTCCTTTTGTCCGGATCTTAATCCTCTGCCCGGACTTTAAGGCACCCATATCCCTTTCTTTAGCTTCCTTAGCAAAATTCACGGATTAAGACAATCGAACATCGGTTCCTTAGCGCTCCTTAAGCTTTAATCATTCACTTTTAATCCTTTGTTGCCGAACGACTCCGATCAAGATTCATACAAACTTCACTCGCATCAGACCGGATATGTATTCGGGGAACATCTGGTCGACTGCGTGGATCAAGAGTTACATCGTCCGTCGATCTATAATGAACAGTCATGATAATGAAATCATATTCAGAGTATACCTTGCTTTGGAGATGACCACAACGAAGGAATCGAATACTACTTTGGACTTTCGAGCTGTGTGTGTATCCTCTGAGATATCTCAACTTTTGCGTGACCGACATGTCCGGTGCCTATTCGGGGTGATGTAGGGGTCAGTATTATGTGTGCTTTGAGATTCGCGTAGAACATATTTAAACGGTTGGAATTTTTCCATAAAGTCACGCAAAGTTTGAGATACCTCAGAGGATAAGAATTCTTGGAGTCATTGGACTCTGATTGGAATAGGAGGATAACAAAAGTTCACTTCATTTCAGTATAATAGAGTTGAAAAGAGATGATTTGAAATTGAATTTTAGTGATTAGAATGATTAAATTAGAAATAAGAATTGATTTGAGATTAATCAAAATAGTCAAAAATTTGATATTATTTACGATTATGCCATTGAATAGTTTCTGTCCCAGCAGCGCCACTCCCATTCGACTCATTTTCTCTTCCTCTCCGTAGCTACCCTTAACCCTCTCCTGTTACTACTCTTTCATTGTCGGTCTCGTTGCAATCTCCCTGTCCACTACTCTTCCGTCCATTTTTTACTTCTTCACTGCTCCTCCGTCCCGACCTTTGTCTCTCTTCCCTACTCCGTCTCAACACTCAATTCCAGATCAGAAAATACGAGGGTACAATAGACCTTTCACATCAGCTAATTGAATTCTCGTCAAATACCTTGCTTTCTCTCGTGATTTCTTCGCAGGATTTGGGCTCCTCAAATCCAGTCGAATCCTTTCTATTCTTTTTTGTCTCAGCGTTCTGATCAGGTGATTAAGAAAGAATTCTATTTCTATTTCCAGTTTAAGGGAGAATACTGGGTTCCGATCAGACCCTAAGAATAGAAATAGAAATAGAAATAGAAATTAGAAAAAAGAACAAACAAATCCGATCCACCTCAATTTTCTCTCTCCCCGTCTGCCTCCCCATCTCCTCGTCGTCAAAGAGCCAAGTTCTCTGCGAGACGAGTTGCTTCAACTCTCCTGCCGAGCGCTGTTTATTTGCTCTTTTCAGGTACTTTTCACTCTTTTCCTCCCCTTCGTCTAATTCAAGCTTTCTGTCTGTGCTACTCTCTTTGTGGACCATTATCCAGCAATTTACCTGCACGATTCTCACTTGATCTTTGGTTTTGGTTTCCAGTAGTCCCGCTTTTGGTTAGGTTTAGGTTTAAGTTTGATTTTCGCAGATTGTACTGTTAATTAAGCACTAAATCGTATTGTAGTTAAGGTGGAAGTGCTTGATGAGCACTTGCAATCTGCCATTTGGAGGGTGGGGGGGCGTTAATACTAGTGCTTTCTTTCAATTAGTGGGTGAAGGGGTTTTATAGCATAATTTCTTAATTTATCTTTGTGCAATTATTAATTTATGAAGATTAATTTTATCCTTACCCGTTGTAGTTATCTGGTAAGGTGGAAACTCGTTGCATTCAAATGAAGAAGAAAGAAATTGTGTGATGGATTCAAAATATGAAGGACTAAATGATTTCACTGTGAAATTGCAACATGACAATAATTTATTCAATCTAAGTCTGACAAAACGTTATACATCAGCTTATGTCATTACCTTATAAGGCATACTTAACAGCTAACTAGACATCATAATATTGGGTTATACCCAAATCAATCTCACTATCATCTGGAATATAAGCTCTTGTCAGTTAGATTGCTCCATCAGCATCATCGATTGTATGGAAATTTTCTGAACCTGTTTACTAAGAGGACCATTGAAGTTATAAAATCATATTGATATATACTGTTATATATATGTTTTAGTAATTATCGGTTACCCTGAGTACTGGATGCAGAACAAATTTTGCCTTTACCATGTAATCTTTTGAAAAGAAAAGGTAAAAGGCCTACCCTAATCCTTACCAATGCAGTAATGAAAAAAACTTTACCAATACTCCGTGCCTCCGTCTTACCGAATAAAGATATTGATATAGTACTCCTTAGCAATACAGTATAATGAAAGGAACTTTACCCTTCTCTGTGTTACTGAATAAGATATAGATAAGAATAACAAAACCAAAATGATGTACGATTGACAGCTTTACATCTTGCACTGTCCAATATGATTAGGCGTGGTTGCTCTTTATCAAGGACCTAAAGATTTATACCTTCCTTTTAGTTGAAAGAATAATTGTGACTTTTATTTGTGAAATATTAGGTCTTCAGCACAAGGTAATTGAAGATGTCGGCACTGAAAGCTTTCTTGAACAGTCCTGTTGGGCCCAAAACGACCCATTTTTGGGGTCCTGTTGCTAATTGGGGATTCGTAATTGCTGTAAGTTTAAACTATTATTTCTTTGGAACAATTTCATTTTGGTGGTGATGTATGTCCATCGAATTAGTATCTATAATAAATAATGACCCAAGTTGACCATCAGGATACTATTTTTTTAGGGGACAACTGATGAATTGAAGTCACATTATTTTGAATAGTTATGCTTATTCAAAATATGATCATGCACCTACAAGTTATGCATTTCAAAGAGGAGTTGAATCTGATTTCACTATTTGTGAAGAATGCTAACAATTTTGCAAAACAAGACAAAAGGAAGGAAAGAAACAAAAATTAGTAATAAATAATAATTTGTTAATAGAATAAGGCGAGTATGTTATGCTTTTCTTTACTGTTTGTATATTTGGGAAAAGAGTATGGTCATATACTCTCCTTTGCTACACAATATAATAACCTAATTAGTGTACTTCTGCAAGATATTATTATCAGACACAAATTGTGCTTAATATCACCATTTTCAAAATGGCCGGTTTGTTCTTACACGTTCATTCTTCTCATAATTTGAATTTTACCAAATGATTGTCCTGTAATTATCAATCATTTCATAGTTGTATTTCATGTCAAGGCTGTTTAAAGGACACTTTGTGTTACTGTCCATGCCAGTACTTCCAAAAATTGGATGAAAGCGGGGCAGACCAAAGTTAGTTCCCCACCATAACACATCATTTCACTTTGCTTTGACATGTATGCTGATGTGGTGAAAATCCCAATTTCCATCAACTTCAATTGTAGGGCCTATCTTAATTAGAAAGTTTGAAGCTTTAAGGACGTGTATGGGAAAAGGGCTGTACTGAAAGGCCATTTCTGACTTAGCCATTGTCTTTTCAATGCTTAGTTGTGTATCTATCTAATTGCTGCACTTTGCTGATCCCCCATTTGTCGTTGTTGCTTTTGTTTCCTTAATTGCCTTGCATATCTATTTGACTTTTGAAGTCTAATAAGAGGTTTCTGATAATTTCTTCAGGGTTTGGTGGACACAAAGAAGCCTCCTGAGATGATTTCTGGCAACATGACTGGTGGTTAGTAATATATTTGGATATATAATAACCTTGGTTAACTAACTTAGATATTAGGTTAGTAGGATGATATGTCCTTTATGTCCAATTATTTGATGAAATAGCATTGTGGTATAACCCAATAACAACACTGCTAGTACCACTTTCCTCAGTACAATAGCGGTTTGTCACCACTGCTAATCTGGAAGCAAATGGACTAAACCTGCTGGTATCCTTGATTGCTTTTCTTTAGAATATTGGTGATCTTGTGCAAGAGTTGACATATCTGAAAATCCGATACCAAGGTTATGTTCTCAGAATTAATCAGTCATCTTCTAAACAGCAATGTGTGTTTATTCGGCGCTGTTTATGAGGTTTGCTTGGATGGTGCAGCCAAGGAACTATCTTCTTTTAGCTTGCCATGCTTCCAATGAATCCGTCCAGCTCTATCAGCTCTCTCGCTGGGCTCGTGCGCAAGGGTAGTGTTTTCTTTTTGATTGGTGAACTTACTATTTTATGATTTTATCCCTGCATAATATGGAAAATCAGCCTATTCATGGACATAAACGAGAAATATCCTACATGTCTATGTTACGTAAAATAACCAAACCTTTTGTCTGCCTGTAATCCTTCAAAGGAAAAGGTTGCTAGAACAATACTGGAGGGAGTGAGAAATTAGCAGAGTGACTTGAGGTAATTGGGCATATTTAAAAGAAATGTGTGACAAAATTGAGAAAAAGGTGCCACTCGGTAATAGTTTGGTCAATTTTGTGGGATCCAATGTATTCTAAAAAAAAATTAAATTTGTAGTCCTTATGTGAGAACTACATCTCTGTTGTATTACACTGAAAATAAATTGCATTGATTTATTCACAGCTTTTACCATAAAATTCAATTTCTGTTCTCATAGGTACTTGGAGAAGAAGGAACCTGAAGCTCAGCAATAGCTCTTCTGTTTTGTAATCCAATAAGATTTATGTGCTCAAATGCTTTTCACAAATTTAAATTGGGATTGTTTTGAGGATGGGATGTGCAAAACCTTATTCGTTTTGTCAGAGCTGTTGCAGTTGAAGTTCGTCACTCTGATGTTGATTTTTACTTTTAAATCAGAATGTTATTGAGGATAATTGTGGTTATGAAGCTCCTTTTATCGTATTATTTGTAATAAATATATTCCTTGAATATCCGTGTCGGCTTTCTTGCATGATCTTTAGTCCAGATAATTGGAACTGTATTCATATTTGTTGTTGTTGTGTAATAATCTCTACTATGGGTTGGTTTTGATGTAAGATCAATTAAGTGAAACCTTGGTCCTTTCTGATGGTGGACTGTGGACATGATAGTTCTCTGGCTTGTTGATCCTTCTTTTTTTGTTACAAGCTTGTAGACAGTGCCTAAACTAAAGTTCGCTTTAGCCCTTGAAGTGATTTGATTTTTAAGGATTTGTATGAATTTGTATGAATTTAAGGAACTAATCTCTTTTATAGGCTTAAACAGGTTCACAGATATCAAGGTGGCTTATGTGGCTGTCTATGTGGATTTTCACTAGTTGCTCCCAAATCCGAAAAAGGTCCATTTGAACCCATGACGAGTGTGATAAAGAGCACAAACCAATAAGTTAGAACATGTGTTATAAATCAGTTTTATTTTATGTAATATTCTATTAACAACTCATAGTAAAATTGTATATGTACTTTTGTATTAAAATCTGACAATTTGTATTTGCACCTGCATACTATACATGTAGCATGCAATGACCTTCTGTATGTATGAACAAAACTGTATTTAAAAATCTTTAAGTGCATAAACACTCTATCTATAAGTGCATTGCCAAAACAGATTAAATTTGTGTGGACAAAAAGAGACGAAACGGGAAAATCTTAATTTGGACTAACAAATTGGTGTTTGAAACAAGTGACTGAAAAGGCCTAAAGGTTAAGGAGTTGTCGAACATGTACAGGATCTATATTATTGAAGATTATAGGAAGACTACAAGGCTGTAGCATTGCTGCATTTGGGGTGGCCTTGTTTATTTATTTATTTATTTTATTTTATTTTTTTGTTCTTACATGACCCGTAGGCCGGGGGGTGGCCTTGTCGATACTAGAAACAAAGCAAGGATATTTTGTCGTTTTTCTTTACAAAATTTCTTGGACCGTGGTGCAGACTTTATGACTGTAGCTTTGGTTACTGCCTTAACAATATCTAAATTTTGTTAAGCTATGGTTAGTGCCTTAAACGATATTCAAATATTGTTTATAACTTGTTGATAATCTTCTTAAATTTGTATCCATTTTTGTTTCTGATGGATAACATGCAGGAAGTGGTATATAAAAGACCCCAGTACAATTTCATACATGGGAAAATAGGAAAAGAACTTCCCCTTGTCATGCTTTTATAAAAAGCTTGATATTTGGACACGTATGCAACACAATATGACATTGTAGGCTACATTTCCTTACACTATGGTAGGTCACTCTCTCTAGGTCTAACAGCCAAAGTCATTTCTAAGAGCAACTGTCCCTATTAATAGTAATTACTTAATTTGGTACACTACTACAGGTACTAGGCAGAGAGGAACTACTCTCTGTACAGTAATACCCAAGCCTTCACTCATGTCCAAACTTTCCTTTGTCACCCCGTTAGGCAAACTCCAATCGAAAGAGTACAACAAATTTGCAAGTATGAGCTCAACAGCTTTGTTCGAGAAATTCTTTCCAGGACAAATTCTTCTTCCCTCCCCAAACGGTATCAAATTGAACTCTTCTCCTTTGGGATCATTCATCCCATTTATAAATCTATCTGGCTTGAACTCATCTGGATACAGCCAATAACAAGGATCTCTTGCAATTGCCCATGCATTTACTAAGACAGTCGTTTTAGCGGGGATGTCGTATTGATCTAGCTTGAAAGGAGATGTCGTCTCTCTCGGTACTAGCATAGGAGATGCAGGATGTAGTCGCATTGTCTCTTTCACAATGCATTTGAGGTAGTGAAGCTGATCAGTGTCACCTTCTTCGACCTTTCCTTTTGTTCCTACAATGCCCCTTACCTCATCTTGCACCTTCTTTAGTATCTCTGGATGTCTGATTAGTTCAGTCATTGCCCATTCGACAGTTGCTGCAGATGTGTCCGTTCCAGCAACAAAAATATTCTGCATAAAATGGTTGTTCACGGTTAATTATACATATATGCACATATATACTCTTAGGGACACTAATTTCATGGCTCAAACAACCCGTTGTATAGGCTCAAACAAAAATCCTATTCATTTTGGATAATATTAACATGATAAATAGTTGGAGCTCTCAAAAAAACTAATTACATATTTGGGGAATTTCAAAAGGGCTTGTGTCGGTATATGCAAAATATGACAGATAGAATTCAACTTAGTGTTCTGTAACAGTATATTGCGTAATGTTAAGTCAACCAAGGGGGGAAAGACGCAAGCCGTTTTTAAATGTGGATTGCGGGCTTACCATAAGAACACCTTTTATTTGATCAAAGTTAATTCTCTTTTCATCGTGTTGTAAGCGCAGTAAAGAATATACAAAATCTTCACCACAAGGATTGTTCTTGTTTTTGTCAATATGTTCGTCAATAATCTTTTGGTAGAACCGATCAAACCTAACAAATATATGTTCCAGTCTACTTTGCTTCCCTGTCAATACATCGATCCATCCAAGTATAGGCAAGTAATCAGCAAAGAAGAACGCCATAAAATTTTCTTGTACTTCCGTCAACATACAATGGAAATTTTCTCCAACATTCTGGTACAGTCTCCCGAAAGCCAACCTGCATAGAGCAAGGAAAACTTGCAAAATATGTAATATACTAATATGTAATCTTGAATTGTAAAATTGTTCTAAAATAATATCTGATTAATTACCTGCATCTTTCAAAATTACTTTGGAGCACATGTTAAAACATTTATATGAAATTGCTAGAAGTTGTAAATAAATACTTCTTAAGCTTCTCTCAGTTTTATCCAATACCAATCATTGAACACCTAATACAGAAAAACACTTCCCCTCTCGTCGTGATATTAAAACCTTCAGAATAAAAAAATTTGTATCTTCCCATAAAAAAATGACTGGTATACTATGCTTTCACTACACAACTTGCAGCATAAATTAGGCAGTCCATATGGTGTGAGCTTCATGGTAACTCCAATCAATACAACTGACCAATCAACCAGACAGTTAAAGGCAGTTATATATAGTGAGATATATTGTTGTAACTTGCAAACATAATTATCCTAATTAAAAGTGAAACATGCATTCAACCATTTCCCAATTTTATTTCTGAAAACTATGCAATATTGTACCTGCAAACTATATTGGTTGAAAGTGCATAAATCTCGTCTGTTAAATCCACTACACCATCTGGACTTATGGATGCCTTAGAAGCTATGGCTCTCATGGTCCTCTCCACCTCTTCTTGCCTCACAAGTTGAAATGAGTCTACCATCTTTGGTCCCAGCAGCTCCATCATGCAAATCTTGCGTAGATATCTCCATGAGTCTCCATATACTGCAAATGCCACGTCTGCTTTCCCATACGAGAGTTTCTCCCATGCCACATGGTACGGCCTGCTACTTGTCTCCAAGTCATGGGTCCGAAATACCTGTTAAGAAGTTGGATTAAGATGAAATGATAAAGCCTTGTCTCAGGTTCTATTACCATAAAGTCAGGATTCAGGACCTTTTTTTGCATGCTGCTTTGGGTCAACCATTGCTCAGTTTGATGACCTTGATTTGAATTTTTAGGTCATGCTTGTAGAATCAATATTAAAACTGAATTTGAAGAACTGCTTTTTGGTCTAGTGGCAAAAGGCGATGCCCTCTTTATAGAAATTTGTAGATTCAGAATTCGAATGGAAGGTTCCTTTTGCGTATTTAAAGGTGGGAGGTGTAAGAAATGTCCTACAGGCTAAAAATGATTTAGGCCGGATTAATAAATTAAATATGAACTAAGATATTGGGCTAAATATATTATGGGCCTGATGATCTACTATCGATCTCTGGATAAGTATCTCTGAATTAGTCCGATTGAAGTGGTGCAATCAAATGGTGCATCTGAACCGGTGCATATGTTTTATAAATATGCAGTGATCATTACAATTTTTTTTGCACCATTTACAGAAGACGAGAGAGAGAAACAGAGAAAGGAAAGAGAGGACTGTCAGTTGACGCTAGCATTCCGACTCACAATCTGTTTTCGAACATGTTTGTGTGGATATCAGTAGAGACGCAGTTGTTGTTGTTGATGCATACATCTAACACGAAGAAGGAAGAGAAGAGAGTGATTGCTCCTGCAACTAGACAAAGATATCAGCTGCACGTCTAGCGATAAAATCTATTTATCTTGGAATTAGTTTTATACATTAATTTTGATTTTCAGATAGTGAACAAATTATGAACGGAATTGAATTATTATATGTATAACCTACCTGAATTCCCTACAGGAGGCTTCCCCCCGGCCCCCACCTCAATCCATTGTTTTTTTAAAAAAGAAAAGGTGTTTGATATATAATGACTATATACAATTTCTATCTCAGAGATGAAGACTCGGCATCCAAAATTTTCTTAAACAACTAGAATCACTAGTTTTGTAGTGCTACACATACAAACTTAGAAGGGTTCCTTTATTTTTTTCTGTTTAACGCCTGAAATTGAACTAATTTGGTAATTCAAAATGAAATTAGAAGCATACAAGTTCTAATGAAATATTGAATTTCGATCCAAGTATATCAAATTTAGCTATTTTTCAAAAAAATTGTCTAGGAAATTACGCCACCTCTTTTGCCAGTGCAGCAGAGGATACAACAATAGTTGGGACCTGGCCGAGCTGGAGATACATCAGGGGCCCATATTTCAGAGAGAGATGATGAAGAGATCGGTGCATGCTCGTCCCAAGCTGGTGTAGGTTGCCTACGATCGGCAGCTTGTTCGGTCCAGGCGGTAGGTTTGGTTTTCTATGAATTACTGATTCTTTATTACTCAATCTGTGGAGTATTAACAGAGAGAGTAATGGCAAGATGAAGAGCAGCACGACTAGAGCAACTAACTGCAGAGCCATAGTGTTAGCTAAACAAACTTATCGATGCACGGTGGTGTATTGGTATATATATAAATCTTTTAAGAGAATTGGAAGCAATTTCTTTTTAGTTGACTAGGATGCAATTAAGTTGGAAGCATCCCCACGCAGTTTATCTTTATCGGGAAAAGAAGAACAATCCAATCTACTTTGGAAGTCGTATGCCAAGAAGTCCATGAATCATACCAGCCACTAAAATCCATATCCATGGGGTCAGTTGAACAACATGACAAAACCCCAATTTTTTTTTTTTTTTTTTAATGAAGACAAACCCCAATTTACTGTATAAATGTAGATATATAGTGACATCTCCCTTAAAAGGCAGGATTCAGAACCGTGGAACCGAAAATTGCACCAAAATTTCATGAAATTGGCATTGCTGGCCTTTGAGGGTCTGTTCGGCTACCCATAATTTCATAAAAAAAAATTGGAAACAAATTAAATAAGTTACTTTTTCATTCCCATTACTCATTTTTATTTCCAACTCCTGTTGAAGAAAACAAATTGACTTTAAGCTAAGGTTTTTTTCTCAATCAGTGTAGCTCTCTTGAGCTACCTTCTTCTGTTTTTTTGTATGAAAAACCCGTAGATAATTTTATTCATTTAAAAAGTTACAGAGAAGCTGTTACATGAGATGAGACACCAAGTGTCTTTAAAAATCATACAGCTGAAACAAGCTAAAAATACACAAAAGTATGTGCATCCTATGGACGCAAATTTAGTCATCCTTGCTTGATAGAAATGACAGGAGCCTACTGATTGTTTCCTTTGTGCAAAAAATTTATCTTGCTGACCGATTTCATCGTAGAAGGCACTGAATCAAACAGAACCGGAAACATAATCAATCAGACTGAAACAGTCACCATTCAAAAGTTCTAATAGAGACACTGAATTAAAACAAAATTGAACTGGACCAAAAATATAATCAATCGGACCGAAACTGTCACCGCTAAAGATTCCAATAGAAAGCCGCCAGTGTGGAAGTCAGAAAAAGACATTGAAGACATTCAAAAACCAAATCTCGATCACCATAGAAGCCCAAGCGTGGCCCAAAAAATGTAAATACTTAAGATGGGCCTAATGGCACAGGCTGAATTTAGGTGTAAGATGTCCTTGTTATATGAGCTTGAAGAAAGATTGAACATAGACACGTGTCCTTACACATAGTAGGGTCACTTTATTGAGATAATTTTTATTTACCTCCAGCTGTAGCTCATGCAGTGAAAGTGAAAGTAGTACGTGTAATTGTGGCAACAAAAACGTTATTATCACTGCATGTCTTCCGTAGACCCGGCGTTAGTGAACCATCTATAGAAGCAGTGGCGGAACCACAGTAGCACAGGAGTAGGCAGCTGTCTACTTTTGAAGTTTTTTTTCTTCTTTTGACTAAGTTCTTCGATAGGTCTTGCCTACCCCTGAATTTAATTTTGCCTACCTCTGGATTCAATTTGGAGTACCGATTGTCAATTCAGATTTCAAAGATGGTTTGTGAGTCGTTTAATCTAATTAGGAAAAAAATGTATTTTTAAATCTTTGTTCAATTCGGCAATGCACATGCAATTTTATAACTGATTCGATAGGCAGAATGCAATTTGGTAGGCGGACGAAGGCGGAAAGAGAATTATGAAGGCGATTCGAATCCGAACCCATTTAAAAAAATATTCGAACCCGATTTTTGCCCACTCCTGACTCAAATCCTGGCTACGCCACGGTATAGAAGTGGTATGCAAGAGTGGTGCACAGTAAAAAAATGGTGGTCCACCCTGTCGGTTTGCTTGGAGCCTGCACAATCCCCTTCAGAAAACAGAGCACGGTTGAGGTAGAAGAGGGAAGGTGTGGTAGCTAAGTGGGAGACATAAGAGGGAGAGGGGCTGAGTGATTAGAAATAGCAGTAAGAGAAGGTGGTGGTAAGGAGCTAGAAGGGGTAAGGGAAGGGAAGATAGAGAGGGAGCATATTGGGGAGATTAGCAGAAACAAGGAGTAGACAACATACGCCATCATCGATCACTAATAAACAACACAGACTATATATATTAATAAGAGGGGGGGGGGTTCAAATGCCTTTTTTCTTGGTGCCTTCATTATGCCTCTATTTTTTAAAATTTTAATAATTCAAAATTTAAAACTTAAAAGTCAAAATAAAATAGTTGGATATGATATACATCATTTTATCTATGCACGTATAAAAAATTATAATATTTCAATTTTATTTTGATTGTCATCAAGAGCTTGTAAAAAACACACTAATGCGGATGATTTCTAGACGTTGATTTTTGAACTTATTGATTCATATAAAAACAAAATTAAAATGTGATAATTTTTTATGAGCACATAGAGAAAATAACGATCATATTTAACGGTTTTTTTTTTTACTTTTAAATTTTAAATTTTGAGTTATTAAAGTTTTAAAAAATAGAGACATATATGTTGGAGGCACAAAAAATAGAGGCATTTGAACCCTCCTCTATTAATAATATTTGTAACTCTACCGCTCACTCTTTCATTGACGAAGAGGAGGGGTATAGCAAGCTTTTGTTCCTCAAGCTACCTTCTACATCAATTTGTTTAATATTTATTTTGATTTAAACAACTTTGAACTTTCAATTTTTTTTGTTTAATATATTTTGTTCTTAACAAGTATGATTTGTTAATATTTGTTAATATTTGTTATTATTTTATTTTCAGTTATTCTCCATCACAACATCACAATAATATTATAAACAATATTAAATAAATAGATCAAATATAAAACCAAAATTATAAAGTTTATTCATTTTATATACTAACTATAATTTTCAAAATCAAATTAATTAAACAAATACAATTTAAACAAGCACAAAGACAAAAATTAATTAAACAAACACAACATCATAATACAAGAAATTAATTAAACATCCATAATTAAACTAGCAACACTTAATTTTAATAGATTAAGCTAATTATAAGTTAAGTTCCTATACAAATCACTTATTTAATTTTTTTGAGAATATCATATATACAATTATATTGATCATAATCAGTGATTAGTATCAATACATTTATTAATATAGTTTAATTTCAGTATTACATCTTCTATAAAAAGAAAAAAAAAATCAACATCCTAACAAATTTTCCATGCATTTGTCAAACATTTATATTCGAAAAAAATTTATAGATTAAATGACTTTGATTTTGACAAATTAAAATTTTCATTCCCATAAAAATTCCCGCTACCAAACAGGCTCTTCCTGCTGCAATGTGGTTTGCAAGTCTAGCTATATGTTTAACTAACAACGATTTATGTTTAAGACTTTCACTAAAAAAAACAAGAAATTGTTCCAGTATACTATTTTTTTTATTGATTTATATTTATTTGATCAGATGGTTATATATAGTATATGAGGAGGGTTCAAATGCCTCCATCATGCCTCCATCTCTCTCTATTATTTTCAAAGTTCAAACAGTCGATCCGAACCGTTCAATCTAACCTCCGTATTAAAATATGTTTGGAGACCAAATTTTATATTTTTAGGAATTTTTTTACTATTTTTTTAGATAGGTACAAGATCAGTAAATCTGAACCATCTAAAAACAGTATTTTTTTTACCTATCTAAAAAAATAGTAAAAAAATTCCTAAAAATATAAAATTTGGTCTCCAAACATATTTTAGATCGACTGTTTGAACTTTGAAAATGATGGAGAGAGATGGAGGCACAAAAACATGGATGCATTTGAACCCTCCTTATAGTATATTATTAAAGTTTTATAAAACCAAATAACAAGGACATTAAAGTAATTTTGTTACTATATTATTCATTAATTCTATTTGTTAGTGGATATTCCTTACTTGAAATAAAAAAATAATCTTGAAGTATAATAAATATTTTCTATTATTCTTATTTGATCAATGGTTAAAACCACTAATTAAATTTCTTTTCATAAAAAAGTAGCGTACCGAAGGGATTGCTATTGCTATGAAATGACTGTTAATTAAACCTCTTGGTTTACGGTTCTATATGAACCAAGGACTGGTCTATGATAACAATTTCTGTCTTAAGACAAAAGTAGGCCATCTGCCTAATTAATAGCTTGGAGAAGCTTTATAAATCAAAGTACATGAGAAAGAGTTCAAAATTCAGGATTCTAAATAGTTAACTACAGCTACGCAATAGCTGCGTTATAGCTTTTTCAGACCTCAAGAGCTATAACGCTATTAATTATTTTTCTTTTATAATGATTCTAAATAGCTAGTTATGGTGACATTATAGTTTTTTTAGACCTTACAGGCTATAGCGCCATAATCATTATTTAAAACCTTAGTTCAAATACATCTATTTGATGAGACTCCATCATATTTTTATTTTTAAATGTTTTAATAACAAAATTTTAAAATTTATATGCAAAATAAAACCATTAGATACTTAGATTTGATCTACATTAATTTTTCTACGTGCACGTAAAAAATTTATCAATTTTTAAATTTTATTTATATTAATTAACGAGTTATAAAATCAACATTCAAAAATTATCTACATCAATGCATTTTTATACGTTGTTGATATCAATCAAAGTAAAAGTAAAAATATAGTGATCTCTTACACGTACATAGAGATAAAAATATATTATATTTAACATTTAACTTTTAAATGGTAAGTTATTAAATTTTAAAACAGAGGCAAAAAAAACTGAGTGAAAGAATAAGGATGAAGCTTCTGCCACGGAATTTCAAGCGAAAGAATAAAAATGAAAATAGGATAAAGACAGAGCAGGTCATGCGGGGAGATGATGTGGACCCACCCACGCTTAAGAGATAATAACAATTTTCTTTTTCTTTTTCCTTTTTTATACTTTATCTGAACTGAATAGTCTATACCGTCTATTTATTTTTAAAAGTTAACTAATAATTGTGTTTATAGTTATTATTAACTGAACGAGATAAATTATTCTATTCTTTTTATAAAGATTTTGTAGAATTGTACTTTTTTCAATATTTTTTATATTTTATCTTTCTATTAATAAAATAAATTAGGATTTTTTATGCAACATGTAAGTGTCATTATACTTTGTTTCTTCTCTTTTAAAAACAAAAACAAAAAAGACTAACGTCCGTTTCATTTTAAAAAATCTTGTCCAACACAGTTAAAACTTATAATTTCGCCACTGATTATTATAAGAAAAGTCATGATGACTTTCTATAGATTAAATAATGAATTCATTTTAACAATAGTTGTTCTGTTATTAAAAGAATAGTTGTGTAATAACAGCACAACTATTGTTAAAATGAATTTATTACTTAATCTAGAGAAAGTCATCATGACTTTTCTTATAATCAGTGGCGAAATATAAATTTTATCAGAAATAAACAAACGAACAAATATAATTGTAAAATTATAATTGGTTCTCACACTGGTAAAAATAAAAGCTGCATAGTGTATTGCAGTATTGCCTACTGTCATCAAAACTAAACCGCACATATGCATCAAATTGACCAAGCTCTGGCCCTTAGCAATTTTTGTTGATTTTTGTTCCAATAATTCATGACCTGCCAAGTGTTTTAATATAAAGAATAAGGAAATCCATGTAATCAATTGTATATAATAATTCCTCAAAGTCTAATTGTTCAAGAGGGCAAAACCAGTGTTGTAAAAAACGGCCTTAACGGCTGATTAAACGGTCATTTAATTGTTAATGGCGGGCAAACCGTTACGAATACATTTAATGGATAACTATTTGCAAATGAAAACGATTAATCGGCCGTTTTACCGTTTAATCGTCCGTTTATTCTAATTTATTTCAATGAATATTTATTTTCACATTGATTATTATTTTTCTGTGATTGTGTGTGATAATAAGTTTTATAAATCATTTATTGTAGTTTTATTTGTGCTTGAACATAAATCCAATATTTTTTTATGTATGTTTTTTCTTCTTCCTTACTTTGAAATTGATTAACTCTTTTGTTATTTATATACTATACATTTTTTTTTTAATTACTGATGTAATTTTTTTCAATTAGTACGATGCATTTATTATGAAAGTAAGTTGTTATCATAAACTAAATTTAGTGATTTTTTGGTGGAATGTTTCATTTATTTTAAATAATATATTATTAGTATTTGAACATGCTTAATTCTTGAATTTATTTTTTCATTAAATAAATGTGCTACTTACACATGTAAAGTGCTTATGCGTTAAGAAAAAATAAGCGTAGTGTCATGTTATAATAATAGAACTAAGTTAAATTAAGTTTATTTCATAAGTTTAATGAGTTAAATAAATTATTTTCAATAAATTATGATATATAGATAATTTTAATAAAAAAACATTAAATTGTCCGCATAATTTCAATTAATCGGCCACATAAAGCAGTATCATTTCCGTCCGATGACCGCATACTGTTATTTACAACACTGGTCAAAACTAAACCAATCTTTGAGTATACATAATACATTCACCTCAATTTCCAAATCTAAAACCGCAACCATAAAATCATAATTGTAAATGGCAAGTCAAACTAAACCAATCATGAACCAATTAAAAATTGATTTAAGATGTACCAGTTCCATTAGTAGTAGGTAGTTAGGGCTAGCAAACACAGGCGGCGACCAGTGGGCACACGTGGCAGAGTGGTGGCGATCCTTTCTCCTTCGCAAAGCGGAGATCGTCTTTTTTTTTTTTTAGCGTATCGCTTAAAGACGCTTAGGTTCTGTTCGGCCGCATTACTGTTTCCGTGGGAAATGAATTTTTTTTTCCCACGGAAATAATACTTTTCAATTTAATTTTTGTACCCATGTTCATTCTCAATTGAAAGCCGAACAGGATCTTACGCTCTCAGCAGAGGGTTAGTTATTTATTTTTTTAATTTATTGATCTTCCTGGCTGGACTCTGAGCTCTGGGCTCTGGGCCAGTGAAAGACAAATTATTTTTTCACAAATAGACAAGCTCAAAAAACTGGTCCAAACAAAAATCCCCCGAGGTAAGTAAATGCATACCTTTGTTTCACGTTGGCTTCGCCTATACTTACAACCCAAGAACAAAGACCTGAATTATTACAAAGCAAATCTACTAGTTACTATTTAATGTAGATAAACAACATCTAAGCAGTGCTGCTAAATGATTCCTTTTTTTTTTTTTTCTTTCCAGACGGCTGATACAGCACAGTTGAGTGTCTTCCGGATAGAGGTGTAAATGATCGGATAGTAGTCTTACCGTATCTTTATCTGTTATAATTTTTCGGATATAGATACTGATCGGATAATTTAGATAGTTTTCTGGATTCAGATTCGGATAATATCCTATCTGTTTACACGCCTACTTCTGGATCCAAATCTACAGTGATATTTCGTCAATGTTCCTTCACAATCAAGCGGGCATCAAGTCTCTATCATGTCTTTTCACCAATCTTGTCCAGTAATTAACCCATTACACTTTCTTCAAATAAAAATGAAAAACAAAAACGAATTATGCAAGCGCCATTACAATTTTTTCAAATTAAAAAAAAAAAGAAAACAAAAACAAACTCGGATTTCAAAGAGTTGCTGCGAACACACTACACCACTAAGTGGTGGTCAGGCGGGAATTCAGACCCAGTGCAATACCTCACCGAGGAGTAGAACTAGGGTGCTCTTAAGCTTACCAAAGTTTTGGTGAGCTTAACTCTAAAACTCATCAAATCGATTTCAAATGACAAATCCGAACCGTTGAAACCCGCATACCTTACGTGTGATGCATCTACATGTCAAATTTTTAAACATTCGAATTAATTTAGTATAAAGTCCAGCGGTCAAAATTAGAAGGTTAATAAATTCATTTTAGTGAATTCGTTTTTTGAATATTTTTTTACCGCTTGACTTTATGCTAAATTAATTCGAATGTTTAAAAATTTCACATGTAGATGCATCACACGTAAGGTAGACGGGTTTCAACAGTTCGGATTCGTCATTTGAAATCGATTTGATGAGTTTTAGAGTTAAGCTCACCAAAACTTTGGTAAGCTTAAGAGCACCCTAGTTCTACTCTCTCACCGAGTACAATGAGATCTAAGTTCTCCAAAAAATTAAAAAAAAAGCGCTCTGAGTCCAGGGGTGTCAACGGGTACGATACGGGTCGGGTGGAGGCATTTTCATATCCGTACCGATAATAAAAAAAAAATCTTTATTTTTATCTGTTTTTTCGAATACGGTATGGATTGAGTAAACAGATAAAAAATATTATTAATATCATGATTTGTATTTTTGATAAATTTTTTTAAAATTTTTTTTTTTAAAATGATAATAAATACAACTAATTTTAATTTGTACTATGAAAATTTAATAAAATACAAATATATATCTCTATCTATAATTTTATTAATAAAAATTATCTTGTATGATAATAGATAAGATAATTTTTTTTTTTATGTTTACTTGTATTTTTAAATACAATGCATATCAGATAAACAGATAAAAGGTACCATCAGTTTCAATATGACACAAATATTGAAACGAACCCTTGAAATTTCAACTAGACAATTTGATTCTTACTCGGCTTCTAACTGAGGAATACCCGATTTTTTTATTAATAGAAAAAAAAAATATCGAAATACTGGAGTTTTGTTGGATTTTTTCGAATAATAGGTAGGATGGGTCGTGTTAACCCGTTCCGGTTAATCCCCCCTAATTCCCTCTTAATCAAATTCCCACAAAAAAAAAAAAGAAAAACCCGGACGGGTTTAGAGGACCCGTCCCACACTTAAAAAAAAAAAAAAAAAAACTCGGACGAGTTTAGAGGACCTGTCCCACACTTTAAAAAAAAAGAAAATATATTCGAAAGCGAAAGGAAAGAGGGAGGAGACGGGGTAATAAAGTGGGGGACGGGTCCTCTTAACCCGTCTAGGAATTTTTTTTTTTTTTTTTTTTTTTTTTTAGCGTTGGGACGGGACGCCTAAACCCGTCCGGGTTTTTTTTTTTTTTTTTTGGGACGGGACCTCTAAACCCGTCCGGGTTTTTTTTTTTCTGTGAAGTTGGTTAAGGGTAAAGTTAGGATTATCAGGATTAACCCGAACAGGTTAATTAGACTCATCCGGTGGGACGGGTTAACACAACCCATCCTACCTATTTTTCGAAATAATCCAATAATACTCCCGTATTTCGATATATTTTTTTTTTCTATTAATAAAAAAATCGGTGAGGAATACTCACGGGAGCATGTACTGGACCCCACATGCTAGTCACGTGGTTAGCAAACCGGTCTTCACAATATATATATTCCAAGCAACTATAAGATTTCCCGCCAAAACGAATAGATCCCATTCTACCTTTCTTTTCCCGCCAATCGGACAAGGAATAAACCCTAAATCCGATCCGTTCCTCTTTTCCTCTATCCGACTTTGTCTCAGTCTCTCTCCCTCTCGCTCTCCCGCCTAAAATAAGTGCGCGCCTTCCGGCCTTTTGACTTCGGCGAAAGAAAATGGAGATCAACGAAGAGGCCATGGCGGCTCACAAGAGAGCCTTCCTGGATTTCCTCGACCATGATGTAAGCTCGTTTTCTCCCGACTTTCAAAATCGATTTGATCGATCATACCTACTTTTTTTTTTTTTACAATTTTGATGAACTTTTAGGTGGGAAAGCGGATGTATGAGAAGGCAATTGGAGCTGAATCTGAAAAGCGCCGCCGCATCATTGTTGGCATGGATGACCTCCGTAACTTCAACCTTGACCTTGCCAGGAGGTAAGAAAATTTTCTTTACTTCTTCCAAATACTTTCTGGATTGTATCATCTAGTGTTTTAGCACCAATGTCTTAGCAGATTTGGTATACACAGAAAGCCCCATTATTTTTTCTCGAGAAAAATCTGTCTTGCACATAGGTCAATAGGTTCCTTCTGGTACTGCTTAATTTTCACTGATTAACTTGCTTTTTAAAACCTTGAAATTTCATTAGTTTTAACTCAATTCCAAGGCCTGGTGTTCAAATTTTATTAATTTTAACTCAATTCCAAGGTTAGGCACTCAGAAGCATCATAAAGGATTATCCTTTTCTCTTAAACGTACCTCCATGCATGTTGTGCATGCTATTTTCTGGTGATGTTGCAGGTTAATTCGCAACCCAGGGGAATACATCCAACCAATCTCAGATGCATTGACTGAAGTGACACGAAACAAACAGCCGAAACATCTGAGGGAAGGCCAGCGCCTCCTTGTGGGGTTTAGCGGGCCCTTCGGGTTCCACAAGGTTACGCCACGGGATCTCATGTCCTCTTTCATCGGCTCCATGGTCTGTGTTGAGGGAATCATCACTAAATGTAATTCCTAACTATTCAACCTTTAAGCTAGCAGAAGAAAATTATTTGTTATTCTTAACAAGTTTACCCCCACTCTATCAATAAACAAAATATACAACAAACCGAGGTCGGCCAAAATCAAACAAAATGGGCTTGAATGTTTAATTGTTTATACAGTTGATGCAATTTGGTGAGTCGGGATGAAATAATCATGGTAGTTGTATTTTTTTTTATTAACGTAATCTTCTTTATATTTTGTCGCTGACAATAACAGGATATTATTGATTTGAAAAATTAGAAATGATTTTTTGGTTTAATATGGAAATACATTGGTTCTGATTTGCTAAAGGGAAAAAACCTTTTGGTTTATTTCTGTAACACAGTATGCTCATTTTGTGTTATTGACGCATCATCTTGCATATTCTACACACTTGGCATTCTATCAGCTAGGCATCCTTAAGTTCGGAGAGCCGAGCTTTAATTAACTTGTTTAGGATGTATATTGCTTTTCTCATTGAATTGCTCAGGACTCAAAATTCTCTTTCTTATTGAATTGCTCAGGGTTCTGTAAAGACCAATAATGACAATTTTTTCTGCATTTTTATCTAAATATTGTGAAGGTTCTCTTGTAAGGCCTAAGGTAGTAAAGAGCGTGCACTATTGCCCCACCACACAGCAGCTCATGTCACGAGAGTACAGAGATATTACATCTTCTGTGGGTTTACCCACTGGTTCAGTCTATCCAACAAGGGTAAATTTCGTTTGAAACTTCACAGAATTTTCTATTAAATTCATGTCCTTTTGACAAAAAAAAGGCTGGCCATTAGTTTGTGGTTCTCTATTTATTGAAATTAAATAAGTCAAATTAAAGATGACCAATATCTGTTGTTTTCAAAACTAACAATCTGAAGTGGTAATGAGAATAGAGTACAGAATGCCAAGAGTGATATCATTCTATGTAAATCAACCATTAGAGGCTATTGCCTACTTACCTCAAAAAAGAAGAAAGAATTGGCAATTAGCTTGCTGATCTAGAGTGTCATATTATTCTATCTTTAAGCATGCCAATCATATTGATTTATCATTTTGGATAGTTTTCACTGTTTTCTTTTTGTTTCACATGAAGGTCCATCAATTCTCTACCTTGGAAATAGATTTTAACTGAACCAAAGCATAGCAATAATTTTTTGTCTTTGATAAAGCATCAGATTTGGAATTTCTCTTTGTTTGATATCATGTGGCATGAGTAATAGAAGATTGCATTTTCACTATGCTAATGGTTCCCAAATCTGTACATTTTTTGAATGATTATATTTCTGATGAAAACTCAGTTACATTAAAGGAAACAAAAATATTACCCTAATGCAATTTGCAAAATGTCCCAGGACGATCATGGAAACTTGTTGGTGACTGAGTACGGGCTGTGTGAGTACAAGGACCACCAAACTGTATCGATGCAAGAGGTCCCAGAGAATTCGGCACCTGGTCAGCTCCCAAGAACAGTTGATGTAATTGTAGAGGATGATTTGGTTGACTCTTGCAAGCCAGGTGACCGTGTATCAATCGTGGGAATATACAAGGCGATAGCTGGAAAGAGCAAAGGAAGCATGAGTGGTGTTTTCAGGTCTCTTTTTATTCATGACTTGTGATATTGTATCAGAATTTATATAAGTTTTTTTACGGGTTGACCGAATAATGCTTTAATCAGACAACGTTGCACCTGTAATGCGAGAAGGGATCTCATGGACTTATAGAGGACGGTCAATGATGAATTAGGATATCTTTTAAGGCACTTTGGCAATACAACTTTTTGGTCAGCAGCCTTTGGGGGGGGGGGGGGGGGGGGGGTATACCTGGAGTTACCCCTTTCAGATTTATTCCATTCAGGAATACGAGCTGTACAGATTGTTGGCTTAATGGGGTTTCAATGGGTTGGAGGGTGGGGGTGGGGGGAATTGTTAAGGTTGATACCATCATCAGTTCTAATGTGCTCCTAGTAGAGGGTATATGCTAAATTAAGATTTTGCACAGTTAAATCTGCAACAATCCTTTTGTTAATTACTTTGAATTGTGGGTTGTGCACACAGGACTGTTCTTATAGCAAACAATGTCTCCCTTATGAACAAAGAGGCAAATGCACCTTCTTACTCCTCCCAAGATGTGAACAAAATAAAAGAGCTGTCCAGGAGAACTGATGTGTATGACTTGCTTGCAAATTCACTTGCACCATCCATATATGGTCATTTGTGGATCAAGAAAGCGGTGATACTTCTAATGCTTGGTGGTGTCGAAAAGAACCTGAAGAATGGGACCCACTTGAGAGGGTATATGATCTTCTTTAATTATTCTGTTTTGACCGAAGGATTATATTTATTATATGGTGTATAGTTAGTAGCAATCAATTTTAACCCATTGGGAGCCCCCTTGATCCATGCATAAAATTCTGTTTAACACTAGTTAGGTCAGGAATAAGAAATACTACTGAAAGTGAGATCCAACGAGGAACCTTACTAATATGGATCCACTGCTGGCCCCCATTTGCTTACTGCACCAGTAGTCAGTCTAAGAAATATCTACCAAAATGTTTTATGATATCATTTTCTCAGACATAACTTCCTCAAAACTTGATGCACCTGAATCTCTCTCTCTCTCTGCAGCGATATAAACATGATGATGGTTGGTGATCCTTCAGTTGCAAAATCTCAGCTTTTACGGGCAGTGATGAATATAGCCCCATTAGCTATCTGTACAACTGGGCGTGGGTCCTCTGGTGTTGGTCTCACAGCCGCTGTAACTTCAGATCAAGAAACAGGTACTTTGGGTTGCAACTGTTTCTTTTGTTTAACCTCCCGCTAAAGGCCAATGCCGATCTCATTTGTTCCCAGAAAACATAACCTGTTTTATATTGCAGGAGAAAGAAGGTTGGAGGCAGGTGCCATGGTGCTTGCTGATCGAGGTGTTGTGTGCATAGATGAGTTTGATAAGATGAACGATCAGGATCGTGTAGCCATACATGAGGTCATGGAGCAACAAACAGTCACCATTGCAAAGGCTGGAATCCATGCGTCTCTTAATGCCAGATGCAGTGTTGTTGCTGCAGCAAATCCTATTTATGGATCAGTGAGTCATTATTTTCCCTACGTAATATAATGTACAATGTATTTGTTTCCCTGATTTGTTTTACCCTTTCCACCATTGCATTTGTTACTTCTTTATATAATGTGATTGTGATTACTACAAACTTATCAAGACAGCATCCAATTCAGGTGTCCACTTTCCTAATATGTTGCTTCTGAGAGATGCTAATTCTACCAGACTATACGCATAATTAAGAGTAAAGATACTGATAATATTGTACTTGATTGTAAAAAATACAATAAATTAAACATGAAATTCATTGCGGAATGTACTCTATTTTTTAATTTTGACCTTATTCAATTCCTTACATTGGTTAACAAATGGCAGTATGACCGGTCGATTACTCCCACAAAAAACATTGGGCTCCCTGATTCATTGCTCTCCCGTTTCGATTTGCTATTCATTGTGCTGGATCAGATGGATGCTGAGATTGACCGTCAGATTGCTGAGCATGTTTCACGCATGCATAGATACTGTGCTGATGATGGAGGTAGTCATTCTTTTCTCTCTTCTTAAAACTCAATAATTATGTTTTATTTTCTATCTTTTGAAGATATGTCCTCGTCCTTTATTATTCGTTCTACCTTTTTACATACGAAAGTTGTTACCTTGTAATGGTAACTCAAACTCCTCTAGAGGGGTTACAAAATTAATTTAAATAAAAAGAACATACCTATAAGAATAAGGAACTTTTCTATGACTTGGTCATCGTGTCTAACGTTTGGCAACCATGCATGGGACAGGAGCCTTAGGCCGTGAAAGAACTGGCAGGTACACAGAAGAAGAAGGGGAAGGAGAGGCAAATGCATCAATTTTTGTCAAGTACAATAGAGTGCTTCATGGACAGGAGAGGAAAAGAGGGAGGAAAACAAAAAATGAGAGATTGACTGTTAATTTCTTGAAGAAGTACATCCACTATGCCAAGAATATGAACCAGCCAACACTTACTGATGAGGTAGTTTTATCTTTGTATTTTTTTAGAACAAACTTTTGAATGACTAGAGTTTCTGTATTTCTTATTGTGACTTGTGAATGTCCAATGTATAAATGAGATTCCACTTAGTTAAGTCACAAAGTGCTTACTGATAAATCAGCTTCTGCCAGCCATAGAATGAGAGCTTAGGTAGAAATTATCTTAGGGTATTTGTGATCGTTGATTTCCTTTCTTTCGCAGGCATGTGATCACATTTCAACTTCATACGCAGAGCTGAGGGATGCAAGTGCAAATTCAAAGGTAACAATATTGCAATTGTTGCATTGAAGTTGTTATAAATAGGTTGCCCTATAAGTAGGATGATTTCCCATAGATGACGCATTCAAATCCCGTTAGGCACAAAAATATTGATGTGTGATATGTGATCATTCTTCCTTTACTAAATACAAGGCTCCCTCTAGCCAGTTTCAAAAAGCATACTAGTTCTTGACAATACTATAATGAGAAATCCTAAAGTAAAACAGGAAAGGAGATCATAAATAAGTATGCAATTAGAAAGGAAACAATGTAAGCAAGCAGGTTGAAAACAAAGTTCAGTTCAATATGCTTATGAATGTGGTACTATTATGTTCTGGTACCATCGTGATAGTGTTTTTGGCAAATCAGCATGGTTCAGCATTACTATCCTGGTTTCTAAGAGTATTTGTTATCAGCTGTTTTTGTTTAATGTTATTGTTAGAGTGGAGGCACACTACCAATCACAGCAAGAACCTTGGAGACAATAATTCGACTGTCAACTGCCCACGCCAAGATGAAGCTGAGAAAAGAGGTACATAACATAATAAGTTAGGAATTTGAAAGTAATGCATGTTTAATATACTTCTTTATGATTACGTAATTGCGTCAACTTTTATGGAATGTATTCTATCAATCTTTTTTTTTATGGAATGTAGGTTCTGAAGTCTGATGTTGAAGCAGCGCTACAAATTCTTAACTTTGCAATATACCACAAAGAGTTGACAGAAATGGAGGAGAGGGAGGAACAGAGAGAAATGGAGATGAAACAAAAGGCAGATCAAGATGCCCATGCTGCTGGTGCTAACGATAATGCCAATGGTGATCCACGGTAAGCCCTTCATTTTTTAGGATCAGGTCATGTTCCAGGATAATTCGGTTCTCTGGACAAGTTCTGATTGTTCTTGTAGTTGTCTGGGTTGGGTCTTGTCTGGTTGTTTGTCAACTGCTTTTGGGGCTTGCTGGTCTCAGGTTGGCCTCAGGCCACCTGTCCGGTGATCAAGAGTTGATAATTATTCAAAACTAAATCACATAGTTTAAGGTAATGGATTATCGTCCAGCCAACCATGAATTGTGTTTGTGGTACCTGTAACTATTCTGCAATATTTCTTATAATCACTGGTATGTTTGAATTAACTATTTAGACTAATCAATAAGTTTATCTTCTGTTTTAAGGTCCGGGACTGAACCAATGGATGTGGATGCAAATAATGCAGAAGAAGCTGCTGATATTTCTCCAGATAGGTCAGTGCTCCATTCAAATTGCTTGATATAACAAAATAATTCCAGCCTTTCCCCCTTATTATAGACTAAGTATTCAATTTCTACTTGGTTTTTTGTATGTTATTCAGAATTGACACGTTCAAGACAATACTTGGGCACCACATAGTGACAAACAGGACAGATAGAATGACAATAGAAGAAATCGAGCAAGTAGTTAATAGGGAGGCACCTTTCCGTTATACAAGACGGCAAATCTCATCCATTCTAGAGGTACTGAAACTCTAAAAAAGAGAAAAAAAATATTCAACGTGTCATTTCTCAACTTTGAGCTGAATAATCTAACAATCAAATTTATTGTCACAGGGTATGCAAAACGAGAATAGGATAATGATAATCAATGAGAATGTGCATTTTATGTAACTCATTGCTACTAGGCTTATCGGACTATTTATAATTTGAGTCTGCCAGATCTATATCCAATTTGTACAAGCTAATCCATCTTGGGACATTGCTCTTTGCGTTGTAATTGTTTGCTAGACCTGGTCTTTAATTGTAGAACTAACAGAAAGATGAGAACTATGAGCATCTTATGTTTTGTGAGTTGACTGATTTTTAACATGAAATTTATATATCTTGCTTTCTATCCGTGCTCTTTTCATTGGGATAACATGGCGATATGGTGAAAAATTACTGGTCGTTACTGCCTTTTAACTTAAGATGCTTATGAGCTTTTATACCTTTATGTCTCGTTGACTAAGGCAATGCAAACCGATATAGTACAATTTAAGAAACATTTCAAATGGTCTATAGTATAGCTTTGCTTGAGGACTAAGTTCTAATTTCATGATCCATAATTCTAAAATCTCAAGGTGCTGCTAATATTGATTTCCAAATATACCGAGTTTTTGACGTTTCTAAAAATCGCCTTATACATGAGGGAAGAACGGTTTGGATTTAGTCTCAGTGAAGTCAACAAAAGTTAGGTATCTATTATAGATATGGAGGTGTCCTTTGAGATTTGTGCCAAAGTTAAAAAGAGCGGTTTTGGATTTAGTAATTCTATCCTCAGCTATTCCGGAAGCGTATCCTTTGCGGAGTTTTTCCATGTGGAGCTTTTAATCTAGTCTGTTCATTTCGGATCGGACGGACCCGATTAAAATTTCTGCAAATGTTAAATTTTTTTTCCAATTCGGACAAGATCTGATCTGGTCCGTCTAATCCGAAACGAACGGAGCAGATTAAAAGCACCGCACGGAAAAACTCCGCAGATGATACGCTTCCCAGCTATCCCTCCGAATTCTTATACAGTATCCATATTGAAAGTTATTATTTTCAAACAGATTTAAGTACCCATTTTTTCAAACAGATTAAGTTATTAAGCTAAACCCTAAACAAATAGCTTTATATTTAAGCAGCAACCTAACATGGGATCCGATTTTGACTACGGCTTCTCCGAGTTGTATACGGTTCTTCAATGATAAATCAATTCACTGGCATTTGGGACCCACAACTGAGTAGTTCATTAGTTGGAAATAGAAGACTCGGGTCTGGTCTTGAATGAATCACTACATGATAGTTTATATCTTTGCAAGCCTCAGTGAATCCGAACAATATACTTATGTTACTGATGTACTGTGGGCTGTGGCGAATGAGGAGGAAAAATAGAAAACAAAAAAAAATGAAATAAAAAATCAATGTGGAGGGAGAACGAAGTCGGACCCCGCAACGGAGAGAGATCTGTTGATCTTCGACTCCATCTCTCCCCCTCTCGCTTTAAAATCTGGAAAAGTACAAAGAGAAGAAGTGAGAAAATCAAGAGGTAAATAGAGAGAATCCTTTGGCCTTGAAGATGGGGTGCTCCTTCTCTGGGTTGAATGCGCTGTACGACGCCGTCAACGGCGGTGGCGACGTCTGGATCAACGATAACCGCTTTCGTATCATACGTCAGATTGGCGAAGGAGGATTTGCTTTTGTTTACCTCGTCAAGGATGTCAACGCCACCTCCTCTAACGGACCCTCTAGCGGCGTCGCCGCCAAAATTAAGTCGAAGCACCCTTCCTGTGTCTCAGGTTCCGATTTCACTGTTTATAGGCACTTAAATTTAGTTTTATTTAGGCTCAATTTCTTAATTCTTTTTTTCCTTTTTTGGATAGATGATGGCACCTACGCTGTGAAGAAGGTGCTGATACAGACTAGAGAGCAACTAGATCTGGTGAGAGATGAGATACGTGTTTCGTCTCTCTTCATACATGAGAATTTGCTTCCTCTACTTGATCATGCAATTATTGCTGTCAAGGTAATTTATCTCGGCAAATCTATTAATTCATCATATTTAGTAGCATGTAAGTAAACAA
Organism: Carex rostrata; assembly: GCF_964058835.1. NCBI lineage: Eukaryota > Viridiplantae > Streptophyta > Magnoliopsida > Poales > Cyperaceae > Carex > Carex rostrata. The sequence continues at coordinate 12,044,837 of NC_135925.1, read as the reverse complement.
AATAGTCATAGAGCACAGTGTTTAACCAAAATATTGTTCTGTTGGTGCTTATTACCGAAGATCTATGGGTTAGGTCGTGATTCTTAAAAAGTATAAGTATAATTTGATTTATAAATGTTGCGGTCCCCCTCTAGTTAGCATATCCTGAATGTCAACAGTGCAGAGCTATGTTGCATGGATGCGGATGCGGATACGATACGGATACGGTGATACGTCAATTTTCAAAAATCCTTGATACAATATGGCTACTATATATTTTTATTTTAATTATTTTATTAATATAACACTTGTATATATAATTAAATATCAAAAATCAACTCGAGGATAATGTAAATATAACATAGTAGGTTAAAACATCAAAAGTGAGATAGTGCAGTGGGAAAGTCATATGTTAATCAGTAGTTCTTGGATGCTACAAAAATTTTTTTTTGCCTTGCGTGGTGCACGATGGTGTATTGGCCGTATCAGCCCGTTTCAGTCCGTATCGGAGCTGTATCAGATGGTTAGGGATACGCCACGTCATCCGATACGCAGCTGGCGTATCCAGTACGTATCGGGTCCGTATCGTACCCGTATCTGTATCCGATACGCACCCGATACGGATACGGGACCCAGTTTGAAGTATCCGAGTGACATAGGTGCAGAGACTGTTAATATGGTTTGGGTCTTTTAGCTGAATACTGTATTCCTTGTATTAGGAGAAGTATTGACCTGTTTGAGGTACTTTGTTTTGAGTGGACCTGACAAGAGGCTGCATGGTGTCTAACACAGATATAGAAAATCTCTTGGGTAACAGAAATCATACAAGAACAATTAGTTAGGGTACATATCATGACGATTTAGGTTACATTGATCAAAATGTTGATTTGTTATCACTTGTTAGATAGTGTTTAAATGTAATGAGTGCTTATCCTGCATTTTCTGAGTTGTATGCTTGATATCGGTAGGGTCCACAGGGTAGCTGGAATCACGAGGCATACTTGCTGTTCCCGGTACACTTGAGTGGGACACTCTTTGACAATGCCATTGTTATGCAATCAAAGAAGGAATTCTACCCCACTCTCACTGTTCTTCAGATATTCCGCCAGGTTATTACTTTATGCAATTCAACAAGGAACAAGTTTATGCAATTCTTCAGATGTTCCGACAATGCTTGAAGTAGGAATAGTGTATAGATTTTTCATTTTTACTCTAGATAAAGCTGAAGGAGGAACAAACTAATTCACAAGGGTACCACAATGAAATAGGTGTTCTTTAGTAGGAACAAAACTACTTCCAGTCTCATCCTACCAAAATTATCTCAGTTCAAGAATAAAAAATTAAAAATAGATTTAAGAAAAAGAAAAGAAGATAATGGAAAGGGCCTAGCTAACAGCAGTTTTTGGCTCCCTACTGTTGTTTCCCACCTCTTACTAGAATACTGGAATTTAACTATACATAATTATTTTTACTAAGCTTGTCATTCATGTAGGAAGTTGTTTTGTTAGCTTCTTATGTATGTTTCCTTTAACAGGTTTGTGCAGGGTTAAAGCACATGCATAGCCATGATCCACCATATGCACACAATGATGTGAAACCTGGTAATGTTCTCTTAACACATAGGAAGGGGCAGCCCCCTCTTGCCATCTTAATGGATTTTGGGAGTGCCCGACTAGCAAGAAGGGAAATCCGCTCACGGTCAGACGCTCTACAACTGCAGGTACAGCCCGCATCCAGTAAAGGAACGCATGCCATTCTGATTATATTGACTTTTGAATTTCAGATACATACCTTGAATGATTTAAATGATGTCTCAGAGTAAATACTCTGTTATAGTACTTTATGCTCAGTATATTTCTGAATTTTGCCATATGGTTCCAAGTTATGGAAAACTGACGAGTATTTTTTATCTTAATGTGTTGATTGTTTTAATAGTTCTTTCTAATATAGGAATGGGCCGCTGAGCACTGCTCTGCACCTTATAGAGCTCCAGAGCTGTGGGATTGCCCTAGTTATGCTGATATAGATGGAAGGACAGACGTGTGGTCTCTTGGGTGTACCTTGTATGCCATCATGTGAGTTCTCTCTTTGCACTTCATCTTTTAGCAGCTATTTTAGTCTTCTTTGACTGGTATAATGTTGAGATACTGTACTGTAACCTTGTTTATGCAATATTCCAAGCCGTAGTTTGGTGGTGGTATTGCTGGTCGGATAAAATCTAAATCGAAGTTGCATATTTTCAATTCTGATTCTTTATTGGGTGCAGGTATAATGTTTCTCCTTTTGAGTATGCACTTGGTGAATCAGGAGGAAGCTTACAGTTAGCAGTTGTAAATGCTCAGATAAAATGGCCACCAGGGCCAGACCCACCTTATCCAGAGGCACTTCATCAATTTGTGGTATGGATGCTCCAGCCTCAGCCTACCGTTCGGCCTCACATTGATGATGTCATTATTCACGTAGACAAGCTCTTGTCAAAATATTCTTCTTGAGTTTTAGTTGTCTCAGTTTATTTGTTGGATTGGATTTTTACACCTGTGCCATTTTAACTACATTCTTACTCCTGTACCATTGAAATCTTTATCGTTGTATACAAATAATAGTTTGTAAAATAGTTGTCTTATAGTTCAAAGTCATCGCTGCACTTTTGTAGGCTTAGTTTTTCATTTCGTAGATGATTTTAAGCATTGTTATTTTTTATAGATATTATTTAATGCAAGGCTGGTTACATGTGACTCCCAAGTTTTGTGGAAAGATTACCGGTTGTGTATTAGTTTTTCAATCATGTCAACCTGGTTGCTTGTGTGCCTTATTCTATTGATTTAGGTGGGCACCAAGGGCCATTTTAGTCTTTTACCAGAACGTGTAGTATAATGCACAGGTAAGAGCATCTCTGATAAATATCGATTTTGAATAATGCATACGTAAGAGCATAGCTGCCTAGCTGGCATAGTTTTTAAATAATACCCAAGTAAATAAATTTAATATCAATCTTAACGTGCAAATGATGAGGATTATCCATTCCTTGGTCAGTACTCAGTAGAGATCATCAAATAATGACAATGCGAAAAGGTAAAAGAAAAATATAACAATTTAATCAAGTTATTGTCTTATCAATTATCATGAGAAATGGCAAATTCGGTAATACAAAATTTGCCGTTATCTACCTACAAGAATCAAGTGCATTCTTAACCTAATCACATAATGGCTCCCCGTCCCCGATCACACCTATTCACTCCAAAATTGCATAATTTTATTGCCAATAAACCCAAAAGATGGTTCCATAGCAACACTACACTGCAAACTGATATATTTTCTCGAACTCCACATACCAGTGTTGATGAATAAATAGGGCACAATCTTATATTAACACAACATGAAGACAGAGCAAGGGGGAAAGGGGAGGATTAGTCTTCATGACTATCTTCATCTTCAGAATCTACAAACAGAGTTATATTGTAAAAAAAATGAGAAAAAACAATGATGGGCCTCAAGTACCAGGTTAGCTGGATTGCCAAATTCAGAAAAAGGAAGAACAAGGTTAGGCCTGCCATGGGGTCAGGTTGGGAATGGTAGCTGGTAGCAGTGGCGGACCCACATTATAAATCCTTTGTGGTCAAAAGACCCCCCTTTTTTATTAATTAACCTTGTAACTTATGCAACCAATACTCTTACAAAAACTCTCTCTCAGAAAGGATATGTTATTGACCCAACCAATGTATCCGCACCCCACCCCCCCCCCCCCCCCCCTCCCCGCTACTGATGGGTTGACCTAGACCCACCCACTAATCAGTCAAGCAATTTTACCTAGGTCAGAATGGGTTAGATTGAACTGTTGAGATGGCACAGCCAAATGTCAATTATGCAGGCATCCAATGCAGATGAGATATATACAGTTTCTAAGATAAGACATTGGCCAATATGTAGGTTTAGACTTTTCTATATTAAAATTTTAAATTTAATAAAATGGTAAGCTTTTCAGGTCAGGTCAGCTCAACAATATTTTAAAGCATTACTTTGATGACATCTGATTAAAATGCTAAATTCCTGACAAAACATCGTTCTGTTCAGATGGAAAAGGTGTTTTTTTATTAATGCATATAATTTCCATATGGAAAAATATGAACAGAATGAAAAGAAAGGTTGTATCAACAGTAGAATAAATTTGAAAATGCTATATAATAATCTGCATGGTAGAGACACAGGATGTACATACCAGATCTGACATCGTCGCTGACGACGCCTCTTGATTTGATTTGTTTGAGTACCATGCGAAACATCAAGACCCACCAATATATGTGAAGCACCAGTAAGGAAAACAGGAGTGTGTTGAACACATAGTAATATATTGGTCCGTCAAATTCATGCTTCTTCTTGTCCAATGTAAGCACAACCTCATAACTGAAAAGTAGAGCAATAAACAAATAATCACACATCACACGAGCTCTCATTCTTTGCTATTTCACTCAAATGCCTGAAACAGACTCAAAATACTCTATATATAATTCAATACACGGTTTTCATGAATGCATTTTACATATAGATCGGTTGGTTGAAAGTGGTATGTCATAATGTACTTCTACTTCGCCTGCACCAATTGAATATAAATATATAATTTATGTACTGTTTTTTCTCAAATCAGATAGAAGTAAACCCAAGTTCAGTATATCTTTTGATTTAGAAAATGACAGGTACTGCAATTAATTTCCAGACCTATTGATAATGTATCAGAAACATCATCCAAGAAATTAACTAGAAGTTTTGTAATTGGTTAACCATACCTGGTACTTCTTAGAATCCAGAATGGATAATAGATGAGACGAAGTAGCACCCAAGAGATGACAAAAAGTTGAAAGGAAACAGAAGCAATTGCCTCAAAACCACTGTACTTTGACATCTTCCCTATCTCTAAGAACACATCACTCGCATCATGAACAGCAAGCACGATCGCACCAACACGAGCAAATCTGTCAGAGGATTGTAATTTCTAAAGAACTTAATTGCACTTTTTAGGAGATTCCAAAATGAGCTATGACTAAGAAAAAAGGGAATGATAAGATGAGTAAAGACAACTATGTAAGACAGCAGTAAAGTTTAATTGAAACCAAAGAGGCCAAACCTAAAAATATAAGAGAGAACAATAAGAACAGCTGTTGCAACGTGGTGTGACATTGACACCCCAAAGTCTGACCGCCTTGTTTCCCAGAACATGAGGGCAAAAATGGAGTATGTGTAAAATCCAGCCGCATACATGTAGACAGCTTTCAGTTTAAATCTAAACAGAAACAAAGCAAATTTTCAGGGGATCAGAAAGGTTACTATACCATATTTCAGTAACACAATGGTGATCATGGCCTAATTACAGTATCACAAGTCCACATCTGCTTCTATAGAGGTGATGGCAGTTGTGTGTCATACTTGCACGTGCAGCATACCAAATATACAACCAGTAATTACCAAAAATGCCAGCTTGCATTTTGTAATTGGATATTTTATTTTTTTTATCCTCGTGTTGTTGCAAGCATATATATCATGCATAACACAATTCATATTTCACTGACAAGCATAAGAATCTGGTTAAAATTCAACCATAAGGGAAGAAAAATAGAGTTGATGTATCGTACTTCATCTTTTGATCAGGCCAGACCTGATCACCAGGCCCCACCCAGTAATACTTGGTGCTTCTGAACCATGGTTCGTTGTAAGTGACACTTAAAGATAAAGTTTCGCCAGAGAGAAAATAAATGCACTTCCAGGCTGACTCTTTGAATTTATTTATCTTTCTTCTCCTATCATCCACATCCATATTCAGCTTTTCATATCCCTTTCCTAGTATAAGCCTCCGTGCTACATTCTATTAACACATCAATAAAGTTAGTGTGGGTGATCATTGATCTTAACCAGAAAAACCTTTTGATGCTTTACAGACAATTGACTAATACTGTTCAAATTTAGTCAAGTCATGCTATTATAAATGTAGAAGCCAAAGGCTTCAGAAATAAGGACACACACTGTTTCTACCAAGTAAACTTCTTTATGAGGTGATCGAAAATTTGAATTTAAATTATTTTGGAGATGAACTTACCTACCAACAGAAGACAACTTACTGCAATTATAAAAAAAAATGATAAAATTTCTCAAGATAAATATTGCAAAATACCTTGAACTACTGATAATTTGTGGTGGCAATAAATTGTTGTTGTAATTTTGCAAATTGAGTAATCACAAATTAAGATTATTTGAGAAGTCAGCAAAAACACAAAAATATTAGGTAGTGAATGCACACGGTATATAATGACATGACCAATTAACCATTTGACAATCTAAGAAAAAGTAAACTGTTTCTTCAGTGTCAACCTCTTAATATTGTTTTCTTATAAAGAAGGAACTCCGTTTAAAAGAGAATATCAGATTGACATAGAAGCAAACAACCAAAGTTAGATGAGTACAATTAAGTAGCAAAATCTGGGATCGTTAATTATCCAATAGCTAGCTATATATATTGCCTCTTTTACATTAAAAAGCATTTACAGATCAATGAAACATTTTAAGGTTTCACTGGAAGAAACAAAAAGTCCAATTGAAGTAGCAGCTCAACAAGCATTCCGGGGTTAATATTATGCAAATTGCGGATCTGTACGGTACCAGCTATTCAAGCTCTAGCACTTTAAATCAATTAAGTTGGATAAGCCATTTGAGATAAATCAGAACATACCTCAAAAACAAATCTATCGAGAAGAAATCGAATTGTAGGGAAGAAAATAACAAAAAACGGAAGCGCCAAGAAATCTTCATAAGCGGGATAGGATTCGCTTTCCCAATCTATACTAGATATTAGCCGCCTCACCTCCATGTTTTACCTGGATCGATCTCAACAAGTCGGAGAGAGAGAGAGAGAGAGAGAGAGAGGGAGAGGGAGGGGGAGGGGTTGACAAAATGGAAGAACAAGAAAGAAGAGAATCGCAGATCCAAAGAAGTGTGATAAACTGATAATAAACGGACAGGAGAAAAAATAGAACGGAAGCTGGGGAGAAGTTCCGTAGCTTCTCTCCCTCTCTTTTCCTCCCTCTATCGGAGACCATCTGATGCAGCACAAGCCGTGTGGATGCTCTCGGAGCACCACCATAAGAAAATCTCTGACTACTAAATTCAACACATGCATCCTGAAATGTCTCGCTGTACGGATCCGTATCCTCCCAGGTACCTGACTCAACACAATTGAAACAGACGGCTCTGATTTACTCTCAGCCGGTCGAGATTCAGGAAGTCAGGGTAGCAGAATTATTTGTGCTTTGAGATGCGTGCCAACCCATTTTTGGACCGTCCGATTCAATTCTACTCAGGTAACCTGAGGGGATACGAATTCTCGCTGATCCAATTTGTTATTATTTGTTTTTTATCTTTTAAAAGAAAGGCTATAAAGTCCATGTTATTATAACTAAACCTTTTTCAAAAACAAAAGCACCCTTTTTCTAAAAGCTTTATATTCCAGTTGTTAATTTGCACCATTATATGTTGATAAGTCCGGCTAGTATGACATTGGTGTCATATGACATTAAGTATAAAATTGATTGAATGGACTTCAAACGACTAATTCAAACCGATTTACTTTATGAGTGATGCGTTTACATTTTTTTTTTATATTTTCTAGTTATTTTAGTATCAAATCAAGCGGTCAAAAATGTTGAAAAATGAATGCATTAAAATTAACTTAAAAACTCACACATTTGACCACTTGACTTGATACTAAATAAATTCGAAAAATTATAAATTTTGCATGTAAACGGGCAACTAATGAAATAGATGGATTTGAACAGTTTGGATTCATCGTTTGAAGTTTATTCGATAGATTTTGGAATTAGTGTTATATATGCTGAAATGACACTGATGTCATACTAGCCAGACTCGTTGTTGATATACAACTTAACGTATATTTTGTGCAAATATACAATTGTTACAATCGATCAATTCGCAATTTAATTGAATAATATAATGTTTAGCTGCACAAATAACAAATTAATAATTAAGGAAAGCACTTGTCAATAAAACAAAAACCCAGATTTTTGGTCCACTCATACCTTTGAAATTATAGTTGCATCTAAGGATAGTATCAACTAATATGATAGTTACTTCTTTTTCATATGCTTTTTATAAAGCTAAATAAAACTTTATAAAATTACACATTTGAGAAAAATAATTAATTTACAAAATACTTGATTATAGTATTCTTTTATGAATGTGGTCTTGGGAGTTCAAATGTTGGTTAAATGAGAATGAAATCATTCAGCTATAACAATTTAATCGGTTTTATGAGGCATAATGAATTGAGGATTAATATTTTTTTTTTGAGAACATTCATTATAAAAGTCAAGTATTGTTTAAAAGTCATTTTTTTTTGTTTAAAAGTCAAGTATTTTTTGTTTAAAAGTCAAATATTTTTTTTTGAGAACATTCATTATAAAAGTCAAGTATTGTTTAAAAGTCAAATATTTCTCAAAAAATATTAGACAATTCTGAACCACTAAAAACAATACTTGACATTCATTATAAATGTCAAGTATTTTGAATTTTTTTACTATTTTTTTTTTTAGAACATTCATAATTCATTACAAAATACTTGATTCTAGTATTCTTTTAACTTGGCACGAATCTGAAAGCACAAATAATACTGGGCTCTGCGCCATTTCGGAATGGGAGAGGGGGGCGTCCGACGCCCATCGGACCACTTTTGTGTTCGATGGGTTCTCTTCACCGTCAGATCTGTTTTAGGATTCGCGCCCGCAATTTCGCGTCTTCTTTAAAATCCGTACACACGAATCCTAAAACAGATATGACGGTGAGAGAATCCATCGAACACAAAAGTGGTCCGATGGTCATCGGACAGCCCCCTCTTCCTTTCGGAATAGGCACCGTTTTGAGTTAATGTAGATTGTCCATTTCTATTTGTTTGAGTCAGGTACCTCGGAGATAGAATTCAGATTTAGAAGCGACGAGGTGTTCTCTGTTGTACCGGGCCCAGTGTTAATTTTTTGCAAGGATCGTACTTCGTATTAATCTGATATTCGTGAAGTAAATTTGTACGTGTAGTCACTAACAAGTTCTGATTTAATCACGTACGTGATCAAATTCATATTTTATATTTTATTTTGTTGTATCGCAATTAAAATGATAAGAGATAATCACAATGCACAAATGGCCACGTCTTTATCAAATTATGTCGCAACTTGACCTACTAAAATTAATGAAGTTTGGTCACGCCAATCATGCCATCATTTTATTAAAGCATCTCCATTCATGCAATTGAGATGCAATTGCAAATAGAAAATAACTGTCAAATGAACTTAACTTCAAATATAATTTCAAATGCTATACATCAATGCAATTGCATTTCAAATATATTTGGTTTTCATTAAAATATTTTTTAAAAATGATGTTTATTTGGTTATTCATCTCTATACTCAAAGTTGAGTTCTGCTCCTGAATGTATCTCAAGCAGTACAACGAGGTAATTAAGCTTTTCTCTAATCACTTAAGAGTTTCCAAAATTAATTTCAAACCGGTACATGACTCTACCCGCAAGGTTTATTAGGAATGGCAAAAAAATCACAACCTAGCTGGTCTGGCCGTATCTGACCCTCGGAGAGGCGGCGATGAGTTGGACCGAGGTGAGGTCCGGATCGAGTCGGCATGGATTTAGGGGTAAGGTCTGTCCCTGTTCTAATCATAGTGACAAATAAATTATTCGAGTTCGGTTTAGCGATGTCAAAAATTCGTGATTCGGGAATAATTCGGGTATAATTCAAGAATGATTCGGAATTATCCGAACTAGATATCTCAGTCCTGCAAGAGAGCAAAAAAAAATAATAAAAAAAAATTATATAAACTAAATATTTTTAGAAGGTAGTATTTAAATATAAACTAAATATTATATTTATACGTTTACTCACTAAATATTTTCAATAAAATAGTAATATATATATATTTTAAGTAATCACATGCGCGTTACTCATACAACCTTTTTTTTAATATTTAACATTAAATAGAAAATAATAGATATATCCAGCACAGTTAGAAATGTTTAAAAATGCTCAGACCTATCATGGCCTCCTTGGTTGGCTACCATATGGTTCTCCTTGCATTTCAATTGCCTCTCCTGACATAGAAATTGCTTCTCCCATTGCCTTTGCATACATAGCAGATTCATCTAAATGATTTGTAGCTGTGCTTCGCCACTTGTAACCCATTTACCAGTCAAAAACTTCCCACCACAGCGGCCATTTTTATTAATACTTTAAAAAAAAAGAAAATTTTAAAACTGCCCCCCATTGTTTTTTCTTTAAATTGCCCTGACCGCTGAGTTCACGGGCGGCCCACCCTCCCTAGCAAACCGCTCGGGCCAGAGGCGGTCCACTAGGGACTAGACCGCCTGTGGTCCAGGCGGTTCTCTCTCTCTCTCTCTTTTTTAGAGAGATTAATATTTTGATTTAAATAATTTTATGACGAAAATTTGGACATTTCAATATAGAGATCACATCTAACGGTTCAGATCGACTTTTGAATTTTAAAATTTGAAATTTGAACCAGTAGCACTTCGGCCGAAGTGTTATCGAAAGCATATTAGTCACACACTCTCTCTCTCTCTCTCTATATATATATAGAGTAAGGCTACCCTGCTTTGCAAATTAAAGTGAGTGTTTTAATTTGCGCTCATATCTCTGGTTTCAAAGTTCAAAACGTCGATCCGAACCGTTCAAGTTGATATCCATATTAAATTGTGCTTGGAGACCAAATTTTATATTTTTTTGGAAATTTTTTACTATTTTTTTAGAATTTCTGAAAATCACTGTTTTTGATGGTCTAGAATTTTCTGAAAAACACTGATTTTTAAAAATTCTAAAAAAATAGTAAAAATTTTCCAAAAAATATAAAATTTGATCTCCAAGCACAATTTAATATGGATATCAACTTGAACAGTTCAGATTGACGTTTTGAACTTTCAAACTAGAGATATAAGCGCAAATTAAAGCACCCACTTTAATTTGCAAAGTATGGTAACCTTACTATATATATATATATATGAGTATGGCTAACGCGCTTCCTCTAGCATATGGGCCGAAATGCTTCCGGTGGAAATTTGAAATTTCAAAATTCAAAAAGTCGATCTGAACCGTTCATCTCCTTCTCCATATTAATATCTGCTTGGAGACCAAATTTTACATTTTTCTGAAATTTTTTACTATTTATTAAGCCACATTGAAAATCGCTGATCCAACGGTGGCTTAACAAAACAGTAAAACCATTGGATCAGCGATTTTCAAAGTGGCTTAATAAATAGTAAAAAATTTCAGAAAAATGTAAAATTTGGTCTCCAAGCAGATATTAATATGGAGAAGAAGATGAACGGTTCAGATCGACTTTTTGGATTTTGAAATTTCAAATTTCCACCGGAAGTATTTCGGCCCATATGCTAGAGGAAGCGCGTTAGCCGTACTCATATATATATATATATATATATGTCACACCCCGCGGTCACGGGACGCGGCAGTCTCCCGCCGTAAGCATACAACGCCGTGTATGCTTACAAGGCTATTCAATTTATACTTAACAATTCAAATCATAATAATATAAACCAAGTTTATATATACACAAATCAGAGTACACAGTCTGGTCAGAATTTCATACAACAAAAAGTATCTCATCCGGATACCAACCACGAGGCCTACCCTACTACTATACAACAAAATGTACTAAGGTCATGAGATGGTAAGCTACTATGGCCTACTACTCGCGTGCCTCTCCAGGATCAGTCGCACCAGTACCTGTAAATTAACCGGGAGGGTGGGGGTGAGAATAAATTCCCAGTGCGAATTTGCCACATACGAATTATTGGACTTGAAATCAAACTCTATATTCAACAATGAAACCCAAACAATAACAATGCAAACCGATATATACGAAAACATAAATAACATAATGCCACTACTCGACAACAGTTAATCAACCTGAAACACGGTTTACGGAGTTTTCAATATGGATTTCAAAACACAACATATATTTTGGCTTAACTCGATTCCTAACTCAGTTCGTTAGGGCTGGTAGCAATTACAGATGTTCTTTCGAGCTGAACCGTTATCAAACCCACATCTGTAGGGTTACAAGCGCCTACAGATGGCCAACCAAGCTGGACCCTTTATCAGACACCCATCTGCAATTGCTGTTTGGCTTAACCATTTTCTAAGATCCGGTTACAAGTCACCAATACAGGTCAACTTGACAAATGCAATCACACGGAATCAAAGTTACATATACAGGTCCACTTTGCTAAATCTCAAGCAAATATATCAAAACCACACATACAGGTCAGCCTCGCACAATTCATTACACATGGTCAACGGATAGGTCACCGTCACCTTATCCAGCCACCTTAACAGGTCGGTCTGGCAAATCCATAACAGGTCAAACGCATAAGTCAGCAGCGTCACCCTATCCAGCCACCTAAACAGGTCGGTCTGGCAAATTCTAACAGGTCAAACGCATAAGTCAGCAGCGTCACCCTATCCAGCCACCTAAACAGGTCGGCCTGGCAAATTCATAAACACCGGTCAACGGATAGGTCACCGTTACCTTAACCAGCCACCTAAACAGGTCGGCCTGGCAGATTCATTCACAACAAGCACAATTAATAGAACTAAACAAATAATAACCATACCAACATGCCAATCAACCTTAACTAAAACAATTCAATCATTCTCATTTGTGCAAGAATCAATATGCAGTATGAATTCCAAAATATGCAACAATTAATCATTCAACATGACAAACGAATAAACAGTTTAATTCCTGAAAATAAAGTATCAAACAAGTCCAAGAATCCCGCACCTTAGTAAGACGAGCGTACCGCTTAGCTACGGATCGGGCGTCTCGAATTGCCTCGTTAAGTTTTGCTCGACCGAGCCTACACCTATATTATACGTATACTTGGTTTAATTCGGGTTCAGTGGTCTATACGTTTACTTAGGGTATGTACAGTCCCAAATCAATTCTTTTCGGTTCCTTCTTTCTTATTAAAAATCTCATATAAGGGTGCACAAATGCATCTAGGCCCTCTAGCCATATACCATTTCACTTTGGTAATAATCAATCACCGTTTCACTACTTTGGTTCTCGGATCAATTCAATTTACCGATTGGTTAAACCCTAATTTGGTCAAAACCTCAAATTAACCGTTAAACGTTCTAAAAATTCACGATCAGGAGGCAACCCTACCGATTACAAGTCTAATTGGTCGGGTTAAACAAATCAAATCACGATTATGCCAACTTTCAATTTTGGCACGAAACCCTAGAAATCAGATTTCACAAATCGGAAGAAATCAGATTTCACAAATCGGAAGAAATCGGGAAAAAGATTGACAAATAAACAAGCAATGAGTGTAGAGGAACTAGTCCTCGAGCAATTCGAACACAAATCTCGAGTTTAAAACGAAAATATGAGAAATCGAGAAATCTGAGTTTTTCGAGAGAAATAAAAAGAGAAAGAAATACCAAATAGGAGAGTTAGGAGAGATCCACGGGCGTTTACTCGGTTCTGGTTTCGATTTCTCGCAACAATCAGGGGTTTGAGAGGAACGGGAAACTCTCTCGCTCTTTTTCTTCTCTCTTGGCAGAAATTTCACTTAAAATGGTAAAGGAATGAAGTGGGAGAGAGAGAGAGAGCAGGAATTATGCAAATAAGCCCTTGGAATCACCCAGTGCGGATTGATCGGCGTAAAAGCGCAACGCAAGTTTCGGTACGCTTGGGAGCGTACCTTTTAAACCGCGGTTACACCTTCCGATTAGGGTTGCAAGTGCACAACCCTATCGAGGAGTATAATCGGGTATCGATCCACAGGGACGGTTTCTTTATCTAGAATTTTACTTAGCTTAGCTAAAGACTAGAAGTGAGAAAAAGGGGTTTTGGTGTTTAATTTTCCTAAGGAATCAACTCAAGCAATCACACAATGATATAGAATAGTAAATGTGCAAGAAAAGGTATAAACTGTGTTTTGATTTGGGATAAAAGGTGTTTCAAGGGTTTCAGACTTCATCTCTGATTTGCCTCTAGTGGTACGGCCCTTACCAAGTTGGTACGGCCAGGCCGCACCAACCTGGTATGACCAAGCCGTATGGGGCTTGGTACGGGTAGGCCGCACCACTCTTGTAAGGGCCGTACTGGTTTACCAGAACAGAGCTTACAAGTTCGAGTTGATGCATTTCTTGCTGGTACCTCGTATTAAACTCTTGATAAAGGTTCAATTGACCATACCTAAGGTTCCTAAACCTCAACTCTCGTTTGTTGGTTCAAGATCTAAGTTTTGGATTCAATTCTTCACCTTCTAGGGTTTCTAAACCTCAACTCTCGTGTTTTGGTCCAGATCCTCTAGTTGATTGATTGGAGATCTAAGGTAACCTCTAATCTGTCGATTAAAGGAGAATTCAACCTTTCGGCTTCAATTCGATCAAGTCTACCTAAAGGGATTGGTTTGGTTGAGAGAAGGCAATGGTCACATGACCTTGTTAGGGTTGATCTACCACTATAGGCACACCACATGCAATCACAGAAACACAAAGCAATCAAGAAAAGCAAATTCACAATCAATTCAATCACAAGAGTTCATACAAGATCCAAATCAAGAAAAGCAACACAAATCAAGAAAATCCATCTACAAACCCTAGAAACGAAAGTCTACTACTCACAAGTCATGGATCTGTCTAGATATACAAGAAAAGAGATAGAGAAAGTCATGAAAGAACTAGATTGAAGATCGGGAATGGAGAAGGTGTAGATCCGTCGATTCTCGCCTCTTCCTCTTCCTTGATCTTCTCTTCTTGCTCCTTTGCTCTCTTTCTCTCTTTCACTGAGCTCTCAATCTGGAATGAAGTGGAATCCTCGAAAATGGAGAGATCCCCCGCTATATATAGCCTCTGCCAAGATTTGAATTCTGTCAGGCGGCACCTATGTACGGCCCGTACCAATTTGGTACGGCCAGGCCGTACAAGGTGGGAAGAAGGCTGAAACGGCTAAGTTTGGTACATGCTGTACCAAGTTTGGTAAGGGCCGTACCAAGGTGTCCAAAAACGCCGTTTCTTCGTGTATTTTGCTCCAATCCTGCAGAAAACAAACAAACTCTCAGCAGTACCAAATTCTAAGAATATATCAATGAAATGCACATGGTTTTGACAATTTGGAACATGAATTTGGTATGAAATCAAGTCAAATATAGGCTAAATATGCGAGGTATCACGGATCACTCACCCGCACTGGATCTGAGTGCGGACGCACTCGGCAGTTTGTAGGTCCTTCCAGCACTTTCCAGTGCAAAAATCGGTGTCGGTGCGGGTCCTCCACCCGCAGTGCGGGTCACTTCACCCACACTCAGCACTTAGTCAGTTTTCAGTATGAATTTTAACACAGAAATCACCCGCAGTGCGGCTGGCTTCACCCGCAGTGCGGGTCACTTCACCCGCAGTGAGAACTTAGTAGATTTTTGACAGAATTTCAGAAAAAGTCCGAGCCCAGTGCGGACGCACTGACCCGCAGTGCGGGTGGCCTCACCCGCACTCAGTACTTAGCCAATTTCAGTTCAACACAGAAAATCATGAGTGCGGCCGCACCCACCCGCAGTGCGGGTGGCCTCACCCGCACTCACAGAAATTTCAAAGGCAATTTAAGGAAAACAGAAGTCAGTGCGGGTCAGTCACCCGCAGTCACCTACCAGTGCGGACGCAGTGAGCCTGTAAAGTCTCAAATTCTCGAAATTTCGACGCGGTTTCGATTCACACTTGACTTACTTAATTAGAGGAACCTAAATTAAGGTTTTAACTTTCATTTTGTTAGCACAATTAACTTGATTCTTGCTTTTAATTCATTTGAATTTAATTGTAAAAATTTCGTAACGTAACAATATATATGAGGAGGGTTCAAATGCCTCCATGTTTTTGTGCCTCCATCATGCCTCCATCTTTCTCCATCATTTTCAAAGTTCAAACAGTCGATCCGAACTGCTCAACCTAACCTCCATACTAAAATATGTTTGGAGACCAAATTTTATATTTTTAGGAATTTTTTTACTATTTTTTTAGATAGGTACAAAATCAGTAAATCTGAACCATCTAAAAACAGTATTTTTGTACCTATCTAAAAAAATTGTAAAAAAATTCCTAAAAATATAAAATTTGGTCTCCAAACATATTTTAGTATGGAGGTTAGGTTGAGCGGTTCGGATCGACTGTTTGAACTTTGAAAATGATGGAGAAAGATGGAGGCATGATGGAGGCACAAAAACATGGAGGCATTTGAACCCTCCTCTCTATATATATATATATAGAGGAGGGTTCAAATGCCTCCATGTTTTTGTGCCTCCATTATGCCTCCATTTTTAAAAACTTTAATAACTCAAAATTTAAATTCTTAAAATTCAAAATAAAACCATTGGATATGAACTACATCATTTTATCTATGCACGTGTAGAAAATTATGACATTTCAACTTTGATTTGGTTGTCATCTTGAGCTTGTAAAAATGTATACTAATGTGGAAAAATTTTAGACGTTGATTTTTTATCTTATTGATTCATATAAAAGCAAAATCAAAATGAGATAATTTTTTATGGACACAGAGAGAAAATAACATAGATCACATCTAACGGTTTTATTTTGACGTTTAACTTTTAAACTTTGAGTTATTTAAGTTTTTAAAAATGAAGGCATGATGGAGGCATTTGAACCCTCCTATATATATATGAGTAGGGTTAAAATGCATCATTGGTTTTGTGTTCCACTCCATGTCTCTATCTCCATTTACAAAGTTTAAACAGTCGATCCGAACCGTTCATCTTGTTCTACATATTAAAATGTGCTTAGAGACCAAATTTTATATTTTTTGGAATTGTTTTACTATTTTTTTAGATAGGTACAAAATCACTGTTTTTGGATGGTCAAGATGCAGTGATTTTGTACCTATCTAAAAAAAATAGTAAAACAATTCCAAAAAATATAAAATTTGGTCTCTAAGCACATTTTAATATGTAGAACAAGATGAACGGTACGGATCGACTGTTTAAACTTTGTAAACGGAGATAGAGACATGGGGTATGGTTGGGGCACAAAACCAATGGTGCATTTTAAGTTTTTAACCCTTCTCTCTCTCTCTCTCTCTCTCTCTATATATATATATATATATAGAGTGACTAATATGCTTTCGGTAGCATATGGGCCAAAGTGCTACCTGTCCAAATTTGAAATTTCAAAATTCAAAAAGTTGATCTGAATTGTTCATCTTGTTCTCCATATTAATATGTGCTTGGAGGCCAAATTTTACATTTTTTTGAATTTTTTTACTAATTAAGCCATTTTAAAAATATTGATTCAACGGTGACTTAACAAAACAGTACCACCGTTGAAGACTGCCCACGCATTCAACCTCCTTGTTGGGGTTCTTCTTCATTTTTCTCCATTTTTTTAATATTTTTCTGGATTTGTGTGGATGAAGAGGGAAAAAACTATGAATTTGTAGGATTCGGAGGTTGAAATCTTAATTCCGCTAGATTGGTCTATGCAATTTTACTGAATTAAATTGAGCTCATACAATTTTGATAAATAATTCAGCAGAGCAGGATTATTCAGCGAAAATGGTATTTAAATTTCTAGAAAAATAATGTTATTTTCTTTAATTTATTTTTTAATGTTATTAATAAAAATTTCGGATTCGTAGACACGGGAATCAATTTATTAATCTAAAGAAGAGGATAGAAGCAAATAGGCAGCTGCACATGTACAAACACCAAATGACCGCTTAGTATCAATCTTTGGAAATAGAGTAGAAATAATAGATAATTTTATTTTTTGGACAATATTTATTGTATTTTAAAGTCAATATATTAATTTTTAAGATAAAGTAACTTAATTTATATTGTAATCATGATCATACTGGTGCAAGTCAAAATGATTGCCTTATTTATTATTTTCATAAATATAGACCTGCCATTTACATTAATTGCTAATACCTCAAAAGTTTCCTTATTAATGATAATTTCATTTAAAATAAAGATTTGAAGAAGAATTTACGAAGGACAAAGTTGATACAAGAGAGAAAATAATTCTCTCAAACCTTAATATTAGAATTCTTGCTTATAAAATAGCATTCCCCTTTAAATTATGGTATCAATCTGCTGAGTTTGCAGTTTAGAACTACAAACATGATAAATATGGAAAATTTTCACAACAGTAGTTATTTAGTTTAGTTTTTTTAAAGATGATAAGTTTAAAAGTTTGAGGTTTATATATGACTATTAAAATATAAAATTAGTACTACTTATGAATTGGAAAAATTACAAATTTATAACTTAATTATATTTTGATTAATCTAATATTTGAATACAAAATTTTAAAAAATATTCAGATCTGACAGCTGTAGTTCTTTCTTAAAAATATATTTGTATATAATTAAAAGTAGAACTACACGTCCTTGATGATTTGGCAGAAAATATCACAATATAATATTTATTTCAGTAAGAGTATCAGTTTACAATTTTAATATATTTTAGTGCATAAATTTTAAAGAAAAACATATTTATTTACCATTAAACTAAACCATTTCAGTATAAATAATTTTAATAAACTAAATGATGTGAGACTATCCGGTCAAAGGGATGCAACAATAGCAAGTTCATTTAATATATCATTTAAAGAGGAGCAAGTTCAACTCTAAATAAAAACAAATATGAGATAAAACTCAATTCAAACATATAAAATTTATAATATTTCAAAAGCTTCATTTACAGTGTGATTTTAAAAGGAAAGCTCTTAATAAATACCAAGAGACTCTCAAAAGATCTCAGAGACCCACAAAATACAACTTAAAACAACAAAATGTTAGAAATTTATTTTATAAACCATAAAATTTATGTAAATAAATTATTATTTTAATATTAACATTTTTATACTTTATGAATTATGGTTATGGAGCTAGTTATTTGTAAATTAATATCTTTAATCTAATTTCTACACAGAAGCTCACTATCTACCGCCACATTAGATCGAATCAAATAACATAAGTTTAGATAGGAGCTGTCCGTTGTCTCAATCATATATTTTTAAAATTTTTGTCAGCTACTAGGGGTGTCAACGGGTACGATATGAGTTGGATGGAGATATTTTCATATCCGTACCTATTATGACAACAACAAAAAATCTTTATACTTATCCGTTTTTTCGAATACGGTACGGGTCAGGTAAACGAATAAAAAAGTGTCATTAACATTTCGATTTGTGCTTTCGATAAAATATTTTTCAAAATAAGAAAAAATTAATGAATACAACTAATTTGTATTATGAAAATTTAATAAAATACAATTTTATTGTGTCATGTATTATTTTCATACAAATATATATCTATATATATATTATTTTATTTTTAAAAATTATCTTATACGAAAACAAGTAAGATAATGGAAAAAAATCATTACCCTTACCCGTACCTGATTATCTAAAGAAAAAAAAATCTTATCCTTACCGGTGTTTTCGGATACGATACGGATCGGATAAACATGTAAAAAGGTGCCATTTGGCACCCTATCAGCTACCCATTTTAATCAATTGAATCAATTGAGAATAGCCTGCATCAGCTTGCGCAAGCATTGAAATCAATTTCCTTTTTGGGCTGATGGGCATATATATACCATTCATTTTCAAACAATTCCGTAGGAAAATTATCATGTTAATACTAAAAGGTTAATAGAATGAATATCATGTTAATTGTCACGAATGCACAAAGTTATTGGTATTTTCCTATAAAAATAAATGATATTTGGAGAGCAAATTATCCAACAATTTATATTTTCTTGCTATTTCAATTAGCTCTATAATTTATTAAATTTAATTTCAATTTGCTTGCAAAAAGAAATATTTTTTGTATAGTAAAAATATTATTTTGCTACAATTGTTGAAAAAAGTTAAATCAGCCTCTATCACAATCAGTGGCGGAGCCAGCATGGATCAGGAGTAGGCGGTTGCCTACTCCTTAATTTTGATAATTATCTATAATTATGTATAAAATTAGATCATTGCCTACTCCTGCCATGATTCTCTTCTAGTTGTGACTTAATTTGGTCTTTTTTGTGTCAATTTTGAATTTAAAAGAAAATTTTGTTGATTTGGAAAGAAAGTGAACGGAGACTCTTTGGAGAAGAAAAATGATTGGATATTTCTTTCTAAATGGACTTAATGTATTGGTCCATTAAGTATAAAAATAGAAATAATTATTGGCTCACAGAGAACTAGGAGCATCTATAAATTATTTGAGCCTTAACATTCAATCCAGACTATTATGTTTTGCTATTTGACGATGTTAACATACAGTGAATCCATATATTTTTGAACTTTCACAAAAATTATCTTAATCACAAAGTATAGTAAAAAAAATTTAATTTTTAACCTTATTTTACCAAACTATCTAGAAATAAAAGAAAATTTTTTCTAAGAAAGGGTGTGCTCATAATAATTAAATAAAAATAATAATTATTTTTTAGTTATTTAATTTTTGTCTCTCCCTGATACAAATTCTGGCTACGTCACTGATCACGATTGCACCTACTACAAATAAAGGAATTCAAACATAACTTGAGACCGTTTTATCCAATTATTCTTGCGCATAGGATATAAATTTACCTTAGGTCCGAATTTTGTAGCTCTGAGTAATAAAGTTTTATTATTATATTCTTGATTATATTTTTTAGTATAATTGTCATTTATTTATTTAGTGAACAAAATGCAGATTTAATACTAGTTTGTTAGATAATTTTTTTAACACAAAATACAAACTACATTTATTCTTCTTGACTTAATAAACTCGCACCTAATTTAAATTAGGAACACACATACTTCAAATGTATCACTTCTTTTGGCACACATGATTGACCATGATGCCTTTTGTTTCTAGAGAAAATGCAAAACATAATGATCGTAGCACACGTTGTAAGCTTTTCACATAATTTTGAATCACATGAATTGAAATTCGTAGGAAGAAATTGTGGTAAAATAAATATGAAAACGTGTCATTTTATTCAGAAAAAAAGTCCAGAGAGCGATCCATTGCTGATCCAAATTGTGTTAATACCGACTTGGGTTATGATAATTTGAATCCGAAATAGATTAGCATCCTTCAAATGAGGTTATCAAGTTGAACTGGAATTATTTTCTCTTTTGTATCAACTTTGTCCTCATCTAATGTAACCGGACAAATATGATGAAGTTGTTGAATTGAACAATAGATGAGGTTTAGTATGCGATTTTCATTTCTTCCTTTCTTCACCTGCAAGTAGCAATTTTATTATGTTACCCTCTCTCTTTTTTCTTAATTTTAACAATTTTCGTAGGTCATCATTGTAATAATTCTCCAAAAAGCGTATTGCATGATTGCATCTAGGCCTATGCTCATGGATTGAAAATAAGAAGAAAAATACACATATTGGAGCTATACTTTCTGGAGATACTTAGCATAATCATTGGAAAACTTGCATATTACACCCAATTCAGATTTTTTTTTTCAAATTCATAATTGGAAAAGAGTTGGGTTACGGTGAGTTGCGAAGTAAAGCAACTATTTTACTTTACGCTCATATTTTGCGATTTTAAAGTTCAAAATGTCGATCCGAATCGCTCAACATGATCTCCATATTGAAATGTGCTTGGAGACCAAATTTTACATTTTTTGGATTTTTTACTATTTATTAAGCCACTTTGAAAATTGCCGATCCAGCGGTCCAGAAATTTTTACTGTTTTTTACTGTTCATATGGATTTTCAGATTTTCAAAGTGGCTTAATAAATAGTAAAAAAATTCCAAAAAATGTAAAATTTAGTTTCCAAGCATATTTTAATATAGATTAAGCATCTAACAGTTTGGATCGGCTATTTGAACTTTGAAAATGAAGATATTGCGTGAAGTAAAAATGTGTTTTACTTCGCAACTCACCGTAGCCTTACTCATTGGAAAAAATAAATTTAGAAAACCAACTTGACTGATTATTTCTTTTACAAAAACCAACCTAATGGGCTATAGGGTACCGAATAGCCTATTTGGTATTTATAATTTTTGTAAAAAAAAAAACCCAGCCAAATTGATTTCCTAAATTGTCATTTTCTAATTATGGTAAAAAAAAATCCCCAATTCTCATTTCCTTCTTTCCTCCGATTCAGCTTCCTTTTACAGCTGATGCTTAACTAGTGCATAAATTTTCTGTAAATCTTTCCCTTATTCATTTCTTTTTTTCTTTCAACGGTTATATGACCGGAACTTGCATAAATAGAGTAGAATTAGGACACTGTAAATCACTAAAACTCTTAACTTCAGATTTCAGATTTCAATTCCAAACAAAATAATATTTCACAGCTCATCATTATTTTTTATTTTCATTTGGAAGTAGATTTTTTGTCCCAAAATGAAAAAAAAGAGCAACCGCACATGTAATTTGTGTTTAT
This sequence comes from Carex rostrata, assembly GCF_964058835.1. Lineage (NCBI taxonomy): Eukaryota > Viridiplantae > Streptophyta > Magnoliopsida > Poales > Cyperaceae > Carex > Carex rostrata. The sequence continues at coordinate 12,022,342 of NC_135925.1, read as the reverse complement.
TGGTTAAATCGTCTGGATTAGTCTCTGCTTTAGCTAGTGTTTATCAAACTTAATTTTAGGTCAGTAATATTCATGCGTTGTCTTGAGATATTGATCAAACACCACAGATGCAAAACAAGTTGTCAGAAAATATAACTCAAATTTTGGTAATTGGTGAAACTATTGAAATGATTTACCAAAACTAATTTTGGTTAACCAGTGGAATTTGCATCATTGATACACTGATGATTTTAAATTAGGGACCATTTTCCATCATGCCATTTGTTCTGATTTAGAACAAAATAAAAGAAAGAAAATGAAAGAAAATTATCAGGGATAGATGAGGAAGTCTAATGTTTTTGAACCAATAATGTAATAAAAATAGGCAAAGTTTTGATATTCCTGCATTCACTTATTTCCTATTTGGCAATTAAATTATTGATTTGGTAATTTTTTAAATTATATTTTGTAAAAAAAAAAAAAATCTTCCGTGGAGGACTTGGAATTTTTTTTATAAATCATAATTAGAAAAAAGATTTTTATGAAACCAACATGATTACTTTTTTTTTTATTGTTACAAAAATTATAAGAATGGAAATGTCATTTCGGTCTCGAATTTTTTTTGAAAACAAAATGACAATTCGGTCCCATGTATATTTATAATTTTTCAACGTATTTTTTCTTAAAATCTGCGAAAACGGTTGGAACCAAAATGTCATTTCGGTTAAAAAAGAAGAAGACCGAAATGGTATTTCAATTCTTATAATTTTTGTAAAAAAAAAATAGTCATTTTATAATTTTTTTTTTAATTATCGTTTATAAAAAAAATTCGGGCTTCGAGACATTTTTTTTTTGAAAAGATGGATCACCTTTGATGTTCCTGACAAGATCCAGAAATGAAATTTGTTGAAAGTCGTGTGAAAGACAGCTGTGGTGACTGGTACATTGATCTTTCCTATTTAAAGGAGGGAATTTTATATAAGAATGTGACATTTCAGCGCAAAAGATCTCCTGTCCACCTCTATCACTCTACAAATGGGTTGTCAGACAATTCAAAAATCAAGCAAGAATCAAAACCAAACTGCTCTCTCCTGCTCCTAGTTGGTAGGTGCTCAATTACACTTCATCTACGCTTGCTCCTTTGTTTCTTTCTCTCTTTGCGAATATTCTTGCGCGTTCTCAGTGTAAATAGAAAGGCACCTCAGCTTCTCTTGCCTCTGTTTACAAATGGAGTACCTAGTTGAGTCGACATCTGTGATAACTGGAGAAGGGGAGAGGTGTAGCAGCACAGAGTCTGGCTGGACGCTTTACTTGGCATCTCCCCTGGATGATGATCATGATGATCATGGTGATGGTGAGATGGGTAGTGATCTCAGTGTTGAATTTCACGACAGCACTGGTGAGAACAGAGTAGAAGAGGATGATTCATTGGCTTCTGATGCGTCTACAGGAAATAATGAGAGAAATATTGTTACGACAACAGATGATCATGTTAGTAACCTTTCTACCAATATCAAGGAGAAATCTAAGAAAATGGAGAGAAGGGAAGAAAGGAGATGTTTTGGTGGTTTATTTAAGAGAGGTGGATCTTCTAGTAGCTGTAGTTCTAAGATTTGGAAGACAAAACTAACCTGGTAACAATGATTTTGCTTTGCTAAACTTTTTTTATATATTGTTATTTTGGTTGAGGCAATGTAGGAACTAGCTAGCATCTCTTTGAGGTTATGTATTTTACCTTTATATATCCCTTGTTATATGATATGACTTGTGTAAATTAGTTATATATATATCAAATGCCTTTTTCTCAACATCCTCTGTTTAGTCTTGTAATTATATTTAGTTGTTTTCAAGATAACATACAAGGGCTCAATGAAACATGCATCCTTGTATTAAATGACACGTGTAGATAAGTATATTCACATTTACTTGTAATAATAATTAAGCTAATTATTGAGCAATTAGTTAAGGGAAGCTAATTATTGATGCATTCATTCTTTTGGTTTGTCTGTCAGATTGTCAAATGAGTTGGGTAACAATACTTTATCTCGACCATAATAATAAAAAAAAAACCATAAAAAACAATACATTATCTCAATGTTAAAATATGTATAGAATGAAAATTCAGTCTAAAGTATGATTGACACTAGCTCGTTTTCTAGGTGATTTTTTTTTTTTTATACTTGGGAGACACTTAAGGTCATCTTTGAGAAAACTTGATTAGACACAACTTTTAACTTCTTTATTAATTTGTGTAATTTTTTTGAACTACGATTTTTTTATCGAGGATTAAATTCATCACTTTTAACTTACTTTTTTTAAAATCTTAAGTCATATCTATCTATAGATTAAGTCTCCTAATTAATTAGTTTTATTCATATATTAAGATAATCGAACATATCTCTTTAGTGCGAATTATTAAAATTTAATTTTACTTGTGTTGCCGAACGGCTCCAACATCTTATAAACAACTTTTATAATTGACTGTTTATTAGCTATAGGTCATTAATCTCAAGACTTCTGGAATTTCTAATAAAACCGGTAATGATTTTAACAGAGTAGTTTTGGCTTCATGCAGCGCAAAACCCATACGCAGCGCCGGTTTGATTGTATAGTCTGTGAGCTGTCTGAAGCCAAAACTGCTCTGTTAAAATCGTTACCCGTTTTAATATTTTGAAGCTATCAACATTAAAATAGGTAACCCAATAATTCAATTTTTCCAAAACAAAAAACGGAAAGCAAAATGCCAACTCAACATAGCTACCAGCACCTGGAAAAAAAAGAAAAAAGAAAGAGAATGGAATAATCAAGCAAGACTACTTTCCAATGAAAGAACAAAAACTTGAGTAAAAGATGATAAAAGCTGAACTACCACAAATGGGCAAGTATCTGAAACATGGCCAGTCCCATATTGGTTGGCAGAGCAAAAAAAACAGAAAAGAAGCGTATATATGCTTCTTTCAAAACTAGTGACTTAATTATTCCACCCGAGGTGGCGACATTTTTTTTTTAGAAACCATAAATAAAAAATAAATAGATTTTATATATTAAACCAACATGATTGTTTTGTTTTTTACAAAAATTATAAGAACCGAGATGTCATTTCGGTATCTTTTTTTTAGGATTGAATTGTCATTTCAGTCCCAGCCGTTTTCATATATTTCGAGAAAAAATACGTTGAAAAATTGTGAAAATACCTCGGACTAAATTGCTATTTCGGTTCCGAAATAAAAAAATCGGACCGAAATAACATTTCAGTTCTTATGGTTTTGTAAAAAAATAAATAATCATGTTGGTTTTATAATTTTTTTTTAATTATGGTTTATAAAAAAAATTCAGGTGCCGAGGTGTCATTACATTAAATGGATGCCCGAAGAGCTAATAGGTGATTGGGTGACAAGATAAATCCATCTGTTACGTAATTTGTACAATTCCGTACATCTAGTCGTAATTATTATATCAATGAAAATCGAAGGTAAAAAGTTTGAAATATTCTATTTAGTGTAAGTGTGGATAATCCTTTTTTTTTTTTTACATGGATTGACTATGGATTTCTATTTTTCTTTTGTCACATCACTTGTCGGTTAACTTACGTACTTTGTGTGTTGCGTGACGTATTCATTTGTGTACAGAGTCGGAGCTTAAATTTGAAATATGAGAGACTGAATACATATGGAGTAGTATAATATATTTTAGTAAAAGTTCAAATTTTAAATGATAAAATTGGAAAATAATAATTTATAAGGGGGTTCGTGTACAGAGTCGGGGCTTAAAATTTGAAATATGAGAGCCTGAATACATGTGGACTAGTATAATTTTTAGTAAAAGTTAAAAATTTTAAATGATAAAGTTAAAAAATAATAATTTATAAGGGGTGACGTGTCTTAATTAATTTTATGGACCACCTTTTTGTCTCTATCTACTTTCACTCTTGTTTGCGTGATGTCTTTCTTCAATTGAAAATGTCCGTCATTTAATCTGATCACGTCACGTTACATGACGTCACATGATGACACGTGACTAATTTTTTTGATATTATTTTTTTATTATAATTTATTTTATAATAGTTCTATTTTTATATTTTTAGTTTGTCCGTTATTATTTTTCATGAAAATCTGAAAAAAAAGTATTAAACAAATAATCAAGATTACAGTGTGATTATACGTGGTATAATTGTTCTTCGCTATGAAAATAAGTTTTGGTCATACGTCATATGTGATGTGACCAAGTCACGCCACGCCATGTTTTTTTCCTTCACTAAATGAGCTGCCAACAAAAAGAACAATAACATTATTCTTGTTTTTATCATATCTTATTTGGAGTTGGGGTGGTCAGATGTAGGGGTGGCAACGAACCGAACCGAACCGAACCGAACCGAACCGAACTTATCTTAGGTTTGAGTTTGGTTTGAATTAATTTCGAACCGAACCTAGTTTGATTCGTTTCGAACCGAACCTATTTCGAATCGAATTAATTGCGAACTACACATTTTTCGAATCGAACTCGAATCGAATCACGAACTAAATTATTTTTTAGCAGCCCTAGTTATACCGGTAGTTTATATATTAATTTTTTCTCGCGTGACAAAATTCACATGGCTTCCTTTTATCGGTATGAACTATGAAATAAGTGTTTTTAAGTTGAAAAATTATTCATGAAAAAATACATTAGAGACGGTTTTCCTGGTATGAACTATGAGAGACGACCGAAAAGAGAGGAGAGACAGTCATCTAGGCCGGAGAGAGGAGTGACAGCCGGAGAGACAGCCAGTCGCCGAGAGTGTCGATTAGATTTTAGAGCTAGAGGGAGAGTGAGTTAGGGAGAGGTGGAGAGAGAACTAGGTTATTGAGATTTGAGAGCGAGGGAGTGTCGACTAAGTTAAATTATGACTCTCTATCTTGGATTTTAATTCCATCAGGTAAATGGATGGCCGGTGATTTTATGAGATTCGAACCACAAAAAAATCACGAACCTATTTCGATCGAACCAGGCTAGGTTTGAGTTTGGTTTGAATTAATTCCGAACCGAACCTGATTTGGTTCGTTTCAATTCGAACCTATTTCGAATCGAATTAAACTCGAATCAAACCCGAATCAAACCCGAATCGAATCACGAACCTCGAATTTTTTTGCCAGCCCTAGTCAGATGTGCATTGAATCAAATTTGATCTGATATCCGGTTAGAGTTGTCCAATTCACATTAAAATTTGTACACACTTAATTTGTTTCACCAATCTTAATTAGTATTGAAAAGCTCTAACTGGACATCAGACAAATTAAATTAGGCACGAGGCCATCGAACAATCCCAGATTCTGATTTTATTTTTCTCGAATTCCGATATTATTGACGTAGTGAATTTTCCCATGAGTAATAATATTTTTATTTGAAGCTTCTCTTTTTTTTTTTTTGACTCTCCTTTAAAATTTTAGTTTGTGGAACAACTAAACACCTTTCAGACAGTTCGGTCACTCCTCTCTTCTCTCTTTCTCTCCTCTCTCCTTTTATGAAGCACACCCTAATGTTAGCTCCATAACTATGTCAATAACAATATAAGCATCTTTTACAATTGTATAAACATACAATAAATAATTGTAATTCGAATATTGGATACATATTTTAATATTAGCAATATTTATACAACATCAAATCATTAGCCATCAATTTTATATATATCTTAAATTGATTCGGTAGGTCCATATAATTGCGATTTATCCAAAAAAAAATCACATATTTCAAGACGTAGTTAAAAAAAAAAAAATGCAATTAAGCTGGTCATTAAAACTTTTAATCGCTTTATAAAACCTCATAGTGTTAAAGTTCTCTAAAATAACATCATCATTTATCATATTTTGCCACTAACTTTAATTTTTTGTTTATCATATTTATCTCATAAATTGATTCACTAGGCCATTTCGAGAACTATTTAAAAAAAATGCAATTAAACTTGTCATTAAAGCATTTAATCGTTTATAAACCTCATAAAATAAAAATTATTTGAAAATACATAATTAATTTGAAATACGTTTAAACCAATTAAACTATCATATAACAACCTACCGTTAAATATAGTTAAAATTTAAAGTGGGTTCATACTTGTATCCTTTTTTTTTTTTTTTATTTGAAGCCCGTAGGCATAATTATATCCTGCATAGTAATAAGTTGACGAAACACAAGATGTCAATTAAAAACCCTTTATATTTATTGGACCAACTTTTTTTTTTTAATAAATCTCTCAACTAGAATTGTAAAACACGTAGAAACTGTTTGGATAGGATCACTAATATGTAGAATAATTATTGTGAAATCCACTATCCTTTTAGAGAAATTTCACGTATATCTCTCAAAATAATTTTAATTATGTATTTTTTTCTCTAAGCTTGTAAAATTTAAAATTTTATTCATTTTATTATTTTTTTTATATTAAAACTTATTTTAAATTGATAAAATACTCATTTTACTCTTTATAAAATATCAATTTTACTCTTTGAGAAGAGAAAAGCTTAGATCTGAGCTGCCTCTCTCCTCACCTCCCCTACCGGCTACCGCCCCTCTTATTCTTTCTACATCTCAACTACAACCACCTCCCCTACGGCCCCTTTTATTCTTTACACAACCACCTCCTCTCTCTCTTTGTCTCTACCTTCTCGAGCGGTGAGGAGGGTGAGAGAAAGGAGATGGGAGAGAACGGAGTCGATGTGAGGCGTATCATCTCGATTAGATTTGGCTTCAATTGTCAGAGCGCATGCGGTGGTTGGACAATGGTAGAGGGGCAAATCCGGCGATCGGATGATGGTATAGCGCGTTGAGTCTCTATGCTATCTCAATCGGAGTGTGGGTGACTAGATTCGGGCGTCAGAGCGTGGTGACGGTTGAAAAAGCAGATCTGGTCGTAGAAAGCAATAGAGAAAGGTAATAGAATAATTATGAGTGTATATAAGTGAGATTAGTAGATAAATATTATTTAGAGTAGTTTGGAGAATTTTACAAGAATAAAATAGTGGATAGTTTGATTTTTTATCAATAAAATGGTTAGTTGGCACTTAAAAGTCACTAATCTTAAAAAAAAAAGCAAAAAAAAATATCGATCTTATAAGATATCTATTATACTTTTTATCTTTCTAAAATATCTATTTTGTTTTCGAACACCGGATATCCATTATACTCTTTATTCTTTATAAAATATCTATTTTGTTCTTGAAAACTGATCATAACAAAGACTGGTGTTATTTTTAAACAAGTTACAATTTTTTATGCTCTTAATAAAGGGTAATGTAGATATTTATAAATTTAAAATGAGTTTTAATATAAAAAACAATAAAATAGATAAATTTGTGAGTTTGGAAAGTTAGAGAGTGAAATGCGCATTTTTGATATTTTTGAGGGTATACATGAAATTTCCCCTTTCTTTAAAAGTTATGACAGGAAAGATGAGTTGTGGTGTAAATACCACGAACAACACGTGCAACGGTGCAAGAGAGTCAATTTTTTTTTTTGAGAGGATTATAATGGGGAACCGGATTTCCTGCCCCCCGGGTGCAGAAAATTCCTGCCCCCAGAGTCACTGCGGAGTGGGACCGGTTACTGTTAAAGGTTTTAACTACTGTTACTGTTTTTAAATGAGGGCCCACCCGCAGTGACTCTGGGGGCAGGAATTTCCTGCCCCCCGGGAGATAGACGATTCGGTCTCTTATAATGGAGGGCAGCACTTTAGCCCGGCGGTGCCTAAAGTTACGTCGGGCAGCACTTTACATATCTGAAATAGAATCTCAACGGTGGATTATAATGGAGGGTAGAGATGCAACCCATTCTAAATGTTGCTTGAGACGGTATGAAGTATGGACTAATTTCGGATAGGTCTTGGGCCTGATCATATAGCTTGTGTGGCCCAGAACAGGAATTTTTTTCATAAACCATAATTAATAAAACGTTTTTTAGGGAACCAATATGATTGAATTTTTTTTTTCAAACACCATAAGGACCGTGGGAACCCCACGGTCTCAAATTTTTTTTTTTTTTTTTTTTTTTTTTTAAAAACAGAATTTTTTTTAATTTTTGTATTAAAATATTAGAAATGTTGAATATATTTCTTTGAAAATAGATGAAATACAATATAATTTGATTTATTAGAAATACTGCAATAAATAACCTGGATCAATATTTTTCAGGTCGGGTTTTTCGCGGCTGTAAGAAAAATTAATATATTTCTTTATGTGTTATTAGAAAAAAATAAAAATGCTTATATTCTGAGTTATTGATCCCGGTTCAAAAGTCACTTGTAGGTAATCCAGAAAATATTGTGATCCTTCTAGGACATTTAATTTATAAAAAGTTATATCTATTTTGAGAATTCTTTTTGAATAACAATTATTAAATAACTTAAAAGTTATTGTTTTTTTCAAAAATAGATACAACTTTTCATAAATTAAATTTACTAGAAAGATCATAATATTTTCTGGATTACCTAGAAATGACTTTTGAACCGGGATCAATAACTCAGAATCTAAGCATTTTTATTTTTTTCTAATAACACAAAGAAATATATTAATTTTTCTTACAGCCGCGAAAAACCCGACCTGAAAAATATTGATCCGAGTTATTTATTGCAGTATTTCTAATAAATCAAATTATATTGTATTTCATCTATTTTCAAAGAAATATATTCAACATTTCTAATATTTTAATACAAAAATTAAAAAAAATTCTGTTTTATAACAAAAAAAAAAAAAAAATTGAGACCGTGGGATCCCCACGGTCTGAAAAAAAAAATCTGTTTTTAAAAAAAAAAAAAAAATAACCAATTTGAGACCGTGGGGTTCCCACGGTCCTTATGATTTTTGAAAAAAACAAAATCAATCATATTGGTTCCCTAAAAAACGTTTTATTAATTATGGTTTATGAAAAAAGTCCCCAGAACAGGGACTTTTGCGTCCATTGTAAAAGTAGGGATGCAAAAGGATCGTATACGGATTGGACAGTGGTACAATGATTTCCGCTTATAATTTTTTAATACGGACGGATCGAAAATTAGATATATCGGATATTTCTTTTTGTATAGCAGTGAATAATATTTTTTTCATAATATATATTAAACTATATAATATATATCTGTTATTTGATACAAATAATTAAAATTTAAAATTATATCTGTAAATATATTCGCACAAATATTCGGATATTGAATATATGTATATATATAATTTTCGGATATGGACAGATAATATCTGATCCGTTTGCATCCCTAGTTGAAAGGTAGAAATAAAACTATCCGATTCAGAGCTAATCATGATACAATTCAGTGTTCCACAAGTAGGGGTGCAAACAAATTGGACATTATTCGTCCGTTTTTGCATTTGTATTCAAGTTTTGTGGATTTAGATATGGTGAGTCTATAAATATGAATGCGAATATTAATACGGATATGATTTATATAAATACGGAAAATAAAGATTTTATGTTTCAGAAGTAGATATATATATATATATATATATATATATATATATATATATATATATATATATATATATATATATATAGAGGTTGGCTAAGATCAAAGTGATAGTTCCTGAGTTTTGGTGCTACCAATTCGTTTTTCAATTTTTAAATTTCAAAACGTCGATCCGAACCGTTCAAGTTGTTCTCCATATTAAATTGTGCTTGGAGACCAAATTTTACATTTTTCTGAATTTTTTTACTATTTATTAAGCCACTTTGAAAACAGCTGATCCAACGGTGACTTTTGATTTTACTGTTTTGTTAAGCCACCGTTGGATCAGTGATTTTCAAAGTGGCTTAATAAATACTAAAAAAATTCAGAAAAATGTAAAATTTGGTCTCCAAGCACAATTTAATATGGAGAACAACTTGAACGGTTCGGATCGATGTTTTGAACTTTGAAAATTGAAAAACGAATTGGTAGCACCAAAGCTCAGGAACTACCACTTTGATCTTAGCCAACCTCTATATATATATATATATATATATATATATATATATAGAGAGAGAGAGAGAGAGAGAGAGTGACTAATGTGCATTCGAATGTATATGAGCCGAAATACATACAGTCCAAATTTGACTTTTCAAAATCCAAATGGTCGATCCGAACCGTTCATCTTGTTCTCCATATTAATATGTGCTTGGAGACCAAATTTTACATTTTTCTGAACTTTTTTACTATTTATTAAGTATTTTACAAAATTGTTGATCCAACGGTGGCTGCTGATTTTACTATTTTGTTAAGCCACCGTTGGATCAACAATTTTGGCAAATACTTAATAAATAGTAAAAAAAATTCAGAAAAATGTAAATTTGGTCTCCAAGCACATATTAATATGGAGAACAAGATGAACGGTTCGGATCGACCGTTTGGATTTTGAAAAGTCGAATTTGGATCGTATGTATTTCGGCTCATATACATTCGAATGCACTTTTTTACTATTTATTAATTATTTTACAAAATTGTTGATCCAACGGTGGCTGCTGATTTTACTATTTTGTTAAGCCACCGTTGGATCAACGATTTTGTAAAATACTTAATAAATAGTAAAAAAAATTCAGAAAAATGTAAATTTGGTCTCCAAGCACATATTAATATGGAGAACAAGATGAACAGTTTGGATCGACCGTTTGGATTTTGAAAAGTCGAATTTGGATCGTATGTATTTCGGCTCATATACATTCGAATGCACATTAGTCACTCTCTCTCTCTCTCTCTCTCTCTCTCTATATATATATATATATAGAGGTAGGCTAATAAACAATCGATTGTTCTTAGCCTCTCGTGCAACCAACTCGTTTTTCAATTTTTAAAGTCCAAATGATCGATCCAAACCGTTAGATGTGATCTACATATTAAAATGTGCTAGGAGACCAAATTTTATATTTTTTGGAATTTTTTTACTATTTATTAAGCCACTTTGAAAATCACTGATCCAACGGTAGCTTCTGATTTTACTGTTTGGTTAAGCCACCGTTGGATCAGCGATTTTCAAAGTGGCTTAATAAATAGTAAAAAAATTCCAAAAAATGTAAAATTTGGTCTCCCAGCACATTTTAATATGGAGATCACATCTAACGTGTTGGATCGATCATTTGGACTTTAAAAATCGGAAAATGACTTGGTTGCACGGGAGGCTAGGAACAATCGATTGTTTATTAGCCTACCTCTATATATATATATTCTGGCTAATTTGCTACCGGAAGCACTTCGACTGAGGTGCTTACGGGGTCATATTTTAGTATTTGATGTTCAAACAACAAATCCAAACTGTTAGATGTTCAATCTATATTAAAATATGCCTGGAGACCAAATTTTACATTTTTTAGAATTTTTTTACTATTTATTATGCTGGTTTGAAAACCGCTGTTTTCAATGCTTCAGAAATTTAATAAAAACTGCGGTTTTCAAACTAGCTTAATAAATAGTAAAAAAATTCCAAAAAATGTAAAATTTGGTCTCCAAGCAGATTTTAATATAGATTGAACATCTAACGGTTTGAATTTGTTGTTTGAACATCAAATACTAAAATATGACCTCATAAGCACCTCGGTCGAAGTGCTACCAGCAGCAAATTAGATAGTCCATATATATATATATATATATATATATATATATATATATATATATAGAGAGAGAGAGAGAGAGAGTATGGCTAAATTGTTATTGGTAGCACTTTGACCTAATTGCTTACGGGGTCATATCTTCGTATTTGATATTCAAACAATAAATTCAAACCGTTAGATGTTCAATCTATATTAAAATGTGCTTGGAGACTAAATTTCACATTTTTTGAAATTTTTGTAATTTTTTTACTATTTATTAAGATGATTTGAAATCGCTGTTTTTTAATAGTGCAGAATTTTAATAAAAACAACGATTTTCAAACCATCTTAATAAATAGTAAAAAATTTCAAAAAATGTAAAATTTGGTCTTCAAGCACATTTTAATATAGATTGAACATCTAATGGTTTGAATTTGTTGTTTGAACATCAAATACTAAGATATGACCCCGTAAGCATTTAGGTCGAAGTGCTACCGGTAGCAATTTAGCCATACTCTATATATATATATATATATATGAAAAATTATTTGTATCTATATTTATTAACTTTTTTAAATATTTGTTTGTACATATAGTCATATCCAGATAATACTAATACAAATAATTATCTATATCCGTATTTATTTTCTATTTTTGCAGAGATCCGTTTGAAACAAAAAGTTCAAGGCGCTAAAAGTAATATAAATAAGAGTAATGATTTCATCCCCCGCTATCTAGTCCCCTATTTGTCCCCCTAACTAATCAGTCTCACTAACTGTCAAAGTCAAAGTCAAAAGACTTTAATAAAAAAAGAAACCAGCTTTCTCTCCAATTGGATCTAACCCCTCTTCGAAAGAAAAACCTTCATATCCCGATCAATCTCAACAGCCTCCGCCACCCGAACCCACTCCCTGCCTCAATGACCTCCACCTGAGAGCTTCATTAGCGCTCGTAGAGTATTCCTTGGATCCCCTTTTGCTACCCCTGCTCACTTCTTCTCCAGTCATTCTTCTCGAATCGGCAACCTGGCACCGAAGGTGGATCCGAGTTCCAGACTCAGAAGTTCCTCATTGACGGCAAGGGCGCGATCAATTGACTTGATCGTGGGGTTACCTATGAGAGGGAGAAGAGATGGCGAGAGTGGCAGCAGCCGGGGCAATGGAACCCATCGTCACCACCCCACCGCTTCAGCTTTCACCACCGATGCCTCTCTCTGAGCACCACTACCTCACCTACATCACCTCTTCGACCTCTGAATTGCAACACTGTGACGACAAAATCCTGAAATTTTGAGGCAATTTAGAGAAAAAATGAATGATTCTTTTGTGACTGAGATGGTTAAGTGTCAAAAACCCCAAATTATGTATCAAGTTTTTCATCTGGGTTGGCCGGCAAATCAGGTATGCCCACACGGGATCCACATACGATGCCCTAATTGAGATTCTAGTGCTTGATGAAAGAACCAGGGTTTCTTGCTAGTTCCTTAAGGAGATCAAAGATAATGACCATGAGGTGCTCGATAAAATGCTCAATGTATTAAAAATTTATTTAACATTAATATTCGTACATATATTCATAGGTATGAATACAAATGTTAATATGGTTACTATTATCTATAAATATCAAAATAATTAAAGTCAAATATTGTTTCATAACAATACACACTTTCACGCTTAAGTATGAATACTAAGTGTTTTAGATATCAATAAATCAGATGATGTGTGGATGAAAAAAATAATAACACAAATGAGTAGATATGAATACTTCATGTCTTAACTATTAGTAAAATATATACATCACAGTAACACTAAAATTTGATCAAGTAGATATGAATACTTCATGTCTTCAAATTGGTAAAACATATGCATCACAGTAACAACAAAATTTGACCAAGTAGATATGAATACTTCATTTGTTAGATATGCATACTTCTTGGAAGAGGTGGGGTGAGAGAGATGAATCTGACTTTAAATTTTGAATTGTATAAATTATTTCATACATGTATGAATACTTCGTAATCGTCAGTATGAATACTTCATTTGTTTAGATATGAATACTTCTGTATTTAGATATGAATAATATATAGATTCGCTGTAGTGGTCCCCAATCTTGGCAAATGTCACTTTCAGACGGTTGCGGTCCTCAATCCAGGCTGTCACAAGACGTCAGCGGTCCTCCTGGTCGTTACTGGTCCCCTCCAGGTTGTGTTTACATATGACGAATGATTCTGATAATAAGTATGAATACTATAAATTCGTAGGTATGAATACTATACGTTTTGACTATTAATAAAATAGCATTAATCTTGCTCTTTGGTGGTAGTTAGCACGTTTTAACTATTTTTTTTGTCTTTTAGTGCGGGGATAAATAGGGGACTGAAGTAGAGGAACTGTTAGTCGATCCCTATAAATAAATTTATGTACGAAACATGTTGTAAGGGTCAATTAAATTGACAACAATTAATGATTGCAGAAACGAATTCCTTTGGTAATATTATGTACGAGTACGATTGGTCCAAAGTTTGACTGATATAGTTAGAGCTAGACAATCACGGATTTGACTCCTTCAAGTTCTTTATTCTTTTTATAGTTAGAGCTAGACAAACACGGATTTAGCTCCTCCGGTTCCGTTCGGCAACATGAATTAAGGAGTGAGAGATTAAGACCTTAAGAAGTGCTAAAGAATTTGTGTTCAGCAAATAAAAAAAATTAAGGTTGTAGTATATATGTATTTGAATAAAAAATATATATAATGAGTGAAAGACTATATTACCCCTTATGTTATTATTGTTATATAATACGGTTGGTGAATTAAATAGTATTATGATTTTAATTAAATATATAATATATTTTATTAAATAAAATGTGATAATTTTATCAAAATTATTATTACAAATTTAATTAAAATATAAACAGTAAAGATAGAAAAAAATATATACATTAACTAAGTATATTATTCATAAAAATTCACGATTCATTGTGATCATCCAAAACATTTGATAAGCTACAAGATAATTAAGTTATCCATGTTACCTAAGAAACAAAAAAAAATTATCGATTACATACATAATAAATAATTAAAAAGGTTTTCTTAATAAATTGGGAACTAGTGCCAGTAAAAAAATCAGGATTGAAAGAAAGAAAGAAAGAAATTCCTCAAAAGTGTCTCTATGAAAAGAAAGTATTGAAAGCTTCAAGCAATCAGAGCTGCCAGCCTGCCAACCATCGTAATTTATGGAGATGCGTTATTTATACAAATATTGATGTTTATGTAAGCAATTAAAAGTGACTATACTAGCAATTAAAAGTGTCCACAGAACATCAACAAAAATATCAATGTCCATCCCAAATCACAAATTATGGAAAGTTAACTTCAAACAAGAGATACTAACAGAAGAAATGGAAACCCACCAAAAGGGGTGTCAATGGAGAGATCACATTTACAAGAATGTTCGTGTGGCGTCTGATTTGAAAGTTATTCGTTGGAGAGTTATCAATCGGCGCCGGAGAAAACAAGCTTTTTCCTTTAACGTGCATGGGGGATGTGTTCCCTCTCTTGGAGAAGAAGGTAATAAAAAAATGAAAAAGAAATAAGAAGACCTCCAGAAAACTCAAACCTTAAGGAAGCCCCACCCAAGATTAAGATTTGGAGATAAGGAAGATGTCTTAATCTTTCTAAAGGAGCTATTGTTTGGGAGTAAACTGGGATTAAGACCTTAAGGAGTTGTAAGGAAGCTTAATCCTATGCAGCCGAACAACACCGAACAAGTTCTTTATTCTTGGTGCAAAGGATAATACTTTTATCAACTACTGATTTTTTTTAATACCATACTAATAAAAAGCAAAAACAAAAAGCACCACTGTTTTGGGAATTTTGATTTTTATCCAAGTCACACAGCTAATATGTGAATTCAAATACTGAGATTTGCATAGACAATCTGCGGTCCCTTTTCTTTTATTATAAAAAACATTTGCTAACTAGAAGAAAAAAAAATTAGCTCAAATTTTGAGATACTTCAGACAAATTCTTTGATTTAAATTGGATTCTTAAGCACGGTTTCCAAGTAAAAAAGAAAAAGAAATTAAATGTTTAATATATAGTTGAGATACGTACGAATTAAATTTTTTTTTTAATAATACTACATTGTCAATTTGTGCGGCCATTTTTATTAAAACCCTAAAAAAAAGTTTTTTACAGATTTGCCTCCGCATTTGGATTTTTTTTCAAATTTTCCTGACCGCCTGGCCCACGGGCGGTCCACTAGTAACCAGACCACCTGGGGTCCTCTTTTTTATTTGTTTAGAGAGATCTTAATATTTTGATTTAAATAATTTTGTGAAGAAAACATTTTCTTGTTTAGAGTGTATGCAAAAAAATAAGATATTTGATATATTTATGAAGTGATGTCGTAACTCTTTATGACTTTGATTTGATTTGTTAGTTGGATATCACAAGTCTAAAGATAACACTAAGGACTTGGCCTTGATTCTTGTCAACATATACAATTTGCTTATTGTCAACATATACCATTTTTTTAGAGAATAATTGGATTATTTGATTATTGTCAACATATACCATTTGATCGGAGATAGGCAAACGAACACAATAAATAGTAAATGCATTTAAAATAATTATATGAATAATTCTTGAATAATATTTTAGGTTTTTGACTAAACAAAATATCAATCATTGTATGTATACCGTTGAACGAAAACTTAAACTGAATTTTTGATGCACTAAACGATGTTTTTTTGAAATTCTGATGCTTTGGATGCCCGGGGGTTTCTCCCGGAGCAAAATTCAGATCCGTCTCGCCCCCCCCTTTCGAAAAGTGGTCATACATGCAAATCCAACTTTCATAGCCAAAGTTATGGCTGTTTAAAGTTTTTTCAAAAGCCAAACTTTGGAAATTCATAACTAATTGTAGAAAAATCTAAATAAATTGAAATTTGTGTCAATCACTTTTGCTCTAGATGCTAGTGTAATCACTTTTGCAGTTTGGTCCTTGTATCAGTCTAGACTTGCTGATATACCAGAAGATGTCAAATTTGACATTTTTAGTGCATTGCACTATACCAGTGGCCTTTGCTTAGTGCTTGGCTGCTGAGTTTGGACTTGGTATCATACCAGATGTCAGTCTAGGGTGTATTGTGCATGGACAAAGATCTAATTTGAGATTTTAATATATTTTAATAGTTCTAAACTACTGTGTTAGTACCAGAAATAAAGAGAAGAAGATCAACAAGCTGTCAAAGGCCAAGTCCTTAATTAGTGTTATATTTAAACTTGTGATATCCAACTGACAAAGCAAATCAAAGTTATAAAGAGTTACGACATCACTTCATAACACCTTGTTTGGATGGAGAGTAGAGGAAGGGAGGGAATGAAAAGGAACAAAAACTTTCCGTTGAATTGTGTTTGGTTGATAAAATTATGTTGGAGGTGAAGGGTACATGAGGTGAAATGTTTAACCTTATATTATTATAATTAATATAATCGATTTCCCTCCCAAATTGGGGTGTAACGGATGAAAATTTTTTTTGTTATAAATATTTTTAGAAAAAATGATACAAATGCCCAATCCTATATCTTACATATATAATTCTCATGCAAGATCTTTTCCTCAAACCTACAACAGTTACTGAATTTCTCATTAACCTCCTAAATTTTAATCAACTAAACAAAAAATAAGATGGAAAGGAAAGTTAAATTTATTTTATTTCATTAATCATCCAAACACGAAGAGGTTAAATATGTTAATCTTCATTTCTATTCCATTCCATTTCCTTCTATTCTTTACCTCCTATTCCTTCCTCTACTCTCCATCCAAACGGGATGTAAATATATCAAATGTCTTATTTTTTGGCATACACTATAAACAAGAAAAAAATTTCTTCACACAAAATATTAAGATCTCTCTAAAAAAAAGAAAAAAAAAGAGAATTGCCCGGACCCCAGGCGGTCTAGTCTCTAGTGGACCGCCTCTGGCCCGGGCAGTCTGCTAGGAGGGGTGAGCCAAGCAGTTGGGGCAATTTAAAAAAAAAAAAAACCGAATGCGGGGGTAGATATGTAAATTTTTTTTTTTTTTTTAGGGTTTTAATAAAAATGGCCGTCAATTCGTGTGCTCATTGATCAAATTCGCGTGCTCTGAGAAGTATTAAATGGGGTAATATGGTTGAGGCACGAATAAATTTAATAAATCCCAGGGATGTATTATTAATTTTTTCTTTCACCAAATTCCCCTGCTCATTTCCCTTTATTGTCAGAGGCACAAATTAAAAAATAAAAAATAAAAAAATAGAGCCACGGATTGAATCTACGGACTCTAGCTAGTCAGGAGCTGCAGACTGGTTGTGCGGTCCCAATTAAATGGGACTGCTGATTTACTGTGCAGCCTGGGTATTCGAATTCTCCCAAGACGAGAGTGTTTTGGTTTAATTTTTTTTTTTTGTATTATGATACGTATAATACTTACTCGTAGTGTGGTTGTATATTGTTGTTTTTTTTATTGTATATTTATAATTCTTGGAGCCATATTTTGTATCAATCAATGAAAACAATAAAATAAAATTATTCTTCTTCCTTGTTGCATATATATAATTACTCTTTTGTTAAGTATATATATTTAATTACATGGGGTGAAAGTCCTACTACATCGATCTCTGTCCTCGCCCAGGTAATAAGATGAGACTAAAATCCTACGAGCTTCTCATTATCTCAATTCAATTGCTATCTTATCAAGTAGCTTTTTTTTTTATACTTATATTTCCGAAGTACTATATGGAATTCTTCCTTATGATTTTCGAAGAAAATCAGTTTGGGTGTAGATCAACAGCATATGGATGAATTGAGATGTTCCCAAATTAATTTCCCCCAATATTAATTATGGTTTTTCCGACTGATCATCCCCTTTCACATAAGTCTGGGTATAATATTCGACTGGCAAATCTAATGCCTTTGAAGGAAGGTGTTAAATTTTCTTTTTATAATATTTGATATTGATGATGCTAATTAAATAGGGGTGGCAACGAGCTGCGGCCTCACTCGTAATCAGCTTGTTTGTGGATCAAGATGAGCGAGCGAGTTTAGATTTTAGGTTCCGAGCTGAAATTACTGCTTAAGACTGACTTGTCCAAGCGAACCGAGGTAGCTTGTTACTAGCTTGACATATTTATAAATTTGTATATTTTCTTTTTAACTATATCTTAAATTTTCATAGTACGCCTTATCAATAATGGCTAAAACAAAATAACATTTACTTGACAGGTGCAACTAAACAAAATAGCTTGTTACTAGCTTGAGGAATACTCTTAATTCAAGTGCAACTAAACAAATCAACTATCATAAATTAAGTTTGCAATTAAATTCATACATACAAAAATATCAAATTTCTAAATTCATACAAACATAGTTCACTGAATAAATTCATTCATATCAAATCGAACAAATTCATACATACAAAAATATCAAATTTCTAAATTCATACAAACATAGTTCACTGAATAAATTCATTCATATCAAATCGAACAAATTCATACAAATAAACTTAGTTGCTTATAATTAATTCACACATATTCCATACAGAATTACCAATAAACTTAAGCGCAGTCCAAAGTGCAATTACCATAACACTGAATATAACATCCATAACATAGTATCCCCAACATGAATTGAACATATCCGATTAAACAATTAAACTGTGTATTAAATAGCTTGTTAATGACCGAGATGACTCGTGTCGAGTCAGGCCAAACTCAAACTCATTAATTTTGGTTCAAGTCTGTGGCGAGAGAGCCAATTTTAGCTCGGTCCACTAACAAACGACTTGTTACTGATCAAGTCACGAACTGATACCAAGCGGGCCACGAGCCATGAGCCACGAGCTTTTTTGCCACTCCTAATCCTAAATGATATTAATATATCATTAAGACGAGATAATTTGATCATATTTATATATTGTCACTATTGATTACATATTGGTATTGCATGACTTAAGCCATATCCCGTATCAATCACTACAAAAATATAAAAATAATTAAATCCTATAAATTTTCGTTTTATTTTGTACTTATTATTGTAATTAAGATAATAATAATGCAACCAAGAGAAGGGCCCCTCTTGATCATGGGGGTCTATTTCCCACTTTGGACCATGCCTTTTTTTCCATTTAAAACGCACGTTCATTTACCTAGCTAGTTAGTGTAACAGTCCAGTGTCGAAATTAAGAAAAACAAAAAATAATTAAAAGTTAAAAGTTAATGTACAACAGTTTGGCAGTATGACCACCTGTATGCAGTGCCTATGACAAGACCCAGAACTAAAATGGGCTGGAAGAGGTGTGAGAGACAGCTGAGATGACTGATACATTAACCTTTCCTATTTAAAGAGAGATTTTAAAGAAAGATCGACTGTGACACTTCACCCCAAATGATCTCTGCACCTCTTTCATTCCTCAAAAGAAATGGGTTGTCAGACCGTTCAAAAGCCAAACTGCTCTTCTTCTCTCAGCTGCTCTCGTTTGCTATATCATACTTCGTTTAATGCTCTTGCATGCTCTCTCTTGTTTCTCTATCTCCATTATTCTAGAGTTAGATTGCACTGCGTACGACATCTGTGCTGGTAGAAAGGCTAATTAGCATCTCTCCATTTTTCTTTACAAATGGAGACTCCAGAGTTATCTGACATCACTGACGGGGATGGGCGTAGCCGGACCCGTACCGAGTCTGGTTGGACGACTTACTTGGTATCTTCCATGCATGATGACGGTGATACAGACAGCAAGAGTTCATTGGCCTCTGATGCATCTACCGGAAACATTCACACAGAAAAGACGAGGCATTATCATGACAACTATTATGATGATGGTGGTGATGAAGATGATGTTGATCATGGTAAAACCTACGACAATCAGAAGGAAAAAGTGGAAAAGAGTACTGAGAAAAACACAGAAAAGAAATGGTTCAGGGGTTTGTTCAAGAAAGATGGTTCTTCTAGCAAAGGCGGTTCTAAGAACAAGAAAGCTAACATCAAGTGTGGTAGATGATTTGGCTAAGCTCTCCAAATATTATTTTGGCTTATGTTAAAGCATATTTTTAAATTGTTTTAAATAATTCTTTTGATGCGTATATCTTATAGTCCATAATTAAATTTCTCAAGATGCGAGTGTATTAGCTCTGTATAGCATATAAATAATTAATGTTGGCTCTATATATAGTTGTATACTTCACTCTGTCAAAAATGATTTACCAAGAAGATGTTTTGATTCTTTGTCACTTTTTATTGAGAAAAAGTTGTATGAACCAGATGAATTTAACTGCATGCGTATCTCTTTCTCTTTTTCTATATATGTCAAACTTCAACTGACATCGAAGTTATATGTACATCAGATTGACTCTTACTATGTTAGGTCTTTTAATTGACTGATCTTGATCATATCAGTCGGTGATCTTTAGTTAAATTTACTAGATGCTACTAAGCTAGCCTCTTGACTTAAATAGGTTTTTCTATGGAATCTTCACTATACAATTTTTTTATGATCTATTGAATTTGTATTTAGCATGGCCGCCCCTGCATCTATATATATATATTTTCGAATATTTTCTTGGAAATTGCATTATCTATTATATTAACTATCCAGCTCAACCTCAAAACTTTACAACCTAGAAAAGAATAAAGAAGTTGCATCTCAACTGACCCACAGATGAGTACAAAACTGAAAGAATTAATTAAACAGAAGCTGTTTCTTAATTAAATAAAAGAAGAAAAACTTGAATACTAAGATTGAAAAGAGGTTTAACTCTCAATTGGGCAAAAGTTTGCAACATTGCCAGTCTATTCTCGGTTGGCATGAGCAGGAATAAAGATACAATAGCTCTTCAAGACTGGAACATGACCTCTTGCACCAGGAGTGTCATTTAATGAGGTGCACAAGCAGCTCATTGAGTATAAGTGTAACATTTCATTCATTATGACAATGACTCTGCTTGTACTCTAAGCTCCGAACTTTAAGTAAAGCCTAATTTATTTGATATAAGCTCCGAACTTTAAGTAAAGACTAATTTATTTGATATAAGATTTTAAGAGTAGAACTAAGGTGTTCTTAAACTTTTCAAAACCTATTAAATTGGCTTAAAACCATGAATCCAAAATGTTAAAACTGATCTCTTCACAAGTGATAAGCATCTGTAAAATTTATAAATTTATCAAAAATTATAAGAAAAATAATTGCATTAAAATTAGTTTCTAATCTTTTTTTTACTGCTAGACTTTATACTAAATCAATTCAAAATTTATAAATTATACATATAAATGCTTTACTCATGAATTAGATTAATTTCAACATTTATTCCAATCTGATAGATCTTGGAGTTCAGCTAGCTCTTAACAACACTCTAGTTCTACTATAAAGTTCAATTTCACTTAAATTATGTAATCTTTTATCAAATTAAAATATTAATTGTAAGATAAAATATACAATTTCTTAGCTTTCAATTAAGTAAAATTTTGAGTTCATAATTTTTCAGAATATTTTGATTAAAAAGAAAATCTAGCTAGGTACGTAGCAATCAATGACACACACAACAAACTAGAGCTTAGCAAGCTAGCGATCTTACTTACAACATAAGCAAAACCCTGATCCATTATTTTGTTACTTCTGCTAATTCATAACAATTGACGTTTGAAAAACTAGTCTTTTGTCATCACAGTTTTTTTTATCATTAGAAAGTACAGTATGTCCTATAATCTAGTTAATAAGTGCATGCATTAAATGGTACAACTAGAGCATGAACTTCCCAAAAGGGCTGATGTTGCCCGTGCATATGAGCTCACCATTCACCAACACCAAGTTTAGTGCTAGCATGTGGGCAGTTTAATACCTATCTGTTATACCTAACAGTTGCATCATAATCATATTGTAAATTATGGCATTATTAGTAACATTAGGTCTAGTTAGCTACTAAGAAAACAACATAACACCGGCCAGCTCCGTGCATCTAATTTGTTGTTTCGTTCTTATGTGTACGTGGGCCCACGCAAACCAAGAAATACAAAAGAGGAACTATGAAGTTAGTCATCCTTTTGTCAAACTTGACTAACAATGAGAATAGTTGATTTATCATTATATCATATAAGTTGATTTCAGAGCATCATTAACTTAATCTCATTATAAGTTACCATTGGGCAACATTTAAGTCAGAAAGATGTTTTGATGAAATGTGATTCAGATAAGTACACTAGAACAAACTCAAATATTCCTTTATCATTCCAGATTAAAACAACCATAGTATAGGTGAGGGAAGCGGGCATCGGATCCAAATCGATCCAATACCCATTCGAAATTGTCCAATTTGTTTCATGCTTCGTGCACATTTGATCTGCACAATATTAAAGTGTGGTGTGCATGGATATTAAGGCGAATCAGATGGTTCTAAATGGACATTGAACCAATTTAGGTCCAATGTCCATCGGAGGCGCCCCAAGCTGCTTTGCCTGGGATTTTAGTTTGAAAAACTGAAAGTACAGACTTTGAAATAAAATTTATCATTTTGATGAAATTGGATTTCAGCCAAGTCACACTTCCATTAATACTTTAATGTAAAAACTGTCCTGGGTTTTTTCAAAATAGAGGTTGGTAAATTGTGATATTAACCTAGTTGGTTTTTCAATAGCAGTAGATCAACTAATGCCAATACTTCGCAACCCATCAGAATATTCTTTTTCTCAGACCTTGATATACTAAAATTAAATAAGTGAGCAGAACTCATGAATTGATAAATTGTTGCTCTCTGCACATACACACTAGTTTTATCAATGCTCTCTGCAAAAACGCACCAGTTCCAGAGTTCTAGCTATGTACATTTGAAATTTGAAACAGATTTGAGGGGCTTATTCTATTAACTGATTTATTCGTCAAATTATTACAGCAATCCTAACTTTAATTTCTACAAACAAAACTTCACAACTTCATGCAGATCCATGCATCAGAACTACCAATCCTGCAGTGCCAAAAATGGAAAGGGATCCAAAATTAGGCTTTGCTTCTGGAATAACGTTCAGATCAACAATTGCAAGTCAATGATGATTTGGTTAAAAGGCTTTGGTGGTTAACATCAAGAACTTCAGCTTATGCATTTAACAAACCATTTATGGCATGATTACAATAAGCCAGTGCAAAATGCCATGACTATACTTAATAGGTATTTATTTGCAGTTTATTGCTTATGTTGTGCATCTATAGATTCATGCTACCAGAGCTTGAATTTCAAGGATCAGATAACCTCAACTATTAAATAACAAGCCCGGTACTGCCTGGTATGACACTGGTATTGGAATAACATGTACATTGACAATGATTGGATTAAGCCAAGGTTCTAAATAGCGTTTATCGCGTCATAGCGGAATGCCTACAAAAAAAACTAAAACGAATAGCGTCGCTATAGCGAAAGCTATGCTACATAACGTTTTTTTTATTTTTATAAAAATTATATCATATATTTGTACTAAATATCAACATTATCTAAGTCTTATAGAATAATAAATAATATCAAATTGATTAAAAAATTATAATATTCATATTGAATCAATACAAAGTTCAAATTGCGACTCAAAATATTCATAGTAATACTAATATCATAAACTATCGATCTTTTTCTATTCAAAATATATTCAGCATCATGACATAATCTATCTTTTTTCTATTTAAATTTCAAAATAACCTAAACATCATAGCATAATTAACTATCTTAATCTATTCAAAATATTCAAACTACTATACAGTAAGTATCATTTTGTTACTTCAAGAAATATCTTAATATATTCAATCTAAGCCTTTATTTAAAGCCTATAAATTGAAAAAAAAAAAAAAACTAATGTTGCATAGCGCGCTGTTGCTTCCTTATTTTAATTTCGTTTGATGAATTTCTCATTAAATATTTAATAGTTTAATATAAAACTTAGTACGTCAATTGCAAAAAAAAAAATCACGGTTAAAATCCAATATGAGCCTTTATTTAAATCCCATATAAATTGAAAAAAAAAAAAAAAAACTCATGTTGCATAGCGGGCGCTATTTGAGCTACATGCTATGCTCTATAGCGGACCGCTATTACCGCTATAGCGTTCGTAGCTCAAATAACGTGTTATTATGCCATAGCTTAGCGTTTAGGGTCCAAAAACGCTATAGCGCGCTATTTAGAACACTGGATTAAGCCAATTTAAAGGAGCTATGCTATATATGGATACCACAATTGAAACCTTTTAACTAAGCTTTTTAATCCAATGATTTACCATTTCAGTTTATCAAATCATGAAGTCTCAGAAATTTATCACTAAATACACAATTTATTTACCCGTCCGGACTATAAAACAAATTAAAATAAAATGCAGAAGCAAAATGTAAATAGAAAGTCATTAAACCAAAAAAAACCCAATCCCCTGAGCCCTGTTATGCTCCAAATGAGAGCCAGCACCTGTCAAAATGTAAGCATGTGTGCACACCAGGTACTCGATAGAATGCCCAACTGAATTTACAAATTCCCCATTTCGTACATTAGCAAAGGGCCCTACATGATCAATCTATCCAGATCCAACAATTCAAAATTCTCCCGCAGTACTGACTATTCCAGAATCATAAACCGCGAGCATTGCAATTACTAGATAATTTAGTGACGACAGTACGATTTTAAAATCACCATACCTAGGATTTGGAGTGGTGAATGAAAGCGGTTGTGCAGAGAATTGCAGCGATGAAGGCGAAGAAACCAAAGACGACCACGAGAGAGATGCCAGCGACCGTCAGATCCAGCATCACTTGCACCAGATGTAGGATCATCATTTAGGCCCCTCTTGCTCTCTTTCTCTCGGTACTTGTTCCTCATTAAAAGAGGATGGAGCAGAAAGGCTGGGTTGGATTTAGTTTATAACGGTCTGAGAGAAATGGGGAAGCATTTGATTGATTGGAGCAGCAGCAATTGCCAAGGGTCGCACTGCGCACCGCTCGAGGCGTTTGTTGGCTAACCACGACGCCATCTGTCTCTCTCTCTCTCTCTCTCTCTCTCTCTTTCCTGTAACGGCCTCGCTCACGGCAGATGAGATCACGAGTTAGATTTTCGAAGGCTCCATTTCCCTTTTTCAGTGCTAAAGTTGGGATAACTCGTGGATTGGGTTTTACATGTAATTAGGGCTGAGATTTGGATTTGACACCAATCTAGGCCCAGTTCGTATTTTCTATGTACTTCTAAACACTTGCATTATTGTCTTTAGTCACTGAAATTATTTTTAGCACGTCAATGGTCAAACCGCTTTCCCTATTTTGAGATATTCACTCAGGTTTCGAATGAAAATGAAAAATATATTTTATCTAAATACTATCACATAACCAATTATCTGTAAATTCTGTTCTTAGATAATTCAACACCAACATAGCTATATTTTACATGCATTTCTTCATCCCATTTATCTTCCTTGCAATCCTCAATCCATTCAGGGGATTGGAATAAATACCATTTATTCACTTGTTACTGTAAAACTTACAGGCATTGAATGGAACAAAAAAAAAAACTGTAACTGAGAAATTGTATGTGGATTGTTTCTTTAATGAAACAGGTAACTGTTGCTCCTTTTTTTTTCCTTTTCAGAAAGAAAAACAAAATGTAACTGAGATGTTCCACAAATACTGTAATTGTACAAATAAAGGAGACCGAATTGGCACCATATTCAAAAGAAACATCCTATATCACTTGTACTAAAGTCAGTTAGCCAAGAGAATTTTCCTCTTGCTTGATATGCCCCTTCTCAATATGTTGTTTAACACTTCTTCTCACAACTCCTGTTCATATTTGTTGAGCCGAGCTGCTCCATTGCAGATTAATTTACACGTCAATTGATCGATCACAAGGCCAAACCTGACAGTTAAGGAACTGGCAATATGAGAAAATATGATCGGACATAACAAACAATTTAGGCATATTATAACATTATCAAAATAAAATTTAACAAATTGAACCTGTAGGCGGGATCATCATTTTAGGCATCATTGTTTTAGGTTTAGCAAGAAACCGGGGTAACTGAACGGGCTCAGTTTTCTTCTCAACTACTGCCAGATCAGAGGTCAGAAATGTCTTCGCCACAGCTGATGCATGCAGTATGCAACATCTTACTACCTGCTCCATTTTGAATACATTGCCACTAAAATTTAGTCATTTTTTTCCTATTCATTCATTAATTAATTTATTTTTCTTTCTTTTCTTCTACTTTTCGGGGGTTGTTGGGTGGGACAAATTTAGAGTTTGATAGATTCATTGTTCATCTAGTCATACACATTGAAGTTTGTCAGATGTTTAGTCAAAGCACAACTTAGCATGTCCCCTTCTGGGCAACATGCCAGTCAAATCAGAAGCAAATTGAGCAATCAGTAGGAAACTAAGGAATCCTCATACAGAAGAGATAGAGAAAGTTAAATTACAAATAAATACAACAATAGTAGGTAGCTTACCTTTGTTGGGTCTAATATTCCAGCAGCAATCAAGTCTTCGTAACAATTGCTAGCGGCATTATATCCATAATTCAAATTACTGTTTGCCAAAATCTACAGAATGCGGTAACATTATGAAAATTTAACAACTTGTGTAATTGAACTGAAAAAAAGGAAATCGGTTAAATGTGAGAGAACAAACCTTGTCCACTACAAAGGTACCATTCTTGCCAGCATTTTGTGCAATTAATTTTGACGGGTATCTTAAAGCCCGTTTGAAAATATCAGCACCTATCTGCATAATATAAACCGATAATTAGATCATATATCATGCCACATTACATACTCTCCTTAAAAGCAAACTAAACTAAATATAAAAATTTAGACAATTTATCTCAAGTTTTGATGTCTGTTGATAATGAGAGAACCATATCAAGGGAGAAAAAAAGTAAATGGCAAGTAATTTAAGAAAAAGAGATAGCCTGCTAAATCTAAATTAGAAAATGTCCCAATAAAAGCTAAATTCTGGAGGCTTCTAAACCACATATTACATGCACTTTTTGAGTTTTAAATTATGGAAAGTTTTTACATTTGTACCTTTTGTTCTTCATTGTCCAATGTTGCTTTTATCTCATCCACTTTCAAAGATAATCTCAATAAGCTACATCCACCCCCCACAACAACACCTTCCTCAATAGCTGCCTACAAATCATATAGCCTATGTTAAAGGTGGTATTAATTACATGTGTAAAAACAACTTCAATTCTACCTTGGTAGCATTCAAAGCATCTTCAATCCTCAATTTCTTATCTTTCAGTTCCACTACCGTTTGTGCACCAACCTAGTATTTGAATAAACAACATTTCAGAAGTACTTACATAGACAGGTCTAGTTAGAGTTAATCAAACAAAATTTTACCAAGTCCCAGATCTTACCTGGATAATTGCAATTCCATCACTTAGCCTTGCAATTCTCTCATTCAATATTTTCTTTTGAAACTTCTCATTTGAGTTCTGAACAACAGGATGTTACAATTTAGATATTTCATTTAACTGATATGATCTAGACATCACAGATAAGAAGATAAGAGTATTCGTTTCATCTTATACATAATACAATACCATACCTCAACTAGACGCTTTAACAAAGCAATCCTTTCTTTAGCTGCGTTTTGTGTACTTCCATCAGTAACAATTATGGTTGAATCCTTTGTAATGACAACCTTAATAGCAGAACCTAAGTGCTCTCTTCTGGCCCTCTCAAGAGTCAACCCCATTTCGTCCCTCACTACTCTACCTTTAAAGCAGAAGTTTTGTCAGAATAAGGCAGCAAAGTAAAGCAGAGCATTCTAAAGAAACTAACTCAGTACTTAACAGTGACAATCTTTGTCATTTGTGAGGACACAAGTTCAAGAATTAACAAGTACTACTATAAGATGCTATTCTTACCTGTCTCCCCTCTCATCACAGAATAATTTTTACAACTTGTCCCTTTGATTATCTTTGAATCAATTTGTTATTGTTTTTAACACTTCTTTTTCATGCACATAATTATGATTATGGTTTGAGAGAAATCAGAAACTTCAATGGGAAGAGAATGGATCGATTGGATCAATATTAGCAGGCACAAAGTGAAATTCTAAATATTACATCATAGTAGCATTATTGAACCAGGGGAAATCTGTCAGTTCAACCTCAAAATTCTACCAAGCATTAGTGGTCATATAGTTATAGGTATATTTCAGGACTATCTGAAAATCAAAAGAGAAGATTTAATTTCTGTACCTCCAGTCAAGATTGCAAGATCATCTAAGTAGTCACTCTTACGAGCACCAAATGCAGGGGCTTTGATGACAGCTATTCTAATAGTACCCTTTAATTTGTTCTTAATAAGAAGACCCAAGGCTTCTGATTCTACATCCTCGGCTATTATTAGAAGGGGAAACTTTTCTTTAACAGCCGCATCTAATATTTTATTAATTTTAAACATCTCTTTTACATCATTGATCTTTTTATCCACCAATAATATCTGCAAAAGCAAAACAAAAGAAAAGACTAGTATTTTTAATAATTTAAAAACTCAACATAGACAGGTTTGCATCAACCCAAATCAAAGTTCATGTGGAACAAATTTAACACGACTTAAGAACTCAAGAATACCAATAAAAAAAAAAAATAAGCCCACATAACCAACAGATGTATAAAAAAAATGTTCTTCAGCTATGAAGTATATGTAAGATCAAAGTCAATATCTCAAAACCAACCTCCATGTTAATAGCATCGAAACAAATCATGTAGTTTGAAATGTCTAAATACCAAATTTGAAGGTTAATGTAAAAGAGAGTTGGTAAATGCACAGAAGTTCAAAGAACTTTACAAAATCATAAATCACTGACCTTGCAGTCCGTAAACTCAACTTGCATATTTGTGTGATCTGTGACAAAATATGGAGAGAGATAGCCACGGTCGAATTGCATTCCTTCAGCTATCTCCAGATTATTTTCTGTTGACCTCCCATTTTCAATACGAATGAATCCATTTCTACCAACTCTACTAAGAGCTTTAGCAATCATGTTCCCTATCTTTTCATCATTTCCCGCACTGACAGTTGCAATGAACTCAATTTCATGATCTAAAATCTGACACACAAAAAGCAGTCCTCAATTAGGCACCAAAGCAGTCCTCAAATGCGGGATTTTATGAGAACCCGTACTCGTACTTCAAAGACGTAGTAGCACCGAAAAAATCACCAAAAATTCCATGGATAATTATGCAAAAGAAACAGTAAGAAGCTGTTTAAACCTCTCTGGACATAAATCTGAGTTCAGAGACCAGAGCATCTGCAGTCTTCCCTATACCCCGTGCAATTTGAACTGGATTCATTCCTGCAGCCAGTACCTAATTCTTGAAGATCAGTGATGAGGAAATCAACAAGCACTTGTTAACCAACTAGTTGCTTAAAAAGCTTAAGTTGATAGTATTTGGTGGATTTTACACAGTCACCTCTTGACAAAAATATGAGGTGCAGGAGCACAAGCCTTTATTTTTTATTTTTTAATTAATGGTGTTGATGTTTAGTAAGGGTTTGCTTTAACTGGTACAACCTATATCCTGCGGTAGCAGGGGTGATGTGATATTTCCCATTTTGTGTGTGTGTGTGTGGGTGGGGGGGGGGGGGGGGGGGGGGTACATGTTATTCTGATACCTAAGAGGGGCATGCATAAAAATGACCTAACAGCAAAATGGATAAGAACAGTACCTTCATTCCCTCCGCAATTAAACCCTGAGCAAGAATGATAGAGGTGGTGCAGCCATCACCGGCAATACTATTTGTCTTTGCACCGGCTTGTCTCACCAATTTGACACCTAGATTCTCCATTGGATCATCCAATTCAATCTTACAAAAATTATAATTAGCAACAAAAAAAGAAGAAGATATAACCATTAGAGAACTACCATATCCCCTTGTAAATAAGTTCCAAATACGTATACCAATAATATGGGATTATTACATAATGGCTAAAAAAAACATAAAGGTGTTACCTCTCTCAGCACAGTTTCACCATCTTTCACAATCTTAGGAGGTCCATAAGGATTTTGCAAGACCACATTTCTGCCCCTGGGCCCCAGCGTAACCCCAACTAGCCGTGCAACCAGGTCCACTCCAACCTGCACCAAGTCCATTCAATCCAGAGTAAACCCAATTACAAAAAAAAAAAAAATAGATGGAAGGGAGAGGTCCATTCGGATTTCTGACCTGAAGTTTTCTGGTGGCAGCGAGGTCGTGGTTGAAATGAAGGTCCTTGTAGATGGGCTTCGAAGGGGGCTGCTTTGGAGCAAAGGGGAGCTGCGGAGGCATTGAGAATGCACTTGGCGCTGGATATGACGCCATTAAAAAAGAACAAAGATTGGCAGTCTTTCTTTTCCTTGGACCGGAAATCTTTTTCTACTTTAGAGAGAAAAGGCAGGGGGAAGTGTTGTGCGTTGCAGTTGCAGGATAAGATGCTCACTGCTCATTTCTCGTAATAGAAGATGAGGAGATTGTAGCATTGTACATACCCATACAGAAATTATCTCGTCAGATTATCCGCACCGAAATATCTGAGTCCGTGTCCCCCAGGTACCGGAGGTGCAATTGAAAAACTTGACGGCCCAGATCAATTTCAATCATATCAAACCGGTGCATGTTGAGGTTGTGGGGTCTGCTTTGAGATTCGTGCCAAGTGAAATTAACGGTTCAGATTTATCACTTGCACCTCAGGTACCTGGGGTGATACGAAATATCTCGGCCCAACTGCAGCTCGTCAGTCGGCAATTTTTTAAATGGTATCAGGCATTTTATTTTATTTTTTACTGGTACACTCCGAATTTAAATTTTTTTAATTTCCAGCATAAACTTAGTTTTTTTTTTTTTAACTTTGTCTATCCGTTCAAGAAAACCGATTCGTGATTCATGAGCCGTGTTGACTAGACAGTACTAAGTTTATACAAAAAAAAAAATGCAATAAAAACAATCTTACAACGCTAGTTCAGCCAACATAACACGTTGCAGTATTATTTGTGCTTTAAGATTCGTGCCGAACATATTTTAACGGTTGAGATTTTCCAAAACACACTGAAAGTCTGAGATATCTCAGAGGATGTCGAATCGGAACTTCGTATTTGGCTCTGTCAAGTGCTTTATGAACTTGTATAGTTTTTTAAGTTAAATGTGTCCTACATAATTTTTTTTTTTTTTTTCAAATTTGAAACTTGTCAGAATAAGTTCGAACATAATTAATATTTGTTAAGTATAAACTCTATATGATTTTTAAAAAAAAAATATAAAATCATATAAAATCTGAATTTATATACATGCAGAGCCATATTTACACGGAGGGATCTTAGTGCACTCTAAACATGATTTAGCCACCCCATAATTCAATTTGTTTTAATTATGCATATTAAAATTTAATTAAATTTTTTTTTCTGGTATTTTTTAATTTTCTAAGCTTAGTCCCCTCATAAAACAATAAATATTTACTTATAGTTTAGTAGTGAAAGTTGTTCATTGAGTTGTTGAAGAATATTGATTCAAATATAATCTTCCACATTATATATTTTACATTTTATTTTCCAAACACCCTTATCTAAATATAAAATTGACAAGTGGCAACCTAAGCAAAAAATTAACAAATAATGCCCCCATCGATTGCCACTTGCCAGCATAGCACCAATATACAGGTTTAATTCATGTTTTATTCTTTTTTTTTTACTTTTCCGAACCGAACTCTAAATAAAACGCAAAAAAATGTATAATATATTTTTTTAGCAAATAAAATGCGAATAAAACACAAATCACAAATTATTTGCGATAAAAACATGAAAAAAGCAAGTTTTTGTTTTTGTTTTTGGAGGGTTTTGTTTTGGAATTTTTGTTTTTTGTTTTTTTGTTGTATCGAATTATTTTCTAATTATACTCAAATCACAAACTTTTTACCCGTCAATTCAACCCGAACTATTCATTTGTCACTATGCTTGCCGGCAGCCCCCACAAAGCCACAAGCATTAGGAAGGAGAACACAAAAAAACGCAGATGTCGAAAAATGGAGAATTTTAAGGGACTAAGTTTTCAAATCAGACTGCCTTTCAAGAATTCTGAGGGGCCTATCCATTGGGCTGGACAACCTAATCTGTATGGTTTAAAAAGCAAGAAATATGAGTGAGTCTATGGTAATATGCGTATTACTATAGCAATTTAGTATTTATTATAAATTAAAGTCGATTTTGGGTGAGAACTGTAGATTTATTCATCAGGTTTTGAATAAACTTGCAGCTATTGTCTTTCGTTAGAACATGTCCTAAGGTATTACTATAGCACTTTACAGTTCTTTAAACACAAGATTGACCAATAATATCATTATTGTAACTTTTTTTTTTTTAATTTCAGTGTTTAGAAAATCTTGCTAAGGAAAAGATAATGCAAGACGAAGATGAAGTTATCAACTGTAATTTAATAGAATAGTTTTAGGAATTAATTGTAATTTTTCAGCTTTGAACTGACCTATAAATTTCCAGTTTACTCTTATATTTGAATTATGCTGTAATATTTTAGCTAAACATGCCATAGTTAATATGATCTCTTAGTAGTCTTGGTAATTTGTACAACTTTTCAATTTTTTTGCAACTTGAAGATTTTGTTGCTTGCTGGTAAAGTGTGTAATTTGCTTGTTGTTTGCTTGATGTTACTACAAACAACCCTTTAGCAATTGATAGTATATGAATCCTTTGAAACTTATATTAACATACTATAAACAACTATAAACAACGCTAACCACAAAATACCATACACTATATATTAGAAAGTTTTTTCCAAGATAAATTACTAGTACCACAACAACCCACAATATTCAAGTTCTTGCTGTGTATCACGCATGGTTTTGGCATTTTTTTTGTTATGTATCAGTTCTTGCTTCTTTGGCAGAAATCTCCTCAAATTCTTTGATTGATAAAAAGTTTGATGCAGTCATGGACAATTTCCTTTGAACTGTTGCATATGAAAGAAAACAATAAATTAGGTAAAACTATGGACCGATAATTTTTTTTGCATAAGCCAAACTAACACACTAAATTACGAGAACAATAATTCAAATTAAGTCTTAGTTGGCACTGAATGTCATCCCAAGTATTTACTTATTTTCTGTCAAATTTAAACATAAAGAAACTTTCTCCAAGAAAAATAAAGCAAATTTAGTCCGTCCAAATGAGCCTCAATTTGATCCAATTATTAGTTGGGCTAGTTCTCCCATTTCGTAGAGAACAAAAGAGATAACAATACTGCCACTTGTTGGATTTTCTAACTTTTCCTAGTAGTAACAATTTAATTATTCCATATTGCTAAAAAGAATCAAAATAATTGAACAAACTGACCTTAAAAAAAATGAACAAACTGAAGAAAATTTGATTAATTACCAGAATTGAAATATTTTGGGTTTCTTACAATTTCATTAAACAAACCTTGCTGAGGGTAACGAGAGAAATGGAGATAGAGGTACCTGTAGCGGAGAGCTTCTACTCAGAGCACGCCACTTGAGCATCCCGTCTAAGAACGAGAGCGCACCGCTGGAACTCGAGAGAGCGACAAACCTAAGAGACGGAAGAGCTATTCGAGAGAAGAGGGCTCGATTCGCACAGATTCGAGAGAGGGATCAATTTGATCTCAGTAGAGGCTCCAACGAAGAGAGCAAAACTGCAAAATAGCTGAGGAATAGGAGTGAGGGGGGTGTCCGATGGGCATCGGACCAAATAGGGTTCGATGAGGGGTTTAAACCGTCGGATCTGCTTTAAGATTCGCACTCGCAATTTCGCGTCTGCTTTAAAATCCGTACACACGAATCTTAAAGCAGATCCGACGGTTTAAACCCCTCATCGAACCCTATTTGTGTCCGATGCCCATCGGAAACCCCCTCTCCCCGAGGAATAGAAGAGGAGGTGCCCCCTTGGCTGACGCTCCTTTAAATTAAACGGAGTCTCTCCGTTAAGTCAGATCCAGCGCACTTTGATAACATGAATTTTGACTCAGATTCAAGAGTCCGGATTTCGTAGCGCACTAGACCCTGTAATACCCATATTACCATAGACTCACTCAAGAAATATTTTAGGCGACAAATCTTTCTTTTTGTTATAAAATAAAGTAAAAGAATAATAAACAAGATATTGAGAATGTATAAAGATGGCTATGCTTTATTCATATGCTTTTGTTATATCAAATACATTCATACAAAGCCTCTATTTATAGGCTAGAAAATGTAAATTACAAGCCATCTAATATTAACTCTATTGATAAATGTAGGGAGAGAAACATACTTCTTTAAAGAGAAGTTTTCAAGTAATTGCTCAAGAGAGTTGCAATATGGACATCCATAAATACTTAATTCATAACACTCCCCCTTGGATGTCCATTTCATAAGAATATGCCTCATTAAAACCTTACTAGGAAAAACCCTATGGGATAAAAACCTAGTGAAGGAAAAAGAGTACATTATTCTTCTTAATACCCGATTACAACCTTACCAGGAAAACCCTGTGGGAAAAACCATGGTTAAGGAAAATGTAATGCGTATTTAACTCCCCCTCATGATAACATTAATCAAGATCTTTAAATCGACGAATACCAATATTGCGGACCAGCTTTTCAAATATCCCAGTAGGAAGCTCCTTGGTGAATAGGTCTGCTAGATTCTCACTTGAACGGATTTGATGAACATTAATAACATTATCCTTCTGAAGATCATGGATGAAAAAGAATTTTGGTGAAATGTGTTTTGTTCTATCTCCTTTAATGTATCATTCCTTTAATTGAGCAATACATGCAGTATTATCTTCATATATGATCGTCAGGATCATTTTTTCAGAAGACAAGCCACATGTCTGACGAATGTGTTGAATCACAGATCTTAACCAAACACATTTTTGGCTTGTTTCATGTATTGCTAAAATTTCTGCATGATTAGAAGATGTGACTGTTATAGTTTGTTTCACATATCGCCACGAAATAGTTGTTCCATCACATGTAAACAAATAGCCTGTTTGAGATTGGCCATTATGTGGATCAGACAAATATCCAGCATCTGTATAACCAATTAAATCAGATTTGGATATATTTGAACAAAAAAACAAATCCATATCCATTGTACCTCGGAGGTAGCGAAATATATGTTTAATTTCATTCCAATGTCTTCGTGTGGAAGAAGAACTATATCTTGCTAATAAATTTACAGCAAATGATATATCAGGCCTTATATGTCCAGCAAGATACATAAGTGCTCCCATTGCACTAAGATATGGTACTTCAGGACCAAGTAGTTCTTCATCATTCTCTCGAGGTCTAAATGATATTTATTCACATCTAATGATCTTACAACCATCGGAGTGCTTAATGAATGCTATTTATCCATATAAAATTATTTCAGCACTCTTGCAATATAATTTTCTTGATGCATAAAAATATCATTTTTAAATATTTGCAATCCAATGCAAAATTTTGTTCTTTCAAGATCTTTCATCTCAAATTCTTCCTTTAAATAATTTATTCTTTTGAAAGCTCTTCAGAAGTTCTAATGATACTTAGATCGTCAACATAAACTGCAATTATAACAAAATCATTTCTATATCTTTTCATGAAAATACATGGACTCGTATCATTCTTATATCCATGTTTCATAAATATTCACTTAAACGATTATAGCATATGCGTCCATATTGCTTTAATCGATATAAAGATTTATTCAATTTAACTGAATAATGTTCTCGAGAACCTAAATTACATGCTTCAGGCATATCTTAAATATTTCAGAGATTTTCATATAAATATCATTATCAAGCAAACCATTTTAAATAGGCTGTAACAATATTCATTAGGTGCAAATTAAGTCCTTCATGGACTGCCAGACTAAAAAAAAAATTGTTGCATCCACCACATATGAGTATATTTCAAAATTTCATCTTTCTCATTTTATTTTCTCATAAATATTCATTTATATCCTACTGGTTTTATACCTTGAGGTACAAGGACTACAGGTCCAAAAACTTTTCACTTTTCAAGAGAGTTTAACTCTACCTCAATTGCACCTTTCTATTTTTGGTCATTCATTTCTTTGTCGACATTCTTTAATAGACTTCGGGTCATGATCCTCAATATTTATTATATTTAGCGCTATATTATATACAAAAAAAATATCATTGATATCAATTTTATCTCGGTTCCATCTTCTTCCATTCATGATATAATTTATCGAGATCTCTTTATTTTCATGAATTTCAGATACCTGAGTTTCTGCTGGAACTCCAATATTAGTTATAATTTTATTCTCTTCTGGAGTTTTATCTGAAATTATCATATTCTCGTCTTGACCATTTTCATTCTTTGCTCCTTTTCTTTTTCGAGGATTTTTATATTTTTTTAATCTTTGGAACCGATGCTTTTCCACGCTTCATGCGTGTTATAAGTAGTCTGTCCAACAGGGACACCGACTTTAATTGGAGCATTAGCAGCTGGTACATGTGATTTGGTCACTTTCTTTGAGCCTGTGAATGTGTCTGGCAATTGATTCACTAACCTTTGCAAATGAATTATCTTTTGAACATTTAGTTCACATTCTTTAGTACGAGGATCAAAATAAGACAATGATAATTCATACTAATGTATTTTTTTTCCAGCTGATAGTTTTCTTCCCCTAAGGTTGGAAATTTTTATTCATCAAAATCACAATCGGAAAAATTAGCCATGAAAAAATCTCCCATCAATGATTCTAGATACTCTATTATATATGGAGATTCAAATTTAATATAAATTTCCAACTTTATTTGATATCCCAATTTAGTGCGTTGTGGTGGAGCAATTATAACATATACCGCACATTCAAAAATTCTTATATGAGAAATATTAGATATGTGACCAAAAACTAATTATAAGGGGAAGCTTTATAATAGCTAGTTGGTATGATGCGAATTAGTTTTGTTGCATGTAAAATATCATATCTTCTTTTTTATATACGAACATCTACAAATGTTCAACATTAATTCCGACATTGTCTAGACGTACTTTCATAATTGGATAATCATAAAATTATGCTCTTTAATCAAATCAATTGAGCAAGTAATCTCGCAAACGTCAGGTTGCGATTTGAAAATAAACATACATGTGACCATCTTGTTGATGCATCAATTGAAACCATAACATATTCAAATAGTTCACATGTTGAAAATAATGTTCCACAAATATCATCTTGTATACGTTCTAGAAATAAAATTAACACAAAAAAAACTCATCATATTAAAGAATCTTATGATTCTTTGATGAATGTTCACATTAATTTGCTATTATTTTTCGCATCATTGTTGATCCGGAATGGCCCAACCGATCATGCCAAACTATAAATATATTATTATATGTAAACTACTGGTTTACAACATGTGCTTCAATTGTACTAATATATGTGTTGTACAAATCAGAGGATATGCATTTTGTTTTATTCTCTTCAACATTTTTTTTCATTAGTTGTCTCAATATGATATCCATTTCGGCGGATATTCTTAAAGCTTAACAAATTGTTTTGAGACTTAGAAGAATATAATGCATCGTTAATATAAATTTATATCCTCCGCATAACAACAATATTACAATATTGCTCTTCCGGAGCCTTCAATCAAATTATTAATATTATTTTATTAACAACAGTTGCAATTAACAAAAATAAGAAATACCACCATAACAGTGATAACAAGAAATGCAAATAAATAAAAATGACCATAAATATAATTTCATAATAACAAAAAAAAATATTTTTTTTATTAATTTATTTACTATTATTATCATTAATAAAAAAAAAATCGTAAAAGAATTTTGATCTAATGATTTAATGACCCTTTTAAATATTATCGTGTCTCCCAGCTTGTTTTTATTATATTCTACAATTTTCATATCATGAATTAATTTATACTTGATATAGGAACAAATTAACTTGTTAAAAGTAAATATTCACATGAGACCGAGAAAGTTTGGTCAAGGCAATAACTAATACTTAACTTTTATCTTGGCACATACTTGGCTTATACCGAATAATCTTAACATGATAGTTCTAAGTTTCATTTAATGACCTCTTAGGTTAGATTGTTAAATTCTAATGCTTTACTATCATATATGTTTCTCGCTAAAGAATGAACTTAATTCAGTGACTAATATTATTTTGAGTATATAAGATCGAGATCATGACATTAGCAAATAAAAAAAAATTCTCGATTTATATATATATATATATTTAGTGATGCTTATAAAGCAATATGATGTTTCAGCGTAGTATGTTGACGTACAACCGGTACGTGACCAATGATAACATGAATTCTCCTTTTTTTTTTAATTCTTTCTATTTTTCTTTTTCTCATTATTTTCTTCATTATCTTTCCACTTCCGGTGAAAATGTGTATTATAAGAATAAACATTATGATATTTAACTTAGATCTGGTCCATGTTCACGAGTTTGTCCAAAATTATTATTATTATATATTGCTACATTCACTTCGAGGAATGAAGCACAATTAAGATAATATTTTATTTAACAACTCATTATTTTATTCAGCCATCAAGTGATAATGAATCAACTCGGAATGTTTCTTGAATCTTCTTCGGGAAGATTACATCATTTAAAAAAAAATCCACATCATATAAACCTTATTGAAATCTTCTTCAAGAAGATATATTGAAATCTTTTCATATTAAATTTTGTGAGTCACATAAATCTTCTTCTGGAAAATTACTTGAAACATTTTTCATTTTTTCTGAAATCTTCTTCCGGAAGAATAAATTATTGAAAAACAAAATTAATATAAACATGATAAAAATTTTGCAAATCATATAAAATTTCTTGAAATCTTCTTCAAGAAGACCTTAATATCTTTTAAAATCTTCTTCAAGAAGATTAAGTTGTTGAACATAAAATATTGCACAAAAAAAATATGAATCAGATCTAAATTTCACATTATAAAATTTATAATCAACAGATGGCTTCAGGCCATTTTATTAACTTTGATGGTTTAATTTGAATCATTGCATAATTTGCTAAAAGGCAACATAAGGATATCATGTAACAGTGACAAAGGTCATTCAAGTACCAATAAAAATAGGAGAGACTAATTATTATTATTTCTTTTTTACGGTTAAGACACTAAATATTTTAACAACCCGATTATTTACTTAGATTTTCTTGAAATCTTCTTCCAGATGATTAAATATACAAAAAATCATAACTTATTCCATTTAGCAATTATTTATTATAAGAATTGTTTATTTAAATGGAATTAAAATAAGAGATATCAAAGTTACCTCGAATCTTCAACTAGTAGAGCTTTCGTGCTGATAACGTGTTATAAAATAAAGTAAAAGAATAATAAACAAGATATTGAGAATGTATAAAGATGGCTATGCTTTATTCATATGCTTTTGTTATATCAAATACATTCATACAAAGCCTCTATTTATAGGCTAGAAAATGTAAATTACAAGTCATCTAATATTAACTCTATTGATAAATGTAGGGAGAGAAACATACTTCTTTAAAGAGAAGTTTTCAAGTAATTGCTCAAGAGAGTTGCAATATGGACATCCATAAATACTTAATTCATAACACTTTTCTTAATTTCTTCGGTTCATCAGTTGGATTTTTTTTTTTTTTTTTAAGGTTTACAGCTGGTCCGGTCCAAATGATGTATACATTGTTCATCGAGTTCACATCCGGTGTACTGGTCCTGGCCCCAAAAAGCCCAACAAATACAGAAAAATCTACCTTTATTATCCATTCTATTGTCAATAAAATTACCCAGTTGGGATCAATTTAATATTTTTGTAGATAAATTTTGTTTAATTATCTACATCAGATCAGTTAAGCCGTTAAGGTATTATCAATCTTGGTAGTCTCTACCAAGCTTTAAGAAAAAAAATATTATTTTAGTTAAAATTACCCAGTTGGGATCAGTTTAATATTTTTGTAGATAAATGTTGTTTAATTATCTATATTTTATAATGAGGAGGATACAAATGTCTTCATTTTTTGTGTTTCTATCATGTCTTCATTTTTAACAATTTTAATAACTCAAAATGTAGAACTTAAAAGTCAAAATAAAACCGTTAGGTATGATCTACATTATTTTATCTATGAATATGTAAAAAATTATGACATTTCAACTTTGTTTTGGTTGTCGCCAAGAGCTTGTAAAATATACTAATGTAGATAATTTCTAGACATTGATTTTTCAACTTATTGATTCACATAAAAATAAAATCAAAATGTGATAATTTTTATAAGTACATAGAGAAAATAATATATATCACATTTAATGGTTTTATTTTGATGTTTATGATTTAAATTTTGAGTTATAAATATTTTAAAAATAGAGATATAGTGGAGACACAAAAAATAGAAACATAGTGAAAACACAAAAAATAGAAGCGTTTGTACTCTCCTCATTTATAACAATAATGAAAACTTTTAAATTTATATCAAACAAAGTACTAAGATAGTAAGATAGTTGTTTAATGAGGTTGACTACTCTACTTACATAAGCATATGAGGGTATATGCTTATAAGTCATTTTTTCGTTTTCAAAATTCAAAAAGTAGATATGAACTATTAGATGTGATCTCTATATTGAAATGTGCTTGGAGACCAAATTTTACATTTCTCTGAATTTTTTTACTATTTATTAA
This sequence comes from Carex rostrata, assembly GCF_964058835.1. Taxonomy (NCBI): domain Eukaryota; kingdom Viridiplantae; phylum Streptophyta; class Magnoliopsida; order Poales; family Cyperaceae; genus Carex; species Carex rostrata. Next base: position 11,981,118 of record NC_135925.1, on the reverse strand, counting down.
GCCAGTTTGAAAATTGCTGATCCAACGGTGGCTTCTGATTTTATTGTTTTGTTAAGCCACCGTTGAATCATCAATTTTCAAAGTGGCTTAATAAATAGTAAAAAAATTCAGAAAAATATAAAATTTGGTCTCCAAGCACATTTCAATATATAGATCACATCTAACGGTTTAGATCGACTTTTTGGATTTTGAAAACAAAAAAGTGACTTATAAGCATGTACCCTCATATGCTTATGAAAGTAGAGTAAACCTTGTTGTTTAATTGTATAATTTTTTTTGGAGATAAATATAGTTTGTATCATTTGCAAATTGCAATACTTGCGTATAGTGGTCAAACCCTCATGATTATTTACAAAGATAGATTTGTCAACCATATACATGATGTCTAATGTACTAATATATTTTGGAGGTTGTCATGTGAAGTTTGAGGGTCTTATAATAACTAAATACTTCAAATTAAGTAATATACTTGTATATTATTATTTTTAAATCAAATTTGAACGAATATATTCAAATAATTTTAAACTCAAGTTCTAACTAGTCAAGAGTCGAACAAACCAAGACGGTTTGATAATATGATTACATATAACTCACAATTCAGCTGCTTTCTCCTCATTCTGGTCTGCTTTAGAGAAAGTCAATTACATAGGTGACATGAGTGTTTCTTATACACCAGGAGTAAATATACCAATCAAATTCTAGACTGATAATTGGTACCAAAATTGCCCTTTAGCTATTAAATTTTACACACTGTACACAAAATGTAGTAATAAGGATGTTTTGCTAGCTGACTCAATACTGGCCAAATGCTTTGGTGGAAATTACCAGTTCCACCAAAAATAATTTTTTTTTATGTGGTTAGTATCACATAACACAATACTGGCCAAATATAATCTTACATTGAAAGGGTGGGTTGGAGACCAAACTTGTCATTTCTGTTCTGAGCACGAATCCATTGATCACTTATTCATAAATTGCAATTTAGCACAACAAATCTGGTTTTATTTAGGTAAAAGTCAATGGGTAATGAAAAATTGGCATACATGGGATGATATATTACATTTTGCACATATGTTGGATTTTGAAAACAGAAGTGGTTTCTTGATTGTTTTAAGTGCAGTTAGTTGGAGTATTTGGAAACATAGAAATGAAGTATGTTTTACTAATTGTCATGTTAAAAGTGCTAGATCTTTAATTTTGCTCATTAAAAATCTTGCGTGGCTATTGGTCAGATACCTTGAAAAAGAAAGTCAAAGATGCGATTGGAGAGTGACTTCTTGTGATTGAAGATGCTATTCCATTAGCTTAGTACATGCCCATGGAGGTGGTCATTTACTAGCCAGTAACCGGCTCTGATGGGGGCCCTTATGCGAAAACCTAGATGCTTATGAAGACTAAACCCCAATTTTGTCATTTAGATATTATTAGCCTCAGCCCATTACTTAGCGGCTTAGTTTTAGCAACATTAGTCTATTTTTGGAATATTACAAGTGTTAAGCTTTGGATGATGTATGTCTTGATGATTGTTTTGTTGTTACATTTTTTTTTGTTGACTCTAGAACTGGAACAACTGTGATGGTGTAATTATTCATATTCCGATCAATATAATGGGCATTTTTGCCTTTTTAAAAATAAATAAATAATAATATAATTACATATTGTTATTGCTTTTTAAAGTTTCAGAAATTAAAAAAAAATTCTAGTTTCAGAATATACACACACACACTAAAATATTGCGTACTGTTTTTGTACTTTAACAACACGGTCTTCAGATTTTCTAATTCGTCCTTTGAACCATCAAACCAAACACCCATCAATCATCCGAGTCCATTATTATTGTGCTTGGAGATTCATACAGAAAAAAAAAAAACTGTTTTCACAAATCAATTCAAACTTTTTGCACGAAGATAGAGCAATCATTGATAAGGCCTCATTTGACTCATCATTCGTACCAGCATTCCTTTTATCATAATAGTATAACTATAACACAACTACAACCATAGAAAATGACATATTTGCTTAACCATTCAAATTGGGCTTTCATCACATCATAATATAAAACTGATGACCTCATGCTGTAATTTTCTAGGACCAGAGCATACAATCTTTTATGTGTTGGCAAGAAAAAGAACTTGCAGGAAAAAAACCAATTACAAATTATAAACTCTCTGTGTCGATGCAAAAAATCAGTATAGAGACTAATACTTAAGCTAATGATTTTTATTGTCGTATTAATTTAACGCGAATTAAAGGATCAACTTGAGATCATCGAGGGTGATGAGGCTGCCTAAGAGCCCACGGACTAATGAACAGTTCGGCCATTCACTGCCTAATATGAGTAAAGTGTGACAGCATCGGCAACAGGATCATGGGCCATCTGGATTGAAAGAAGTAGAAAAACATTCTCTCAACATATAAAATCTGAGCACATCATAATCTATATATGCAGCTACAATTGATCTACATAAATGGATACTTTTTGCTTGAATCGCAATCTAAGAGAATTAGAGAAATTACCCTTTTGCCATTAAATATATTGTAAACTAATTAGGCTCATACGGAAACCGCTGGATTAACGTAACGGTTTTGTACCTACTCTTCATATTATTAATATATTCCTTGGTGAAATATTTTCCACTCACCTTTAAAAAAAGCATGGGTAAGCGTTGGAGAGAATAACTATTGCAATTCGATATTGTCAAAGATCTGAAATTCAAACAAATTAATCTGATTAAACTCCCAAAGTAACGGAAGTGGGACACGTCCGATGAGTATAAGTTTGATGTCTGCTCGAAACTGTCTGATTTGCTTAATCAATTGATTCAAATCAGCAGAGGTATGTAGGTACAATGAAAGTCAATTGACCCTCATTTATTTTCAAAAATCAACAATAGAGTACATTTTTTTTTATATAAATTATAGTAAAATACTACAGATATTCCAAATTGATTCCATATTTATGTGAAAATTTTATATAAATCACTACCATAATTTTTTGATCAATTAATTTGAGAACTTATAGCATTTTAAAACTTTTTTTAATCAAAAAAATTGCTCTCACATGTGACACTGTCCCTCTCTCTCCCAAATCCCACCGACATATAAACTTTTTTTTTTTATATGTAGTTGACATTTTGATCCCATTCATTGGATGTCTATCTCCATTCTCCACCCATATCTACAAAAGACATTTTCTTAATAATTTTAAAGAAAATAATGTTATAATTTTTTTTAGAATTTTTTTTTTATAAAATTTATCAAATAAATCGCTATTTTCCACTTCCTAACAAATAACAACGCCAGTATAATACCCGTTACATATATGTTGACATACAGATAAGCTGCATAGGAACCGACCCGCATAAACCCAATTTCCATATCACCCCAGTTCGCATCCAATTATTTCGTGCCACTGACAGGTGGCGGCCCCGTGCTTAGATCACTGCAGACCGACTGTCAGTGGTTACAAAGCTTTCGTAAAACCTCGGTGCCTCGCTCGTTCCTTGGTCATGGCTGCGGTAGAGTCGTCAGAGGCAAAGCCCAATGTTGCTTGTGAATCCCACCAGAAAAACCTCTCTTTCCCCGATCAGGTCTGTCTCTCTCTCTCTCTGACAGGTGGTGCCTACGTCAAACTGTAGAGCCTGATATGTCGATTTACTACCTTCTTTTAATCGTTTCAGGAGGATGATGGGGTTTCCCTGACTGCGAAATTTCAGGTCATGCCTGATTTAATTGGTGAAAACAATGATTCATCGTAAGTTAGCTTTTTTTCACAGTGCTAATTTTCGCTTAATTATCGGAGATAGAATGGATCCAGTCGTAATTGCGAAACTATTAATTTATTATTGCAGGGAGGATGAGGATAAGAAGGAGAGACAGGAAAAGTTCAAGAGACACGAGGCTGAATATGTGCAGCATTTGAAGGCTAAGTACTTCTCCAATAAAACCTTCACAGGAGGTACCGAAATAAAAAAAAAGAAAAGAAAAAAGATCGGAACTTTTACTGATTTTGGATAATCCCAAGAGAACTTACAGTGACCGAAAGAAAATTTACCTTTACTGACACAGTTCTACAATTTTCAATTGCCCAGCTTGGTGTTTAAAATATTTATGCTTTAGCTTTTATGATTACTTTCAGACCATGTATTTGAAGAAGAAACAAAGATTGAAGATGAAACAATTAGATCAAGCAGGTATATATTTTCTGTTAGGAGTCATCTGTTACATGGAGTATCAGTTGTGTAGATATTGACTGTTACCAGCAGTCTGAGACCGACCCGGCCTGATCTATACTGAGACAGTACCAGTTTTAGTATGGTTTTAATTTCATTATTGTACAACTAAGGCTCATTGTAGTTGATATTCTTCCAAACACCAAAGCAATAAACATGCAAACTCAATAAATCAGATCATAAAGTTTTTATCTTTTTTTGTTTTCAATAATGGATCTCCAGAACATTGTAGGCAGGTCTGGTACCAGCAGCCTGCACGAATGCACCTGTGAGAGATTTCTTAAACTGTAACAGTGTTCTGTTACTGGTACAAATTGGCCAATCAATAACAAAATCATTACAATAGAAATTGATAAATAAACTGTATGGTAATTGTAATGCGTCGTGTCACGTAGGTGGCCATGCACGAGTGCATTTGCCAACCCAGCGAAGTATGTAGAAGAGAAAAAGAAGCTAGAAGAATCTTCTACAGTGCCAGCATCATCAGGTGCTGAGACCTCTACCTCTACCACTACTACACCTACCAAGAAACTGCCTTCTAAGAAGACCCCATAGACGATCTAATAATAGAACCAAAAAAAAAATTAAGAAAAATTCTTATTCTTTCTTCAGAATATTAGTTGTTTGTATATCATTTGTCACTAAACTTATTTGTTTGTCTATGATGAATTTGTTCGATTTGGTCCCTATTTAAATTTTTTTTTTTTCTTGTCTGGGTCGAAGCTGATAGGCATTGGGTAGCAAACATAAATTTGTATCCTCTGCATTAACTTAAAAGATAATTTTTTGAGTTAATGCATCTCGACCATTCGATATGTATTAAGATTCGTGCGAATTAGATCCGCACTAAAATTAAAGGGCTCTTATGTTTTTGGCGGGAGCCGGATTGACTCCGTTTAAAATCAGACAATTAAGATTCATTAACTCAAAAGATTCCTTTTTGAGTTAATGCCGAGGATACGCATTCAGCACACATGGTTCTCCCTCAACACACCCAAGGGAAAATAGTAATTTTCTATATTATAAAGAGTTTTGAAATTGAGAGAATTTTGGCATCCTGTCTTGATGAGCCAGGCTATGCTATTCTGGTATTCAACTGGGATGTGTTTTCACATAACAGGAAAGCGAATGTTAAACTAAGATCCAGTGTTCTAAAGAGAATGTTAAGCTATACTCGTGCTATAGTATTTTTGGACTTTAAAAGCTATAATGTTATTAGCAATTTTATAACGTTTTTTTTAAGCCTTTCTGTGATGACACAATGATCACTATTTAGAACCTTGCTAAGATATAATCTCTACATCCAGAAAATACCAATTGGCAAAAACTGAAAGCTCCCTGATAAGTAATAACATTGAAAAGATTTGGGGGTGGGGGGACATATTAAATTCATAAAGAGTGTCTGATAATGTACACAAGGTACAGTTTCCATCGGTGGTTACTTTTCTCTTGAGACTGCCGCCCGGGAAATAAGGTTTTATTTGAACTATTGGACATTAAAAAAATTTGTTAGTATTGTACAATTTAAGTTGGTGATCTTATGATTGTAGTTGGCGTATGACAACTTCTAATACCTAGTTATGTCAATTAACCTTTTATTAACATAATAGCTATATGATTGGCAATATCATCATCAAAAGCCGCTTTCCATTCTTTCTTTATTTCTTTATAAAGAAAGAGAGGTTAGTTTAATGGGAGTTTCTGTAGAAAAAGAAATCACAATGTTGCAACAAACAAGGCACTATTCTTTGCACATAATAAGTTACAGAGAATATTTGTACGGATTTCCTCTTTATATTTCGACCTTTTTATCGATTAGGCGCTTTTATTATTTAATCTATTTCTCTATCAGAAAGATCCAAATTTTGGCACGGCACGGCATGTCACGCAAAAGATTCAGTCACTGCACGGCACATCACGTAATTACGCGAGTCATGTGTAATTAGAACTGTTAGATCTTAATTAAATGGTGAATCTTGAATAAACTAATTTAAATTGAATAAGTCTTAAATTATGAAAAAAATAGTTAAACGTGAGAAACGTAACCCGTGCCGTGATTCGCGTGCTGTGATCACCTCTCAACATTTTGGTCATAGCACAAGATCAAAGTTACGGCGTGTTAATCACAGCACGGCACGTTTTTTCCACTCTACTTCTGTCTCTCAGTGCAAGTTTCCAGTATGCCCCTTTATTATTTGCTATTGTGATTTCCAAAACGTGCATGAAAAAAGAATTGCGTGATAGACTGATAGTACCATCATCTATAAAATAATTAAATGATGGGTTTCTGGCTTTCTGCTTTTGCTTCAACAGGATTATGAGAGAGATTAAATGCAAGATCAAATTGATCGAGTAATTCTGGAATTTCAAGCCTATAATTTTTAAAATAAAAACACTGCAATCGAACTTTGTTTTTTTGTCTTTCATCAAAAAAAAAACTTTGTTTTTTGTCTTTTTCCCTTCTTTTTGTTTTTTCTATTGCAAAGTTAACATCTCTTTTAATTTACTGTGGACCATGACCTAAGCAGTGACTTGGTGGTGAAAACCATTTCCATACTTTCTATTAATCCACCTGACGCTGGTTTCAAAAAAATTACACATTTGCCCTTTGCATTTCCGGATCCTTTTCTTTCATTATTTTCTCCCTTTTTTGATTAGTAGTTGCTTAAGTTAATTGTATCCATGTAATTTTAGTAATAATTAAGCTCATTTATAATCCTGAAAACCTAATGTTCCATTCTGTATAAAGCTTCTAATGCAGGGGAAGCATCCTGCAAAGGCTTCTACTTTGTGGTACCAGTTTCAGTTTGGTACCGAGCTGATCAGAACACATTAGCTAGTTTGTTCAAAACTAAAGGTTGATAATCCCTTCAAAACTAGTTTGGTACCGAGCATGTTTTTCTTTAAATTTTTTTTAACATCTTTTAGGAAAAATTCTCCTTTAGAAAAGCATATTCCTCAAATTGCTATTATCCGTCTATACATGTACTGGTTTTCAATTAGAAGGCTTCCAAATAATGATTAATAATACCATTCATCACCCACATGGAAAAAAAAAGGTGATTAATAGAAAATTACAACAGCCCAACAGACCAAAGGGCAGAAAAATGCGAAAATTAGTATATCTCAATAGTATAAAATTTTTATATTAAATTCAACCTCAATTTTCACTTTAACTCTTCAGACCTCATCACCATCAAAATTGCTCCTCTCTTTAAGCATCTCAAGCTTCTTACCAAGCTCCGACTGCTCTGCTCTAAGCTGTGAATTCTGATGGGCAATCTCCTTATAATCCCTGATCTTTTTGTTCAGTTCATCTAGAAGCTCCATATTCCTGTTACGCAGGTGCAACACCTGAGACCTCAGCTCTGTGAGCTGTCTCTGTTTCCTCATGCGGGACCGCCTCGCAGACTCTCGATTGGATACCATCCTTCGCCTTCTCCGCTCTTCAACAATACTAGCATCTTGTTGAAGATTGTGTGTTTCTTCTTCAAAGGATGTCGAGCAGTTGCTGAAGCTGCCTGTAGGAAATGAGAAGCCATATAGGGGATCAAAGAGATTTGTGAAATTTTGGGGCATGTGGCAATGAGGATTGAAGGAGAGAGGGGTGTTGTTAGAGAAGTATCCAACGCTGGCTACTTCACCTGGATGCATGATTATTATATTGAGGTACTTCACTGCTCAAGTGCTGAGAGAAGCGTTGAGTAAAGGAGAAATGTGGTATGGGGTTTTTATAGGAGAAGGGTAAGTTTCTGGTTCTCTGCATTTTTGTTGGAAATGGAGGATGGCCATGAAACAAACTTTTAAGTCCAATAACAGGACAAATGGACAATAATGGATTCTGTAGATGATTTTTAAGATTATGGTTTGGATCCCCCAATAAATTTTTTTAATATAAGAATTAAAGCGCATGACGGTCACACCCATATTTATTAATAAATTAGTATATATTTGGATTCTAAATAGTTTATAGTTGCATAATAATTGCGTTATAGTCTTTTCATATCTTAAAAGTTAAGTTGTAGTGCTATAACTTTTTTTTAAGCCTTTCGACGATGACGCGATAATTGCTATTTAAAATCTTCGTATAGAGTAGAACTAGGGTGCTCTTAAGCTCACCAAAGTTTTGGTGAACTTAACTCTAAAACTCATCAAATCGATTTCAAATGACGAATCCGAACCGTTGAAACCCGCATACCTTACGTGTGATGCATCTACATGTGAAATTTTTAAACATTCGAATTAATTTAGTATAAAGTCAAGCGGTCAAAAAACGTTCAAAAATGAATGCACTAAAATTAATTTATTAACCTTCTAATTTTGACTGCTTGACTTTATACTAAATTAATTCGAATGTTTTAAAATTTCACATGTAGATGCATCACACGTAAGGTAGACGGGTTTCAACGGTTCGGATTCGTTATTTGAAATCGATTTGATGAATTTTAGAGTTAAGCTCACCAAGACTTTGGTGAGCTTAAGAGCACCCTAGTTCTACTCCTTGGTATATATTAATTCTAGTAATATAGGTTTGAAAATAGAGTTTTATTATTTTCTAATGAACTAGAATCCCTGTTAGACGCATAATAATAATATTTTAATTGCATTAAAAACAAATTTCAGAAAATATACTTGAATTGTTGATCTTGTTTTCAAATAGCAATGAGTAATTGTTCCGTGATGATGTGATAATTGCTATTTATAATCTTGGTATGTATAAATCTCAGTAATATAGGATTGAAAATAGAGTTTTATTATTTTATAATGAACTAGAATCCCTTTTAAACGCATCATAATAATATTTTTATTGCATTTAAAACCAAATTTCAGAAAACATACTCGAATCATTGATCTTGTTTTTAAGTGGCAATGAGTAATTGTTCGCCATATTATAACACCTCGAGTTCATTTAAATACAAGATTAATATATGGAGATCAATGAACTAAGTTAATAACAACCAGTCATGGATTTTTTCTCCCATGTTGAACTTGCACTGAACAAATTCAAAAAATATCATATACATTGCTTGTGATATTGATCAAGATGAAAAGTTTACTTTTGTCATTTAAAATTGTGAAAATTAAATTTTTAATGCAATAAAAAGTGTTCTAATGGTGCGTCACTAAGGAATATAAATATTTTTTATTTATTATATTTAAGTTAGCACTCTGTTCATTGTACCAGAAGACATGATCAAATCTTTATTTTGTATGACATAATATGTGTGATAATTTTTTATATATTATCAAATTAGTTTAATTCATGTGTATTTATTTTAAAATATAGATGTATTTTATTTATCACTTAGATAGGCTATGTTTTATGTTGGGATAATTTAATATATACCACTCAAAAACTGTGAAGTTACATATTTATTATCCGAATTTTTGTAATTACATATTTATCATCTAAAAATCCAATAACTCACATATTTACCCAATATAACTTTAGCATATATCAAATATACCCAAAACATAGACTAATTATGTTTAATTTTCTTAAAACTATAATTAATCAAGGATTAACTTATCATCCTCTCTTTCATTCCTTAGAACCGTTCTCCTTTATATCAAATATAAAAGATTAAAAACAGATATTTCAAATTGAGTCTGTAACAAAATACAAATTCTCATTTGTTAACGGGTTGCGATATCAGCGTCGAATTCAGTATGAGTTATTTTGTTGAAAAAGTTGGAACGGTTACCTTGTTTTTAGACGATCAAACTTGAGTTGGAATCCTTAAATCCGAGTCTGTTGCCTCTTCTCTCTGAGTTTAAGCGGGAGAGATGAGATGAAGAGAGAGTTTAAACGAAAATAGGAAGTTACGTCAAAAAAGACGGAAGGAAAATCTGTGCACAAAAGAGGAATGGGCAGAGAAGAAGTGACTAAATAACTTATTAATTATATTTTATATAATCTTAAACTTAATTAATCTCATTTATAGATTAATTGGGTAAATATGTGAGTTATTAGATTTTTAGATGGTAAATATGTAATTATAGAAATTTAGATGATAAATACGTCATTTCACAGTTTTTGAGTGGGATATATGAAATTCTCCCTTTATGTTTGACAAAGTAACGATTAAAGAATTTTTCGAATAATCAAATTTATCATTTGATCAATGACTAAATGTATTTCAATATTGCAGCAAATTAATATGTGTATTCCACCTAAATAATAGAAAAAAACACATTTAAGATTTAAATATTTATAATTTGAAAATGATATCAATGAAGATAATCAATGAATATACAATATGATGAGTAACTAGGGTGTTCTTAAATTTATCAAGCTTCTTGGTGAACTCAAGTCTAAAATCTATCGAATATTCTTCAAATGTCGAATCTGAACTGTTGAAACTTGTTTATCTTACAAGTGATGCGTTTATATGTGAAAATTTTAAACATTTGAGTTAATTTAGTATGAAATCAAGTGGTCAAAATTAGAACGTTAATATATTAATTTTAATGCATTCATTTTTTGAATTTTTTAACCATTTGACTCTATGCAAAATTAATTTCAAAATAAAAAAAAAATTAATATGTAGACGCATCACTCATAAGGTAGACGGGTTTCAATGATTTAAATTCATCATTTGAAGCCGATATAATTGGTTTTAGACTTGAGTTTACCAAAGAATTTGATGAACTTAAGAACACCCTAGTTCTACTCCAATATGATCATATCATAGCATATGCTACAATAACTCGTGAAGTGAAAACCTTTTAAACCTCCAAAGCACAAATCCATTTCCTGATTAGCCGGTGTCAGTATAGGCTTAAGAACTCCCAAGAACAACATTTCATGTTTATTTATTTTAGTCATGGATCTTGAGCCTAAACAATTTATGATTCTCATGCCTAATAATGAAAAACAATATATTCCCATGCGCCAATCCCCTGGGCCCTGGCCATCAGAATATATACTTGGTCACAGGGATCAAAATATGTGTCGTACCATATCATGATCAAATCAGAATTTTACATACTGTGCTGATCAAATTCGGAAAGACGGTCACGGCACGTTAGTTATGCCGTGATCAAGTTATACTGTGACCACATGTGACTGGTTAAATTTAACTATTTTTTTTATAATTTAAGTTAGTTTATTCAAAATTCACTATTCAATCAAGATCTAACAATTCTAATCACATGTGAATTGCGTGACCACGTGATGTGTCGTTCTTTGCAGATCTTTCGCATGACAAGTTTATGAAAGATAATCACGTTATGCAAATTATCACAGCACGAGACACATAACCGGCATGTGTCGGGCCGTAATATATCCAATCACGGCGTGATTTTTTTACATTCCTGCTTGATCACCTGTAAAAATTTCAGTGAATATATATTATTTATCGGATATTCTATGAGGAATGTTTATCCTCTGCATTAACTCAAAATGGAATCTTTTGAGTTAATGAAACCTTAACCGTCTGATTTTAAATGGAGCCAATTCAGTTCCTACCTATAATATAGGAGATCCTTTAATATTAGTGCGGATCTAGTCTGCATAAATCTTAAAACAGATCGAATGGTCGAAATCCATTAACTCAAAAGATTCCTTTTTGAGATAATGCAGAGGATATGAATTCATTCCATGAGAGGCTGAAGATCTCAATTTGTTAATTAGGAAAAGGAGAGAGCTTCAATATGAAGCACCTTAAAAGGTCCTTAACAGTGTCCAATAATAAATTAGGAGTTCGTTTAATTAAGATCAGTTGTAGCTAGTTAGAGATAAGTCTTGAGATGTTGCGATTATTGTATTAATATATGTGGATTGGTTTACACAAACGATTCCGTGAGAAAGATGGAATATTTAAGAGAAGTGAAAAGTTAGAATTCTTTGTTTTGTTTTTCTTAGTGTTATGATTTATCAAACTTTCTCGAGAAGTTGGTGATATCGGTACTAGTTTAAATCTTATAGAATAATTAAAAAGAGTCGGTTCGAATCCCATAAATCTGCCTTTGTTTTTTATTTAGACCATTCGATGCTCTTTCTTCCAGAAATGAAGATGGGTAATCACTACTGTTGCACGATAACATAGTAACATTTGTCTCTTCTCCTTTTTATGATTTTATCAGTTTCCATACCAATTTTTTTTTTTTTAAAATACCATAATAAAAAAAAAACAAAATACTTCCGTTTTGGGGGAATTCCACATTTATCCAGGTCGTAGATTAGCTCTGTGGCCTCACTTTGTATGTTACAAGAATCCAAACACACCCCCTGCGGCCCATTAAGTGGGACCGTAGATTGGCTCTGCAGCCTGAATAAAAGGTGAAATTCCCTCAAAATGAAAGTGTTTTGGTTTTTTTTTTTATTACGGTATATAAAAAAAATTCGGGTTTCGATATGAATATCTTACAAATTAAATCGGCAAACAGTAAATCGAAAATGAGGTTTGATATGTAAATAAAAAATAATTGAAACTTATTAAATTTATTTCTGGTTCTTTCACCCACAAACACTATTATGTTGATTACAAGCTCAGTCTTATTTTCAAAAATTGGAGAAACTTTTATACCAAAATTGTTTTTTTTCAATTTAATATTTTATAGAAGTGACGAGTTTCAAGGCCCTCAAGACAAGTAGTCAAACCATCAAGTATTACATTCATTGGATTAACTAATAACTAATAACTCTTTTTCAAAAAAAAACTAATAACTATTAATTGTTGTCAAATTCAATCGAAAATTATTTTAATATTTTTCTAATAATTGTTTATAATTCTGTGATTATTTATGTCTTTCATTCTTTTAAAATGCGCTTAACTTAATTTAAGATATTGTTTCCAATACATATATTTTATTTCTAACGTGAAGCCCAAAATATAATTTTAATAATTGATAATTTTCGCACTTATGAAAACAAAACTAATAGTGGATAGCCACTTAATTACTTTACTTACTTTACTAGTATGATGCTCTTACGTTGCAATGGAAACATAGTATAAGAGAGCAAAAAATAATTCTCATACAAAATAACATATTATCATAAAAGAAAAAAACCAATGAAAAAAATAATTATTCAACAATAAAATTCGACCAACATATTCTCATACAAATGTAAAACGCATTTATTTAATGACATACCTATGAGCTTTCTTTTTACTAGTACATACTAGCTTTTTTTGTTATGTAGGTTAACGGAAAAACAAGAAGAAAAAAAAGTCATAAAAAAAGTTGTATAATTTACTGTTTTCAAACACATTTTATTGTCATAAGGGCTATTATTTTTTATTATGAGTAGAAGCCCTTAGGTTATTGTTATAAGGGTTATGTCCTCATCTTATAATTTATATACATTTGTATATATTATTAAAATAGAGAATAAAATCATGTTTATATGAAACTATTAAATAATAAATAACATTTTTATATGATATAAAAATGAGAAAGAAATAAAGCCATGATCAATCAATAAAAAAAATTTAAATGACATTTAAAAATGGAAAGCAATCAAGATCAAAAGAACACATACTAAATAGGATTGTGGCGAATAAGCACTTAAATAATTGAGATACTTAAATAATTGAGATTTTTGTATGTAGAAAAATATCAAAAAGATGTATAGAATAAAAAGAAGACATTATATTTAATTAGAGAACGGATATTAAATTTGAAAATTTATCTTTTAGTCATAATCATTGACAAATCAGAATATTTACATGTTTAATATAAAAATAAATATTTTGTTGACTGATGCTTCAAACAATTATATTAATTTAGAAAGTTTATAGTTAGTACTTTAGTAGGAGATGTTGCCGAAATTTTTATTAATACACAATTTTTTTATAAAATTACGCAATCTATTCACGTTTTCGCGGAAATTCAAAATTTGTCCCTTTCGGTGACTAAAAAACCGGACTAAGCCCCTCTTTCCGGTTATTTAGTCACCGGATCTAGAAATTGAGACCGGTGACTAAATTTTTTTTTTGTATTGAAATATTAGAAATGTTGAATATATTTTTTTGAAAATAGATGTAATACAATATAATTTGATTTATTAGAAAGATTGTGACAAATAACCCGGATCAATATTTTTCAGCCCGGATTTTTTGCGGCTGTAAGAAAAATTAATATATTTCTTTATGTGTTATTGGAAAAAAAATAAAAATGATTGAATTCTGAGTTATTGATCCCGGTTCAAAAGTCACTTCTAGGTAAATACAAAAAATATTGTCATCCTTCTAGTACATTAATTTCTAAAAAGTTGTATCTATTTAAAAAAAAATAAAAATCTTAAGTTATTTAATGATTGTTATTCAAAAAGAATTCTCAAAATAGATACAACTTTTAAAAAATTAAATGTACTAGAAGGATCACAACATTTTATGTATTACCTAGAAATGACTTTTGAATCGCGATCAATAACTCATATTCAAAGCATTTATTTTTTTTCAATAACACATAATGAAATATATTAATGTTTCTTATAGCTGTGAGTAGGACTGGAAAAAAAGCTCGTGGGTCGCTTGATATTTGCCCGTTATTCGATCGGTAACAGCTCGTTCGTTAGTGGATCAAGTTAAAATTAGCTCGCTCATTACATACTCGAGCCAGAATTAATGAGTTTGAGTTTGGCCTGGCTCGGCACGAGCCAGCTTAGTCGTTAACGAGCTATTTAATATACATAGTTTAATAGTTTAATCGGATCCGTTTACTTCAGATTGGGGATATTATGGTTTATGGATGTTATAGCCAATGTTATGGCAATTGCACTTTGGACCGTGTTTAAGTTGATTGGTAATTTTGTATGGAATATGTGTGAATTAATTATAAGCAATTAAGTTAATTTGTATGAATTTGTTTGATTTGGTATGCATGAATTTATTTATGTGAATATGTTTGTATGAATTTAGGATTTTGATATATTTGTATGTATGAATTTAGCTGTAAAGTTAATTTATAGTAGTTGATTTGCTTAATTATAATTGAATTAAGAGTATTCCTCGTTAATTAGTTATATAAATATTATTTTGTTTTAGCCATAATTGATAAGATGTGTTATGAAAATTTAAGATATAGTAGGAAAGAAAATATATAAATTTATAAATCTGCCAAGCTAGTAACGAGCTAGCTTGGCTCGCTCGGACAAGTCACGAGTCGATCTTGAGCAATAATTTTAGCTCGGAATCTAAAATTCAAACTCGCTCGCTCAGCTTGATACACCAACAAGCGAGTACGAGTGTGACCTAGCTCGCTCTTTAACAGCTCGTTGCCACCCCTAGCCGTGAAAAATTCGATCTGAAAATGTTGATCCGGGTTATTTGTTGCAGTATTTCTAATAAATCAAATTAGATTATATTTCATCTATTTTCAAATAAATATATTCAACATTTCTAATATTTCAATACAAAAATAATTTTTTTTTTTTCTGTTTTGTAAAAAAAAAATCGGTTACTAAATAACCAGATGAATTTATTGAAACCGGTTATTTAGTCACTGGTCTCAATGTCTGGATCCGGTGACTAAATAACTGGAAAGAGGGGCTTTGTCCGGTATTTAGTCATCGAAAGGGGCAGATTTCGAATTCCTTTGAAAAGTTGGGTAGATTTTGTAATTTTATAAAAATTGTGGGTATTAATAAAAATTTCGGGAGCTGTTGTTTACATATTCGGAACTGATGGAGAGGATATAGATTGAGCCGAAATAAAACCTACACGTGTTTAGCTCTTATTTATTACAACTCAAATCTATAAAATTTGTTGCTACAAAAATAAAAACTAAATATTTAATTTATTTTTGCATATTGTTCTGTTCAAGAGTTTATTCAGGTGTTGGTAACCTCTCGCAAGAGTTTATTCAGGCGTTCATCTAATTGTATTTGGGAATCGTGGGAATCGTGAAGAGGGATCCCCTCTCATTAAGTCCCGTGATTTTTATTAATACCAAGGTTCTAAATAGCGTTTATCGCATTATAGCGGGAAGCCTACAAAAAAAGTTATAGCAAAAGCTATGCTACATAGTATTTTTTATTTTTATAAAAATTATATCATATATTTGTACTAAATATCAACATTATCTAAGTCTCATAGAACAATAAATAATATCAAATTTATTAAAAAAAATATAATATTCATATTGAACCAATACAAAGTCCAAATTGCGACTCAAAATATCAATAATAATACTAATATCATAAACTATCAATCTTTTTCTATTCAAAATATATCCAGCATCATGACATAATCTATCTTTTTTCTATTTAAATTTAACCTAGACATCATGTCACAATTAACTATCTTAATATATTCAAAATATTCAAACTACTGTATAGTAAGTATCATTTTGTTACTTCAAGAAATATGATAATATATTCAATCTAAGCCTTTATTTAAAACCCATATAAATTGAAAAAAAAAGCTCATGTTGCATAGCGCATTGTAGCTTCCTTATTTTGATTTTGTTTGATGGATCTCTCATTAAATATTTAATACTTTAATATAAAGCTTAGTACGTCAATTGCAAAAAAAAATTACGGTTAAAATCTAAATGTTGCATAGCGGGCACTATTTGCGCTACACCCTATGCGCTATAGTGGACCGCTATTACTATAGCTTAGCGTTTAGGGTCCAAAAACACTATAGCGCGCTATTTAGAACATTGATTAATACCCTCCAACAAAATATGGCCTATGGATTGAAAAAAAATTCAAAAATGTATTAGCCACCTAGTGCTTGAGTCAGTTTTTTTCAGAGATCTTAATATTTTTATATAAAAATAAGAAATGAGAAATGTTCAATTTTATAACAAACATTCGTTTTGATATTTTTCTTAATGTTCAATTCAGTGCTAAAAATGAAAAATGTCAAGGCAATATCCCTGCACTGCAAAACCTCTTAGTAATAAATCTAACTTGAAAGCACTACAACAACAACAAAAAACATTTACTATCCCCCTATTATCATCGGATGCGCTTTCGCACAGATGGTGTATGTAATTAGGGGCAACGCTGTAAATACTTTGAACTTTTTATCGACTGTTCGATCTAACCAACTGATGGCGTTGATGGCCCCCCTCCTTTGTCATTGGTTAAATTTTAAGAACAGTTAGTATTGAGTGACTCTTCAACATCTGTTTGGCTAAACAGATAATGGCATTAAGGGGGGGTGACTTTTACTATCTGTTGTGTACATGATCCGTTGGTGGTGGATTGATCAATATTGACTGATATTCTTAGCGAACCAATGGTTATATTTTTGAGTGGCAGCAGTGGTAATTGGAACGTAGGCCATGCAGGTACATCAATTTAACTAATGGTGTTACTACTACAAAAAAACACATTTAATTACTATCGCTCATTTAATAATTATAATGAGATAATTATTTAATAACATACATAATCCCAGTGTTTTAAAATGCGGTTTTGTTCATGCATGCGGAAGGCCACTGCATATCGCATATGCGGATTTTCATGCAGATTTATATATGCGGATCAATTTTAAAATAAAAATTAACGTATATATATATATATATATATATATATATATATATATATATATATATATATATAGAGGTTGGCTAAGATCAAAGTGGTAGTTCCTGAGCTTTGGTGCTACCAATTCGTTTTTTAATTTTTAAAATTCAAAATGTCGATCCGAACCGTTCAAGTTGTTCTTCATATTAAATTGTGTTTGGAGACCAAATTTTATATTTTTCTGAATTTTTTTACTATTTATTAAGCTACTTTGAAAACAGCTGATCCAACGGTGGCTTCTGATTTTACTGTTTTGTTAAGCCACCGTTGGATCAGCGATTTTCAAAGGGGCTTAATAAATAGTAAAAAAATTCAGAAAAATGTAAAATTTGGTCTCCAAGTACAATTTAATATGGAGAACAACTTGAACGGTTCGGATCGACGTTTTGAACCTTGAAAATTGAAAAACGAATTGGTAGCACCAAAGCTTAGGAACTACCACTTTGATCTTAGCCAACCTCTATATATATATATATATATATATATATATATATATATATATATATATGGCAAAGGCTTCTATGGACATAAGGACCTATTTGTAAAATGAACATATTTTTATTTTCAAAATTCAAACAGTCGATCCGAACCGTTCATCTTATTCTCCATATTAATATGTGCTTGGAGACCAAATTTTATATTTTTCTGAATTTTTTTACTATTTATTAAGATGGGTACAAAAAATATCAAATTCAGACCATTGAATCCGCATGGAAAACTGCATGGCCGCATTTTTAATCCGCATGGCCGCATGGAAAATTCCGCATGACCGCATATTCGGACCGCATATGCGGCCGCATGGTCAAAACTGCATGGAAAACCGCATGGGCATTCTGAGCACGGCTGCCGACCGCATACGCATATGTGGCCCATGCGGCAG
The DNA here is from genome assembly GCF_964058835.1 of Carex rostrata. Classification (NCBI taxonomy): domain Eukaryota; kingdom Viridiplantae; phylum Streptophyta; class Magnoliopsida; order Poales; family Cyperaceae; genus Carex; species Carex rostrata. The sequence goes on along the minus strand of NC_135925.1, from coordinate 11,962,520 downwards.
CATTTTAAAACACTGCATAATCCCAACTCAATAATATCTAATTAATTAATTAAGGATTAACTGGCTCTTGAAATTTTTATGTTATATTTATTTTAAAAAGAAAATTCATAACCAAGAATAACATATATATCACTAGCTAGCTTAATTAATTACTAGAAAATACTCATGAATATTTAAAACAGATCCAAGGACGAAGTTAAATTAAGTTCATAACTAAGAGTAACATAACTATATAAGAAAGTTAAATTAAAACAGATCAAATGAATGTACCTAGTGGTACTAATATATATTACCAAATTTACATTCAAAATTGATCCCAATATATATTACAACAAATTTACAATATATAGAACTAGTATAACTCCAAAATCCCTAGACAACAAATTTCACCACATTGCTCAAACATCACATTTAAAAACACTCATTCCCGATTGTCATAACCAGAAACATCCAGTATTGAAAAAGTCACTCTACAATATCAAAACAAGTGATCATTGTAGCAAAGTTTCTAAAATTTTTCAATTCCCCTTTACCAAACATGAGATACTGAATTACTCGTTTTACCAAGGTATCAAACCTCCAAAACTTAACCTCACCCATCTTGAGATTTCTTCTGTCAGATGCTTCAAATAGCGGGACTGGAACTATATTTTTTGCCATTCTTCATAATCATCATAACAAAACTGCAATAAATAGTTGATCAATTATAAACTAGCTAGATTAATTATCTTTATTTTAAAGAACAAATTAAAAATCAAGAGAAACTATGTATTTGGAAATAAAACTTACATAAAACCAATGTTGTACTACTGTAAGTTTTGTTAACTTTGGACAACTCTCTATGATTCAATTTTGCATTACTATCAAGTTTTCAAATTTGGGGTGTCTTTCCGGCAACTCCTGTAATAACAGTTCCTACACATGTTTTGAATAATTTTTATATATATATATATATATATATATATATATATATATATATATATATATATAGAGAGAGAGAGAGAGAGAGAGATGGGCTATGGTGCATTGCAATGCATGGGCACCCTTGTGCATTGGACCAAAAATCACCGATTCAAAGTCCAAATGACCGATCCAAACCGTTCATCTTGTTCTCCATATTAATATGTGCTTGGAGACCAAATTTTACATTTTTTGGAATTTTTTTACTATTTATTGAGCCACTTTGAAAATCTGAAAATATGGGTGAACAGTAAACAACAGTAAAAAATTCTGGACCACTGTATCAACAATTTTCAAAGTGGCTTAATAAATAGTAAAAAAATTCCAAAAAATGTAAAATTTGGTCTCCAAGCACATATTAATATGAAGAACAAGATGAACGGTTTGGATCGGTCATTTGGACTTTTAATCAGTGATTTATAGTCCAATGCACAAGGGTGCCCATGCATTGCAATGCACCATAGCCCATCTCTCTCTCTCTCTCTCTCTCTCTATATATATATAGAGAGAGAGAGAGTGACTAATGTGCATTCGATGTATTTGGGCCGAAATACAAATGGTCAAAATTCGACTTTTCAAAATCCAAACAGTTGATCCGAACTGTTCATCTTGTTCTCCATATTAATATGTGCTTGGAGACCAAATTTGACATTTTTCTGAATTTTTTACTATTTATTAAGTATTTTACAAAATTGTTGATCCAACAGTGTCTTAACAACCTGAATACCACACTCCATTTGAAAGTGTTTCGAGCACTCTAGTAATGTCTCCAGTTGGCAGGATAATAGAGCATTTAAAACCCTAAAACAACACTCTAATAAAAGGTGTTTGGGGCACTCAAGTAGTGTCTCCAGAAGACAAGATAATAGAGCATTTCCAACCCAATTACAACACTCCATTTGAAGATGGTTGGGGCACTCGAGTAGTGACTCCATATAACAAGATAATAGGGTATTTACAACCTAAATACCACACTCCAATTGAAGTTGTTTGGACCACTCTAGTAGAGTCTCCAGATGACAAGATAATAGGGGATTTGCAACCCTAATACAACACTCCAGTTGAAGGTGTTTGGAGCACTTTCGTAGTGTCTCCAGATGACAATATAATAGGGAATTTACAACGCAATTACAATACTCAAATTGAAGATGTTTGGAGCACTCGAGTAGTGTCTCCAGATGACAAGATAATAGGTTATTTCCAACTCTAATACGACACTCCAATTGAAGGTGTTTGCAGCACTCTAATAGTGACTCTATATAATATGATAATATGGCATTTACAACCCGAATACCACACTCCAATTGAAGGTATTTGGAGCACTCTAGTAATGTCTCAATATCACAAGATAATAGGGCATTTACAACCCTACTATGATAACCCAATTGAATGTGTTTTAAGCACTCGAGTAGTGTTTCCGGATGACAAGTTAATAGGGCATTTACTACCCTAAAACCACACTAGTAGTGACGGTGTTTGGAGCAATCTAGTAGTGGCTCTATATAGCAAGATAATTGGGCATTTGCAACCCTAATACAACACTCCAATTGAAGGTGGTTGGAGCACTCTAGTTTTGACTCTATATAGCAAGACAATAGAGCATTTACAACCCTAATACAACACTCCAATTGAAGGTATTTGGAGCACTCTAGTAATGACTTTATATAAAAAGATTATAGGACATTTACAACCCGAATACCACACTCCAATTGAAGGTGTTTGGACCACTCTAGTAGAGTCTCTACAATTCAAGATAATTGGGCATTTACAACCCTAACACTGCACACCAATTGAAGGTGTTTGGAGCACTCTAGTAGTGACCCTATATAGTAAGATAATAGAGCATTTACAACTCTAATACAACACTCCAATTGAAGGTATTTGGAGCACTCTAGTTGTGTCTACAGATGGCAAGATAATAGGGCATTTACAACCCGAATACGACACTCCATTCAAGGTGTTTGGAGCACTCTAGTAGTGTCTCCAGATGACAAGATAATAAGGCATTTACAACCCTATTACCGCACTCCAATTGAAGCTGTTTGGAGCACTCTAGTAGTGACTCCATATAACAAGAGAATAGGACATTTACAATTCGAATACCACACTCCAATTAAAGGTGTTTGACTACATGGCGCGATAATTGAGCATTTACAACTCCAATACACCACTCTAATTGAAGGTGTTTCGAGCACACTAGTAATGCCTCGAGATGGCAAGATAATAAGGCACTTACAACCCTAAAACAACAATCCAATTGAAGGTGTTTTGATTACTCAAGTAGTGTCTCCAGATGGCAAGATAATTTGGCATTTACAACCCTAATACAACACTCCAATTGAAGGTGTTTAGAGCACTCTTGTATGGACTATATATAGCAAGATAATAGGGCATTTACAACCCTAATACAACACACCAATTGAAGGTATTTGGAGCACTCTAGTAGTGTCTCTACATGGCAAGATAATTGGATATTTACAACCCTAATACAACACTCCAATTGAAGGTGTTTGGGGCACTCGAGTAGTGTCTCCAGATGACAAGATAATATGGCATTTATGTCCATAATACAACACTCTAACGGATGGTATTTGGAGCACTCTAGTAATGTCTCAATATCACAAGATAAATGGGCATTTACAACCCAAATACGACACTCCAATTAAAGGTGTTTGGAGCACTCTAGTAGTGTCGCTAGATGGCAAGATAATAGGATATTTACAACCCTAATACGACACTCCAATTGAAGATGTTTGGAGCACTCGAGTAGTGACTCTATATAACATGATAATAGGGCATTTACAACCCGAATACCACATTGCAATTTAAGGTGTTTGGAGCACTCTAGATGTGTTACTTCATTGCAAGATAATTGGGCATTTACAACCCTAATACAACACTCCACTTGAAGGTGTTTGGGGCACTCAAGTAGTGTCTCCAGATGACAAGATATACGACATTTACAACCCTATTACTGCACTCCAATTGAAGGTGTTTGGAGCACTGTAGTAATGACTATATATAACATTATTATAGGACATTTACAAGCTGAATACCACACTCTAATGGAAGGTGTTTGGAGTACTTTAGTAGTGTTTCTACAAGACGAGATAATTTAGCATTTACAACTCCATTACACCATTCTAAATGAAGGTGTTTGGAGCACACAAGTAATGCCTCGAGATGGCAACATAATAAGGCATTTACAACCCTAAAAGAACACTCCGATGGAAGGTGTTTGGATCACTCAAAATAGTGTCTCTAGATGGCATGATAATTGGGCATTTTCAACCCTAATACAACACTACAATTGAAGGTGTTTAGAGCACTCTCGTAGTGACTCTATATAACAAGATAATAGGTATTTACCACCCTAATACAACACACCATTTGAATCTCTAGATGACATGATAATAGGGCATTTACAGCCCTGTTATAACACCCCAATTGAAGGTGTTTCGAGTACTCTAGTAGTGACTTTAAATAACAAGATAATAAGGCATTTAAAACCCGAATACCACACTCCAATTGAAAGTGTTTCGAGCACTCTAGTAATGTCTCCAGATGATAGGATAATATATCATTTAAAACCCTAAAACAACACTCCAATTGAAGGTGTTTGGGGCACTCTAGTAGTGTCACACCCCGCGGTCACGGGACGCGGCAGTCTCCCGCCGTAAGCATACAACGCCGTGTATGCTTACAAGGCTATTCAATTTATACTTAACAATTCAAATCATAATAATATAAACCAAGTTTATATATACACAAATCAGAGTACACAGTCTGGTCAGAATTTCATACAACAAAAAGTATCTCATCCGGATACCAACCACGAGGCCTACCATACTACTATACAACAAAATGTACTAAGGTCATGAGATGGTAAGCTACTATGGCCTACTACTCGCGTGCCTCTCCAGGATCAGTCGCACCAGTACCTGTAAATTAACCGGGAGGGTGGGGGTGAGAATAAATTCCCAGTGCGAATTTGCCACATACGAATTATTGGACTTGAAATCAAACTCTATATTCAACAATGAAACCCAAACAATAACAATGCAAACCGATATATACGAAAACATAAATAACATAATGCCACTACTCGACAACAGTTAATCAACCTGAAACACAGTTTACGGAGTTTTCAATATGGATTTCAAAACACAACATATATTTTGGCTTAACTCGATTCCTAACTCAGTTCGTTAGGGCTGGTAGCAATTACAGATGTTCTTTCGAGCTGAACCGTTATCAAACCCACATCTGTAGGGTTACAAGCGCCTACAGATGGCCAACCAAGCTGGACCCTTTATCAGACACCCATCTGCAATTGCTGTTTGGCTTAACCATTTTCTAAGATCCAGTTACAAGTCACCAATACAGGTCAACTTGACAAATGCAATCACACGGAATCAAAGTTACATATACAGGTCCACTTTGCTAAATCTCAAGCAAATATATCAAAACCACACATACAGGTCAGCCTCGCACAATTCATTACACATGGTCAACGGATAGGTCACCGTCACCTTATCCAGCCACCTTAACAGGTCGGTCTGGCAAATCCATAACAGGTCAAACGCATAAGTCAGCAGCGTCACCCTATCCAGCCACCTAAACAGGTCGGTCTGGCAAATTCTAACAGGTCAAACGCATAAGTCAGCAGCGTCACCCTATCCAGCCACCTAAACAGGTCGGCCTGGCAAATTCATAAACACCGGTCAACGGATAGGTCACCGTTACCTTAACCAGCCACCTAAACAGGTCGGCCTGGCAGATTCATTCACAACAAGCACAATTAATAGAACTAAACAAATAATAACCATACCAACATGCCAATCAACCTTAACTAAAACAATTCAATCATTCTCATTTGTGCAAGAATCAATATGCAGTATGAATTCCAAAATATGCAACAATTAATCATTCAACATGACAAACGAATAAACAGTTTAATTCCTGAAAATAAAGTATCAAACAAGTCCAAGAATCCCGCACCTTAGTAAGACGAGCGTACCGCTTAGCTACGGATCGGGCGTCTCGAATTGCCTCGTTAAGTTTTGCTCGACCGAGCCTACACCTATATTATACGTATACTTGGTTTAATTCGGGTTCAGTGGTCTATACGTTTACTTAGGGTATGTACAGTCCCAAATCAATTCTTTTCGGTTCCTTCTTTCTTATTAAAAATCTCATATAACGGTGCACAAATGCATCTAGGCCCTCTAGCCATATACCATTTCACTTTGGTAATAATCAATCACCGTTTCACTACTTTGGTTCTCGGATCAATTCAATTTACCGATTGGTTAAACCCTAATTTGGTCAAAACCTCAAATTAACCGTTAAACGTTCTAAAAATTCACGATCAGGAGGCAACCCTACCGATTACAAGTCTAATTGGTCGGGTTAAACAAATCAAATCACGATTATGCCAACTTTCAATTTTGGCACGAAACCCTAGAAATCAGATTTCACAAATCGGAAGAAATCGGGAAAAAGATTGACAAATAAACAAGCAATGAGTGTAGAGGAACTAGTCCTCGAGCAATTCGAACACAAATCTCGAGTTTAAAACGAAAATATGAGAAATCGAGAAATCTGAGTTTTTCGAGAGAAATAAAAAGAGAAAGAAATACCAAATAGGAGAGTTAGGAGAGATCCACGGGCGTTTACTCGGTTCTGGTTTCGATTTCTCGCAACAATCAGGGGTTTGAGAGGAACGGGAAACTCTCTCGCTCTTTTTCTTCTCTCTTGGCAGAAATTTCACTTAAAATGGTAAAGGAATGAAGTGGGAGAGAGAGAGAGAGCAGGAATTATGCAAATAAGCCCTTGGAATCACCCAGTGCGGATCACTCACCCGCACTGGATCTGAGTGCGGACGCACTCGGCAGTTTGTAGGTCCTTCCAGCACTTTCCAGTGCAAAAATCGGTGTCGGTGCGGGTCCTCCACCCGCAGTGCGGGTCACTTCACCCGCACTCAGCACTTAGTCAGTTTTCAGTATGAATTTTAACACAGAAATCACCCGCAGTGCGGCTGGCTTCACCCGCAGTGCGGGTCACTTCACCCGCAGTGAGAACTTAGTAGATTTTTGACAGAATTTCAGAAAAAGTCCGAGCCCAGTGCGGACGCACTGACCCGCAGTGCGGGTGGCCTCACCCGCAGTGCGGGTGGCCTCACCCGCACTCAGTACTTAGCCAATTTCAGTTCAACACAGAAAATCATGAGTGCGGCCGCACCCACCCGCAGTGCGGGTGGCCTCACCCGCACTCACAGAAATTTCAAAGGCAATTTAAGGAAAACAGAAGTCAGTGCGGGTCAGTCACCCGCAGTCACCTACCAGTGCGGACGCAGTGAGCCTGTAAAGTCTCAAATTCTCGAAATTTCGACGCGGTTTCGATTCACACTTAACTTACTTAATTAGAGGAACCTAAATTAAGGTTTTAACTTTCATTTTGTTAGCACAATTAACTTGATTCTTGCTTTTAATTCATTTGAATTTAATTGTAAAAATTTCGTAACGTAACATTTCTCCCCCCCTTAGAATAAAGTTCAGTCCTCTGAACTAAATTGCGTACCTGAGTCGTTGAATAGTTCCGGATACTTCTGACGTATGCTTTCCTCATGTTCCCACGTCGCTTCCTTAGTCGAATGGCGTCCCCATTTGACCAGGACAAGCTTAATCGTCTTGCTCCGAAGTTGCTGTTCTTTACGGTCCAATATCTGCATTGGCTTCTCTTGATAGGACAAGTCATCTTGGACATGCAAGTCGGAGTGATTGATGCAATGAGATGGATCTCGTATGTATCGGCGCAATTGTGACACATGAAACACCGGATGAACCCGGTCCAATGCTGGTGGCAATGCAAGCTCATATGCCACCGGTCCCATTCGCCTCAAAATCTGAAACGGTCCAATGTATCTAGGACTCAACTTGCCGGATACGCCAAATCTGTGTACACCCCTGACGGGTGAAACTCGAAGCCACACGTGATCCCCTTCTTGAAACTCCAACAGTCTTCTGTGCACATCTGCATATTTCTTTTGTCGCTCTTGGGCCGACTTAAGCCGACTCAAAACGACTTTCGTCTTTTCGGCAATCTCTTCTAACATCTGAGGGCCGGTAGGTGAATATGTACCTGCGGGTCCCCACCACAACGGTGTGCGACACTGTTGACCTGTAAGTGCTTCTTGTGGTGACATTCCGATACTCGAATGGTAGCTATTGTTGTACGCAAACTCTACCAAGTACAAATGGTTGATCCAAGATTCTCGGAAACTTAAAGCACAGGATCGAAGCATGTCTTCCAATGTTTGTATTGTCCGCTCAGATTGACCATCGGTTTGCGGATGATGGGCTGTACTGAATCTTAATTTCGTGCCCATGGCTTCTTGAAAGCTTTCCCAAAAGTGAGATGTAAATCGAGGGTCTCGGTCGGAGACAATGTGTCTCGAACATCCGTGGTATTTAAACTGGTATTGCAAGAACAGATCGGCTAGCTCTTTTCCGGATGTCTCGATCCGGAGTGGAATGAAGTGTGCAATCTTCGTCAGCCGATCCACAATCACCCATATGGCATCATATCGTCCAACGGTCCTCGGAAATCCTGTCACGAAGTCCATAGTGATCGACTCAAATTTCCGCATGGGTATCTCCAGAGGTCTTAGCAGTCCCGCCCTCTTTCGTCTATCCGCTTTGACTTGCTGACAGATCTGACATTTCTCAACATAGCCTTGCACGTTCCTTTTCATCTTTGGCCACCAGAAGTGTCGCTTCAGATCCTGATACATCTTGACTTCACCAGGGTGAATGGTATACCCCGAGTCGTGTGCCTCTGACAGAATCAGATTCTTCAGTTCTGAGTCATTCAGAACGCATATGCGGTCATGAAACCACAGAATACCATCTTTGTGGAGTTGGAATGGCGAGTCTGCATTTGACTCGAAATGTTGTCGAAACTGCTGGCACTTTGGGTCCTCTTGTTGTGCTTCTCGAATCCGCTCGTGTAACTCTGGTCGAACCTCGACCGCGGCCAAGATAATCGAGGCAACTGTAGCTGTACCTGCACTATTACTATCTCCAATCAATCGAGATGAGGTTTCCAATGCAAACTCACGGGATGCACCTACGTGCAGATTCATTCTTCTCATTTCCTCGAGAAGATGTGTCTCGCTGGTGATAATCGATGCCAGATTGATCTGACTCTTCCTGCTCAGCGCATCAGCTACTACATTTGCCTTTCCTGCATGATACTGAATATCCAGATCATAGTCCTTCATCAGCTCCAACCATCTCCTCTGCCTCAAATTCAACTCCCGTTGAGTGAAAATATACTTCAAGCTTTGGTGATCCGTGAAAATATGACACCTCACTCCATACAGGTAATGTCGCCAAATCTTTAAGGCGAAGATTACTGCAGCCAGCTCCAAATCATGGGTCGGGTAATTCTGTTCGTGCGATCGCAACTGCCGAGAGGCATACGCTATAACATGGTCCTTCTGCATCAACACACATCCCAAACCAGATCCGGATGCATCAGTGTAGACCGTATACTCCTCGTCAGTAATAGGCATGGCAAGAACCGGTGCAGATACTAACCGATTCTTCAACGCCTCAAAGCTTTGATCTTGAGTGGCACCCCACTCGAACTTCACACCTTTGTGTAACAACTTCGTAAGGGGCGCAGCCAACTGCGAAAATCCAAGTACGAACCTTCTATAATATCCGGCTAGCCCCAGAAAACTGCGAATCTCCGTAACTGTTTCTGGTCTCTTCCAATCCGTCACTGCCCGAATCTTTTCTGCATCTACTGTCAACCCTTCACCTGATATCACGTGACCAAGGAATGCCACTTTCTCAAACCAGAACTCACACTTCGAAAACTTTGCGAATAATTGATGATCTCTCAATCTCTGCAACACCATCCGCAGATGTACCTCATGCTCTTCACGTGACCTTGAATACACCAGGATGTCATCGATGAACACCACCACAGTCGAATCCAACAGGTCATGAAACACTCGCTGCATCATATCCATGAATGCAGCCGGAGCGTTCGTTAGCCCGAACGGCATCACCAGATATTCGTAATGCCCATAGCGCGTTCGGAAGGCTGTCTTTTCCACATCGGTCGGACGTATTCTTAGCTGGTGGTACCCTGTTCTCAAATCTATCTTAGAGTAGATCGAAGATCCTTGCAGCTGATCAAACAAGTCATCGATTCGGGGTAACGGGTATCTATTCTTGACGGTCACCTTGTTCAATTCACGGTAGTCAATGCATAACCGCAAGGTACCATCTTTCTTCTTCACAAACAACACCGGAGCACCCCATGGAGATGTGCTCGGTCTAATAAACCCGCTTTCCAGCATCTCTTCTAATTGGGCCTTGAGTTCCTTCAATTCTGCAGGAGCCATACGATATGGACTCTTTGAAATTGGTGTCGTACCCGGTACCACTTCTATACCAAACTCCACTTCTCGTTCTGGTGGTAATCCGACAATTTCCTCCGGAAACACATCCACGAACTCCGACACCACTGGAATCGTATTCATCTCAGGAACTTCCGTATTAGTGTACACTATTGCTGCCAAATATGCAGTGCATCCTGAATCGATCAGATGCTTAACTTCCACAGCCGAAATGCATGGTAGTACCCCTCCAACTTTTCTACAGTTCATCATGCACGACATACTACCTTTTGCGGTTACAAAACAAATTCTCCGGTGCGGACAGTCGATCGTTGCGGCATGCCTCGTTAACCAATCCATCCCCAATAGAACGTCGTACCCCGTGATCTCCATAACCAACAGGTCTATCTCGAGATCCCTCCCATCAACTCTGACTTTTCGGTTTCGGCATATGGTTATTTTTCGGTCAGTCGAACCGAAAGGGGTTTGGACACTCAGGACTTGGTTATTGGTTTCAGTTGACCAGTTACACTTTTCTACCCAAGCCTTCGATACAATGGAATGGCTACACCCGGTATCTATCAAACAATAGGCACTCTCATCCGAGATAGAAAGTATACCTGTCATCACATCAGCTCGAGAATCAGACGGTTGTGAGCCTTCACCTCCCTCCAGAGTCCTCGTTGCGTCATGTGCAACCTCTGCTATACCGAGTGCGTGGGCAGCCACTCGACCTCCAATCCTGCCTCCGCCGGTTTGGGAAGTGCCTCGACCACGGAATGGTGGTCTACCAGATCCACGTCCCATGGGCCCTGTGCCACCGCTGTCTCTCTGGAACCTTAGTGCCGCATTCGGGCACTCTCTTGCCCAATGCTCCATGCTGCCGCAGGTGTAACACGCTTGGTTGCGGCGTCTGCAGTCGATCTCAGAGTGTGCCTGGTTGCACGAATGGCACCACACTGAAACAAAACCCGGCCGGAATACTGGTGTCGCTATCTGCCTCGGAGGGGGTCTAGGTGCCATGAACTGTCTCGGGGGTGGTATAGCTGTCGGCGGTCCTCCCCTTGGCCTAAACTGCCGGTTCTGATCCTCCCTTTGTTTTACATTTCTCTCCGCAATCTGCAACCTTTTCCTCTTGCTGTGCAACTCTACTTGCTCAGCATGTTCCATTATGGCCTGCAGCTCCGTAGCCATAGGGGTATCAACAATCATAGATATCTCCCCATCCAGTCCATCCAGGTACTGCCTATGGTATCTCACCACATCGATCTGCACATCAGTCGCATACCTGGATAGAGCGAGAAACTCATTGTTGTAATCCGCCACCGCTCGCCCACCTTGTTTCAGATCCAGAAATTTCCTCCGCAACGCCTTTCGCTGCAAGTTACTCAGAAACCGTCGAGTGAACTGCAATTCGAACCACTCCCACGGAATCTTGGCCTCCTCCCCGACATAACTACGTCGGGCCCCATCCCACCAAAACCTCGCACCACTCTCCAGCTGCTGCTCTGCCAGCTCCACCATGTCTTGTTCTGGTGCTCGACACAGAACCAACTTGGCACTCATACTTGCGAGCCACTCTTCCGCAGCGGCATACTCGCCGGTGCCGTCGAAACGAGGCGGATGAAGGCGCATGAAGGAGTCATATAGCCTCCTAAACTCTTCAGGAGCACCTCTGGGAGCCTCCGGTGCCACCTCACGTCTTTCTGCTTGGCGGCCTCTCTCATATGCTGCAATCAGCCTATCGTCTAGATCTCGGTCCCGGTTCTGCGCACCTCCAGGTCCAAGATCAACTCTTTGGACCTCAGGCCCTGCAGATCCGGCCTCGCTCGCATGACCGATCGTCTCGTTCAGTGGATCCTGAATGGGATCACGATTCCTGATTCTAGGTCGTCCCCTACTGCGACGTCCTTCCATAACTTAAATAAGAAGAAACAATTTATTAAGTTTGCATACACTTATCTCATATAACAAACCAGTCGTTAGTCGTAACGACCCCAAGTATAACGTACCCCACTCACGTATCCTATCAGTCTGGTTAGGGTCTAAACCTTGAGCTCTGATACCACCGAAGAGAACTGTCACACCCCGCGGTCACGGGACGCGGCAGTCTCCCGCCGTAAGCATACAACGCCGTGTATGCTTACAAGGCTATTCAATTTATACTTAACAATTCAAATCATAATAATATAAACCAAGTTTATATATACACAAATCAGAGTACACAGTCTGGTCAGAATTTCATACAACAAAAAGTATCTCATCCGGATACCAACCACGAGGCCTACCCTACTACTATACAACAAAATGTACTAAGGTCATGAGATGGTAAGCTACTATGGCCTACTACTCGCGTGCCTCTCCAGGATCAGTCGCACCAGTACCTGTAAATTAATCGGGAGGGTGGGGGTGAGAATAAATTCCCAGTGCGAATTTGCCACATACGAATTATTGGACTTGAAATCAAACTCTATATTCAACAATGAAACCCAAACAATAACAATGCAAACCGATATATACGAAAACATAAATAACATAATGCCACTACTCGACAACAGTTAATCAACCTGAAACACAGTTTACGGAGTTTTCAATATGGATTTCAAAACACAACATATATTTTGGCTTAACTCGATTCCTAACTCAGTTCGTTAGGGCTGGTAGCAATTACAGATGTTCTTTCGAGCTGAACCGTTATCAAACCCACATCTGTAGGGTTACAAGCGCCTACAGATGGCCAACCAAGCTGGACCCTTTATCAGACACCCATCTGCAATTGCTGTTTGGCTTAACCATTTTCTAAGATCCAGTTACAAGTCACCAATACAGGTCAACTTGACAAATGCAATCACACGGAATCAAAGTTACATATACAGGTCCACTTTGCTAAATCTCAAGCAAATATATCAAAACCACACATACAGGTCAGCCTCGCACAATTCATTACACATGGTCAACGGATAGGTCACCGTCACCTTATCCAGCCACCTTAACAGGTCGGTCTGGCAAATCCATAACAGGTCAAACGCATAAGTCAGCAGCGTCACCCTATCCAGCCACCTAAACAGGTCGGTCTGGCAAATTCTAACAGGTCAAACGCATAAGTCAGCAGCGTCACCCTATCCAGCCACCTAAACAGGTCGGCCTGGCAAATTCATAAACACCGGTCAACGGATAGGTCACCGTTACCTTAACCAGCCACCTAAACAGGTCGGCCTGGCAGATTCATTCACAACAAGCACAATTAATAGAACTAAACAAATAATAACCATACCAACATGCCAATCAACCTTAACTAAAACAATTCAATCATTCTCATTTGTGCAAGAATCAATATGCAGTATGAATTCCAAAATATGCAACAATTAATCATTCAACATGACAAACGAATAAACAGTTTAATTCCTGAAAATAAAGTATCAAACAAGTCCAAGAATCCCGCACCTTAGTAAGACGAGCGTACCGCTTAGCTACGGATCGGGCGTCTCGAATTGCCTCGTTAAGTTTTGCTCGACCGAGCCTACACCTATATTATACGTATACTTGGTTTAATTCGGGTTCAGTGGTCTATACGTTTACTTAGGGTATGTACAGTCCCAAATCAATTCTTTTCGGTTCCTTCTTTCTTATTAAAAATCTCATATAACGGTGCACAAATGCATCTAGGCCCTCTAGCCATATACCATTTCACTTTGGTAATAATCAATCACCGTTTCACTACTTTGGTTCTCGGATCAATTCAATTTACCGATTGGTTAAACCCTAATTTGGTCAAAACCTCAAATTAACCGTTAAACGTTCTAAAAATTCACGATCAGGAGGCAACCCTACCGATTACAAGTCTAATTGGTCGGGTTAAACAAATCAAATCACGATTATGCCAACTTTCAATTTTGGCACGAAACCCTAGAAATCAGATTTCACAAATCGGAAGAAATCGGGAAAAAGATTGACAAATAAACAAGCAATGAGTGTAGAGGAACTAGTCCTCGAGCAATTCGAACACAAATCTCGAGTTTAAAACGAAAATATGAGAAATCGAGAAATCTGAGTTTTTCGAGAGAAATAAAAAGAGAAAGAAATACCAAATAGGAGAGTTAGGAGAGATCCACGGGCGTTTACTCGGTTCTGGTTTCGATTTCTCGCAACAATCAGGGGTTTGAGAGGAACGGGAAACTCTCTCGCTCTTTTTCTTCTCTCTTGGCAGAAATTTCACTTAAAATGGTAAAGGAATGAAGTGGGAGAGAGAGAGAGAGCATGAATTATGCAAATAAGCCCTTGGAATCACCCAGTGCGGATCACTCACCCGCACTGGATCTGAGTGCGGACGCACTCGGCAGTTTGTAGGTCCTTCCAGCACTTTCCAGTGCAAAAATCGGTGTCGGTGCGGGTCCTCCACCCGCAGTGCGGGTCACTTCACCCGCACTCAGCACTTAGTCAGTTTTCAGTATGAATTTTAACACAGAAATCACCCGCAGTGCGGCTGGCTTCACCCGCAGTGCGGGTCACTTCACCCGCAGTGAGAACTTAGTAGATTTTTGACAGAATTTCAGAAAAAGTCCGAGCCCAGTGCGGACGCACTGACCCGCAGTGCGGGTGGCCTCACCCGCAGTGCGGGTGGCCTCACCCGCACTCAGTACTTAGCCAATTTCAGTTCAACACAGAAAATCATGAGTGCGGCCGCACCCACCCGCAGTGCGGGTGGCCTCACCCGCACTCACAGAAATTTCATAGGCAATTTAAGGAAAACAGAAGTCAGTGCGGGTCAGTCACCCGCAGTCACCTACCAGTGCGGACGCAGTGAGCCTGTAAAGTCTCAAATTCTCGAAATTTCGACGCGGTTTCGATTCACACTTAACTTACTTAATTAGAGGAACCTAAATTAAGGTTTTAACTTTCATTTTGTTAGCACAATTAACTTGATTCTTGCTTTTAATTCATTTGAATTTAATTGTAAAAATTTCGTAACGTAACAGGTAGTGTCTCCAAATGACAAGATATTAGAGCATTTACAACCCAAATTACAACACTCCAATTGAAGATGTTTGGAGCACTCGAGTAGTGACTCCATAACAAGATAATGGGTTATTTACAACACAAATACCACACTCCAATTGAAGGTGTTTGGACCACTCTAGTAGAATCTCTAGATGACAAGATAATAGGGGATTTGCAACCCTAATACAACACTCCAGTTGAAGGTGTTTGGAGCACTTTCGTAGTGTCTCCAGATGACAATATAATAGGGCATGTACAATGCAATTACAATACTCAAATTGTAGGTGTTTTGAAGCACTCTAGTAGTGACTCTATATAACAAGATAACAGGGTATTTACAACCCTAATAAAACACTCCAATTGTAGGTGTTTGCAGCACTCAAAAATGTGTCTCCAGATGGCAAGATAATAGGTCATTCACGACACTAATACAACACTACAACTAAACGGGTTTGGAGCACTCTAGTAATGTCTCAATATCACAAGATAATTGGGCACTACAATTAGTGTCTCCAGATAACAAGATAATAAGGCATTTGCAACCCTAATATTACACTTGAATTTAGGTGTTTGGAGCACTCTAGTGGTGTGTACATATGGCAATATATTAGGGCATTTACAATCGTAATACAACTCTCCAATTGAAGGTGTTTGGAGCACTCTTGTAGTGACTCTATATAGCAAGATAATAGGGCATTTAGAACCCTAATACAACACTCTAATTTAATGTGTTTGGAGCACTCTAGTAATGTCTCCATTTAAAAAGATAATAGGACATTTACAACCCTAATACGACACTCCAATTGAAGGTGTTTGGAACACTCTAGTAGTGTCTCCAGATGGCAAGATAATATGACATTTACAACTCTAAGACAACACTCCAATTGAAGGTGGTTGGAGCACTCTAGTAGTGACTCTATATAGCAAGATAATTGGGCATTTGCAACCCTAATACAACACTTCAATTGAAGGTGGTTGGAGCACTTTAGTTGTGACTTTATATAGCAAGATAATAGAGCATTTACAACCGTAATATAACACTTGTATTGAAGATATTTGGTGCACTCTAGTAGTGACTCTATATAACAATATAGTAGGGCATTTACAACCCTAATAAAACACTCGAATTGATGGTGTTTGGAGCACTCTAGTAGTATCTCTATATAGCAAGATAATAAGGCATTTACAGCCCTATTACAACACTCCAATTGAAGGTGTTTTGACCAGTCTCGTAGTTGCGTTATATACCAAGATAAGGTGACATTTACAACCCGAATACGACACTCCAATTGAAGGTGTTTCGAGCACTCTAGTATTATCTCTAGATGACAGGATAATAGAAAATTTAAAACCCTAAAACAACACTCCAATTGAAGGTGTTTGGAGCACTCAAGTAGTGTCTCCAGATGGCAATATAATTGGCCATTGACAACCCTAATATAACACTCCAATAGAAGGTGTTTGGAAACTCTAGAAATGTGTTCATTTGACAAGATAATAGGGCTGGTACTACCCTAGGAAGACACTCTAATTGAAGGTGTTTGAAGCACTCCAGTATTGCGAATCTAAATAGCAAGATAATAGGGCATTTACTACCCTAATACAACACTTCAATTGAAGGTGTTTGAGGCACTCTAGTAGTAACTCTATATAGCAAGATAATAGGGCATTTACAACCCTAATACGAAACTCCAATTAAAGGTGATTCAAGCACTCTAGTAGTGTCTCTACATGGCAAGATAATTGGGCATTTACAGCCCTAATACAACACTCCAATTGAAGGTGTTCGGAGCACACTAGTAGTGTCTCCAGATGGCTAGATAATAGAGCATTTACAAGTCTAATACAACACTCCAATGGAAGGTGTTTGGAGCACTATACTAGTGTCATATGGCAAGATAATAGGGGATTTGCAACCCTAATACAACACTCCAATTGAAGGTGTTTGGAGCACTTTCGTAGTGTCTTCAGATGACAATATAATATGACATTTACAACTCTAAGACAACACTCGAATTGAAGGTGTTTCGAGCACCCTAGTTGTGACTCTATATAGCAATATAATTGGATATTTGCAACCCCAATACAACACTACAATTGAAGATGTTCGGAGCACACCATTAGTGTCTCCAGATGACAAGATAATAGTGTATTTCCTACTCTAATACAACACTCCAATTGTAGGTGTTTGGAGCACTCTAATAGTGACTCTATATAATATGATAGTAGGGCATTTACAACCCGAATACCACACTCCAATAGAAGGTATTTGGAGCATTCTAGTAATGTCTCAATATCACAAGATAATAGGGCCTTTACAACCTTAATACGACAACCCAATTGAATGTGTTTGGAGCACTTGAGTAGTGTTTCCGGATGGCAAGTTAATAGGGCATTTACAACCCTAATATCACACTCCAATTGAAGGTGTTTGGAGCACTCAGTAGTAATGCCTCGAGATGGAAAGATAATACGTCATTTACAACCCTAAAAAAACACTTCAATTGAAGGTGTTTGGATTACTCAAGTAGTGTCTCCAGATGGCAAGTTAATTTGGCATTTTGCAACCATAATACAACACTGCAATTGAAAGTGTTTAGAGCACTCTCGTACTTACTATATATAGCAAGATAAATGGGCACTTGCAACAGTAATACAACATTCCAATTTAAGGTATTTTGAGCACTCTAGTAGTGACTCCAAATAGCAAGATAATAGGGCATTTACTATCCTAATACAACACTCCAACCAAAGGTGTTTGGAACACTCTAGTAGTGACTCTATATAGCAAGATAATTGGGCATTTGCAACCCTAATACAACACTCAAATTGTAGGTGGTTGGAGCACTCTAGTTGTGACTCTATATAACAAGATAATAGAGCATTTACAACCCTAATACAACACTCCAATTAAAGGTATTTAGAGCACTCTAGTTGTGTCTACATATGGCAAGATAATAGAGCATTTACAACCTGAATACAACACTCCATTCAAGGTGTTTGGAGCACTCTAGTAGTGTCTCCAGATGACAAGTTAATAGGGCATTTACAACCCTATTACCGCACTCCAATTAAAGGTGTTTGGAGCACTCTAGTAGTGACTCTATATAGAAAGATAATTGGGCATTTGCAACCCTAATACAACACTCCAATTGAAGGTGGTTGGAGCACTCTAGTTGTGACTCTATATAGCAAGATAATAAAGCATTTACAACCCTACAACAACACTCCAATTGAAGGTATTTAGAGCACTCTAGTTGTGTTTACAGATGGCAAGATAATAGGGCATTTACAACCCGAATACAACACTTCATTCAAGGTGTTTGGAGCACTCTAGTAGTGTCTCCATATGACAAGATAATAGGGCATTTACAACCCTATTACCACACTCCAATTGAAGCTGTTTGGAGCACTCTAGTAGTGACTCCATATAATAAGATAATAGGGCATTTACAACCCGAATACCACACTCCAATTGAAGGTGTTTGGAGCACACTAGTTGTGTCTCTATATAGTGAGATAATTGAGCTTTACAACTCCAATACACCACTCTAATTGAAGGTGTTTGGAGCACACTAGTAATGCCTCGAGATGGCAAGATAATAATGCATTTACAACCGTAAAACAACACTCCAATTGACGGTGTTTGGATTAATCTAGTGTCTCCAGATGGAAAGATAATTTGGCATTTACAACCCTAATACAACACTCCAATTGAAGGTGTTTAGAGCACTCTCGTACTGGCTATATATAGCAAGATAATAGGGCATTTACAACCCTAATACAACACTCCAATTGAAGGTGTTTGGAGCACTCTAGTAGTGTCTCTACATGGCAAGATAATTGGGTATTTACAACCCTTATACAACACTCCAATTGAAGGTGTTTGGGGCACTCAAGTAGTGTCTCCAGATGGCAAGATAATAGGGCATTTACGTCCATAATACAACACTCCAACGGATGGTGTTTGGAGCACTCTAGTAATGTCTCAATATCACAAGATAATTAGGCATTTACAACCTTAATACGACACTCCAATTAAAGATGTTTGGAGCACTCCAGTAGTGTCTCCAGATGGCAAGATAATAGGATATTTACAACCATAACACGACAGTCCAATTGAAGATGTTTGGAGCACTCAAGTAGTTTCTCCACATGGTAAGATAATAGGGTATTTTCAACTATAATACAACACCCAATTGAAGGTGTTTGGAGCACTCTAGTAGTGACTCTATATAACATGATAATAGGCCATTTACAACCCGAATACCACACTGCAATTTATGGTGTTTGGAGCATTCTAGAAGTGTCTCTACATTGCATAATTGGACATTTACAACCCTAATACCACACTCCAATTGAAGGTGATTGGAGCACTCTAGTAATGACTCTATTTAACAAGATTATCGGAGATTTACAACCCGAATACCACACTCCAATTGAAAGTGTTTCGAGCACTCTAGTAATGTCTCCAGATGGCAGGAAAATAGGGCATTTAAAACCCTAAAACAACACTCCAATTGAAGGTGTTTGGGGCACTCGAGTAGTGACCCCATATAACAAGATAATAGGGCATTTACAACCCAAATACCACACTCCAATTGAAGGTGTTTGGACCACTCTAGTAGAGTCTCCAGATGACAGGATAATAGAGCATTTAAAACCCTGATACAACACTCCAATTGAAGGTATTTGGAGCACTTTCGTAGTATCTCCAGATGACAATATAATAGAGTATTTACAACGCAATTACAATACCCGAATTGAAGGTGTTTGGAGCACTCTAGTAGTGACTCTATATAACAAGATAATAGGGCATTTACAACCCTAATACAACACTCCAATGGAAGGTGTTTGCAGTACTCAAATAGTGTCTTCAGATGGCAGGGCATTCACCACACTAATACAACACTACAACTGAATGGGTTTGGAGCACTCTACTAATGTCTCAATATCACAAGATAATAGGGCATTTACAACCCGAATACGAGACTCCGATTAAAGGTGTTTGGAGCACTCCAGTAGTGTCTCCAGACGGCAAGATAATACGGCATTTACAACTCTAATACAACACTCCCATTTAAGTAGTGTCTCCAGATGACAAGATAATAAGGCATTTGCAACCCTAATATTGCACTTGAATTTAGGTGTTTGGAGCACTCTAGTGGTGTGTCCAGATGGCAATATATTAGGGCATTTACAGCTCTAATACAACTCTCCAATTGAAGGTGTTTGGAGCACTCTAATAGTGACTCTATATAGGAAGATAATTGGGCATTTGCAGTCCTAATACGACTCTCCAATTGAAGGTGTTTGGAGCACTCTAGTAGTGACTCTATATAACATGATAATAGGGCATTTACAATCCGAATATCACACTGCAATTTAAGGTGTTTGTAGCACTCTAGAAGTGTCTACATTGCAAGATAATTGCGCATTTACAACCCTAATACCACACTCCAATTGAAGGTGTTTGGAGCACTCCAGTAATTCCTCGAGATGGCAAGATAATAAGGCATTTACAACTCCAATACACCACTCTAAATGAAGGTGTTTGGAGCACATTAGTAATGCCTCGAGATGGCAAGATAATAAGGCATTTACAACCCTAAAAGAACACTCCGATGGAAGGTGTTTGGATCACTCAAAATAGTGTCTCTAGATGGCAAGATAATTGGGCAAATTCAACCCTAATACTACACTCCAATTGAAGGTGTTTAGAGCACTCTCGTAGTGACTCTATATAACAAGATAATAGGTATTTACCACCCTAATACAATACATCAATAGAAGGTGTTTGGAGCACTCTAGTAGTGTCTCTAGATGATATGATAACAGGGCATTTATAGCCCTGTTACAACACCCCAATTGAAGGTGTTTCGAGTACTCTAGTAGTGACTTTAAATAACAAGATAATAATGCATTTATAACCCGAATACCACACTCCAATTGAAAGTGTTTCGAGCACTCTAGTAATGTCTCTAGATGGCACGATAATAGAGCATTTAAAACACTAAAACAACACTCAAATTGAAGGAGTTTGGGTCACTCAAGTAGTGTCTCCAGATGACAAGATAATAGAGCATTCACAATCCAATTACGACACTCCAATTGAAGATGTTTTGAGCACTCGAGTAGTGACTCCATATAACAAGATAATAGGGCATTTATAACCCAAATACCACACTCCAATTGCAGGTGTTTGGACCAATCTAATAGAGTCTCCAGATGACAAGATAATAGGGGATTTGCAACCCTAATGCAACACTCCAGTTGAAAGTGTTTGGTGCACTTTCGTAGTGTCTCCAGATAACAATATAATAGGGCATTTACAACGCAATTACAATACCTGAATTGAAAGTGTTTGGAGCACTCTAGTAGTGACTCTATATAACAAGATAATTGGGCATTTAAAACCCTAATACAACACTCCAATTGAAGGTGTTTGCAGCACTCAAATAGTGTCTTCAGATGGCAAGATAATAGGGCATTCACCACACTAATACAACACTACAACTTAACGGGTTTGGAGCACTCTAGTAATGTCTCAATATCACAAGATAATAGGGCATTTACAACCCGAATACGACACTCCAATTGAAGGTGTTCGGAGCACTTTAGTAGTTTCTCCAGATGGCAAGATAATAGGGCATTTACAACTCTAGGACAACACTCCAATTGAAGGTGATTGGAGCACTCTAATAGTGACTCTATATAGCAAGATAATTGGGCATTTGCAGCCCTAATACAACACTCCAATTGAAGGTGTTTGGAGCACTCCAGTAATGCCTCGAGATGGCAAGATAATGAGGCATTTACAACTCCAATACACCACTCTAAATGAAGGTGTTTGGAGCACACTAGTAATGCCTCGAGATGGCAAGATAATAAGGCATTTACAACCCTAAAAGAACACTCCGATGGAAGGTGTTTGGATCACTCAAAATAGTGTCTCTAGATGGCATGATAATTGGGCATTTTCAACCCTAATACAACACTACAATTGAAGGTGTTTAGAGCACTCTCGTAGTGACTCTATATAACAAGATAATAGGTATTTACCACCCTAATACAACACATCAATAGAAGGTGTTTGGAGCACTCTAGTAGTGTCTCTAGATGACATGATAACAGGGCATTTACAGCCCTGTTACAACACCCCAATTGAAGGTGTTTCGAGTACTCTAGTAGTGACTTTAAATAACTAGATGCATTTACAACCCGAATACCACACTTCAATTGAAAGTGTTTTGAGCACTCTAGTAATGTCTCAAGATGGCAGGATAATAGAGCATTTAAAATCGTAAAACAACACTCCAATTGAAGGATATTGGGGCACTCAAGTAGTGTCTCCAGATGACAAGATAATAGAGCATTCACAATCCAATTACGACACTCTAATTGAAGATGTTTGGAGCACTCGAGTAGTGACTCCATATAACAAGATAATAGGACATTTACAACCCAAATACCACACTCCAATTGAAGGTGTTTGGACCACTCTTATAGAGTCTCCAAATGACAAGATAATAGGGGATTTGCAACCCTAATACAACACTCCAGTTGAAGGTGTTTGGTGCACTTTCGTAGTGTCTCCATATGACAATATAATAGGGCATTTACAACGCAATTACAATACTCGAATTGAAGGTGTTTGGAGCATTCTAGTAATGACTCTATATAACAAGATAATTGGGCATTTACAACCCTAATACAAAACTCCAATTGAAGGTGTTTGCAGCACTTAAATAGTGTCTTCAGATGGCAAGATAATAGGGCATTCACCACACTAAGACAACACTACAACTTAACGGGTTTGGAGCACTCTAGTAGTGACTTTATATAACAAGATAAGATGGCATTTACAACCCGAATACGACACTCCAATTCAAGGTGTTCGGAGCACTCTAGTAGTGTCTCCAGATGGCAAGATACAACACTCCAATTGAAGGTGTTTGGAGCACTCTAATAGTGACTCTATATAGCAAGATAATTGAGCATTTGCAACCCTAATACAACACTCCAATTGGAGGTTTTTTGAGCACTCTTGTAGTGACTTTATATAAGAAGATAATATGGCATTTACAGTCCGAATACCACACTCCAATTCAAGGTGTTTCGCGCACTCTAGTAATATCTCTAGATGGCAGGATAATAGAGCATTGAAAACCCTAAAACAACACTCCAATTGAAGGTGTTTGGAGCACTCAAGTAGTGTCTCCAGATGGCAATATAATTGGCCATTTACAACCAGAATACAAAACTGCAATAGAAGGTGTTTGGGAACTCTAGAAATGTCTTCATTTGATAAGATAATAGGGCATGTACAACCCATAGAAGACACTCTAATTGAAGGTGTTTGGTGCACTCCATTATTGTGACTCTAAATAGCAATATAATAGGGCACTTGCAACAGTAATATAACATTTCAATTGAAGGTATTTGGAGCACTCTAGTAGTGACTGTAAATAGCAAGATAATAGGACATTTACTATCCTAATACAACACTCCAACCGAAGGTGTTTGGAGAACTCTAGTAGTGACTCTATATAGCAAGATAATATGACATTTACAACCCTAATACAACACTCCAATTGAATGTGCTTGCAGCACTCTAGTTGTGACTCTATATAGCAATATAATAGGGCATTTACAATCGTAATACCACACTTCAATTGAAGGTGTTTGAAGCACTCTAATAGTGTCTCTAGATGGCATGATAATTGGACATTTACAACCCTAATACAACACTCCAATTGAAGGTGTTTAAAGCACTCGAATAGTGTCTCCAGATAGAAGGACAATAGAGCATTTAAAACACTAAAACAACACTTCAATTGAAGGTGTTTGAAGCACTCTAATAGTGTCTCTAGATGGCAAGATAATTGGACATTTACAGCCCTAATACAGCACTCCAATTGATGGTGTTTAAAGCACTCGAATAGTGTCTCAAGATGGAAGGATAATAGAACATTTAAAACACTAAAACAACACTCTAATTGAAGGTGTTTGGAGCACTCTACTAGTGATGGCAAGAAAATTGGGCATTTACAACTCTAAGATAACACTCCAATTGAAGGTGTTTGGGGCACTCTAATAGTGACTCTATACAGCAAGATAATTGGGCATTTGCAGCCCTAATACAACACTCCAATTGAAGGTGTTTTGAGCACTCTAGTGGTGACTTTATATAACAAGATAATATGGCATTTACAACTCGAATACGACACTCCAATTGAAGGTGTTTGGAGCACTCTAGTAGTGTCTCCGGATGGCAAGATAATAGGGCATTTACAACTCTAAGACAACACTCCAATTGGAGGTTTTTTGAGCACTCTTGTAGTGACTTTATATAAGAAGATAATATGGCATTTACAGCCCGAATACCACACTCCAATTCAAGGTGTTTCGCGCACTCTAGTAATATCTCTAGATGGAAGGATAATAGAGCATTGAAAACCCTAAAACAACACTCCAATTGAAGGTGTTTGGAGCACTCAAGTAGTGTCTCCAGATGGCAATATAATTGGCCATTTACAACCTGAATACAAAACTGCAATAGAAGGTGTTTGGGAACTCTAGAAATGTCTTCATTTGATAAGATAATAGGGCTTGTACAACCCATAGAAGACACTCTAATTGAAGGTGTTTGGTGCACTCCATTATTGTGACTCTAAATAGCAATATAATAGGGCACTTGCAACAGTAATATAACATTTCAATTGAAGGTATTTGGAGCACTCTAGTAGTGACTGTAAATAGCAAGATAATAGGACATTTACTATCCTAATACAACACTCCAACCGAAGGTGTTTGGAGAACTCTAGTAGTGACTCTATATAGCAAGATAATATGACATTTACAACCCTAATACAACACTCCAATTGAATGTGCTTGCAGCACTCTAGTTGTGACTCTATATAGCAATATAATAGGGCATTTACAATCGTAATACAACACTTCAATTGAAGGTGTTTGAAGCACTCTAATAGTGTCTCTAGATGGCATGATAATTGGACATTTACAACCCTAATACAACACTCCAATTGAAGGTGTTTAAAGCACTCGAATAGTGTCTCCAGATGGAAGGATAATAGAGCATTTAAAACACTAAAACAACACTTCAATTGAAGGTGTTTGAAGCACTCTAATAGTGTCTCTAGATGGCAAAATAATTGGACATTTACAGCCCTAATACAGCACTCCAATTGATGGTGTTTAAAGCACTCGAATAGTGTCTCAAGATGGAAGGATAATAGAACATTTAAAACACTAAAACAACACTCTAATTGAAGGTGTTTGGAGCACTCTACTAGTCATGGCAAGAAAATAGGGCATTTACAACTCTAAGACAACACTCCAATTGAAGGTGTTTGGAGCACTCTAATAGGGACCCTATATAGCAAGATAATTGGGCATTTGCAGCCCTAATACAACACTCCAATTGAAGGAGTTTCGAGCACTCTAGTACTGACTTTATATAACAAGATAAATATGGCATTTACAACCCAAATACCACACTCCAATTGAAGGTGTTTCGAGCACTCTAGTAATATCTCTAGATGGCAGGATAATAGAGCATTGAAAACTGTAAAACAACACTCCAATTGATGGTGTTTGGAGCACTCAAGTAGTGTCTCCAGATGGCAATATAATTGGCCATTTACAACTGTAATACAACACTGCAATAGAAAGTGTTTAGGAACTCTAGAAATGTCTTCATTTGACAAGATAATAGGGCATGTACAACCCTTAGAAGACACTCTAATTGAAGGTGTTTGGAGCACTATAGTGTCTCTATATAACAAGATAATAGGACATTTACACCACTAATACAACACTCCAATTGAAGTTGTTTGGTGCACTCCAGTAATGTGACTCTAAATAGCAAGATAATAGGGTATTTACAACAGTAATACAACACTCCAATTAAAGGTATTTGGAGCACTCTAGTAGTGACTCTTAATAGCAAGATAATAGGGCATTTACTATCGTAATATAACACTCCAGTTGAGGGTGTTTGGAGCACTTTAGTAGTGTCTCCAGATGGCAAGATAGTAGGGCATTTACAACTCTCATGAGACACTCCAAATGAATGTGTTTGGAGCACTCAAGTAGTGTCTCCATATGGCACAATAATAGGGCATTTGTAACCCTAATACTACACTCCAATTGAAGGCATTTGGAGCACTCGAGTAGTGTCTCCATATGGCACGATAATAGGGCATTTGTAACCCTAACACTACACTCCAATTGAAGGCATTTGGAGCACTCAAGTACTGTCTCCATATGGCACGATAATAGGGCATTTTTAACCCTAACACTACACTTCAATTTAACGCATTTGGAGCACTCAAGTAGTGTCTCCATATGGCACGATAATAGTGCATTTGTAACCCTCATACTACACTCTAATTTAGGTGTTTGGAGGACTCTAGTAGTGTCTCCAGATGGTAATATAGTAGGAAATTTACAACCCTAATATAACAATCCAAATGAATGTGTTTGGAGAACTCTATTAATGTCTTCATATGACAATATAATAGGACATTTACAATCATAATACAACACTCCAATTGAAGATGTTTGGGGCACTCTAGTAGTGTCTCCAGATGGCAAGATAATAGGGCATTTCCAACTCTCATAAAAAACTCCAAATGAATGTGTTTGGAGCACTCTAGTTGTGACTGTATATAACAAGATAATACGGCATTTAGTACCGGAATACCACACTGCAATTGGGCATTTACAACCCTAAGACAACACTCCAATTGAAAGTGTTTAGGGTTCTCGAGTAGAGTCTCCAGATGGCAAGATAATAGGGCATTTACATCCATAATGCAATGACTCTATATAGCAAGATAATAGGGCATTTACAACCCTAATGCAACACTCGAATTGAATGTGTTTGGAGCACTCTAGTTGTGTCTCCAGATGGCAAGATAATAGGGCATTTACAACTCTATGACAACACTCGAATTGAAGGTGTTTGGAGCACTCTAATAGCGACTCTATATAGCAAGATAATTGCCCCATTTGTAGCCCTAATTCAACACTACAATTGAAGGTGTTTTGAGCACTCTAGTAGTTACTTTATATAACAAGATAATATGGCATTTACAGCCCGAATACCACACTCCAATTTAAGGTGTTTCGAGCACTCTAGTAATATCTCTAGCCCGAATACCACACTCCAATTGAAGGTGTTTCGAGCATTGAAAATTATAAAACAACACTCCAATTGAAGGTGTTTGGAGCACTCAAGTAGTGTCTCCAGATGGCAATATAATTGGCCATTTACAACCCTAATACAACACTTCAATTGAAGGTGTTTGAAGCACTCTAATAGTGTCTCTAGATGGCAAGATAATTGGACATTTACAACCCTAATACAACACTCCAATTGAAGGTGTTTAGAGCACTCGAATAGTGTCTCCAGATGGAAGGATAATAGAGCATTTAAAACACTAAAACAACAGTTCAATTGAAGGTGTTTGAAGCACTCTAATAGTGTCTCTAGATGGCAAGATAATTGGACATTTACAACCCTAATACAACACTCCAATTGGTGGTGTTTAAAGCACACGAATAGTGTCTCAAGATGGAAGGATAATAGAGCATTTAAAACACTAAAACAACACTCCAATTGAAGGTGTTTGGAGCACTCTACTAGTGTCTCCAGATGGCAAGAAAATAGGGCATTTACAACTCTAAGACAACACTCCAATTGAAGGTGTTTGGAGCACTCTAATAGGGACCCTATATAGCAAGATAATTGGGCATTTGCAGCCCTAATACAACACTCCAATTGAAGGAGTTTCGAGCACTCTAGTACTGACTTTATATAACAAGATAAATATGGCATTTATAACCCAAATACCACACTCCAATTGAAGGTGTTTCGAGCACTCTAGTAATATCTCTAGATGGCAGGATAATAGAGCATTGAAAACTGTAAAACAACACTCCAATTGATGGTGTTTGGAGCACTCAAGTAGTGTCTCCAGATGGCAATATAATTGGCCATTTACAACTTTAATACAACACTGCAAAAGAAGGTGTTTAGGAACTCTAGAAATGTCTTCATTTGACAAGATAATAGGGCATGTACAACCCTTAGAAGACACTCTAATTGAAGGTGTTTGGAGCACTATAGTGTCTCTATATAACAAGATAATAGGACATTTACACCACTAATACAACACTCCAATTGAAGTTGTTTGGTGCACTCCAGTATTGTGACTCTAAATAGCAAGATAATGAGTTATTTACAACAGTAATACAACACTCCAATTGAAGGTATTTGGAGCACTCTAGTAGTGACTCTTAATAGCAAGATAATAGGGCATTTACTATCCTAATATAACACTCCAGTTGAGGGTGTTTGGAGCACTTTAGTAGTGTCTCCAGATGGCAAGATAGTAGGGCATTTACAACTCTCATGAGACACTCCAAATGAATGTGTTTGGAGCACTCAAGTAGTGTCTCCATATGGCACAATAATAGGGCATTTGTAACCCTAATACTACACTCCAATTGAAGGTGGTTGGAGCACTTTAGTTGTTACTTTATATAGCAAGATAATAGAGCATTTACAACCGTAATACAACACTCGTACTGAAGATATTTGGAGCATTCTAGTATTGACTCTATATAACAATATAATAGGGCATCTACAACCCTAATAAAACACTCCAATTGATGGTGTTGGGAGCACTTTCGTAGTATCTCTATATAGCAAGATAATAGGGCATTTACAGCCTTATTACAACACTCCAATTGAAGGTGTTTTGAGCACTCTAGTAGTGACTTTATATAACAAGATAATATGGCATTTACAACCCGAATACCACACTCCAATTGAAGGTGTTTCGACCACTCTAGTAATATTTCTAGATGGCAGGATAATAGAGCATTTAAAACCCTGAAACAACACTCCAATTGAAGGTATTGGGAGCACTTAAGTTGTGTCTCCAGATGGCAATATAATTCGCCATTTACAACCCTAATACAACACTGCAATAGAAGGTGTTTGCGAACTCTAGAAATATCTTCATTTGACAAGACAATAGGGCATGTACAACCCTTAGAAGACACTCTAATCGAAGGTGTTTGGAGCACTATAGTGTCTCTAGATGGCAAGATAATAGGGCATTTACACCACTAATACAACACTCCAATTGAAGTTGTTTGGTGCACTCCACTATTGTGACTCTAAATGGCAAGATAATATGGCATTTGCAACAGTAATACAACACTCCAATTGAAGGTATTTGGAGCACTCTAGTAGTGACTCTAAATAGCAAGATAATAGGGCATTTACTATCCTAATACAACACTCCAACCGATTGTGTTTGGAGCACTCTAGTAGTGACTCTATATAGCAAGATAATATGGTATTTACAATCTTAATACAACACTTCAATTGAAGGTGTTTGGAGCACTCTAATAGTGTCTCTGGATGGCAAGATAATTGGACATATACAATCCTAATACAACACTCCAATTGAAGGTGTTTAGAGCACTCGAATAGTGTCTCCAGATGGAAGGATAATAGAGCATTTAAATCACTAAAACAACACTCCAATTGAAGGTGTTTGGAGCACTCTCCAATTGAAGGTGTTTGGAGCACTCTACTATTGTCTCCAAATGACAAGATAATAGGGGATTTGCAACCCTAATACAACACTCCAGTTGAGTGTGTTTTGGAGCACCTTCGTAGTGTCTTCAGATAACAATATAATAGAGCATTTGCAACCCTATTACAGTGCTCCAATTGAAGGTGTTTGGTGCACTCTATTAGTGACTCTATATACAAGAGAATAAGGCATTTACAACCCGAATACCACAGTCCAATAGAAGGTGTTTGGAGCACTCTAGTAGTGTGTCCAGATGGCAATATAATAGGGCATTTATAACACTAATACAACTCTCCAATTGAAGGTGTTTGGTGCGCTCTTCTAGTGACGCTATATAACAAGTTAATAGGGCATTTGCAACCCTAATACAACACTCGAATTGAAATGTTTGTAGCACTCTAGTAGTGTCTCTACATGGCAAGATAATTGAGTATTTACAACCCTAATACAACACTCCAATTGAAGGTGTTTGGATTACTCTAATAGTGTCTCCAGATGGCGAGATAAAAGAGCATTTACAACTCTAATACAACACTCCAATTGAAGGTGTTTGGATCACTCTAGTAGTGTCTCTACATGGCAAGATAATTGAGCATTTACAACCCTAATAACTCCAATTAAAGGTGTTTGGAGCACTCTAGTAGTGTCTCCAGATGGCTAGATAATTGAGCATTAACAACTCTAATACAACACTCTAATTGAAGGTGTTTGGAGCACTCTACTGGTGTCTCCAGATGGCAAGATAATAGGCGATTTACAACCCTAATACAACACTCCATCTGAAGGTGTTTGGAGTACTCTAGTAATGTCTCAATATCACAAGTTAATAGGGTATTTACAACCCGAATATGACACTCCAATTAAATGTGCTTGGAGCACTCTAGTAGTGTCTCCAGATGGCAAGATAATAATAGGGCATTTACAACTCTAATACAACACTCCAATTGAAGGTGTTCGGAGCACTCAAGTAGTGTCTCCAGATGACAATATAATAGGGCATTTACAACCCTATTACAATACTCCAGTTGAAGGTGTTTGGAGCATTCCAGTAGTGACTCTATATATATGGCTTTTACAACTCGAATACCACACTCGAATTGAAGGTATTTGGAGCACTCTAGTAGTGTCTCTACATGGCAAGATAATTAGGCATTTACAACCCTAATACAACACTCCAATTGAAGGTGTTTGGAGTAGATGACAAGATAATAGGGCATTTACAACCCTAATACAACACTCCAACTGAAGGTGTTTGGAGTACTCTAGTAATGTCTCAGTATCACAAGATAATAGGGCATTTACAACTGGAATATAACACTCCAATTAAAGGTGTTTGGAGCACTCTAGTAGTGTTACAAGATGGCAAGATAATGTGACATTTACAAATCTAATACAACACTCCAATTAAAAGTGTTTGGAACACTCTAGTAGTGTCTCCAGATGGCAAGATAATAGGGCATTTACTTTATACTCAACTTTTCAATTGCCTTCTGCATAGCAACCAGCTTGGCAGTTAGAGCAGTGATCTGATCAACTTCAAATCGGTCGCCACCTCCAGCTCGAGTGTTATCGCGGCCAGACCACTGTTGGTTCTGAACCATGTTATCGATCTAATTCATCGCTTCGTGTGGTTCCCTTAACATCAGTGCTCCTCCTGCAACAGCATCAATAGATGTTCAAGTGCTTTCAGTTAAACCATCATAGAAAGTTTGGATCAACAACCAGTCAGGAATACCATGGTGTGGACAAGAATATTATAACTCCCTAAACCTTTCCCAATCTTCGTTCAGGGGTTCATCAGACCTTTGCCTAAAACTGGTCAGTTGGGTTCTTACATTGGCAGTTCTTTTCTGAGGGAAAAACCTAGTAAGAAAAGAATTAGTCAATTCCCTCCAGTTGGTAATGGAATCCCTTGGTAATGACCCTAACCATTTCTTGGCCTTGTTCCTAAGAGTAAAAGGAAATAATGCAAGTCTAGTGTAATCCACTGTTACCCCAATGGTCTTTATGGTGGTGCAGTATTCAAGAAAGGTTTGGAGATGCGCATGTGGATCCTCATGATCCAAGCCGTGGAAGGTATTTTGCTGCACTATGTTGACAACTCCCGGATTGAAGTTTGATTGCTGTCCCACAATTCTTGGTAGCCTGATTGCTCCCCTCACGTCTCTAGCTCTCGGCACATTGAACTCACGTAGAGTCCTTGGCACAAAGTCATGCATGTCCCTATCTTCTTGATCACTCAGATCCTCCTCTCTGTCTTTGTTCCCGTCGTTGCTCATTGTAGCTTTGCTTGAAGTAGGGCTCTCTCTTCCTGGGTGCCCGCGTATCAATTGTATAGTCTGTGTTGAGTGGTGTTCAAGTAGGGGCTGAGCGCACGGACCGTGTTGAGAGGTGGTGAGGAAACGGTTGGCTCTTGAGGAGTGGTTAAGAGTGGGCCTTTACTCCTCAGTTGATAATCACCCTTGGGAGGTGGTTTAAATGCCAGCTTTCCTGAAAGAGAGAAAAATAAAAGAGAACATACGGATTAAAATCTAGATTAACTAAAATAAGCAAGAATCCAGAAAATAAATTATGCCCTCCTCGGCAAGAGCGCTAAAAACTTGTTCACACAAAAGTGTATGCCCAAAGTTTCAGTATAGCAAGATATACCTTTTAAACCTTGGTTTGCAAGTGCACAATCCTATCGAGCAGTATATTCAGGTATCAATCCAAGGGACGGTTCAAGTAATAACCAGATTCTACTTAAGTTAATTAAAGACTAGAAGTGAGAAAAGTTGGTTTGGGTATTTATGTTTCCTAAATAGTTCAAGAACAATAATTAACTGCAAGGAAGAAAATAAACTTGGTTTAAATCAATAATAAAAAGGCATTTACAGGGATTCAGACTCATCTAAGTTCTGCCTCTCAGTCCCTAACACGGGCCGTGTAGTTTCCTACACAGGTCGTGTTGGGTTACATGGGCCGGGTACTGTCGTACACGGTCCGTGTAGACTTCGAGTTAATGCACCAGTTACTATTTCTTTGTGTTGTTCCTTTGTGTAAGGTTCTACTGACCAAACCTAATGTTCCTAAACCTCAACTCTCGTATATTGGTTCATAAAACTTGGTATGGAGTTGCAATATTTACCCTCGTCGGATTCTAGACCTCAACTTTTATATTGGTCCGAATTACCTAGTTGCTTGTTTGGTATTCTAAAGGTAACCTCTTATCTGTCAATAAGAGAAAATGTTCACCTTTCAGCTACTATTTGGTTTCACCTTTCGGATCACTAAATCTATCTCATGTACTTAGTTTTGGTTGAAAGATTATAAAGGTTGAAATGTGCTTTAGATGTGAT
The DNA here is from genome assembly GCF_964058835.1 of Carex rostrata. Classification (NCBI taxonomy): domain Eukaryota; kingdom Viridiplantae; phylum Streptophyta; class Magnoliopsida; order Poales; family Cyperaceae; genus Carex; species Carex rostrata. Next base: position 11,929,170 of record NC_135925.1, on the reverse strand, counting down.
CATGCATCTAGTGACAAACCAATAAAAATCAAACAATTTCATATAAGCAATTAAAATCAAACACAATCAAGCAAACACAAATTCCAACACAAAAATCCAATAACTATCATGCAAAACAAAACATTAGATTACATCTTAACCCTAGAAACAAAGAAATCTACTCAAGCATAGTTCTAAAACAAGTAAAACAGATAAGAGTATGAGAAATCATGATAAAACCCAAAGAAGAAGAAGATCCATAACAAAACTTGCGTCTTTTGCTTCTCAACTAAGCATCCAAGCAATACCCGTCAATCCCAAAACCCTAGGAATGCTTCTCTGCTCCAGAATGAGGTCTCTGGTGCAAGAAATCTCGCTTATATGCTTTTCTGGCCGACCTTCCTTTAATAGGCCTTGTTTCTAGATTCTGGATATGTTTTCGGATTTGCCTAACACGGCCCATACAATATCCTGTCTGGGCTGTGTGCTTGTGTTTCTTCTATGGTCGAGTCAGCGGTCGAGTCTATGGTCAAGTCGAGGTTGATACGGGCCGGACAAGATGTTGTACGGGCCATGTAAAAACTTCTCAAATTCTAGGTTCTCCTCGATTTCGCCTGATTCCTGCAAAATAAGAACAAACTTGCAGGTTTTGGTACAAAATATAGGTCGGCATATAGATAAGTTTGCGAGATATCAGCAACCCTAATACTACACACCAATTGAAAGTCTTTGCAGCATTCTAATAAGTGTCTCCATATGGCACGATAAGATGGTAGTTGCAACCTTAATACAGTACTCTAATTGATGATTTTGGAGCACACTATAAGTGTCTCTATATGGCAAGAGAAGAGGGTAATGGCAAACCTAATGTAACACTCCGATTGAAGTTTTTTGTAGCACTCTAGTAGTGTCTTCATATGACAACAAAAGAGGATAGTTACAACCCTAATACAACACTCCAATTGAAAGTCTTTGGAGCACTCTGGTAGTGTCTCGATATAGCAAGAGAAGATGGTAGTTGCAACCCTAATACAATACTCCAATTGAAGGTGTTTGTAGCACTCTAGTAGTGTCTCCAGGTAGCAAGAGAATAGGGTAGTTGCAACTCTAATACAACGCTCCAATTTAAGATGTTTGCAGCACTCTATTATTGTCTCTATATGGCAAGAGAAGAGGGTAGTTGCAGTTCTAATAGTACACTCCAATTGAAGCTCTTTGCAGCGCACTTGTAGTGTCTCCATATGGCAAGAGAAGAGAGTGGTTGCAACCTTAATACAATAATCTAATTGAAGGCCTTTCCAGCACTATAGTAGTGTCTCCAAATGCCAAGAGAAAGAGTAGTTGCAACCCTAATACAACACTCTAATTGAAGGTCTTTGCAGCATTTTAGTAGTGTTCCTATTTTGCGAGAGAAAATGATGGTTGTAACCCTAATACAATACTCCAATTGAAGGTGTTTGCGCACTCTATTAGTGACTCCATATGGCAAGAGAACTAGGTACTTGCAACCCCAATACAACACTATAATTGAATGTCTTGCAACACCCTAGTAGTGTCACCATATGGCAAGAGAGGAGGGTAGTTGCAACCCTAATGCAACACTCCAATTGAAGATATTTACAACATACTAGCAGTGTCTCCATATGGCAAGAGAAAAAGGTAGTTGAATCCTAATACAACATTCCAATTGACGGTCTTTGCAGCACTCTAGGAGTGTCTACATATGCCAAGAGAAGAGGGTAGTTGCAACCCTAATACAACGTTTCAATTGAATGTTTTTGTAGACTTGTAGTATATCCAGATGGCTAGAGAAGAGGATAGTTGTAACTCAAATACAACTCTCCAATTGAAAGTCTTTGCAGCACACTAGTAGTGTCCCCATATTGCGAGAGAACATGGTTGTTGCAACCCTAATATAACACTCCAATTGAAGGTCTTTGCAGCACACTACTAGTGTCCCCATTTGGAAAAAGAAGATGGTAGTTGTAATCCCAATACAACACTCCAATTGAAGGTTTTTGTACCATTCTAATAGTGTCTCCATTTGACAATAGAAGATGGTAGTTGCAACCCTAATACAATACCCCAATTGAAGATCTTTGAATCACCCTAGAAGTGTCTACATATGGCAAGAAAAGAGGGTAAAGGAAACCCTAATGCAGCACCTGAGGGCAATGATTATTCACCTTCTGATGATGATAATTTATTTGTTTGTTTAGGAAAAACAACCCTGTTTTGGATTTTGTTATCACTGATGATGAATATGTGTCTGTTTAGGAACAAGAATCCCATTTTGGATTTTTTTTATCAGTGATATCTAAGTGTCCTTAATTTTGTAACGCCTCTTGTATGATGTGAATACAACTTCCTGTATTAATTATATATATGATACAATTAGTTGTTTTTGTTTATATTAATTTTCTATTCATATTAGCTTGTATGGTTTTATATTATTTATTGTTATCTACTATTGGGTGTTATTTAATATACATGGATGGATATATAATATATATACAGAGGCTAGACCCTAATAAAAGTACAATTAAAAACATATATTCACATAAATTACCAATGGCTCAAAATTAGTAACAGATGGCATAGATAAAGTAATCAAGAGACCTGCCAAATGTCAACACAGTCAAACAGATGGTGTAAGTGCATCTGTCATCGGTTGAACAACGTAAGAGATGGCATTCAAAGATCAACGGCATCAAATATCAAACACCGTATGTAGGTTCTCCATCAGTTCATTAGTAGATCCGATGGTGTTTCTATATTAAACAACTTATTTAATGATCGAAAAACTATTATTCCCATCTGTCCCTAATTTTCATCTGATGGCGTTGGAGTTGAGCGCTATCGGTTTGAGTCGATAGCATATGTGTACATATTTTCTATCGAGGCGATATGTAATGGTTCAGAAATTGATGGCGGAATGTGATTTCAACCGATGGTGAAGTGTTCTTCGGTAGTAATGAAGATAGTAAAAAAGATATCAAAACACTCATTTTAATGTCCAATTTTTATAGCAAACATTCATTCTATACACACTAAACATCTCTAAAAAAATTGTTCAGCTGACCGCCCAACAGTGGGGCGGTTTGCTGCAAAAAAAAAAAAAATTAGAGATGTTTAGTGTGTATAGAATTAATGTTTGCTATAAAAAATGGTACTCTACATGTTCGAAAAATAAAAATGAAAAACTTAATTGGAAACTTCAACTCAAGTTTGGATGCTCTTTCCTTTGTTTTTTGGCAACTTTGGATATGCATTTGTCAATTTTATGTCCCCAATGGGTGCCTAGTGGCTATTCAAGTATTTGCAATATAATATGACAAATTTAGAATGCCTCTTCAAAGTAATATAATCTTATTGATATAACAACACATAATTTGTCTATGATTACAATATACTTATCTAGGATAGGTGCCATATAATATACATTTTAGATGAAAATATTAAAATCTCTCTAAAAAAAAAGTTATTGTTTGGTAAACATCTATAAAAAAAAAATCACAATCATTTTAAAACTAGTATATGTTTGCTACTTGCTAGTATAAATTAGTTTGTAGCTTGGTAGAGATCTGAATATATTAAGATCTCTAAATTAAAAAAAAAGTACCATAGCTGACCGCTCAAATCCTGGGCAGTTGGGGTATTTTTGAAAAAAAATCAGCCCAGAGAGGGTGTTCGGCAAGAGTCACAAGCTTAAAATTTAAGCTGCACTAAGGAGCACCCGTTCGGCAATAAAGTTGGAGAATTACTTTCTTACGAAGACCTTAAGCTTGGCAAATTACTTAAGCTATGTAGAACTATGACTTAAAATCTTGGGCAGGCTTAAGAAAAGAGGGCAAAAAGAGCACTAAGAAAGTAGTTTTAAGCTTGATAAATGAGCACCCGTTCGGTGAGCTTCAGACTCTTTAGATCACTAAGGAGATCTAAGTCATGGTTGCCAAATACTACCAGAGGATATATTTGTTGGGTTTATTTTGTTGGAGGGTATTAATAAAAACCAGGTCATTAAGTCCAATAATAATTGGATGAATTTAGGGTTTAGGGTTTAAAATTGGATGAGTTTCATAGAGATTAATCCATTAAAATAAATATTTAATACAATAATCAAATTATTAGAAGATCCGTCAGATGATATTTGAAAATTAAAATGGACAGAAATAAGACTCTACTTTTAAAATGATGTCATCATGTAAAGCTTCGGACTGATGCTTTTACGGAGCAGCGATAAATGTACAGAGGGTATTTGAGATTCGTGACAGGTTAAATCAGACAGCGGGGATTCTTCGTTCGTAGAGTAAGGTACCCTGCTGAATCTGAACTCAAATTAATCGGTTTGTTTAGAATATGTATGTACATGGAATATTCGTTTCCAGATTCGTACTAAATTGAAACAGACGATCTAGATCTCATTCTACACGGTCACATGCTGCATTGAATCTGATTCACTGGCCTACTGTTCTCTCTCCTGTATCCACGAGAAAAGAAGAAAAGGGTCGCCTATACATCAGATGAGCATTCCAGATTCGTACTAAATTGAAACAGACGATCTAGATCTCATTCTACACGGTCACATGCTGCATTGAATCTGATTCACTGGCCTACTGTTCTCTCTCCTGTATCCACGACACCACGAGAAAAGAAGAAAAGGGTCGCCTATACATCAGATGAGCATCTCTCTCTGATTGGATGCGCGAGAAGCAGATTGGAGGAGAATTAGGAAAACAAGAAAAATTTAAGACAGGAACTAAATCATTCTGAACCGGTTTTTTTTTAAAGAACGCTTCTCCGGTTTAAGACAAAAACCAGTTAATAATCCGGTTTTTATCTGTTCATTAACAAGAAACGATCATCTAACTGAAACAAACTGAAAATAATCCGGATCCAACTTACACTCAAAATTGTCCGGTTCGGCCAATTTGTTTAACACTGGTTGTTACTTGTTACAATTACCATTCAAATTTTATAGAAACTTTTCACTCTGTTAGGGGAAATGTTATGTATACCCCTCGAAAACTCCCTATAAAATTTATAATATTATATTAACCATTCTAAATTTCAAAAACTCACAAATTTACTCAATTAATTAACTTTTCTATTAAAACTCATTTGAAATTTATAAAGTATTTATTTGATCCTTCATTAAAAATATATATATATATATATATATATATAGTTTGTGTATGAAAATATTTCTTCATCTAACTAATCAGTTTATGAGGACAAATGGTTCATTTCTTTACTTGTAATGCATATATAATGAGATTTAGGCATGTGATTGTGTGTGTCACAAGAAAATAAATCATTTGTTATCCAAACCGACTAATTTAATGACTAAATATCTCTTAAGCATGCTACATATTCTTTTTTATTTCTTTATAAACACTTGATTTCTTCACTCCAACTGTCGAATTCTGCTTCTTTCAATAAGTCACATTCCCTAATTAGTTTAAATTATATGGATCGATCACTTCTGATCCTGGTCCTAAGTTATATAATTCTCTGTCCCAAGGGCTGTGGTGTCCTTAATCAATGTTAACTGCTCAATCTTATAAACATAACCCTTGCTTTGTCAAAGATCTAGTTCATCTCCTATAAAATTAAAACTCAACATAAGTTGTTTTGTCAAAGATTTAGTTCATTTCCTCTAAAATAAAAACTCATCATAAGATTATAGATATATACTGTTATCTATATAGTCAAATTAAGAATAGACCTAAACCCATCTGTTGATATCTGGATCTGTATCCTCTCAGGTACCTAACGCAGTTGTAATAGACAGCCCAGATTTAATTTCAGCCGGTGGGTGATCGGAATAGCAGTAGGGGGCAGTATCGATCATTTGTGCTTTGAGATTCATGCCAGGTTAAAAATTCCAATTTCATACCGTCCAGTTCTATTCTACTCAGCCAGGTACGTAACCTGAGGGTATTCGAATTCGTTGATATCTATGGTGACGTTCGGCAACAATAAAACTGAGAATGGTGAACAGAAAAGAAAATAGGAAGATTTTTTCTACTTTATTCCAATTAGATTCAGTACTATATAATAGACTCAGAAAAAAAGCACCGCCCCCCCAGGCCCCTCTCATTTCTATAAAATAAGAATCATATTCCATAAACCCCCATCAAATTATATATTCCAATCAAATAGAATAGAGAGGGGCCTTTGTACAATATGGGGTGGAGTTGACTCCAAAATTTCCTCTTTATTTCACATTTTTCTATTCTGTCATCACCATACACTGTTTTATTTTATTCCAAGCATGTTGGACAGCTATTTCACTCAATTTTAATTTATTTTATAGTGTCGAACATGACCTATATACTGTTATTTGTTGGAGTTTGTTGAAGAAAAGTTGTTGTTATATATATATATATATATTTTTTTTATAGTTAGTGGTTTTAAATTCTAACTAATAATTTCATTAATAAAAAAAAAAAAAAGACAAACAAACTTATAACGAGTCAAATAACTTTAAATCTAAATTCACTCTTTATTCTCACAAAATCTTTCAAACTACTCTAAATAACTCTAATCTCACTTATATACACTCATAATTACCTTATTATATTTCTCTTATCGCTCTCTACGACCGAATCCGTTTTTTCGACAACCGCCGCGCTCCGATGACCGAATCTACTCACTTGTGCTCCGATTAAGATGACGTAGAGACTCAATGCTCTGAACTCCGACGATACCACGCTCTCGGTTCTAATCAGCTCCGGTTCCTCCCTTCTCTCTCATTCTTCTCTCCTGTCAAAGTAGAGGCGAGAGAAAGAGGAGGCATTTTGTCAAAAGAGAAGCCTAAAAAAAGTGATAGAGAAGTGGATTGAAAGTAGATGTGTGTTGGAAGAGGAGAGGAGAGAAGGCGTGCCTAGGGTTTGATATCACCTAGGGAGCTCTTTTGCCTTCTAATATTTTATTATTATCGTTGTTGTTATATTTTCATCAAGATGAACACTTCAATTTATTATGGAAGAAATATTGATTCGAAAGTTATAAGTTCATAAATTTAAGGTCCTCATCAAGGCACTTGTTGTATAAATAATTTCTGAAAAGTAGAATATAAAGAGGTGCCAATCACATCTTTAGCAAATGCGCTTGTTTGGTGTAATCAATTCGCTTATAACGAACTCCATTATTAATTTTGGTGTCTCCTCTCTTAATTGCTTGGTTAGTATTTTTTTTTATTAGTTGGCTTTTGTACTTCTTACATTGTTGGTATTTTTATTTTTTAATAATGTTGTAGATAAAATAAATTTGGTAAACTTCAGATGTCAACATGATAAATCTATAAAAGGTACATTTAAGTTATCTATTCCAGTGTTGTAAATAACGGTATGCAGTCGTCAGACGGACAGGGTGCCACCAAGTGATTAATCGAAAATAATCGGTTATAATTAGAAATAATAGGTCGATTATTCGGAAAAGTTCATGACAGTTTAATCACCGCCAACGACCATACGGCCGATTAATCGGTCTAAACGGACTTTTTTTACAACACTGATCTATTCATCTCTCTGTAGGTCACTTTTTAAGTCCAACAACTATTTTTGAAGTCTTTGTTTTTGTTGTTACAAGCTATTTAGTGATACAAAATGTTGTTACGTTTTGATATGTTTATTAGTAATTCGGAACATAGTTTAAAGTCTAAGATTAATTAAGCAGCCAATTCAATCCATTAACTTAATGTGAGTGGTATGAAGGATGCATGTACAATATAAAATCATACTAAAAAATAATTTGGTGTTTTGACTCTTTTATTGGTCATCCTAGGACGTCTAGTTGCGTTAGTAGCTAGCTAAAATGTTAAAAAGGACTTAATTAATTAATTACCTGAGTAGGGTTGAAATGTCTTATATCTTTCATGTTATATTTGTGTCTTATGTTTTTATTTTTTTTGTCAAAAGTTAAATAGTCGATATAAACCGTTCAATATTATCTTCATATTAAATATGCTTGGAGACCAACTTTTTATAATTTTTTTGAAACTTTTTTACTTTTTTTTATATAGATATAAAATTATTATTTTTAAATAGATAAAAATGTGAGTTACGAATGAGATATAAAGACATGAAGCATTTAAAACCTGCTCTTATTTAAGAAACTAAAATATTCATCGATAATTAATAGAATGGCTCAAACTTTTCAACTTAATAATAAGAGGACCTTCTAAAATTGGACAGACAACTAAAAAAGGGATAAGCACACCAAGTTATTCATGATAAATATATTTTATGCATAATTATACAATTCAAATTCGCCTTTTATTATTTTGGAGTTTAAATTATAAATTAAGGTCAAAACAATTTTAGCGGCCATTTTTATTAATATCCCTAAAAAAAATAAAATTTTTAAAAATGTCCCGGTTCCTCATTTTTTATTAAAAATGCCCTAAACGCCTGGGCCTGGGGCGGCCCAAAACAGCCAGTGAGGCGCCCCCCCTAGTGGCGCTCCATATCCCCAGTGAGGCGCCACTCCCTGGGGCGCCTCACTGGTATTTGGTTTTTTTTTTTTTTTTTTTTTTTTTTGAGAAATAGGATTTTGATTTGAATAATTTTGTTTAAAATAGTGTTTAGTTTATGTATATGTGTATGTGTATGTCAAAAAATAAAATCCAGATACTATTTTAGAACTGTAGTTATTTCTATCATATTCAAAAATAATGCAGCCCATGTTCAACCTAAATAGCAGGAATTTAAAATTCATAAAATCCAGATACATTACTAAATAATACAGTACCGTCGAGTCCATAGAATAAGGTAACATAAAATTCATACAGCAACAACCAGTTCAAATAGCAATTATACAAACCGTTACATTTAAAACATAAAATACTACAACAACATACAGTTCGGGTCTAAGCCTTACGAGATGAGGAGCTTGCTCCCTTTTTTTCCTCAGCCCGACGGACGCACGCAGGACACTCCCACGTAGTGAGACGAGCGTCATTCAGCAGATCTGCATGCGGGTCCATGCAATTGGGATGAACAGCTTTGCCACATTTATAACAGAAGAACATATCCACCATATCTCCGTTCAGCTCACATAAGCAGCACTGTCCCCATCCAGGTGGAGGGACCCTGTCCACCCAGCCTTCCATCAGCATTTTTCTAATTGATGGATCAAGAGTGCTCAGAAATTCTTCATTATTTTTGGGTGAAAATAATCTTTCCAAATTCCTCATCGCGTAGGCTTCAGCCGTCCAAAAATTATTAATGAGTGCTCTTTTTGCTTCGCGTTCGGTTTCAGTTCTTCCTCTATTTTTTCCAACTTTGGGTGCCATTATAACTAGGGTTTCAAGTGACAGCAATTGATTAGGAAGGCTAATTATGTGCGTAATTAAATACTAACTGTACAGTAATCAACGGCTAATTAGAAAATAATTAGAAAATATATAAAAAATAATTGAAATAAATATTTTAAAAATAATTAAAAGAAATATTTAAAAAATAATTACAAAAAATATTTAAAAAATTATTAAAAAATTATTTAAATTACCTGTAGCTGTAGTCGCCCAGAAAATCGCCCGAAATCGCCTTGAGCGCTTTCTCCCTTCTTTCTGCCTTTGAGGTGGAAGGTAGATTGATGTTGGAGTGAGAAGAGAGAGAGAGAAAAAACGAATAAATAGGCATCCCTAGTGGACCGCCCGTGGCCCAGGCGGTCAGGACCCTAGCAAACCGCCCCTGTCACAGGCGGTCTGCTGGGAGTGTGGGTCGCAAATAGTGAAGAAATTGTAATTACTTGAATATAATTTCTTAGTTTGAATGTAATTACTTGAAGTATACATGTGCTGCTTTTAATTATATTGTTGAACTTTAATTGTATTGTTGAACTTTAATTGTATTGTTGAACTTTAATTGTATTGTTGAACTTTAATTGTATTGTTGAACTGTGTTATAATAATGAAATGTAAAGTGCAAACAACATAATACCAACATGAACATAAAATAAAAAAACGTAATGTCAACATAATACAGCAGTCCCATAGTCAAAATACTACAGTCAGAAATATATCACAATAAACAAAAACTCTACAATCATCATCTTCGTCTCCTTCCGGATAGAGACAACCTAGGAGCCGCTACGCCCTTGCCATGCCTGTGCGGCTGCACGCGCCTCTGCGGACTCACATCTCGGAGTGCATCCTCTCCCAAATCCTCCTCATCGTCCCCCATATCCTCATCCTCGTCCCCCGTATACATGTGCTGCGTACCTGTCCTGGCTGCCCGTGGATCAAATCCAGCAGCTGACTCTGCATTGGCGGGCTGTGTACGCAGCTCCCATGGATCTTGCTCCCAGCTTGCAGAATACGTGGAAGGAGGCGGTGCGCCAAATAATGCAGAGACAAAGCCATCTGCAGTCTGAGATGAACTCCCACCAGCCTCAAAGTCATGCTCCATCTCCACTCCATATCATGGTCTGTGGGAGCCATACGCCTCTGCATCTGTATCTGCCGGGTCCAGCTCATTTATGCTAAATATGGGATCGGCATTCCAACGAGGTGCTCCATCCTAGATTAAAATAATGTTAGTTTTGCTACATACAAAGAACTCTGCAACAAATAATGGTATAATTGGCGACTGACCGTGCCAAGCTCTACTGCAACTCCGTATTTATTTTTATAAGCATCCCATCCTTGGGTATTCAGCACCCAGTCGTGGAACGCCCAACCTGAGTCATCAGCTGCATAATTGGAAGTTAACTGAGTTAGAACGAACAATTCAACGGAAATAAGAATATTGTGTGTGTCGTACTTTTAATATTAACTTGTAATTACCTGCAGGAGCTTGCGGCATCTCATCGCCGTAGACAGGGACTCGTTGATAATCTGGATTTCGCGGTGCAGACTGTATCTCCCGCCAATTGATGTTCTCCCCAGCATCGCGCAGCATGCCAACGAGGCGGCCTTCAAAACCGCCTGTCTCCACGATTGGTGCAGTGTGCTCGAGCATCTGGCATCCTATATATCGCCAAGCATCCTTCGCCATGCACGCCAAGCTGTGTCCAACTCCTCTCATAGCGGTCAACAGCTGCACACAACATGATTATGCCTACAGTAAGTAATCTGGATTTGCACTTTAAAATTAAAGTATGTTTCGGTTTTACTTACCGCGCGAGCATTGATCGGACCCCAGGGCATATAATTGCTGGATGAATCCATCAGCCTACGTCGTAGGGTCTCGCCATAATGGCCTGTCAGGTAGACTGACGGCATGCCCCATCTCTGGTACCATACGGCATATCTCAGATCCCCGGGACCAGCACCCAACGATGTAGTATCTGGCGGGCTCCATAAGTGCTGCTCCGGATGTCGAGCCCAGTTGTACTGCATGACGAAATGCTGGCTCCAGTCGACTTTAGCCTTAGTGTGCGCCGTTCTGCAAGTGCAATTAATTAGAAAGTAGAGAAACAGTGAATATATTAAAGTTAAAAATTAATTAAGTAGATGGTACTTACTTGTGGAACTTGTCGGTAGCATCCTTGCCCATCAACGGGTGCTCCGGGATGAAAGCATCCAAGCCAAACTGCCGGGATACCCGATCGGGGTAATGGTACTCCACGATCCAGAAACAGACGACCGGTCCCCGATAATACCATAGATGTGTCTGCTCTAATGTCAGCGGGCTCAGCCATCTGCGCTGATACCATGCACGATACGGAAACCAATCGATATTCCCATCTCGGAGCATCTGGAGCTGACCCCGGACATAAGAAATCCCCCTGCCCCTCTCTTCATGATCGTGATGACTGCCCCATATGGCGGCGTATGCGGGGCATCTGGCTGGCTCAGGGCCTCCCCAATCGGGATGCGGCAATGGTATGACTGGCCGGTTTATGGGCAGATGTGACCACGACCAATGCTGAAGCAGAAGCAGTGGTCCAAAGAGCTGTTTATTCTTGACCTGAAAATTTAACTTACAATTCAATCTGGGTGCTTCTTATCCATCCTTCAATAACAACGTATATTAATATAGACTTACCAGACAAGCATGACAGAGGCCTCTGTATAAGTGGGCGAGGACAGCTCCACCCCAGTTCCATCTCGATTCTTTCTCCAGGTCCCTCAGCAGGGAGAGGTACATCATCGGAATCGCGTCACCGCTGGAATCCTCGAACATGACAGCACCGCACAAATCCAGCACATATGCTCTAGTATACCTGCAATATAAAATAATCAATGTAAATAATTGAGACGGTTGAGCAACTACTAAGTTAATTTAAAGAGTGTAATAGTACCTCCTGACCGCCTCAATGTCATCAGTATCAACATCTATCTGATTATGGAAGAAGTGAGACCGGAGTGCCTTTAGAGAAATGCAGTACCCGGAATAACGAAACTCCTCCTCCTCCCCCTTCTTCTTCTTATATTTCTTCTGCAGAGTCTTCGGATCACACCCTAACAACTCCGGTATCATCCTCTGCAGCTCTGGATGGTCTGAGATGCCGCCTATGGGGTCGCCATCGATACGTAAACCCCATAAGGCGCTCACATCACCAAGGGTGACTGTCATCTCCCCGACCGGGAGATGAAATGTATGAGTCTCAGGTCGCCATCTCTCCGCTAGACCCTGCATCAGAGACACATCGATCCTACTCTGCGGCATGGTGGCAAGCTGATACAAGCCGAGGTTCAAGATGTATCGCTGCATTTCTTTATGGGGGACGTACGGAATCTCAGACCTGCGGTGCCTCACCGTAAGCATGACATCGTCCTGTATTTATTATCAATTTGTCAGACTCAAATCGTGCATTTTTTTTAATAACTCAACAGAATGTCATTTTTTAAAGTATAAAATTCACGTACCTCAAGAGATGCCAATGAGACGCGGTGCTTAACATGATGGGTCCATAGAAGAGGACTAAATGTGTCAGGATCATGCACACCATCTGGAAAATCGGCCTGAGACGACGGATCCGCTCCAGTCGGATCCTCAAAACCCCTGCCAGTCGTATCATCATACGACGACGGGCCATCTCCAGTCGGATCCACCGAGGACGTGCCAGCTCCACTCGGATCCACAGAATCTGCACCCTCTGCAGGCTCAGCTCGTACTCCCCACCGTCTAACTCTAGGCATACTACATTTGCCAAAAAATATTAATCAAAACGTACAATTTATATAAATTTTTTTAATAAGAATTGCATGTATATTTTCCCAAAATAATTGTAGGTAAATAAATTGCATGTATATACAATTAATTTACACTTTGCATGTAAGTAAATTGCATGTATATGCATTTTTTTTTTACAAAAATTAATTTTGTTGAAAATAAATAAACTTTACAAAAAAGAAAAGAAAATGCATATACATTTTTTTTGGGTGTATATGCAATTTGTTTACAAAAGTAATTTTGCATGTACATGCATATACATTTTTTTTTTGGGTGTATATGCAATTTGTTTACAAAATTAATTTTGCATGTACATGCATATACATTTTTGGTAAACAAATTAATTTTACAAAAAAAAACAAAATTGATTGTTAAATAAAAAAATGCGTATACATGCAATTTACATACAATTATGGGTTATTTTTTGTAGATTTATTGAAAATCATATACATGCATATACAATTAATTTTGTTGCATGCATATGCATTTGCATGTATATACAATTAATTTACACTTTGCATGTAAGTAAATTGCATGCATATGCATTTTTTTTTTTTACAAAAATTTATTTTTTTAGTGTATATGCAATTTGTTTACAAAATTAATTTTGCATGTACATGCATTTTTTTTAAAACATTTCAACCAATTGAACCATAAATTATAATCCTAAATTGAACCGTAAATTATAATCCTAAATTGAACCATAAATTATAAGTAATTCACAACCATAAATCCTAAATTTAAGTATACAAATCTAAATATAAGCAATTCACATTTGACATCCATAAACCCTACATTCAACCATATCACATTCAACCAATTTTTCACATCCATAAACCCTGAATCGAATCGAATCGAATCAAATTACAATCAACAATCAATTTAATCACATTTAACAATCAATTTAATCTAATCGAATCAAATCGAATCGAATTGAATCACATTCACAATTCTAACCCTAAATTAAACTAATCGAATCGCAATGAAAAAACATACCTTCAACCGAGGAGGGAGCGGGGGAGATGACAATGTTGCGGTCGGGAGCGGGTGGTGAGGCGTCGACCGGCAGGGCAGGGCAGGGGCGTTTCCTTCTCTCTTTTTCTCTTTTTTCTGGTCTGGAGGCGGGGCAGAATGGGGGAGAGGGGGGAGAGGCGCTTCTGTGCTGGGTTTGTATATGGGGCATGGGGCGCCCGGGCGCATGGCGCCTCACTTGGCTCATGGAGCGCCCCAGCCTATGGCGCCTCATTAGCGTTGTGGGCCGCCTGGCGGGCTGGCGCCTCCCTGGGTCTTTTTGGGCCGCCCGAAATCCAGGCGGTCAGGGCAGTTATAAAAAAAAAAATTTGACAGGGGCATTTTTAAAAATTTTATTATTTTTAGGGATATTAATAAAAATGGCCGCAATTTTAGCAACATATGGCAGAATTATTGCCATTGTTATCATTAGGGAAAGGAGCAAATTTTTCTGTCCAATCTAGAAGATTGCTAATAGAAAATTTGAATTTATAATACATCTGTTGTAAATTTATTATTTTAGGTCCAATAAAAAAATAAAGAGAAATGAGTGCAAGCACAAGTACGTTTGGATGGGAGCTAGAATAACTAGAATAGTGAAATTTGAAAATAGTGAATGAGAATAGAGAAAAAATAATGATTTTGAGATTAGTATAAAATTGTTGTTATTCGGATTAGTAAAAATGTTGTTCGGATTGTACATTTATAATAGTGAACAGCTATGACCGATAAAAAATAGTGTTAACAATGTGCAAATTAAGAAGAAAGATAGGTAAGTGGGGGTCTCAAACGAATTGTCACGATGTGGAGAAAATATAAGTAATGTCAATTTTATCATTTTGTGACTGTGCTAGCGGAAATACGAGAAGAAAGCATTTTTCCCTCTATTTTCACACTTTCTGAATAGTAGTTATTCTAATATTTACAAGGAATAAAGAATAGCAGCTATTATAGCTATTCCGAATAGCAAAAATATTGTTTAGATATACATTGCTATTCCGAATAGCCCTTATTCTAGAATAACTTCTGTTCTTGGCACATCCAAACATAAAGCATCAGATAAACTGCAAAAGGAGAAACTACAAGATGAATAATTTTAATTATTGTACATATGATTAATAATTTTTTTTTCATGTAGCAGTTGTAAATTTGAAATTCAGTTTCTGTTTTAGAGAACAATTTAAATACTTTGATCCCAAAATTGTTGTCCTTCTCTACTATCAATGTTCCTATCATTAATTGTATTATTATAATAAAAAATATATTATTATTATTAGGAAGCGTCTAATTGTCCACAGCCTTTTGTCCACCATTTGCCCACAGCTTTAACTTGCATGAATACTGTAAAATTACTTCTACATGCTGTATAATTATACAATATATCACATAAAATATATCAGTTAATCACAAAACATCCAGCAACTATTTGAAGTGGTCCCATGATAGTTAGAAAAAGATTGAAACTTGCATAACATGACAAAATAAATGTACTTTCGAAAATTACAGTTATAGGAAGTTATTGGCAGTTAGAGTTAGTTATTAGCGGTTATTAGTGGTTACTGGCAGTTAGAGTTAATTATTAGCTTCCGCACTGGGTTGAATCTTGTATACTGTAAAATTGAATCTTCTACACAGTAAAATTGAATCTTGTATACTGTAAAATTTTCAAATAATACTGTAAACGAATAAATTGAATCTTGTATACTGTAAAATTTCTAAATCTAAACAATAAAATAATATCATGTATAATGTAAGATAAAATGTAAAAAATGCTACATTTCAGCTTAAACTACAACCTGCAAAGAATCATGTATACTATAAATTTCAAAATATAAACCATAAATTAATACCATGTATACTATAAAATTTCTAAATCTATACATACATCCATCATCTGTTCAACAAAAATCTGTTCACCACACAATCTATTCACCCCAATGTTTGACTCTGTTGATTCTTCAATTCCTACATCTCCCACAATATCGGGTTCGGCATTTAAATAGATTTCTACAACCCTAATTTCTGCAATACTATTCACGCTAGAATTTACACTTGCCAAATCTTCATTCAAATCAAAAGCCATTGGGGCAAAACTGTAAAAATCAATACTAAAGAATGTTAGACACAAACAAAAAAAAATATATAATGATGTACATCAAAATGTCTTCATAACACTGTATTTGTATATCTTATATACTGTAAATTACTTAATATAAAATGTAACATACACATATCATAATAACTAATACAAAATGAATATGAAAACATTACTTATATACTGTAAAATTTGTCACCTATACCGTAAACCAAACCCATTTATAACATAAAATGATATACATAACATTTAAAAAATAACAACATATATCATGTAAAACTGACTTGCGCCAATCCTGTAAAATTCATAATTCAAAGCTGTAACTTATGTAAAACAATCTAATAACAATTTTCAAACATAAAGAAAAAAAATGTCATTTTACTTGCACCAATCATGTAAAATTCATCATTCAATGATGTAACTTAAATAACAAATCTTATAAAAAACATCATTCAAATTTTCAAACATCCAGAAACAAAATACAACAAAAAATGAATTGACAGTAGCAAAATACTGTAAAATCACAAGATGCATATTGTAAAACTACAAAGTGAATACTGCAAAATAACCTGATTATGCTCCAGATCGCCTCGCTGTTATCTCTCTTCTCCAGATCGCCTCACTCTCATCTATCTCCACCAGATCGTCTCTCTTAGATCTATCCACTAGATCGCTCCTCCAGATCGCCTCTCTTAGATCGTCTCTCTCCACTAGGTCGAGGCCGTTGCTGCCGTCGCGGTCGTTGCAGCCGTTGCTGCCGTTGCGGCCGTCGCTGCCGGAGTAGAAGAGAAGAGAGAGAGAGATCCTCGCCAGGATTTTCAAAAGAGAGAGAGAGAGAGAGCGTCGCCAGGATTTTCAAAAGAGAGATGAAAAAAATAGAGAGGCGGAGGATTGAGAGAGAGAGATCTGATTTATAAAAGGAAAGTAGAGTCGTTAAAATCAGTTAGAGTGGATAAGGTGGTGGACAATTCGTGAACAAAGAACATTTCTCTTATTATAATTATTATTATTATTGTTGTTGTTGTTGTTGTTATTTCTATTACTATATTATAATTATTACTACAATTATTGTTATCATCGTCATATTTAAAAAGATAATGAAAATTTTATTCCGATCTTTTAGTTTAAATTTGCCATCTTTTTTACTTGGCAAATAGCTTTAATTACCTAAAATAGAAATTAACAAAAAAAACTGTGCCACAATCAATTACTAGGAGAATAGGAACAAGCTTTATGAAGGATACATCAAGCTTTTGGAGAACATTGTCACAGGCGGACAGCAAAAATGTGTGATAGGCTAGTGGTTCCCAAAAGGGGATCCTCAATCACTGTCGTTTATTTCTGATCAGATGATTAAGGTTAAACGAAGGCCACAAAATTCCCAGCTTGGGCCTTCACCATTTTTATTCTTTCTGATTGGCTAATGGCTAGTGACTGACAACAAATGGTAGCCTTCCTCACCTTTAGCGTAAAAATTGTAAAACAAAATAAAACCTCAAGAAAGAGACAAATAAGCCTTACTCCACTGAGGATTGTCACATTTCCTAGACGGATAATTGTTGTCATATTCATCGGTCATATAATTATTTTAATTTAAGTATTTTGATGGAACTTTTTTTATGAGGAAATGAAAAATTGATTGTATTGATGGAAAAAATAAGCAATTTATAATATATTTTAATGGACACACCAACAATAATTCTTTCTTTCTTATAGCAGAAAATTAAAATATTTCAACTCTGTAAAACAGTTCAATTTTACAGTTGCATCTTCGCTCACTTTCACATCCCCCCGTGCATGTAGATTGAAAATTAGGAAGTCATTGGTTATGTAGTTGTTAGATTATTTGGCAATAAATTTTGCTAAATACGAATAAACTGATTAAACTACACATTATTGGTTATAAGAAATTATCTATACCAATGCATTTGTCTAATTTTATATATCTACACTTTAATCACTCTATTACATTATTTTTTATTTCTCTTCACGACCGAATTTGTTTTTGTCTGACAATCGCTGCACGATGATCAGATATGCTCACTGCCGCGCTCTGATCTAAATGAAAATAAATTTACACTTCAAACTCCAATGATACTGCGCTCTCAGCTTTGCTTTCTCTTCTTTCTCTCATTCTCCTTTTCACTTGAGGAGAGAGAGCCGAGAGAGAGGAGTGTTACAGTGTCGAGAATGAAGTTTAGGAGGGAAGAGAGCTCTAGAGTTAACGAATTTTCAAGTCACCTTCCTTGGCTATAAAGATATTTCTGTTTGATTTTTAGAAAAAATAATGAAAAGATCGTTCGAGGGAATCGGTAACTTTTTTGAGAAAAAATGCAGAATTTGAGGCTAACAGCTTTGCAAACTGTAGTTATCCAAAACTAAAGCATAGTTGATATTTAAAATTGTATACTTATAATGAAGCAGAATCGACATGTTGATTATGCTATCACTTTATTATTTAGAATCAGATTCTACGGTGGAGGTAAAGTAGAAGAATTACTCATACAAGAATAAAGGATCAATTTTATGTTAAAAAAGACTTCATACAGGACTTACATTTTGGTATCTCCTTTTTTTTTCTCTTCTTCTGATGAATTTGATTGAAAGCATAGCAGCGTGGCAAATGCTTATTAATTAGTGCCTCCTATCAAAATCAATACCTACCGAAAGTAAGGCACAAGCACATAATTCAGTTAATGAGCTGACAATTCCTTTTGAAATTAGATTAAGAGGAATTCGTATCTTCTGCATTAACTCAAAAGAATCTTTTGAGTTAATGAATCTCAATCGTCTAATCTATTTTAAAATTTCTGCGAACTAGATATACATTAATATTGAAAGCATAGCAGCGTGGCAAATTCTTACTAATTAGTGCCTCCTATCAAATCAATACCTGTCGAAAGCAAGGCACAAGCAAATACTTCAATTAATGAGCTGACAGTTCCTTTTGAAATTAGATTAAGAGAAATTTGTATCCTCTGCATTAACTCAAAAGGAAATCTTTTGAGTTAATGAATCTTAATTGTTCAATTTATTTTAAGATTCATGTGAACTAAATCTGTACTAATATTGAAAGGCCCCTATGTTATAATCAAGTACAAGATTAACTCGGTTTAAAATCAGACAGTTGAAATTCTTTAACTCAAAAAATTCCCTTTGAGTTAATGGAGAGGATACGCATTCAGATTAAGAGCGAGGCTATGAAAGTATGCCTATTACACAATAATTCATGCTATGAACTTGTATATTTATTTTTAAAGTACAAACAATCTTCATATAAAAATATACTTGCAAATTAAATTTATAATATTTAAAGATTTTTTTACCCTTTTTTTAATTGGTAAAAAATCACTTGATTTGAAAATTCGGAACCATCCAAAAGCAGTAGTTTTGTACCTATCTACAAAAATACTACAACTTTTTTAAATATATATATATATATATATAATTTAGGAGTCAGTCTATGGTACTATGCATATTACAATTTGTTACCGTGCTACGGCTCTATATTCGAGTTTTCAAATCCTAACGGTCGATCCGAACCGTTCATCTTGTTCTCCATATTAATATGTGTTTGGAGACCAAATTTTACATTTTTTGAAATTTTTTTACTATTGTTTTAGATTTATTGAAAATCACTGTTTTTGGATGGTCCAGAATTTTCAGATCAAGTGATTTTCTAAATATCTAAAAAAATAGTAAAAAATTTTCAAAAAATATAAAATTTGGTCTCCAAATAAATATTAATATGGAGAACAAGATGAACAGTTCGGATCGACCGTTAGGATTTGAAAACTCGAATATAGAGCTGTAGCATGGTAACAACCCGTGATATGCATAGTACCATAGACTCATTCTATAATTTAGTTGCAAGTATATATATATATATATAGGGCACGGCTAAATTGCTGCCGGTAGCATTTTAGCCGGAGGTGCTGCCGGGGTTTTTTTTATTTTCTGATGTCCAAACAACAAATTCAAACCGTTAGATGTTTAATCTATATTATAATCTACTTGGAGACCAAATTTTACATTTTTTTGAAATTTTTTTACTATTTATTAAGCTGATTTGAAAACCGCTGATTTCAATGCTGCAGAAATTTACTGAAATCAACGGTTTTCAAACCAGCTTAATAAATAGTAAAAAAATTCTAAAAAATGTAAAATTTGGTCTCCAAGTAGATTATAATATAGATTAAACATCTAAAGGTTTGGATTTATTGTTTGGACATTAGAAATTACGATATTGCCCCGGCAGCAATTTAGCCGTGCCATATATATATATATATATATAGAGTTAGGCTGGGGTGCTATGGATAGCATAGTGGCCTCCCGTGCTACGGCTCAATATTCAAGTTTTCAAAATCCAAACGGTCGATCCGAACCGTTCATTGTTTAATCCATATTGAAATGTGCTTGGAGAACAAATTTTACATTTTTTGGAATTTTTTTACTATTTATTAAGCATTTTTGAAACCGCTGTTTTCCAGTGGTGCAGAATTTTAATAAAAACAGCGATTTTGAAACCATCTTAATAAATAGCAAAAAAATTCCAAAAAATGTAAAATTTGGTCTCCAAGCACATTTCAATATGGATTAATCAATGAACGGTTCGGATCGACCGTTTGGATTTTGAAAACTTGAATATTGAACCGTAGCACGGGAGGCCACTATGCTATCCATAGCACCCCAGCCTAACTCTATATATATATATATATATATATATATATATAGATATAGAGAGAGAGAGAGAGAGTAGGGATCAAGTTACAACATTTTTTGAGTTACAACAAGCATTATTTACATTTTCAAAGTCCAAATCGTCGATCCAAACCGTTAGATGTGATATCTACAATAAAATGTACTCGGAGACCAAATTTTACATTTTTTAGAATTTTTTTACTATTTATTAAGGTGGGAACAAAAACTAGTCAAATTCATACCATTGAATTTTGTACCCATCTTAATAAATAGTAAAAAAAATCCAAAAAATGTAAAATTTGGTCTCCAAGCACATTTTATTGTAGAGATCACATCTAATGGTTTGGTTCGACGATTTGGACTTTGAAAATGTAAATAATGCTTGTTGTAACTCAAAAAATGTTGTAACTTGATCCCTCCTCATATATATATATATATATATAGAGATAGGCTAATATCAAATCGATTGTTCCTGAGACATGGAGCAATCAAGTTTTAAACCGTCCGATCTGTTATCAGATTCGTGCTTGATCAGATCTGATTGTGTCGCTGATTTGAATTGAGCGGAATGAAGAAAATTGAAATTTCGCTCAATCCGCTGGTACGAAAAACTGGATCGGTCCAGTTCAACCCTCCCTCTCCCTCTCTCTCTCTCTCACGCGTAGTAGCCAGGCGATATACCTAAACCCTTTCTCCCCCGTTCCTCTCCTCTCTCGGCGGCGACTTCTCCAGCGACAACCGCTGCTCTCTCTCCTCTATCTTGGCGAAGCTCTTCTTTCCCTCGGTCCTCTCTTCTCAGCTAGGGTTAGGTAGCAACAACCTCACGAGTTTGTTCAGGGTCTTGTGAAATTGGTAAGCTCTCTCCCCTCTCTCTTGTTCTCTCTGCTGAAACTAGGGTTAGAAAAAATATGAAATCAGTAACCTCAGACTAGGGATAGAAAAATCTGAAATTTGTACTTAGTTTGCAATGCGGCTATTCGAACAAGTTGAATAGCTCAGTCCAGTAGTTGAAGTCTCCCTATAGTGGAATCAATATATGAGATGCTGGGTTCTTACAAAATCATATGAACCGGCCGTCATATTTCAAATTGTGCACCTGAATCTAGGATTAAAAAACACAATATAGTGGTACAAAATCAGTTTCTTACATGGTAAAGTTGAGCATTGAGTATTAATTAGGTAATTATGCCTCAATCACAACAGCTTGTTAAACATGAAATTGATGCAATCTGTATTGTGAATTGTGAATTAGGGTTAAAAAAAATACGGTTTAGTTTTCCTAAAGAGAACTCATAAATACCAGTAATTGTGTTTAGCTTTAAAGGTCTCTACCTTTTTCTCAATCCTTCTATTCTTATGTTATACAATTAGTTATGTATCTATGACTTCAAATCTTTCAAGTCCATATATTTATCTGTACATATTGATTGAGACTCTTTTTACATGGTTTATTTGCAGGAGATGTCAAACCCTACATGCTTCGCCTATTTGAAGAAAAAATGAATATGATGTACTTGAATGACATGTAATTGTAATGACTTTAGCTAGGTGATGTTAGTTTTTGATGTAATGACTATTGTTAGGTGATGTTAGTTTTTGATATAATGACTTTAGCTAGGTTTTCTAAGTTGACGCTTTTATTTATATGAAAATATTGTAGTTAATGAATGTTTTTTACTTTGCTTCTGTTAGTTTGCACTATGCTTGAGTTCTCTATTATTTTTTACTTTTCTTAGTGCATAGCACAATACTCTTTTGTGCTATGAGTTCAATGAGCTGTTTTGAATTAGATTTCAGAAAAGTGTGATATATGTATGGAGATTGTGTAACATGACTATGTGATCAAACCTGAATACATAATATACAAGTATACTAATTTATAGCTTTTTTTAGGTGTTTTGATATGTTTTAGGGCTGTATCTTTTACTCCACTGTTAGATTCTTGTTACTTTTATTTTTATATACAACATATTTGGTAAATCATATCATTAAGTCTTAAGCTAATGATCACAGTTTTTTTACTTTTGATTTTATGATCTTATATCTATACATTACCCAGGTGTTTTTATGTCACTGTTTTGGCAAGAGAGTTTCTGGCACTCAATCTTTGAAGGGCAATTGTGGGAATTATACTCCACCAAAAATTCTGTTTTTGTTATGAAAATTTATGTTGTAACATGATCTATTCACTCATAAAATTTCAGATTTTTATTCAGGTTCTAACTATGTCAAAAGGACAATTTTGTGAGGTGTTGTTTGTAAAATAACAACAGTTTTTCGGATAGCCGTTTCATTTTTATGTTATGAACTCTGGACAATGATTAGAAGTAGTTAAAAATTCTTATGAATAGAAATTTTTTGGTAGTGGACTCATGAGAGGGTATTGCGAATTTTTTGGTAGTGGACCCATCAAGAAATATAAAAGCACAAAAACTGCTTTGAATGTAGTTTTGAATATAACTTTGGATTTAGACAAAAACTGCACAAAAACATCACATAACCTGCACCAAACTGCACCAGAGAGGGTATTGCGAATTTTACAAAATAGACCCTATTGTTTCTTAATATCACATAATAGTAAATTTGGATGACATGCCCTCAAAACAAGTCTTCTTCATCCCCATAAACTGCATCAGATTCGTATGCACTTTGATCTTTGCTATCTTCATCATCTTCACTCATAAATCAGATTTGTCTTAACTCGCATCTTCTATGGAAATTGGTTTGTTTCTTTTACACTTGTCGTTTTTTATGGAAATTGTCTTTACCTACATTTTCATCCTCTTCTTTCTACAATTAGAAAATTAGATAATAAATATCACTTAAACAATCACAGACAATTAAAGAAAGAAAAAATATCACAAGCAATTAAAAGTTATTTACCTTTGGACACTTCTTCATGGTACAAAAGTTACGAAAATTACATTAATTCTGGCTGAGACAAACAATTAAAAGTACATTAATTCTTGCTGTGACTCATAAGTTACGAAAATTCAGTAAAATTGATGGTACTGTGCATAAACGAAATTATGTTGGTTTTGATTTTTTCCCAATAATTGCAAAAGAGGAGACAATTATAAGAAGACTTCATATTTCATATACAACAAACAAGTAGAGTGTGCTAATTATAACAAGTTTATCACAATTTCAGTCAGAAGTGGAAATTACACCGAAATTCAGCAAGTACATACAGAACTGAAAGTCGCATTGCAAACTAAGTATAAATTTCAGATTTTTCTATCCCTAGTCTGAGGTTACTGATTTCATATTTTTCTAACCCTGGTTTCAGCAGAGAGAACAAGAGAGAGGGGAGAGAGTTTACCAATTTCACAAGACCCTGAACAAACTCGTGAGGTTGTCGCTACCTAACCCTAGCTGAGAAGAGAGGACCGAGGGAAAGAAGAGCTTCGCCAAGATAGAGGAGAGAGAGCAGCGGTTGTCGCTGGAGAAGTCGCCGCCGAGAGAGGAGAGGAACGGGGGAGAAAGGGTTTAGGTATAACGCCTGGCTACTACGCGTGAGAGAGAGAGAGAGAGGGAGAGGGAGGGTTGAACTGGACCGATCCAGTTTTTCGTACCAGCGGATTGAGCGAAATTTCAATTTTCTTCATTCCGCTCAATTAAAATCAGCGACACAATCAGATCTGATCAAGCACGAATCTGATAACAGATCGGACGGTTTAAAACTTGATTGCTCCATACCCCAGGAACAATCGATTTGATATTAGCCTATCTCTATATATATATATATATATATATATATATATATATATATATATATATATATATATATATATATATATATATGTTAAATATAAAAAGATCATATTTAGCGGGTTCGAATCAACTGTATGAACTGTGAAAATAGAGATATAGATCCATAACACGGTTCGATCCGTAATATATATGCATATATAGCCTCAATATTATATTAAATAAGAAAGAAACACTATTCCAAAACCTAGTTGAATATCTGAACTGAATACTATATATATTTTTTTTTAAATCATAAATATGTTGCTTTATATAGGTTCTTTAATTGATCTTCTTCCGAATCCAGTTCTGGGTAAAAGATCAAGTTACTCAGTTTAACGTCCTTATTGTCGGTAAAGATATTAACAGAGCAATTTTTGTTTCATGCAGCGTTGTTCAGGTTCTATAATTTGTATGGTGCATGAAACCAAAACTGTTATGTAAAATCTTTACCCATTATTATGAGATATACACGGTCTTGAGGTCAACATACTAATGTGATAAGTTGCTCCAGATTTTGTCCCCATGCAAATTGCCACGGATAATCAAATAGCTTTTTTAATGAGAGCGGCCTCCATTTAGAAGCAGAGATGACGATAGCGAGCTAGTCAATTTCTTGTAAAGCAATTAAAAACAGAAATGAAAAGATATGTTGTTATTTTATATATATATAAGATATTTGGTGGGTGTAGCGAGATCCAATGCTGTGGTCCCCTTTATGGCCTATAATGCGATGGATAACTTGAAGAAGCACTCGAGGTCTCGAGCACTTTACTTATTTTATTTAGTATTATATATGATATGACATATTTTCATTTGCCTGCGAATCTGTCATCAGCCCATCAATCCGGAGAAAGGAAAATTGGGAATTTGGGCGGCCATTTTTATTAATATCTCTAAAACAAATCAAAATTTTAAAAATGCCCCTGTCTCCCATTTTTTTTTAAATATGCCCTGACCGCCAGAATTACGGGCGGCCCATTCCTCTAGTGAGGCGCCACCCCCTGGGGCGCCCCACTAGGCCTGTGAGGCGCCACTCCCTGGGGCGCCCCATGCTATTTTTTTTTTATTTTTTTTTTTTAAGATTTTAGTATTTTGATTTGAATAATTTTGTGAAAAAAAGTTTTCTTATTTAGAGTGTATGCCAAAAAATAAAATATTTGATATATTTACGAAGTGATGTCGTAATTCTTTATAACTATGATTTTTTATTTTTTATTTTTTCAGTGAACTTTGATTTTATTTTTTATTTTTTCAGTGAACTTTGATTTTATTTGTCAGTTGGATATCACAAGTCTAAATATAACATTAATTAAGGTTTTTATAATATATGTATAATATACACATATACACATATACATACACACACACACAAACACACACACACAAACATATACATACACACACATACACATACACATACACATACACATACACATACACATACACATACACATACACATATATATGCCCTAGTGGAGAACTTGGAATTAGTGTCGGCTGTTTATGGGTATTAGTGTCGGACATTAGGTGACACTAATCGGGCTGATACTAATACTTTGTAAATAGCCGACACTAAAAGTAAGGCATTAGTGTCGGTTATTTATTAAATAGCCGACACTAACACTAACTTTTAATGTCGGCTATTTATTAAAAAGCCGACACTAATTTACAAATAACACTCACTAAATAAAATATCATCCAAATTGCTCATTTATTGTTATTCTTATAAATGGTTTGTGCAAACCCTAAAACAGAAAATACATAAAAGACATGACGTCTGTTTAAATACAAACCCTAAAACAGAAAATACATAAAAGATACATAAAAGATACATAAAAGACCCTAAAAACTCACAAATTATAAAGAAAGGTCCAAAAGTTCATGAAGGAAGACTCGGATCGCGAATCTGAGCCCGCAAATGGTGAAACAAATCATAGATTTGTTTTGCATCCGGTTTTGGGCTGTGGAGTTCCTGTCAAAATTTCAGCCCGATCCGACGGACGGATCAAAAGTTACGCCCCTTTTCGTGAAGCATGCGCAAGACCATATTGCATCACATCTTCTAGAATTCGCCTAGAAGAAGAGGCTAGGTTTGAGAAGATCAGATCAGAGAGAAGCGTGAAGTGAAGTGAAGGAGATGTTTTAAACCCCAGGCGTGCGTTTGAAAGAGGTGCGCGGGACTTAAAATGAAATTGGAATAGCTTTAGTGTCGGCTGTTTATAAATAGGCGACACTAATAACTGAGTATTAGTGTCAGCTATTTATAAAAAAGCGACACTAATGTATTAGTGTGGGCTGTTTATAAATGGCTGACACTAATTGTTAAGTATTAGTGTCGCCTTTTATAAACAGCCGACACTAATACTTAACAATTAGTGTCGGCCAGTTATAAACAGCCGACACTAATATTATTAGTGTCGAGTTTTTGTAAACGACCGATACTAAAGTATTAGTGTCGGTTTTTTAAGGCGACACTAATTGTATGTTCTCCACTAGTGATATATACATATACAAAGCTACATATATACACATACTATTTTAATAGCTCTAAACTACTATTTTGAATAAAGGCCAAGTCCTTAATTAGTGTTATATTTAGACTTGTGATATCCAACTAACAAATAATATTAGTATACATATACATATACATATACACATACATTTTTGCTTTGGTCCATACTACAATTATAATTTGATACACATACATTTTTGCTTTTGCCCAAAATTCAGTAAGTTGGGCTCAAATTGCCAAAATGCTTGGTTATGATCTAGTTTGGACCAAAATTTCATACAAACTAAGGCGTATTAGATCCAACATATCAAAAAAAGAGTATGTATGTGATCCATGACATGATGTCTCTTGGTTAAAGATCTCCAACATATTGCATCTCCAAATGACATTCATCAACATATACATGCATACATAATAAAAAAATAAAAATTCTCAGTTAAAATTTTCGTTCAAAATTATAAGAAAATATTTATATATAAAATTAATTGAATTTGTATAACTTTTATACGAACCACTGAAAATCAATTTCGTAAAAAAAAATTATTGCATATTATATGAATTTACGACATCACTTCATAAATATATCCAAATGTTTTATTTTTTGGCATACACTCTAATCTTGTTTAGATCAAAATTATTTAAATCAAAATACTAGTATATGTATATATGTATGTGTGTGTGTGTGTGTGTGTGTGTGTGTGTGTATTATACATATATTATAAAAACCATAATAAATCCCAAGTCCTTAATTAGTGTTATATTTAGACTTGTAATATCCAACTGACAAATAAAATCAAAGTTCACTGAAAAAATAAAAAATAAAATCAAAGTTCACTGAAAAAATAAAAAATAAAAAATCATAGTTATAAAGAATTACGACATCACTTCGTAAATATATCAAATATTTTATTTTTTGGCATACACTCTAAATAAGAAAACTTTTTTTTCACAAAATTATTCAAATCAAAATACTAAAATCTTAAAAAAAAAAAAAAAAAAAAAATAGCATGGGGCGCCCCAGGGAGTGGCGCCTCACAGGCCTAGTGGGGCGCCCCAGGGGGTGGCGCCTCACTAGAGGAATGGGCCGCCCGTAATTCTGACGGTCAGGGCATATTTAAAAAAAAATGGGAGACAGGGGCATTTTTAAAATTTTAATTTGTTTTAGGAATATTAATAAAAATGCTCGGAATTTGGGATCTCCTCTTTTTGTCACACCGCTTGTACGTGATGATATACGAAAAATGAGAGATATGAACGCTCTCTCCAAACAGCGCAATATTTTTTTTTGGCAAAGAACATGTAGGTTTTCATTAATATATTATCATTTAGATTACAAAAAATACAGCCAATACAGAGAGTACAAAAAAAAAAAAAAAAAAAAAAAGTTACATGAACATGTTGCTAGGATTGTAAAAAGAATATTATAAAAATAGTTGGCAGTAGTGGATTCATAATTTCTGTCAGAATAGGGCACTAATCAGATACAAATAGCTAATTGACTTTAAACATGTGAACTAGTCAAGTACTAGATAAAAACAATCAACATGATAGAAACAATTCAACCCATGTACTTTGAATTTTAACCTAACAATTATTAATATTTACTAGAGAAATTTGAAGATAAAACAATTTTGGTTAGTTCTTACCATTGGCAGTCACCGGCCCACAGAGACGAAGGAGAGGAGAGTGCATCAATGTCTGAGTGCCAACGAATTGCTTCTAAGATTAATTTATATCCTTCCAAAAATTAATTCAATTTCAAGGAGCAACACTCCAGTGAAAGTATTCACATTTAGTGATGATTTTAGAGACTTTAACTGACTCAAATTTGAAGAAATCATACATTTTAACATGCTATCTTCCAGGTACAAATGTGTGAGGTGTCGGAAACATGCTACTAGCTAGATCCAAAGTCTAAACTTCTCGCTGGCTACTTGCGCATTGCTCGCTGGGGATGACGATTGGCATCTAGCCCAAGTGCAGCGACATTGGTTTGGTTTCTCTTTCTCCCTTTTTTGCGTATGAGAGAGAGCAATTGGTTTTGTTTTTTTTTCATCTAATCAGCGTTCACGCCTTACGGACCGTCTTTTTTTCTCTCTTTTGTTAGGCACTTGCACCGTGATTTTTCTCCTTATGCTAGACCGTGAAAATTCAGGTAGGCACAATTAAATATTGCTACTGGGCCTTAGAAAAATTCAAAATTCATAGGTAGGTACTTGCCTACCATGAATCTCTTTGGATCCGCCCCTGACTGTTGGTGTGCCTAAGTTGCAAGTCGCTAGGCCTCTGAGACCTTTCTCTTGATAGGTAGAAACATGTGTAAGATTGAAACTATGGCATGAGAAGGCCAAATTGAATGATTTCAACATGCATCATTTGTGTCACTCCTAGTGGCATTATACACCCGAGTCTCTGATAGGATTACAATTTGAGTTTTGGTGTGGTGGAGGAAACGATGAAACAGTTGAATAGTTGTACATCCTCCACACCCGCGACAATTCCACACAAGGGTATGTATTGTTGAAGAGGTACGGTGGATTCATGAGTACGAGCAGGCGTGGAGTCAAACTTTTAAGTTATGGGGGTCAAACATTATGAATTGGAGTCAATCATATAAAAATTGTATGCTACAAATGGGGGGTCAATATTAATGTAACTATAGCACTTTACCCAGTGTTTTAAAATGCGGCCGCATGGGCCGCATATGCGTATGCGGTCGGCAGCCGTGCTCAGAATGCCCATGTGGTTTTTTCATGCGGTTTTTCCATGCTGCCGCATATGCGGTCCGAATATGCAGTCATGCGGATTAAAAATGCGGCCATGCGGTCCGAATATGCGGCCATGCAGTCTTCCCGTGCGGTTTTGATAATTTAATTGTATTTTAATTAAAATTTATATTAAAAAAATCAAAAAATTATTGTTAGTTATGTTATTATGTAAAAATAAATTCAAATATATGAATATGAATATATATATATATAGAGAGAGAGAGAGAGATGGGCTATGGTGCATTGCAATGCATGAACCCTTTTATGCATTGCACTCTAAATCATGGATTTAAAGTCCAAACGACCAATCCGAACCGTCTATCTTGTTCTTCATATTAATATGTGCTTGGGGACCAAATTTTATATTTTTTGGAATTTTTTTACTATTTATTAAGCAATTTTGAAAGTCGCTGATCTAATGGTCCAGAAAATTTTACTGTTTATTACTGTTCACAGCAAAACAACAATTTTAAAAAATGCTTAATAAATAGTAAAAAATTCCAAAAAATGTAAAATTTGGTCTCCAAGCACATTTCTATATGGATTAAACATCTAACGGTTCGGATCGGTCGTTTGTACTTTAAATCCGTGATTATAGTGCAATGCACCATAGCCCATCTCTCTCTCTCTCTATATATATATAGAGAGAGAGAGAGAGTTAGGCTGGGGTGCTATGGATAGCATAGTGGCATCTATGCTACGGCTCAATATTCGAATTTTCAAAATCCAAACGGTCGATCCGAACCGTTCATCTTATTCTCCATATTAATATCTGCTTGGAGACTAAATTTTACATTTTTCTGAATTTTTTTACTATTTATTAAGTATTTTACAAAATTGTTGATCCAACGGTGGCTGCACAAAACAGTAAAACCGTTGGATTAGCGATTTTCAAAGTGGCTTAATAAATAGTAAAAAAATTCAGAAAATTATAAAATTTGGTCTCCAAGCAGATATTAATATGGAGAATAAGATGAACGGTTCGGATCGACCGTTTGAATTTTGAAAACTCGAATATTGAGCCGTAGCATAGTGGCCACTATGCTATCCATAGCACCCCAGCCTAACTATATATATATATATATATATATATATATATATATATATATATATATATATATATATATATATATATATATATATACGTGAATTTTTATTTTAAAATCCGCATATATAAATCCGCATAAAAATCCGCATATGCGGTATGCAATGGCCTTCCGCATATAGAAATCGTATATAAGTACAAAAAATTTCAAAATAAATGGGGTCAATTGACTCCCATTCCATCAATATAGTTCTGCTTCTGAGTAGGAGGAGAAAAGTTGAGAAAAAATAAGGGGAGAAGAGCGGAGGAAGGAGAAGAGTAGAGTCGAGAAAAACATATAAGAGAACAAAGGAAAGTTCACATAGGTTTTCGGAGGTGTAGGCATATCTTCTAATTCTGGTATTTTCTAAATTATTCTGGATCATTATGGACTATTCTGGTATTTTCTAAATTATTCTGAACCATTCTGATATGTTCTAAAT
This sequence comes from Carex rostrata, assembly GCF_964058835.1. NCBI lineage: Eukaryota > Viridiplantae > Streptophyta > Magnoliopsida > Poales > Cyperaceae > Carex > Carex rostrata. The sequence goes on along the minus strand of NC_135925.1, from coordinate 11,897,694 downwards.
TATTCTGGACCATTATGGACTATTTTGATATTTTCTAAATTATTCTAGACCATTCTAAATTATTTAAAATTAAATAATTAATTTATTATAAATTAAATTTTAAATTAAAAAAATACCTGGGGCCGACCGAAGAGGAGAGAAAAAGTGTGGGGGAGAGAGGAGGGCGCACCCGGGCCTTCTGTAGGCCATCCCATATCCGGAAAAAAAATTTCCGGTTTTGGGACTTAAAACCGGAATAATTTTTTCCGGACTCTAAAACCGGAAAAATTTTATCCGATTTTAGATATCGGATTTCCGGAAAAATTTAATCCGGTTTTAGATGTTTATTCCGGAAAAATTTATTCCGATTTGGGTATTTTTCGAATTTCAACCCAAGTTTGGTTATTTTTGGAAATTTTATTTATTTTTTTAATATAAATAAAAAATTCGGGTAAGAATGATTGATGAGTCAATAAGTCTCCATCTGAGCATGAAGAACTGATAGTCCAATATCAGCACGTACCAGTTATTTTGTTTTTGTTTTTCCTTGCTTAGTTATGTCATATGGAATCTAGTTCTGACATATCTATACTTATGAGGACTGATAGATACTGATATGAATTGATAGATATACTGATACACAATCTGAGCACGTAATACATCAACTCGCTTACTAATTTCTGAAGTTACCTTTTTCTACCTTTTTACTGGCAAAGTTAACTATCCGGTAGAATTTGGATACTTCTATTTTTTTTCTAATGCACTTCAAACAATCATAAAGGACGAATAAAAAATTAGTGGCTGGCAAATAGAAAGTAAAGCATTATCATTACGTTTTTTTTGTAATATTATTATTTATGCATTGTTTAGGACTCGAATCTTTTTTATTTTGAATGCCTCATTATCTTTTACTTTTTAAATCCTAAAGTAAATTAAATAGCAAAATGAAATTAGATGAGATTTGCATCACTTCTTCTATATAAGCAACAAGACATTTACAACAATTTAATATCCTCTCGATGAAAATCAATAACCTAAAAAATTAACTTTTAGAAATTGCCTACATCAATGAACTTTTATAAAATATTAATGCTAATCAAAATATGGTCAAAATGTCATCTTTCGGAGGCTAAGAAAAAATATTTTAAACTTAGTCATTCTCTCTCTATATATATAGAGAGAGAGGAGGGATCGGATGACACCCTTTTTTGGTGACATCTAATGACACCCGATCCCTCCTCGTATATATATATATATATATATATATATAGGTAGGCTAATATACAATCGATTGTTCCTGAGGTTCCGTACAACCAAGTCATTTTCTGATTTGTAAAGTCCAAATGATCGATCCAAACCGTTCATCTTGTTCTCCATATTAATATGTGCTTGGAGACCAAATTTTACATTTTTCTGAATTTTTTTACTATTTATTAAGCCACTTTGAAAATCGCTGATCCAACGGTGCCTTAACAAAACAGTAAACCAGAAGCTACCGTTGGATCAGCGATTTTCAAAGTGGCTTAATAAATAGTAAAAAAATTCAGAAAAATATAAAATTTGGTCTCCAAGCACATATTAATATGGAGAACAAGATGAACGGTTTGGATCGATCATTTGGACTTTAAAAATCAGAAAATGACTTGGTTGTACGGGACCTCAGGAACAATCGATTGTATATTAGCCTACCTCTATATATATATATATATATATATATAAACTACGACATAAATATTTTTTTAAATTTTTAAATTAATATAATTAAAAAATAAAAAACCCATTAAAAATATAAAAACAACGACCTTTAAATCTTCCTCTTCTTATCTACACCAGAAGTTGCATCTCTACCTGAACTTTTGCTTTAGCCTTGATTAGGTGTAAGCACAGGAGGTCGGTATTCCTTTGTTCCCGTCATCTCCCAAATACTTATTCCCTTGTCTTTTCTGCTTAAAGATATTTTTTTGCCTCATATCTATCAGAAAAATAAAAAATATTACCTCACTTTAGTTATCCTCTTGCAACTTGCTAGTCAACTGTTGCAAGTCATCTGTTGTTATTATTTTAACCAAGTTTTTAAATATACTCTTGTTACAAAAAAAAAAAAAATCAAAAATCATTTTAACCTGGAAAATTCGATATTTATCCGGACCGCAACGATAAATGACGTCCTCACAAGACTGAAGCTACCATTTGTCATTGCGCCCCGCAAAAACCCATAAAAATAAAAAAGAAAACTCCAAAATAATTCAAATGTTTCGATGTTTTCTGTTGTTTTTAATTGATTTGTTTTTTTCAAAAATAAAAGAACAATTAATAATTTGAATATATTAGAAAAAACATCACAAAATAGATAAAACATGTTATAATTTAGATGTACTAGAAGGACTTCAAACTATTTTTCAGGTAAGATTTTTATCGGCTGTAAAAAAAAATAATCTATTTCTTGGTGTGCTACTAAAAAAAAATGTTTTTGATCTAAATTATTAATTCCAGTTCAAAGTCACTTCTAGATAAATAAAGAAATTATCGTGATCTTTTTAGTACATTCAAATTATAAGATACTCCATCTATTTTCGAAAAAAAAAGTATTTGATTTTACTTTTGTAATGATATCAAGGAATTTTTTTAATTTGAATTGATGGAGTACCTTAGAATTTGAATGTACTAGAAAGACCACAATAATTTCTTTATTTATTAGAAGTGACTTTTGAGCTGAGATCAATAATTCAGATCCAAAGCATTTTTTTTCTAGTAACACACCAAGAAATAGTTTAATTTTATTTATAGTTGGAAAAAATCCTGACTACAAAATATTTCGGAGTCCTTCTAGTACATCTAAATTATAAGATATTTATCTATTTTGTTTGATGTTCTTTCTAACATATTCAAATTATTAATTGTTCTTTCTATTGAAAACCTTTAAACAAATCAATTAAAAACAGCGAAACATTTTATTCTTTTGGATTTTTTTGGAGCCGCAACAATAAATGGCGGCCTCCAGTTTTGGAGGCCGTCATTTGTCGTTGCGGCCCAGATAAATATTGAATTTTATAAAAACAGTGATCTTTTGTTTTTGTTTTTTGTTGTTGATAGTATATTAAAAAAATTCGATTATTTTAACCCTCGCTCCTCACAAACAATTTTTTTAGAAATACACAAGAAGACTACTCACGGACAATTTTCCGGGTATTATACAAAAAAAAATAGTACCAATTATAGTAGAATTATATCTGATTTTTATACATCTATTCAATTAATATCGTCAAAATTATTAACTAATTTTAAAAAAAAACTGTTAATATGTTCTTTATTATTAAAGTAGGGCGTGTATCAAATTTAGTCCAACTTAAAAATTGTGTAACCTTCCATCCATAAATTAAATTTTTTTACGGTTGAGTTTTAACGGTTTTTTTTTATGGATGGCCAACCAAATTTCAAATTGATTGAAATTTAATGCACTTCATATCTGAATGATTGAGAAAACATTTATAATTTTATTTTTTTAATTTGAATTTTTTTTTTTAAAGATATTGAATGGATAAACTATAAAAGTCGGATGCCTAGAATTACCCATAATCACATTAAATTACTTTCAAAAGATATGAGTAACAACAACACATGGATTATTTGGTTTCTATTCGGCGAGGTCAAAAATTCGTGATTGGAGAATAATTCGGATGTAATTCAGAAACAATTTAGAATTATCCAGACCAGAGATCTCAGTCCTATAAAGAAGCAAAGAAAAAAAAATATTTTTAGGGAAAAATTCGCGAATAATTCGTAAAATTCAGAAAAAGTTCGTAAAATTCACGAATTATTTGGGAATAATTTGGTCAGAGTTCAGTCAAGCGAATAATTCAGCATTCAGTTCGTCATCACAAAAAAAATGAATTATTCGCGAATAATTCGGATATAATTCGTGAATTTTATGACTATGGTAACAACAACAACACATGATATAGATTTATTAGGTGATCATTAAACTTTGCTCCATACTAAAACTCTAATATTGATATTTATTTTCCTAATGTGGATTTTAACGCTGAATTATTTTTTGGATGAAAAAAGATAACTGAGATGTATGATTTACAAATTAGAAGTTCGCAATAAATCAAAAGTCTATTAAGTAATTTGTAATCTTGCGCAAAGTTAAGTAGAGTACTAAAGAAATTTATCGAAAATTAGTTAATGTAGATCATTCTAACCTTTTAAAAAATGGCGATTAAATACTGTAACTAAATCGATATAATGGATTATGAGGCCACTAATCAGATTAACAGTTGAAAAAATGATTTTCTTAGGCGTTCAAAAAGCAGCTTTATTTTGAAAAAAAAAAAAAAATTCTGTTTTTTTTTCAAACTATTTATATGCTAAAATACAATTTAAATGTTTGACATTTCAGAAAGATTATATCTGTAAACTATATTTAAAATTGATAAGAACAAAGGATATGTCTCTATAATTTGGATTAGAAAATAAAAACTATAAAATGCTATAATGATGTATAATTTTGTTAAATTCCGTTAAACTTATCAGATATGATATATAAAGATAATGTTTTGAAAAGTAACACAGATGAAATCCAACAAAATAAAAAAAAGTGTACGGTATGGTATGTAAGAAAACAAGATATATCATTTCAATAAAGAAATGATTAGACAAATGATATACACTAGCGACATTTGTGATGAACATTTCCTAGCCGAAAATATTCGTGAGCATGTGCATGTTCAATTTGTAGCGTATATAATTATTATAATAATAATAATTATTATTATTAGAATGAAAGAATGGAATAATATGATGTAACAATGGTTCCTGTGTTAAAAATCCGCCGCGCTGCACGATGGGAATTGAGGGACAATTATCTATATTTATATTCCCATTATCTTTGCACAATCCCCCCCTAGATAGATAGGTAGATTTTTTTTTTTTTTTGCTTTTTGCTTTTTGCTTTTTGCTTTAGGCTAAGGAATTTTTTTATAAACCATAATTAATTAATTCAAGTTTAGCAAACTAGCATGATTGTTTTTTTTTTTTGAAAAACTACAAAGACCGAATGGCCATTTCGGTCTCCAGAATTACCTTTTTTCATACCGAAATGGTCATTCGATCTCACCAATTTTTCACTTTTTTCAACAAACTGTGTGGCGATCTGTGTAATTTTTTTTTCCCCAGACAGAACCATCCATTCGGTCTCCTTTTTTTTTCTTTTTTTCTTAGATCTGTGTAACTATGAGGAAGGTTTGAAGAGCTTTGAGCATCCAATGAATAGGTTGAATCAATGAGAGCACACCATGTGACAATAAAGGACAACATGATCATTGCACCAAATTAAGAGTCAACATAAAAATTGAGTGCAACCTATATTTGGGGAAGTATCAATCATTAACATAAACTCACTATGTATCAATTATTTGTAAGCAATTATCAAATTTTTACTTGTAATTTTTTTACAATATATATAAAAAAGGCACAGATTAAAGTTCCATAAAGTGTGAATATTGTATAGTAAATATGGAAGCTTGATGAAAATAGGTGAACAATTATACAATAATAATGAATACAAATGAGCTAATTATAGATGTGGAAAAAAGGTATCCAAGAAAATGTGAGAAATGTTATTCATATTTATTGTGTTTTCTGGCAAAAAAAATAGAGAAAATAATACGAAGCTAAAATGGACAGCTTTTTTTTTTAGCATTTCCTTCATTTTCTAGTAAATCAAATAATATTTATACAGACAAATTTACAATTTTTCTCCATCATTTTAGTTTATTTTATTTTATAACATAAACTCAAAATTTTATGGTTTTCTTTTCACGTGACAAAAACAAGGCATATTAATTATGGTGGCATGCAAAGAGCAATTAGGACTTGTTTACTTCTTCTTTTATTATTTTGATACCGACCAAGCTTCTAAATAGCTAGCTATAGCGGTTTTGGACCCAGAAAGCTAAGCTACGGGCTAAAACTGCGCTAATCAAGCTACGACCGCTATAGCGGTAATAGCAGTCCGCTATAGCGCGTAGCGCGTAGCGGCAATAGCGGTCCGCTATGCTACATGGGTTATGATTTTGCAAAATTTTTTTCTGAAAACATGATTTTGCAATTTTAATGGGCCTTAATATCTAGATTGTTTTTTTTTTACTTTATTAAGCTATATCAATACAATGGAACATGTGCGGGCTATACCGCTATATCAATTAAATTTTGTATCATGCATTAATATATGGTAGTGGTATATTTTGAATATAAAATATATCGATAGTTTTTGAATTAGGGATATTTTGAATGACAATTTGAACTTTGTATTGGTTTAATATGAATAATATTAGAACTTCTTAATTAATTTGATATTTTTTTTCTTGATGAGACATTTTTACTAGGCAAAGCCTTCTATGGACATAAGGACCTATTTGTAAATTGAACATATTTTTATTTTTAAAGTTCAAACAGTCGATCCGAACCATTCATCTTGTTCTCCATATTAATATGTGCTTGGAGACCAAATTTTACATTTTTCTGATTTTTTTTTACTATTTATTAAGATGGGTACAAAATTCAATGGTCTGAATTTGATATTTTTATACCCATCTTAATAAATAGTAAATAAATTCAGAAAAATATAAAATTTGGTCTCCAAAGATATATTAATATGGAGAACAAGATGAACGGTTCGGATCGGCTATTTGAACTTTGAAAATAAAAATATATTTATTTTACAAATAAGCCCTTATGTCCATAGAAGCATCACTCTTTTTACTATTAGTAGAAATATAAAATATAATTTTTGAAATAAAAAAACGCTATTTATAATAGCTTTCGCTATAGCTCCGCTATTCGCTAAAGCTTTTTTTTTTGTCTCCCCGCTACACCGCTATAAACGCTATTTAGAAGCTTGATACCGACTATTAACAAGAATAAAAGAAGTATTCAACATTAATTGGATCATTTCGTTATAATCTAAGTCATAGTTTTAATGATTCTTAAAATATGCGGTTTTCTTTATTTTATCCTGACAACTTGATTCAGTATTCTATTTCAATTTCAAATCTTCACGGCAAGGCTTGATTCATTTTTAACTAAATACCAAATCAATTTGCATGTTTAACAAATATATATTGTAAAGAAACTTTCATGGTTTAAACTTTCCAAGATACTCTATTAATATTAAAAGGGCAATAAAATAATGAAAGAAACCAACAGGTGGATCTGAGAATATTTTTTGTTTTTGTTTGGTCTCAAGACTGGATAGAGTATTCGGTCTTGATATTAATTTTTTTTTTTCAGATCTTTTATGGCAGCCACCAAAAAAAAAGTGAAAAATTGATGCAAGACTGGATAGAGTATTTGGTCGGACAAAAAAAAATTTTGGATCTTCTATGGCGGCCACCAAGGAAAAGTGGAGAAAAAGTGAAAAATTGGTGAGACCAAATGGCCATTTCGGTATGGGGAAAAGACAATTCTGGAGACCGAAATGACCATTCGATCTTTGTGGTTTTTCAAAAAAAAAAAAAAAAAAGCAATCATGCTGGTTCGCTAAATTTGAATTAATTAATTATGGTTTATAAAAAAATTTCTTAGGCTAAGGGGTGAAAACGGAATGGATAATATTCAATCCGTATTTGAAAATTAGATACAAATATTTTATATTTGATATCTAGATCCTTGATAGCTGCTGTCAAGCTTTCAAAAAAAAAAATATTTGATATCTGAATATATGTACACATACATAAAGATACATATACGACTATGATTTAAAATTTTATTATTTGTATTTGAATAGTAGATATACTATATAGTTTAATATATATTATGAAAACAAAATTATGTTAATCGCCAATATAATTAGACAAATATTGTTTGATATTTTTAAAGAATATGTGTGTGTAATAATAATAATAATAATAACAACATTTATATTCTTTTAACAAATATTTGATTTGTTGAATATTTAATCTATCCGAAAAATAAAAACAAATATAGATATAATTTTTCCATTATCCGCTCCGTATCCGATCCGTTTTCACCCCAATTTAGGCTCCTTTCCAACTGTAGAAATATAAACAGGAGTTGAAGGGGCATCCGGAATAATCTCATTAGGCACAATTTAAACCGTTTGATCCGAAACAGAGGCTCCAGATTTGTCAAAAGCTCTCCAGTCAGAACCATACAAGTGGAGAATAGAGAGAGGCCTCAATCGGATGATTAAACCCGCAGCAGGAAGCTTTGCATCCAAACTTTTTCTTTTTCTATTAATGAGCAGGATAGGCGCGAATCATGTATCTTTATAAAATGTATTTTTGCTCATGATTCGTTTATAAACGGTATGATATGGATAATGGATTTCAAGAGAATAATCACATGTCGATAAGTAACCAAATCACCTTTCTTATTCTAAAATCGTACAACAAAACCAGAGTAAATATTTTCTGTGGGTAAATTTGTTTGTATAAAAATTTAGTAAATATATCTTCATTCTTATATTTATGTACGTAGATATCCTGATCCGTCAAATTAAATAATTTGTATTCTTTTAATTAAATACATATTTTTTACGTGTAGAAGTCTAAACCGTCATTTGTATTTATATCTATTATTTAATATATTTTATCAGAAATAACCAACTCTTCAAACATTTTATAAAAATACCCAAATCGTAGAAAATTCCAAACCGCAAGAAATTCCTGCAGTTTGAGGTCAATATAATGCCCTTCATATGAGAGGTCACATGTTCGAAATTCAAAGAAAAGAATTCCTTATAGATATAAAATAGTTAAAGTAATTTGATCTTCAACTATTACTCAGAAGAAGAAAAAATAGCGTAGAATAACGTAAAGCAAGTTGTAATTAAAAGATTAAAAAAAATAAAACAATGTCCCGTTATCTTTCTAATAATATTACTACTAAAAAGTAATAATGTATCAATTTTTCTTTAAAAAAATGCAAAATACCTAATCTTTTTTGCGGATTAATCAAAATCCAATTCATATACAATGAATTAAATTCTAATATTTACTGAAACTTAAAACTGCTCGGAGTATCTCAACTTTTGGGGACAAAAAAAAAGTAAGAAGAGGCAAATTTAAAACAACTACGAAGGATTAAATGGAGATGATCCACTGACGATAACTTCATTGTTCATTCCTTTTATAAATGGTTAGAATATGGGGGGGCATGTCTAATTCTGAATATAACACTATATGAAAATATCATATTCCATTAAAAATTAAAATATTTTTGTGGCTTGTGCGAAAAGACAAGATTTTGACTAAGATTAACTTAGTAAATAAAGGTTGGCAAGGAGATACGAAATGTATGTTTTGTGATCAAATAGAGAGTACAGAGCATCTTTTCGTTCAATGTTCTTTCATTAGCTTAATCTGAAACTTGATAGCAGATCATAATAACTTTAGTTATGATTGTCACACTTTGGAGGATTTATGGATGATTGATGCTTCTATTCATTTAACATATAGATTATTAATTGAATTATTACAAGGTGTTGTTCTATGGACTATTTGGTTAGAACGTAATAAATTATGTTTTAATGTTAGTTTCCCTTATTCTATTAAGGTTATTGGTACTAAGATTATAGCTTTGTCTCAATTTTGGTGTAAATCTAGAGAAGATGATTTATTCTCTAAATTAAATCTTATATTACCTTTTGATGTTAAGAATCTTCCAGATCTCTTTCTGCTGGAAGAGGACAGAAGCTCAGACACGACCCAAACTTTGGGCCTCCTGGTGCAGGGTTCTGGGGATGGCAACCCCCCATATCCAATGTTTGGCGTCTAGGAAGATGAAGACTTATTAAATTTATAGTACTTAGTTTTATACATGTTATGATGTTTTTGTGTTTTTTCTAGAATTGTTGCCTTCTTGTGTTGTGGACATGGTATGATGTTTTGATTTTTTTTCAATTGTTTCTGCTTATGTTTTGAACGGTTGTAAAGACTTGACATATTTTATTTTGGTATCAATTTTAGGTACTGGGTTAAATATGCTATGGTTCTTGATTTCAATGAAATCAGTGGTAAATATCACTATTTTTCAAAAAAAAAAAAAAAACGAACATCCTGGAAATGGAATAACTAATAAACAAATGAAAATATGTTTTGAGGGAAGAATTTGTGGTTTCATTGATTTTGATTACCTTTGTGATTTAATTGGTTTTAAACCGAATCAAAAGAATTTGGATTAAACGGTTTGGTTCATTTTTTAAAATAATTTTAATTATTTGGTTTGGTTTGAATTAAAAAAAAAATTAAAACAAGTTAAACAGAACCAATTGATAAAAAGAGTATAATTCTTTTGAGCCTATAAAAAGTTAATTATGAAAGTTTCCTTTTTTCTTGAGTATGAAAATCACTAGACCATAATTCAATTTTGTATATTATAATAAAACATTATTTTGAGCTTGTAAAAAATTAACAAAAAATATTTATTTTTTATAAATATTCTTGTTTCGGTGCAACAGAACAAATTGAAATTTAATTCCGTTTATTTGATTTGGTTTTTATTTAGTTGATTAATTAGTTTAATTCGATCAGTTTGGTTGTACTTTTCAAAATTAAATCAAATTTTAATTTTCTTATTTTATTTTGATTTTAACCAAAATTCTTTGTTAGGCGAGTTGTTCCCAGATCCAAATTCTTTGTTAGAAGATAAATCTTGCTTCAAATGATTGGCTAACGGCTTCCATCATAAAATATTACATGTTTACTTGTAATCTAATTGTTAGAGTTTATTTTGTAGTTGTGGAAAGATTGTGTTTAATTTCTACCAACAATAAATTGTTCATTTTAATTTTAACACCTCCTATTATGAATTTCTAGTTCCGAACTGGATCGGATGTCAATCTGGTAAAATTTCGGATCAACAGTTTATTTGTTAGAGTCAACTGGTTCAACTATTTATATATTATATTATTCATAATCGAAAAATTCGTCTAATGATGCGCGAATCTTGACATGTGAATTAGGCTTCCATTCCATTATGGGATTCTTATATTATTCCTTGATGGAGCTAATTAGAAGAGACATATATTGATATTTTATCCGTTTGATCTCTGGGAAAATACGGTATTATGTATTGTGTTAGAAGGCATGTCGGATAATATGACACAAAAATTTGGCACATTCGTAATATTCTATAATGTAAACAATATTTTTTTCAAAGTTATTTTTAAGCTCAAAGTTGGATAGACAAAAGTATCCGATATCTGCACTCAGGAGCGGATCTAGGCTCAATAGTAAAGAAGTACTAATTGTTTACAGTGCCTATCTTTGATTTGATTGAATGTTTGTTCCTGATAAGATTTAGTGTCTATTCTTTTTTTCCTGATCTGCATGAATGTTTATTCCAGTACTATGTTTGTTTTTTAAATGGTAGAAAAAGCTTAGTATTTAGAATGAAGGGGTCACATGAAATGAGAAGTTTAAATTAATTTAAATTGTGTCTCTATGACAGTGGGTCCCACTGGTTGGATTGCCATCAACCACACCTAAATTGCACCCAAATGTGCGTTAAATCTTGTAAAATCCATATAAAATCAACTGTTTGGAGGTTTTTCGCGTTCTTCACTCGCAATTCTCAGTTTAACGCGTAGAATATTACCATAAATTTTATTTTCAATAAATCCAAATCTCATTTTTGTGAATTTCAAAAAATTAGATTTTAAGGCATTGAATCGACTAATTTTCTATGAAATTTATTGGACAAATTTCTTAAATGAATTCTAATCCCCCCCCCCCCCCCCACCCGCACGGATTGTGAAGCTAATGAGTTTGAACCTTATAAGCTATTTGAATCTGATTCTTGCCCCTTCCTGGCAAAAATTATGCGTCCGCCTCTGAGAACTATTGGTTGCCAAAATATTGAAAATTTGATTTCTCTTACGACTATGTAGTTTTTGCAAAAAAAAACTTTCAAGCAAGGACTAACTATATGAGTAAGATATGAGTAGCGTCTTCCGAATTTCTGTTCTTATAAATATGTGACGCAAACATCGATTAGTACAAAGTAGTTTCGATCTATTTATGTAGAAAAACTCGCCATGTTTTAGCTCTGCCAGTAATTTTACTTGTAAAATTTGTTCCGTTCTAATTAACGTTCATAAATCCTTTGCAACTTTATTCATTTCTAATGAGATGCTTGTACAAAAAATATATTTGTGTGTGTGTATATATATATATAGATGGACTTGGGTGAGACGCGGAGTATACGCGTTTGGTGCTCCATGGTACATTTTAGCCATTTTGAAAATCCAAACAACCGATCCGAACTGCTCAACATGATCTCCATATTGAAATGTGCTTGGAGACCAAATTTTACATTTTTTGAAATTTTTTAACTATTTATTAAGCCACTTTGAAAATCGTTGATCCGGTGGTCCAGAAATTTTTACTGTTTATCCGGATTTTCAGATTTTCAAAGTGGCTTAATAAATAGTAAAAAAATTCCAAAAAATGTAAATTTTGGTCTCCAAGCACATTTCAATATGGAGATCACATCTAACGGTTCGGATCGGTTGTTTGGACATTCCAAATGAAAATATGGCGTGAAATACAAACGCATGGTGCTCCGCGTCTCATCTCATATATATATATATATATATATATATAGAGAGAGAGAGAGAGAGAGAGAGTTAGGCTGGGGTGCTATGGATAGCATAGTGGCCTCTATGCTACGGCTCAATATTCGAGTTTTCAAAATCCAAACGGTCGATCCGAACCGTTCATCGTATTCTGCATATTAATATCTGCTTGGAGACCAAATTTTATAATTTTCTGAATTTTTTTACTATTTATTAAGCCACTTTGAAAATCGTTAATCCAACGGTTTTACTGTTTTGTGCAGCCACCGTTGGATCAACAATTTTGTAAAATACTTAATAAATAGTAAACAAATTCAGAAAAATGTAAAATTTGGTCTCCAAGCAGATATTAATATGGAGAATAAGATGAACGGTTCGGATCGACTGTTTGGATTTTGAAAACTCGAATATTGAGCCGTAGCATAGAGGTCACTATGCTATCCATAGCACCCCAGCCTAACTCTATATATATAGGAATATGCTAGCATGCTATGCATAGCATAAAGCCCCTCCATGCAACGCCTTGGATTTCAACTTTTCAAAATCCTAACGGTTGATCCAAACCGTTCATCTTGTTCTTCATATTAATATGTGTTTGGGGACCAAATTTGACATTTTTTGGAATTTTTTTACTATTTTTTTATATTTATTGAAAATCGCTGTTTTTAGCAAATCTGGACCATAAAAAAACAGCGATTTTCAATAAATCTAAAGAAATAGTAAAAAAATTCCAAAAAATGTAAAATTTGGTCCCCAAATACATATTAATATGAAGAACAAGATAAACGGTTCGGATCGACCGTTATAATTTTGAAAAGTCAAAATCCAAGGCGTTGCATAGAGGGGCTCTATGCTATGCATAGCATGCTATAGATATATCAGCGCGAATGCCACTACAAATAATGAAATAAGGATTGATGATTCCGACATGATAAAACAAACATTGATTCAATCATGACTAAATAGCTAAATTGATTGATTGGTCAATTGAACTTGTCTAGCTTAAAGTTGAACAAACCAACCAATAATATATGCGGTTGTTCTTTATGTCATCACCTACATTTCATAAACAATTCATGAGCAACACATTTATGCCATGTTCGGCTATGAGTCGGGAACGGGAATGGATTTGGGTTCGGATCCAATTTGAATGACCAAAACACTATTTTCGTAGAAAAAAAATTCACTATGACTGAATTTTGTTTTTCTCATGAAAACAGTAAAAGCCGAACAGGACCTTAACGTGGCAATCAGAGTGAATTTTTTTTTCCCACAAAAACAGTAAAAGTCGAACAGGGCCTTAAGGTGGCAATCATATGTAGGGTATCCTCTAATTTGACCTATTATGAAGAGGTGTTGATCCGTTATGAAGAGGTGCAGACTCTTTATGAAGCGGTGCATTGGTTTTTATATAAACCATATCCTTTTGTCTCTTCTATCTCTCCAAAAACGTGTTAATAGTGACAACCAAATAAAGAGGAAAAAAAATAGAGAGCACCAAGAAACACTCTGTTAATATTAAAGGTCTTAGGTCGTGAAAAACGTAAGGCTTTCGGCTTCGGCTTGTGATTTCTTGCAGAATCAGTGATACTGTTATGCTCGCAAGATCTACTTTCGCTTCCGCTTCCACATAAAGATTAACGGAGTAATTTGTAAGTTCTTTGCATTAAATAACAAAACTTTATAAGTTATTTGAATCTGATTCATGCCTCTTCCTAGCAAAAATTATGCGTCTGCCCCTGAGAACTATTGATTAACAAAGATTAAAAATTTGTCTTCTCTTACGACTTCACAATTTCTGCAAAAAAAAAAAAAAACTTTCAAGCAAGGACTAACTATATGAGTAAGATATGAGTAGCGCCTTCCGAATTTCTGTTCTTATAAATATGTGACGCAAACTTCGATTAGTACAAAGTAGTTTCGATCTATTTATGTAGAAAAACTCGCCATGTTTTAGCTCTGCCAGTAATTTTACTTGTAAAATTTGTTCCGTTCTAACAAAAGTTCATAAATCCTTTGCAACTTTATTCATTTCTAATGAGATGCTTGTACCAAAAATATATTTATGTATATATATATCAGCACGAATGCCACTAGAAATAATGAAATAAGGATTGATGATTCCGACATGATAAAACAAACATTGATTCAATCAATGACTAAATAGCTAAATTGATTGGTTGGTCAATTGAACTTGTCTAGCTTAAAGTTGAACAAACCAAACAATAATATATGTACTCAGGGGTGGATCTATTAAGGCTCAATGGTAGAGAAGTACTAATTATTTATAGTACATATCTCTGATCTAATTGAATGTTGTTTCTAATCAGATTCAGTGTCTATTCTTTTTTTTTTCTGATCTTATTGAATGTTTGTTCCAGTACTAAGTTTTTTTTATTTTTAAATAGTAGAAAAGGCTTAGTATTCAAAATGAAGATATCACATTAAATGAGGAGTTCAAATTAATTCAAATAATGCTCTATGACAGTGGCCTCATTGGTCGGATTGCTATCAACCACACTCAAGTTGCACCCAAATGTGCATAAATCTTGTAAAATTCATATAAAATCAACTGTTTGAAGGTTTTTCGCGTTCTTCACTCGAAATTCTCGGTTTAACGCGTAGAATATTACCATTGGTTTTATTTCAATAAATCCAAATCTCATTTTTGTGAATTTCAAAAAATTATATTTTAAGGCATTGAATCGACCAATTTTCTGAGAAATTTATTGGACGAATTTCTTAAATGAATTCTCAATTTTTTATGATTCAACCCCCGAAGTTTAGATCCAGTGAAGTAATCCAATCTTTGAGTTTTAAATCGGAACTGTCTGATTCAAATCCGTGATAATCTATCCGAAGTGGAGCATACACATCCCGAGAGATGAATTCGAATCGCTAAGCAATCTCAAGCGACGGATTCAAATTGGACGGTCTCGATCCAAAACCCAAAGATCGAGTTACTTTAGCCCCCCCCCCCCCCCCCCCCCCCCCCCCCCCCCCGCGCGCCCTCCCACCAGCACAGACAGTGAAGCTAATGGGTTTGAACCAGATAAGCTATTTGAATCTGCTTCCTGTCCCTCCTTGACAAAAATCCTGCGTCAACTCCTGAGAACTATTGATTACCAAAAAGTTGAAAATTTGATTTCTTTTACGACTTCGCAGTCTCTGCAAAAAAAATTTAAGAAAAAAAAAAACTTTCAAAGCAAGGACTAACTATATGAGTTGATATGGGTAGCGCCTTCCGAATTTCTGTTCTTATAAACATGTGACGCAAACTTCGATTAGTACAAAGTAGTTTCGATCTATTTATGTAGAAAAACTCGCCATGTTTTAGCTCTGCCAGTAATTTTACTTGTAAAATTTGTTCCGTTCTAATTAACGTTCATAAATCCTTTGTAACTTTATTCATTTCTAATGAGATGCTTGTACGAAAAATATATTTATGCATATATATCAGCACGAATGCCACTGCAAATAATGAAATAAGGATTGATGATTCCGACATGATAAAACAAACATTGATTCAATCAATGACTAAATAGCTAAATTGATTGATTGGTCAATTGAACTTGTCTGGCTTAAAGTTGAACAAACCAACCAATAATATATGCGGTTGTTCTTTATGTCATCACCTACATTTCATAAACAATTCATGAGCACCACATTTATGCCATGTTCGGCTATGAGTCGGGAACGGGAATGGATTTGGATTCGGATCCAATTTGAATGACCAAAACACTGTTTTCGTAGAAAAAAAGAATTCACTATGACTAAATTTTGATTTTCTCATGAAAACAGTAAAAGCCGAACAGGACCTTAAGGTGGCAATCAGAGTGAATTTTTTTTTCCCACAGAAACAGTAAAAGTCGAACAAGGCCTTAAGGTAGCAATCATATGTAGGGTATCCTCTAATTTGACCTGTTATGAAGAGGTGTTGATCCGTTATGAAGAGGTGTTGATTCGTTATGAAGAGGTGCGTTGGTTTTTATATAAACCATATCATTTTGTCTCTTCTCTCTCCAAAAACGTGTGAATAGTGACAGCCAAATAAAGAGAAAAAAAAATAGAGAGCACCAAGAAACACTCTATTAATATTGAAGGTCTTAGGTCGTGGAAAACGCAAAGTTTTCGGCTTCAGCTTGTGATTTATTGCAGAACCAGTGATACTGTTACGCTCGCAAGATCTACTTTCGCTTCCGCATAAAGATTAACGGAGTAATTTGTAAGTTCTTTCCATTAATTAACAAAACCTTATAAGTTATTTGAATATGATTCCTACCTCTTCCTAGCAAAAATTCTACGTCCGCCTCTGAAAACTATTGGTTATCAAAGATTGAAAATTTGATTTCTCTTACGACTTCGCAGTTTCTGCAAAAAAAAAATTAAGAAAAAAAAAAAACTTTCAGGCAAGGACTAACTATATGAGTAGATATGAGTAGCGCCTTCCGAATTTCTGTTCTTATAAACATGTGACGCAAACTTCGATTAGTACAAAGTAGTTTCGATCTATTTATGTAGAAAAACTCGCCATGTTTTAGCTCTGCCAGTAATTTTACTTGTAAAATTTGTTCCGTTCTAATAAAAGTTCATAAATCCTTTGCAACTTTATTCATTTCTAATGAGATGCTTGTACGAAAAATATATTTATGTATATATATCAGCACGAATGCCACTGCAAATAATGAAATAAGGATTGATGATTCCGACATGATAAAACAAACATTGATTCAATCAATGACTAAATAGCTAAATTGATTGATTGGTCAATTGAACTTGTCTAGCTTAAAGTTGAACAAACCAACCAATAATATATACGGTTGTTCTTTATATCATCACCTACATTTCATAAACAATTCATGAGCAGCACATTTATGCCATGGTCGGCTGTCGGTGGAAACTGATAAGCATAAATTATATACACATTCGATTTAGTGTTTATCATAAAATAACATTAAATATTTTGTATTTTGAATATAAAGTGAATAGAATACATCTAGAATTAAGTTACTGCGGTTGTTTGGCTTTAAAATGTAGGAAAATATGAAAACTGAAGAAAATAGTCCTCAGTGCAAACGCACTCAGCACTTAGCCAAATTTCCAGCATCGTAGCGCCTCAGAAGAAAAAGTCCGAGCATAATGCGTCCGCATTCATCAGCCAGTGCGGATCATCCATCCGCACTCAATACTTAAGCCGATTTCAGAAACTTCAGAACAGCACAGAAAATTAACAGTGCGGGTGATCCATCTGTACTCATATCCAGTGCAGACGCACTCAGGTTATTTACGCATAATTTACAGGAAGTTAAATAAGGAAAGTTGGAGCCAGTGCGGGTCATCCATCCGCACTCATCATCAGTGCGGACGCACTGGACCTGCAGACAGCCAGAATTACACGGTTTGGCAGTTTTTCTATTTCTGGCGCACCAAAGACGTGTTGTGACAGTCAAATGTGGATAAGCAGTCTAGAAAACAATCCAAAGATAGCACCCACTAACCTCACTTTCTAGCCTCTTAATTGAGCATAGTCCTTGGCTATAAAAGGGGGGGGGGGGGGGGTTCATTCCCATTCAAGACACAACTCTCATCCCTCTCTTTCACCCTTGGTGCATGTTTATTTTCATAAAATACAGCGATAAATTTGCAACAATTCTCGAAGTGCCAGAAGCTTTTCAAGGAAGGAGAAGGAGAAGATCTTTTCAAGATTTCGGCAAAATTGAGGTTTTTAATTTGATAAAGGGTGTAATCATTTCTTTATTCTATTTCTTCTTCTTATTTTTGTCAATTTTTGTAATGTATCTCTTCAAAAGAGAGTAGATCTCTCTCTAGGGGTTTAGGTCAATACATGAACTTGTTTAATTCTATTTTATTCGGATATTTATTTTTATTATGATTGTTTTATGGGATTTGATTGTTAATTTCTGTGATTTATCATTTGTGTTGATTACATAGCTAGTACTTGAAATCGATGTAGTCCCGCTTTGGATTCGAAAGAACCAAAGTAGTTAGGATAATAGGAGAGTACCAAATTATGAACGCAAATACCCTAGGTTTGGATTAGAATCTAACCAATTTGTAATCTAAGCCGGAACTACATAAATTAATGTTAGGGACTTGGTGAAGGACGTAACTGTGAAATCAAACCCTAATTAGGACATCTCAAATTGAATTGGATATTGGTATGAAGGACTTAATCGTGAAGTACCAATATTCGAGGAGAGGAGAAACTAACAAGAGCTTATGATCTAGGTAGCTATGGTGAAGGATGTAACTGTGAAGTCCGAATTACTTAGGCACATTATTAATTCACGAAAGTGACCCTTAATAACATATTATGTTAGAAACCTCATCAAATCATATATGAATTTAAACAAATACCGAATAGATAGAATTATCAAGGAATTGTAAACCGAATATCCCTAGATCTCCTAAACTTGAAAACAACCCAACCTTTATTTTCTTTATTTTACTTTCATTTATTGTTTAAAACTCATTTCTTCTGAATATTGAACCCAGATCTATGATCATTTGAACAACCCCCCCCCCCCCCCCCCCCCCCCCCCAATTTACTTTATTTGCACTTTACTTTCTTTTATTTTCTGAAATTAATTGTTAAAGTTTAAACTAAGTATTTACCATACTCTCTGTGGTTCGACACCCTAAGTACTACATTGATTGGTTGTGCGCTTGCAACAAACTTTTCTTTGGATATTAAGGATAATAAATTTAAAGGCAAAAAGAGTATAATCCAAGCACAATTCCGTATATCCAAAATACTCATCAGGAAAGGGAATGGATTTAGATTCGGATCCAATTTGAAAGACCAAAACACTGTTTTCGTGGGAAAAAAAATTCACTCTGACTGAATTTTATTTTTCCCACAGAAACAGTAAAAGCTGAACAGGACTTTAAGGTGGCAAGTAGAGTGAAATATTTTTTCCGACAAAAATAGTAAAAGCCGAACAGAACCTTAAGGTGGCTATCATATGTAGGGTATCCTCTAATTTGCACCCATAGCAGCTCGACAACATAATTTGGATTGAAAGACAACTTCTAACATTTTTAGGGACACTATAACCGTTGTTCTTTTTTTGGTGTGAGGCACCTAAAACTGCCTTCTCCTAGGGGAACTGATTGA